>NC_064923.1:188686025-189936025 GCF_023897955.1 Schistocerca gregaria | reverse complement strand
CCCCCCATTTGGGTTCACTGGACTCGGAAAACCGGGAATAAAACCGTCCAAGGGGCTTCATGAAAATACAGACACCTACTTTTAACAGTCAGGCTTGACATAAATGTAATAAAATATGCTGGAAAATGCAAATTTATCACTCTCTTGTAAGCATCTGAGGTAATGAATGTTTTTTCGTGGTGGTATATCATAAAATTTATCGAATGTCATAAAAATTTGCTGCTGACGTCGTAAGACCGCCCCCGTGTCGAACCGTTGGGCCGCAGACAGGTAGTGGCTGCTGCTGGACCGCCTCAGGCAGAGTCGGTGGGGCGTCGGTTGCCGTCAGCTGCACCGTGGTTTGGATCTGCTGCTGGCTAGAAGTTGCGCTGCAGCAGGTCTTGTTTCTCCTTTCCCACGTCCCTCAGTTTAAGACGGGTACATGAAATGTCAAACTGTAAGCATCAGTGACAAGATAATTTGCTATTCTCATCCTGTGGAAAAGTTAATTAGTGTCCATTTCACTCGCATTCACACGAATGGAATTAGACTGTTTTTGGAGTATGTTCTGTATGTTGACACTGCTAAACACAATGTAGTGATTCACACGTAAGTTTATCACAATATGCACATTTTGAACACTGCACCGTTAATCATACAAGTGTCCGTAGTGTGCTTCGTTTACTTAAGCGGAATGTAAATATTTTCGCAACGCGCTGCGTAGCCAACGTTGCATTATTGTTTTGCCGCGCGGCTGGCTGTACAGTCAGTCACATTAAATTTGGCACGTGGAGACGCTTCATATCAAACTACTAAAGGTCATCAGTTCAAATTAATTATTAATACAGTCAACAGTACTCGACGTTCATAGCGTTGCTGCTAACTTTGACACTCCGAGAGCGTTCATAAGGTTACGTGATCACAGTTTCTATCACTGTTCATCATTATTCATAATGTAAATCACAGTTCTTCACGCGTCCACTAGTTCCTGCGAAACACGTGTCACTGTTCTGATTGCTGTCAGTAGTTTTCCACAGTACTTAACAGACAATCTATATGCAAATGACACTTTCAAGTAATGAGGTCTGGTACACTTGCACATAAGTTCATATTACCATGACTGAATAACAAAAATTAAAATTTTACACTGTCACATGAACATGAGACAATATAAAACTTTCAGAATCTGCTACATTATCTTGACCATGAGATCATTACTGAACTGTCCAGATAACAGTACATTTCCATTTTTATTACAAATACATATACTCGTATTTATATATTTCTATTTTTTTATTTTTTTATTTTTTATTCGGATTGTTATTTACCATGTTTTTAGGACAGATGTCCATGTTCGGTTTATCAAACTGGAATGTTGCTCATAAGAGCATTTTAAATGACTTCGTAATGAAACCGTGTACGTAAATCAGTACACATTCAGATTTCGCATCACTAGTGGTGAAAGCAGTTTATTTTTGGTTTTTTTTTTTTTTGCTTGTTTTTTTCTCAGTCACACAGCTCACACTCCACCAACACTTGCTACGTGTGTGGGACTACATGACTCAATCTTATGAAAACATTTTTGTTATATCCATTCCTACACACGAACAAATATATTATTTAAGCATGTTAATCATTTCTATCCTACGTATAGAAAGGTAAAATTCCTCACATTTAATGCAATAACACTCAAGTGTTTATCAAGTTATTTATCCCTTTTAAAGTAAAAATACATTTATTATGGGGATTCTCTACTCCTTGTTGAAATAATTTAACAACATTGCAGTGTAATACTTGACATAAAAGCTTATAAACTAATACATATATAATATCATCAAATTATTACTGCTAATTATTTTACCATAAACATTATATTTACAGTTATGGGGTAGTGCACTTGCACTTCTGATTGGTACTTTGTATATTCCAACATTAAATTAGTGTTCCTGTTGCAATTTTTTTTTTAAGTCCTTATGACAATACAGTTCTTTCCTCTTTCCTGTATTGACATCCTCTAGTATATAGCACCCCTCATGTGGGATATTAGCTATTTTATATGGTCCTTCATACAGTAATTGCCATATTTTATTTATTTTTCTTGATTATCGACGCCTTGGGATGCGTCCTCAACAATACTAACTCATCGATACAATATTGTTGTGTCTTAGTAAGTTTTTTTGTCAAACTTCGCCTTGCGGAGCTCTGCTTGGTGATTTATATTCTGTAGAGCTGTATCTAGTTTCTTCTGATAAGTTAATTGCTCCTCTTCAGTCTTCGGTATTGTTTTAACCCATTCGTCCCCTTCGTTTTTCTGTTCCTTCATTAGTTCATTGGGCGTGAAACCAGTTGTCATATGTGGTAAATTATTGTACGTTTCCATGAAACTATTTAGGTATTCCACCCACTTACTGTGCCTGTTGTGAGCGTACGTTCGGATGAACCGGTTGAATTCCCTGAAAGTTCTTTCAACCGGGTTACTGCTAGGTGAAAACATTTAAATTAGAACATGTTTGATGTTATATTCATCCACAAGGTTCTTCCACGTATTTCACTCCTCGTCTGGCAGTTGGTAGGGGTCCTGCGATGTCGATAGCTCCAATCTGCCTTGGACATTTTGCAATAATAGGGTGTAGTTCAATATCTCTGCAAATATTGCTCGGTTTGACCTTTTGGCATATTTTACAGGTTCTGATAAGTTCTTGAACTCTTCTTTTTAAATTTGGGTAATAACAATATTGACTTATCTTCATAGTACACTTAATAATGCCGAAGTGCCCCAATGCCCGATGCGTTAACCAAATTAAATCATCCAACAGGTCTGATGGAATGCACACTCGCCATCTTCTATTAGGATTGTCAGATTTGTAAAATAAAATGTCAGTGCTCAACTGGTAATATTGGTGGAAAGCACTATCATCTTTCTGACACAATGCGTCCCTGATGTTCTTCCATATCGGATCCTTTTCTTGACATTGTTTTATCCTTTTCCACAACGCTAAATATTTTTGTCTCTTAGCTTCGTCCTTTATAAGAAGAATTTTATATTCTGTAGAACTTTCTACTAGAGCTGCAAACGCTGGTAATCCTCGTAGTAGCCTAGATAATGCGTCGGCAGTTAGATTATCTGGTCCATGGACATGTCTAATTTCAAAGTCATACTCTTGCAAGGCAAGAGTCCATCGAGCTAAGCGCCCATGCAGTAATTTGCATGTTAACATGAAACTCAGTGGCTGGTGGGCACATAAAACATTGACATGTTTCCCGTAAATATAGTATCTAAATTTTTTTAAAGGCAAATACTACGGCAAGTGCCTCACGTTCGGTCACAGTGTAGGATCGTTCACATTTGGTTAGGATCCAACTTGCAAAACCAATTATCTTGACTTCTAGCTTGTTGTTGATGTTTTCTGTTTGAAGCAGGCATGCTCCGATCCCATTATTTGATGCATCTGTTGCAATAAAGAAATCCTTTGACATACTCGGCTGATGTAAAATTGGTGCATTGATAAGTGTCTCTTTGATACTGTCAAAGTCTTCTTTGCATTTCGACGTCCAGCACCATTGTGCGTTTTTCTTTAGCAAACTCAATAACGCTTCATCGTTAAGCTGTTAAGCTGTTAAAAATATTCTGAAGAAAGATGCTAAGCCAATGAAACTTTTAAGTTGTTTCGTCGTGCGTGGGTACGGAAAACTTGCAGTTGCCTCCATTTTGATAGGGTCTGGTTTTACACCTTGTGGCGATATTACATGACCAAGGAATTTTATTTCCTCCCTAGCAAACTTGGAGTTTTTCAAATTTACTGTTACTCCTCTTGTTACAAACTTGTCTAGCACATTTTGTATTAAATCAAGGTGTTCTTCCCAGGTATCTATTGCTAGCAATAGGTCATCAACATGTTATGTGACTCGATCTAATAATTGGAGCCCTAGTACGTGATCTAACGCTGCTATGAACACGCCGGCACTAATATTTAATCCAAAGGAAAGAACACCAAATTGATAGCTTCGGCCTCCAAACACAAAGGCGGTATATTGCCTGGATTCTTCTGATAAGAGTATTTGCCAAAATGAAGAACGCAAATCGAGTGAGGTTAGATATTTTTTGCCAAAAAACTTCTGGATTTGTTCGTCTAAGTTTTCAGGTCTCGTTCGCACTGGCAATATAATCTTATTGATGTCTCGTGCGTAATCTTTTATGATTCCGGGGCGTTCATTGAATACTTCGAGGTATCGGGATAATAATTATGTTAATTGTCAAGCCTCTGAATCATTAATGCAAGTTTCCTCCTGTACTTTCTCTTCTATTGTTGTGACGATGTCACTCACGTTGCTGGGTGCATCCTTATTTCGATTTTTGTGACACATCTGTGGGTTCTTATGATCCAACACTAACAACTTCTGTCTGCTGACAGAAAGTTTCATATTTCTCATCAGCGGAAGGTTCGCACCGAACTCCCGATTCAGTATTAATGTTATGGGTCGCTGTTGGTACTTAAGTGCACATGTCCCACGGGCGAGATCAATTACAGCTTCCCTTTCCCGAAGGAACTCAAGACACAGAAGCACCGGTACAGACAAGTTATCCATTAGTAGGAACTTGCATAATAAGCGATCATTTCCCAAGGAAACTTCCACCTGTGTCTGGTATTTTATACTCTGTGCCTTTTTTCCCAATGCCCCTATAACCTTACAATTTACAACCGGCAAAATTGGCAATCTCCTTATCTCCGATACCTTCTTGAAAAACTGCGTGTTCATAACTGATACATTAGCACCTGTGTCAAGCAGAATAGTAGTTGTTACACCATTTACAGCTCCGGTGACACTTGCTTGGATATTTTCCCTTTGTGGCTTATCAGAGACAGCAGGTTCCTGATATAGCTAATCCTCGATCCTGTTGCCATCCTGATACCGTATCACGTTTATTTTTTGTTCTGTCGACCTATTGCCTTCATTGTTGGCCTCGGTCACCTGGCGAAGGCCTACAGGGACCGAACTTAGTTTGTTGGCTTCAGAGTGTTTTGTTTTGTTTCCGAAGGTACGTCCACTATTCTAACATTTTGTGAGGTTTCAGTCGGAGGAGGCCTGCTTGGATCCCACCACGGTGGATATTGATTGCTTGGTATAGGTATAGCCTGTACATAATTTATTCGCTGACCTGAACTGATAGAATTTTGCTCCGGCTGCCAATGACTTTGCCCTGGCTGTCGCCAATATTCACTGACACGCCACATATTTTTAAGCTTGTCTTTATATGGACTGTCCTGACCTGTTGTCATTTCGTCTCTTTCGGTTGCTATTGTTACTGTTTGGGTTTTCATTGTGGTACGGCCTCCGATTACCATTCGGTTGTTGGTGTTCTTCGGCCTTTTGATAATTACTGTTATTATTATTAGGATAACCAAAATTTTGGTTGTAGGGATTCCTACTACTATTATTTTATCTTATTTTCCGTTACTATAAGCTTTACTTTTAATTTTCTTTGGACTACCATCGCCCCTATTTCCATTATTTCCATTCTATGAATTTTTTCTATTAGGACTATTATTATTGCTGATCACGTCAGAATTTTTTCTGGCGTCTTCTTGCACTAGATCCAGAGAATCAATTACAGACAGAAATTCTTTCAGATCGGTGTCTGTAACATTAAATAATCTTTCTCTAATATGTATGGGTAATCTAGCTTTTAACACTCGCAATAAGTCTCTGGCGGTTACTGGCTCATACCAGTACCGGGTCATGTTAATATATTTTTCAAAGTACTTTCTTAAGGAACCTGACTTCGGATTGTACATTTCTGCATTGTAAACAATTTTACGGAGTGGCTCTTGAGTAGACGCTGACCAGAATTGATCAAGGAACGCCTTCTCAAAGTCGTGGAAAGCCTTGCAAGTTTCTGCTGCATTTCATGCCCAGAGCGACGCATCACCAGAAATATGTGAAACCACAAACTGTATTTTCTGTTCTTCCGACCATGATTTTGGAAGAAAACTTCTGAAGTTTCGAATGAAAACTACTGGATGTGTGTTTTTCTTGCCTTCTTCGTTAAATATTTGAAACTGTCTATGCTTAATCAGGCTTTCTTCAAACATTACAGTAGTTAAATGCATGGAATGGCAATCATTCGCAGGTGGTGTGGTTACTTTATTACAAGTACATTCTATTCCACTATTATTGTTCCTTGGTGTCACATATTGCTTTGGTAATATCGGTTGATTACCAAACTTCGGCCTTCCTTGTGGTGCATTAATATTCGCCGTTAGATTATCTGCGATCTTTTGCCTGTCAGTACCAGTGTTGTCAATACGGCATACTGTCAGATTTTCAAAGTTTTGATTTTCAGAGCTCAGCACCCTAGCTACTTCTGTTCGGACTTGCTTTTGGATTTCCGAGGGAATGTCCTCCTGCATTGTTTCTACAGCGGTAGCCAAGGATTTGAATTGGTTTTCTAGTCTATCTACTTCAGTTTAAAGACTACTAACGTAAACTGGAATGTTTCTTAACGGTTCAATCGTGGTTTTTACTGTATTGATCTCCTGCTTAAAATTGGTAGTAAAAGTATTATCACGATCGACGAACATTTGATTCATCCTACGGACAATTTCTTTATCTCTTTCCAGTAAAATATTGTTTATATTTTTTATATTATTTTACTGGAAAGAGATAAAGAAATTGTCCGTAGGATGAATCAAGTGTTGGTCGATCGAAACAGCATAGTGAACGAATTATTGTGGCCAAGATAGATATGAAGCCCACACCTACTACAGTAGTACAAGTTTATATGCCAACTAGCTCCGCAGATGACGAAGAAATTTAAGACATGTATGATCAAATAAAAGAAAATATTCAGATAGTGAAGGGAGATGAAAATTTAATAGTCATGGGTGACTGGAATTCGGTAGTAGGAAAAGGGAGAGAAGGAAACGTAGTAGGTGAATATGGAATGGGGCAAAGAAATGAAAGAGGAAGCCGCCTGGTAGAATTTTGCACAGAGCACAACTTAATCATAGCTAACACTTGGTTCAAGAATCATAAAAGAAGGCTGTATACATGGAAGAAGCCTGGAGATACTAAAAGGTATCAGATAGATTATATAATGGCAAGACAGATATTTAGGAAACAGGTTTTAAATTGTAAGACATTTCCAGGGGCAGATGTGGGCTCTGACCACAATCTATTGGCTATGACCTGTAGATTAAAACTAAAGAAACTGCAAAAAAGTGGGAATTTAATGAGATGGGACATGGATAAAGGAACCAGAGATTGTACAGAGTTTCAGGGAGAGCATAAGGGAGCAATTGACAGGAATGGGGGAAAGAAATACTGTAGAAGAAGAATGGGTAGCTTTGAGGGTTGAAGTAGTGAAAGCAGCAGAGGATCAAGTAGGTAAAAAAGACGAGGGCTAGTAGAAATCCTTGGGTGACAGAAGAAATATTGAATTTAATTGATGAAAGGAGAAAATATAAAAATGCAGTAAAAGAAGCAGGCAAAAAGGAATACAGACGTCTCAAAAATGAGATCGGCAGGAAGTGCAATATGGCTAAGCAGGGATGGCTATACGACAAATGTAAGGATGTAGAGGCTTATCTCACTAGGGGTAAGATAGATACTGCCTACAGGAAAATTAAAGAGACCTTTGGAGAGAAGAGAACCACTTGTACGAACTTCAAGAGCTCAGATGGAAGCTCCGTTCTAAGCAAAGAAGGCAAAGCAAAAAGGTGGAAGGAGTATACAGAGGGTCTATACAAAGGCGATGTAATTGAGGACAACATTATGGAAATGGAAGAGGACGTAGATGAAGATGAAATGGGAGATACAATACTGCGTGTAGAGTTTGACAGAGCACTGAAAGACCTGAGTCGAAACAAGACCTCCGGAGTAGACAACATTCCATTGGAACTACTGACAGCCTTGGGAGAGCCAGTCTGATAGAACTCTACCATCTGGTGAGCAAGATGTATGAGACAGGGAAATACCCTCAGACTTCAAGGAGAATATAATAATTCCAAACCCAAAGAACGCAGGTGTTGACAGATGTGAAAATTACCGAACTATTAGTTTAATAAGTCACAGCTAAAAAATACTAACGCGAATTCTTTACAGACGAATGGAAAAACTAGTAGAAGCCGACCTCGGGGAAGATTAGTTTGGATTCCGTAGAAATGATGGAACACGTGAGGCAATACTTACCCTACGACGTATCTTAGAAGCTAGATTAAGGAAGGGCGAACATACGTTTCTAGCATTTGTAGACTTAGAGAAAGCTTTTAACAATGTTGACTGGAATACTCTCTTTGAAATTCTGAAGGTGCCAGGGGTAAAATACAGGGAGCGAAAGGCTATTTGCAATTTGTACAGAAACCAGATGGCAGTTATAAGAGTCGAGGGACATGAAAGGGAAGCAGTGGTTGGGAAGGGAGTGAGACAGGGTTGTAGTCTCTCCCCGATGTTATTCAATCTGTATATTGAGCAAGCAGTAAAGGAAACAAAAGAAAAATTTGGAGTAGGTATTATAATCCATGGAGAAGAAATAATAACTTTGAGGTTCGCCGATGACACCGTAATTCTGTCGGAGACAGCAAAGGACTTGGAAGAACAGTTGAACGGAATGGATAGTGTCTTGAAAGGAGGATATAAGATGAACATCAACCAAATGCTGAAGATTAGATGGGTAGATCACATAACTAATGAATAGGACTGGGGAGACGAGAAGTTTGTGGCACAACTTGAGCAGAAGAAGGGATCGGTTGGTAGGACATGTTCTGAGGCATCAAGGAATCACCAATTTAGTATTGGAGGGCAGCGTAGAGGGTAAAAATCGTAGAGGGAGACCAAGAGATGACTACACTAAACAGATTCAGAAGGATGTGTGTTGCAGTGGGTACTGGGAGATGAAGAAGCTTGCACAGGATAGAGTAGCATGGAGAGCGGCATCAAACCAGTCTCAGGACTGAAGATCACAACAACAACATATATTTTCCATAAATTTCTTTTCTTTTCTTGGTCCCTGACCTACTGTTGCTTTTTTTCTATAAGCTTTTCCTGTCTACGTTTTTCCTGTTCCTGCTGACGTTGTCTTTCACGCTCCTGCTCTTTAAGCTCGCGTTGTTTTTCACGCTCCTGTTCTTTAATAGTAAACTTTTCAAATAATGCTGTTAGCATATCCTGCATGGACATAGCTTGAGCATTGCTAACTTCTGCCCCTTGCCTAGAAGAAATATTGTCATTAATTCCAAACTGGTTGAATGCAGGAGTGTCAGGTTGTTTTGGGAACTCCTCGGTTTTACTATCTCTCGGAACATCAGTTACTAAATTATCATTCATAATTAAATTTTCTAATAATTCGACAGAAATATGGGTAGATTGTTCTACCTGAGACTCTGATGTCATCTCTGCATTAGTATGCTCATTCGGTTTATTTTTCTTTTGTTTAACCATTCTTTCACCAATATAGCACAATAAGTATATAACTCACTGACAAGCACCAATTGACACAAAATGATCTTATAACTAACACATATACGCAAATAACACTCAATAATATTATTCTCGCAGCCAGAATATTAAATCGCTGCAGGTATTAATTTTAATTGCACACACAGTGAAGGTTGTCAGTGGGCTGCTGTGTATTTACAGAACATGTACATCTGTTTCTGTGTGAAGTTACTCATGTGCTTGGCACCAGTGCAGATACAGGTTCGTACAGCAGTTCGATAGGAAGATGTCAATGCCTATGAAACAAATAGATAAACAGTGATTAGTAGTTTGATTTGGTGCCCCGTACCTGTAACAGATCAATTATTAAAATGAATAAATGTGCACTGGTGGCCCAACGTTGGCCGCCAGTGTGGCGTCCGCTGGGTTATTCAGTGGTTTGGTATTTAACTAATTTGCAAATGAAAATGATAATCTTATTTCATTAAATTGAGTAATTACTAAATAATTTTTTCTAGCGGCTAAAGATTTGGTCAAGTTGCTAAAGAACTCCAAGGTAACGTCGTGTTAAAGTGTTGTTTGTAAGTTGTGTAAGTGTCACTAAATCACTGTTCATACAACAGATTCTATACAACTATTGATTAAGATGGTAGCAGTTATCTTCAGAAAATTGATCATTAAAACACTGAATATCAGCCGCGCACGACACTGACATATGTTACCTGAAACAATATTCTTCGCAACTCGTGCGTAATTAATTTCGGCTCCATACATCAGGTAGGAAAGTTTGTTATAACGTTCGTGCTATGATCACTGGTTTTTAAGAACCAATCTGATTCGAAATATTTTTATTAAAATGAGTTCGGGAGCACATTTATTTTTACACATTTGTATTACGTTCGGTATTTATGTCTGCAGAGTTGCGTAATTTGAATTTGCCGCTGTGATAATTGTTAAGATGGCGGCAACCAATTGATAGAGACTTTCTATTGTTAGAGCAAATAAGTAAATATTTAAAATGTTTATTAAACGCTATAATCTATACTTTCATATTGTGCAGTATTTAGACTTCATCGAGCAAACATTTTATTTGTTTCTAAGGAAAACACAGACGAAAACGCGATACAAATCGCTATCATCAATGTCTGCGCTCCTTGCAGCGGAAACAAACAATTAACACAGGTAATGCTTACTTAGAGAGAAATTACAGTTACAATTAATTATTCACTCATGTTTATAATAATAATGAACTCTATTTTCAAGTAATAGTTAACAAATAATTACAATTTCTTAACAGACCTTAGTTTGATATGTCTCTTGCGTGCTGAACCTAAAAAAGCCATCCAACAAAAGGTAAAAACAAAATAAGACAAACGCAGATCATAATAGGAATTTACAGTTATCATTGTCTTTGTATGATACACATCGATATGTCCAATTATATCACAGAATATTATATAAATAATTAATTCACTATTTTTACATATGTCGAATAGATAATGTTTGTAACTGTTACAGGTATAATTTCCTCTCTTCGCACTGTAGCTAAAAACTTATCACTTGGATGTTACAGACACAATGCTACTTACATAATTTACAATCCATCGGCTGTTTTATACGATTATTCCTCATGCATACAAATAAAACATTAAAACATTACATTCCATAAGAACGACAAACAATCATTTGCACATGATTAAACACAATCATCACACTATTGTAACTTAAACGAAGAGGACGAAGTAGAGGGAAAAAATTAATGATACGGAAGAAGAAAGGATAGGTAGCATCAATGGTGGTTAAAAATGTAATGTTTCAAGGTGACAAGATTTTATTCATATGACTGAAAATACATTCGACATATAGCAAGGCAAAATTTATATTATGTAAATGTTTTGCAGTAATTCACAGTACATCTGAGTTAACCTCTTAAGTGCTTGGTTGTGTGATAATAACTGAACAGAAAAGTGTAATGTAATGTTACACTTGGCTTCAAATGGTTCAAATGGCTCTGAGCTCTATGGGACTTAACTGCTGTGGTCACCAGTCCCCTAGAACTTAGAACTACTTAAACGTAACTAACCTAAGGGCATCACACACATCCATGCCCGAGGCAGGACTCGAATCTGCGACCGTAGCGGGCGTGCGGTCCCAGACTGTAGCGCCTAGAGCCGCTCGGCCACTCTGGTCGGCAATGCTATACTTCTTCAGAAGCAAACTGAAGTGGCAAAATAAAGTTAGTCCTGTTGCCAAATAAGCTCATCAACTGACAGGAATTACTAAATAAACACTTACAAGTGAAGTTTCACTACCCGTGGTCTAGGGGTAGCGTCCTTGATTTATAATCAAAACTTCATTTATAATCAAAACGTCTTCAGTCCCGGGTTCGATCCCCGCCACTGCCTAAATTTTGATAAATAATCAGCATTGGCGGCCGAAGACTTCCGGCATAAGAAGTCAGCTACATTCTGCCAACGACCTTTTTAGAGAGGGCAGAGGAGCGGATAGAGGTTCAGGGCACTCTATTGTCCTAGGGGTGGGAAATTGCCCCTAAAGGCGGAAGCATCAGCAATGATCAACGACATGAGGATGCAGAAGGCAATTGGAAACCACTGCATTAAAGACACGTAACGTGTATTCACAGGACATGTGGCCTGTAGCTGAAGAAGTGTCATGATGATTTCTCCATTGGCAAAAGATTCCGGAATAGTCTCCCATTCGGGTCTCCGGGAGGGGACAGCCAAGGGGGAGGATACCATGAGAAAAAGATTGAATAATCAACGAAAGGATAATGTTCTACGAGTCGGGGCGTGGAATGTCAGAAGCTTGAACGTGGTAGGGAAACTAGAAAATATGAAAAGGGAAATGCAAAGGCTCAATCTAGATATAGAAGGGGTCAGTGAAGTGAAATGGAAGGAAGACCATCACCGACAACGATAGTTCAGGTATACATGTCGACGTCGCAAGCTGAAGATGAACAGATAGAGAAAGTGTGTGAGGATTTTCAAAGGGTAATGCAGTATGTAAAGGGGAACGAAAATCTAATAGCAATGGGCGACTGGAATGCAGTTGTAGGGGAAGGAGTAGAAGAAAATGTTGCAGGAGAATATGGGCTTGGGACAAGGAATGAAAGAGGAGAAAGACTAATTGAGTTCTGTAACAAGTTTCAGCTAGCAATATCGAATACCCTATTCAAGAATCACAAGAGGAGGAAGTATACATGGAAAAGGCCAAGAAATGCGGGAAGATTTCAATTAGATTACATCATGGTCAGACAGAGATTCCGAAATCAGATACTGGATTGGAAGGCGTACCCAGGAGCAGATATAGACTCAGATCACAATATAGTAGTGATGAAGAGTAGGCTGAAGTTCAAGACATTAGTCAGGAAGAATCAATACGCTAAGAAGTGGGATACGAAAGTTCTAAGGAATGACGAGATACGTTTGAAGTTCTCTAGCGCTATAGATACAGCAATAAGGAATAGCGCAGTAGGCAACACAGTTGAAGAGGAATGGACATCTTTAAAAAGCGAAGAAACCATGGGTATCGGAAGAAATACTTCAGTTGATTTATGAAAGGAGGAAGTACAAACATGTTCCGGGAAAATCAGGGATACAGACATACAAGTTGCTGAGGAATGAAATAAATAGGAAGCGCAGGGAAGCTAAGACGAAATGACTGCAGGAAAAATGTGAAGACATCGAAAAAGATGTGATTGTCGGAAGGGCAGACTCAGCATACAGGAAAGTCAAAACAACCTTTGGTGACATTAAAAGCAACGGTGGTAACATTAAGAGTGCAACGGGAATTCCACTGTTAAATGCAGAGGAGAGAGCAGATAGTTGGAATGAATACATTGAAAGCCTCTATGAGGGTGAAGATTTGTCTGATGTGATAGAAGCAGAAACAGGAGTCGATTTAGAAGAGATAGGGGATCCAGTATTAGAATCGGAATTTAAAAGAGCTTTGGAGGACTTACGGTCAAATAAGGCAGAAGGGATAGATAACATTCCATCAGAATTTCTAAAATCATTAGGGGAAGTGGCAACAAAACGACTATTCACGTTGGTGTGTAGAATATATCAGTCTGGCGACATACCATCTGACTTTCGGAAAAGCATCATCCACACAATTCCGAAGACGGCAAGAGCTGACAAGTGCGAGAATTATCGCACAATCAGCTTAACAGCTCATGCATCGAAGCTGCTTACAAGAATAATATACAGAAGAATGAAAAAGAAAACTGAGAATGCGCTAGGTGACGACCAGTTTGGTTTTAGGAAAAGTAAAGGCACGAGAGAGGCAAATCTGACGTTACGGCTAACAATGGAAGCAAGGCTAAGGAAAAATCAAGACACGTTCATAGGATTTGTCGATCTGGAAAAAGCGTTCGACAATATAAAATGCTGCAAGCTGTTCAAGATTCTGAAACAAGTAGGTGCAAGCTATAGGGAGAGACGGCTCATATACAATATTTACAACAACCAAGAGGGAATAATAAGAGTGGACGATCAAGAACGAAGTGCTCGTATTAAGAAGGGTGTAAGACAAGGCATTTGTGGCCAAGAGAAGTCTGCTAATATCAAATACCGGCCTTAATTTGAGGAAGAAATTTCTGAGGATGTACGTCTGGAGTACAGCATTGTATGGTAGTGAAACATGGACTGTGGGAAAACCGGATCAGAGGAGAATCGAAGCATTTGAGATGTGGTGCTAGAGACGAATGTTGAAAATTAGGTGGACTGATAAGGTAAGGAATGAGGAGGTTCTACGCAGAATCGGAGATGAAAGGAATATGTGGAAAACACTGATAAGGAGAAGGGACAGGATGATAGGACATCTGCTAAGACATGAGGGAATAACTTCCATGGTACTAGAGGGAGCTGTAGAGGCCAAAAACTGTAGAGGAAGACAGAGATTGGAATATGTCAAGCAAATAATTGAGGACGTAGGTTGCAAGTGCTACTCTGAAATGAAGAGGTTAGCACAGGAAAGGAATTCGTGGCGGGCCGCGTCAAACCAGTCAGTAGACTGATGACCAAAAAAAAAAGTGACTTTTTCGCATTCATTTCCTAATCAAATGATTGTTCTGCATTCATTCTTACCGCGCTGGGTTGCACTTCGGTCTAAGGCGCCTTGCCACAGCTCACGCGGCTACCCCAGTCGGAGGTTCGAGTCCTCCCTCGGGCATGGATGTGTGTGATGTCGTTAGCGTAAGTCAGTTTAAGTTAAATTATATAGTGTGTAAGCCTAGGGACTGACGACCTTAGCAGTTTGGTCCCATAGGAACGTACCACAAACTTCCAATTTTTTTTTTCCTTTCATTCTCAACCATAACTGATTACTGTAAATTTTTTTTCATGCTCCTTCCTACAATTCTCTGAGAAATTTCGTTCCATAGCATGGCTCTTCGAGAATTTCGAGCAAATGACAATTGAAAAAAAAATTATCACTACAATATGTCAACTTACACAAATACATATAAATTAGGTGCCAAACATTTGCACGAATACTTTGCAAAATACAGTTCTTTAAACCAATGACTGCATCATAAACAAACTAAATTGCAAAGGTGCTCCCTAGAACGGGAGCACTTTGATTTTTACATTACTTAACAGTCACTCAGCACCTTTAGAAGCAAAAAATGAACCATTTTACATATAAATATCAATTCTAAATTCGCATAATGCTGATTTACGTGAAGCATTTGTGGGATAACACAATTAAACAAGACACAAAACCCTTCTCAAGTTTCCAGGCGGGTCACTGACACTGTATGAATTTTCAGCATAATACTTGTTACTATCTTAGGTTACTTCTGATGACATCAGTTGGTCCATTGACGCTTATCAATAATAGTGGTACCCCCTCTCCCCCTCCCTGTCAGGAACCATCACGGTGGAGAAGAGGGGTGCTGATCGTGCTGTGGCGACGCCGATGCTATCGAGCTGTTGCGTGGTTGGTATCCCGCTTTACACTTACCATCTGTGACTGGTCATGCTAAGACGGAGTCCACTGTTTCTATCATCAAATTGTGGTCGATTGGGAGTTCTACGGTTTCTTCAATGCCACAATCACAGTACCTTCGTTTTTTGATATTCCACTGTTTCGATTGTCAAGTTCTGGTCGACTTGGATTTCTACGGTCTCTTCAATGACACAATCACAGTACCCTCGTTTTTTGATATTCCATGGCGTGGCCAACATCTAAACAGTGCCCTGTTACGGTCAATTTGGTAGGACGGTGGAATTCCGTTCAAACTCTATGCCCGGACACCCTTCTTGAATTTGGAAGACACACAAGGGTTATGAAAATGCACCTAGAACTTCAGTGGGAATCCTGAACTGAAGAAGATGCCTTTCTAACGAAACTTAATTCATAATGCCTTGGCAACCAATATTCTCGACACAATGAGGATTTCTTCTTGTGCCTGTAATGTACAACTCTGTTGAGCACATTAACATCACGGTAAGAGAAACTAGGACTCATACAGTAGTAAACACGCAATCGTTTTTTCCGCATTCGATTTGCGAAAGGAACAGGGAACGGGAAGTCTTGCAGTGTCATAAAATACACTTTGTTAACACTCTGCTGTAGATTATGGGGTGTTTTTGTAAAAAAATGGCTCTGATCACTATGGGACTTAACATCTTAGGTCATCAGTCCCCTAGAACGTAGAACTACTTAAACCTAACTAACCTAAGGACATCACACACATCCATGCCCGAGGCAGGATTCGAACCTGCGACCGTAGCCGTCCCGCGGTTACGGACTGCAGCGCCTAGAACCGCAAGGCCACCGCGGCCGGCTGTTTTTGTAAACGTAGATGAAGAAGTAGTACAGTGAGGTCATCACATCAATGCGAAACAGCAGTTTTACCACCTGATTTCAGTGTGTTACGCGTAAATATTTTCAAACGTTGGAGTGGCTAGGGCGAACACTGGCACATACTAACTGTATTCACAGCAGTGGAAGTAAAACTGTATGGAGAGTCTCCTGTAAGTGTTTTGTACGTCATCTTTTACTGTCTGGCCAAGACAGCCCGGCGATCATATTATGTGAAACAACTACACTTTTTTTAAATCCTTGCGGTATGTAGGACGACGTTTTTTAGTTTTCATTGATTTTGGCTTAAGAGGTTACTACAACAATGTGCCTTTCACCGCTCAAGTATAAGGATACTAAAGAGGAATTTACGAAATAAACTTATGAAATATGGTCTTAGTTTGTCAAAAAGTACTTGACATTCATGATTAGCTTCCTTTAAGGATTTTACATCCAGTCAATTACACTACTGGAAATTGAAATAAGAACACCGTGAATTCATTGTCCCATTAAGGGGGAACTTTATTGACACATTCCTGGGGTCAGATACATCGCATGATCACAGTGACAGAACCACAGGCACATAGACACAGGCAACAGAGCATGCTCAATGTCGGCACTAGTACAGTGCATATCCACCTTTCCCAGCAATGCAGGCTGCTATTCCCCCAAGGAGACGATCGTAGAGATGCTGGATGTAGTCCTGTGGAACGGCTTGACATGCCATTTCCACCTGGCGCCTCAGTTGGACCAGCGTTCGTACTGGACGTGCAGACCGCGTGAGACGACACTTCATCCAGTCCCAAACATACTCAATGGGCGACAGATCCGGAGATCTTGCTGGCCAGGGTAGTTGACTTACACCTTCTAGAGCACGTTGGGTGGCACGGGATACATGCGGACGTGCATTGTCCTGTTGGAACAGCAAGTTCCCTTGCCGGTCTAGGAATGGTAGAACGATGGGTTCGATGACGGTTTGGATGTACCGTGCACTATTCAGTGTCCCCTCGGCGATCACCAGAGGTGTATGGCCAGTGTAGGAGATCGCTCCCCACACCATGATGCCGGGTGTTGGCCGTGTGTGCCTCGGTCGTATGCAGTCCTGATTGTGGCGCTCACCTGCACGGCGCCAAACACGCATACGACCATCATTGGCACCAAGGCAGAAGCGACTCTCATCGCTGAAGACGACACGTCTCCATTCGTCCCTCCATTCACGCCTGTCGCGACACCACTGGAGGCGGGCTGCACGATGTTGGGGCGTGAGCGGAAGACGGCCTAACGGTGTGCGGGACAGTAGCCCACCTTCATGGAGACGGTTGCGAATGTTCCTCGCCGATACCCCAGGAGCAACAGTGTCCCTAATTTGCTGGGAAGTGGCGATGCGGTCCCCTACGGCACTGCGTAGGAACCTACGGTCTTGGCGTGTATCCGTGCGTCGCTGCGGTTCGGTCCCAGGTCGACGGGCACGTGCACCTTCCGCAGACCACTGGCGACAACATCGATGTACTGTGGAGACCTCACGCCCCACGTGTTGAGCAATTCGGCGGTACGTCCACCCGGCCTCCCGCATGCCCACTATACGCCCTCGCTCAAAGTCCGTCAACTGCACATACGGTTCACGTCCACGCTGTCGCGGCATGCTACCAGTGTTAAAGACTGCGATGGAGCTCCGTATGCCACGGCAAAGTGGCTGACACTGTCGGCGGCGGTGCACAAATGCTGCGCAGCTAGCGCCATTCGACGGCCAACACCGCGGTTCCTGGTGTGTCCGCTGTGCCGTGCGTGTGATCATTGCTTGTACAGCCCTCTCGCAGTGTCCGGAGCAAGTATGGTGGGTCTGACACACCGGTGTCAATGTGTTCTTATTTTCCATTTCCAGGAGTGTATTTATTTGTTTCGCGAGCTATCGACTTGAAACAGCAGAACACGGTTTCTTTGCACTTCAGTAAGTAGGTTTAATGTCCAGCAATCCTTGTTTCGCCTGCAAGTTTTGCCATCAAGGACTGGCTCTGGTCTTGTGGAAATTGGTTCCAGATGTCTTCACATACGTCCTGTAACCCCGTCGCTAACTGTAGTGAGTGTTTTCCGCTTTTACCTTTCTCGTCACTTCTGCAGGGGATCTCCGCTTTTCTTATCTGATCACTTAACTTACAGCGTTAGAAGACTGGCACCGGGAATGGGAAGCCAAGCACAAGACACAAACCAAGAACTAAGTAACAGTTCACTCGTCGGTCCCCTGTTCCCAGAAACGTTATAGAAATTCAATGCCACGGTACCTCGGCTCTCTAACAGAGAGACTCAGATTTAACCACGGATATTTCGTAAACATCTGCACAGGCAGCACATCTTTCTGCTCTTGGGAGAAGAAGACACAGATCACCTTTCCTTTACACGTCCCAGACTACACGGAAGAACTGTAATCCTTTCACAAAAACTTGCGAAGCGTGGTCATTCTTGCCATCCTGAGTGACGCCTTTACTAGGATCAAAAGTTTTTTCCATGCGATATACAGTTTCACTGTCGCAGAAGGTATCCACAACTATGACCATCATGGTCAGTTTCTTTTTACACTGGTTTTAAGGTATTGTTCTGTCTGTATCTATTTATGGCCTATACTTCTATATTGAAGATTAGATGGGTAGATCACGTAACTAATGAGGAGGTATTGAATATGATTGGGGAGAAGAGAAGTTTGTGGCACAACTTGACTAGAAGAAGGGATCGGTTGGTAGGACATGTTTTGAGGCATCAAGGGATCACAAATTTAGCATTGGAGGGCAGCGTGGAGGGTAAAAATCGTAGAGGGAGACCAAGAGATGAATACGCTAAGCAGATTCAGAAGGATGTAGGTTGCAGTAGGTACTGGGAGATGAAGCAGCTTTCACAGGATAGAGTAGCATGGAGAGCTGCATCAAACCAGTCTCAGGACTGAAGACAACAACAACAACAACAACAACTTCTATATTTTCTCCAAGTACTAGCTGCTGCTTGACCTCAACAGCCATGCATCTCACCAGCGCGCAGTAAACCTTGAGACTGAGGGATTTTTCGTAGACCTTTATTCCATCCTCACGATCCGGGCGATCAAATCAACATCGCCGTTCCCTGAGACACTCAACGTTCCACCACCGCTCCGCACGATGGTCGCTGAAGCACCCCCAGGGACTGGCGGCGCTTATCAGACCCCAGCTCAGCAACCCCGGGGTCGCCCAGCCCGTACGCACTGAACAGCTGCTGAGCCCCTGAAGGCTCAAACATTATTATTTAATTTTGTTCCATAATATAAGTGTTGTGGAGAGACTGATTGAGTATGGAGGGCATACGTAAACTGTTCATATTCCGTTTTGTTCAAAACTATGCAAAATGTATGCGTGGGAAGGCACATGTGCAGTCATGAATCATGTGACGTATGTAGTAATGTGTATGATTTTGTACAAAAGCAGCCAGGAACAACGTTACATTTTAAATTAGATAGTACTTCATTTCTGTGGATAATTTTTACATTGTTTTATTTAAATTTTGTTTCGTATATTCAGAATTTCTTTTATCTTTCTGTGATTTTATTGTTTAACTTCGGGATTACCGCTAGTATTTCAAGGCTGGAGCTACTCCGATTGGTTGCCTAGATCATCAGCCAATAGAAATTAAGCGCTTCTCGCGCTTTCCTTTGTGCTCCGTGCTACAATTTCTGGAAGTCGTTTCGTGAACCAGTTTATTGTACAGATCAATGTGGAACCGCTGCACGTGCGTTTTTGTTAAGATGAAACGAATTTTACGTTCTGTCAGTTATGTTATCAAAATTGCGAAGCGATTTTAATTTTGAACATTGTAGCGGAAGTTCGCAAGTTTTAAGTGGTTATGTTTGGAACTTCATTGCGTGTGAACTTTCTTATCGTACTTATAAACTCCGCGTGGCGTGTTTCGTGAACATCACGAGAGATTACGGCAAGCACTTCTTCCTAAGAAGCCCACCGAACGATTTGACGCAGTAAGTTGTGAGTAACTGTGCGTCAGTGACCGTAGAGGGCGTAAAAATCATTCGGGTCGGACTGGTGAACTTCCGGCTGCTTTCGTGTGGACAACGTCAGGTGAAAACACTCATTAACTTGCATCAATATTAGTTTAACAGTAAATACAGGCTTGTTAGCCATTTAAAACGTGTTTGGGAGGCGATAATTAGTTGAACTTTAAAACACTTTCAAGCAAATTATTCAGAAACTCGAATTCCGAAAGTTTTACGAGCTTGCTGTTTTACCTCCAAGCTTAGCTATGCGGCCTTTGTTCGCTTGGTATTTAGTCGAACTTTCTTCAACATTGCTTTTATCCGCTGAACCAGTATCTACCAACGCAGAATGAAAGGTCTAGATAAAGAGATGCTTACCGACTTAGGTGAACTGAACTGTTAGAGAACTTAACAACGGGTCCCAGCGCACACTACCTAGCCTATCGTTTATTGTCTTTATTGTTTCTTTGATATGGATTTTAAGCAATATACACTCCTGGAAATGGAAAAAAAGAACACATTGACGCCGGTGTGTCAGACCCAGAATACTTGCTCCGGACACGCGGGAGGCCGGGTGGACGTACCGCCGAATTGCCCAACACGTGGGGCGTGAGGTCTCCACAGTACATCGATGTTGTCGCCAGTGGTCGGCGGAAGGTGCACGTGACCGTCGACCTGGGACCGGACCGCAGCGACGCACGGATGCACGCCAAGACCGTAGGATCCTACGCAGTGCCGTAGGGGACCGCACCGCCACTTCCCAGCAAATTAGGGACACTGTTGCTCCTGAGGTTTCGGCGAGGACCATTCGCAACCGTCTCCATGAAGCTGGGCTACGGTCCCGCACACCGTTAGGCCGTCTTCCGCTCACGCCCCAACATCGTGCAGCCCGCCTCCAGTGGTGTCACGACAGGAGTGAATGGAGGGACGAATGGAGACGTGTCGTCTTCAGCGATGAGAGTCGCTTCTGCCTTCGTTCCAATGATGGTCGTATGCGTGTTTGGCGCAAGATCTCCGGATCTGTCCCCCATTGAGCATGTTTGGGACTGGATGAAGCGTCGTCTCACGCGGTCTGCACGTCCAGCACGAACGCTGGTCCAACTGAGGCGCCAGGTGGAAATGGCATTGCAAGCCGTTCCACAGGACTACATCCAGCATCTCTACGATCGTCTCCATGGGAGAATAGCAGTCTGCATTGCTGCGAAAGGATGATATACACTGTACTAGTGCCGACATTGTGCATTCTCTGTTGCCTGTGTCTATGTGCCTGTGGTTCTGTCAGTGTGATCATGTTATGTATCTGACCCCAGGAATGTGTCAATAAAGTTTCCCCTTCCTGGGACAATGAATTCACGGTGTTCTTATTTCAATTTCCAGGAGTGTATTTAAAAGGGTGTTTCAGCATAGTATCTTAGAACCCCTTATGCTATTGATCTGTAAATGTAATAATTTCATCTACTCCATATGCACTGTAACAACAACGATATCTAGAATACATTAGCGACCTCCAAATGGGTGTGCTAATTTTTTTTTGCTTCAGTGTGTATTATCCATCTTCATGGTTGATTTCAAGCATTTTGCGCCACTTTGTACTGTCGAAAATCAAGTGAAAACTTCAGAACTGTCTCTCTGGTTTCCCAAAGTGTCATGCTGATTAGCGGGTGATCTGCTATTCGTACAGCTCGCAACTTAACTAAGTTTAATGGTGTGCCCGAGCACTGCTGCGTTACTTTCATCTTTTGTTATCTCTTGCCTCTAAACTGTTAAAATATTCGCAACGATAAGACATCTGGCATCGCAGACATCTTCAAGCATATACGCACACAGGTGGAGGGAACGCAGCTGTACACTTCATACAGCATGATTGCAGCATGGTCTTTGCGGAGATTCAGCAAAGCGACCTTATGACGAAGACAAGTCATTGAATCTCAGGCCAAAACGACTCAGCAACTGTTCCTTTAGCTGAGGAAAATGTCTACAATATTTTTCGACGTTTCGCTGGGCTAATGGCAACCTGTCCCATCCGAATCACCAAAAGTGGACATCCTGTTCACTTGCATCCTCCTCAAGATTCAGAAGCTAACAATACAAACAGACAGCTGAAAAAAAAAAAATTGGATTGTACTTTTGAATTTGTACTTGCATTAAGGACCGGTTTCCGTAAATAGCGTGAACGGTGCGCAACAGTGATTAGTATGGCAACCTTCAGTGGATGATTGCAGACCTCAGGTGAAGAAACCAGTTGAGTAAATTTGACATTTTGTGGAAAAAGAATTACAAATCTCTGTTAACTCAAGTACAGATTAGACGAACGTTTTGGAATACTAAGGTTTAAATGGCGCCGTGCGGAGTGGCCGCACGGTTTGAGGCGTCATGTCACGGACTTCGCGGCCCCTCCCGCCGGAGGTTCGAGTCCTTCCTCGGGAATGAGTGTGTGTGTGTTGTTCTTAGCATAAGTTAGATTAAGTAGTGTTCAAGTCTAGGGACCGACGACCTTAGCAGTTTGGTGCCTTAGAAATTCACATACATTGAACATTTGTTTAAAAGGCATTTATTTTTGAGCCATGTATAACAGACAAATTTAACTTCATATATTGATACACGGCCACTGTAAGGACCAGGAAATCGCTGCTGCTACGGCCACAGGTTCGAATCATGCCTTGGGCATGGTGTGTGTGATGTATTTAGGTTAGTTAGGTTTAAGTACGTCTAAGTCTAGGGGGCTGATGACCTCAGATGTTAAGTCGCATAGTGCTTAGAGCCATTTGAACTTTTTTACCAGGTTCAAAAATGGTTCAAATGGCTCTGAGCACTATGCGACTTAACTTCTGAGGTCGTCGGTTGCCTAGAACTTAGAACTAATTAAACCTAACTAACCTAAGGAAATCACACACATCCATGCCGGATGCAGGATTCGAACCTGCGTCCATAGCTGTCGCTCGTCTCCAGAGTGTAGCGCCTAGAACCGCACGGCCACTCCGACCGGCTTTTTTACCAGGAAATGGGGGAAATAAATATTATTATTAACAATAACACAATTTATTAATTTATGGAATAAAAATCTGCGGATTAGTCTATAAATATTGTAAGAGGTCCATAATTAAAGAATTTGTTGCTAGCGCACTCGAGCTGATGTAATTTCGACGTATTGCTCACGCGCTGCCTGCGATATGTAAGCTGTAAGAGAATCTGAGACCAAAGAGCAGTGTTTACTGCAGTAAGAACTGTGTGTTAGTAGCAGTAAGTTGTTGCTAGCCAGTGGTCTGGTGTATCGTGTTGGCTGGGCCGGTCGTGTGCAGCGATGGCGGAGCCTGAGCGTTGTAGGATAAGGTAAAAGCAGCCTCGCGCATATGTAGTATTGATACATCAGGTCCCATGTAATTGTTTTAAAAAAAATCTGTTAATAATAATCTTTCTCATAAAAAGTAACTTTTGACATTCATCTCAATTTAAAGAATTCAGTAATTTCTCCAATCCTTGGCCATCCCGATTATTGAAAAGAAAAATCAGTTCTTTCCTTTTATATAAGACAAATCTATCGGCCAGCATTGCACTTAGCTGCGCCAGAAAAATTTCTTATAGGAGCAGATATATACGCGTTATCCGGCGACTTAATTAAGGTAAGATTTTTCAGTTTACTCAGAATGATTTATCAGGGCCATGACGCAGCATTGCTGACGTCCAAAATTTACCAGGTTAAATTGACTGCAATTATTGAAAGGTTATAAGTGACCCACATTTTTTTTATTGAGAGATTAGTCACATTTTATTATTGATACGTTACGCAATTTTCCTGTTGGTAGGTTATACTGAATGTGAACGACATAATTATATTTTTTACTGTTGAGAGGTTTAGGAATTTTTCTGTTTTGAGGGTACACTAAATGAGAATATTATTCATATTATTTTATTTTGGAGGGAGGTTACAATATGTTCCTCAGTTGCGGATGTCCATTTTACTTGCTCAAATATTTTGTACGATTTATTTAGTTTCTCGGTGTTGCAATACGTGGATAACATGATAAAAGTTTTGACCAAATACAAAGACAAGCAACGTCAATACAGTAAGCCCACTTCCCAGTAATACTTCGGAGACAGTATTAAAACCCTTCCGTCGCCCACTAGTCTGGACGTGCCGCAGCGGACATTGGTCGGATAACCTAAGCACTGGACACTTCTAAAACATCTAGGGAAAGATATCTTAAGACATGTATAACGAATAAAAATACACAGGCCAACACAGGTTGCTAACAAAGCTAACAATTTAAAAAAGAGAGGAGCTGCGTGGAGTCAGAATATTACTCCTTTTTAAAAAATGGAAAGAAAGAAATTCTCAGAATTGAGGTGATGGCTTACAGTGAGATCAAAGTCCTCCCCTAAAATAAAACTAAACTCCGCCAGAACAGCCCTTGAAGGCCTAATGGTGCCAACTGGCCGCCGTGTCATCCTCAGTCCAAAGTCGTCACTGGATACGGATGCGGAGGCTCATGTGGTCAGCACACCGCTCTCCTGGCCGTATGTCAGTTTACGAGACCGGAGCCACTACTTGTCGATCAAGTAGCCCCTCAGTTTGCCTCACAAGGGCTGAGTGCACCCAGTTTACCAACAGCGCTCGGCAGACCAGACGGTCACCCATCCAAGTACTAGCCCAGCCCGACAGCACTTAACTTCGGTGGTCCGACGGGGACCGACATGACAACTGTGACAAGGCCGTTGGCTTTTTTAAAATAAGACTAATCAATAAGTTTCAAGTAATAGCAGGTGCTAAGTTTGCAACATAACGCCCCACCTGTAGATTTACACGAATTAACCGTGACACTTTAGTAACGTCTGGGAAAATTTGCAACTGCACAACAACGATTTGCTGACCAAGCAGCAAAACATAATTGACAGAACAGATTATTAACAGCACACGAACTATTCCAGACCCAACATATATAGAAAGATAAAATGTTTCATTGGACAACAACAATAATACACTTCAAATAACCCTCAGAAACAATTATTAAGCGCTAAAAACAAGATATACCCATTAACAAATATGTACGATTAGAGACTGATCAGTAACACACATGAAAACACTGACCTTTCGGATGCTTTAGAATTAAAACAGGTTTAGTCAAAAAATACTTAGTGCCACAGTTTAAGGTAGCTGACACAAAGGTGTAGTCCAAAAGAATTACTAAATGTCATTTTTTGCAAAAACAGACATAATGTCTTATGGGACAACAGCAATCAGTGAAATTATAATGTTACTTAAAAACCGTCTTGATTGCAAATATTTTTATTCATATGACCGGTTTCGGTTCATTCAGAACCATCTTCAGATCTGATATTTCAGTTACAGGAATAACCCGTCCAAACATATGTGACGTAGCATGTGATAACTGCTGGATTTGGACGGGTTACTCCTGTAACTGAAATATCAGATCTGATGATGGTTCTGAATGAACCCAAACCGGTCATATGAATAAAAATATTTGCAATCAAGACGGTTTTTAAGTAACATTAAAATGTCATTTTCACAACATTCCTGCCACAACTAGACGCCATACCATAATTATTTCATTCCGGGTGACACAAAACGGCCGGGGGGGCCGAGATTTAAATGCGTTCCGGTGATTGCAGAGTCGCGTAGGTGTGGTGGGCGCACCCTCACAGCCGATGGTTCCCTGCCCGAGAGCTGCTGCCCACACGATCTCCTGTCTGCAAGCGACTGATCGGGCCTTGCTGATCTGATGTACTCACGGCGTCTGTGTTAATCGCCCGCGCTCCAACTCAGGCTTGGTGTCGATGGAAACTGTCCTGCCTCGAATGCTAGAGGCGGACTGCACCTGTAGTCAAAGCGCGACACCCTTCCACCAGCTGTACTCTGCCCTCTCATTGCATACCATCAGCATGCTCGTGGAATGTCGGCGAACATTGGACTCATAAGGGCACGGTACTGTTTCGTAAATTCAGTTCGGGATGAGACTTTGCAGCTTAGTAGTATACCTCAAGGATGTCTACCCATAAAAGGTATAAATACTCCGAGAGAAAGTGCTCTAAACTTTTACGCACACCTCATATACCGGTCAATTTACACTTAGGTGACAATAGTTTTGCTGTAGCGATATCCACATGTTTAGCATTGGCGATAGTATCACTTCCACAAGACGTAAAAGGCCAGTTCATTG
Source organism: Schistocerca gregaria (assembly GCF_023897955.1). Taxonomy (NCBI): domain Eukaryota; kingdom Metazoa; phylum Arthropoda; class Insecta; order Orthoptera; family Acrididae; genus Schistocerca; species Schistocerca gregaria. The sequence continues at coordinate 189,909,601 of NC_064923.1, read as the reverse complement.
GCCTGGCTGTCATCTGTACTCAGGTGATTCATATGAAAAGGTGTTAGACTTGATTATGGCCGCTAGACGGATATTACCACACTTTGAACGCGGAATGGTATTGCAGCTAGAAGTATGGAACATTCTATTTCGTAAATCGTTTGGTAATCCAATATTTCGAGATGCACAGTGTGAAGAGTGTTCTGACAATACCAAATTTCACCATGGACAGTCGATGATGGCCATCACCTAACGAGTAAGAGTAGCGGCGTCTGCGTACAATTGTCAGTGTTAATAAACAAGCAACATTGCGTATAATAACCGCAGAAATCAGTGTGGGGCGTGCGACGAACGTATTCCTTAGGACAGTGCGAGGAAATCTGGCATTAATGAACTACGGCAGCAACGGCCGACGCGAGCGCTAACTGCAGTGCTTTTTCTGGGCTCGTGGCCATATTTCTTTGATCCTAGAGGACTGGAAAACTGTGGGCTGTTTAGATGAGTCCCGACTTCAGTCAGTAACAGCTGATGGGAGGGTCCGAGTGTGGCGCAGACCCCGTGGGAGCCACGGACACAAGTTGTCAACAAGAAACTGGTAGCTCCATAATGGCGAGGGTCGTATTTACAAGGAATGGACTGGGTCCTGGTGGACCCGCCAGGTTAGCCGAGAGCGCTAATGCGCTGCTTCCTGGACTCTGGTAGGCGCGCCAACCCCGGATGGAATCCGCCCGGGGGCTTAACGACGGAGGCCAGTGTGCCGGTCGGGCCTAGATGTGGTTTCAGGCGGTTTTCCATATCCCACTAGGTGAATACCAGGCTGGTCCCCACGTCCCGCCGTACACGGGTCGCAGACATCTGAACACATTCGCACTATTCCATGGATTATACTAGACACAGACAATTGCAGTACACTAATTCCATCCCAGGGGTACTGGGTGGCGGCAGGAAGGGCATCCGGCCCCTCCCCCCCCCCCCCCCCCACTATAAATGAACCTTGCCAAATCCGATTAACCATGCTGATTCTGGGTCACTGCACGAAACCAGCACAAGCAAAAGAAAGAAAGGACTGTGTCCTGGTTATGTTCGCCTGATTGGAGACCATTTGCAGCCATTCATGGACCTCACATTCCCAAATAGTGACGTAAATTTTATGGATGACAATTTGCCGTGTGAACAGGCCACAGTTTCGACAGCTTTGAAGAATATTCTGGACAATTTGAGGGAATGATTTGGCTACCCAGACAGCCCCACATGAATCCCATTCAACATTTGTGTGACATAATCGAGAGGTCAGTTCGTGCAAAAAAATCAGGCATCGGCAACACTTCCGCAGTTATGGACGGCTATAGAGGCAGCGTGGCCCAATATTTCCGCAGGGGACTTCCAACGAATTGTCGAGTGCATGCCACATGGAGCTGCTGCACTACGATGGGTAAAAGGAAGTCCGACACATTAGTTGATATTCCATGACTTCTGTCACCTTAGTATATGTGGAAACTAAGAGAATTCGAACGTGGAAAATTGCTGTGGTTCTGTAGCCAAGGGATGGAGTGTTCTACGTTGCAAGACCCAACGTAGCGCAGATTTAGGCCACACTTTTTTTCTTTCAGCATCATTCTGCCTGGTTTGATGCGGTCCGCACAGTCCCTGTCTTCTTCTTCACTTCGTTATCTCTACAGCTCCCCCTAATAGCAAAGGAGTTATTACACGATGATTTAACAGAGGTTCTAATATCCTGTCCCTTCTTATGTCAGTGTTTTTCATACCTTCCTTTCCTTGCCGATTCTGCGGAGAACCTCCTCATTCCTTACCGCATCGGTCAACCTAATTTTTAACATTCGTCTGTAGCACCACCTCTCAAATACATCGATTTTCTCCCTTCCCGGATTTCGCAGGGTCCATATCTCGCTACAATACAGTACTGTGCTCCAAACGTACTTCTCAGAAATTTTTTCATCAAATTAAGACCTACGTTTGATACTGATGGCCTTCTGTTGGCCAGGAATGCCCTTTTTGCCAGTTCCAGCCCGCTTTTTATGTCCTCTTTGCCCGTCCGTTATGCGTTATTTTGCCGCCGAGCTAGCAGAATTCCTTAACTTCACCAGCTTTGTGATAATAAATCCTGATGTTAAGAACTACGATGCTCTCATCTCTGCAAGTCCTCATTGCTTTCGTGTTTCTTCGATTTATTCTCAGCCGACATTCTGTATTCATTAGATTGCATTCCATTCAACATATCCTGTAACTCTTTTTCAGTTTCACTGATGATAGCAATGCTAGCAGCGAATCTTAACACTGATATTCATTCAATATGAATCTTAATTACACTCTTGAACCTCTTTTTTAATTTCCGTCATGGCTTCTATGAGGTAAAGACTGAACAGGCGCGAAACACTACATGTATGTCTTACATTCTTTTTAATCTACATCTACATCTACATTTATATTCCGCAAGATGGCGGAGGGCACTTTACGTGCCACTGTCATTAACTCCCATTTTTGTTCCAGTCGCGTATGGTCCGCGGGAAGAACGACTGCCAGAAAGCCTCCGTGCGCGTTCGAATCTCTCTAATTTTACATTCGTGATCTCCTAGGGAGGTATAAGTAGGGGGAAGCAATATATTCGATAAGTCATCCAGAAACGCACCCTCTCGAAACCTGGCGAGCAAGCTATACCGCGATGCAGAGCGCATCTCTTGCAGAGTCTGCCACTTGACTTTGCTAAACATCTCCGTAACGCTATCACGGTTACCAAATAACCCTGTGACGAAACGCGCCGCTCTTGGATCTTCTCTATATCCTCCGTCAACCCGATCTGGTACGCATCCCACACTGATAAGCAATACTGTAAGAGGTCCATAATTAGATAACTTGTTGCTAGCGCACTCGAGCTGATGTAATTTCGATGTATTGCTCACGCGCTGCCTGCGGTATGTAAGCTAGAAGAGAATCTGAGACCAAAGAGCAGTATTGACTGCAGTAAGAACTGCGTAGCAGTAGGAGTAAGTTGTTGCTACCGAGCAGTCGTGTCTGGTGTATCGTGTTGGCTGGGCCGGTCGTGTCGAGCGATGCCAGACCCTGAGCGTTGTAGGATAACGTAAAAGCAGCCTCGCGCATATGTAGTATTGTTAATCAAGTCCCATGTAAATGTTTAAAAAATCTGTTAATAATAATCTTTCTCATAAAAAGTAACTTTTGACATTAATCTCAATTTAAACAATTCAATAATTTCTCCAATCCTTGGCCATCCCGATTATTGAACAGAAAAATCAGTTCTTCCCTTTTATATAAGACAAATCTATCGGCCAACATTGCACTTAGCTGCGCCAGGAAAAATTTCTTATAGTACCTGATATATACGCGTTATCCGGCGACCTAATTAAGGTAAGATTTTTCAGCTTATTCAGAATTATGTGTCAAGGCCATGACGCAGCATTGCTGACGTCCAAAATTTACCGGGTTAACTTGACTGTCAATTATTGAAAGGTTATATGTTTGTCACATTGTATTATATTTTCACTGTTGGGTAGTTACGCTAAATGAGAGTATTATTCATATTATATTTTTTTTTGTGGGCGGTTACACTTGGCGGCAACCGGCCAGGATCGTAGTATTGTGAATTTCTGAGAAGTGGTTAGCTATATATCTGCTCTTATTTACTTAATATTAAAAACAGTTTGCATCTGGCGCAACGCATTTACTAATTTGTCACGTTTTCTTTCACACATCATCGGCAATTTATTGCTCTTTGTTGTAACTGTATTTGTTCCATTTTTGCTTTGTCTTTGTTTGATTTTGTGCTTAACTTTGAGTTGTGAAAATGCCGCGAAAAACTGCTAACAGTACATCGTGAGTCGTAATGGGTGAAAAAGCCGACTTTAATAATTTGACTGATAATACTAGCGACACTCAGTGTCTTGATGATAATCCTCCAGTTACAGACAATCAGTGCGTACCTATCACTAGTAATGATTTTAATGCTAATGATGAGCAAACCAATTCAATTGTGTCCTCTGTTAATTTAACGACAATTGATGACGCGGCACTTTCCGTTACAATGAACGCTGCCCAGTTTAACACACCTGATTTGCAAAATTTACACTGTGAACAGATAAATTTTTCTCACGAAGATGAACAATGTAGTCAAAATACGTCAGATTTATTTGATTCCTAGGTAATGACCCATAGTGCACGTCCAATTAGCAAACCTTTTCGTGAATCAGAGAATGACCAAATGGTTTCACAAAACGTGACAAATGCAGACATACCATCACACAGTACAGAGAATAGAGTCGGTAATTTTTGCTTGGATCAAGTTGTAGCATTACTGCTACAATTCAATGAAAAACAAGACAACAATTACAAACAATTTAATGAAAAACTTGACAACAATTCCAAACAGTCGAATGAAAAACAAGATAATAATTACAAACAACTTAATGAAAAACTAGATAACAATTCCAAACAACTTAATGAAAAACTAGACAACAATTCCAAACAAATTTATGAAAAACTTGACACCTCTACTAAACAGCTTACTGAACGGATTACAGCCGTTGCCGAGCAGTGTAATGAAACTAAAAAACAATTACGTGAGGAAATTAAGGCTTGTGCTAGGAATAGTAGTGAAGAAATTAGATCCGTTGCACAAGAATTAAGTAATACAACATGCAGCAACAACCAAATTACTTAGAGATGAAATTAGTGCAGTCGCTAAACAATGCTCTGAAAACGCAACACAGTTACGCGACGAGTTTAAATTAATGTCATCAGAACTTTCACGCACACTGGATGCGAAAGTAGACACGAAAATTGAACAACAAAACAGCCAAATTGACGAACATTTTAATCACCACCTACAAAACAGTGAAACGCGTTACCGTAAATTCATACAGGAACAGAACAAAATAAAGAAACAAGTCATGGAAACAATTATTGCACAGAGACAGGAAGATAAGCGTAAATTATTTACGAAAGCAAAAACATACGTAGACAATAACATTGCTACAGTATCAGACGAAATCAATACTATTAAACAGTTGAACACCGAATTGCATGATAAAATCTCCGATCTTAAAGCAAAAACAGACACACACACAGTAGACTTTCAGACAATAACCAACAGACTTGAACAATTAGAATTAATACAGGATCCCGATGCCATTAAGGCAGACGTTAAGAAATTGAACAAAACTACCCGTAAAATCCAAAAACAAATTAATGCTTGTGACACTAAAAATGATGGTCAGGTTAAATCATTGACTGAAAAATTTGATGAATTGGCCAGTCGTATTAACGTTATAGAAAATAACAATGACACCAAATCGGACGATACGTCACCAGTTTCGTTTAATCTAACACCCGAATTCCAAAATTTACAGCAGACGATTAGTGAGATAGGTTCGTCCAATAATACATTACGTAGAAAATTGTCATCTTTACAGCACGAATTGACGGAGATGAAAAATATTTCAGCCTTTAACACATCACAGCATGTGCCACTTTCCGAACATTTCTCACACTCACACAGCCAGAATAATTTACGTAATTTACAGAGAGTACGTGACTTAGATTCCGAACAGTCAAACAGATTATCATACAATCCTGAACCCGTTCAGACATTCAGAGATGATAACGTTGATTATAAGCAACTTTTATCCGTGAAAAAATTGAAGGTATCTAAAAATGACAGAACACAAATACATCTTTTGAACTGGATACGACAATTTGCTTTTGTATTTTCATCAGCTTGGCCTGTAATGCAGAAACTAGAATTTGAATGGATGCAACAATTTGCTTTTGAATTTTCACCGGCATTGCCTGTAACGCAGAAACTAAAATTTATTTGCAGCGCGTAAGAGACCTCAGGGGATTCATTACACTTCGATGAATATGTGCCGTAGCGTGCACAGGGCCCCGAGCCGTAGTAGTGCTGTTTCCTCTTTAGCTTTCTGCACTGCTGCCTTCTCTTCTACTATCCTTTATATCTATTAAAACAGCTCTTCAACTATCGATCTATCTAGGATTAAGAATGAGTAAAGACAACCTGATACGACGCGTTTTACCTGAAAGTGACAGTCATCATTATACGCTCCAGAAATGACAACCACGAGAACTTTAATACCAGAGAAAAGTTTAATCATCAGTATGTACAAAATTTCCAGCAATCGCAAACACATTTTGGGAACAATAGAGGGTTTTCACCGCAACAGCATCAAAAGCAGCCGGTTAGCATACCAAACCAACAATGTAGTCTGCAAGGTCAACCAAGCTTTAATGTTTCGCCGCCTACACGTATAGCGTCGGCTCCAACAAATACTAACGCACAGCATCAAGGAAATCACTACGTACAGAGAACACACCATTTCAATTCCTACCGCAACGCGCCGTATAGCAACGATTATTATGACAGACGTAAAAGTAATGAGCACAGTTTCCAGCGTAACAGTCGGTCTTACCAGCAGCAGAATCATCGGCAACAACAGATTATCATGAATGAACCAGACAGTAGATATCATCCCGAACGTAATACGTCAGGGAGAAATAACAGAACAGTACAAATAGTGGAAATGCCACAGCATCCTCCCACAAATAACAGCATGTCAGATAGAATTTGACTAGATACAGCACAGATTGATCCTTCCAGCGATGTAAGCAATACTTTTGATAGACAGACTCTTGTTCACGAAAATGTTATTACTTTTGACGACATCCGAGACACTCTTTTGAATGAAAAACCAGTTATTCAAAAAACCAATTCCCACCCTGTCATTGAAGTAAAGATTGGATCATCCACATTTTCGGCAGTAATCGACTCTTGATCATCTATGTCAGCTATAAATGAGGAAACTTTCAACGCTTGTAACAAAGAGAATACTTATCCTACATTACCATTAGGCAAAATTAAAGTAAAAGGAGCAGTATCTGGTAAAGGAGTACATGTAAAATTACAGACACACTTATCATTTTGTATTGCAGTTCATACGTTCCACTTCAATTTTTGGATTGTTTCCTTATTGACAACAGACGTTATTTTAGGTTCGAATTTTTTGGTACAACACGACGCAATTATTGACTTTCAAAATTCCTATTTAATGTTAAAGGATGAAAATGTACAACTGGCATTAGATTTTCAGCACTCTTTATCTGCAGAAGAACAAACAATTGATCGGACAGAGGTCATTTCTGCATCACGTAACATAAACTGTCATTCCACATTGTTCACAGATACGTACGTACACAACTATAATACACCAGACAAGCCGACTACGACGTTATGCAAATGATTTGTGATGAAGTTAAACAGCGCAGTTCAAATACAGACGACGAACGTACGCAACTACGCAAAATTCTTTTACAGCAAGGTCCAGTTTTTGACAACATCCCTGGTACTATGTCCGATTTTATGTATGAACTTCAAGTTAAACAGTATGACACATTTAAAGCTAAACATTATATCCTATTCCGTATATCCGCACACAAAATATTGTAGCAGACGCATTGCCCCGTTCTCTCAGCAACAATCAGCAAGACATCGCAACCAACTTCTGCCAAGCAAATTCTAGCGTCATGTATATTCAACATGTCGCATTTGAAAATTTCATTTCATCGTCATTACGAGATATAGCACAAGAGCAGAGTAAAGACAACGTATGGAAAGAAATTAAACACCTTTGGCAAGATAAGAATAACGTTACCATTAGAAACCATTACACGGTACGCAATAACATTCTGTTTCGCCGCTCTCACCCTGACGGCAACAACTGGTTATTATGCATTCCTGATGAACTTGTTAACAAATTAATTTGGTATACTCATTTAAGTTACGCACATTACGGAGCCAGAAAATGTTTTCTTATACTGAGACAAAACTGTTATTTTGCCAACAAGGACAAACTTATTCGACGAGTTTTAGCGTCATGTAAAATCTGCCAGAAATCTAAACCAGACACGACTTCACATATTCCTCCGTTACAACCCATTGTACCTGTTAAATTGAGACACATCGCCGCTGTAGACATTTTTGGACCGATTCCCAGAACTAATAGAGGTTTTTGCTACATCTTTGTCGCTGTTGAACTCACTTCGAAATTTGTTACCTTCACTCCATTGCGCAAAGCTACTGCTAAATCTATTTCTAATGCATTTGTAAAACATTTTTTATTTCATGTAGGGCATGTATTGAAAGTAATTTCCGACAATGGACCACAATTTCGATCTGCGATATGGACACGTATGTTACGAGCTAGAAACATTTCTCCGATCTATATATTCAAGTATCACGCTTCTAAGAACCCTTGTGAACGACTGATGAAAGAAATTGGTAAACTGTGTAGAATGTACTGCCGTAAAAGACATATTGATTGGGATACACACATACACTCATTCCAGGATGTAATTAACTCCATACCAAATGAATCTACTATGCTATCTCCGACTGTAATATTGAAAAGTGTTGAACCACCTAACAAAATCAAAGAATTAGTATCCTTTCCTACATCTTGTCGACTACGCCACCATGAAGTAATTGAGATTGCGCTCAACAACATCAAACGTGCCGCAGAGCGCCGGAGAAGACAGCAAAAACAGGTTTGTACACGCCGTGACTTTCACATTGGACAGAAGATATTAGTACGCACACACTATTTATCCAACAAAGGAAAGAGTAGATGCAGTAAATTTGAACTTCTATACGCAGGTCCATACAGAATTCGCAGCATTCCTCATCCCAATATGGTACATGTCGAAACTTTGAGGACCAGAAAAAGCAAAGGCAATCACCATATTTCCAATATTAAACCCTTTATTGAATGATCATGCTTTACGATCTATCACACTGTACCGCCATTTCCTGATATTTGTTTGACCACTCACGCAATTATATTTATGTGATTATTTACTGATGATTATCATATTTTTTCCTGACAAGTGCCAGGCAAGGTAAGGTTAGCAGGTCGCTTTTCTTGTCGTTATATATCAGACCGTGTACATTTTCGATTTTTTTTGTGTATGTATGATTGTTTACCTGTCGAAAGTAGAAATTTTGTCTGCATGCACAATGAAATGTTTAAGATGTAAGAAACACTAGTTGACATTGACATTTTGCATTATGTTATCTCAACATCTTGACTATTTTACATTTTTTGCTACTACATTATGATACTGTGTGTACATTTTTTGCACTTGAAAACTGTCTATGTTTTTGACCTAATATGTTTTCTGTCATGCTATGCTGTATGCTTAATTATTTTTCTAGAAACAAGTTTTTATTTAATGGGTATATGAATTAAATGCAAGATATTAATCCATATTCATCATTTTTCAGAAAGCAATACCGTGTAAAAGAAATGAATCAAACAATCACAGTGGTTTACTATGAAATGGAAATTTTACCATCAGAATGAAGGAAAGAAAATGCAATATATTGTCATGAAGAGTACATGGATCAGAATTAACAAGCATTAACCAGAGTATACTATACACATCGTATGATAGCTGTCTTGACTAATTATTTTTCTTTCAGAATACAAGGCTATTGATGCAGACTGTCAGACACAACTACACAAGTTAATTTTAGTGATGAACTATGCTAGAAGTAAGAAACTCTATACTATATGAAGTAATGAATGATAATGAATAGTTGTATGATAATTATGAAATTTATATTTTTCTTTCAGAATACAAGGCGATTGATGCAGACTGTCAGACACAACTACACAAGTTAATTTTAGTGATAAACTATGCTAGAAGTAAGAAACTCTATACTATATGAAGTAATGAATGATAATGAATAGTTGTATGATAATTATGAAATTTATATTTTTCTTTCAGAATACAAGGCGATTGATGCAGACTGTCAGACAGAACTACAGATGTTAATTTTAGTGATGAAATATGCTAGAAGTAAGAAACTCTATACCATATGAAGTAATGAATGGTAATGAATAGTTGTATGAAGTAAATGGTAATATGAATATGCATAATGAAATGTCTATTTTCGCAGATGATAATAAATGATGATGAATAGTTATATGAAGAATATGTTAAGATGAATAATGAAGTTTTTCTTCGCTGATGATGATAATGATGAAGTTTATATATTTACTGTTAGTTAAGAAATGCTATGTAGTTATTTAAGTATTTGTTGCAGTTCCTTTTGACAGTATGTCACATAGTATAATGACTGAATGTTTTGGAAAAGACAGCTAGAGTACATACATATTAAGTATTTTTCAGCATAATATGCATTTCTTCTTTCAGCTCAATAATCCATTTTGTATTCTTTACAGGAGAAGCTTTTCGTGACATAATATGCTATAAGTAGTTAGTTATTAAACCTGTTCTAGTACTTGCATTGTTTTACCAAATAATGCTACCAGTTTAAGATATATTTTTAGTCTTAAATAAAATTCAAATTTTTCTGTGTATTGATTCCATTATGTCTATGTATTATTGGACTATCAACCTTGAGTAATAGTTCCAATGTCTTACATTTTAAATATGTCTCATGTCACTTACATGATATCGTATATACACACCAGTAGCTTGATGCTACACTCAATAGCTCCTGTTTTAAATGACGACTTGTGAATAACACTGAATAATGTTTTGTAACTCTATATGAATACTTTGTAAGTGGCCAATGAGTGCCAATACACTATATGAATACTTTGTAACAAGTCAATTAATGTCAGTAACTCAATAGCTCCTGTTTTAAATGATGACTTGTGTATAACACTGAATAATGTTTTGTAACACTATATGAATACTTTGTAAGTGGCCAATGAGTGCCAATACAGTATATGAATACTTTGTAACTAGCCAATGAATGTCAATAATTCAATAGCTCCTGTTTTAAATGATGACTTGTGAATAACACTGAGTAATGTTTTGTAACACTATATGAATACTTTGTAAGTGGCCAATGAGTGCCAATATAGTATATGAATACTTTGTAACTAGCCAATGAATGTCAATAGTTCAATAGCTCCTGTTTTAAATGATGACTTGTGAATAACACTGAATAATGTTTTGTAACACTATATGAATACTTTGTAACTGGCCAATGTTTGCCACTGATTGAGTCAGATGAGTTATGAATAGTGTTTCGTAATACTCAATATTGTTCATATTGGTTGATACACTAGTGTAATTCTATGATGACTAGCATAAGACTTAATGTGTCCTTCACCTTCTGACCTAATTACTGCAATATCCGTTTATCCTGTCCATACTCATGATCATGGAGCAGTATATTGGTTTTTGAACTAATTCTACGTTGCTGTAAGAGTATGGATTCTACAAGAATATGGTGTTGACATATCAAGCTGTCCACAACCTTGAACGATGGTGATGTTATTATGGACCTACTGTTTGGTGTACCTATGTACTACCAAAATGATAACATTGCATATTAATACAGCATTTCAGTGTCTTGGCTACACTGACAAATACTTCAGGGAAGAAAACTTCAGATTGTCTCACTTGGTGTTCTGCTTCTGTAGAAAGATATGGACTTTCAGTGCAGCTATGTGCAACCTACTGTGCTACAACCATATGCAATCCTTCCCATTCCTTTCCTAGTTCCTGTAAAATAGTAAAGGCTTATACAGTGCATTCAAATTTTTGTAAAAAGATAAAAACTTTTATTGTGCTTGTGCACTCTATTTTGTTAATATATTTTGTACTCATTGTGTATATACTTTGTCATTTCTGAATATGTTTTGTACTCAGTGCGTGTGCACTCTATTTTCTTAATATATTTTGTTCTCATTGCGTACATACTTTGTCATTTCTGAATATGTTTTGTACTCAGTGCATGTGTACTCTATTTAATTTCTTAATATGTTCTGCACTTATCAATGATGTATATACTCTGTGACTGTAAACACAGTAACTAAATAGATTATAGAAAAATTTGTTGCTCATGGCAAGTCCAATTGACTCACCATCGCTGCCAAATTTTTACCCCCCAGTGGAGGGTTATGTAAGAGGTCCATAATTAGAGAACTTGTTGCTAGCGCACTCGAGCTGATGTAATTTCGATGTATTGCTCACTCGCTGCCGGCGATATGTAAGCTAGAAGAGAATCTGAGACCAAAGAGCAGTATTGACTGCAGTAGGAACTGTGTAGCAGTAGGAGTATGTTGTTGCTAGCGAGCAGTCGTGTCTGGTGTATCATTTTGGCTGGGCCGGTCGTGTACAGCATGGCAGACCCTGAGCGTTGTAGGATAAGGTAAAAGCAGCCTCGCGCGTATGTAGTATTGTTAATCAAGTCCCATGTAAATGTTTTAAAAAAATCTGTAAATAATAATCTTTCTCATAAAAAGTAACTTTTGAGATTAATCTCAATTTAAACAATTCAATAATTTCTCCAATCCTTGGCCATCCCCATTATTGAAAAGAAAAATCAGTTCTTCCCTTTTATATAAGGCAAATCTATCGGCCAGCATTGCACTTAGCTGGGCTAGGAAAAATTTCTTATAGTAGCAGATATATACGCGTTATCCGGCGACCTAATTAAGGTAAGATTTTTCAGCTTATTCAGAATGATGTATCAGGGCCATGACGCAGCATTGCTAACGTCCAAAGTGTACCAGGTTAACTTGACTATCAATTATTCAAAGGTTATAGGTTAGTCACATTGTATTATATTTTCACTGTTGGGTAGTTACGCTAAATGAGAGTATTATTCATATTATATTTTATTTTTGTGGGGAGGTTACAATACTCAAGTATAGGTCGAACGAGCGTTTTGTAAACCACCTCCTTTGTTGATGGACTACATTTTCTAAGGATTCTCCCAATGATTCTCAACCTGGTACCCGCGCTACCAACAATTAATTTTGAATGAACATTCCACTTAAAATCGTTCCGCAAGCATACTCCCAGCTATTTTACAGAAGTAACTGCTACCAGTGTTTGTTCCGCTATCATATAATCATACAATAAAGGATCCTTCTTTCTACGTATTCGCAATACATTACATTTGTCTATGTTAAGGGTCAGTTGCCACTCCCTGCACCAAGTTCATATCCGCTGCAGATCTTCCTGCATTTCGCTACAATTTTCTAATGCTCCAACTTCTCTGTATACTACAGCATCATCCGCGAAAAGCCGCATGGAACTTCCGACACTATCTACTAGATCCCAAAATAAGTTATTGGACTGTGAAGCGTACCCAGGAGCAGATACAGACTCAGATCGCAATTGGGAATGGTGAAGAGTGGGCTGAAGTTTAAGAGACTAGTCAGGAAGAAAGACAAGAAAAGAAGTGGCATATGGAAGTTCTACAGAATGAAAAGATACGCTTGAAATTCTGTGAGCTATAGATACTGCAATAAGGAATAGGTCAGTAGGCATTTCAGTAGCCTGGACACCCCTTAAAGGAACGATCAAAAAAGGTGGAGAGAAAAGCTTAGGTACAATTACGGAAAATGCGAAGAAATCATGGGCAACAGAAGAAATACTTGAATTGATCGACGAAAGAAGGAAGTGCAAAAATGTTCATGGAAATTCAGGATTGCAGAAATAAAGGTCACTTAAGAATGAAATAAGTTCGCTTCGTTCTTGGTCATCCACTCATTTTTCCCTCTTGATTCTTGTGCATGTCTCGTGCATGCCCTCTTCAATCTCTATAGCTTATTCCTGTTTTTCCTTATATTTCGAACAACTTGCACCATTTGACATTGACGAACGCCTATTCCAGACCGACAAATAGTGTAAACGTTTTTTGATATTTCTTCAGACTTACTTCCATTCAGCCACAACATCACAACTGTCTGTCTGGCGTCTTTACCTTTCCTAAAGCCAAACTGATCGTCATCTAATAGATCCTCAGTTTTCTTTTCCATTCTTCTGTATATTAATCTTGTCAGCTTCCTTAATGTGTGACATGTCAAGCTGCTTGTTGGCTCTTGCTATTTCCAGAACTGTGTGTATGATGGTTTTCCGGAAGTCTCATACATTCTACACACCAACGTGGATAGTCGTTTTGTTGCCACTTCCCCCAATGCTTTTGCCCCCCCCCCCTCCCTCCCTCCCAATGATTTCCGATGGAGTGTTCTCTCTCTTCTGCCGTATTTGGATATAAGTCTTCAAAATCTCTTTTTAATTCTGATTCTAGTACCAGATCACCTATCTCGTCTAAATCGACTCCTGTTACTTCTTCTAGCACATCAGGTGGACAATTCTTCCCCCTCACAGAGGTCTTCAATGAACTCTTTCCACCAGTCTGTTCTCTCTCCTGCATTTAACAGTACCATTCCCATCGCACTCTTCACGCTACAACCATCCTTTCAATTTCACCAAAGATTCTTCTGATTGCTCTGTAAGCTAAGTCAACACTTCCACAATTATTTCTTTTTCGATTCCTTCACATTTTTCATGCAGCATTTTGCCTTAGCTTCCCTTCACTTCCTGTTTATTTCATTCTTAAGTGACCTGTATTTCTGCAATCCTGAATTTCCATTAACATTTTTGCACTTCCTTCTTTCATCGATCAATTCAAGTATTTCTTCTGTTGCCCATGATTTCTTCGCATTTTCCTTAACTGTACCTAAGCTTTTCTCTCCACCTTTTGTGGTTGTTCCTTTAAGGGATGTCCAGGCTACTGAACTGCCTACTGACCTATTCCTTATTGCAGTATCTATAGCTCAAAGAATTTCAAGCGTATCTTTTCATTCTTTAGTACTTCCATATGCCACTTCTTTTCTTGTATGTTATTTCCTCCTGACTAGTCTCCCAAACTTCAGCCCACTCTTCATCATTCCCAATTGCGATCTGAGTCTGTATCTGCCCCTGGGTACGCTTCACAGTCCAATAACTTATTTTGGGATCTCGTTCTAATATTGATAGAATGTAATTAAAATCTTCATCTCCCGGCCTTTTTCCAAGTATACTTCCTTCTTTTATGATTTTTGAATACAATATTCGCTATACCATCTTAAAATTATGGTATAACGCAATCAGTCTTTCTTCTCTCTCATTCCAACTACCAAGCCCACGTTCTCCCTTAACCCTTTATTCTACTCATTCCTGTATAGCCGCATTATAACCCCCATGCTATCTTCCCTACCAAGTTCAAACGTCTGACATTCCATTCCCAAACTCGTATAACGTTATCCTTTCGTTGGTTATTCAGTCTTTTCCTGATGGTCTTTTTCCCGTTTGCAGTCCACTCACAGAGATCCGAATGGGGAACTAGTCTTTCGCCAATGGATAATCACTACAGTTTTTCAATTACATTCCACATGCCCAATGGATACCAGTTATATGTCTTTAATGCAGTGGTTTCAGTTGTGTACTGCATCCTCATGACGTTGAGCATTCCTGGGTTTTCTCTCTTCTACGGCAGTTGTCCACCTCAAAAACCTCTGTCCGCTCCACCGTCTTGTTTGACAAGACCATTGATAGAATCTGGGTGCACTATGACGGGCAAAACGAAGCATGAGACAATATTAGGAACTATCCTATAATTTTTATCACCTTAGTGTACATCTATCGGCAGCACAGCGAAATGGCTGTGTCTGTGGCGGACTCGCTTGCCGCGCGGGCGATCGATGTTGGGTCGTGCCGTCGGGAAAATTTTTATTTTTAATTGTTTAAAAGTTATGACAACTTTTAAATCAAGTTAATGACGTAAGATATTATCATCAGAAGCTAACGACAGGACTTTGTATTGGCATTCCCAAGCGTTTTTAAAGTTTTATGTGGGCAAAGCATAGTTTCTATTAATTATTGATGCTTGGAGAGGACAAGCAAATCCTGAATTATGTGGTCAAAATCTTTCAGGACGAGAGGAAATCGTCGACATGTACAATGAAAATGATTCCTCCAAAACTGCACTCCATTTTTCGATCTAGTGGTATCCATTTTTATACACAGGTAGAAAACCTCATAAAGCATACACAAAATTCCGCTTACGTGATTGAAAATAATAGGGGAATAAATTCCCGTAAAGACTGTATAAAATACAACCAATAGTGCATGATCAATTGATATCCTCATTTTTAATTAAATGATCTGGTATGCCTGGCAAACTTCCAGGCTTTCTGATAAATATTAACTGAATATATTGTCCAACAGATCTTTTTTAAAAATGTTGTTCGGGTGAACAGAAACATTGAAAGGTGGCTACACTGAGTCACAGCGCCAGAGATTGCGCCAAAGAGTATTATTCAGCCGCCTCCACTGGCAGTTGCCGCTGAGAAGTTCGTTAGTACAGTTGTAGTTCTGAGGTAGGAGTGATCTGTGCTTGTTGAGACGTCGATAGAGTACTAGTTGTTCTGAGGGGTAAGGCACCATATGATATTCGATTGGGGATGTTGTAATGATCAGAGTGTATTTTTCGTCAATATATATGAAGGTAACGAATTTTTTTATTTTTATTTATTTCAAACTTCCTAACTAACAATGCCCTTGCTCACAGATTCAGTCAACAAAGCATCTGGGTTGTGTTCATGTATTAGAGTGTAATTCTGGTTTCCATGTGCATCATAGTATTTCTGGTTTTTTTAATTATTTCATTGTAAATGGCGTTTAAAGCATCTGATCGTATTGAAGAAGAACCGTGCCAGATGTGTATGTTGAATCACACTTCCACACACAGAACAGTTACACTTATACTTTGTTGTTTAGTAGCTTTTATAGTTGCTGGGGACTTAATTAATTAATTGTATTAACGGAAATTTCCTTCCATTCGTTGTTGTGATTCTGTGCAGTCAGATTGAGTACTAGTATTATTCAGGGGCAACTGGTTACGAGACTGCGTAATCGGACAGACAGCGACTAAAATTAAAATTATTAGCATTATATTTAATTAAGCCCCCATGCAACATCTCTCATAAATCGTGTAAGATAACGAAACATTTTTTGGTTTCATTGTTTTTATGATAACTATCATTCTGGTGCTTGTATATAAAATACTAAATTGACGAATAAGGACGGCACTGAAATAAATTTTAAATAAATGAGAAGCTATCCGAAATTTTGTTACAATGGTAATAAAAACTTTAATTTATCTCCATTAAAACACATGTGAAATTATTCAGCTTTTTTAAAAAAAAAAACATTAAAGGTAGGATCGAACCCGGAGGTTCCACGAGGCAAGCAAGTTTGCTATATGGGCAGCCATCTCACTGAATTGCCGTAGTGTATACATTGATAGGTATATGAGTTGCACGAAAGCTTAAGGGCACTTTCCCTCGGAATCAGGCTAGTGCGCGTTACAATTTTTATGGATGGACGCCTTTGAGGTATACTGCTAACCCGCCAAGTTTCATTCCGAACCGTATTTTCGAGACCATAGAGTCCCGCGACTTCGGACCACGCTCCCCGGTCTCCCGTCACACTAAGAGAGCTCGGCGCTTGCCATGCTCCCCCACGCTTCCCCTTACCCTAGCTCAGAACGCTGTGAGCAGTAAAACCTGTGGAACTCAGAAGCGTGGCGCGAGCTGCCAATCATCGCGGCACATCTCGTATATCTCGAAACCTGTAAGCTTAAAACTGACATACGTGCACATCTTATAAAGAAGCCACTGGACAACAAGATCACAAAATGATTCATTAAGTAGCTACATGAAAAGATCAGATGCTGCTTGGGTGGTGACCCCGTATCGATTGGACATCGCACGCAGAGCACTACTCGCTTTCCGCGGAAGAAGATACATGTAAAAAGTCCGGCAGCGCAACACCAAAGTGCCTCATACCTCATACCAATCTCCCCCCCCCCCACTCCCCCCTCCGCCCCCTCAGATTACGGAAGACTCGCACTGAGAATCGAAGGACATTGCACGGAGCTACTAGTATTGTAGAAGTTAGCAACTGACTGCACATTTTAACAGCTAACAAGAGCTTGAATCCAAAGAAACAGAGAATCAAATGATCAAAAAATATCTGTTTGATTACTACTCCTGTAAATAGTTTTAGTAAATGCTATGTTTTATTCATTTCTGAATATTTGTATATTTCTACAGGGTGTCCGAAAAGTCTTTCCCTGATTACAAAAATTGATAACTCAGGCTAGAAGTAAGATACAAATATGAAGCTGGTGTCTAATTGTTTACAAACTATCAATTTTTTTCACACACAAGTAAACTTCCACATGAGCACCCTTGGTAGCACGTAGCACATCTAGGTGATATTCAGTTTCCGTCCACACATTAGCCAACATCACTGGAGGGATCGATTCAACGACTGTGGTTATACGTTGCGGCAGGGTTTCAAGATCTGGTAGACGTGTTCGGTAGACCTCGTCCTTGACATAACGCCATACAAAGAAGTTTAATGGGGTTATGTCAGGAGAGCGTGGAGGCCAAACCGTTGGCCCATCACGACCAATCCATCGCCCAGGAAAGGTCATATCGAGATAGGCACAAACGTCCAAACCTCAGTGAGGCGGTGCACCGTCTTGCTGAAACATCGGGGTGATGCTGAAGCAGCTGAGGAACAGCATACAGTTGCAACGTGCCCAGATAGACTGCAGATGTGATTGTAGCCTCAGCGAAGAAGAATGGCCCGATAATTCAATCGTGCAATAGCGCGCACCAAACATTCACCATTGGACTGCCTCTGGTGCATTCCATTACCTCGCCAGGGGGTTGTGAACCCCAAATGCGCACATTATGGTGATTTACTAATCGACTGACAAAAAAGGTCGCTTCGTTGGATAAGGCAATTCGTCTGAGATAACCATCATCGTCCCCAATATGTGATATCACTTCGACCGCTAAGTGATATCGACATGTACTGTCATTTGGCAACAAGGCCTGAACAATTTGCACTTTGTTTGGACGAAACAATAAACGTTTGTGTAAAATGTCATGGAGAGAGCTTTTTGGCATCTGTAATTCACGTGAGGGCCTGCGCACCGATTTTTTCGCAGAAAAGACTGCCTTACAGCTTCCTCCTGTCTGCTAAAGTTCTTGGTCGACCAGACCTCGGAAGGTCAGCATCCGATCCTGTGTTCCTGAACTTCTCATACCAGGCTTTAATCCTCTTGACATTAGATGGATTCCTTCCAAAAGTTGTCTGGAAGTGTCTCTTCACTGTGGTTAGTGATCGTGTCTCATAGTTCCACAGGACACACTGTGCCTTCTCCTGATTGGTTAACATGGCTTCTTGGGCACTGCACCTCATCCACTACTTACGTACTGCGAGCCTAAAACAGAAAAACAAACTTTGATAGTTCTAAACAATTCGACACAAGTTTCATATTTGTATCTTACTTCTAGCCTGAGTTATAAATGTATGTAATCAGGGAAAGTCTTTTCGGACACCCTTTTCGTCACTTCGTGCAACTATAGACACAACGTCAAACCATTTGAACTTTGAAGAAATTTCTGTGCAGTATAATTTACTGACGACTTTGAGTGTCGCTTTGGACAAATTTAGTGTGTCAAATTATACAAAGCTTAGAGAATGCGTATGAATCGTTACGAATAGCTATGTCGCGCCACGTCTCCAGGAAGAAGATCTTTGGTGTGAGATGGGCGTGGCACGTTTGCTGCGAGTTGAGCCGTTTTCTGGGAGACGCAGGGACTGATGGAGAACGGACAGCGTAGATCTGCAGTGCGATGGACGTCCGTGTGATTTCCACGTTGGTCTGGTTGAGTATCTTCCGGACTCGAAGGTCGCACACCGAAAACAGGAGTCGACACATTATTCATTTGGCCGATCACATTTGGAGGTGAGTGGTGGGTCGTCGTCATCCGTACTTCTTCTGGCAGCTCCAGGTTTTTCCACTGTTTGTCATCCCACAGCGACTTTGGTTGCTTGATAAGCTATTCTTAGTTCGTTGCTTCGGGGCCGATACAACGCGGTTTTCGTTAGGACTCATCTTCGACCCCGCTTAGACCGGTTAGCTTCCTGCACGTGTTTGAATCTTGCGATTCTATATCGGATTCCGTTTATCCTCCTATTATTCCCTGTTCCTGTGTCTGGCCAGGCAATATGAGGAGCGTGTTGCTCGTATGAAAACATAATAGCTTCAGTTTGGTAATTGTCACTGCAGGTTTGGGCAGATGGAGAACTCGGCTGTGGCAGAACACACGTTGTATGAGACCGATCACTTAGTAAAATTCGCCGACACGGAAGTTCTGGCTGTAGAGAAGAACCACGACACCCACTTGTTCAGAGAAGATGTAAAAATACACAAACACGAGAATAGCTTCAACATGAAAGAGGAAAGCCTGAAGATAAACGTATCCTGGCTTCCTGTGCTGCAGCGAACTACCATTGTAAGTAGCAAGAGAACCGCACCGGAAATGACCGTCGAGAAGCCCGGCACTTGTGCTGGCGAAACCTTAAAAAAATCATCTGACCAACTTCGGACGAAGAACAATCAGTTTGTCAACTGTCAAGGAGTTGCGATTTGATTGTTTGTTTTAAATTATTGGGATTTTGTAATTTTTTTTATGTTCAGTGTGTCGTTATTCGTGACGTTCATAATTTTTTTTTGGGGTGTTGTGCATTAAATTGCCAAGTCATTTACTTCAGTTATTTGGAGCTCTTTCGTCTCAAGGGAGCAAATCTTGTTGCATTTAGTTTGGTGTGATATACCAAGCCAAACATTTTTAACGTAGGTGAGATTCATTACCGAAACGTTCGCGTCTTCCTTCCACCCACATTTTCCGTCGCTAACGGCGGTTAAGTATTTACCGTTTCCGCCTCGTGGCGTGATCTGAAGCTGAAACCTGATTGTTCTCTGAAGTTCTTTAGAATTAGCTGTAACTGGTGGGGGGAGAAATGCCCTGTCAAGTTACCTTATTATCTTTTAACGACTTACCGCAACAGTTTTGCCTACCCTGCCAGAGTGTAATATGATGACTTAAGTTTTTACTTATTTTACATAAAAGTTACTTCTCTGTTCATCACCGAAACGCCCGCTAAACTCGCAGTGTAGAATCGGTCGTTAGGATTGTGAAAGGGCAAAATAATGTGTCGGTCAGGTTCACTCAAAATTGTAATTTATTATAATTTAATAACACCTTTAAACAAAAACGGCACATGACCGAACCTTCAGAACTACGAGTTTCAAAAGGCAATTATTTCACGGCTGAGACCCTTCAAACAAGTAATAAAAATGCAGTTAAAATAGCAAATAAAGTAATTAAAATATATATGGTATCAGAGCTAGACTGGAAAGCCTCAAGCCAAAAATAGATAGAACAAAGATACGCAAGGTGCAATACAAGCAGCTGAGTACGACAACTGAATTTGAAGTTTTTAATATATATTACCATAATCTTTTAAGGCAGAAGGCCGTAACGTTTCTTCTTAAAGGGTTATTTTTAAAATAAGGTTTTAGGCGGCTTAAGACCCATAACTGATTTTCCAAAATTCATAAATACATAAATTCCATTAAAAACAAGAATCTTTAAATCATTGGCTATGATACATTTTAAACAGACAATTAATAACCGGTGACAAGGACAATAAAGAAAACGGCGCTCAGAAACCTCCAGGGAGGTCGGGCTGCCCTCGTTCACTTAGGTGAGACAGGTGGTGAGCCCAACTACATATGATCTGTCGGAATCCAACCAGGGGACAGCCAAGGACCGACCGACACAACGACTTGCTTGCCACCAAACAGTAATTGAGAACTCAAACACCAAAGGTTACGAACGTGATTGTGCGTAATGAAATATGTATTTGCTGTCAAAACTACACACCATGTTGCACAGCGACAACAGATGGGGAAATGACGCTGCCTGAAATTACGTTAGTGGCCAGAGCAGGTAACCGGAACACTGACGGCCACAAGGCAGAAAATTCGGCTGGTACACTTGAATTTGAAATACGGTAATATAGTTAACTTCACCCAAAACGAAACACTGCCTCAATTTACGTCATTGGACAGGGCAGGTAACCAGAACACATTGGACAGGGCAGGTAACCAGAACACTAACTGCCACAAGGCAGAACATTCCGCTGGTGCACTCGAATTGTAGTCAACCAATATAGTTAACTGCACCGCATGGCGGCGACATTTCAGCACTAGAAACACTCGGTGTTGCTCACAGGTAAAACTCCCCAACAGCAAACCACCGAAACGAACCACACAACAGGAATGAACGTGGCTTGGGTAGTTGACACCACTACTCAACTATGACGTCCTGGGTCGGTGAACCAAGAAGCTCGTAGCGATCGGACAGCTCCACACTCGCTCCGACACTGTGTATGGACCGCCAGAAGATCCAGCCGACTGCACAGCGCGGAGATATATTCCCTCGTCCGCCGCAATCGACTGACTCATTGCAGAATGCCGACAACATCTAAAATAGTCGTCAGTGGAAATAACACCAGCTACACACACAATCTGACAAACACTTGCATGAAGACCTGAACGATACCCAACAGTAACTAAACAAGCATGAAGACAAATCTGGAGTCGATGCACACACACACACATACACACACACACACACACACACACACACACACACACAGATTCGACTCATGAACGATCGTCGAGCCTAAACGCGTCGTTCGGTAGGACGACCGACCGACAGACCGACCGACCGACCGACCGACCGACCGACCGACCGACCGACCGACCGACCGACGATCCACCAAGACCGTGGCCCGGCTCAAGTGATGCGTGGCGGCAATGGTCGGGTGAGCCATGTCGACGCAGACCTCACAGTTCCAACCAGACTGCACTAGTGCCGCATTGCAACACCCCGACTGGAAGGGCCGGACTGCGCTCCAGACGTGTTCCAACTGACTGGCACACCCGAACTCCTTACGACAGACAGTGACCAGGAAGCAAGAGCATAGATACTACGACAGGGTATATATCGATACACGCTGCTAGCGCCGGTCACGGTCAGGCAAAGCAGCAACTCAGTGACAGTAGTAATTTAAACTGACGTAGTGAGGTGGACGAACGTTAAAAACAGGGTGTAAAATACATGATGGCGGGAAAAAGAGCCATGCACGGCTTAATCACGCTATCATTGTTTGTGCCTGGTTGCTTCGAAAAGGAGGGGTGTGGTGAGCAGCATGTCGGGCATGCCCCAAGTAATTTGGGGGCCGTTCGTCCGGACCACAAAGCCCGAGGGGTGGTGATTTCATATCAAGAAGCTTTAATTGTTTTTCTTTCTTTTAATAATTTAGTCTTCAAAACAGTCAGGGAATAAACTTCTCAAGAATGTGTTTTAATAAAATAAAACAAAAAATTCAGCTTTAGGCAAATCTGAATTGTTTGTTGCATCTCAGTCAAACACATTTTAGAGTAGCTTATTGCCTGCCTGTTTTGAAGCGTGTTTTTTTTCTATCATGTTATCTGTTTTTCTATCATTTATACTTATTGCAAAACATTGTTATTTGGGGAATTCTTGTGTTTTGCACTTAGGCCTTAAGAGACTTTGAAAACATTGTTCTATCGATTATCAGTAACAGTTCTTAAATTGTCTTATCTAATTGAATGGTTTTGTCTTCATATGTAAAGGTTCTGTTGGCCTGAAATTACTTTTCCTGGGGAGTTTTAATGAAAATCTTTATAAGAATGATGTTCAAGCCGTATTTTGTCCAGTCCTTCAGTCCCAGGCAACCTTACACTAGTATGTGTCCCTTTGTACGATGTAAACTATTCAACCATCTTTCCAAGTTATGCAGCTTTGCCGCAGAACTTACTGTGAATAACTCTGCAGTTACTAACTGAGCTATACTGTTCCAAACTTGGTCAAAATTTTTGAAAAAATTGTTCAAATGGCTCTAAGCACTATGTTTCAAATGGCTCTAAGCACTGTGGGACTTAATATCTGAGCTCATGAGTCCCTTAGATTTAGAACTACTTAAACCTAACTAAACTAAGGACATCACACACAGCCATGCCCGAGGCAGGATTCGAACCTCCGACAGTAGCAGCAGCGTAGTTTCAGACTGAAGCGCCTAGAACCGATCGCCCACAGCGGCCGGTCGAAATTTTTGAAGGAAGGAAGATTGGTGCATGAATGTTTCACTGGCGTTGCGGCGGTTATATCGGACACAATTTCCCTCAACCATTTAAGCGGATGGTACGTCGTGAAAACGTGAAACAGCACATCAGGAATCTTAGTATATAAAGTCCCGTCGACCACTGAGCCATTAGACATATACGAGGTGCATGCATTCAAGTTCTAAGGCCTCCGATTTTTTTATCCGGACTGGAAAGAGATATAAACATGCGCATTGTTTTAAAATGAAGCCACGTTCATTGTCAATACGTCGCAGAGGTGGCAGCACCGTACGGCAGATGGAATTTTACCGCCAGCGGCGAGAATGAGAACTGTTTTAAATACTTAAAGTGGCGACGTTTTCCTTACTTGAACAGCGTGCAATCATTCGTTTTCTGAATTTGCGTGGTGTGAAACCAATTGAAATTCATCGACAGTTGAAGGAGACATGTGGTGATGGACTTAGGGATGTGTCGAAAGTGCGTTCGTGGGTGCGACAGTTTAATGGAGGCAGAACATCGTGTGACAACAAAGCGATACAAGCTCGGGCTCGTACAAGCCGGTCTGACGACATGATCGAGAGACTGGAGAGAATTCTTTTGGGGGATCGCCTCCAGAGTTGGCATATCTGTGGGTGCACACAATCCTGCATGACGACCTGAAAATGCGAAAAGTGTCATCCAGGTGGGTGCCACGAATGCTGACGGACGACCACATGGCTGCCCGTGTGGCCAGTGCTGAAAAAATGATGGTGTCCATTTTCTGGTACAGCGAGGGCGTAATCCTTACCCATTGCGTTCCAAAGGGCACTACGGTAATAGGTGCATCCTACGAAAATCTTTTGAAGAACAAATTCCTTCCTGCACTGCAACAAAAACGTCTGGGAAGGGCTGCGCCTGTGCTGTTTAACCAAGGCAACGCACCCGCACATCGAGCTAACGTTACGCAACAGTTTCTTCGTGATAACAACTTTGAAGTGATTCTTCATGCCCCCTACTCACCTGACCTGGCCCCTAGTGACTTTTGTCTTTTTCCAACAATGAAAGACACTTTCCGTGGCCGCACATTCACCAGCCGTGCTAAAGAAGCCTTCGCCGCTGCCATGGTATCATGGCGTCAGCGTTGTGAAAAATGTGTACGTCTGCAGGGCGATTACGTCGAGAAGTAACGCCAATTTCATCGATTTCGGGCAAGTAGTTAATTACAAAAAAATCGGAGGCCTTTGAAGTTGAATGCACCTCGTAACACAAGTTCAAATTATGGACAAATACGAAAGGCAATCGGACGAGCCTTTTCAAATAAACCATTCCGGCATTTGTCTTCATCGACTTAGAGAAACAACAATGCCTAAATCTTGACGGTTGGATGAGGATTTGAACCATAGCCCCCAGAATGCACGTACAGTGTTCTTACTACGCTACCTGATCGGTCCAAAATATTTGAAATATCGTTACGACATTTATTTGGCACATACTCGCAAAATAAATTTATGTGTGACCTTTCTGTCGTTTAACGCAACTGAACACAAAAATTGAAATCACTGAGGAACTCCCCACTCGTATCGGATATATTAACATAAGTCTTACAGTCAATAGTCGCTCCGTTTCTAGATACTTCCTTGCTTAAGCATTTCATTGCTTTCCCTACAAAAACATTTTAATCATAATCATAAGTTCATTTAAACTGACAGTTATAGCCATGACAGTCTGCGGAAGTTTTGCAACGAGGGGGCAATATATTAATTAACCTTTTTTATGTAACTGATACAGGGAGTTAGAAAACGTCTTGTGTTCCAGGAACCGAACTGGACAAATACAAAGTAGATAGACCTAATTGGAACTCAATCGACTGATAGTTAACGAACAGGTAAATAGTGTTCTTAATATAAAACAGATCACGCTGATATCTTAACGATAGGCACATTTCATTATATATGCTTAGTGTGTTTTTTATGTTATTAATGTGAATATGAATCCATCTTATTGATTAAACTACGTAAAATTTCATTAATGATCTTTCCTTAGTGGCGAACCACAGTTAAATAATTTTTTTTAGATATTTCCGATATTTGAGTGGTAATAGTTCATTTATTTTATGCAATCACGATTTCGGCTTTATAGCCATTAGCAAGAGCATGTTGGAATGTTAAAAATGTCTGACGTGTCCGTGGCAAAAACATGTGACAAAAACGTATTTCCTGTAACATGACCAGAAATATGTTTTGTCGACGATGAAAGTCGTAGTAAACTCTGATATATTTCAACATTTTAACATTCAATTGAGAATGGCAATAAAACCAAAATTATGATTGTGTAAAATAAATGAAGAATTAACAGTCAAATGGCAGAAAATTCTTTCACAAAAATTCATTATCATACGTAAAAGTCCTGCGTATGGAAGGAATTATAAAACACATTGAAAATGTTTACACAAAATTATTTTTGCCCCGTAATTTGTATGAAAAGAAATTCACGAATTTAAAACAGAAGAAGTCAGTGAAACTGAGAACATTCTGTTCATATCAACAAAATTAACAGACATCAAGACTCCTCGATGTGGGTAACAGGCTGTGAACTTTCTGAAAAAGGCTTATTAGATTTAATGTCATCTGCAACACTTCATCTGGCTGCAGAAAACATCTAATCACATTAATGGCTTTACTTCATCACTTTCACTGTTTTCCTTTCACTGACATGACTACACTGAGGTGATAAAAGTCATGGGATACCTCCTAATAATGTGTCAGACCTCCATTTGCCTGGCGTAGTGGAGTAACTTGATGTGACATGGACTCGGCCAGTCGTTAGAAGTCCCCTGCAGAAATATTGAGAAATTCTGCCTCTACGGCCGTTCGTAATTACAAAAAGTGTTGTCGGTGCAAGATTTTGTGCACGAAGTGACCTCTCGATTAGTGCCACATAAATGTTCGATAGGATTCACGTCTGGCTATCTGGATGAGGATTCATGTCGGGCTATCTGGATGGCCAAATAATTGGTTCGAATTGTCCAGTTCTTCAAACCAGTCGCGAACAGTTGTGGCCCAATGACGTGGCCCATTGTGATCGATAACATTTGGGAACATCAAGTCGGTGAATAGCTGCAAATGGCTCCATTAACCAGTACTTAGTCAATTTAATGTAACACAGACCACACCATTATGGAGCCACCAATTGTCTGCATAGTGTCTTGTTCACAACTTGGGTCCATGGCTCCATAGGGTCTGCGCCAGACTCGAACCTTACCATCAGCTCACAATAAGTGAAAACATGGCTCACCTTTACAGCCTACGGCTTTGTAGTCGTCTAGGCTCCAACTGATATTGCCAGGAGCCCAGTAGTAGCTCTGCAGTTGAATTCTCGCTTTCAGCGAACGAACTCACATCGGTCGTGTGCGGCCATAACCCATTAATGCCAAATTTCACCGCACTCTCCTAATGGATACGTTCGTCGTACTTCCCACTTCGATCTCTGCTTATATCACATGTATGTTGCTTGCCTGTTAGCACTGACAACTCTACTCTACCTCGAAATATTGGATTCCCTAACGATTTCCAAAATGGAATGTCTCATGCGTCTAGCTCCAACTACCATTCCGCTTTGAAAGTGTGTTAATTCCTGTCTGGCGCCCATAATCACGTGGAAAACCTTTCACGTGAATTACCTGAGTACAAATGACAGTTCCACCACTGCACTGCCCTTTTAATACCTTGTGTACTTGATGCTACAGCTATCTGTGTACAAGCATATTGGTATCCAAAGGCTTTTGTGACCTCAGTTAAGAGTGAACAAATTTTGTTTTGAAAACTACATTTTTTGACTTGGTGGTGTAGTGTTAGCCTAGGGCCTATAACTGCTTAGATGGACGCGAAAAACTTCCAAGGCCACCCATAAATCGGCCGATAAAAAGTACTTTTAAAATCCGGAATGTACCAAGTCAGTCCTTGTCTCTCTATGTTGTTATACTTATGTGCAGTCTTACCAGCTGGACTGCTGAATTCGTAGCTCTATGATTGCATGTGGCGCTGTGTTTCTCCCCGACCGCTGAGAAGATCCCAGTTCATAGAGTGGACATGTTTTCCTTACTGAAAATTTACAAATCTTATCTCTCTTCAAAAGCGCAGCATTGGATTTTATATTTCGACTGAAGGGTTTACACTCACAGATATAGTACAGAAAATTGTGTTCTTGTGAGTCTACGCCAACGGCTCCTTCTTCTAAAACTGTATGTAGAATTTGCAGGCCATCCGGATCTTTTTTGTCAACAGGAAAACGGTAAACTGTTATTGAGATTCCGCTTTGCAACTAGGCGAGGGGCGCTCTTCTGCAAGTCGGGGACGGATGAGAGGTATATATACTTCTGCCATTCTTTTATTGTATTCGAATCAGAGCTTCCGGCAACTGGGTCGGTCCATTTCTCCAAGTAGACAATGCTAAGCTCACAGTACTTCCCGTCGCGCCAGGCAGTGTTAATCTATAGTTTAGTAGTGATACAGACAATCATTGCTCGAAGTTTATGATAATTCTTCAATGAATAAAAAGTCTGTATGCAGATTTCAGGAGGAGCAACAATTCCCTTTTGCGACTCCCTCCCCCAATGTGCCAGACTATCACAGAAAAAAAAAAAGATAAAGTTTCGTACTGACCACATCACTGCACCAATCAGGTCTACTCAAGACACACTAGTTGCAGTACCCAAAAACAGAAATCGAAATTAGTTTAGATTAACCAACTGCACTTAACATATGAAATGGCCACGATTGCATGATCACATGTGTGTTCCAAGTGTCTGGCGGCCATAATCACGTGGAAAACCTTTCACGTGAATTACCTGGGTACAAATGACAGCTCCACCACTGCACTGCCCTTTTAATACCTTGTGTACTCGAAGCTACAGCCATCTGTCTACAAGCATATTGGTATCCAAAGACTTTCGTGACCTCAGTTAATAGTGAACAAATTTTGTTTTGAAAACTACAGTTTTTGGCTTGGTGGTGCAGTGTTAGCCTAGGGCCTATAACTGCTTAGATTAGTGAACCGCGAAATCTTAATATTTTTACACCCAGTTAATCTCCTATGGAATACAACAACACGGGGATTCTGGCTTACACGTACAGCTATTGGGATAGTGTTATTAAGGAAGCTATTGAAATCAAACTATCAAGCAACCTTATTAACAGAGATGGTGGATTTTGTTTAAATGCTGCTTGGAATCCGGCTCTGTCTCTCATCAAAAAACAGAGGGACGGAATTAGTGCTACCTCACCTGTTGATAAGTCACTATCGATATTTCTGGTGTTGGTCATCTTTGTTTGTGTTGACACTTGTTCTGTGTGTGGTATCTCCTTGTTTCTCCTCTGTGAACTAAGGTATTAAATTTCCTTGCACATTTCTTCCTCCTTGCAGTTGTGCCTTGAGAATGGAAGGGTGTGCTCTTGTCGAATATATGGGCGGTGGTCGACGGCGTCATCCGGCAGCAAACCCGTAAGTTGTTCGAACAAGAAACCTACTGTCAATTATAGCAGTTCTGTATCAGGGCACAGATCAGCGTTCCAATTTTTCTGAAGTTTATCAGTAATAACGTTATATTACTCGAAAATTATAACAGCGTACATGTTACCACTGCAAGCAACAGTACTTTCTAAATATTATCGGGTACAACATAATTCCATACAGTGTTTTCACACGATTCTTCATAATATTTAGCTAATTTAGTAACAAAACTTAGAAAATTCCCAGAAATAATGCGTTGCGATTTCTGTCCAGGCTAGAACTAACTGACCTCCACTCACACTGAGAACTACGACCAGTGACAACGTCTCACTACCACTCACTGGGGCCGGCGAGCTACGTCACAGGCTTAGTTAGTGTAGTAGGGATAGCATTAGGCTAACAAAATAAATGCTGTTACTCTGAAGTCAAGTTTTTGCTTCTGTAGTCCCATGAAGGAACTGCTTGGTACTTACATGGACAGCCAATAGTCACTGAATTTGGCAAAATACACTCCTGGAAATGGAAAAAAGAACACATTGACACCCGTGTGTCAGACCCACCATACTTGCTCCGGACACTGCGAGAGGGCTGTACAAGCAATGATCACACGCACGGCACAGCGGATACACCAGGAACCGCGGTGTTGGCCGTCGAATGGCGCTAGATGCGCAGCATTTGTGCACCGCCGCCGTCAGTGTCATCCAGTTTGCCCTGGCATACGGAGCTCCATTGCAGTCTTTAACACTGGCAGCATGCCGCGACAGCGTGGACGTGAACCGTATGTGCAGTTGACGGACTTTGAGCGAGGGCGTATAGTGGGCATGCGGGAGGCCGGGTGGACGTACCGCCGAATTGCTCAACACGTGGGGCGTGAGGTCTCCACAGTACATCGATGTTGTCGCCAGTGGTCGGCGGAAGGTGCACGTGCCCGTCGACCTGGGACCGGACCGCTGCTACGCACGGATGCACGCCAAGACCGTAGGATCCTACGCCGTGCCGTAGGGGACCACACCGCCACTTCCCAGCAAATTAGGGACACTGTTGCTCCTGGGGTATCGGTGAGGACCATTCGCAACCGTCTCCATGAAGCTGGGCTACGGTCCCGCACACCGTTAGGCCGTCTTCCGCTCACGCCCCAACATCGTGCAGCCCGCCTCCAGTGGTGTCGCGACAGGCGTGAATGGAGGGACGAATGGAGACGTGTCGTCTTAAGCGATGAGAGTCGCTTCTGCCTTGGTGCCAATGATGGTCGTATGCGTGTTTGGCGCCGTGCAGGTGAGCGCCACAATCAGGACTGCATACAACCGAGGCACACAGGGCCAACACCCGGCATCATGGTGTGGGGAGCGATCTCCTACACTGGCCGTACACCTCTGGTGATCGTCGAGGGGACACTGAATAGTGCACGGTACATCCAAACCGTCATCGAACCCATCGTTCTACCATTCCTAGACCGGCAAGGGAACTTGCTGTTCCAACAGGACAATGCACGTCCGCATGTATCCCATGCCACCCAACGTGCTCTAGAAGGTGTAAGTCAACTAACCTGGCCAGTAAGATCTCCGGATCTGTCCCCCATTGAGTATCTTTGGGACTGGATGAAGCGTCGTCTCACGCGGTCTGCACGTCCAGCACGAACGCTGGTCCAACTGAGGCGCCAGGTGGAAATGGCATGGCAAGCCGTTCCACAGGACTACATCCAGCATCTCTACGATCGTCTCCATGGGAGAATAGCAGCCTGCATTGCTGCGAAAGGTGGATATACACTGTACTAGTGCCGACATTGTGCATGCTCTGTTGCCTGTGTCTATGTGCCTGTGGTTCTGTCAGTGTGATCATGTTATGTATCTGACCCCAGGAATATGTCAATAAAGTTTCCCCTTCCTGGGACAATGAATTCACGATGTTCTTATTTCAATTTCCAGGAGTGTATTTCAGGGAGCTAAATTTAGATATCTGCGGTAAGTGATCCATCCTTAAGGATTAAATCGTAAACAAAAAGAGAATCTTTAAATTGCAAAGAATCTAAAGAATCATCTGGAACCGACAGAATGTAGATAACGAAAAATTTATATCACAAAATGCAAAACTGAAAAGATACAACACAGTAATAACACGAAACATTAAATGCACGGCAAACTTAATAAAAGGCATATCACCAGTTCGAGAAGAAAGTCTTAGGAATCACACCAGCAGAGCGAAATAGTCTTACACTTTCAGAAAGATATGATTGAATTTTTATGATAACATTTCAGAATTAATTATGACAGGTTGACCAAAAGAATTTACATCTTGTTATCTCAAAGTTCTTCAGGAAATTAGCATCATACACGATGTGCAACAGGGTAGAAGTGCATTCACAGCACCTGTCGAGTACATCAACTTGTAGAATTCAAAAGCTGGCATTTTAAAACTTGGAAAACTTTTTTTGTACAAATACAGTTATATTGTTTTACTCCAGCTGTATTTTTGTTATATTATCATCTCAAGCTGAATCGTAAAGCAGAGTACACAGTATTGTTATATCCCTATCACTGTTTCTGAAACACAGGATTTTAAACTATGCGTGAAGGAAGCGCAGTATGCGGACTGGTCAGCGGTTTGTATCAAAATTGTGTTAGACTTTTACATCTTTTGATGGTGCCTCTCTTTGCTACCATTTTTTTTTATATTTTGTTCAGTGGTTTAGATGCTTATCAGATCATGTACATAAATGCTATTACCAATACTGTTGTTTCCCATCGTAATGGTTTCATCGCTCAATCTGCACATTGGTTTCTACTTTTCTTAGACCCATCTGATAATCACATATATTGAAAGCATTCATCCAATGAAGATAAAAATATTGCGATCAATCACTGTTTTGAATTATACTCATTTTAAACCCTGGATCGCTATGCACTTACATGTGCCACTTTATCAGTCATCAGTTTGTACACAAATCAAGATGCTGGACGAACAAACCCTGCGCACAAAAATTGAAGAGAACAGGGAGAAGAAGAATAGATTTTGGTAGAAGAAGAAAGCAAACTTATCATCGAAATACGTTTAATCGTGGTCCTTAGCGGGACTTAACTGTTTAAAAGAAATTCCGTGATACGGAATACTCTTTAAATATTACACACCGCACCTTTATTGGCTTTACAGAGTGATTCAGTTGCTCCTACTGCTGTCATTTTACGCAACCCGCAGTGGTTTACCTGTTGTTGTTGTTGTTGTTGTTGTTGTCTTCAGTCCTGAGACTGGTTTGATGCAGCTCTCCATGCTACTCTGTCCTGTGCAAGCTTCTTCATCTCCCAGTACCTACTGCAACCTACATCCTTCTTAATCTGCTTAATGTATTCATCTCTTGGTCTCCCTCTACGATTTTTACCCTCCACGCTGCCCTCCAATGCTAAATTTGTGATCCCTTGATGTCTCAGAACATGTACTACTAACCGGTCCCTTCTTTTTGTCAAGTTGTGCCGCAAACTTCTCTTCTCCCCAATCCTATTCAATATTTCCTCATTAGTTACATTATCTATCCACCTTATCTGCAGCATTCTTCTGTAGCACCACATTTCGAAAGCTTCTATTCTCTTCTTGTCCAAACTAGTTATCGTCCATGTTTCACTTCCATACATGGCTACAATCCAGACAAATACTTTCACAAACGACTTCCTGACACTTAAATCTATACTCGATGTTAACAAATTTCTCTTCTTCACAAACGCTTTCCTTGCCATTGCCAGTGTACATTTTATATCCTCTCTACTTCGATCATCATCAGTTATTTTACTTCCTAAATAGCAAAACTCCTTTACTACTTTAAGTGTCTCATTTCCTAATCTAATTCCCTCAGCATCACGCGATTTAATTTGACTAAATTCCATTATCCTCGTTTTGCTTTTGTTGAGGTTCACCTTATATCCTCCTTTCAAGACACTGTCCATTCCGTTCAACTGCTCTTCCGAGTCCTTTGCCGTCTCTGACAGAATTACAATGTCATCGGCGAACCTCAAAATTTTTACTTCTTCTCCATGAATTTTAATACCTACTCCGAATTTTTCTTTTGTTTCCTTTACTGCTTGCTCAATATACAGATTGAATAACATCGGTGAGAGGCTACAACCCTGCCTCACTCCTTCCCCAACCACTGCTTCCCTTTCATGCCCCTCGACTCTTATGACGGCCATCTGGTTTCTGTACAAATTGTAAACAGCCTTTCGCTTTCTGCATTTTACCCCTGCCACCTTTAGAATTTGAAAGAGAGTATTCCAGTCAACATTGTCAAAAGCTTTCTCTAAGTCTACAAATGCTAGAAACGTAGGTTTTCCTTTCCTTATCTTTCTTCTAAGATAAGTCGTAAGGTCAGTATTGCCTCACGTGTTCCAACATTTCTATGGAATCCAAACTGATCCTCCCCGAGGTCCGCATCTACCTGTTTTTCCATTCGTCTATAAAGAATTCGCGTTAGTATTTTGCAGCTGTGACTTATTAAACTGGTAGTTCGGTAACTACCACATCTGTGAGCACCTGCTTTCTAGCCTTCGAAAACCGTATGCGATATTATCATATTTTCTTGCGAGCTACGCACGATCCATAAAAAAATATTTGCAGGACCTTTTTTGCAGGAAATTTAACGTAGTTAAACAGCATAAGAAGTCAGCCTCATTCTGTCAACGGCCTTGTCAAAGAGGGCGGAGGAGCGGATAGAGGTTTAGGGCACTCTCTTGCCCTAGGGGTGGGAAATTGCCCCCAAAGGCGGAAGAATCAGCAATGATCAACGACATGAGGATGCAGAAGGCAGTGTAAACCACTGCATTAAAGACACGTAACGTGTATCTACAGGACATGTGGCCTGTAGTTGAAGAAGTGTCATGATGATCTGTCCATTGGCAAAAGATTCCGGAATAGTCCCCCATTCGGGTCTCCAGGAGGGGACTGCCAAGGGGGAGTTTACCATGAGAAAAAGATTGAATAATCAACGAAAGGACAATGTTTTAGGACTCGGGGCGTGGAATGTCAGAAGCTTGAACGTGGTAGGGAAACTAGAAAATCTGAAAAGGGAAATGAAAAGGCTAAATCTAGATATAGGAGGGGTCAGTGAAGTGAAGTGAAAGGAAGACAAGGATTTCTGGTCAGATGGGTATCGGGTAATATCAACAGCAGCAGAAAATGGTATAAAAGGTGTAGGATTCGTTATGAATAGGAAGGTAGGGCAGAGGGTGTGTTACTGTTAACAGTTCAGTGACCGGGTTGTTCTAATCAGAATCGACAGCAGACCAACACCGACAACGATAGTTCAGGTATACATGGCGACGTCACAAGCAGAAGATGAACAGATAGAGAAAGTGTATGAGGATATTGAAAGGGTAATGCAGTATGTAAAGGGGAACGAAAATCTATTAATAATGGGCGACTAGAATGCAGTTGTAGGGGAAGGAGTAGAAGAAAATGTTGCAGGAGAATATGGGCTTGGGACAAGGAATGAAACAGGAGAAAGACTAATTGAGTTCTGTAACACGTTTCAGCTAGTAATAGCGAATACCCTGTTCAAGAATCACAAGAGGAGGAGGTACACTTGGAAAAGGTCGGGAGATACGGGAAGATTTCTATTAGATTACATGATGTTCAGACAGAGATTCCGAAATCAGATATTGGATTGTATGGCTTACCCAGGAGCAGATATAGACTCAGATCACAATATAGTAGTGATGAAGAGTAGGCTGAAGTTCAAGACATTAGTCAGGAAGAATCAATACGCAAAGAAGTGGGATACGGAAGTTCTAAGGAATGACGAGATACGTTTGAAGTTCTCTAACGCTATAGATACAGCAATAAGGAATAGCGCAGTAGGCAACACAGTTGAAGAGGTAATGACATCTCTCAAAAAGGCCATCACAGAAGTTGGAAAGGAAAGCATAGGTACAAAGAAGGTAGCTGCGAAGAAACCATGGGTAACAGAATAAATACTTCAGTTGATTTATGAAAGTAGGAAGTACAAACATGTTCCGGGAAAATCAGGAATACAGAAATACAAATCGCTGACGAATGAAATAAATAGGAAGTGCAGGGAAGCTAAGACGAAATGGCTGCAGGAAAAATGTGAAGACATCGAAAAAGATATGATTGTCGGAAGGACAGACTCAGCATAAAGGAAAGTCAAAACAACCTTTGGTGACATTAAAAGCAACGGTGGTGACATTAAGGGCGCAACGGAAATTCCATTGTTAAATGCAGAGGAGAGAGCAGATAGGTGGAAAGAATACATTGAAAGCCTCTATGAGGGTGAAGATTTGTCTGATGTGATAGAAGAAGAAACAGGAGTCGATTTAGAAGAGTTAGGGGATCCAGTACTAGAATCGGAATTAAAAGAGATTTGGAGGACTGACGGTCAAATAAGGCAGAAGGGATAGATAACATTCCATCAGAATTTCTAAAATCATTAGGGGAAGTGGCAACAAAACGACTATTCACGTTGGTGTGTAGAATATATGAGTCTGGTGACATACCATCTGACTTTCGGAAAAGCATCATCCACACAATTCCGAAGACGGCAAGAGCTGACAAGTGCGAGAATTATCGCACAGTCAGCTTAACAGCTCCTGCATCGAAGCTGCTTACAAGAATAATATACAGAAGAATGGAAAAGAAAATTGAGAGTGCGCTAGGTGACGATCAGTTTGGCTTTAGGAAAAGTAAAGGCACGAGAGAGGCAATTCTGACGTTACGGCTAATAATGGAAGCAAGGCTAAAGAAAAATCAAGACAAGTTCATAGGATTTGTCGACCTGGAAAAGCGTTCGACAATATAAAATGGTGCAAGCTGTTCAAGATTCTGAAAAAAATTAGGGGTAAGCTATAGGGAGAGACGGGTCGTATACAATATGTACAACAACCAAGAGGGAATAATAAGCGTGGACGATCAAGAACGAAATGCTCGTATTAAGAAGGGAGTAAGATAAGGCTGTAGCCTTTCGCCCCTACTCTTCAATCTGTACATCGAGGAAGCAATGATGGAAACAAAAGAAAGGTCCAGGAGTGGAATTAAAATACAAGGTGAAAGGATATCAATGATACGATTCGCTGATGACATTGCTATCCTGAGTGAAAGTGAAGAAGAATTAAATGATCTGCTGAACGGAATGAACAGTCTAATGAGTACACAGTATAGTTTGAGAGTAAATCGGAGAAAGACGAAGGTGATGAGTAGTAGTAGAAATGAGAACAGCGAGAAAATTAACATCAGGATTGATGGTCATGAAGTCAATGAAGTTAAGGAATTCTGCTACCTAGGCGGTAAAATAACCAATGACGGACGAAGCAAGGAAGACATCAAAAGCAGACTCGCTATGGCAAAAAAGGCATATCTGGCCAAGAGAAGTCTAGTAATATCAAATACCGGCCATAATTTGAGGAAGACATTTCTGAGGATGTACGTCTGGAGTACAGCATTGTATGGTAGTGAAACATGGACTGTGGGGAAACCGGAACAGAAGAGAATCGAAGCATTTGAGATGTGGTGCTATAGACGAATGTTGAAAATTAGGTGGAATGATAAGGTAAGGAATGAGGAGGTTCTACGCAGAATCGGAGAGGAAAGGAATATGTGGAAAACACTGATAAGAAGATAGGACAGGATGATAGGACATCTGCTAAGACATGAGGGAATGACTTCCATGGTACTAGAGGGAGCTGTAGAGGGCAAAAACTGTAGAGGAAGACAGAGAGATTGGAATACGTCAAGCAAATAATTGAGGACGTAGGTTGCAAGTGCTACTCTGAGATGAAGAGGTTGGCACAGGAAAGGAACTCGTGGCGGCATCAAACCAGTCAGTAGACTGATGATCACTATTTTGTAGTAATTCAAGGAAAATGTACCAATTTTACCTTCAGACGCTCCTCCACTCCACAACCACGCCTCACCAGTCGGGATTTCTAGTATGTAGTTCGTGGCACTCCTTACCACTGTACAAAAATTTTCGAGTGCACGAACTATTCTCGATATTGGAACATTTTGCTCTTCGTTGAGTAGCCTTATTAAGCCACTGGCTTAGTCGAGCACCTACAGGTTG
Organism: Schistocerca gregaria; assembly: GCF_023897955.1. Lineage (NCBI taxonomy): Eukaryota > Metazoa > Arthropoda > Insecta > Orthoptera > Acrididae > Schistocerca > Schistocerca gregaria. Next base: position 189,872,138 of record NC_064923.1, on the reverse strand, counting down.
TAATACAGACGTTTGTGCATATTTTACATAACAATTTTATGAGATTTAACGGTATAAAATGAACAATTACATCGTTGTATTCATCGGGTCTGCTGACCACGAAAATACTGTGCTAGCAAGGTTTATTTTTGTATCAAATTTCAACGTAATTAGTTTTGGCGTAACGTTTATCAAAAGGTTCAAATGGCTCTGAGCACTATGGAACTTAACTTCTGAGGGCATCAGTCCCCTAGAACTACTTAAACCTAACTAACGTAAGGACATCACACACATCCATGCCCGAGGAAGGATTCGAACCTGCGTTCGTAGCGGTCGCGAGGTGCCAGACAGTAGCGGCTAGAACCGCTCGGCCACTTCGGCCGGCCGTAACGTTTACAAATGTCTTTGCTTTTCATTACCCTCATGGACATTTTTAAATTAATAATGTTAACGAAATAGCTGACTGTGATGCAGTGTAACAGCCCAAGCAATAGAGACCAAAAAAGATCGCATACCGGGAATAGTTCGTGAAGTCCGAAATTTTTGTATACTGGAAGGGGAGTAGTGATGCGAAGAGTGTATTAGAAAGCCCGTGTGGTGAGGGATGAGTGTGGGAGTCGATATGTGTTTGACGGTCACGTCCGAAATCTTTGCGATAACGTACCTCAGCCGGCCGCGGTGGTCTAGCGGTTCTAGGCGCTCAGTCAGGAACCGCGCGACTGCTGCGGTCGCAGGTTCGAATCCTGCCTCGGGCATGGATGTGTGTGGTGTCCTTAGGTTAGTTAGGTTTAAGTAGTTCTTAGTTCTAGGGGACTTATGACCGCCGATGTTGAGTCCCATAGTGCTCAGTGCCATTTGAACCTTTTTGAACGTACCCCAGTACTAAATTTAACTACATTAGATTTGATACAAAAAAGATCTTTTCATATTTTCTGTACGACTAGCAGTTTGCCGTAGCGAGCGAGTGTATGCATTGTATGAAAATTGTATGAAAAATTAAGGCCAGATGAAACACTGCGGGTTGCATAAAACGACAGCGGTAGGGGCAGCTGACTCACCCTGTACAGTTCACGTGACGTATCAAAACAACAGACGGTTTCTTCTTGAAGAAATGAAGATCACCAACGTCGCAGAGGACGAACTCTCCACCAGGCGTAAGAGCACGGCGCCGGATGCTTCTCCTATTCTTCTGGTCCTCTTCTCCCCCGGTTCCTCTTCATCTGCCCAGCCGCCGCTGTCCCTGACAACGGCAGCACAGGGAACGTTGTTTACCGCTGCGGCGCACCAATATCGCCAGACGCAAGCCGTGTCCAGGCCCCGCGATACACGCCGCAAACACTCGTCTCAAATGAAAGGAGAAACCGGCCGAGCTCCCGTCCTCGGTGCGCACATCTCGTCAGGCTGCGGACCACAGGATAGGGTAGGGGAGGTAATCTCTCCCGCTGGCGTGCTCCGCTCCGGCTTTTGTGCGTCTTACAGTAAACTAGCCGTGCCGAGCGCAGCTGTCTGTGTTATCTTTACTGCCGGCGCGGGCGTTTCACAAGTATCCGACACGCTGCAGAACCACACTTCTCCCTACTTGCCATTCCAAGACCCGGCGACCGGATGGCAAGCAGCGATTATTGCAGAAGAGTCGAGATGGCCTTTCGCTGCGATGCCCGTATCTACATCTAAATCCACATATAAATGTTAACTCTGCAAAGCACTGTGAAGTGCATGGCAGAGCGTCGTTTCTATCGTGTATGTGACAATCAAATGAAAACGAGACAGATGGAAAAAAAGAAACTCTTTATTGTTTCAAAAGTAATTACTCTAGCTATGGTAGCTCACAACTAGGGTTGAGATAACTTTAAGGAAAACGCATGGAAGGTAGTCCCGCATCTTTCGTCATGTGTTGTTTCATGGAATACACTTTATTAGTCAACAACAATATTATCATTACAATTCTTTGATAAAAAGAAGAAAACTTGTTCAAAGAATCACAACTCTCGCATTCTTAGAAACTTGAACAGGCTCAATTCATTAAAAACAAATTTTAACAGTTTATACCATTAAGAGCAGAGCTCGAAACCGATAGTGTGCAGTTCCCAAAAAAAGGAAAAGTCACGCCAACTGAGCGTAGCTGCAAGCAGGTTCAACAAACAATTCTATCAACAAAGTGAATTACAATGAAAGCCACTAAGTTTACTAACAGTGTCCAAACTTAGGTAACCATTACACAATTAGATAACGACCATCCAAATATAGAAAGGATCACATTGTGGCTGCTGGAACACCGCTTAACAATGTATAGGCGTTAATAAAAAAAAATACTTTAAGCAATAATATACACAGTACCTCCAAAAAGGCAAACTGGAAATGTGTAAAATTTAATATAAATCCCAGCCGATACACTCAAACAAAACACTGAACCACCCATGAATAAAAATACAGTTGCTCAAAATACAAGGTAAGTTTGGAGTGCATGCAATTTAAAAGTTGCTTCCAACTGGTACCAACAAGCAGAAATTTTGACAATGACCTTTAATAAATAAACTATTGCCCAAAATTCAATGGAAGCTGAGAGCTACAGCAGACGGCTATCACAGTCAACATGGAACGAGCAGCCAAGCTGAACAATAAGTGGAGTTAGCCAATGACTGAGGGCCAAGGTAAGGTTCGACAGTATATACTGATATGTAACAGGCCTTAAGCTTAACGCGCGGAGAAGTGGTAATAAGGGTTCAAGGTTCAAACGAGTAATTAAAGAAGTGTAGTGAGCAGGGTCTGCTTCATGACTGCTCATGTAGCAGTTATACTCACATGTTATTGGACACTTTCTTTTAATTGTCAAAGCTGTGCGCCTGGTTGCTTAAGAAGGAGTTGAAGTATGTGATGTCTGAAGATGGGTGTAGCCCCGAAACGCGTAACATGTTCTAATAAAAGAGTGAATTGAACAACTCATGACTTTATTGCGATTGAACAGCATTGGTTGCCAAATATTAAATTCGGACTTGTCAGACACACCTTAAATCTCCTCCGCTTCTTAAAATCACCAAATAGAGCAGACAAAGTCCGCTTAATCGGCACGCATCAAACAACCAACTTCATTTAACGTGAGCCACCACGACGCGACTGGCAGAGGTACCAAATTGCCGGCCAACCTAGACACCGTGCGATGGGGGTGTATCGCCATGGCAAAATGCAAACACAGCTCTGGTCAGGGCCCAGGGAACAGGAACACGTCATCTGCCGCCCAAGCTACCCTGTCAACACACATCACAAGGGAACAATAATCTGGCCAAATAAGGCCACACACAAGAATGCCTGAGGAGTAGAAAATCTGAACTCATCGCACAAGTTAAAAGTTTAGCACTCCATAAAATCATTATCATTCAGAAATGAAAATATCAGTGCCTGATGATGCAATAACTTAAGCATACTCATCTACAAAGAATGCAAACCTATCACCACAACCAACAGAAAGTCCCATGCTTCTGGCTACCACCGTTCTACGACACATCTCGAGCAAGAAGACTGCGCTTCTGCCCGTAGCAAGTCTCAGGTCGCCTGAACAGTCACCATGGGGGACTTGAGGCCTGCCGTATGCGTCATGGCCACACCTGTCGCTAAAGCGGACCGTGCTTCAAATGGTTCAAATGGCTCTGAGCACTGCGAGACTTAATTTTTGAGTTCATCAGTCCCCTACAACTTAGAACTACTTAAACCTAACTAAACTAAGAACACCACACGCATGCATGCCCGAGGCAGGGTTCGAACCTGCGACCCTAGCGGTCGCGCTGTTCCAGAATGGAGTGCCTAGAACCGCTCGGCCAATCCGGCCGGCGCGGACCGTGAGAATGCTCACTGTGATGCGTACTAAAATCACTTATTCACCTCACCTAAGAAACTATATAACTATTAAATATTATCTGTTTTATTCCAAACTTGGTACGTGACCTTTTATTATTCAGACGAACGTTGTGTCAAAATTTTATACCGCTACGTATAATAGTTTCTTATATATAAAAGACCCATTAAAAGTACTTAACCAACACTTAAAGTAAATTCAGATAGCAACAATAACAGTTTATATTTCTTTTTGGTTATTTGAAAACAGTAATAGCACTCTCATTTTGCTGATTTAATTTACAAAGATTTTCAATTCTAAACTTTCGATAATTTTTTTCCTTGTAACGCAAATAACAGTTTAAAAGTTAATATTTATATTTTGTGTTAGGGTGAGAGTAAATGAGAGGTAATATGTATATTAGGACATACGTCAAATTTATGTTCCATATTATATTACACCTTACGTAACTAGCAAGTGTTACGCCACCAGGGTGTCATGAAAACTGAAAATCGCACTAACTGGCGGATGAAATATGTGTACGAGTGTTTGCTTTTGTAATAAGGCAGCCAGAAAGGTAATAAGAGGATAATCAGTTCTAAAGTATATTTCAAGTATAGTTTTCTCTTAGTTTTCGTTTCATTTGGTTTGGTGGAATATTTTGTTAATATTTGCAGCATGACATGACGTAAATGCATCTGCGAATGTTGATTGGAGTAAAACAGATCCGACTGACTGTTCGTTTTGATCAACCAATCAGAGTAAAGTCTTTCCCGCGCATTGGAATGAGTTATATGCCCCGAAAGTAACGGCATTCAGAGTCGTGGACAAGCTGCCGTACGAGAAGATCATGTTAGACGTGTCCGAAAAAGTTATTTCTGAAATGAAGAAGTGACTGTTATTTCGAGTTCGGTTTATATTTCCCTGCAAGCAGGTACATTTACGGACAGTTCTGTGAAGTTTGGAAGATTTTGGAGTGTTTGTTGTAGAGAAAACCTCGTGTGAAACTATCGGCCTCTATGAAGAATTCTGCGTGGATTGTTCAGTATGGATTTACAGAAAGTTTTTGGCGAGCATCTTCCTTTGCAGAATCCACTGAAAAGGGCCGAGTGTGAAACTCATTTCGTAGCAGAGTATTGACTGTATTAATCTCGTAATATTTTGGGTTAGTACGCTTCTGGCTGTCTTGCATGTGATATAAGCTGTATGAACTAGTAGTAGATGTGCTATTGACATAAATGCAGATATGTTGACATCATAACTAAAAGACAAAAAAATTGTTCAAATGGCTTTGAGCACTATGGGACTTAACATCTGTGGTCATCAGTCCCCTAGAACTTAGAACTACTTAAACGTAACCAACCTAAGGACATCACACACATCCACGCCCGAGGCAGGATTCGAACCTGCGACCGTAGCAGTCACGTGGTTCCAGACTGAAGTGCCTAGAACCGCACGGCCACACTAGCCGGCAACTAAAAGACAATAAAAACCATTAGCATCGAGAGGCGGACAGTTTCAATGAAGGAAGGAATCATCCACTTGTGCCCGTTATTAGTAGAGATTCGCGGGTTTATTTTGTTACCTGAGCGGACTGTGCAGTCTTAAGTATAGACAATGGTTTTCTTCAACGTTGCTTTTAATATCGTCTACATAGTACCTACGAATGTACAGCAACGGATGGTGAACGAAAGCTTTACTGAGGTAGGTGTACATTAATTTGCAGCTTGCTTCGCTCACTGCCTCCCCATCAATCATGGACCTTGCCGTTGGTGGGGAGGCTTGCGTGCCTCAGTGACACAGATAGCCGTACCGTAGGTAACCACAACGGAGGGGTATCTGTTGAGAGGCCAGACAAACGTGTGGTTCCTGAAGAAGGCCAGCAGCCTTTTCAGTAGTTGCAAGGGCAACAGTCTGGATGATTGACTGATCTGGCCTTGTAACAATAAATAAATCGGCCTTCCTGTGCTGGTACTGCGAACGGCTGAAAGCAAGGGCAAACTACGACCGTACTTTTTCCCGAGGGATTCCAGCTTTACTGTATGATTAAATGATGATGGCGTCCTCTTGGGTAAAATATTCCGGAGGTAAAATAGTCCCCCATTCGGATCTCCGGGCGGGGACTACTCAAGAGGATGTCGTTATCAGGAGAAAGAAAATTGGCGTTCTACGGATCGGAGAGTGGAATGTCAGATCCCTTAATCGGGCAGGTAGGTTAGAAAATTTAAAAAGGGAAATGGATTGGTTAAAGTTAGATATAGTGGGAATTAGCGAAGTTCGGTGGCAGGAGGAACAAGACTTCTGGTCAGGTGACTACAGGGTTATAAACACAAAATGAAATAGGAGTAATGCAGGAGTAGGTAAGCTACAACAAACAGCATAGTGAACGCATTATTGTAGCCAAAGTAGACACGAAGCCCACACCTACTACAGTAGTACAAGTTTATATGCCAACTAGCTCTGCAGATGACGAAGAAATTGAAGAAATGTATGATGAAATAAAAGAAATTATGCAGATAGTGAAGGGAGTTGAAAATTTAATAGTTATGGGTGACTGGAATTCGGTAGTAGGAAAAGGGAGAGAAGGAAACGTAGTAGGTGAATATGAACTGGGGAAAAGAAATGAAAGAGGAAGCCGCCTGGTAGAATTTTGCACAGAGCACAACTTAATCATAGTAACACTTGGTTTAAGAATCATGAAAGAAGGTTGTATACATGGAAGAACCCTGGAGATACTAAAAGGTATCAGATAGATTATATAATGGTAAGACAGAAATTTAGGAACCAGGTTCTAAATTGTATGACATTTCCAGGGGCAGATGTGGACTCTGACCACAATCTATTGGTTATCACCTGTTGATTAAAACTGACGAAACTGCAAAAAGGTGGGTATTTAAGGAGATGGGACCTGGATAATCTGAAAGAACCATGGGTTGTACAGAGTTTCAAGGAGAGCATAAGGGAACAATTGACAGGAATGGGGGAAAGAAATACAGTAGAAGAAGAATGGGTAGCTTTGAGGGATGAAGTAGTGAAGGCAGCAGAGGATCAAGTAGGTAAAAAGACGAGGGCTAGTAGAAATCCTTGGGTAACAGAAGAAATATTGAATTTAATTGATGAAACGAGAAAATATAAAAATGCAATAAATAAAGCAGGCAAAAAGGAATACAGACGCCTCAAAAATGAGATCAACAGGAAGTGCAAAATGGCTAAGCAGGGACGGCTAAAGGACAAATGTAAAGATTTAGAGGCTTATCTCACTATGGGTAGGGTAGATACTGCCTACAGGAAAATTAAAGAGACCTTTGGAGATAGGAGAACCACTTGTATGAACGTCAAGAGCTCAGATGGAAACCCAGTTCTAAGCAAAGAAGGGAAAGCTGAAAGGTGGAAGGAGTATACAGAGGGTCTATACAAGGGCGATGTACTTGAGGACAATGTTATGGAAATGGAACAGGATGTAGATGAAGATGAAATGGGAGATACGATACTGCGTGAAGAGTTTGAGAGAGCACTGAAAGACTGAGTCGAAACAAGGCCCCCGGAGTAGACAACATTCCATTAGAACTACTGACGGCCTTGGGAGAGCCAGTCCTGACAAAACTCTACCATCTGCTGAGCAAGATGTATGAAACAGGCGAAATACCCTCAGACTTCAAGAAGAATATAATAATTCCAATCCCAAAGAAAGCAGGTGTTGACAGATGTGAAAATTACCGAACAACCAGTTTAATAAGTCACAGCTAAAAAATACTAACACGAATTCTTTACAGACGAATGGAAAAAATGGTAGAAGCCGAACTCGGGGAAGATCAGTTTGGATTCCGTAGAAATGTTGGAACACGTGAGGCAATACTGACCTTACGACTTATCTTAGAAGAAAGATTAAGGAAAGGCAAACCTACGTTTCTAGTATTTGTAACTTAGAGGAAGCTTTTGACAATGTTGACTGGAATACTCTCTTTCAAATTCTAAAGGTGGCAGGGGTAAAATACAGAAAGCGAAAGGCTATTTACAATTTGTACAGAAACCAGATGGCAGTTATAAGAGTCGAGAGACATGAAAGGGAAGCAGCGGTTGGGAAGGGAGTAAGACAGGGTTGTAACCTCTCCCCAATGTTATTCAATCTGTATATTGAGCAAGCAGTAAAGGAAACAAAAGAAAAATTCGGAGTAGGTATTAAAGTCCATGGAGAAGAAATAAAAACTTTGAGGTTCGCCGATGACATTGTAATTCTGTCAGAGACAGCAAAGGGCTTGGAAGAGCAGTTGAATGGAATGGACAGTGTCTTGAAAGGAGGATATAAGATGAACATCAACAAAAGCAAAACGAGGATAATGGAATGTAGTCTAATTAAGTCGGGTGATTCTGAGGGAATTAGATTAGGAAATGAGACACTTAAAGTAGTAAAGGAGTTTTGCTATTTGGGGAGCAAAATAACTGATGATGGTCGAAGTACAGAGAACATAAAATGTACACTGGCAATGGCAAGGAAAGCGTTTCTGAAGAAGAGAAATTTGTTAACATCGAGTATAGATTTATGTATCAGGAAGTCTTTTCTGAAAGTATTTGTATGAAGTGTAGCCATGTATGGAAGTGAAACATGGACGATAAATACCTTGGACAAGAAGAGAATAGAAGCTTTCGAAATGTGGTGCTACAGAAGAATGCTGAAGATTGGATGGGTAGATCACATAACTAACGAGGAGGTATTGAACAGCATTGGGCAGAAGAGAATTTTGTGGCACAACTTGACCAGAAGAAGGGGTCGGTTGTTAGGACATGTTCTGAGGCGTCAAGGGATCATCAATTTTGTATTGGAAGGCAGCGTGGAGGGTAAAAATCGTAGAGGGAGACCAAGAGATGAATACACTAAGCAGATTCAGACGGATGTATGTTGCAGTGGATACTGGGAGATGAAGACAACAACAACAACATTCGCTCACTGCTAACGAACTTCTTAACACTGCCACGCCACAACTTCGACTGAAAGCGGAGCCCGCGAGAAACGCTCGCTGACCCCAGTCAGGGCACACCCCAGACAGTAGGTGGCTGCAATTTAAAATTCTCGGAAGGCAGAACCACTCGGGTCGCAGTTACAATACCGGGGAGCTCCAGTCCAACTGACTCTGTACGTGCCAGTAATTAGCCCTCTCCCTACTGTTGTCAATATGCTAGGTGGCGCAGTGGATTGGCATTCGGTTAGACGACATTTCAAGTCCCTTTCCGGCCATCCAGATGTAGATTTTCCGTGATTTCCTGAAATTGGTCAGGCAAACGCAGTAGGTTCGTTTGGAGAGGGCCGGGCGATCTTCTTCCTCAATCCTTCGCAATACGATCTTGTGCTCCGTGTCTGACGACCGCGCTGCCGATGAGGCTTTAAACTCTAATTTTCCATCCTTCTTGCCAATATACCGATGTACTTCGCTACTAGGCAGTGATAATAATGCTGTTGACACAGATAAATTTGCCGTGTATTCCTCATCTATACCAAAATTGCTAAAGATAATGGACTTTTATCCCATTGATATAACTACACAAGTCTCATGATTGTAGTGCTACCAAACGAGTGAGCAAAGCAAGGGCTCAGTGCTTGGCAATAGCGAACATCAGCAGACTGAATCTAAGGTCTCCTGCCAGCGACATCAAGGGCTTCAATGAAGGAGGTTCATTTTAAAACAATTCACTGTGTACAGTAACTTTATTGTCGCTGGCTTTTTAAACTTTAAATGAAAGTACGAATGGAAGCTGTATTGTCACTACATGTTTGAATTATTCACCTCAGACTGACACAATTAAGGAAAATGGTAATATAAAGTCGAAATTTTTCAGCCTCGTAACATGAACACACGAGGAACACTCTGTACATAAATATCGCTCAGACGCTAAGCAACAAAGAGAAAGGAGACCCTTTGAAGTGCTGCCAAATACACAAAATAGTCTGATTTTCTATCAAGTACGGGAGGTGGCAATGCGATGGAACCACAGTGAAACAGTCCAAAACGAAAGTTAAATGGACATGGCTTCATTTGTTTGTTGAACAATACTGTGATTTAAAGTTATTAGATCGTTGTCCTGAAACAAAGAGATTTTCAGAAGATATAACATATCACTGTCTTCTTCAGCGTCTTTGCACTATTGTTTTGTCATGTGCCACACTGATAAATCATTCAAAGTTAACTAAACTCCCTGATCAACTACTTGAAAGAAAAAGTATTCTTGTAACTAATACGAAACCTATCACAAGTACATTTGTTTTATAATTGAAAAAGAATAGGTCCTACAAAAAATTTTTTAAATTGAAATTATATCAATCACGAATCAGGAGTAACAATTTTATCAATAATCTTACTCGTAATTCCAATGAATTTTGTGTTAGGCTGTTTGCCCCAAGCTTTTCCAGCGTCATCCATCTTTTTGTTTCCTTTTCGTGATACAAGAAACCTTTTGCTGCTGTTAAGTTTTTAACATTCTTGAAGTGTTCCATTCTGCTGATTTTCTTTGTTTTGACGATTACTATTTCATCAAAATTTGACCACTTTATTCCTGATATTTTGTACGACGCTGGTAATTTGATTCGTTTTTCCTTCTTTAATTTTAGTTGCTTTTGGGGTCAGCGAGTCCTTCACTTTATCCTCACTTAACTGCAAGCAATTCTCGTTTTTGTCTGTTCTTTGCAGAGAAACAATTTTCCTGTGTTAGCACTCTCTTTTACGTGGTACCAGGTCCTGCTCTAACGTGACATTGAGCGACGTAATCTTCTTCTGCACCATTACAAATATTTTTATGCATTTCTTCGTTAACATGACTTTCAAATGTGACAGCGTCCATAATATCGTCCTTCTGTGTGCACTTTCAACAAAACTTATCTACCCACTTAGACCTACCTACCTCTACTGACATGACTTTGATTCTTTTCCTATGATTGTTTCTAACTCCACTATGGTCACCTGTATTTAAGACTCTTTTCATCCCGTCAGTCTTCTGACTAGTTTAACGCGGGCCGCCATAAATTCCATTCTAGTGCCAACCTCTTCATCTCAGAGTAGCACTTGCAGTCTACATTCTCAAATATTTGCAGTATTTGTTCCAATCTCTGTCGTGATCTACAGTTTTTAGCCTCTACAGCTTCCTCTGGTGCCATGGAATTTATTCCCTGACGTTTTAACCTTTGTTGCATCATCCTGTCCCTTCTTCCCTTCAGTGTTTTCTATATATGTATTCCTTTCCTCCCCGTTTCTGCGGAGAACCCCCTCATTACCTATCTTATCAGTCCACCTAGTTTTCAACATTCTTCTGTAGCACCAGATCTCAAATGCTTCAATTCTCTTCTGTTCCGGTTTTCCCACAGTCCGTGTATCATTTGTTTACGTAGTCGTTAACGTAGCCTGTTTCCCTCTGTTTGCAGTTACTTGTGATTCTACTTGAAATATCTACTCATGTTGTACGTGAACTATACTGAAATGGAACTGGTAAGCAAAGGCATGGACAGGGAAGTGGCAAAGACTGGTTAGCCAGAAAAGAAATATTCTTGATAAATTACAACACGTTTATTTCCGTGAGCAGTTTTGTTTCTTCTCTGCAGTTTTTAAGGGAAACTTGGTACAACAGTAACCTTTGTATAAAATCAACGCTTCATTATCAATAATTAAATCACCAGAACAATCTACTTAGCTCAGTTATTTCCTGCTATACCTTAATGTGAAATAAAAGATTTAAGTCAAAACAAAAGATAGAACTTCGAAAATCTAGCTTGTTCCAAAGCAAATGGATTATAGTGAATATGTCAATATTCAATATGAATTAAGATAAAATTTGATTGTGCAGATAAATCTTAACACTCTGAAAGCATTATTTCCCACAGATTTTTTTTTCATTTACAGAGTTTCTGATACACTTAAGAGGACATACATATGTTACAGGGTGAGAAAATTTATTAATAAGAAACACATCCACCAAATTGGTGAATGAACTGGCTTCTTTACAAATAAGCGAAATGGCACAGTGCTGTTTGCACCTCCCACGCTCGTCCAACAGTTAAATGGGACTCGGATTAATGCAGACAAAGAATCACGCAACGGTTGGCTCACTACAAGACAGAGAAAATGAAAAAAAAGTTACCGGAACGGCAATTACAGCTCGCAATAGATACTTTTGAATTGCTAAACCAAAACAGACAACAAATTTTTTACCAATTTTCTGTATAATTGACATTAAAAGGTAGGTGAAGTAGAACATGAATTGTTGTCGGTATTGCCATAGACCTGTCAAATAAAGATCCTACTAGCTAGTTGCCCGCCAACCTTCAAATGTAAACCCTATTTTACTGGGGAAGCAGCCTAGCATGGACGAAATAAATGGTAGAGAACGGTCAGGTGGGTTACAAGAATACGCGGGTCTGAACACAGTCATACAATTTTCCCAGAGACAGATAAGATTTAGCTGGAGACAGATGCTCGGCAGTTTCAATTACGGTGGCACAAATCCAACACGTGATAGTCCATTGCACTGTCTTGGCAGCGATCAGTGATCTCTACTATTGTAATTTAGTATGATTCTACTTAAATAATAGGAAACCATGTCTCTATGTTGCCACGTATACTATACCGCAACAGAACAAATAGTCCTGTCAGTTTAGTTTCCAAATGAAGTGCACTCTGAGAAGGTACTTTCGTTAATAGGAAAAGATAATGAACAGAGTTACCCTTTTTACAGGATTTGACCGTGTATGCTGTCTAATGGATAAGTAAATCAGACTATTCAATTCTTTTCCTAAGATTTTACCCAGCGGTTAGATAGAAACTCAGTATGAATAATAATATACTGAAGCTAGGACAACTCAGTTCCAAGTTCATTTAATGGTTTATAACATGTACCAATGGTCGCCAGCCTACCCAGGCAATGAAACAGTGAAGTATTGGAAAATCACAAGTACGAATTTTGCCTACTTTCTTCCTACTGTTTAATTTGATTCTTCTAACTAATATTACTCCACTTAAACAACGTTAGTACATACACTGGATTTTCTTATTAACTACTAACCCGTAAACATTACGTTTTTAAAAAAGAGAAAAACCCCAATACATAAGAAAGTTAAAAAAATTGTTAGGGAGGATCTACAAAAAAAAACATTTTCTATAATAAAGAACTTAAATACGAAAATATTTAGATACTAAAGTACACATTTTTTATACTAATCTTTTCACTTCAAGAAAACCTCTTTCACGCTGGAATTTACTTTAAAAAGCTATTATTCTTTGAACACACTCTTCATAGTCATTTACCAGGTTCTAGTAACTTGGCAACACTCTGATTGAATTTTACCAGCAACCCTTTACTATAACACTTTGTAGTTGTTAAGGAAACGTAAAAGCAATTTAAATGGTGCCTCTTTATATTAACTTTGCACTTCATAAGTCTGTAAAATAGGATACTCGGATTCATCAAACACATTTTTTAGATTGGAGTCAGCTGATAGGTACACTTGCTTAAAGGAAATCCCTCTAACTAAGGGCTCACCTTCAGAGGATGCCATTTTTCCAAGTAGAGAAGTAATTAGCATATTTCATCGAAATATAAGCGGTATTAGAGATAAAGTTAGTGAACTGCATACAGATGTTGACTCTGAAATTATTGGTGTGTTGAAGCATCACTTATAGAATTTGACAATTCAGAGGCTACCTTTACTAGATGGGCATTCTGTTCATAAAAGGAATGACCTTGCAGACCATGATGCACTAATTTTAACACTAAAAGGCTGGCTGTTTTTCAAGGAGTTCCTTGTGGGGTGGAGGAGTGGCTATGTACGTAAAAAACAACATTCCATTTGAGCCCATAGACGTATCACAGCACTGATCTGAACAGATACTTGAATGTTGAACAGGGTACTTGAATTTAGTGAAACTAAACTTCTAATTGTTGTTGTTTATAGATCCCCTAACTCTGACTTCAGAGAATTTCTGCTGAAGCTGGAGAGGGTTGTTGATTCACTTTGTAGGAAGTACCAGACATTAGTTATAAGTGGCGACTTCAGTATAACGTTTCAGTATGATGGTGTTAGAAAAAGGATGTTGGAAGATTTCCTAAGTTCATATGATATGATGCAGACTGTGTTTTTTTCGAACTGGGGTGGAGGGGAACAGTAGCAAAGCCGTAGACAATATTTTTATCATTCTTCAATACTAGATGGGCATTCTGTAAGTAAAAGGGTGACTGGCCTTTCAGACCACAATGCACAAATTTTAACATAAAACGATTTTGTACCCAATAAATGTCACATTTAATTGCAAACTACGTAGGGAAGTTAATCCAACAGCAATAGAGTGTTTTTTGTAACTTGTAAAGGAACAAGAGTGGCAGGATGTTTATAGCGCCGATGACATAGACGATAAATATAATCCTTTCCTTAACACATTTTTCATGCTCTTTGAGAGTTGCTCTCCATCAGAACGTTCTAAACGGGGTATTAGCAGTAATAGGCAGCCTGGGTGGCTGACTAGTGACATAAGGATATCGAGTAGAACAAAGCAGCAGTAGCCCATTACAAACAGTATTGTAAGGTGCTTAAAAATGTTGTTAGGTAGTCAAAGAGTATGTGGTATGCAAATAGAATAGCTAATTCACAGGATAAAATTAAGACAATATGGTCAGTTGCGAAGAAAGTGCTCAGCAGCACAAGGTCGACGATATAAAGTCAGTTTGTAGCAAAAATATTTCTGTAACTGATGAATCAGATATATAGAGAGTATTTAACAATCATTTTGTGAGCATTGTTGGTGAATTAAATAAAAATTTAGTTTCTACAAGGAATCATACAACTTTCTTGGCAAATGCCTTTCTGAGGTTGATGTCTGAAATACTCTTCTGTGACACAGACAAGGGGGAGTCTGAGTCAAAATTAAATCCCTGACGACTGAGGACTCTCATGGTTATGATGCCCAGCAGAGTACTAAAGTACTTTGCTGAACATGTTAGTCCTGTATTTTTTCATATTTGTGATTTTTCATTTAGGAATAGTCAGTTTGCTGAACGATTAAAGAACTCGGTAGTAAAGGCGCTTTATAAAAAGGGAGAAAGGGATAATGTAGACAATTTTAGATCTACTTCTATGCCGTCCATGTTTGATAAAGTTATTGAAAAGGATGCCTACGTAAGGATAATTGATTATTTTATATCACACGATTTGCTTTCAAATGTACATTTCAGATTTAGAAGTCGCTTTACAACTGATAATGATATATTATCTATTCTCTGTGAGGTATTTGATGCGTCAAAGAAAAGGTTTAGAACACTAGGCATATTTTTTTATTTAACTAAGGCGTTTGATTGTGTTGATCACAAAATATTGCTCCAAAAGTTGGACCACTACAGAATACAGGGAATAACTCACAATTGGTTCACCTCATACTTTAGCAACAGCCAGTAAAAGGTCATTGTTCACAATGTTGAGAAAGGCTGTGATGTGGGGTCTGAGTGGGATAGAGACGAGTCAGGGGTGCCCCAGGGATGAGTGTTCCTTATTTATATAAATGATATGCCATCTAATATTATGGTTAACTCTAAAACATTTCTATTTGTTGATGACACTAGCTTGGTAGTAGAGGATGTTGTGTGCAACATTGGCTCGGTTTCAGATAGTGCACTTCATGACCTAAGTTCATGGCTTGTAGAAAATAAACTAACACTAAATTACAGTAAGACTCAGTTTTTACTGTTTCTAACACACAATTGAAGAAAACCTGACGTTTTAATTTTACAGAATGGGCATACGATTAATGAAACTGAATAGTTCAAATTCTAGGTGTTCAGACAGATAGTGAACTGTCGAGGAAAGCCCACATTCAGGATACTGTTTAAAGACTTAATGGTGCCATTTTTACTATTCGAACGAAATCTTAAGTGAGTGATCATTCGACACGAAAGTTAGCCTGCTTTGCTTATTTCCATTTGCTTATGTGGTATGCTGTAACTCCCATTCTAAAACGATATTTTTGGCTCGGAAACGGCGGTTCGGACAATAAGCGGTGTAAGTTCACGAAACTCATGTTGACCCCTGTTCATGAGTCTGGCTATTTTGACATTGGCCTCTCAATATATATATATTCCTTACTGTCATTTCTTGTTAATAATATTAGCTTATCCCCAAGAATAAAGCTTTCACTCAGTTAATACGCGGCAGTAATCAAACCTTCATTTGGATCTGACTTCCTTAACTCTTGTGTAGAAAGGTGTGCAGCATACTGCTGCATCCATTTTCAATAAGCTACCACTCGGATTCAAAGATCTTAGCAGTAATCCACGTGCTTTTAAATCTAAACTGAAAAGTTGACTCATCAGTCGCTCCTTCTGTTCTGTCGTACAGTTCCTTGAAAAAGTAAACTGATTCCTGTTGTACTGTTGACTGCGTTTTCTTCAATATATGGATTGACTTTTTTCGGGTTCACAAAAATTTCATTTTTGTCTTTTATTACTTTTATGCTGTAATTTCATATACCGATACATTCCATGATCTTGGGGATGTGCTTCTCAGTTTGGTCCTAGGGAAATTAACGTGTAAATAAATAAACCAGTAAGGAGATAAGCTGGATGTGGCTTGTGTTTGTGCCATATCTTACTCTGTTCAACCGTACTGTCACATTGTTATGTTAATTTTCAATGACTGGTGTCACTGGTTTGCTGCCTTGCCTGCCCGTGAGCGGCAGAAGCAGCGCTTATTGATATAGGCCCTGCTGTATTATCTTTGCTGGACTGCTGTTACTTCCTGGTCGTTGTGTGTCATCCATCCTAACCCAATGCATCCACTAGCATCTCCGCCTGCACCGCCTCCTTCCCGTTACCCAGTGTGGCTTTCGGCCGTCCTTCTCTTCCGATGACCTTCTCCTTCGCCTCACTCATCTCCTCTCTGAACAGCTTACTTCCCATCGCTCCACTATCTTCCTCTCCCTTGACCTTGAACGAGCCTATGACCGCGTGTTGCATTCCGCTCTCCTTTTCAGTCCCCAAACCTTTGCTCTTCCTATTAACTACGTCTGTCTGATCGGCTCCTTTCTTTCACAACGTCCTTCCTATGTCACCATCCATAACACATATTCCTACACCTTCTTCCCCTCCGCCGGTGTGCCCCAAGGTTCCGTCCTCTCCACACTTCTGTAACTTTTGTATACGGCGGACATGCTGCCGCCTTCACGCCCCATCCACCTTCTCCAGTACGCCGAAGACACCGCCTACCTTGCCCTTGGCCCCACCCTGCAGCGCTCCCAACACCTTCTCCAATCCCATGTTGACCTGCTCACCACTTGGTGCAACCAGTGGTGCTTAAGGTCAATCCTTGCAAAACCCAGGCGATCATCGTAGGCAAAACCACCCCTTCCTTCTGCATCCTCGATTTCTATATCACGATCTATGGCTATCCTATCGCCCTTGCGCCTACCCTTAAGTACCTTGACGTCACCCTCGACCGTTACCTTTCCTGGACCCCCCACCTCCAGACAATCCAAACCAAGGCACGCTCCCGACTCCACCTCCTCAAGCTCCTTTTCGGCCGTACGTGGGGTCTGGACCCCTCCACCATCCTCCATACCTATAAATCCCTTATTCGTCCTATCCTTTTCTACGCCCACCCTCCCTGGATCTCCAATCCCCCGACCTTTTACAAATCCCTGCAGATCCCAGAATGCCAAGCTCTTCACCTCATCTATCGCATCATTCTCCCGTCCCCCATGCAGATCCTGTATGACCTTATTCCATTCCCCCACCTCCTTTTCCTAGAACGGATACGGATCCTCTACATCTCCCGCCTCCCATAAACTCAATCCCCTCGCCCGCTGGTCTCTCCCATTCTCTCCTGCCCCCAGTCACTGCCATCCCTTTATTTCCACGTCCCACCTGCTCTCCATCTCTCCACTCTCCATACCCTCTCCCAAGGTGGCTTCCGCCAGCTCCACCTACCTGATGATGCCCTCCTCCCCCCCATCTACCCCTACTACCAACGCTGATCCTCCCTCGCTCTTTCTGTGTTTGTTCCTGTGGGCACCCTCTCTCTCTTCTCTCCCTCTTCCCTCCCTCCACCCTTCTCCCCACTCCTGCCCCGAGTTTCCCCTACCCCCCTACCGCCATTCCTCCTACCATCTCCTCTGCCATTGGCATCTTTGCTCTCCCCTCTCCCTCTCCCTCCCCGACCCCCTTCTTCCCCTCTTGGCAGGACCCCCTGCCAGAGATCATCGCCATCAGTTCCGTGTGGGTGCCATCGCGTTTGTGTTTAGTGTTCTTCGCCGTGACGCTCCTCCGTTCAGGCGTGCCATCGAAGTCGTCACTGTTTGTGTGCCGTAACGACAGTTTTAGTGTGTCTTTCGTCGAGTGCGAACGGTTTCGTGTTTTCTGTTTTCTGTGTCTACTGTTTTTTGCCCGCCACTTTGTTCAGTCTTTTCTGTGTCTTCTTTATGTCTTTTCATTGTCAAACCTGTAGCTGAAGATTGGCGTAGGATGCTGCTGCCTGTCCACCTTCTGTAAAGGTGTTAAAATAACAATAAAGGGAAGAAAACGTCGTGTGTTGTCCAACGAGTTGAAATGCACCAGCAGGACAGTTCGGGCCGGGCAATGAAGTTAGATGGAACGCTCCAGCTGTGGAGTTCGAACGTGGCAGTCGGACAGTTGGGACGCAGCAGAAGTTCGGTCGGCTTGGTGTGGCACTGCAGTTCGGATAGCCATGACTCGCCCAACCGTTGCCGGCACACATGGCTTGGGACGGTCTTGGTTGATCGTCAGTTGGTCGTCTAACCGGACGACGTGTGTTTGCTCTCCTTTCGCTTGTGGGTTGGTGGAGCGTGTCTGAACTCATGGTTCGTTCTGGTGATTGCACAGTCACTGCTTATATCATTGGTCCCGTTCTTCGTCCAAGTGTTTGTGAAATTTTGTGTAGCCTGTGATGTTCACTGCCCAGTTATTTTAGTGCTGTCTCCATGCTGATGGGTAGCAGTTGGTCGGTTGTCACGGTCGCGTTGTAGCACCAGTGGTGCATGCAGCGCCAGGGAGGCGCGGATAGCCATAACTCGCCGATGATTTCCAACACACATGATTTGAGTGGGGACGACTTTGGTTGATCGTCGGTCAGTCGTCTTGTCGGACGACGTGAGTTTGGCCGGTGGTCCCTTATTGGTTGTCTGTTTGTGCCAACTCGTGATTTGTCCTTGTTTTGCTCAGTCACTGTCGTTAGCATTGTATAGTTCTTCGTGAAACTGGTGAAACTGTGTGTAGTTTATGTCGTTTTGGTTCAAATGGCTCTGAGCACTATGGGACTTAACACCTGAAGTCATCAGTCCCCTATAACTTAGAACTATTTAAACCTAACTAACCTAAGGACATCACACACATCCATGCCAGAGGCAGGTCATGAGGTTCCAGACTGAAGCGCCTAGAACCGCTCGGCCACAACGGCCAGCTATGTGTTTTGACTGACAAGTGTTTTTTTTTTTTTCTTTTTTAAGTATGTCGGCGTACTGGCTGTAAATTGGTTGGTTGGCATGGATCAGCGAGAAAGGACAGGACAGCCATCACTCGCCCGACAATTGCCGACACACACGTTTGAGCGGTAATGATCTTGCTTGGCCGTTTGATCGGTGGTCTGATTAGACGACGTGTTTTTGTGTCGTCCACCGCTTATGGGTTATCTGTGATCCGATTTCGTTGTTTTTCCAGTCTCCGCAGGTAGCATCGTTTGAGTTTTGGTACAAGTGTGGAGCGGAACTGATCTTGATCATTGGTCTGTTGATTTTCTGTCGGTTGGGTTCCGAGTGGATTGGAAATGGTTGGGCCGACTGCCAGTCTCACCTAAGCGAGCGTTAGTGTTTGAATTGCAGGCCGACCCTCGAACATCTGAGCGCCCTTGGGTGTACTGCCCTATTTTATTTTTTAATTTGTTCTTGTTGTTTGGGCTTGTATGGCTTCTAGCCGATTTTTGTTTTAAATTAGAGTTGTTTTGCTCTTAACACCTTCAGCCTAAATTAAAGAACTGTTTCAAGTAAGGCCTTTGGTATTTCAAAAAATTAATGTTAAGGGATTTTAAGTGTTAGGCCTTCAGCCGATTTGAATTTAACGTGTTTACTTCAGCCTAACTAAAGGATTGTTTTAAGAAAAGACATTCCTTTTAGATTTCTGATTATACTTGCGTTTTAAGTTATTGGCCTTCAGCCTTTTTAGATTAAAGTGACTTACAGCCAGTAATTAAGTCACAGATTAAAGATGTGTGTTAAAAGGAATTTTTTGGGGCTCTTGTAATGTTTGATCAAATAATAAAGCTCTATTTTCGAGTGTAACTGACAGCCCCTTATTTTGGCCCCTTTCCACAATTTATACTATCTGTCCTGTCCAGCGGGCTTAGCAGAGCATCTCAGAACCCTATATAGGTGTATGATCAGGATGAAATAACAGGGTTAACCGCTTTGTTTAACGTTAAAGAAGTTTATTAAAACACAGTTTAAATTAATGGTTCACACTGTACAGAAGTAAGTTTACTATAAAAATGTCTTATCTGGTGGCTGTAGGCTTGGGTGTGGCGAACAGCTAGGGCGGCTACATTACTCGCAATATGGTTTGCAAGGCTCTTACTGTATGAGCTTAATTTCTCTTCTTGGCGTCGTTCAGTTCTACATGCAATAGCCCAAAAACTCGCAGCCTCCCCGTAACCCGTTTGCAGTCTCAAGCCGAAGCATTCTGTGTGAATTTTAAGGCAAAGCTTCTCCTGCTCCACAAAGGCGTTGCCTCAATCATTGCTGACTACAGACTGTGTGACTTAATTCAGTAGTTTGAATCTTCTATTTAGCTGGCAGTATTGGTGCTTGCGGCATTGTGTAGTTCGTGTAATGAAGATTTTTATGAGGTAAGTGACTAATGATATGTATGGGTTATTATTAGGATTTCTTCTAATTCAGGGCCATTTTTTTGTATTAATTATTTGAAGTCAGGTTTTCATTTTTAAGCAGTCAGATCGCATTACCGTTGAATATTGTGAGTAACTAATGAATAGGAAAAGTCTGAGTTCTGTTTGTCAGGGCAAATTCTGTAGGTCCGATATGAAATGATAAAATAGCAAAGAGACACTTGCGTTCAGTTTCACTCAGCATTTGCAGAATTTAATAAATTAAAGTTTCACCTTCCCAGTTACTGCAATTTAAGTAAAATTTTTATTAGCAAGTTTCACCTGTCTACACTTAGTCTAGGATACCTCACTGGAATCTTTTGATTTTCAGATAGCTTGAGTAATTAGTGCTTGTTAGAAATTAGTTATTGGTCACTGCTAGCGTGTAATTGTCTATAGAAAATTTCGTTTGTAGCTGTAGTTTCTTATTGTTGTACTGTATTGTTATGAGCAAAGCAGTTGTGACATGCATGGGGATTTGTACCAAGTATCTCGCACTCGCCTTTGCAATTAATTAGATATTATTTGCAGTGATATTTTAGTGTCTTGTTTTTTTCCTCATCAAATTGTGTTTTTTTCTGTGTTATAGTGTGAAACAGCGTGATAAACATGGCGTGTGAAAAGCGTATCACTAGGCTTCAAAGCAAATTGAGAAATGACAGTGAGGGCGGCGTAGCGCGTTGGCATCACATAGTAATGAATTGACAAATTTTCAACACAATAATTTGGTAATTATGCATAGGGACATGCACCAGACAGTAAATAACGGTGTAGATAGTGGAACACTCGATGAACACAAAAGTATTTTCGATCAATCTGTCAGTAACAGTTCGCCTCAGGAATGCGAAATAATTTTGTAATTACCGTGGATTCAGATTTTGCGCCAGCACCCTTTTCTCAATTAAGTCAAGACTCAGTCTCAGCTTTTTAACATGCGAATATTGGTGGTGAAAATGAACTACTGAAAAGCACAAGGGAACATGTTACAGGCAATGAGGCATTATTATCGCAATTAATGCAACAAATGAAACAAGCAATGGAACGAAATCAGAAACAAAGACAGCAACAAATGGAACGAACACACCAACAGCTTCAAAAGTTATCAGCCTATTTTTTCGCGTCATGAAAACACATCACAGAATCGCGAAGCAGTCATAAAAGAACTACAAATCATTGTGCACGAAAATAGACACCTTGCAAGCTAAAATTGACTCTGTTGCATCTACCGATGCAGTCGCGCAACTTATACAAAATCATGAAAACATTAGGGACTCTAAAACTTGGATCAGAAAAACACACAGAGGAAATCTGCACATTATCGGAAAAAGTAGTCGAACTGTCGTATCAGTTGACTAATTTATCTACGAAGGTAGACGATGATCTGAATTATAAAAGACTGGTAGCCTTTACTGATACAGAAGAGTACGAAGAAATTAGGAAATTTAAACAAAATTAGAAACAAATTAATAAACCAACCAAAAAGATAAATACGGGAAGTAAAAGATTAGTTGCCACACGTAATACAAGAACTACATATTTCAGAGGATACTCGTGTTCCGACACTGGAAGAGGGGCTTAGAACTACGGAAAAGTCATAAATAGTAATACAAGGTATACTGGTGACTTTCAAAGCTATTGGCAAGATGCAGCGAGCCTTCGGATGGAACCGCCGACACAATGTAACAATGACCGATTTGCGACTCGGCGTCACGATGACTTTAACTACAGGCTCTTCATCACTACTCGTAAATTTAAAACATTCAAGAATTCCAGTAATGACGTTCATCCACATTTACTCCTATTTAGTCATTAGAGCACAGATTAGAATTTATGTGTGCCTATCTAGAAAATGAACCTGCTGCAAGAATGCGATCGGTTATTCGCGACTGTCACAGTGAAGGATATTTCTATCATGCTTTCCTTTCTGTATATTGGTCTCAGACTGCTCAAGATCGAGTAAAACACAGCATTATAATGATGAAAAATTTCGAACAGTCTGAATTTTCCAGCCCGGTAAAATATTTTGAAGAATGTTGCACAAAAATCTGTATTTTTCGAATCCGTGTAGCCCTCGGAACTCATCCGCATTTGTTCAATTAAATTTTCTGAACATTTAAGACATGTTATTTTGACTGGACGTTGATGATGTCGAGGCTTTTCAGGGACTATTACGATAATTGGAAATCGACACAGAGAGTCACGTGTTGTGAAAACAGGAAAACAATTACAGGTGACATCAACCAGAATTCCGTGACGACAGAAATTATATCTGGCCACGCCATGGCTATTATTATAACGCAAATCGTGATCAAAATACACCACGCCTACGACAATCGTTGGCAAAATAATAGTAGTTTCAGCCGAAGATCACCTCTCTGTGGTAATGAATATGACAGAGGTAACCATAGCAACAGACAAAGGAGACAAAATACACTCCTGGAAATGGAAAAAAGAACACATTGACACCGGTGTGTCAGACCCACCATACTTGCTCCGGACACTGCGAGAGGGCTGTACAAGCAATGATCACACGCCCGGCACAGCGGACACGCCAGGAACCGCGGTGTTGGCCGTCGAATGGCGCTAGCTGCGCAGCATTTGTGCACCGCCGCCGTCAGTGTCAGCCAGTTTGCCGTGGCATACGGAGCTCCATCGCAGTCTTTAACACTGGTAGCATGCCGCGACAGCGTGGACGTGAACCGTATGTGCAGTTGACGTACTTAGAGCGAGGGCGTACAGTGGGCATGCGGGAGACCGGGTGGACGTACCGCCGAATTGCTCAACACGTGGGGCGTAAGGTCTCCACAGTACATCGATGTTGTCGCCAGTGGTCGGCGGAAGGAGCACGTGCCCGTCGACCTGGGACCGGACCGCAGCGACGCACGTATGCACGCCAAGACCGTAGGATCCGACGCAGTGCCGTAGGGGACCGCACCGCCACTTCCCAGCAAATTAGGGACACTGTTGCTCCTGGGGTATCGGCGGGGACCATTCGCAACCGTCTCCATGAAGCTGGGCTACGGTCCCGCACACCGTTAGGCCGTCTTCCGCTCACGCCCCAACATCGTGCAGCCCGCCTCCAGTGGTGTCGCGACAGGCGTGAATGGAGGGACGAATGGAGACGTGTCGTCTTCAGCGATGAGAGTCGCTTCTGCCTTGGTGCCAATGATGGTCGTATGCGTGTTTGGCGCCGTGCAGGTGAGCGCCACAATCAGGACTGCATACGACCGAGGCACACAGGGCCAACACCCTGCATCATGCTCTGGGGAGCGATCTCCTACACTGGCCGTACACCTCTGGTGATCGTCGAGGGGACACTGAATAGTGCACGGTACATCCAAACCGTCATCGAACCCATCGTTCTACCATTCCTATACCGGCAAGGGAACTTGCTGTTCCAACAGGACAATGCACGTCCGCATGTATCCCGTGCCACCCAACGTGCTCTAGAAGGTGTAAGTCAACTACCCTGGCCAGCAAGATCTCCGGATCTGTCCCCCATTGATCATGTTTGGGACTGGATGAAGCGTCGTCTCACGCGGTCTGCACGTCCAGCACGAACGCTGGTCCAACTGAGGCGCCAGGTGGAAATGGCATGGCAAGCCGTTCCACAGGACTACATCCAGAATCTCTACGATCGTCTCCATGGGAGAATAGCAGCCTGCATTGCTGTGAAAGGTGGATATACACTGTACTAGTGCCGACATTGTGCATGCTCTGTTGCCTGTGTCTATGGGCCTGTGGTCTGTCAGTGTGATCATGTGATGTATCTGACCCCAGGAATGTGTCAATAAAGTTTCCCCTTCCTGGGACAATGAATTCACGGTGTTCTTATTTCAATTTCCAGGAGTGTAACTTAAGACCCAACGGCCCACCTCGTCATTACGATTCGGGTAGAAATTCTCCACCACGTGATCGACAAGAAAGAAATTTTAGAAACTACCGAAAAGACGACAGATCCTATAATCATGATGACAGACCTGAATTTAATCAGAATTGGCGTGATTCAAACGGGGCAGGGCCCTCTCGACAAGTTGAAATTGTAGAAATTAGACCTCAAAATCCGTGTAAAGATGTGCGGCAACAAAGATATAATAGGCAATGACGCGCACCACTGGCAGCCACAAAAAAAAACATACTTATGACGCTGGCGACGCAGCTGGCATAACTTTTAATTACGTGAAAATGGAAAACATTATAGACATTTTACTCCGGGAGCACGATATGAAAGAAAACAATATTGCATATCCTGTAATTCACATTGAAACGTCCCCTTAGAAATATTGTACAAGACTGTGCTTAAACTGACACACAATATTTTTTTAGCGCAACGCAATCTGACTTTCAAAAATCCCTACAAAAGAATGGCCCTGACTGACATAAATCTATACCTTTCACAAATCACTTACCTCACAAAAATCTTGGTTACTCGAACTACTGCAATACAGCGAGCACCACTACTGCGAGCTAAATAAAAAATTCAAATTACGGAAGGCACTAACTACTGGTAGGTATAGTTAGCAAATGAAAGATTTTGATAGAGAACAAAACAATGTATTTACCTTAATAGTTATAATATATATAGCAGTTCAAGACATCCAGTCTTACAAATTACAAAACTCCGCCATCTCTCTCCCCACGTCCACCACTGCTGGTGGCTCACCTCCAACTGTGCAACGCTACGCGCTGTTAGCATCCAGCTGCCGCTGCCCAACACTACAATGGCGAGTATTACAACAATCCCAACCAGCCACCGACTGCACACGGTACAGCCAGTGATTTTCATACAGAGCGCTACGTGGCGGCGGCGTTACCAATAAAAAAACTTAAACAGCCTACTTACATCACAGCAAATGACATGAATTTACGGCAGTACTTGACGCTAGCAGTCGTATTTCAGTAATTAGTGAAACCACTTTCAGTAAATGCAACAAATCGAACAATTACCCGACAACTCCCATTACGTAAGATTAAATTACAAAGTACAATTTTTGGAAAAAGTGTAGCTGTACATCAACAAACTAACTTAGAATTCTTTTACCAAAGCCATAGATTTACTATGAATTTCTTATTGTTAAATTATTTTCGACGTAAATTATATTGGGTGTAGACTTTTTGAATGAATATAAAGCAATTTTATACTTTCACGATGCTGAAATAAGATTAGAAAAAGAAGGCTTTGTAATTTAAAGATTAGCTTTCAAACCATGATGAGGAAATTAAACTACTTTACCTCTTGTTGCATCATAGTACGGAACCTTCGACAGAATTTGACACTATTAATCACTTTGCAAGTACTAACAGAGAGGATATTGATGCCGCATTAAATACGATTTACTTCAGAATAAAATTCAAACAATGTAATGACACTGATAGGCGGTACCTTTTTAACATTTTACAAGTGCATTCCAGTTTTTCCTCACAAAACAGGAACAATTAAAGGATTTCAATACCAATTTCGTGTTTGTGAGGATACTAAATTTTGCGTTAGACCATACGTAATTCTGGCACATTATAGAGACCGAGTTGAAACGGAAATACAATCTATGGTTGACGACAGCATTATTGAACCTACAGTAAGCTCATACAATAATCCATTACACGTTGTTGATAAGCAAAACGGATCGATCAGGCTTGTCGTAGATTCGAGACAAATAAACATCTTAATCATTCCTGAAACAGATAGGAGGCAAACGTTGGGGGAACTTCCTCAAAAAAAAAAAAAATGGTTCAAATGGCTCTGAGCACTATGGGACTTAACTTCTGAGATCATCAGTCCCCTAGTACTTAGAACCACTTAAACCTAACTAACCTAAGGACATCACACACATCCATGCCCGAGGCAGGATTCGAACCTGCGACCATAGCGGTCGCGCGGTTCCAGACTGTAGCGCCTAAAACCGCTCGGACACTCTGGCCGGCGAAGAACTTCTTCAAAATTTTAATGGTGTATAGGTGTTGTGTTAAATTGATCTTAGATCAAGCTTTTATCAACTCGAACTTCATCCATAATATAGGAAATACATGGATTTTCTTTGTTTTGGCGTTTGTTATCAATTTCGGAAACTTCCTTTTGGTTTGAACATTTCTTCGGCACCATTCATTCATGGTCTAAATTCCATATTACCTGAGTTCTTAAAACGTCAAATCGCCTCACTTGAGGACGATATTTTAATAGCAGAAGTATCTTGGGAACATCTTAATGACATCCTCAACAGTATGTTACGTAATTTTGCAGAATATGGAATTACAGTTAACTTGGAAAATCTGAATTTGGTAAGACGAAGGTGAAATCATTGGGTCACATTATTTCTTCTAAATTCATTCAGCCGGATCCTGAAAAGTTAGAAGCAATCAGGGCCATTCCAGTTCCATCAACAAAAAAAACTAGTTCGAAGTTTTCTAGGTCTCATGAATTTCTACCGGCGTTTGCTGGATACGCAAACTCTAGTAACACCAAAACTTTGATCTCTCACTGGCAAAAATACCATTTGGAACTGGAAAGAACAGGCACAGTTGGAATTCTATTGTTTGAAAGAAACGCTACTAAATGCAGCAATCTTAGCTCATCCAGATCAGTCACAAGATTTCTGCCTTAGCACAGATTCTTGTAAAGTTGGGCTTGGTTCCCATTTATTTCAAGAAAATGACATTAATGTTCAAAAAAACCATTGCTTTTACTAGCTGCGTGCTAACAAAATCTGAAAAAAATATTCCTTCACTGAATTAGAAGCTTTACCTATCGTTTGGGCATGTGACAAATTTCGTTTCTTTCTTTTTGCTAAACACGTGAAAGTTTATAGCGATCATCAAGCATTACCATTTCTTATGCCATCAAAATTAAATCATGACAGTCTGAAACGTTGAGCCTTGTTTCTGCAAGAATTTCTCTTTACAATAGTCTACATTCCAGGCAAGGAGAACATTGTTACAGATGCACTTTCACGTACACCAGCTGGCCTTGAAAAAAGTAGCACAGAAGCCAACCCTGAGAAAAGTGTCAGTATTCCTTACATTCAAAAAGTAGCCTTTGAAACTTCATCACTGCATCTTTAAAGGACATTGCTTATGTACAAGACAAAGATCCTATTTGGAAAGATATTAAAAGTAAATGGCATGAAAAGACACACACACATAGATTCGTTATTATTATCTGGTCAGAAACAAGATACTCTTCAAACGTAGCACTGTTGATGATAAGCTATGGATACTTCGTATTCCTGACTATTTTGTTAATAAACTCATCTGGTACACTCATTTCAGCTACGCACATTTTGGTCCACGAAAATTTCATCATATTCTTCGGAAGACTTGCTATTTTAACAACATGGACAAGATAATTAGCAGAGTCTTGCCTATTTGTAAACTTTGTCTAAAAGCTAAACCATCTACCATATCACATCGTGCTCCATTGTTTAGTATCATTCCTATTGTATTAAAAGAATTTTCTGCTGTTGCTCTTCTGGGACCCATTGTCAAAACACTGAATGGATTTTCGTACATTATAGTCGCTGTTGAACTTACTTAAAAAATTTCTTTCCTTCTTTCACACAGATACGCAAAGCAACTGGACGGTCTGTATCCACTGCATTTGTTAAAAATTTCTTACGTGAAGTTGGATTCGTTGCCAAAGTCATTTCAGATCATGGACCACAATTCAGATCTGCTGTTTGGTCACACATGCATTTAATTGTACTCTCCACATTGTAACACGTCTGAATAATGAAAGAAATCAATAAGCATTGCAGACTTAATTGTCAGAGAAAGCATCAGTACTGGGACAGATAATTACTCGTACACTTATTTCAAAGCATACTGAATGAAATGCCTCATGACTCCACTGCTTTAACACCTATTCTTGTACTGAAGAATGAGGAACCACCTAACAGAATCAGAGAGCTTGTACCTTTTCCAGATACACGTAAACTTCGACAAAAAGACATAATTGATTTGGATATTAAAAATATAAATTCTGCTGCAGACAAAAAGGAGAAAACTACAGGGTAAGAAATTACATATTGGCCAGAAAGTTCTCATTAAATCTCATTCATTGTCACATAAGAAGAAACATTTGAGTCATAAATTCTTTCTGATTTACAATGGACCTTACAGGATCCGACGTATGCCGCATGATAACTGCGTTGAAGCTGAAATTATGCATAGTACGAAAAGTAAAGGACTACACCACAATTCTCATGTAAAACCGTTTATTGAGAGATAATTTTCTTTCTTACTTTGTGATTGGCATAAATTTTCACTTTATTTAAGGTACTTTCTCGGCGATTACAGATGACACAGTATTTGGTATGTTTGTCGGCTACTTGATTATACCACGATGCTACTGAGTGACACAATTTTCATTATTGTTTTTTTGCTGTATCTGTTTTATGCCTGCACAGTTTTCTGCGTTTCTCTGAAAAGTAAAATATGTTTTGGTAGTGACTTTCGCGGCATACCTAAAATGAGACAGCTTTTTTCATAACACGGTACGTTACAGTTCAGCACCTTCAAGGTAACAGCAATACATGTAAAAAGGGCGACATTTATACGCACACCACTTTACTTTTGTATATGGCAAAGGTAAGTACATTGATTTTTTTGAGAACTTTCCTTATGAACAACGATAACTAAGACACTTAGTACATTTTAAGCGTTAATAATGACAGTACGAAGTCTCGTTTAGCATTACAGGACAAGCATTTGAGTGATTAGCTTTTGTACTTGGAACATTTTAAGGAAATATTTTTGAACTACTATGATACAGAGAAGGTCTTTTTATTACATTTCATTCCACAGTTTTAATCTGTAACCTCTGAGGGTATAGTTACATTATCCCTCATAGGGGTACACCTAACACCTACTTCGTGTACTACGCATGTGGCAAGCGCAAATAGCCCTAGCTAATATGGTATTTGCTTATACAATTTCACACATCGGTACCATATTTCTCTAACACAGAATTACACAGCTATCTGGTCATTTAATGAGAAAAACGAACATTTACTACGTCAGTGTGAAATACGTTTGTAATTAAACAGTTGGATTAGTTTTCATTTATGAAATTGTACCTTGTCTGCATTTTTGGAAGTGTTCATATTTTTTCGGCAACATTGTAATACTACGAGAGATTTGAGTGATGTATTTTGTATGGGATCATGATTTTTGAAGTACGTTTGAGGTAAATGACACTATCGAAACGAGAAGAGAGATTTTTTTTAGGTTTCTAAATTATTGAACGAAGCTACAACGATTTTGGGAATGATTGATGTGCTATTATGATATTATTACAACGAATTTATATGATGTTCAGATATGTTTACAATCATTAAGACAATGCAATATGAGGAATGTGATTATACTACATGTTTATTATGATGAAGTAGTGAAGCAGTATTGATGTGTACGTATATTAATAATGAGTAGTGGTTAGGGACTTTGGTTTGTAAAAAATGTTGGAAACAAAGAAGTGTATTTTAAGAGCTGTGAAAGATGAGTATATATCGGAACGTGAGTACCACAATGCCGATGAAAATTTTTGGACACTGTTATTCATCAGATTTCGTTTCTATACACTTCCAACATAAATTTTCAACCTATAAAATTTTTTATTTGTGTGAAACTGTCATTGCAGCTCAAACTACTGTCGTGAATATTTTGGTAAAGAGTACATGTGACCTTGATGTAATGCTCTGATGTGCACTAGCCTCTTTGAAAAATACTTACTGTTGAGTGGTCTTCCAAGTTTACTGGTGCTTTGAAGCTCGCTTCACTTCTGTAAGAGCTCACATAGTTGTAGAAAAGAGAGACCGTTGACCTCTCTATTGATGTTCATTGCCAGAACGGATCACAAACACGACACACTATTACTTGGAAACATATGATCCCACTTTGGAGCTCATACTATTTGCTACTTACTGAAATGCTTATGAACTGATGAGAGATATTTTTATGCCTACACACCTGACTATGACTAGTATTTTTCTACGAAAGCTGAGATTTTTTACTGAGTTATGAAACGTCATAAGGCTGGTTAATGATGTTTTTATACTTTGTTTTGTACATATTTTGCGATTTTGGTTTCTACCAGCACTGCAGTGTTGGTTTTAGAAAACAAAAAAAATACATATGCTACTGTAAATACTTTTCGTTAACAGATCATTATATATAGTAATTTTATGATCCACATTCCTAAAAAAAGGAGTACCAGGAAAAGAAGGAAGCATAAGTAGGAAAAGGGACTAGTAACAGGAATTCAATCCATAATTTTCTTTTCAAGGACTATTTTGGTAGATTAAGTTGTTGTGGTGCACCACTCTAGTGTTAAGATGTGACATAGACATTAAGATGTGAATAGACATTTCCTTATCTGCTTTGCTGTCTTTACTGTTTTTCTGCTTGTGCTTTGTCATCTTTAGGTATAAGTTATTGCATCTGCTGCTGCTATTTGTCAGGTACTGTCCTACTGAATTTTACTTTGTATTAGTGTGCTAAGCCAGTTTTACCACTGATTTATTTTCCTTGTTGTTCCATATAGCCTTATGTTAGTTGTAATGTTGCATTTTCTTTATTAATTTAGATATACTGCTGCTTTTTTGCCAATTTTCATATTTTCTTGATGTTGTTTTTGGTGTTAATTGTTTTGTGCTGCTGCATTGTCTCATTCTCTAGTTTATATACCTGAGCTCAGCAGATCTAAGTTACTTTAAGGGGGGTATTCAATATAAAAAAATGATCTATGATGAATTGGGAAGAAATGCATTGAGAAGCTATAACAAAAAAAAGGTTTGGCCAAGGAGTATTGTACAATGAGGAATAATTATTTTGAAAGAGGAAATGAGCAAATATAAGTAGGGAATAGTGACAACAGGTTTAGGTAGGTTTTTCTTGTAAACGAATTATGAGGTAAGAAAAACATGAAAGTATAAGTACTGGTTGAAAATATAAATACAAAAAGCATGCTTAGATAGTACTTTTTTTTGGAAGCAATGTTGTGCTAAGAGAGATCTCTGAGAATAAGAAGAAAGTTCTGATTGCTAATTAAGTGCCACAAGTACTGCAGTACTAAATGTTACACTGAAAACAGAAACTGTCCTTTCCTTTTTTATTATTCCGCTATGTGTTTCTGTGTACCCATGTGCATCTGTGTTCTTCCTGTCCCTGTGTGTTTACCTGATTACATAAATGTGGTAGAATATTTTTCTAATACTAAGCTGCATTCAGTGTGATGAGGAATACTGTTATCCTCAAATCTAACCTGTTTTTTTTGTTTTTTTTTACTTTGGAAAGGTATTCATATATTATTTGTTCTGTTTTGTTTTCTTCTAATGTTCAGGTGACAAGTTAATGATTCAAGAGATATTCTCATTTTTCATTTATTTTCTTATGACATAATTAATGTAATACTCATGTATAGATTTATTATTATTCTTTATTTAAAGCCCATATTACTAAAAATGTTATCTGTATTATTATGCTCTTGATTGTGATTATATTTTCTGTACATTTGTAATTGTATTCCTATGCTGTAAAATTGTAAATGCATAGACACCAGTTCTTGAAGTTAAGTAAATGGCGGGAATTCATTTTACTGCACACAATACTGTTGTTCATTCTATATGTATAAAAAGCCAGAGGTTATATGACTGTGTTCATGCTTGATCGTGTGCTGATAATTCAGCAAGGGACTGGTTAACAGCATTGCTAGTTCTAAGGGTAATGCAAAAAGTTTGTGAGTGCTCAAGTGATGGTTCATGGACTTGCTATATCAACCGCAAGACTCTTCGGTTGTGATTGTGGACCCACACAGTTGCAACAGATGGCTGCTGGGCATCTCTACAATGACTACAGTGGGTCTGCACCGTTGGTGGCCTGTAACTACCATAACCTCTACAGTAAATACTGTTGGTCTGCTCTGTGGTGACCTACTAATTCTACCAATATTCTTTAAGACTTCGACTGACTCTGCTATGGGTTTGCTCTGTAGTAGCCCATTATCAATCTTCATGTCAAGAGTCAGAACTGTGTTTCTATTGGGAGGACAAAACTACTTCTTCAAAACTGCTTGGAGGTCTACTAGTTACGTGTGCATTTTCTTTTACATTTCAGACATTGTGCATAAAACTGTGCTGAATGATTGGGTCTGTTTTTACGAAATGTGAGGTGAATATTTTGATTTATTGACCAACAGTATATTACTAATTGTGTGCATCTGATATTCTTAATATGGAAAAATATTTAACGAATTAGTCTTGGCCACTGTCCAAACTATTTTCTAAAATTGTTTGAGAGGAGCAGGGGAGCTATGTAAGTAGACTCTTTATGTGTTTTATGTTGGCAGCGCTATGTAGCGCTGTGCATTAGTAACTTTGACTGCACTGTGCGCACTCTGTAAATAACTCTGTAGCTGGCTGGACACAGTTAGAAGTTAACAGTCAGTAGTGATAGAGGTAAACAGCCAGCAGTGATGGAAGTTGGAAGTTAATCGCCAGTAGTGGTGGCTGTTGGAGGTAAACAGCCAGTAGTGGTGGAGGTTGTAAGTTAGTAGTTAGCATTGATGGAGGTTAGTGGTTTGAAGTGTTAGCGAAAGTGGACGATCTGGACGTGTCGACTTGGAGATTTATCATCATAAATTATGGATCAAAAGAACAAACATAAATCAGTGATATAATAATGAAGAGTTTATCTATCCTTATATATTTTTTGGAACAGGCTGTCACGGATATTATATTACTGGATGTCATATTATTAAGGTAAAAAGTACATCGTTTTCTTTGTAACAAAATCTTTATTTTGCTGACTTTATGCCTATTAGTAGTTAGAGCCTACAGTAGCTAGAATATTTTATTTAGCTGGCTGTATTGGCGCTTGCTGAATTGCGGTAGTTGGGGTAATGAAGATGTTTGTGAGGTAAGTGACTTATGTAATGTATAGGGTATTTTCAGAATTTCTTTTTATTCAGGGCCATTTTTATTAATTATTTGAAGTCAGGTTTTCATTTATGAGCAATCAGATTGCGTTCCAATAGAATATTGTGGGTAGTTATGAGATAACAATAAGTAAAGAGAAAGTAGTGCCAGTACATACAGTTTCACTCAGAAGTTTAAGCAGGTTCACTTGCATTCAGTTTAACCCAACAGTTTCAGTAAAAATTTTAAATAAAGAAGTTTCACCTTATCACTGATTTCTGTTTAAGTAAAAACATTATTTTATTAAGAAGTTTCACGGAATATTGGCTACGCAGCATTTCGGGTGGGAGCCAGTTTGAAAAATGTTAACATATGTAGCACAAGTGTTTTGAAGTTTCATTGCATTAAGCCTGAGGTGAGTTTTTATTTTAGTGCTTGAAATTGCACAATGGCGAGCAATACGAAATAAGTAGATGTATTTGTTGATAACCAAGACGGTAAGGTTCAAAAAAATGGCTCTGAGCACTATGGGACTCAACTGCTGTGGTCATTAGTCCCCTAGAACTTAGAACTACTTAAACCTAACTAACCTAAGGACGTCACACACATCCATGCCCGAGGCAGGATTCGAACCTGCGACCGTAGCAGTCGCACGGTTCCGGACTGCGCGCCTAGAACCGCGAGACCACCGCGACCGGCACGGTAAGGTATATAAGTATATTATAGGAAGGAATAAATAATTGGATGATTTCGGATTTCAGTAAACCTAGGAAAGAAACCATGAACGACACGTTTACAATGGATAATTGTGCTCCACAAGATCCCCGTCTACGAAAGGAAGAGGCCACAGTCAGAGTAGTAATATCTCGAACTAAGACAATGTGAAATATGATAAGGGCATTCTGAATATTGCGGGAATAATTAATTAAAAATAAGGAATATGTACAAAAAATAATTAGCGAAGGTATGGCAGAAAATCATGAAGTGAAGGCAAGGGAACAAGACGAGCGATTACCGGAAAATTAGCAAAACATCATAAAAATAAATGGCGAGGAAGCAAGAAAGAGCACCAAATTTCAGTCGTGATCAGGAGAAATATAAAAGAACTAACAGATGTAAGAGATCGTACCACGAAGATCGAAGATATAGGCAAGAAACATGACGCAAAGGTATGGTGACAAGATGCAAAAGTGACAGTAAACAGTGAGGAAAAGCTTAAATTAAACAGTGTGATGAAACGGATGGGATAACATGAATTAAAAAATAGAACAAATGCCGGGAAACAAACTAAAAGTGTAACTGTTGCCATGTAAATGTCTGTAAGCTCAACTGAAACCGTACAAAGCAACATCGAAGAAGATAAAGTCGTTGTACACTAGTATGCACAAAAGCAGGACTAAATCATGTAATAATAGGGTGGTTGTGGCATGGAATCAACAACTGGACGTTATAAAATGCATTCCGTTGGACGAATTTAATCCGGAATGTTGCATTTTACGAAGCTTCAGAGGTATTACGAACGACAGGTCGTCCAAAGCACAAAATCCTCCTTTCGTAGCCAGATTACAAAAGCGAAAGCAGCGATCTGGGGACAGCATTTAAAAAAGAACAAGATGTACAAAGCATTGGAAGTGTCTTGAAATTCATTGTTCGTCATCTTGTCATTTACCAATCGATCTCCCCAGTTTGCAGCCGTGTCATACGCAATTACGCCAAATTTGCTTTGCTTCGTCAACACTTACACATTGCTGAATTTGGAATTTCTTAACTTAGTTCGCCACGTAGTACCATTCACTGCGATGAAATGTCGTGCAGCGACAACTTTTTTTTTTTTAATCTAGTCACGCTACGAGACATGTAATACTACTCCGCTGTCGCTATATTTAAAAGCCGGCCGGAGTGGCCGTGCGGTTCTAGGCCCAACAGTCTGGAGCCGAGCGACCGCTACAGTCGCAGGTTCGAATCCTGCCTCGGGCATGGATGTGTGTGGTGTCCTTAGGTTAGTTAGGCTTAAGTAGTTCTAAGTTCTAGGCGACTGATGACCTCAGATGTTAAGTCGCATAGTGCTCAGAGCCATATATTTAAAATATCATTTAGCGATCACTAATTTAATGAAGGTCATCAGAAATTATGTATTTTGAAGAGGAGGAGAAGATGAAGACAGATGAGTGTGCTTATTACCAATTCCATTTCCAGTGAACTTCCGATAGTATAAACAGTAAACAGAGGCGAGAGCAGTCGTTAGTTGCATAGTGATTGCACGCCCACAGCAAAATCAGACATCCTGAAAACGAAGCATGTCGTTGTAGGTGTGGCGATATGACAACAGACTAAGCACTTCATAAGACGTAGACAATTTTCAAGGCTATCCTCCAGCCAAGCTTAAGTGGCAGCACCAGCCGCATAAAACACCAATGATGCCTTTTGCGGCCGGTTGCAGCGATATTGTGCCACTTGCAACAACTGTGTCGGCTCTGTTATCGATAGCCACTGTATGCGGGAATATTATATCTCTCCCTTCTGTAATCGGCCCTTAAGGAGCGAGGAATGGTGGAGTCGTACTTGAGCTCCCCACCAAAGAATCGAACGAAATGCTTCTCGAACGGCTAACTCCGATAGCCTGCGGTGGTTTTGTTGGGGGAAGGCGAGGGCAATGGGTTGTTAGCAGCTTGTTGGAGTTGGAGAGGCGAGGTGGTACAGCAGGAGCTAGGTGGAGCCCGGGTGGTGGGAGTAGTTCTGCGCACGTGTACACTAGTAACCTAGCTCTCTCGTCTGTGTGCTTACAAGAGGGTTGGCGTGGCCTAATTTGTACTTGGTTATTGTAACTGGAGATGTAGGAGGTACAGTGTTTAGGCTGGTGACTCCAGGGGTGGTTTGATGGGTGGACCTAGAAGCAGCAGTGGGATTGTTTGTGAATAGTCACGGCTGGAGCTGGTCTCGTCGGGGGGTCATGAGATCATGACCAGCTGTGACATTAAATAGCTTACGCTCCCTATGGTTTAGTACGACCCCTGGGGTCCGTCCTGGACAACAGATGAATGAGCACTCAAAGACACAGGTGCCTTCGCACAGGCAGAGCCATATCTGGACTGGATATGCTGCATGGGACACAGACGGTCTAGCAGGGTTCGATGCATATACCCGGCCGATCAGATACAATCAGAATCAGTGGTTGTCACAGTGCAGATGATGCTACACAAGACTGCCCATACTTTGGCTCGGATTTGATCCATACTTCCGTCCCATGTCCAATTTGTGCATCGCTCTGTTGTTCGGATTTCGGTAACCAAGAGAAGAACAATTATAATTGTCTTGGGAACGGCGCAACGTACCAAATTCTTTTCGTAACAACTACTTCTCGGCTCAATCTACCCAACAACACCCTAACAACTTTTCAGACTGTTTTGACTACTCTGTACGGCCGTCACAGTCCATTACGTTGGCAACGAATCTCTGGCACTGAAAAAATTCTCGTTTTAAATTAATCGATCGTAATTCTGTCGGTGCAAAGTCTACATTCAAATTTTATCTAATCTGACGGCTTCCTCTTTTCCGTTAAAAGTGTTACAGTGTTTACAAATGTCAATTGCCTCTCTTTAGATGTATTCATTATAATGCGATGTTTCCGATATCACATCCATTGTGTACCACCCACGAGATAAATTTTAGCTACAGTCCGACGAGAGGAAATCATGTCTCTAACAGTTATAAACATTATCTATCCGACATAGGAAAAAAAAGAGAAATATATGTTAGTTATTTACATAACATTTTATGATGTTATTGGACATATCGATGTGTATCATACAAAGACATTGATAATTGTAAATTCCTTTTATGATCTGCGTTTTCCTTCCTTTGTTTTTACCTTTTGTTGGTTGGCTGTTGTAGGTTGCGGACGCAAGACGCATATCAAACTGAGGTCTGTTAAGAGATTGTAATTATTTGTTATTTATTACTTGAGAATGGAGTTCACTATTATTATAAATATGAGTGAATAATTATTTGTAACTTTGATTCCTCTCTCAGTAAGCATTATCTGTGTTAATTATTTTTTTCCGCTGCAAGGAGAGCAGCCATTGAGGATAGCCATTTTCATCGCGCTTTTGTCTGTGTTTTCCGTAGAAAAAGAATCAAATGTTTGGTTGATGACGTCTCAATGGTGCACAATACGAAAGTAAAGTTTAATAAGCATTGCAAATACTTATCCTATTTGCTCTAACAATACAAAGTCTCTATCAATCGTCTGCCGTCATCTTAACAATTATCTTAGCGGCAAATTCATAAATGCCGAAGGTATCTACATCTACATCTACATTCATACTCCGCAAGTCACCCAACGGTGTGTGGCGGAGGGCACTTTACGTGCCACTGTCATTACCTCCCTTTTCTGTTCCAGTCGCGTGTGGTTCGCGGGAAGAACGACTGTCTGAAAGCCTCCGTGCGCGCTCGAATCTCTCTAATTTTACATTCGTGATCTCCACGGGAGGTATAAGTAGGGGGAAGCAGTATATTCGATACCTCATCCAGAAACGCATCCTCTCGAAACCTGACGAGCAAGCTTCACCGCGATGCAGAGCGCCTCTCTTGCAGAGTCTGCCACTTGAGTTTCCTAAACATCTCCGTAACGCTATCACGGTTACCAAATAACCCTGTGACGAAACGCGCCGCTCTTCTTTGGATCTTCTCTAACTCCTCCGTCAACCCGATCTGGTACGGATCCCACACTGATGAGCAATACTCAAGTATAGGTCGAACGAGTGTTTTGTAAGCCACCTCCTTTGTTGATGGACTACATTTTCTAAGGACTCTCCCAACAAATCTCAACCTTACCAACAATTAATTTTATATGATCATTCCATTTCAAATCGTTCCGCACGCATACTCCCAGATATTTAACAGAAGTAACTGATACCAGTGTTTGTTCCGCTATCATATAATCATACAATAAAGGATCCTTCTTTCTATGTATTCGCAATACATTACATTTATCTACGTTAAGGGTCAGTTGCCACTCCCTACACCAAGTGCCTATCCGCTGCAGATCTTCTTGCATTTCGCTACAATTTTCTAATGCTGCAACTTCTCTGTATACTACAGCATCATCCGCGAAAAGCCGCATGGAACTTCCGACACTATCTACTAAGTCATTTATATATATTGTGAAAAGCAATGGTCCCATAACACTCCCCTGTGGCACGCCAGAGGTTACTTTAACGTCTGTAGACGTCTCTCCATTGATAACAACATACTGTGTTCTGTTTGCTAAAAACTCTTCAATCCAGCCACACAGCTGGTCTGATATTCCGTAGGCTCTTACTTTGTTTATCATGCGACAGTGCGGAACTGTATCGAACGCCTTCCGAAAGTCTAGGAAAATAGCATCTACCTGGGAGCCTGTATCTAATAATTTCTGGGTCTCATGAACAAATAAAGCGAGTTGGGCCTCACACGATCGCTGTTTCCGGAATCCATGTTTCTACAGAGTAGATTCTGGAAGTGTGTAAAAATAATGTGCACCGGTGATTCCGAACTCATTTTAATGAAAATAATTCGAATCAGATTGGTTCTTTAAAAAACAGTGCTCATAGCACGATCCATATACAAACTTTTCTAGCTGATGTGTGGAGTCGAAATTAATCACGCACGAGTTGCGAAAAATATTGTTTCAGGTAACATATGTCAGTGTGCGCAGCTGATATTCGGTGGTTTTAATGATAATTTTCTTGAAGATAACCGTTTCCATCATAATCAATAGTTGTATAGAATCTGTTGTATGAACTGTGATTTAGTGACACTCACACAACTTACAAACACTTTAACACAACGTTAACTTGGAGTTCTTTAGCAACCTGACCAAATCCTTAGCCGGGAGAAAAATTGTTTAGTAATTACTCACTGTAATAAAAGAAGATTATCATTTTCATTTACAAATTAGTTAAATACCAAACCACTGAATAGCACAGCGAACGCCACACTTGTGTCACTGAGTTTTATTTCATGATTACCCTTTTAGTAAGGGGTCCTTCTATGGCCGATTTATCTGTATGTCCCACGTGCCAATTCGTCGTATGTTCAACTGGACTTCTTTTCGTGGTTCCACTATATAGTAGTCCACGAGTACACAGAATTTTATACACACCTTGCGTAACAAAATGATGTCATATCTTTGGCTATTTTAAAATATTCTTTCATCTTTCTGGTGGGTCTGAAAATACGATCTGTAATATTACTGATAAACGAAAGAAAAACTTTACCGCTGGGCGGCTGTTGTTCCTCGTTGACTTCATTTTCTACCTAGGGTGAAGAGCTCGATGTATCTTCTTGTTAAAAAAAAAAAAACTATCCTTCTTAAAGGTCGACCGAAGGTGATTATTTCGTCTTGTAGACAAAACGGCTCCCAAATTCTTATAGCTCTGCCCACATGGCTTTTATAAGTCTTCTTTTTCTGTGGAATTGTGGTTACAATCTTCATGAAGGTAAGGCTTTTCTATACAGAGTCATGTCCAATCATCTGGTCAAGGACATACCAGAAAATTTAATTGCCCAGTTCTCTCCATCTCACAGTAAACTGTATACATTGGTTGATATGATTAAGATGTACTGAGACGGCATGAAACATGTTTTTACCATCTGTCCACGCTACGAAAGTATCATCGACGTAGCTATACCACATAGGCTGTATGGATTACTCAAAGTGTACAAACCACAGATTCCGTTGAGGCCTGGTATGAGTGCTATAGGGTCTCCCACCTACGATTTAGACATCTCTCCTCATGGTGGCAACCTTATGTTTGTGGAACTGATAGTTATATTAGAAATCCAGCTCATTTCATTGAGAAATTAATAGAGATGAAAGTGGGCCCAAGCAATATTCTTTTCAGTTTTGATGTGTCGTAATTTATCATGAATCCGGTGAACGGAGCTATACCATACATAGCGGATATTTTTTCAACTGATGTAGTGGCATTCGCCAGACACAACAATGATTTTTATGAACAGATTGACGGAGTTACTAAGGGCAGTTCTCTTAGTCTAGCCGTGGCCAACTTGTTTACGGAGGCTCTTTAGGAGTGCCGCAGAATAATAGGCGGCCAGCGTAAGTTTTCAATTGGAAGACACTACAACACATGTCGCAAAGACGAGTGTAGTGTACTCAACAGTGAAGAACGGCAAGCAAAATTAAATGTCCTTAAGAAAGTGGATGAGACACATCAACTCGATTTTCCTGTACGTCAAAGTAACTGATACTTCTTTAACTCTATTAATTTCTTGTGTTACATTTACGTCTATTTTACTGTACGCTGTGTAGTGTACTGTTTCCAATTTTCCAGAATGACAACCACACTAAATCTTCTTAATGTTATTTGAAATCATGAATAAGGTTCGTTGGAAGTCGCTAAGTGTTCTCTTTCTCAAATACTACATCAAAAACATTACGCGTATTTACGTGCCGTCAGTCAAGCTGACTTAATAAAAACCCACGGTTGTTAACTGTAGTACTTGTCTTACTGGGTTAAACTGTTAATATAAAAGTAGACGTCTCAATGAATACACTGTGACAGTATTTTAAAGGTTTAATACGTGAAATACCTTCCCACGGTTGGCTTGCAAGCTATGGAAAGAGCACTAGAATGCGCCGGTACAGAGTGTACCAGCAGGTGGATAAAACGACACCTGTGCGTAGAAACATGCACTACATGAACGCTGACGGC
Source organism: Schistocerca gregaria (assembly GCF_023897955.1). NCBI lineage: Eukaryota > Metazoa > Arthropoda > Insecta > Orthoptera > Acrididae > Schistocerca > Schistocerca gregaria. The sequence goes on along the minus strand of NC_064923.1, from coordinate 189,830,798 downwards.
TGCGGCGTGCACGCTGTGACCCGGAAGTTGCTCATGTGCAGGAGCACCGCACGCGCGCAGAATTTCTGGCCGGCCCTGGTATAGACACATAGTGCAAATGAGTTGTTTACCTTCTCGGTACATGTTAGTACTATCAACCGAAAGATCCAATTCACTATGGAGACGGAAGGTTCTGAGCAATTTAATTTTCCGGATGTATCTATAATGAGACGAGCTGACGGGAAACTGTATAGAAGAGCCATACATTGATTGTTACCTTCATAAAGATTCTAATCACCATCCCACACAAAAAAGAAGTGTTACAAAAACCTTGGTGGACAGGACTCTCAAAATTTCTGAACCGTTTCATTTACAAGACGAGGTTAACCACTCTCGGTCGACCGTTAAGAAAAATAGTTATTCTAGCAAGGAAAAAAGCAGGATCAAAGAGGAACAACGGCCGCCCAATGGGAAAGGTTATTTTCGTTTATTAGTGAGATTACAGATCTTTTGGAGAAGTGTGGGACAAGTATGGGGTTGAAATTATTTACTGTCCCACCAGGAAGGTAAGAGAACAGTAAAAGATATGCGATATCTTTTGGCTACACCGCTTGTATATAAAATTCCTTGTAGTTGTGGACTAGTATATATTGTTACCACAGAAGCAATTTAGATTAATATAAGACGAACTGCCGTCTAGAGCGTACGGATCAATCTGCCATATCTGTGCAGAGGTACCTAAAGTGTAATCATAAAATAAAATTCAATGCGACGTCATATCCTAAACGTCACATTATCATAAACGCATTTGTAGAGAGGCTATTGAAATTCATAAACAACTTAATTGTTTTAATAAAAAAGAGAAATGTGTCAAATTAGATAAAGTATGGATGTCGGCTATGCACCGGCATAATGACGATAGATCGACAATGTTGATACTAACAGAGAGAGGCGTCACGAAATGGACTATGGCGCCCTCTATATTGCTTATGTATTTGGTCTCCCTCGAGTTCTGATTTCTGTTCGTCGCTTCACTTCAGAGGATGTCTCCCACTGCCGGAGACGAAACATTAGTGCGAAGTTTTACATATTAACCACGGCCTCCCAGTCCAGAAGTTTCAAGTAATGATAATACCAGCCTTGAAAGCCTACAATGTATGCTCAACTTCCACAGTTCTTGTGCTGTTTGGTCAATTGAAGACGTGCAGCTTTCTGAGTCGCTGAGAGCAATGACCTTTTTTGAGGTGGTCGATTACAAATGATCATTGCAAGAAGTTTCCTTCTGACTGACTGACTGCTTGAAATTGACTTTCATTCACTATAATAAGTTACCCTTGGATTTAAAACGAATGGTCACTGAGATAATGATACACACGTCTACCACTCCTTGTCGATTAACATTGTTCTTAAGCCATGTTAATTATGTTGTAATGTTAATTAAGCTCATTTGTTGACGGAGTAATTTTCTCTCAAAAGCGGTCATACGTACCAAGAAATCTTCCCTCCTGGTTAAGCCTTATCTTCTCTGACTGATCGCTTGATTAATCAAATCTCTAAAAGGTTTTGTCGTTATTTTTTTAAATAGTTTAATAAAGGCGCTACGAAGAGGAAGCTTCCGATATCATTCTCCTTCCTTTGCAAATCCAAGTTCGTGCTCAGTTTGTAACTGTTGCCGGTAATCATGATCTTTCTTCTTTCTTTGACTGCTGTTCTCTTCAATCCTCCGATTGCAAAAACATTCTGTTGGCACCAACCTAGATAAGGAGAAATTATCATCACGATAAAATAAGAGGAATCAGGGCTCGCACAGAAAAATTTAAGTTCTCCTTTTTCCCACCCGCTGTTCGAGAGTGGAACGGTAGAGAGACAGCTTGAAGATGATTCCTTGACCCATCTGAGAGGCACGTTATTGTGAATAGCAGAGTAATCACGTAGATGTAGATGTAGACATCCTCGATTTCCTCTGCACAACGAGCAGTGCGCCTATTGCTTCATTTTAGATGAATTGTTAAAGGCTTTTATTTCACAACTTAGTTATTTTGCGGGCCTCAATCGTAATCTTCTTTTACGAAATGTGTTGTCTTTGAATACTGTCATTTTTTCTCGTACGTTTTTCAGTACTCAAACTGATTATTCGGCTTACGTGTGATTCATATGACTACTACAACAGCCGTTTGTATAGGTATCAATAGCTTTAAAATGAATAACGGGTCACGGTTTACCGTTTGTACGTGTTATTTTAAACTTTAGTAATATCAGTTGTCCACTTGCGGCGTAACTGAATGCACTGCAATCCCACGGCATTTACTGATCTTACCCATATGCACGTATTGTAATTGGAAACACCAGCGAAACCAATATCCCTGCACTGAACTTTCAGTCATTTTGCCAGAAATTGTAAGACTTTTTAGTGACACTCTCCACAGTTCAATCAGCAACATATAGCAGAGAATACTTTAAATGTTACCAGCTCCGGAAATGGCAGAGGCTAACCCCAATACAAAGTGTACACCACCACCCACAATTCTAATTAATTTTGTTATATATGGTGAGTATGACAGCATGCTGTATGGTAATCAGGCTTCCTAAGCAAAGAAATATAATCGCACTGGGCATGCCCTGTTAGATGGAGGAAGCTGTATAATTTACTGACTTGGCTGTAATTGTTTCTTATTGTAAGAGATGTTTTTAGTCATAGCTTCTTTCATAATATTATGCTTACATGTATTTTACACCACACCACTTTCCTCGCTGCCCTGTAGTTAACTGTAATCATTATCCGCTTGTTCTACAACTTGATAATTTTGTTATGACGTGTGCACTGCATATTATTGTTGCTGGCCATGGCTCAATAATAACACCGATAGCAACTACAGGAGCAGAATACTCGTCATTGATTTAAATGTACGCAGTAAAGCAAAAGTTGCGATAGACTAGAGCTGTTACAAGCTGTGCTGCTCCTGTTCCGCCAGCGTCTCCCTCGAGCCGCTTCGCGGGCAGCGTCGCCCCCTGGCGTGTCGCGGGGACGTCGCGCTGCAGGGGCGGCCGTGACACAGAGCGATGACTGCCGCAGTCCCTCATGCATAACTCATCTGCACTGCCTCTACCCGCCTACGCCCTTTTCTGTCTGTGCTCGGAAAAGTTTACAACGTGAGAGAAAAAAACGTCATGAAAATAGGAAACATGCGTCGTTCGACAATGTACACAGATTCAAAATGAATCCAGAGATCATGAACCGCTTAACTTACTTAATACACAGTGATATACCGATATAAATTTCACAGACTCTAAAAGTCAGTTCAAAATTTCGATCCTTATGCAACTGCAATGAATTGGTAGCCTCCACATGAGTGGTGATGCATAGTGAAAAATTTCATGCTGTAAATAAAAGTTCAACAATTGTCATTCTGTCATTAGAGTGCAGAGAAGATTCTGTCAGTGATACAATCAAACAACTGTAAAAGCGAACGAAATTGGCACATGACCTCGGCAGTTTGAAGAAATAGGATTCTACAGAGAACATTCGAATTTCTTTTGTCATCAGTCTACTTAATTTTCAGTACCCTTCAGTAGCATCACATCTAAAATTCTTGAAATTTCATCTTCAGATTAACGCCTCTCACAGTAGTAGTACTCATGATGACGATGTTAATTTGCTATCTCTGTTATCCCTGCTTTGTCTGTCATTTGTCTATAGCTCATTTCATTTGTGTTACTCCTTAGTACGTTCGTCTTTGGTATACTCTCAGTCCAGTGTCCTCTCCGCAGTTCCGTAAGTCGCTTAATTCTCCCACTCTTTTCAGAGTAAACAGCGTTATCATCGACATAGTAAAATTGTTATTGATGTTCTTTCCCCCTGAATATTATTCAAACTTCTCAATTATTTATTTTCTTCCATAGCTTCTTAGATGCATAGTTTGTTCAGCAACCCAAGCACTTAGCTCTTGGTGTTCCATTCTTATTCTTCCCTCTTGGTTTTTGTAGAGTTCATCCCTATAATTCCTAGGATTTTAAACATCGTGCACGTCTTTATGTTGTGGAATGCTTTCTCTGGGATGAAAACTGTTCTGAAATTAAATCTTAAGAAGTTAGGTAATGTGGTTCTGTACTACGTAATGTTTTCCTTTCAGGCTTGGCGCTCACCATTCATCCTGTGAGCTTCAATCGACTGTAATCATATGAAGCAGAGAAAATCCAAATACGAATGTCAAATTGCTTCATATGGGAGAACAGTGGAGCAATGCGACCATACTGAATCTCACTATTTGTTAATGGAACGACAAATGGTGGGAATGCTACGAGTTGGAAACCACCTAATACACGTGTTGAAATTTATTCATCTTTTCCTTTAGTTTTCTACAGGGAGATCAATTTGTTTCTACTTGCTTCTCATTTTTGAAAAGCAAATTTATTATAAGCTTAGAGTAGTATTTACTGTTAATGAATTCTGTATTTCGATCTGACGTTTTTCCCTTGTTAACACTGATTAACAAGAATTTATTTCCGAGTTGTAATTGTGATACGTTGTTTAATGTGTTGTTGTCACTATAGCCTTTATGTTACGAAATTTTGATGTGCCAGCTAAGCCGTTGTTGGTTCATATGTATTTAAGACAACTATGAGAACTACAAATTGCAGTAACTTCTTGAATCTTTAGTAAAAGGGGTGTGTTCTCTGTTGATACATCACGAAAAATTTGTGTGGAAACTTGGAAATTTTTTACCAGGATTCTGGAAGGCGTGATGTCAGCATCTGTATGGTTTACCAATTTATGTAAGAAACTGCAGTGAACCGTCGAAGTAGCAATAATAATTTTGTTTATTATATCATCTACTAAGCTACTCAATACCATCCATTGCGAGAGTCACAAGACTGTTCAGACTAGTACAACACATCTTGTGAAGAAGTATAGGGCTCGACTTCACTCACCTAAACTAGTAAGGTGAACTTAGTTCGGTTTCCGAACTTAAGACCCGCACTGATTTAACAAAATGTGTTTAACTAGAATGACATTCATATGGCTGCCTTCATGGATGGCACAGCATAGCGTAGTGGATGATGCAAATGGCTCAAAATCAGTCATCAAGTAATAAAGAAAATTAATATTGCAACGTCGACAGTTTCCTGTAATTTTCTGCACAATCTGAAATCCTTTTCAATAACTGTAGCAGTACACCATAGGTTAACTATATTTTCTTATGAATAAACGCTTGATTGAAGCATAAAATAAATAATTTTATTTTTGGGTGAGGCGACTGATTTGAAATATAACAGATTTATAGGTGGTTGCTACGGGTGCATTTCTAACATTCTTCGTGGTGTCTGTTTGTTCTAATTCGTGTCTCCCTACAACTTACCGCAACGACGCTCTGAGCGTGTTTTTTAGGGAATTGACTAGTTTGAACCCGGGACCTGTTGCTGGTAAGGAGACGCCAGACCACACATGACATGTAGAGTTCAGAAGAGTTTCGTGAGACTAGTGATGATATAATCAAGTACTTAATGATTTCAGCATCAGCTCCACTGCACTTCCTGTAAAAGAATCTTAATACTAACTAAGTTTAGTGGACGGGGTGCAAGGCTTCCCTATTTTTAGTTAGCTGGTAAAATAACGTCGAAAAAGCAGTTAAGTTTACCATTGGAAATTTTATTCTACTCACCAAACATTGTTTATAAATTGCACTATTGATAAAAGGAAATATTTTAATACAGGATGATAAAAACCAACTGCGTTCCACAAAAAGGTGACGAATATTCCCTGAATGGGTTTCCAAGATCTACACTGGATCGAAGGATGACCTATGCCTTATCACACCTATAACCTAGATTTAAGTTAAGTTTCATAAAAGAGAAAACTATCAAAATGGTCTACAGCGACCCTCAATTTTCTTTTATTACTTATCTAACTTGCCGTAAATTACAGTGGCAGATGCGACTTCTCAATAATTATCTAACAGAAAAATCATCGCGTTTCAGATTTTTACTTCAAGTAGCAAATGTGAACACGATGAGATTTAATTGACGATCGACACTAGTATTACGTAAAAAGGGGATGTAACAGATGAAACTGCTTCTGTTCTGAGTGAAGCCTTATGCGCTCAAAAATGTGGCATCGCGTGCGTTCATTACCTTGTCGGTGTTTAGGCAGCGTCATGGAGTGGCGGGGGGCGCAGCTCCACACATCTCACCGTCTCGGAAGCAACTCTCTCCTAACTTATCCTTACTACAATTTACCGAAGTTTTAAAATAGGTATCTGGCTGTGTTTTCAACTGACCAGTCAGCGTCTCAATGTTAACTTTAAGCTCCGCCTACAAAAATTCTATATATCCAATGAGAAACGTTATACTTTTCGTGGGGGGCAATGTTTTTAACGTTTGCAACGTAACAGAGACGCGGAAAAGTCTCACGCTAAAACTTGCAGCTGGTGTGGCCCTTTTAGTGTTATCGTAAGATCTATACTGTTCTTCTGGAGGGCTCTATCTTTAAACCAGGGCTGGGGGGTGGTCCTGGCGGTCAGCCGGAGATGTGGGTGTCCGTCCCTTATCGTAGAGCCTTCTAGCATAACACGGTTCTGTTCTCGGCTTCTGTTCTCGTTTCTTCCCTCGGAACTGTGTCGGTTTCACGGTGGGAATGTATGACATGCATTTAGGCGTTCTTGTGTTAGTCTGTGGTATTCCATTTGCTCACTCGTTGATCGTATTACTTTGGTTAATTTAATGTCAGGATTTATTCGGAGCTATGTGACATACTGCCGGATTTGCTTATCATGTCAGGCTTTGCATGGAAGGTGTTGGATTTGCCTGACACCTTACAAGTTGTGCTAGTCCCCGGCTCAGTAGTAAGTACTGACACTACAGTTCAGACAAGAAAGGTGTGCGATTGAAGCTTCACATAGAAATCAATCAAATTATCAGTGTTGAAATTCTTCAAAAATGGCCATGTAGTTGTGTGTGGAGTTCTTTGCAATTATGATAGCCTTCAAAGAGACATATGTAATTTCTGTGGCCACAGATAGTGAAATGATAACTTGTAATTGTAACAAAATTTTGTTCTAACCTAAGAATATGGAAGTTACTGCATTGACATTTAGTGTGGCGTGTTACGTAACGATGTCTCTGTGTAGCTGCTAACCAGTTACACTTTAACGTTTATTTCTCTGTACAAGTATTTTGTTCCGTTGAAATGCATGTTGATTCGCTCTATGTAAGTAACGTTAGGCAATAAATATTTACAAAGAGTCTGACTTAAACTTAACCCCACGACCGTTAAATCCTGACTGATGTTTGTACATCGAGAACGCGTTGCGCAACTTCCATGCCGTGTTTACTAACGCAACTTAAAGGTACTTTGAGTAGAGATCAGAAACGAATCCCCGTATACTCGCTTTAAATTAGAGAGCGAGACCTCTGACGTCACTTCCGAACTCACTCTCTCTATGTGACAGTACACTGGACTAGTGGGTCTCCAGTACAGCCTGAGACTGTTGTCGTATGCAAGTGGACTTGACTCTCTCAGAAGAGAGAGCGGGTTCACGAGTGTTCAAGAGTAACGGTGGACTCACGGCATTCCCGCTACATGCGTAACCATTCTGAAGGAAGTTTCCGCAGTTAAACTGTAAATTATTATTCATTTATTTCATACAATCACGATTTCGGCTTTATAGCCGAGTCGTGACGGGACTGGCGCCAGTTGTATCTCTGACATGAGTACGATAGACTTCCTAGTACAGAGGTTTGTCGTTTGGCTTGGGCCGGCTCCAGATATACGGGAGTGCCGAACGCGAGTAGACAAGAGGAGACAACGCTTGGAAACGTTACACGGAAGCGCTCGGGTTTGTTGGTCGGCTAGCGGACAGAAGCGAAGACGGCGTGCCTGAGGCCGGGCGGCGGTTGCCACGTGGTTGTACTCTAGTCTACGGTAGTTGGCCGGCGCAGTGTGTTCTCCTGCAACCTCGTGCGCTGTGGATATGCCCGCTTGGAGAAACACGCTGTTATGGTCTCGCCAAGTGATGGTTTGACACCTTCGCAAAATCGCCCCAGCATCAGACACCAAGTTAAGTATGCTGTTTACTAAGAACGCTTCGTTAACTGTCATTGTGATCGCTCTTGGTACAGTAAGATGTTGCATTGTGACATTATGTTTGTTCGATTTCGTTCGAGGCCTCTTCCTAGGCCTGTGCTCTGCTTCTGCATAATATTGATGTATTTGCAGGTATGTGTTATTAAGTTTTAGTGAGCGTTGGTTTCCTGAGTCAGTTCATTTCTCACTCTTAGTGTTGTTATCAAGTACTGTTTCTCTTAGAGGAAGCACTTGTGAGTGAAATTAGTTATTGTTTAGCTTTGATTTTATAGGGTAATTTACTGGTCAATCTTAAATGTTAAGGTTAAGAAAAGTTTTTCTGCTGTTTGTTTTCGGGTGTGATCTGTGTTTCAGTGAGCTGAGGCAGTGGGCAAGCGAAGCACAGGGTTTTCCTTTAGATTACAAGTTTGGCTTACGGGCGGTAGACTTCGCCTGAGCTCGTGGTCCTGTTTTGTAGCGTTCGCTTGCTTCACATTTTGGTCTACTCGACGTGAGGTTGCAAACGGAGCCGCGTCTTGCTCGAAGTTAAGTATTACTTCTCTCAGTCGGTTCCACCGTTCGTGGTTGAACTTCGGCCTTATAAGCTTGGACCTTGCATCCGTTGTTACACATTGCTAATTGTACAAAGTTGTAACTTTCTGTGCCATAAAGGATCATCTCACAAGTTGCTCGCTCTTGATGATTGACAAGTTAAGTTTAACATACAGGGTGAGTCACCTAACGTTACCGCTGGATATATTTCGTAAACCACATCAAATACTGACGAACCAATTCCACAGACCGAACGTGAGGAGAGGGGCTAGTGTAATTGGCTAATACAAACCATACAAAAATGCACGGAAGTATTTTTTTTAACACAAACCTACGTTTTTTAAAATGGAACCACGTTAGTTCTGTTGGCACATCTGAACATATAAACAAATAAGTAATCAGTGCAGTTTGTTGCAGTGTAAAATTTTAATTAGATCCGGAGATATTGTAACCTAAAGTTGACGCTTGAAACCTCCGACGTTCAGTTGCGTGTTGAAACAAACACGGGCCACGGTCGGCGAGCAGGGACATTTTTTACGATGACGACCGTGTTTACGAGTGTGGCTGTAGTGCACTGTTGTGGTTTGGTCTAGCTGTCGCAGTGTCCGCATGTAGCGCTTGCTGCTATTGTTATTCTGCATTCGTCTCCTCACGCAGACCAACTGTAGTACACCGTGTTACCACACGTCTGTGATAGTGTAGTGTTGTAGGAACTCTGAAAAGGCGGAGATGATACTCATGTATGGCGAGTGTCGACGAAATGCAGCTGAAGCCTGCAGGGTGTATGCAGAGTGGTACCCGGACAGAGAGCATCCAACGTGCTGCACATTGCAAAACATCTACCGCCAACCGTATGCAACACGTATGTTCGTAGCACGCAAACGGGTCCGTAACAGCCCCGTGCCGGCCGCGATGGTCTCGCGGTTCTAGGCGCGCAGTCCGGAACCGTGCGACTGCTACGGTCGCAGGTTCGAATCCTGCCTCGGGCATGGATGTGTGTGATGTCCTTAGGTTAGTTAGGTTTAAGTAGTTCTAAGTTCTAGGGGACTAATGACCACAGCAGTTGAGTCCCATAGTGCTCAGAGCCATTTGAACCATTTGAACAGCCCCGTCACAGGAGAAGCGGGTGCAGTTGGTGTCTTAGCTGCTGTTGCCATGAACCCACACATGAGTACACGGGACATTGCGAGAGCCGGTGGACTGAGTCAAGGTAGTGTCATGCGCATACTGCATCGTCACCGCTTTCACCCGTTTCATGTGTCGCTACATCAGCAATTACAAGGTGATGACTTTAATCATCGAGTGCAATTCTGTCAACTGGCATTAACAGAGATTGCGTTGCAGTTCTACCTGTTTACCGATGAAGCGGGTTTCACAAACCACGGGACAGTGAATCTACGGAACATGCATTACTGGTCCGTGGACAATCCTCGCTGCTCAGACAGGTAGAGCGACAGCGAGCGTGGACTGTAAATGTATGGTGCGGAATCATTGGCGACCACCTCATTGGTCCTCACTTCATTGCAGTGGCCCAAACAGCTGCAACATACATCGCGTTTCTACAGAATGATCTGCCAACGTTGCTCAAAAAATGTCTCACTGGAAACGCGTCGACGTATGTGGTATCAGCATGATGGTGCACCTGCACATTCCGCAATTAACACTAGGCTGACCCTTGACAGGATGTTCGATGGGCGTTTCATAGGACGTGGAGGACGCATAAATTGGCCAGTCCGTTCTCCTAATCGTACACCTCTGAACTTCTAGCTGTGGGGTTCGTTAAAGGAGAATGTGTACCGTGATGTGCCTACAACCTCAGAGGATATGAAACAACGTATTTTGACAGCCTGCAGCGACATTACACCAGATGTACTGCGGCGTGTACGACGTTCATTACGCCAGAGATTGCAATTGTGTGCAGCAAATGATGGCCACCACATTGAACATCTATTGGCCTGACATGTAGGGACACACTCTATTCCACTCCGTAATTGAAAACGGAAACCACGTGTGTACGTGTACCTCACCCCTCATGGTAATGTACATGTGTGTCAGTGAAAAAGACCAATAAAAATGTGTTAGCATGTAGACGTAATGTGCTGTTCCAGTCTCTTCTGTACCTAAAGTCCATCACCGTTCCCTTTGGATCCCTACGTAATTCGGTGCTCTCCGATACACACGATCGAACAGCGGAGGAGTGGTACTCAAGCGTCAACCGTAGGTTACAATATCTCCGGACGTAATTAACATTTACAATGCAACAAACGGCACTGGTTACGTATTTGTTTATATGTTCAGATGTGCTACCAAAACTAACGGGGTTCCATTTAAAAAACAGTAGGTTTGTGTTAAAAGACATGCTTCCGTGCATTTTTGTATGGTTTGTATTAGCCAATTACACTAGCCCCTCTCCTCACATACGGCCTGTGGAATCGATTCGTCAGTATTTGATGTGGTTTACGAAATATATCCAGCGTTAATGTTAGGTGACTCACCCTGTATATGTGTTTTGAGTATTTCTGTAAAGCCGGGGATCTGTGTCCACTGTTACTTTATATGTATAGTTCAGAAGTAAAAAGGGTTTTAAATAATGTGTCCTAACTGTATTATTGTTAAAATTATGGTTAAATTCAGCCTTAGTGGCTTTTGTCAATTTTGGTGGGAGACTGTGGGCTAATAACTTATTAACCTGGTTATGATCTTATGTAATGAGTTTCTTAAATATTTCGTCTGACGGCGGTCCTTAATGTTTATGGGAAATGTTTTATTAACTTATGATTTTATGTAATGAATGTCTCTTACAAAAAAACTTGCGCAAGTGGCACCCGTTAAATAGTTTTGGGCAATTAATAAACCCATTGGAATTGAAATGTTCACTTTATTGGGTCAGCCCTTCCACCCCCTTTAGATATAAAGTTATAACGAAACAGCTGTTAAGTAATAACGTTCCAATAGCAATTCTCAGGTGCTAGTTCAAAGGTCACAAAAAAGTGTTCGACCAGCCAAAATGAAGTGAGGTATACTGACCAGCCAGAACATTATCACTACCCACCTACTAGCGATATAAATTCGCCCTTGCGATAACAGCGTCACCTGGCGACGAATGACTGCTGGTCACACACACGCACGGTGCAGGTAGTAACAGTCAGAATTTTGTAGAATGGGAAGAAGCGCGGTCTATCTGAGTTTGACCGAGAACAGAGTATGATGGCCCGCAGGTCATCAGCACGTGGCGCAAGCAAGGTGAAACCACGTCCATACGTCGTGGGGTTAGGCGGCCTCCCCTCATTACAGATGTCGGACGTCGTAGGCTGGGAGACTGATAAATCAGGACAGGCAGTGAACTGTGGCGTAACTAAAGTCAGACTTTATAGCTGGGCAGATTAGGGTGTCTGAACACACAGTGCACCGAACGCTCCTGAAGATGGGCATCCGCGGCCGACACCTAGACATGTGCCTATGTTAACACTATGCATCGCCAACTACAATTTAAATGGGAACGTGGACATCGGCTCTGGACGTTGGCGCAGTGACAGAGCGCTGCATCGTCTGATGAATACCGATACCTTCTACATCATGCCGATGTGAGGCCTCAATACCGTCATCTTCCAGGGGAATAGTTCCTCAAGACCTGTAGTGTGTAACAGGGACAAACTGACGACGGCTCCATTACTGTCTGGGGAACATTCATGTGGGCAGCTATGAGTCCAGTGGAGCTGGTGAAAGGCACCTTTACGGCCAAATAATATCGTACACTAGTAGCAGACCACGTACGCGCCTTAATGACGATCATATTTCCAGACGGCAATGGCATTTTCAGCAAGATAACGCACCATTTCACAAGGGCCAGGAGTGTGATGGAATGGTTCGAAGAACAGAGTGGCGAGTTCCAATTGAAGTGCTCGACTCACAATGTCTGAACCCGATCTAACACATCTTGGGTAACGTTGAACATGACGTCAGAGCTCATCGCCCACTTCCACAGAATTTACAGGAAATAGGTGACGTATGTGCAGATGTGGTGCCAACTCCCTCCACCGAGCTACCAAGGCGTCATTGCTCCCACGTCACAAAGCGTTGCCGTTGTTATCTGGGCCAAAGATGGACATACTGGCTGTTAGTTAGGTGGTTTTAACGTTCTAGCTGATCAGTGTATATACCAATATGTCGACTTATCTTTTAGCATTAAATATAGTTCTGTTTATACACATATTTATATACGCACTTAAATAACACTTTCCTTGAAAGACTGTTGTAAATTTATTTTAAAGTTTATCATCGATTCAGAAAATGTCGACCAATTTTGTTGATGTACAAACACTTTGAAGACGTTACCGAATATGTAACGACACTACCCGAAAAGATGACATGGTGATGAAGTGCAAACTCTAAATGGTGAGTTATCCATACATGTTATAAAAATGTTTGTCTGTGTATTCCACACCTCCTCCTAAACCACTGGACCGATTTCAACCAAACTTGGTACACATATTCGTTATTGTCAGGCCACACTTGCTATCGGGCTAAGAACTACCTAATGTCTGAAAAACTGCATCATTCATGACATTTAAATTTATTACTTCAGTGCTACCAACTTCATCAGAAATAAATTCCGCAGACAGCATCGACATACACCGCTAAATGCACCTACAAAATTGTACAGTGGTATTACATAAGGTGCACGAGATATGACGTGATAAACATTGAGCATGCACGGAAAAATGCCGCATCATGCAGGAAGTTTTAATGCATTTATTCTTTACTACTAAGACACTCTTCCAGTCGAGTCAATGTAGTCAGCCATTTACGTAGTAAAATGAATTACAGAAATTAATGATAAGCTACGCAACTCCCTATTAGCCCCTAACCGCAAGTTGCCGTGACCAAATGAACTCAAACATGCGCGCTTTTCTGACGCAGGTATGTAACAGTGAAGGTACTCTGTGCCCAGTTTTAGTGTGACGTAGCACACATGTTTTCCATGGTGAAGATGGAACAAACAGGAATACAGCCATTTTTGTTTTCATTGGACTAAATTTCCTTATTTTTCGCCCGTTTTGCGAGTTACAGTGTGAAATTTACTCAAGATACCACTACACCTCTAATGAAACACATTTGCAATTATGTACTTTACATCAATTCATTTTCGTTTTACAACTTCCACAGCTTCACGAAGCACAGTTTCGTTAAAGGCTATCTGATCCCGACATTCACCCGTTTCGCCTTTTCAGTGCTGGATTACAGCAGCAAGATCTTGTACTCGTCTTCCTTCTAATAATAAGTCGCGATTACCCTTACAGTTCCGCATGCTTCTTTAAGAGAGAACGAATTGACGAGTATGAAGGGATTGCAGCGGTACGGCTTTCAGAGTCATCATAATAGCGCACACAGAGCGGGACAATGGAAGCCCGATAACACTGATCTAACAGTGTTCCTGAATTTGTAACGTATGGAACCAGAACATTAGACTGGTATTCACTCCGTTTCTGATCTCTAACGTTTGTTCACTTTATATAATTAAGTGTTCGAAATAATCTTAAGCCCTAGGCCGTTATATCCTGACTGTGCTTTACACAACGAGAACGGGTAACCCAAAGGTCACGTCATGTTTACTAACGCAACTTTGCAAATAGTGCACTCTGTAACAGCACCATGTCATGTTCCTTTGGGATCGGCGTGGGTGGAAATACCCAAGCACGATATACTACCGAAAATTAACGTGTCGCCTTTTCAGACACAAGTTAGTCTCTCTAGCCCTTTGTAGACGACTGTCGTCACATTTATAAATTTAATGGGGTCAAGGTATTCATGTCTACATGATAACTGTTAACAAACACGAAAAACAAATTCGCAATTCGCACATGTAAGTTTTCTTTGGTGATGAGTCCCACGTTGCAGGTAAGTTAGACAAGTTATTCAAGAAGAGTTCTAAAGATCTACGTCACCTTTGCCAAGTTTATGGTTCCTTCTGTCAGAGAAGTTGTTATACGGTCAGAGAAGCTGTTATATCCCAAAGTCATTTGTTTGTCATGTACTTGTTATCAAACACCGTTTTGTTTACTACCAGTTAGCTAACAGACATTGCAAATAATTATTTCCACGAAGATGTTTCCATTTTGGGCTTTCTTTCGTATGATGAAAGTAAACTCATTTCATGGGTTGACTTGCATTTCTCTTTGTTCCTCGTTACCGTGTTGTTACATAATGACTGAGTGTATTTTCGATTGTAGGTGTATCATCCGTGTGAGGCCCCTTCATCGCTAATATAAGAGCCTTGTAGAACATTTATGCTGCTGAGTATACCACTGCAATCAATGAATTAAATGAAATATATTAAAACAATTTTTTTCCTTGTGGTGCGACCTGTCACCACATGATATCACTGTTCCAGTATTAACAAAATACGGCACACAGATGTTCTCTTCAGATATAATTCAACATTTATTTCATTGCGCGTGTCAAACGGTTTTAGATTTAGAAAAGTTTTATTAAAGTAATCTGACAAATTATGTGCGTTGTTGATCTATAGTAACACTTTTCCTTACTGTAATCCTTAATTTGCACTATCACCCGAAATTAACTGAAATACACTCTTCTTTTACTAGCAGATATTTTTAGGACTTCTATCTCCACCTCTTTGTACTGACCTTTTAGTGAAAGGATGGGGTGAAAAGTTGGTACACATTTTGCATGAACAATTAACAGTTAAAATGGATAAAACAGCCACCCAAACAAACACAGACCAGAAGTTGTTTAAACAGTTTTGTAAATCTACCCCAAAAAGTATTATGTCGTAGTAGGCACGCTGTGGTATCTTTCGTGTGAGTTATTCCACCAACCTTTTGAAAATATCTCTGTCGATCAATTGTGGATACGGAAAAGCGGCTGTTCAGATATGTACCAAAGAAAAATCGCTAAGGAGCCGTGTATTTTCATAAACTATTTTATTTAGACGACCAGTTTCCGCTTGGTGCCTGAAGATGGCATTAATGAGATGCCGAAACTGGTCGTCTAAATAAAATAACTTCTTAAAATGTACGGCTGCTTGGGGGGTTTTCTTCGGTAAAAACTGCGAAAATATTGTGTGGGCGGTAGTCATTCCGAAAGTTAATCTGTTGAACCAAGATGGCTCAAATGCAATGCAAGAGTTGAGGATAGGCAGCAAAATCTATCTCTGAAAACTACATTCAACCTATCAATTTTGAATGAAATTCGTTTGGGTGCGGACTAAGATAACAATTGATAGTAGGCTACATTTGCGTCGTAGTTTCGGAAACATAGCAAGGTAGCAACGACTGGTGTGATTTTTGCACCCAAAGCAGTGTCTTGGTGAAAACCGATTCACTGAATGTCGGAGTAAGCATGTTGTTAAGAAGATTTTTGCGATAATTACAATGTGTCCATGGAATCCTTTTGCGACGAAAATTGTTCATTCATAAAGTGCGATAGTGAAGGGTGCTTCTCAGTACTCATATGGCTGAAGTAAAGTGAAATGTAGTCTTATAAGGCAAAGTCCCTCCACTACTCGTTTGTAGTTGTTATCGGGTCAGCTATGTTTAATGTTTCTAAGCTTTTGCTACAGTTCATTTCAACGCATGAAGGAAAACGTTGCCCTGAAAAAAAAATAGAAACTTCGCGTTATAGGAAGTTCCGGGGGCTTTCTCCTGGTGGCAGCCGATGACGCTGAGCCAGCTATTTTGCATAGGTTCTGCTTTGTTTCGTTGTCATCTACACTCATTTCACTTACATCACTTTTTGGCTCAAGTAATTCTTGTCTCCCTCTGGATTGACCGCCATTTTTAAAATATTTTCTGTAGTGTAGACCGACGAGTGAGGAACGCCTTAAATAGCGCCTACGGACAGCTGTGATGTCCCTCTTCCCCTAATAATTGCGTAGAGTCATATATGTGCTTTAAAGCCAACGCGATAGCCCATTAGACGTGGTGGCGTTGTGTTGCCATTCTGTACGGCCCCTTGATAAAAATGGGATCACACTTCTAATGTCTGATCCACTAGCTCTACATGTATACCAACAAGTAGATGCGTGTCTCCTTGAGGCATCAGGACTTCTGGCAACGGTCGTTGTGTGCCAGAAAACTCAGCTGCCGCTGGATGATGGCCGTGTGGAAAACCCATTATTGGACTAGGTGGCATCACGGCGGAAGTTTTGGACATGAAACATATCAAATTCAACCAACACAATGACTATTCTAATTCAGTCGCCTCATCAGACAGGTGAAAATATTTCAAAGCAGACAGTTACATTCGAACTGTTTTCCCTACCTTGGTCACGCCATGGCGACAGAGACAGGCCAGATGACTAGGCGACGGAGCGAAACAATTTAATCAACACGCTGTTCCGGCGTATCGCCAAGTGCCGGCACGAAGATGAAGAACACAAGAGCAGAGAAGGCAGTGAGATGACGTCAGCCAATAGCCTGCAGACAAGGATCGTACCACGACAGGAGCGCCCTCTAGCCGAAGAGGATACAAGCACTGCTCCTGCCAGACTCGGCCGCACAGTACTAGACAACACAGTACTACATAGCCACAGTACTAGTCCGGCACTACGATAACACTTATCAGTGACCTTTATCCATTGCTTACATGGACATTGTCTATATCGAAGAGCTGTTTGCATGTCACCCATCGCTTGCGACAACTTGTTCTACATACACTCCTGGAAATGGAAAAAATAACACATTCACACCGGTGTGTCAGACCCACCATACTTGCTCCGGACACTGCGAGAGGGCTGTACAAGCAACGATCACACGCACGGCACAGCGGACACACCAGGAACCGCGGTGTTGGCCGTCGAATGGCGCAAGCTGCGCAGCATTTGTGCACCGCCGCCGTCAGTGTCAGACAGTTTGCCGTGGCATATGGAGCTCCATCGCAGTCTTTAACACTGGTAGCATGCCGCGACAGCGTGGACGTGAACCGTATGTGCACTTGACGGACTTTGAGCGAGGGCGTATAGTGGGCATGCGGGAGGCCTGGTGGACGTACCGCCGAATTGCTCAACACGTGGGGCGTGAGGTCTCCACAGTACATCGATGTTGTCGCCAGTGGTCGGCGGAAGGTGCACGTGCCCGTCGACCTGGGACCGGACCGCAGCGACGCACGGATGCACGCCAAGACCGGAGGGTCCTACGCAGTGCCGTAGGGGACCGCACCGCCACTTCCCAGCAAATTAGGGACACTGTTGCTCCTGGGGTATCGGCGAGGACCATTCGCAACCGTCTCCATGAAGCTGGGCTACGGTCCCGCACACCGTTAGGCCGTCTTCCACTCACGTCCAAACATCGTGCAGCGCGCCTCCAGTGGTGTCGCGACAGGCGTGAATGGAGGGACGAATGGAGGCGTGTCGTCTTCAGCGATGAGAGTCGCTTCTGCCTTGGTGCCAATGATGGTCGTATGCGTGTTTGGCGCCGTGCTGGTGAGCGCCACAATCAGGACTGCATACGACCGAGGCACACAGGGCCAACACCCGGCATCATGGTGTGGGGAGCGATCTCCTACGCTGGCCGTACACCTCTGGTGATCGTCGAGGGGACACTGAATAGTGCACGGCACATCCAAACCGTCATCGAACCCATCGTTCTACCATTCCTAGACCGGCAAAGGAACTTGCTGTTCCAACAGGACAATGCACGTCCGAATGTATCCCGTGCCACCCAACATGCTCTAGAAGGTGTAAGTCAACTACCCTGACCAGCAAGGTCTCCGGATCTGTCCCCCATTGAGCATGTTTGGGACTGGATGAAGCGTCGTCTCACGCGGTCTGCACGTCCAGCACGAACGCTGGTCCAACTGAGGCGCCAGGTGGAAATGGCATGGCAAGCCGTTCCACAGGACTACATCCAGCATCTCTACGATAGTCTCCATGGGAGAATAGCAGCGTGCATTGCTGCGAAAGGTGGATATACACTGTACTAGTGCCGACATGGTGCATGCTCTGTTGCCTGTGTCTATGTGCCTGTGGTTGTGTTAGTGTGATCGTGTGATGTATCTGACCCCAGGAATGTGTCAATAAAGTTTCCCCTTCCTGGGACAATGAATTCACGGTGTTCTTATTTCAATTTCCAGGAGTGTATAAAGTAAGTATCTACAATCTTCTTTATTTTAATGAAATCTATTAATGTGATTTGCTTGAAATGTTGTGTAGCATTACAAGAACGCAGCATTCTTTAGGCACCCTATACGAGACGAGTGGGTAGGACCCTCCTAAAACAGATAGTTTCACGGCAACAAGGCAACTTTTTCATGAAATGCACAGAAGACAAATGTTGCAGTAGCTGACGCACAGTAGGTTACTGCTGATTAAGACCTCTCAAGTTCTTCGCGTACGCAATGAACTTAGCGAGATGCCTGTGACTGGTGGCCCAAATAAAACTTTGATACACGAAATTTATTCGTAGTTGTAAATATGAACAACCATCAGCTCTACACGGGAATGACGACAATGCAAATTTGTGCGCGACTGAGACTCGAAACGGGATTTCCAGCTTTGCGCGAGCAGTCGTCTTAACGACTTTGACTATACGTGCACGACTTACGACCAGATAGGAACTTCCATATGTCGTCTTCCTGCGTCACAACCTGTACTCATACAAACGTTATGTATTTGCTGTACGTGGGAGTACAGCCACGTACTGGTATCGACGGATAAATGATATACTGCAGTGCCTGTGTTATTAAGAAGAACGATGCAATGTTCCTTCAGATATGTATGCATTTCCGAAGGAATTTTGTATCTTTCTTCTTAACACAGGCACTGTAATATAATACTTATCCGCCGATTTCAGGCAGCGACTTACAATTAAAATATTCTACCCTGTAGCGGAATTACATAATGTGCGTATGAGTACAGCTTGTGAGGCAGGAACGACTAAATACGGACGTTTGGATCCAGCCGTCAGTCGTGCACAGATAGCCGAAATTGTTAGTCTGTCTTCGGCAGCATCGCGACACGAATGTGCTGTTTACATCCGATCTGCAGGATCACAAATATAGGTACTTGTTTACTACTTCGTCGCAGCTACACCTGACATAACATGACACACTCATACATACAAACCAGTGTAAAGATAGGTTTCCAACCCAATCATGCACAGCTAAAAGCTTTTGAAGATGAACATTTTATAGGAGTCGACATTCAAATTGATTCCCAGGACATAATCGGTATCCACCTCTCTATTACGAGAACGTCTCTACATCATGTTAGTCAGTGACGGGCGTGCGACAATGGTGGAATTAGGAGTACTGGACTCATCCACGACAGTGGAGGCCCCCTTCAGAAGAATCAATGGTCTACCTTGCAGGAGGGTGTGGATGAAAAGATGAACATTGACGCATGGGTGGTGACAACAGCAGTCTTTCTACCTGGGAACAGATCAGTGAAAGAGACCCATTCTCCTTTTGGATACTGAAACACACGTCCGCAAATATCGTTCCTCGCGAATACTCAAGAAATGACATCATGTTCCATTAAACGACTGCTTGCAGCGAATGTCTGTAAAAAAAAAAACTGTGGACAATCTGACAGTGGTGATGGCGATACAGGGGTCGCAGTATCACCACCCCCTGTACGTCGCACTGGCTACGGCTTCAGTCCGTCTGACATTTCTGTAAGGTCGGCTCGCATGGAGACATAAGAGGCAGATTACCAGCCTGTAGTGAGTGAGGTGTCTACGCTAAGAGCCGCAGCTGAGATACCCCACCAACAATGGACTTTGTCTCATGATGAAGATGTGGAGAAGAATCATCGAACTTCGTATCGGACACCCTGATTTCATCCCATCAATGTCGATACCATGCCATTGTCAGTTGGCGCAATGAGACATTCTATCGTAACATGCCAACACATCTTGCTGTGGTGCTGATGGCCAACATGGGTACGGTGGACAGGCTTCAAATTTATCGAGTTGCGACTATCAACATCACGACTATACGGAAATCCACTAGATTGTCCTTGCTTCAGGACATGCTCAACGCTGCTGCCATCGATATAGCCTTTATCCAAGAAGTATATGTCAAAAATTCCCCAGGCATGTATGGCCATGGCATAGACGTGCCCCCTGCCTCTCCCATAGGCAGTGATGCCGCAAAACTTCTACGGGAAGGAATAGTGTTGTAACAGCGACCGGAACAGTTGCGGGGTTGCCGTGAAGGAAAGCGTGGTGGGAGACACGGAGCAGCCAGCGAACAACACAAACAGGAAAGGACGAACACGAACAACGAAGGACAACCGAAGGAGACCTTACGAACGACAACACGCAAGGAGCAACGGAGTCACGAAAAACCACGTCCACTCGTTCACAGAACAAAGTAATGTAAACGCGTTGTCTGAAGGCAAGATGTCAACAGACGCACACAAAGATCAGACTGGTTGGCTGTGCGAGAGGCAAGCGCTGAAATACACCACCGGGAACGTCGCTATTGGCCGTTGGGACCACGTTTTCCACCGTGGCGCCCTCACATTATACGTGGGCCAGGAGGCGCACGCGGCAACGGCTTACGGCGCGACGGTGCAGGGACGTCTAGTGGTCTTCTATGCCCGTGCTGTCTGGAGCGGATTCAAAACCCGGGGCGCGCGGTACCAGAAATAGTGCAGTATGACATTCACTACCTCCATAGGCCTTAAGGAGTGGCACTCACAGTGCTGGGTATAAGGTTTATCATTATCTACGCACCTCCTGGCACGTACAGGCGTCGCAAGCGTTCGCGTTTCGTCGTGCCGCTCTTCCAAGGCTGCAGTGATCATTTTATTTTCTGGGGAGGGGGAATGAGGGACTTCATTTGGATCCTGGCACCCGGAAACCAGCTCCCTCTACAGAATACATGCCCAGAAATCGGGATGCTAAACTGGGACCTGCAGGTGGAGGAAACTTGGCGAAATATTCACAGCTATCGGCCTGTGTTCGTAACCGGATTTATGTTTCACATACTGTCGCCGCTGTGATGCAGTTCCCTGTCAGTGGAAGGCTCATTACATAATTCGACTTGGCGGGCGGTGAAACACAGTAGGTTATCTTCAACATGCCTTGGCTTGAAACGTAGGGGGATGTCTTCAACTTGTAGTTTTTGTGCTATAAAGGTAGCTGGGTAAGAGCAGCATGCCGACGCTTCCGCAAAGTAGGTCGAGAGACGTTCAGCAAGAAGCATTGGTACAAGGATTGAAAGATTGGTAGAAAGACCACTCTAGAGGACAAGCCATAGAACAGTTATTGATATTTGCCACCCCAAATGACTGCGGACTTTGGCCGACACCTGCGAGGACATATGCACTGGCCACACTGAACCTCAGGCCAACAACTGTTTACGTGGTGACGTTAGAGGGGAACTTTTTAGCCTAGGACAGCCAGAATAGTGTTTTACACTTATAATAAGTGGCATGCGAGAAATGTAAGGACCCCCCCCCCCCTTTTGAATTCAAATAACGCAATGCTGTATGACACACGTATTGGTCATTTTAAACTTAGGGTGACTGTTTTTTAAAATGGTGATATCAGAAGGAACATATTTAACTTAGGACATGCAGCATGGGATCACATAGAACATGTGACTCGACTGCTACAAATAGCCCTACAGTTCTCCACAGGATTGGGCACCTGCTTGCAGCACTGGGGACCGATGGGGAGTGTGATGAGAAGCAAAACTCGACCCAGGAGACGGGAAACGGTGGCTGGCAGCTACGAGGGTTGGCCGAGGACAAACTTCCTAGCCAGACCAGGCGTATGGGAGAAAAACAATGTTGGCGGGAAGATGGGGAGAATGAGGATGGTTCGTAAGGCGGTGATTGGAGGTGAACGGAGGGGCCATGGAGGTGAACGGAGGGGCCATGGAGGTGAACGGAGGGGCCATGGAGGTGAACGGAGGGGCCATGGAGGTGAACGGAGGGGCCATGGAGGTGAACGGAGGGGCCAGCCATGGAGCCGCTCTGCTGGAGAGGGCGGTCCATCGAAGTGGCTTGGTACGAAATGAGCAAAAGATGAAGAGCCTAGTCAAGGGAAGGCACAAGAACCATATAACACTCACCAAGAACGACATTGCAGCAGACCCCAGAAACATGCTACTGGGAAACTCAGATGACTCATCAATTACGTCAACGATGTCATCATTTACGATCTTCTCTGTAACAGAACCTGCACTGCCTAAGTATTAGACTTCTGATTGGTTTGGTACGTCTACATTCAACATACTGGATTGTTTTTTGCGTAGACAAAATTTAGTTATAATGGACCAGTCTGACAATGTGGTATGATGACATATCTCTTCTGTTAGGTGCTCCTGCTTTGTGAGAACTCTCATGGTGATAGACCACTTGCCAGCGTCGCATTGTTAGCTGTTCAATGAAGTTTGTGTTTCAGTATTGTAATATTCGTGGAAGTAAATTGTCAGGAATTTATATTAACTATTATATACGAGTCTTAAACACTGAGAGTAAGTTTAATATATATTCAGAAAAAGTGATTTATAATGCACTGACGGTTTCTTGGTTGACACCTTTTTGTGATTTGAAGAATATTTTTTAAAAAATTGGTACCAAGTCATACAGAACATCTAAGAGATCTGTTTCTTGTTCCTTTTTCTACGTGTTCGTTTGCGTAATCCACTTTTTATCGGATACTATTGGAATAGCTTTGAAGATACCATGACCACCACAGAAGATGACAACAGATGTACAAATGCATCATCTACCTTACTCAATATTCTATAAAATAGTCAATTAGAGATCGAATTAAAAGCTAAGCAACAGTCCAAGTGAACAGAGGTACTAATGGCGACAACCCAAAATGCAAGAAACCTGCAACCTCCAAACAAAAGGTGGCGCAGATACTATGCAAGAAATTACTATTTCCTTCGAAGGATGACACAACTGATAATTATCAATGTTTCTATTACATCGTCTGAAATTGATTTCATACCATCCAGACGACAAAGATGCTGGCTTTTTTTGACACGGAAAATTTCCAGAAGATAAACAATGAGAGATTTGGAAGCAACATTTGGCTTGCTCTCTGTGGGGCCAACTCTCGCAGGGGAATATTATATTAGTGATTTTCGAAAATAAAATAACCTAAGTCACCTTATTAAACTTCAAAATGACCCACCGTCCAGATAGCCGTGCGCCTTAGGACGCATTCATCAGAGTAAGCCAGCCCCCGAGCGAATCCTCCCGACTGTATGACGACGAGGGACAGGCTGGTGGCCAGCCTGAATGCCGTTTTGGCGCTTTTCCGCATCGGACAACGTGAACACCAAGATGGTATCCACGTTCTGCCTCAGTTGCACGATTCGGAAACATCTCCAAAACGAAGGCATTCATACATACAAGTATGTATATGTACGTTTTAGGAAGAACCTTGGTAATATTATAAGTACAAAGTGTTGTTTTGGTGAAAATGGTTCCACAGTGAAATAAAAGGATATGCAAATTCGTTTGTAGCAGAAGCTGAAGTGGCAATGAGACCTACTGTCAGCATTACAGCTAACTGTAAATAGTAGAAGAGATTGCTTAGTGTTATGGAATATATGCAGATAAATTGTAATAATGAACTCACCTTGTATAGCAGGGAATGGCAATAATAATGGAAATGAACAGTGTTTGTGGTTGAGACTTGAAGGACACGTCATTGAAGTATTTATGAGATTGGAGCTGGTCATTATTTTGGTGTAGTGTGTGTTAGGACACGCCTACACATATTAAGGTTATGGGTTGGAGGCGTGAATGCGACCATACGTACCCTTATGTTAGATGAGAAAAAGTAGCTCATGGTGTCCTATAGGTTTAAGGAATTTAGCATAACGCATATCCTCGATTACTTAATGCACGTTAGTGGTAAGTCGAAAGAGAGTACCTGTGGGTTCAGCATCTGATCGAGTGGAAATGGATTGCCACGTGAGCAAACTGATCAGCTGCAATACACCATAGAAATGAAATCAGTGTGCTATCCTGTGCTTTAAATTGTTAATAGAGTGAGTATTACATAAGTACATACACTAACAACGTAATTCAATAACATAACTGCAGACGTGAAACATTATTAATAGCTTAGTATAATTAAATGTCAATGAAATGTGGAACTGACACAGCAGCGAAAGACCAATAAGTTAATTTAGTAATTGACTAATCATAGCGTGGTTTGAACACTCCTGTAACCACAAGTTACTCAAATTTACAGAGAAGCAAAAAATGACAACTAATAATTAAGTATACTCATACCGTCTCTAAGAATGAGATAATTGTAAATAAATACAGATGTATCAGCTATGTACCGAGCATTGGTTCAGTGTTCCGGCTCAAAAATAATAATTTGAGATTTAGAGGTTTCATGATTGTATGCCTTGGGCATAAAATTTCCTTTAATACATGATTAATGGCGTATTGAGCCATTTGTTCACCTTTAATTATAGTAAAATAACCGTGAAATTGAAATAGAAAACCGTTCCGTTAACTTTGTTTCATTAACGAGTGAGAGGTAAAATCTATATATATCCCCATTTCATTGTGACCCTCCCTTAGTTATTAAGTGAACGGAGTCTGAGGGACTCTTTTTGTTTGTTCTACACTACAAATCAGACAATGGCAGCCTGGTAATTGCGTGAAAGCGTGGAGTGACTTGGACACAAATCACAGTGACCCCTCCCCTTTCCCGTTGTAGTAGAGAGTGGAAGTGAAGGACACACAACATAGCAACTTCCCGCTTCTACCCTTGTGAATCAAAATGTAGAACGCTAGCCAAAGCGGCTACAACAACGAATGTAAACATGGAAGAAATATGTTTTGCAAAATTCTCTTTCAGTTGTAGAAAAGACTGCTAAGAATTTTTTTATTGATTTATGTAACAAGAATAATAATGTAATTTTCTTTATACCTATGTACGTAAAAATATCTACAGACAGTTTAATAGGTTTAAGATTTTCACCTAATTAATTGAAACCTGAGCCAGACAGTCTCATAACTTTACATGTTTATGTATCTATGTATTTGAGGCAATGTGTATGCCAACTTGTTTCATTGTTTTTCGAAACTACTTAAAATTTTGAGTGATTTTCTAGGCAGTATCATGCCGTCCGTTTAATACCTATTTAATGAATAATTTAATATGCAAGGCATTAGTGCACATTTTCAATTTACATATTTTATAAATGTTCTAATCAGTTTTGCAATTTTGCTTAAGAAGCAGTGAACATGCCAGTAATCAGAATAATTGAAGTATTTAATGAGTTTTCTTTTAAAATTTCTAAATGTTTAAAATTTATTTTTTTCGTTTTCGTAAGAAGTTAAGCGGAACACTTGCTTCCCTTTTCTGTAATTAATTTTTGTTCGTTTACATTCAAAAAAATTAAGTAGAGAGTGATGTAGGGAAGCAGCGTACTCACGCCATATAAAATTCATAAGCTATCCATTGTGTGGCAGCTTAGTCCGCTGTAACTAGCTATGACATCACGAATGTTGCACAATACCTTATAAATAAAATAAATAATCTGAAAAGTTAATAGCATGTCAGGCGTGATGCTAAAATAATAATGTGTTCAGTTTCAGTTTGGTAACTTAAACAGTTTTCAAAATTTGGACCTTTTATGTAAAAATCATCAGCGCAATAGGATGTAGCTAGAAACTTCAAAATTTATATTCTGATTCCTTTTTCATTCTAATTTAATGGAAACAGCATGCTGAATCTCACAAAGTAATATTTTCGTTGAAACTCATGATTTTCTGTTTTTGTGTCCTAAGAGTACGGAAGCAAGCTAGATTAAGTAATTAGATAAAGCTAGGAGGTTCAAATATAGGTAGAATGGAGATAAGCAATAATAACAAAGATGTGAGAAGTTTCAAAAGATAGCTGTAAAACTATAGCTGTAGCGTCTTTCAAAAGGGCAAGTTCAGAGCTCATCTATTGCGTGCAGTACAACTAAAATAATTCTCTCGCCAGAAGTATTTAGCCTAGCCACGTCAGAATTTTATTACAGATTCTTCCCTGTGTCCTGCTTGCACAATTCATTTGTGAGCTTCATTGGTCTTCAACGAATGAAGCAATTAATTATTTAGTAACTTGAAGTGGTGTCCTGCCAGATCCGGCAGCTAGTCAGTAAGGCTATATAAATAAGGGCGTGCGAGCTAGAGTAACGCTCCAGTTCTCTTATAGATTCTTATCAGCACGCACTCCGTGTCGGAAGGCGCGTCGCGTTTGTGCCGTTTCCAGGAACAGCCTTGCATGCCATATTATGTAACTCGGTATGCACGTAAGAATGAGTTCGCATTGGGGTAAAGAGTTAATATCGGAACGACTGCAGTGATTTATTCTCAGTTTGCGTATGTCGTATTTTCACGTGTCGCGCAGGACACCGTTACTAGGGTGGCGTTTGATGAGTATTAACATCAAATTTTGGCGAGCATTCACTTTGAACAGTTCGTTATCTACGGATAATAGTATCCGTGCAATAGACTCTGAACAACTCTGATACTACAATAGCTGATGTGGGTAATTATTTGTCTGGAATTTTACGCTTTATCGTTTTCAGAATATAGTGAAAATTGTTATAGTAAACTGCATTTTCTATGAATCCCAGACATCATCCTAAATCCTCGGAGTAATGAAGTTCAATAATCAGTAACTTTTTTTCTCCATCAGAGTGAACACAGTGAACTTTAACTGCAGGCATCACGTTTTGCAAATCACTTTCTGGTTGCCAACATTGTAGTTTGAGAGCCTGTGTAGAGAACGGCAACATACAGAAGAAATTTTTTAAAATTTTCCACCTGCCGCCCCACACTACGAAAGCTCTTTTCGACACCTGACTTGATTACCACATCTCACCGTCTTACAAATCGTCATCTTTTTCTTGTTCTATCTTCTCAGCAGACAATTCTTCCCTTTATAGTGCCCTCAATGTATTCTTTCTATTAGTTCGGTATCTCCTCTCCTTTAACAGCACTTTTGAACTCTTGATTTTGGTGCTTGGCTTTTTAAATTCTCCGAAACCTACTTTTTACGAGATATGACTAATCACAGTAATCGATTCGCATATGTTCTATAAATTTAGACGATTCAGATAGTAAATTACGCTCCCAATTTATACTTTTATGAAGCGCATTTTTTTTTTTAAGAAGTAATGTCTCATGGGACCAAATTGCTGAGGTCATCGATCCCTAAGCTTACACACTACTTAACATAAACTAACTTACGCTAAGGTCGACACACATACCCATGCCCAAGGGTAGACTCAAACCCGCCGACCTCCGACGGGGGGAGCCGCTCGGATCGTGACAAGACGCCCTAGACCACGCGGCTACCTCGCGCGGCTTTATGAAGTGTAAGTCAGAAACAGTCAGAAAAATTGTAAGGATGTTGCTAGAGAGACTGTGCTGGAAAATAACTGTTCGGAAAAAAATCCATACGCTACTTCGTTTCCAAGTGAGCCAATCAGATCGTTGCGAGCGCAATTTCAAGCACTCGGACGAGCTTCAACGCGGTAATACACAGACATCGGGGGTTCCTGAGCTACCACTCGTTCAGATGCTCATTACCAGGTTAAACTTGCCATTTTCGGAAGCACTCAAATTAAGATACATAAGCGAGAGCTACGTTTCCTCGGCTTGAGCGAACCAAACGATGAACCAGTCTGGTGACTATGTCTGGCAGGCTGCTTCAATTTGCGCGCGCGACGAACCCTGATCGGCTAACTTCAATGCCAAATAACTAGGAAACGGCACAACGTTTGGAATTTTTTTCTTAAAAATTGTTTCTTGACACAACCTCCACTACAACAGCCTCACAAGATTTTCAGATTGCTACTGACTACCCTACATATGCTGAATTTATTCTTCCAACCTTCATTTCTTTTTCGAGTTGTATGCACCTCTTTTGCTGCCATGTCGCTGTAGATTTCTTGCATTTCCTATTCATTTCATTATCAGTAACTTATTGTTGTTTGACGCATTCAGCACGCTACTCTTCACCTATACAGAAGTACTGCAACTTACACCGATTTGAGCTGCCTTATTGTAGTAGGGGCTCGATCTATCTCTACAAATTTTTAAACCCCACACTTGCCTCAGCCATCAAACTGATGACTGCTTGCTGCCTTAGAATCTGTCCTATGAAGCAATCCCTTCTTTTTTTCAGTTGTGACATAATTTTTTTTTTTCGCCAGTAACATTCAGCACCTCCTAATTAGAGATCCTATGTACCGTGATTCGATGTATCTAATTTCCAGCTTTTTTTACGTAGTACCGGTCAGCGGGTCGTCGTTTAGTGTTTAACGTCACTGACTCTAGATCGCGGGGTCCCGTTTTCGTCGCTCGGGGCTGGGTGTTTGTGTCATCCTAACATCTTCATCTCCTCTTCATCGAATGACAAGTCGCTGAATACATAGAAAATAGAAAATTTTGCACCACGCCCCGGAACAAGTCCACACGCGATCTCCGGACCAATAACGTATAATGATCATTTCATCTGAGTAGCTTCGCTTGGCCAAAGCCTCCATTCCTTTTGTGTTAAATTGTTTATCGCCCATAGTTCACTTCCGTTTCTACGTGCCAGACAAACACGTTCAGAAACGACTTTCTGTATATGATGTCAGCAAATTTCTCTTTACCAGATATGCTTTTCTTGCTATCGGTAGTCTGCATTTCTTATGAGCTGTGCTTCGGCAATCATCATTTTGCTGTAAAAATGGCAAAATTAACTAAAACCTTTATTGTAGGGTTCCGTATTTCAATCTGTAAAAAAGGAACCCTTACAGGATCACTGTACTGTCCATTTGTCTGTACTCCAGTCCACTCGACTGTTCAGGACTCTTTTTTTCTCATTAACGAACAGGTGTATCAAGTTGAAATTTGTCACATGTTAAAATCTACGATCCCTTGGTGGAGTCAAAAAGTGGTCAGGTATTTTGATACCCGGAAACGTAGATACCAAAACCTACAGCGCACTTGCCTCTAAAGAAGAATCATTAAATTTTCCCAAGAAGCAAGGTTTCACACTACAATCAGAGGAACAAATCTCGAAAATTTGTAATTACATCACAAGAAGAAAAAGTTATTTGTCTTCAGGCTGTCTGTCTACCTTAAGTCCTTCCTTCTCAGAAACGGGTAGACATAACAAATAGAAATTTGTGTCACATACTGGAGTCTACAGTATTTTGTTGGTTTAAAAATGTTAAGCTTCTAAGACAATGCAGTCAAAAGAGACGGCCATTTTTGTCACATATTTTGGTACTCGCAAAGTCAGTCATTAAAATCTGTAGTGTATTTCACCTTCATGTAGTATCACAAAATTTGTCATGAAGTAAGTTTACATAGTACACGGAAAGGAAAATATCCCAAAAATGTGAATCTGTAATTATACCACACGAAAAAAATTGTTTTTCATTAGTTATCAGACGGTCTGTGTGTCCGTCTGAACGGGTAGACGTATCAATTAAAAATTTATGGCACATATTAAGGTCAACAGTCCTTTTGCATTTTAAAAACTTTAAGCTTCTGTCAGTGTAGTCAAAAGATACAGTCATATAGGTCACATATTGTGATTCGCGGAAACTTACTCATTACAACCGACAGCGTACTTCTCCTTGAGGAAGAAATCATTAAATTTGGAAAGTAAAGGAAAAAAATTAGAGAATCGTTGATATGTAATTATATCACATAAAAATATTTCTTTTGTCATTTGTTATCAAATTGTCTGTGTGTCCGTCTGTTTATTAAGCTCCCTTTTCCTCAGGAACAAGTGGACGTAGCAAGTTGAAATTTATGTCACATACCGAGGCTTACAGTTATCCGGTGGTGTAAAAATGTGAAGCGTCTAAGTCAGTTCAGTCAAAAGATACGGCCATTTAAGTCACTTATTTAGATACTCAAAAACTCACTCATCAAAACCTTTAGGGTACTTCCCCCTGAATCATTAAATATGGAAAGAAGAGAAGTTTCACAATAGAAGTAAAGGAAAAAATCAGAAAATTGTGAATTTTTTATCGTATCACACAAAAAAATGTTTTCTGGTCATAGCCTGAAATTAAAACTTTCTCGACAGTCGAGGAATCCCTGGGACCTATATCTTGCCAATATTACTTTCGATAAGAGGCAAAAATAATCCATGTTCTCGATTCCCGGAATGGATGAAATGTCTATTTAGGTGAATAAGTTTCCACGAACCCTCAATGCGTGCCGGCCGCTGTGAACGAGCGGTTCTAGGCACTTCAGTCCGGAACCGCGCTGTTGCTACGGCCGCACGTTCGAATCCTGTCTCGGGCACGGATGCGTGTGATATCCTTAGGTTTAAGTAGTTCTAAGTCTATGGGACTGATGACCTCAGATATTAAGTCCCACGGTTCTCAGAGAGATTTGAACCATTTTGAACCTCAATGCCCGACTCCTACTAGCATCTGGATATTTTTCATTCCTTTCCAACAGAATTAATAGGAAAACATAAGAAGTAAAGCAGAACTGGTCAGAAGAACGCTTTGTGTTGAACGAAGCTGTACTCTCGTGAATGCTGTGAATAGCTCCGTCAGCTTTATCAACAATACATTCCATACCAGAAAACAAATAGCAGAGACCACAGCAGGAAGCGGAGTAATTACTTCTGCTCTCGAGGCTTGCGAGTCCGTATTGCCGCGATGACGGCGCAGTGTAATATATAAGGCCGGAGAAGGAAGTCCGTTACCTCGGGAGAGTTATGGGGACGGAAGCTCAAGTTGAAGCCTGCGGCGGAGAGAAGTTGAGCAGCAGCGGCAATCGTATTGTTCGCCCGCTGTCAGCGCCTAAGTTATGAGCGGCTAGCGCGGCCGGCGCGTGCCCAGACAGGCTGTGGGCAGCCGTGCTCTGCCTGGGCCCCCGGCTCTTGAACGCCCACGCAGCCGACACGGCTGCCGCCGCCGAGGGGCAGTGGACACGCTACCAGATTATCACTGACTCGACTTTTCCACTGCAGATACAGGACGATATCTTAGAATCTCATTTTCACTCGATTATCATCACCGAGTCTCCACACTGGTTGCCCATCTGTGGTTTGCGAGAGCTCTCCACTCTTAACTGCCTGTGTATCATTCTTCTCTGCGGATTGTATCTCATCTGGCTCTTCTTGTTCTTAAGCTAGGTACACACGCGAGAGAGCTTTTTGTGAATAATACGTAGCGTGCTATGACGTCTCGACACCCGTGTTCTAGGAATGTCATGGTTGATGAGTAATCAAAACATCCTCGGTCGCACCACCGCTTAAATTTCGAATGAAAGTCATCAGTAATGGCAGCGGAAGATTTCCGTCACATGAAGTCGCCCTCATCTATATCTACATCTACATCCATACTCCGCAAGCTACCTGACGGTGTGTGGCGGAGGGTACCATGGGTTCCTCTATCGGTTCTCCCTCCTATTCCAGTCTCTTAGTGTTCGTGGAAAGAATGGTTGTCGGTATGCCTCTGTGTGGGCTCTGATCTTTCTGATTTTATCCTCGTGGTCTCTTCCCGAGATATACGTAGGAGGGAGCAATATACTGCTTGACTCCCCGGTGAAGGTATTTTCTCGAAATTTCAACAAAAGCCCGTACCGAGCTACTGAACGTCTCCCTTGCAAAGTCTTCCACTGGGGTTTATCTATCATCTCCGTAACGCTTTCGCGATTACTAAATGATCCTGTAACGAAGAGCGCTGCACTCGTTGGATCTTCTATAACTCTTCTATCGACCCTATCTGGTACGGATCCCACACCGGTGAGCAGTATTCAAGCAGTGGGCGAACAAGTCTACTGTAACCTACTTCCTTTGTTTTCGGACTGCATTTCCTTAGGATTCTTCCAATGAATCTAAGTCTGGCTTTTCCCATGATTGATTTTATACGGTCATTCCAATTTCAATTACTTCTAATGCCTACTCCCAAATAGTTTATGGAATTAACTGCTCCCAGTTGCTGACCTGTTATATTGTAGCTAAATGGTGAAGGATCTTTCTTTCTATATATTCGCAGCACATTGCACTTGTCTACATTGAGATTCAATTGCCATTCCCTGCACCATGTGTCTATTCGCTGCAGATCCCCTGTATTTCAGTAGAATTTTCAATTTCGCCAAAGGCCTTGCCAAAGCGGCGGAGGAGGAGACAGAGGTACAGGGCACTTGGGGTGGGAAAATGTCCGTAAATACAGAAAAATTAGCTATGATCGACGGCATGAGGACACGGAAGCCAATGAAAACCACTGCATTAAAGATACACATTATGTATCCACACAACGCATGACCTGTAATTGAAAAGTGTCATGATGATCTTTCCATTGGCAAAAGATTGGGAAATAGTCGCTCATTCGGACCTCTGGGAGGGGACTTCCAAATGGAGGTGACGAAATGGTAACGTTCTAAGAGTCGGGATGTCAGAAGTTTGCATGTGGTAGGGAAGCTAGAAAAAATGAAAAGGGAAATCCTAAGGATGACTCTAGATATAGTGGGGGTCAGTAAAGTGGAATGGAAAGGAAACAGCCGGCCGCTGTGGCAGAGCCGTTCTAGGCGCTTCAGTCCGGAACCATAAGGCTGCTACGGTCACAGGTTCGAATCCTGCCTCGGGCTTGGATTTGTGTGATGTCCTAAGGTTAGTTAGGTTTACTTAGTTCTAAGTCTAGGGTACTGATAACCTCATATGTTAAGAACCATAGTGCTTAGAGCCATTTGAACCATTTTGGAAAGGAAACAAGGAATTCTGGTCAGATGACTATAGGGTCATATCAACAGCAGCAGAAATGGTGTAATGAATAGGACGGTAGGGCAGAGAATGAGATACTGTGAATAGTTCAGTGATAGGGTTCTTCTCATCAGAATCGACAGGAGATGAAAAATAGATAAAATATATGAGAATACTGAACGACTATATCAGTACGTAAAGGGTGATGAAAATCTAACAGTCCTGGGCGTTTGGAAAACAGTTGTAGAGGAAAGAGTATAACATAGGGTTACGGGAAAGAGGCTAAAGACTAATCGAGTTCTGAAATATGTTTCAGGTAGTAATAGGGAATACTCTGTTCAAGGACCACGAGAGGAGGAGGTAGGTCTGTACCTAGAAAAGGCCGGTTGATACGCGAAGATTTCAGTTCTATTACATCATGGGTAGGCAGCGATTCCGAAATCAGATAATGGATGTTAAGGCGTATCCAAGAGCAGATATAGACTCAGAACAAAATTTATTAGTGAAGAAGAGTAGGCTGAAGTTAAAGAAGAATCAGTGCGCAAAGAAGTGGGTAGGGATGTAATAAGGGATCAAGAAATACGCTTACAGTTGTATAAGGGTATAGATACTGTGATAATGAATAGATCAGTAGGCAGTTCAGTTGAAGAGGAATGGATATGCATAAAACGGCAATTACAGAAGTTGGAGACAAAAACGAGTGCACAAAGAAGGCAACTGCGAAGAAACCATAGATAACAGAAGAAATACTTCAGACGATGGGCGAAAGAAGGAAGTACAAAACTGTTCAGGGAAACCCGGGAATACAGAAGCACAGGTCACTTATGAATGAAATAAATAGGAGGTATAAGGAAGCTAAGGCAAAATAGCTCCCTGAAAAGTGTAAATAAATCGAAAAAAATGACTGTCGGATGGACTGGCTCACAATAAAGAAAAGTCAAAACAATCTACAGTGAAATAAAAACAAACAAGGGTGGTAACATTAACAGTGCAATGGAAATTCCACCGCTAAATGCACATCTGAGAGCAAATAGCTGGAAAGACTACACCGATGGTCTGTATGAGGGAGAGGACTTGCTTATGACGTAATAGAAGAAGAAACAGCAGTCATTAGGGAAGAAATACGGGATCTAAGAATGAGAATTTAGAGCTTTGGAATACTTAAAATCAAATAAGGCAGACGGGCTAAGTAACAGTCCACTATAATTTTTAAAATCATTGGGAGAAGTGGCAACAAAACGGATGTTTACGTTGGTGTGTAGAATGTCTGAGTACGGCCATATCCTATCTGACTTTCGAAGAAATATCATCCATATAAGTCGAAGATTTGCAAGAGGCAACAAGTGCGAGGATTACCGCACAATCAGCTTAAGAGCTTATGCAACCAAGTTGCTGGCAGGAATAATGTACAGAAGAATGGAAAAGAAAATTGACGGCCAGTTTAGCATTAGGAAAGGTAAAGGCGGCAGAGAGGCAGTTCTGACGTTGCAGTTGATAATGGAAACAAGACTAAAGAAAAGCGTCCGATAATGTAAAATGGTAGAAATCCAAACAAAGAATTGGGATAAGCTACAGGAAAAGACGGGTAATAAACATATATTATAAAAGTACGTGAGTGTACAATGTGTGTGATGCTAAAACTCAGAAACGAATCCTCTGATCAAGGGAGTTATGTCGTGTGGTAGTTCTCTGTCCCCCAACCATGAAGAAGGTCTCCTTTTTTATCTGAAAGCCGTGCTTTTGAAGATATAAGAGCTGAGAAGTAGTGCAGTGAATGAGTAAAACAAATAGTGAAGTGTGAGTAATCAAAGCGGTGCATTGACTAACTATAAATCGAAAATAAAATGTGTAAGGTGAGCTTAGTGTATTAGTTAGTAAAAATTTGATTTGATTTATATTAGTGATCCATAAGTATTACATGTGTGTGTGTGTGCGCGCGCGTGTGTGTGTGTGTGTGTGTGTGTGGTGTGTGTGTGTGTGTGTGTGTGTTTTCCACATTCTCTCCCAAATCTTTTCACCAGCTTCAACCAAACTTAGTATATCTTAATTTCAGGTGACAATCACTGTGGGTATAAGAACTAGGTAACTATGAAAGGAGATGACATACCGAAGCGGGACAGCACCCATCTAGCCCTCTTTGCCGACGACACAGCTATTTACGCCAGCCACCCGAACCCAAATTACATCGTCCTAAACATCCAGAGGCACCTTGACCAGATCACGCAATGGTGCAACTTCTGGAAAATCAAAATAAATCCAACTAAGTGCAATGCAACTATGTTCACAACCAGGAGAAGGCCACCCAACCTTCAACTCTCCATCGATGGAAAGGACCTTCCCTGGCGTGACACAGTAAATTACCTTGGTCTGAAAATTGACAGCAAACTTTTATGGAATGCACACATAGCCGACGCATGTAATCGGGGTTCGGCTAATCCATTGCTCAAGGGCAACGGACTGTCCACCGAAGTAAAGCTAAAAATCTGGAAGATGGTGGTCCTTCCTGCAATACTCTATGGCTGTGAGATCTGGGGCATGACCGCAGACACTCACCTAAGAAAAAGTACAAATAGTACAAAACAAGGCCCTCAGGATAATCACAGACGCTTCCTGGTTCGTACCAAATACACTCATTCACATAGACACAAAGACACCCACAATCACCACAGTCATCCAGCAGTCTTTCTACTCAAATGCAGAAAACTCACCATACGGGACCATCACTAGCTTGGGATCTGACCCACTACATGTTAACTATAAACATCCTAAGAACACACCTACCAGACACTTTAGGTACTAAGTCACAGTACAACATAAACAAAATACACAAAAAACAAAGAAAATAATAATAATTATAAAAAAAACATGTTAAAATCCAACAAAACCATGCATCTGGAAACCCTAGCTGAGACAGAAGGTATTAAGGCAAAAGCCACAGGACCTTCAAAACTGCATGGGCAGATGCCCAGACATAAGCAACGGCGGGGAGGTAGGGGTGGAGGATGAAAAAGAAGCGTAGCCAGTGACACTTCAATTCCCAGACTTTATTTACCTAGTATTTGAGAATGAGAGCACTTGCATAACTTCAAACCTTTATCCCTACAAAGCAATGAAAGAAAAAATGTTTATCACCTACTACTTTTCCGCTGTTCATGCCGTAAAAGTATCGCATGAGGCATGGCGTTATAATTTTTAATTCTTTACTAGTATCTGTAAGCACGACGCAGTTTATAGACAGTATTTACACATACCACTCAACGTAAGTGCAAAATTACATCATTGTAATACACGTAGTTCAGGAGATATGATATCATAAACAATGAGATTCTAGTAAAAGTGCCGCATCGTGCTGCTGCGCTAGTATTGGTCTTAGTCGTAAGAAAGGGGAATTTCGTTAAAATCCAGTAAACGCGTGGTTGGAAGATGTAGTTTGGGGCCGCTGTCAGTGTGTGGTAATAGTCGGCAGCCAGTAGGCCAGACAGGATAAACAGGGCACGGAGATGCGACGGCGTTATTGCAGACACGATTTGTTTTGAGTGGTGCAACAACGAGGCAGGAAACTGCAGGGTTGCTTTAAGTTATTGCGATGTATGAGGCGAGGCAGTAGGCCAGAGCCAGGAGTGGTGATGTGTAAGTGGCTGACGTATGGGAATTTACCCCTGCCATAGTTTCTGTCTTTCTCTGACACTACTTCAGACGTGAGGAGAAAAGCAGTATAAACAGTGAGGCACTTTTAGCTTGAAGAGTGTGCCAGTTCAGTCGAGAGTCGGGTCGGACATGTGCTGGTCTACGCTTATAGGGGCCAGTCTGGCAGCGATGTTGTAAGTATTCTGCATGACCTGGTCTCTGTTTCTATGTACTTGTTTGGGCTGTATTCCGCCTCCTGGGGACACAACACCGGGGCAGGACAGAACAGGCGGGTGCTGCCATCCGGCAAGTTGCGGCACCACATCCACGAGGCCGTGGGTTCGAGTCCGGTCCTGTCCTGGGAGCAGCAGTGGCCGAGGGCCACGGGTGACCAGTACAACCACAGTCTAACATAAGTCGCGACGCTCACTGCTGTAAGAGTTGTTACCGTTTGACAGATGGAGCGACACCAGGGCTCCAAGTGGCGGGTAAGATGAACGTCAGACGTGTCGTAAGAATAATGTTTGTTTTGCATCCATTTCCTACGTATTTACGAAATATCTGAGTTATTTTCTTGCATCAAATTGTTTGTGTGGTATCAGAAGGCATATATGTTTCTAAAAATGATTGTAAAATAAGCGCAAGTATGGACAAAAATCGTGAATCGAGTGGTAACCTACAACACATTCGTGAAGAAACACTTGTGACATTGGATATAACTGCAGTTTACCACGTTGACATCAAAAGAATATAAACACACAGATTCACACGTAAGAAGCACAGACATGTACCATGCAAAAGCTATTGACAGCTCATTTATCGTTCTGTAGGCCTACTGTGTTTGTCATTATCGCCTGTTGCCACAAGTACGACCTTCATCTTTATATTATTCTAAGTGGGACAAGCAACTGCCAAAGAGTGGGAGAAATATGTTGAAAACATTATAATGAGCTGATTACATTAGATTTCACGCAAAACCAAATATCTGAATAATTTTCAAACAATCTGTCACTGAAGAAGGTGCTAACAAAATAATGTCATCACACGAAGGAAGCAAGGAAACTTAAGTGACTAACAACAGAAGTGAATGAAACACATACCAAACATTACGCTTTCGTAAGACACGAATAACTGCACTTAATCTAACCACTTCAACGTCAAAGCATGTCTGTGTTGACGACTCACATGAATTTGGCACTGATATATGGAGAGTTGAACTGGCTGCTTCTGTGTCATAGGACTGTGTTACAGCTTTAGATGGATTGTCGAATCTTTGTGGCAGTTTCCTCTTCATCGTCAGTTAAGGTCGCTTATTTGGGATGTCAAACAGTGTGGGTACTGCATTCTACACGAGTTTATTATTGTCTGCATTCATGAACTGGTTTTGTTCGAAACGTAGCGAACAAACCCTAATACTATTACACAGGTGAACTGGGTATTTTTTCTTAAGGTCTTCTCATCTGCTACTAAATAACCGTTTTCTGCTCCTAAAACGAAACATTAATCATTAGTACACATGTAGTTTCCAAGTGAGTCCTGACGATACAGTTTAGTAACATGATTGTTGATGTATACATCTCAGATCCTTAGGAAACGTAAAAAAAAGACAGCTGTGGTGTCTTCTTCTTGTTGTTGCAGCAATTTATTACACCACAAGCGCTGCAGCTTGTAAAAACCACTGTTGAAATCAAAATAAACAACCACTATTCGCTTTCACGATGGCGCAGAACTCACAGTTTAAGTTACTGGCCGCTAGGGGCGCTGCTGGTGCGGTAGGCAACGAAACTGAGGCGAAGTGTCGTGACTTATGTTAGAAGTTAGACTGTGGTACAACCACCTTCGTCCCATGGTCGGACAGAGACACTGCAACAGTCTCTGGAATCGCGAGCAGCTATACGTCGCAAGAAGCGACGCAAAGGCGGGCAGCGACCAGGCAGAGCGCGGACGACTCCCAGCTGAGCGGCC
Source organism: Schistocerca gregaria (assembly GCF_023897955.1). NCBI lineage: Eukaryota > Metazoa > Arthropoda > Insecta > Orthoptera > Acrididae > Schistocerca > Schistocerca gregaria. The sequence goes on along the minus strand of NC_064923.1, from coordinate 189,791,939 downwards.
TCAATGACAGAGCAGCGGCGTCGGCATACCGGGAGTTGCTGAGCCGGCTGGACTCGCGGGACAACGCTGCTGGCGGCATGCGTACAGTACGCTGCACCCATTGTAGTGCTGTAAATTATGTGAATAAATGAACACTTCCGAATACGGCTGTATCACTCTGCACTGCCCCTTGACGCTACTGAACTTGGTCGCCCTCGTGACGAAATACGGCGCGGTGAGTCCAGGCTTCAGCTCGGCCATCTGGAGCCCCGGGTTCGACCACCGACACCCCTCAACAATGCATGACGTTTAAATTTATTACTTCATTGTTGCTAACGTTTTCCGCGATAAATTTTGCAGACAATACCCACATAAGGCTACGCTGATGTGTGTAGCTACAATATTATATTTCAGGAGATGTAACCTCTCAAACAGTGAGATGTGTGAAAAACTGCGGCATGCCGCTCAATGTTTAAATTTCTTTCTTTCTTGGCACTAATACCATTCGCAACATATTTCGCAGACAGTATTCACATAAGCCACTGAATGTTCCTGTAAAATTGTATCATTATATAACTCATAGTTCAGGAGATACATCATAAACTTAAGGGCAAGGCCAGATGCTGCATGGTAAGGGCGTGAATGCTCAGCTGTAAATAAATACCTGAGCAACGCCGGGTTACTCTGCTAGTATACAATACGCACGAGAACCAAGAGCAAACAACAAGACTGGAAGAAAAAAAACGAAGAGAACAGATTAAAAGGGTGTAAGACAGCACATCAGCTGTAACTCATCACTGTTTTGGGACTTAATGTCTGAGGTCATAAGTCCCCTAAAACTTAGAATTACTTAAACCTAACTAACGAAAGGACATCACACACATCTATGCCTGAGGCAGGATTCGAACCTGCGACCGTAGCAGTCGAGCGGTTCCGGACTGAAGCGCCTAGAACCGCTCGTCCATAGCAGCCGGCCACTCCATCACACTCCTAGTCTTGTGACATCGCTCATTGTCTTGCTGAAAAATGCCACTGCCTTCGGGAAACATGGTCGTTATGAAGGGGTGTACGTGGTCTGTAACCACCTTACAATACTCCTCGACCGTCAAGGTGCCATGCACGGGCTCCACCCGACCCATAGATGCCCCCAGAGCATAACAGGTGTCGAAGATCTGTTCCTCTGGAAGACGACGGATTTGCACCCTCTCATCACCATGGTGAAGGAGATACCGGTATTCATCAAACTATGCAACTCCCTGCCACCGCGTCAACGTCCAGTGCCTATGTCGCAGTGTTAACATTGACACATACATGGGTCGTCTGCTGTGGATGCCCATCGTTAGGAGTGTTCGGTGCACTTCGTGTTCACTCTGCCTATAACTAAAGTGTGACGTCAGTTCCGCCACAGTTCGCCGTCTGTCCTGTTTTACCAGGCTGCGCAGCCTACGACGTCCGACATCTGTACAATGAATGGCCCCACGACACCTGGACGTGGCTTCACCTTAATTTCACCCACATGTTGAAGACACTCACCACGGCACTCCTCGAACGCCTTATAGTGCAGTTTCCGAAATGGTCGTGCCGTGCACCCGGGTCATCAAAATCTACCCTCAGTCAAACTCAGGCAAATTGCACGCCTTCCCCATTCTACTCACGGACAGCACGCTCACTCATACTACATGCACTGTGCGTGTGTTTCAGTAGAAGTCATTCCTCAGGTGACCCTGCTATCGCCTGGACGCGTTTATTGTCGATAGTAGGTCGATAGTCATAATGTTCTCGCTGATCAGTGCATGTGTGACCACTGCTCCAGAAGTGAAAACACTTCTCCCTACACTGCTTCAAGGTAATAAGATATTTCTCCCCATCTCCTTACGCACGTGTGAACATGGGTGATAACTTCTTACGCAGACTGAAAACGTGGTTTTCTTTTTTTTCTTTGTTCAAATCGAGCGCTTTCGAAATGGCAATGTCATCGACAGAGTAAGCAAATTTTCACTGATCTGCGTAATAAGCTGCGACCCCGAGTCGATCCAATCGTTGGCCGAAGTATTCAATACCGACGGAGTACAATGCTAACACCTCGCTCTCTGTGCTACAAATTTCTACCGCGAACCAGATTGAAACCATTCGCGGGCCAGATCCGATCTGCGGACTACCGATTGCCCAGCTATGGTCGATTTTCTATCCATCTTCCGCCCTAGTTGCACACATAAAAATTAGGAAACTGTAATCAATCTGATTCTGCATCACAGTCTCAATTAATGTAAATGAATGGTTGCACAGTGGTCACCACTGTTAAGTTAAGTGCTTATGGTCTGCATGGAGGGTTTACGAACATTAAACACCATATTAATAAACAGTTAGAGCACTTTTGATAAGTACAATGCTGTAACTGTGTGTCGTATATTTGGTACGCAATGCCGAAGATATCGAGGGCAGATAAGTTTTCACACTTACGAGCTCCTGCTATCTTCGGCATTATGTGAAAACTATTGCGCAGTTAGCTTAAAATTTCACGCATCCAGGCACGAAAAGTTCGACGACGTTTGCAGCACTATGGACTAGCAGCTCGGAGACTATGGCTGCGGTTACCCTTGACGATGTTCCACAGACAGGAGCGCCTGCGATGGTGTACTCAACGACGAACCTGGGTGCTCGAATGGCAAAACGTCATTTTTTCGGATGAATCCAGGTTCTGTTTACAGCATCATGATGGTCCCATGCGGGTTTGGCGACATCGCGGTGAGCGCACATTGGAAGCGTGTATTCGTCATCGCCATACTGGCGTATCACCCGGCGTGATGGTATGGGGTGCCATTGATTACACGTCTCGGTCACCTCTTGTTCGCATTGACGGCACTTTGAACAATGGACGTTACACTTCAGATGTGTTACGACCCTTGGCTCTACCCTTCATTGGTTCCCAGCGAAAACCTACATTTCAGCAGGATAATGCACGTCCGCATGTAGCAGATCCTGTACAGGCCTTTCTGGATGCAGAAAATGTTTGACTGCTGCCCTGGCCAGCACATTCTCCAGATCTCTCTCCAACTGAAAACGGCTGGTCGATGGTGGCCGAGCAACTGGCTCGTCACAATACGCCAGTCACTATTCTTGAGTAACTGTGATATCGTGTTGAAGCTGCATGCGCAGCTGTACCTGTACACGCCATCCAAGCTCTGTTTGACTCAATGCCCAGACATATCAAGACCGTTATTATGGCCAGAGGTGGTTGTTCTGGGTACTGATTTCTCAGGATCTATGCGCCCAAATTGCGTGAAAATGTAATGACATGTCAGTTCTAGTATAATATATTTGTCCAATGAATACCCTATTATCATGTGCATTTCTTCTTGGTGCAGCAATTTTAATGGCCAGTAGTGTAATACGTATACGAACAGAATAGAAAAGTGAGGCTCTGTGCTACAGGAAATCTTGAAAATTAGGGCAACCGAAAAGATAAGGAATGGGCGAAGAAAGGAAAATACGGACAACAGAAAGGGACAGAATGATAGACACACGTGAGTACAGACTTCATCGTACTAGGAAGAGCAATAGAGTTAAGAGCAGTAGGGAAAGACAGAAACTTGAGCATACACAACACATATCTGAAGACGTAGGGTGCAATTGTTGCTACTCTGAATTGAAGAGGTTAGTGTAGGGGGGAGGGGGTGGGGAATTCGTAGAAGGCTGCATCAAATCAGTCACAAGAATGATGGCTAAAAAGAAAAGAACCTTTGACGGAACTATAGTAACCCACTTTCAGAGCAGGTACACCCTCTACTAAAAATTATCTGGACACCCGTATGTACTGCAGAATTTACCGCAATATCACACGAGAGGCGAACTCTTTAGTATAAACGGAGGCGGGGAGTGTTGTGCTGTGTTGTATTGTCGCTAGGCAAGCGGTAACAACAGAATGAATCAGTCGTGGGAGCTCACTGATGTCGAATGTGGTCCAGTCAGTGTATGTCACCTGACTAGTCCATTTAAGGAATGTTATTGTTGGAAGACCATTGAATCGCAGATGCTGTTTTGTGACACAATGCATTGTGACGCCGCCCAATGCATTGTGAAGCCGATACAAATAATGAACAGCTCACAGTTTTTACCTGAACTCAACTGAAGATTTTGGGGATGAGTCAGAACGTAGACTTCGCGTCAGACCTTAGCGTTCAACGTCACTGCCTTCTCTGGTTTCACCTCTTGAGGAAGATTGGTCTGCCATTCGCCTACGTATAATCGGACACCTGACTGGAAATGTCTCCATCAGATTTCTGGCCTGAAGGAAGGCGAAGTGTGGACACACTCCATGTTAAGGTCGACTAATATGTGTGATATCCATTGACAGGTGTAATGTAGACTAATAGGTGTAACTGAAAAAGTGTTATGATGATCTAGAGATTGTCAAAAGATTACAGAATATCCCCCATTCGGATCTCCGGGAGGGGACTGCCAAAGGGGAGGTGACTATGAGAAAACGTGTGAATAACCAACGAAAGGATAAGTTTCTACTAGTCGGGGTGTAGAATGTCAGAAGCTTGAACGCGGTAGGGAAGGTAGAAACTCTGAAAAGGGAAATGAAGGAGCTCAGTCTAGATACAGTGGGGATCAGTGAAGTGAAATAGAAGGATTTCTGGTCAGATGAGTTTAAGATAATATCAACAGCAGTGGAAAATGGTATAACAGGAGTAGGATTCGTTATGAATAGAAAGGTAGAGCAGAGAGTGTGAACAATTCAGTGATAGGGTCGTTCTTCACCTAATCGACAGCAAACCGACATCGACAACCATAGTTCAGTTATAAAGAAAGTAAATGAGGAGATTGAAAGGGTAATACAGTAAGTAAATGGAGAAGAAAATCTAATAGTCATGGGGTATCGCAGAGCAGTTGTAGCGAAAGGAGTAGAACAAACGATTACAGGAGAATATGGAGAGAGAGAGAGACTAATTGAGTTCTGTTATAAATTTCAGAATTTCAGCTGGTAATATCTAATACTTTGTTCAATAATCACAAGAGGAAGACGTAAACTTGAAAAAGAAAAGATGATACGAAAATTTTCAGTTAGATTGCATAATGGTCAGACAGCGATTCCGACATCAGATACTGGATTGTAAGGCGCATGCAGGAGGAGAAATAGACTCAAATCACAATGCAGCAGTTATGATGAACAGAATTTTTAAAATCATTGGCAGATTGTGTATGGTATGTGGCTTCAGCTGTCAGACAGCACCTTTCGTTGATTGACACGGTGCTTTGTTCCACTTACGTGGAAGTTCCGACATGTGAGTCGAGAGTCCAGCGCGTGAAACGTCTAGCAATTTCGTAGTGCGAATCAAGGAAAAAGAAAAACATGAATTACAATTTTGAGAGAATTATTGATGACGAATGATTGATGGAGTCGTGCTGCAAAAGTTCATTTCTTGCACACGGCCCACTTACGTCTCACCACAGCACCGACAGGCACCCAGCACCCCTGGCATTCGACAGGTATCGTGTGCTTTCTCCACACCGCTGATAAAAAGTGTCTTATCAAGAAATGAGCCAGGGTTCCTAGCAAGCAGGTCCATGCTATGTTTGTTCCACGAACACGAAACTGAAGGAGTCCCTCACGGATACGTCACAGACTGCAACCAAAGATACTAAGCTGGTCGTAACTAGATCTACGTAGTAAGACTGCGTTAATTTCTAAGCGAAAAATGATTTACTTGCAAAATTTCTAACCAAATATTGAAAACTGCAGTCTCATCACTCTCCCCCATTTAATATACAGAGCACATTTTAAATATTCTTTTTCAGAAAAATCACTATAGTACATTCAAAGTTCATCGTAACACGTCGTATAAAAAAATTAAATACTGATTCGCAGTCTACGACAAAAGTAGTAGCGATATACCTGGAGAGGGATTAGGCAGGAAGCGTGGAAGGAGGAAGGAGTTAAGTTGCCCATAAAATCGTCTCCGAAGCTGCAATACACGAAGATGAAATATTATGGCTATTAACCAATAGCTACATGACACCATTGTTATTTAAAACAACAAAAACTAATGAGGGATCTATTAAAGCAGTTCTACTTGATCGTCATTGTTTGGCTTATCGCGAATTCCAATGCAGTATTTCTATTGGTGATTAGTTATGAAGTACTACTAGCTATTAAAATTGCTACACCAAGAAGAAATGCAGATGATAAACGGGTATTCATTGGACAAATATATTATACTAGAACTGACATGTGATTACATTTTCACGCAATTTGGGTGCATAGATCCTGAGAAATCAGTACCCAGAACAACCACCTCTGGCCGTAATAATGGCCTTGATACGCCTGGGCATTGAATCAAACAGAGCTTGGATGGCGTGTAAGGGTACAGGTGCCTATGCAGTATCAACACGATACCACAGTTCATCAAGAGTAGTGACTGGTGTATTGTGACATGCCAGTTGCTCGGCCAGCACTGACCAGACGTTTTCAGTTGGTGAGAGATCTGGAGACTGTGCTCGCCAGGGCAGCAGTCGAACATTTTCTGTATCAAGAAAGGCCCGTACTCGACCTGCAACATGCGGTCGTGCATTATCCTTCTGAAATGTAGGATGGGGCAGGGATCGAATGAAGGGTAGAGTCACGGGTCGTAACACATCTGAAATGTAACGTCCACTGTTCAAAGTGCCGTCAGTCCGAACAAGAGGTGACCGAGACGTGTAACCAATGCTACCCCATACCATCACGCCGGGTGATACGCCAGTATGGCGATGACGATTACATGCTTCCAATTTGCGTTCACCGCGATGTCACCAAACACGGATGTGACCGTCGTGATGCTGTAAACAGAACCTGGATTCATCAGAAAAAATGACGTTTTACACCCAGGTTCGTCGTTGAGTACACCATCGCAGGCGCTCCTGTCTGTGATGCAGCGTTAAGGGTAACCGCAGCCATGGTATCCGAGCTGATAGTCCATGCTACTGCAAACGTCGTCGAACTGTTCGTGCAGATGGCTGTTGTCTTGTAAAGGTCCCCGTCTGTTGACTCAGGGATTGAGACGTGGCTGCACGATCTGTTACAGCCACGCGGATAAGATGCCTGTCATCTCGACTGCTGGTGATACGAGGCCGGTTCGGATCCAGCACGGCGATCCGTATTACCCTCCTGAACCCACCGACTCCATATTCAGCTAACAGTCATTGGATCTCGACCAACGCGAGCAGCATTTCTCCTCCTTACACGAGGCATCACAACAACGTTTCACCAGGCAACGCCAGTGAACTGCTGTTTTGTGTATGAGTAATCGGTTGGAAACTTTCCTCATGTCAGCACGCTGTAGGTGTCGCCACCGGCGCCAACGTTGTGTGAATGCTCTGAAAAGCTCATCATTTGCATATCACCGCATCGTCTTCCTGTCGGTTAAATTTCTCGTCTGTGGCACGTCATCTTCTTAAGAAGAATTCATGGCTGAGCCCTGACAAAAGACATACACTTGAGCAAAGGACAGTGTGAACATAATATTTTGCCTCCGGTGTGTTGTGCATTACGGTAACGTCCCCAGGGGAGAGAATGACGCAGCTACTATTTTTTGCCAACAACGAAGACACGTGCCAGTCGCTGTGTAAAAAATCGACCTTCAAAACTTTTTCACTTGTTGATTCAACACAATAACGCACTCTGCCGATTTCGCTAACAAAACTACCCAGGAGTTTGAGAAGCCTCCCCTCACTCACTTATGTTTCTACACTTATACCTTCCAATATTTACTTTTAAGCTCCTTATCGAGAAACAGTTAATAAAATTCCTCTCTGAAGGAAAATGCACTTGGACCTCGTTCTCCAACATCTGTCACTCAGATCCAATAGTTTTGTACAGGCGTGGAATCGGTAACCTAACTGAACGTAGTCAGACTGTTTTAGACAATTCGAGAGAATATGTTGTTGATGATTAATTTCTATCCTATGTTTACTGCTGTGTTCGCTAAAATAATGGACCACACTATTAAAATATACGCTGTACTAATTCAAATGAAATTCACATCACCACGATTACTTTACGACGAAAGTCTATTTTAGTCAAAGCGGCAAAACATGTATACTTCAGAGAGTCTTGTACCGCGAAGCAACGCAGGTGAACAGGTTACCTCACAGCTATCAGAATAATACAGCTTTTTGCTGTCCCTTATTTCTCCGGAGCTTGCTAGGACATACAAGCTCGCAACGTAAAGGGCGAGATTAATTGCCTTTCCACGTCGTCTGACTCTCATGGGATCAAAACCATAAATTGACAACTTCATTTCATGCCTTATGTGGAAATCACGCAGATTATTTAATGGAAATAATACGTATAAATAGACTAGTTCCACAGTATATCATCCAGGAAGTAACTTGTTGGTCACAGTGTTTCCAAACATATTGTGCGTTGTTGGAAATACCAGCCTTGAGCATAAAGCTTATCAAGATTCCTTTCTTTTCTTTCTTAAGCCTTCTAGCTTCCTTTCACCCCTTCCTTAAGCTCGGCAACGTTCTGCCTTCTCGGCCCGGCTTTATTGCCTTTAATGTCCTTCTCTGGAACTGTAAGATAATAGGTTCAATTCTTCAGTCTTGAAACTGAAAATAAATACATGAATAAATAAATATCATTTTCTTAACAAAGAATCCAATATCCTTAAATCAAGCACTCCTTGGAAGAGTTATGTCTCCTTTTCATTGTATCTATTCTTCTGTGTTGCGGCTTCATCCAAAATTAGAGTTCTCCTCGATCACAAGACTTGTCAAGAACACTAATTTCTTTGACAAATTATTTAAAATTATGCACACCCCGTAGCAACTCTCTTAACTGAAGTGCACCAACCAAAAATTAACTGCTTACGATGAAACGTTAAGCAAAACATTTTGAAACAAAGCTTTGTATTTCGGAATCTTTTTAGATTATGGTACTCTTCCATTATATATTGTATACATTTATGTAACGTCGCGTTTTTGGTCGTAGATTCAAAATAAACGAACTGGCTTTCTGCACGAGCAGTTACTACATGAGTAACTTCGGCATCGCAATGCCGAACTTTTCTGACACTTGCTTTAGCTGCTATTATGTTCTCACACTGTCCCACACGCGGTATCTCCAAAACGAGCAGATATGATGAAACCTAGCAGAATACCTACTGTCTCTCTTTCATCGACCTTAGCCGGCGGGATTGGCCGGGCGGTTCTAGGCGCTACAGTCTGGAACCGAGCGACCGCTACGGTCGCAGGTTCGAATCCTGTCTCGGGCATGGATGCGTGTAATGTACTTAGGTTAGTTAGGTTTAATTAGTTCTATGTTCTAGGCGACCGATGACCTCAGAAGTTAAGTCGCATAGTGCTCAGAGCCATTTGAACCATTTTTTCATCGACCTTATGTTCATCATTACTACGTTCATTGAATTCAAAGACAGATATACTGTCTGCCTTTCCATCGAAAATGCAATTTCTTTTTCATGGCAAAGGTGTCACATCTCAGATCACACACAGCATTTCGTAAGTGTAGCGTACCCGTTTGCTAGAATGACGTAGTGGTTAAGGCGACCAGTTTATAACCGAATATTGTCATTTCCACAATTTTAATTTGTGGTAAGAGATATTAGTTTAGGAGCACAACGAAAATTATTAGGTATTTATAATTTTAAAGTAGTCATAAGTATATAACTGAGGACAGAGTGTGCTGAAACGCTCGCCTATGCGTCGAAGCCGCCAGTCTTGGACCATTTTTATCTTTATGTGTTATGATTTCTACTTGACATTAAAAGAAATTGATGTCTCCTTTGTGCTTTCGTCAGTATTTGCGTGCTTTTTGCATGTAAATAAAAAGAACACAAATTAATTCGGTACTTTTTCTCGGCGTAAACAAAGGAAATACATTCTCATTGATACCTTCGTCGGCATTGACGTCATACGTCAGGGGATAAAAAAATTAGTTTCATGTTTGTCTCCGTTTTTTTTATCAATGGTCGTAAACTAATTTCAAATCAAGACCCTACTGAACTACTGAAACGAGTGAAACAGGCAGCCTAACTTTTATGCATAACGCCTTCTTAAAAAATAGTAATTGAAATTTAAAAAAACGGATAAGTTAACAAATTTTTCTCTTTCTATATGAAAAAAAAACTCTCATTTGTCGTAAATAAAATGTTCTCCCTAACAACACAATATCCGGTTTCCTTTCTCCTCTGCCGCTGAATTCAGCAGCCGGGGAAGAGGGGCAACAAGTTTCCGGACTAATCTGTTATTCTGTGACAACTCCTCCCATACTTCATGGATTGCTTGGAACAGCGCTGGCTTGATTGTTGGTGCTCGTCTTCTACACCTGACAATTTTCTCCATCTCTGCCCATACATGGTCTGTGCCACAGAGGTGAGTACCTTTGGGAGACCAGTCCAGCAGCTGAGCGTCTCCATTAATTTTAAACCAGTGTTTAACACAGGTCTCTGCGTGGGCAGGAGACGGTCGTGTTGGAGGATTATTCTGCTACACGAAAATCTCTGACGAACAGAAGGAAGCATTACGTTCTTTAGTGTGCCGCAATAGTAACGACTAGAAAACGGACAGTCCAGTTGCTACTGACCGCCGCAATCGCTTTCTAATATCCATCACCAAACTGTGACAGCAGTAGGGCCACACCTTTTCCTCTGATGGGCATATCTGCTGTCGAATCACTCTTCGCTTTGTCGATCTAGGTGTACTGAAATATTCTGGTCCATAAGTACAACTTGCTCCCAATACGAAAGTGGTTTCCTTGTGTACGCCAGTGCGAAGTTTAATCTGGTAGAGTATATTGTTCCTTCAACATTTCCTTAACCGCTGATGCATTCGTTTCTTGTTGAGACGACGAATAGTCGACCAGCTCACACTTAGACAGAGAATGTTCCTAATTTTACTGCTCGTCCTCAAAGCATCTTCATCACTGCAATGAAGGGTGAACGATTGTCTTGATCCTTCGTGTTAGTCCATGGATATTCAGGACAATGACGACGGTTGACGTGGACTTCCTCCGCGATCTCCGTCACCCAGAGATGAACAGTAGGCTTTGCGGTATCCTAGGGCTCGGGAAATGGCGCTGAAACAGCATCCACCTTCATACAGCGAAAGAATGTGACCTTCATCAGGTTCCTTGAGCTATGACATTTCGCAAGTAAGAACCGATTGACAAGGCAGGAAGAAAACTGTCTATTGACACACAGTCAATATGGGTTTAGAAAACATCCTCCCTGTGAAACACAACTAGCTCTTTACTCACATGAAGTGCTGAGTGCTATTGACAAGGGATTTCAGATCCATTCCGCATTTCTGGATTTCGGGGAGGCTTTTGACACTGTACCACACAAGCGGCTTATAGTCAAAATTGCGCGCATGTGAATATCGTCTCAGTTATGTGACTGGATTAGTGATTTCCTGTCACAGAGGCCACAGTTCGTAGTAATTGACGGAAAGTCATCGAGTTAAAGCAGAAGCTATTTCTAGCGTTCCCCAAGGTAGTGTTATAGGCCCTTTGCTGTTCCTTATCTATTTAAACGATTTTGGAGACAACCTGAGCAGCCGTCTTTGCAGATGATACTGTCGTTTATCGACTAATAAAGTCATCAGAAGATCAAAACAAATTGCAAAACGATTTAGAATATCTATCTGAATGGTGCAAAAATTTGTAGTTGACCGTAAATAACGAAAAGTGTGAGGTAATCCATGTGAATGCTAAAAGGAATTCGTTAAACTTCTCTTTCACGATAAATCAGTCTAGCCTAAAAGCCGTAATTTCAACTAAATACCTAGGTATTACAATTACGAACAACTTAAATTGGAAGGATCACATAAAAATGTTGTGGGTAAGGGTAACCAAAGACTGCGTTTTATTGGCAGGACACAGAAAATGTAACAGTTCTACTAAGGAGACTGCCTGCACTACGCTTGTCCGTCCTCTTTTAGAATATTGCTGCGCGGTGTGGCATCCTTACCAGATAGGACTGACGGAGTACATCGAAAAGTTCAAAGAAATGCAGCACGTTTTGTATTATCGCGAAATATGGGAGAGAGTGTCACAGAAATGACACAGGATTTGGACTGGACATTATTAAAAGAAAGGCGTTTTTCGTTGCGACGGAATCTTCTCACGAAATTCCAGTCACCATCTTTCTCCTCCGAATGCGAAACATTTTCTTGACACCGACCTACATAGGGAGAAATGATCACCACGATAAAATAAGGGAAATTAGAGCTCGTACGGAAAGATATAGGTGTTCGGTTTTCGGTGCGCTGTACAAAATTGGAATAATAGAGAATTGTGAAGGTGGCTCGACGAACCCTGTGCCAGGTAGTTAAATGTGATTTGCGGAGTATCCATGTACATGTAGAAAACGAAGTGCGATACAAGGCGGAGAGCATTTCCTTCGCATCAAAAGTCAGATTCATTTCCCATTACATGCTTTGAAAAAAGATTTAAGAAATTAGTTCCTTGTGAGTATTGTTCAGAGTATCAGATAAAAGTACTCGTATTTTGTCTCCAATCATCACACGTAGTAATAACAATAACATCGTTTTCAGAGACTGGATGTAAAATTTAGTTACACGTTGTGATGCAGGTCATGTTGCTCCGGCTGCCGTATTTTAGTTTCCTGTGTTAGCCCATATATCATACGGCAGCAGCCTCTAACAGCGCTTTATACAAGTGGTAGGATGGTTGAGTAGGTAAAGCTGTGAGTTTCTACTGTCTTCTTATCTGGTTCAAATCGTGCCGCTTCTACAAATTTTAATTCGTTGTAAACAAATAATTGTTAGTTCAGGAGGACAAAGTGAATTATAACGTTCAAAGTACTAGTAGTGTTATAAACAATTGAAAACGTGACTTCCAGTGCTCGTTTGAGGCAGGCAAGAACTGTCTTTTCTGGTTTCCCTATTAGAAATACACCTCAGTTTGAAGATGAACTCAGCTTTCGGTTGTTAATCATTAGGTATTTTTAGCAATAGCATACCCTTAAATGCTAATCTCGGTTTCAACTAATGATTTTCACAACTATAGGAATAGAATGTGTAATACCTCTTAGGCAAACTACGAGGGCTGTCCAGAAAGTAAGTTACGATCGGTCGCGAAATGGAAACCACTGGAAAAATCCGGTAAAGCTTTGCACAGATGTGTTGGGCAGTGTCTCTAGTATGCCCGTCGATAGAGTCGCGTCGCTCTTTTCAGTTTTGAGTAAACAGTGAGCACGTAAAGATGCGGAGGGAATAGAGTCTCCCGCCAAGTATGAGTGCCTGGTTAGAGATTTCGCCTGTGTCATGCAGCCCACTTAACACAACTGTCGAGCAGTTCCTTCTTCATGTCGATTCTCGGCCGCAAACTGCAGGGGCAATAAAGACGCTCCTGCAGCGTTTCCGATGAGAAGTGTATGATCACTCACAATTCAGTACCTAATTGCTTACCCTTGAGTCTCATCTCTGCTCACAAGAACCGCTGGCTATGAAGACACAATTTTTCCACAGACAACGAGCTGCAGACCAGTGCAGATAACTGGTCGAAAGCACAGGCGGCTGCTTTCTACGACGAGGATATTGGGAAGTTGATGCAACACTAACTTCGAAGTTGATGCAACACTAACTTCGAAGTTGATGCAACAGTAACTTCGAAGTTGGAGCGGCGAATATGAAGAGAATTAGGTGGAAGGTGTGCCTAATTGTTTCAAATAAAACGTTTCTGGTTGTCACTGTGGTTTCCATTTCGCGACTTCTTCTCGACAGCCCTCGTATAACGCAGCGATTTCAGATGAAAAGATCTACCTGGCCCAAACTGTGCAGTCTTAGTTTTTAAACGTTTTCCTACCTGGACGATAAGCATTTCTTATACAGTAAATCAGTGAACGTTGCTGCTTAAGATGTTTTAAGATTAAACTAAATTCCTTCGCCAGTAAGTAGTGCTTTGGAAGCGATTACTGGCCACATTTTTCCGCATTTCACTGATTAGGAGGAAAGAAGCTTACTGACTAGAAGAACTTCAGTAGTTCATCTTTTGTCTCAAAATCTCCTGTTCATAAAAAAAAAAGAATTATTTTCATTGACATGTTGGAGATTGCAATGAATGTGGTAGTGATTTTGAAATGTCACTTACTGTAAAAAACTTGAATTTAAAAGCGTTAAAGATTGTCTCAACTCCAATTATGTACTTCCTAGTATTTGTAATACTGTGGTGTTGATTTACATCTGGAATGGCTACGTTAGACAACTGTAAACTCGAGTGATATCTTATTGTATCCATTTTGTGTAGTAAAAGGACGGCAAAGAGATTAGAGGACCTGCAAGGCAGCTAAGTTACGTGGATTGCTTGCAAATTAGGCGAAATTCAATTGAGGTCGTTCGGAGTCTTTTGGTTACGACTGTGAATCAAATTTACTGATTTCCATCCCATTCGGGTAATTCCCTCGTGGTGAAACGTTTTTTTTTTTTATATATCTTAGGGTGTGTATGGCTTCTTAGTCCTGCAGTCTTAGCGAAGACCGTCTGATTTTGTTATTTGAATGCATAGGTAGGCCGACGAGAACAAAGGAGCTGACACCGACCGCTAAACTATAAATAACTGTTTGTGATAGCGACTCGCTGAGGAACAACTACCATTTCTTTCTTAATGGCAATCTTCCCCTCCTCCTCCCCTCCCCACCCGTTGTTCTCTATGCCGCAGTATCACAGGATGAAATGTATAAGGCTTGGAGAGTACATAAATCTGTTACTACAGTACCACGTATGAGGTGGGGGGAGAGGGGCGGGGTGCTGCGGGGGAATTGCACCTGATCTGCACATTCTCTTGAAACGTGGCTCATCGCAATAATTTGAAATACGAAATACGGTTGATAGTCAACGTGTTCCCAACTGTTCCCCGTCGATCATTGTTACTGTTCGGGCCTTCATCCAAAGGACGCAGAAATCTTGAAGTGAGAGGTTACTGCATTTCTGTAATTCTAGGTAGCAGTGCATTCTCATGTACCTAATTCGTGGCATATAGTTCATTTCAGTCACATGTACCGTGTTTGGTAAATCGTGGCAAAGATTCACCTCTACACACTAATGTGTTACGGAGCCAACTAAACTAGAAAGTAGTAGTCCTGGCTTTTGACTGAATTCTTTTCTGAAGCTGTCCCTACTTGTTATCCTGCTTATTTTCATAAATCTTGAGTAATATATCTTCCTAAATACCAGAATATTTCATCTTTCGTTAACTTTCTTGCAGGAGACATTTGGCCACACGTTCCGCATTGTTTTCTTTATCCTCCTTGGTTTCCATGTAATTGCGACAAGGTTAATACAATTCAGTGTTGAAGCCAGTTTTATTTTCCACACAAATACTAGTTTCTTTATTCTCATTACTTATTATTAGTAGAGAGTCAGGTTAGCTTTGGTATTACATTTAACGTTATTTCGACGAAACTGATAACTGTTCATTACTTCTTGAGCTTTGTTTTATTCTGTTATACCGGGTTATCAAAAGGTCAGTATAAATTTGAAAACTTAATAAACCACGGAATGATGTAGATAGAGAAGTCAAAATTGACACACATGCTTGGAATGACATGGGGTTTTATTTGGACAAAAAAAAGTTCACAAAATGTCCGAAAGATGGCGCGTGAAAGAGCTCTTGCGCGCGTCGTTTGGTGATGATCGTGTGCTCAGCCGCCACTTCCGTCATGCTTGGCCTCCCAGGTCCCCAGACCTCAGTTCGTGCGATTATTGGCTTTGGGGTTACCTGAAGTCGCGAGTGTATCGTGATCGACCGACATCTCTAGCCATGCTGAAAGTCAACATCCGACGCCAATGGCTCACCATAACGCCGGACATGCTTTAAAGTGCTGTTCACAACATTATTCCTCGACTACAGGTATTGCTGAGGAATGGTCGTGGACATATTGATCATTTCCTGTAAAGAACATCATCTTTGCTTTCTCTTACTTTGTTATGCTAATTATTGCTACTCTGATCAGATGAAGCGCCATCTCTCGGACATTATTTGAATTTTTTGTATTTTTTTGGTTCTAATAAAACCCCATGTCATTCCAAGCATGTGAGTCAATTTGTACCTCTCTATCTACATTATTCCGTGATTTATTCAGTTTTCAAATTTATATTGACTGTGATCACCCGGTACTTTCTTTAAACATTTACAAGTTAAAATGAAGCTGAGTGTAAATATGTCAGCTTCTAATTCTTCCTTTAGTAATGGGAAAAAAAGTTTGTGACGTAAAATATATGTCAACTACACCTACTGCTTTCTTTGATTTCAAAGGGTCTTTTATTGTCTATTAAACTTATCTCATCAGCTGCTTGCTAATTATTTCTTACGCATGCAGGGTATCTGAAATATAAACGGATGAAAACTGTATACAAATGCCAATTAAAGTAACTGCTGCCATTTTTCAGATCCATACAATAAAGATTTATGACAGCAATTTCCGCATAAATACCATAAAATCTGCCGCATTACTATTTTGTGACACCGTAACCAAACACGACTCGGTCACAGTAAAACCTTCGATAATCCCGGTTTTCAAATATATTTAAGGTATTTGCCATATGCCAAAAGCTCACACACTCCTTCTGCTCACAAATGCGGCCTTTAATACGGGAGCTCAGGGAAGCGGTTCGCTAAAGCGGGCAAAGCTTAACTCCCACGCAACAAGCTACGCTTATTTACATCTACGCGTACGTGAAGATTAAACGGCTGGTCATATATATTTCAGTGGGTAAGGGTTTTACGTACAATTAACAAATGCCACGTGAATGCGCCGGTGCCGTGCTGCGGACTGCAAATGATGCAAGGCCACGCTTTGCGCAGGATTTTTGGCCTTATGCCCTTTTTATATTACATTACATATGCGGGTTTACTTTTAAAATGAGGCAGCCTTGTCGAGCTTTGCACGTGTATAACGGTAGGATCTCAAACGAGAGCTGCATTTACTCCAAACTTATTAGTGCTTACGTAAATGAAAGAGGTCATCGTCTGTTTATCGACTAGAATTTTAGCACAGTACAGTGCCCGAACTACCGAAATGGCTATCGTGTGATACTACACTTGGCAGTAACCAAACTGTAACAAGGCTAACAGAGAAAATCAGTCCAAATAGCCGAAAACGAATGTGTGTTTTTGATATTTTTGTTGCGTTTAAAAAGCCACGAGGAGCAAACTATTCCTGATTTATTTAAGAGATAACCCATTAATTTTATATGAAATGGATGATACATTTATTGTCACTTAAGCTTAACATAATTAAATTAACACAATTGTTTAATAACACTCCACTCTTCCAGAAATAAGTACAAAACTTACAATTAAATACCACCTCGGGTCATCTGGACTAACAACACGCTAAGTACTGCAACTCCCTTCTTTCTATCAGTGTGATGAAACATTTCAAAACTTCCAGACTCCGCTCGTCGTTTAATCCTCAAGTAAACAAACACATCCTTGGTGATGTGTCGGTGACCCTAGTGCACAAGGGAAGTCTACTAGTATCAGATATAGATGCACAGCCACCGTGTGTTGTTACGCAGCTGGAAATAAATCCAACTTAGATATTAGGTGTACTCATGGGTGTCCACATAATTTTTTTCCGGGGGTGGGTGGTTGGAGAGGGTTGGAGGGGGGGGGCAAAACATTAGATTTTGTATCGTTTATGTAAATGAGTTGGTCAGTTTCTAGAGATGTCATGCTATAAGAACTAAACTGAATATGTGGTACAAAACCATATTACATCACAGAGAATTGTGTATGAATAAAAACTCTGTAGTCCTATTTCCAGTAGGGATATGGAGCAAGTGCGCCCTATTGACTCCCCTTGCTGACTCCAACGGGTATATTGTTGTTGCATCACTACAAGTGTAAAACATTAAAGGCTTTCAGTTATTTGGTAATCATTATCTGTTTAAATCATGTTTCTTTTATCTCAAGTTTTAGTACGGTAGATATCGACAGATGTCGATTTAAGTTATCGGCGCTAAGTTAAGCTTCCACGTCAATGGAGTGTGACGCGGCGGAGAAAGCAGGAAGTAGATGAGGGACGTGAGAGGGGGAACGAATGAATTACAGAGGAGAGTAACAAGGCTATATGAAAGCATAGCATAGAGTCATTCACGTTCAAACGCACTAGTTACACTATTTATTTTTCATTTCACACATACAGCACGATTTGGCCGCGCTACTATAGTGCTACAGCTGCTGCATCAGTGGAGCTGCCAGCAGACGTAAACGTAAGACAGTCGGCACTAAGTGTACCGAAAATTACCAATAACAAGCAGAGAGGTGGGGCCCCAGTTAACATAGCAACTTATTGACATTGTGGGGCGGGGGGGGGGGGGGAGTGAAGGATGGGAAAAAAGACCAACTTCATGGAGGTTTGTACCCCCTTGTCCTCTCGCGGCCCCCGTGTCTATGACCCTGTTACTTAGATATGGTTCTCTTGTTTACGTGTGCGTTTGAAGCTCATCAGTCTCTGTTCTGCTGTTGTAGCAGTCAGATAACTTGCATGTAAAACTGATGAGACACTCACAATGTATACGACAGTCTAAAAAGTGAATATCATGTATGGTGGACGTCGCCAAACTCAAGGAGCAGCGGTGTGGTTGTGCGTAGATCGTGCAAGTCACTCACGATGTCTTTGCAAACATTATAAAAATATTTCTAGAAACTGGAAATGCTGAGTATAAAATACGCCATGGAAAAAAAGAGTGGACGTCACCAAACTCAAGGAGCAGCGGTGTGGTTGTGCGTAGATCGTGCAAGTCACTCACGATGTCTTTGCAAACATTATAAAAATATTTCTAGAAACTGGAAATGCTGAGTATAAAATACGCCATGGAAAAAAAGAGTAATTGATATAAGAAATGAAACTAGCATTTTAGCTGGAGTAACACACAATGTCACTAAAGAGGCATCTCGGAAGAACGAGTACGGGTGGACTCAACCATACGAGTGTTCTGAGCACGCTACATTCAAACGGATTTCGTGTTCCTCACATTCCGTGGCATCTACAGCTTCATAGCAGTGGCTCCCAAAATTTGTTTCCAAAATGTCTGCGACTTTACAAAATGTATTCATTCAAGCTGCGCTGAATTATAGGTCGGTAAATTTCCTAATTATCTCGTCTCCAGTGTAAAAAGAGGTGTAGAGAGACAGAGAGAGAGAGAGAGAGAGAGAGAGAGAGGGGGGGGGGGGGGACGGGGAGGGAGGGAGGGATAGAGAGACGCTTTTCACCAATTTTAATGGCTTAGTTCCTATTTTTGCAAAATCAGCATTTGTGCTGGCTTCCTTTACTAATTCGACACAGATAATTCCCTGGTGAAGTTCATAACTTTTTGGATTTTATTTCCGCCCTGTTGTACCACCCAACATCCTGCCTAAACCTGCAATATGCATATAACAAATGTTCACTAGTTATATCTGAGTGTACTTACAACCCATTTGGTATGCCTCCTGAAATCCATGGGATAAGGTTTATTTACGTTCTACTTACTTATTTAGGGCATATTATGCAAATCAACTGCAAGCAAGTGGCACAGGTTGCATTTTCCTAAGAAATTAGCGTAATACTTTAGAAGAAAGATCAATAGGGTAAAAAAAGACTTTAAGAGCGGAAATGTGACTTTATATGTACTTCACTGTGTAGAGTAATGTTGGTAAATGAAACAGAAAATGTTTCATTACTCACTTTATTACGTGGATGTAGCAACTATGCCCACGGGGCCTGCTATAAGGGGGAGGGGAAGACAACAAAGAAGCCATCCTTCAGTTTGGTATAGCTAAATATATAATTTTCCTTTCTATTCATATTTGATTTCGGTACTAGTTCCAAAGGGCTTTCAATCCTTTCTCTGTTATGCCACACTTACAAATTATGCCTTGTAGTAGGCAGTTTTGAGAGTATTTTTAATTATGTTCATCCGAAAAACAGCAAAAAATTATAACGTCGTGAAGGGAGATGGAAAATGCTGAATACGAGGAAATCACTTGAACTCGGTACGGCAGACCGGTTTATCTGACGTAAACCAACAGCAGTATAGCTTGTTCAATGGAATCTCCCTAAGTATTTAGAACATCTGCAGCTCATGTTACAATCTGACCACTTGCTGTGACAAGGACGTATAAAACTGGGAAACTGGGGGAGGGGGGGGGGAGGGGGAGCGGACTCCAAGGGTTGAGGACGCCCCTATCACCTAAATGAAATAACGCACGACCTAGTTGCCGTGTAGTGATACTGAAAGATATTTTGATTTTCAATCATACGAATCGGAAAAGAAATACACACTATGAATAGTCAGAAAAGCCAACGATAGATTTAAACGACATATACATCAATAGCTCTATTAGCTAGTGCCCATCCCTACTTTACCCAAGACGAATTGTTGGCCTTGCTTGAGCTCAGTTGTTGTTTCTTTAAACAATTCGCTTCTTACTCGCAGTTGAATTTAATGTAATGCTTCTGTTTATTGTTTTTGTGCTCTGTACTGTTGTAATAGGTCTAATAATTGCTTAGTGTGTAACAAAAAATAAGAGAAACACCGGTTTCGATTCGTCCGCTAGCTTTATCATAAAGTGATCAACAAAAATATCCCCCAAACGGTGATGGATACATCTTCTTACAAATTTGCCGAATATTCTATCATTACCAGCCGAAATTTTGAAATGTCACCCAGGATGTTCACCCAGAGGTACTCACTTATGAAAAACCATTCCCATACGGAATGATGCGGGGGCGGGGGGGGGGGGGGGGGGGAGGGAGCGGGCTGCTTGAATTCGTCTGAGCCGACGGCGCACTTCATCCCTCCCTCCCTATTTACGCTTTGTAATACGATAATAACTGAAGCCAAGCAATTTCATGCACAGTTAAATCTTAAAATATACACGCGTTCATGCACTATGAAACGATTAAATACGTACAATTAAAGGAAAAACATGAAACGTCAGAATTCAATCTTTTGTCCTGATGCATTTTATTTTGTTTAAAAATAATGTACAACCTTCTTTTCAGGTTCTCCACTCTATTCGGGTAGCTCTGAGTGCTAAGCCGGTGAGCTAGAAATTCGGGAGACCAGGTGTACTGAATCCATCCGCCGAAAACCCAGAAAATGATGTTCGGTGGTTTCCCATTTTCAGTTAGGCAAATGACAAGGCTGATCCCTTACTATAGCCCACAGTCTATTTCTTCCGAACATTTTTCTTTCCTGACAGATTCCAGAAGAAAAGTGTAAAATGAACTTGGATGGTGAAGGGAGGCTGGAGCATGACTGCTTCTAAGTAGTTTACCAAAATACAGCACCTCTAAGTAACGAGTTTATATCTGCGCTTCGTGAAAACTCAAAGATCAATTGCGAATAAAATGGGTTATTGTTCTTCAACGAAATATTCGAAATAAATGGATAAGATTAGTCTTTGTAAGATCATCTTTAACAAACCGGACCCCTCCGTTGTCAAAATCCCTGGTACGGCCTTGGTTGTGATGAAAATGACGCAAGGAAGTAAGAAGGTTTCGTGAAAGGGCGTTACACATATGTTCATATTCACACCTGGTACTTGTTTATAGCTATGAATATGAAACGAAATTAAAACAATGCCACATTCAAGGTGAAGCAATTCACTGCGTAAAGGCTAATGCAGTGCCAGTTAGTGTCAGCTCTAGCAGAATGGCAGGTACGATGGCAAGCGTCTCAAAATCTTTCGAATTCTGTCGGTGAGTCCTGAGCAGTACTATGGGGCACTGCCTTAAAAAAAATTGGAGAAGCTATATATTACGGTTACTTTACGCAAATGCGGTGGCCCTTAGCACACAAAGTAAGAAATTGCAAGATTACTTGACACAAATTGTTTGGATAACTATGCTAAGCAAGAAACTATTTGAAGTGGACTAACGCATAACATTCAGTTTGTAGGTACTAAACACGCGCAAATTTACGGGGCAATTTACATAAACTTCAATAGGTATTACAAACGGGCAAACTCGTTCATCTTTAAAAACTAGCTTACTGATGATTGTTCCGTTTTGGGAACCATCCGTTTTTACTCGTCCACCGTCCCTATTTTATCTAATTTTGTGCTATCCGGATTTCAGATAAATTTCACGAAAAAATATTAAAGACTCCCAAGTATTACTTCAATTTCGTTTGCTGGAGGGCTTCTCAGAACGCATCACAACACCCATGTGATGTGATGGGCCTGTAACCACAAACGAGGCAGACCGACTCAAAATAAGCTGAACAGAATACGGATTACGGAAATGTTTATGACCTATTGCAGACAAACTCATCGTCATTCATTTTCGAGGGAAGCTCGTAGTTGTAGCGAGTGCCGCTCTTGGCTTCCAATTGGTTTACAGAAAATTGTATATATCCGTGTTGGCACTAATAGCATCAAATAACTGTAAGCAAATTATAATCTGTCAAACCAACATTAATAGTTTTCTTTTACAATTTGAGGGTGTGTAAATTAACTGTGAATCAAAGGATCGTACTGCGTCGAAGGTGAAGTTTTATTTGGAAAATTAATGACTACCGACACAGCTCAGAATCTGCATACTAAAATTGGAAAGTTTGTATTAACTACAGCGGCAACTACATAAATATTCTGGTAGATCGTCGAAGCTTATTAAGTGAAAGGAAATAAGACCTTTTTTTTTCAAAGCTTGAAGACGTACTACAGGTCGCTGAAGTTATTTAGAATCGGAAAAGATAACTAGATTTTGATCAGTGAGCAGCTGAAAAGAGCACTAAGGTACATGCATGGAATCAATCATTCATTACTGGAGAAAGAGAACAACTAAGCGGGCTCAGGCAACCATTAACAGAGGAAAGTGAAACGAATATAAAAATCAACAAATCAGTAAATTACTTATAAATGTACTTGAAAGATAAATTTTACTCAGACACATGTATTTGAAACAAAAATAAAAGAAAAATCCACTACTAGCTCAATCCTCACAGTTTTACCCATGTTTCGGTCTTTTAGCTGACTACGGAATATCGCAGGTAAAAGTTGTCCGTGAAACTTGCACTGAATGGCGTTTCAGCTAAGTCATTAGTTTTCTCACAACAGCATAAAATACGACCCCTTTCAGAGGGGCATGGGTTTTGATTCAATACATTGTGGTAAAACAGCTCTTGTATTTACCTTGCAGGCATAAATATAAGAGACGATTTTATTGATTGTTACTGAATTAACTGAGAACTATTTTCTGGATGAACCATCTCATTAAATATCTTTCCGTGGTCCAGAGGGAACCATCACGCAAGATTGATGGCGAAAGCAATTTAGTATTTACAAAATTTATGTTCCTTGATGAACTTGAAATACCATCACAAGAAGAGACTTCAGTTTGTTCTGTTTGTGTTTTCGTTATCATTTCCAAGCATGGCCCTGGGCCGCTTCTGCAGACAAAGAGCCGTATTTGGATTTCAGAAATCTTTGAATACATCTTTTGTGTATAACAGCTAGTCGAAGCTGATAGCCGGCAATGCTAAAAAAGGAAAGCAACTGAAATATGACCTGAATAAAAAATTAAACAGTCACTACAGTGGGTCGTGGAGCAGAACCAACAGATGACGCTACGCAAGGATTCAAGAAGGCACATGGGGATTCAAGAAGGAATCAATCAAATCCCTAAATTATGACTAATGGTAGTGAAATTCACGTTCCTAATAAAACGAGTGTATACACTGATGGAAAAAATCACAAAACCAAGAAGAAGTTGTGCGACAAAACGAAATTGGTAAGCGTGTTTCAGCACCTGAAAGAAAATTTCGATCCAGTTGCGTAAGAGTGTCACTAATAGCGGCACTACGAGTATGCAAACCAGCTTTACCTTAAATAACGATGGTGGGCGTTACTTACTTAAGAGACTGGACGCGGTGAGTTGACGTCGGTCAAGAGTGCCCTTAAGGCGACAAAGACGCCATTATTAACACCGCACTGAGTCTGATGTGGTCGTGTAGTAGGGATAGGAGAATATGGCTGTTCCTTCTGCGATACTGCAGAAAGATTTGGCAGCCACTGTACGTGACTGCTGGAAGCGGTGGTCACCAGAATGTACTGCCTCGAGAAAACCAGGCTCCGGACGGCCACGTGGCACGACCAAGAGAGAAGACCAATGACTTCGGCGTGTGGCTCTGACACATCGTATTGGATCTGCAGCAGCAATTTCAGCAGCAGTTAGCTCCACAGTGACACAATGAAATGTTAAAAATCGGTTGTTTCAAGGGTAGCCCCGAGCCAGACGCATTCCACGGACCCCAAACCACCGTCATTTGCGACTTCAGTGGTGTCAAGCGAGACTTCATTAGGGGGCAGGGTGGAGTTCTCTTGTGATTTCTGATGAAAACTGGTTGTGACATTGTGTCAGCGATGGCCGTGTGTTGATTATAAGGATGCAATCCACTGATCCAAACTTCAGTGAAGCCAATTGAGAGTTTCTTGGAGGGGAGGGAGGAATTCTGTTGTGATTCCTGATGAAAGCTAGTTCGGTCTAAGACGCTGCAGTCATGGACTGTACGCCTGGTCCAGGCGGAGGTTCGAGTAGCTCCCTCGGGCATGGGTGTGTGTGTTTGTCCTTAGGATAATTTAGATTAAGTAGTGTGTAAGCTTAGGGTCTGATGACCTTAGTAGTTAAGTCCAATAAGATTTCACACAGATTTGAACGTTTTTTTGAAAGCTAGTTCTGTCGCGGTGCCAGTGATTCAAGTGTGTTACGTAAGAGGAGGCCAGTTAAGAATCTGTAACCAACCTGTATGCGAGCTAGACACATTAGACCTACACCTGAAGTCAGGGTCCAGGGAACTCAGGGTCCAGGGTGCAATTTCGTATGACAACTGGAGCACTCTCGAGGTTATCCCACGCATCCTGATTGCAAATTTGTAAGTCAATCTGGGGATACGACCTGCTAAGCTAGCATTCAGGAAGAGCATTCCAGGTGCTGTTTTCCAACATGATAACGCTCTCTCATATAACGTTGTTGCAACTCAACATGCTCTACAGAGTGTCGACGTATTGTCTTGGCCTTCTTGATCATCAGATCTGTTTCCAGTCGAGAACATATGGGACATCATAGGTCGACGACTCCAACGTCATCCACAAATAGCATTAACCGTCCCTGTACAGACAGACCAATTGCAACACGCTTGGAATTCCATCCCACAAACTGTCATCCAGCACCTGTACAACACAAAAGATGAACGATTGCATGCTTCGATTCTACTTCCTGGTAGTTACATCGGTTATTATATAACCAACATATCATATTTGCAGTGGATTACCTCATATGTTCTCTAGAAAAATGTATTCCCGAAGTTTCATTCTTCTACATTAATTATTTTTTGGTGTTGCCAATTTTTCCGATAGTTTTATTTGAATGACAAGTTCATTAAGACAGATTCTTCGCAATGGCATGTAAATGAAGGTGTCAAATCTCTATGGCTAGTTACTAAAGTACACATTGCAAATTGTCCGACTGAGACAAGTTCATGTAACACTGTAATAAATAATTTAAGAAACGAAAAAGAGAAGCCTTATATACTTCAGGTTGTGGCTGAATATCCTCATCGATAAAATGTATGCTTAAAAGAAAATGTGATTTTCTCGTCATATTTGCCTCACGTGCTTAGTAAATAGTAGATTTATTAAACTTCCTCGCAGATGAAAACTGTGTGCCTGAGCGAGACTCGAACTCGGGACCTTTGCCTTTCTCGGGCAAGTGCTCTACCGTCTGAGCTACCCAAGCACGACTCACGGCACCTCCTCACAGCTCCACTTCCGTCAGTACGTCGTCTCCTACCTTCCAGACTTCACAGACGCTCTTCTGCGAACCTTGCATAAACAGCACTCCTGGAAGATACGATGTTGCTAAGACATGGCTTTGCCACAGCCTGGGAGATGTTTCCAAAAAGAAATTTCCACTCTGCAACGGAGTGTGCACTGTTATGAAACTTCGTGGCAGATTAAAAGCCGGCCGTGGTGGGCGAGTGGTTCTAGGCGCTACAGCCTGGAACCGCGCGACCGCTACAGTCGCAGATTCGAATTCTGCCTCGGGCATGGATGTGTGTGATGTCCTTAGGTTAGTTATGTTTAAGCAGTTCTACGTTCTAGGGGTCTGATGACCTCAGAAGTTACGTCCCACAGTGCTCAGAGCCGTTTGAACCATTTTTTGAGCAGATTAAAACTGTGTGCCGGACCGAGACTCGAACTCTGGACCTTTGCCTATCGCGGGCAAGTGCTCTACCATCTGAGCTACCCAACCACGACTCACGGCAAACAGTTTTAATCTGCCACGAAGTTTCATAACAGCGCACACTCCGCTGCAGAGTGGAAATTTGATTCTGGAGTAGATTTACTGGTTGAATTATCAAAGCTAATGCAGCAATACAGTATTAATAATTAAGTTTAAAGTAATAAGTTTTTCGCTAAAAGGGTACTTCTGTACAATATTTTTTGGGATGAAAGTACATAAGATTTTATGCCATTCTACCGTTTTTCAAATGTTGAGACACTCATTCCCCTTTTTCTACTGAGCCTAAATCATAAACAACTGATGGATTTGCGCAAATAAACAAAGCTAGCGGGTAGCACAAAGAAACGACAAAAGGAGAAAAGTAAGAGCCTCTGTAAATGTCATGTTTTGTTTTTGGAAACAATGCGTAAATCGCAAGTTTTATGTAATGTAAATTTCCTCAAATAAAAAAAGAGGCCAAGTGGCAGTAGAACTCGCGGGTTCCGTGCAAACGTAATTACGTATAGAGACAGTTTATCCATTACAAAAATTTTTGCCTGTTATCGACAATGATACTGGCAAGATATACATCCCAGGATTCACAGGATTCAAGATTTTCGACAAAGTTTTAATTTCAATAATATGAATGTGACGTAAAGTCATGCAGGAGGTATGTGACCATTGTTATAATAATCAGTAATTCTTCGTTCAGGCTGACTGAGACGCAATGGTAAAAGTCAAACAGCAGGCAAGGAATGACTTTATTGCTCATATGACTCAACTCGGAATTTATCCATCATCAGATACCCAGAAGAGATTACTGCACGTAGATATGGTGTTCAAATTTTATGTGATGCATACATTCGCATCCTTCATTGGGCCAAATGGATGGATGTTGGAACGTGGGAGACCTGGGCTGTAGGGTGGATGAGAAAGAACAGTCCAATAAATTTTTGTAAGCTCCTCTCGGCTGCACAGACTTGTGTAAGGTCTTGCGTTGTCATGGAGAAGATGTTCGTTTGCATTTTTGTGGTGCCAAATAGGCTGAAGCAGTTTCTTCAGTTTCTTGAGGGTATCACAAAAAACTTCATAGGTGATCGTTGCACCATGAAGGAGGACATGAAACAGCATAACCCTTCAGAGTCCCAGAAGACGGTCGCCTAACTTTACCAGCTAAGGATGCGGCTTCGAACTCTGGATTCTCGTTTTGTTTCCGGTTAAGTGATGAACCAATGATTCACTGCCTGTGACGATGTTCGACAAAAAATTGTCACGGTCAGGCTCGTAACGCACAAGCAGTTCTGCACAGATGGTCCTTCGTTGCCCTCTATGGTCTTCTATCAGGCGGCTAGGAACCCAGCTGGCCCATGCCTTTGAGTAATCCAGCTGGTGGACAAGTGTGTCCACATTACCAAAAGAGACGTCCAGTTGTGCAGCAAAGCGTTTGTGATTCGTCCATCACCTCGAATGAGAGTGTCCGCACGTTCCAACGTTGCAAGAGTTACAGCTGTGTGCGGCCGACCAGTACGCGGGTGGTCTCACAGGTTTGTGCGACCTTGTTGCTATAGATTCCTCCCCCTAATGAACCGTTCCTCTGGACCCACTTGCGAAGGACTCAGCTCACAGTTATTCCACTAAAGTGCTTTCATTCCCATTCACTTGTGCCAGAATTTTCAGTAGATACAACTTCTGCTTCAGTTTCAAATGTTAAGAGTTTCAGACT
This sequence comes from Schistocerca gregaria, assembly GCF_023897955.1. Taxonomy (NCBI): domain Eukaryota; kingdom Metazoa; phylum Arthropoda; class Insecta; order Orthoptera; family Acrididae; genus Schistocerca; species Schistocerca gregaria. The sequence continues at coordinate 189,764,000 of NC_064923.1, read as the reverse complement.
GTTCAGGTGCAAATATTTTGGGATACTGACCTGACCATCATCTACTTAAGCAGAACTGAACGGGACCCATAAAAAATTATGTATTCCTCTGCTGATTTACGTGTCTGATTCCATTTGGTTTGTATACTTTGATTTGAGGAACCTCTTCTCGTGAATTGGGGGCGGTGGTTTGCGGCACTGTTATCTTGATATTATCTCATCATGTTCCATACATGTTATGTCGTTCAAGTTCTCATAGACACTTCTTTCAAACACCGTAGAAAAAAAGTACATTCTATTATCAGAATAAAACAAAGTAGGTGTCCTACTTCGGCGACTGTAAAAGGTAAAAATTACTTGCGAACGCCAGGAAATTTGCTATATTGTCTGCTATAACTTAGCGGAAACCGTACGTCGATATATTTATTAATTCTGAATACATTTTGGATCGCCTGTATTAATTGCCACACCCTGCATAGAACCACAATTCGTAATAGGCTGCTCACTGACACAGTTTTACTAACAGAACAAACAGGTTTTCGAAGATCACGATCCTAAACTGATCGTATTTTTAGTATAAAACACCTGGTAGAGAAAAGAATTTAACTTAGAGATGCACATAGTTATTTAAAAGCTTTTGATGTAGTTAATATATGCCTATTGTGGCAGATTAAAGCAAAAACGAGGCCTCAAAATGCATCTCTTTAACCATGTAAAAGCTCTTTACGAAGAGACAAAAATTGTAATCGAAAATGGGGATAAATTGTCTAGACAGTTAACAATGCCGTGCGTTAGGTAGTGATATGGCCTGTCTCCGATAGTTTTCGGTAGTATATCTATGGGGCTTCTGCATCACTGTGCATTTAAAACATTTTCAGAAGTGCAATAGTGTGAATGTGGGTTAATGTTCAAAGGGCTCTGAGCACTATGGGACTTAACAGCTGTCATCAGTCACCTAGAACTTAGAACTACTTAAACCTAACTAACGTAAGGACATCACACACATCCATGCCCGAGGCAGGATTCGAACCTGCGACCGTAGCGGCCGCGCGGTTTCAGACTGAAGCGCCTAGAACCGCTCGGTCACCCCGGCCGGCCAATGTGGGTTACTTATGTGCAGGAGCAGAAGCCATGACCCTGAAGGTATGACATCGAGGTAGCGGCAAGCTTCACCCCTCCTCATCAATGATGCCTGCCCGAACCTGGCAGCTGAGTGGTTAGTGCGACGGAATGTCATACTTAACGGCTCAGGTTCGATTCACGGCTGGGTCGGAGGTTTTCTCCGCTCAGGGATTGGGTGTTGTGTTGTCCATATCACCATCATTTTATCCGCATCAACATGCAAGTCGCCGAAGTGGCGTCAACTCGAGAGACTTGCACCAGGTGAATGCTCTACCCGACAGGAGGCCCTAGCCACACGACATTTCCATTTCTATATCAATGATGCCATCAAGTCAAGAAGACATCCGGATTCAAGTACTGCTGTCTTTAGAGACATCTCTCAACTGATGGAATGTCTCTTAAGCAAACGCAAATAAACCACCGTAAACTTCAAGCAAAAATCGAAGCTAATTCATCCAAAAATTCAGCCTGAGTGAAGAAGCAGACAATTTGCAACAATTCGCTTGTACAAGCGTATACACAACAGAGAAGGAAGAGAGCACGATCATAGCTTATGAACGCTGTATTAAAGTTTTTGACACAAATAATCAGCAGACTACTCAGTTATAGATTTGATGCAAAACTCTGATGGATTATTTTGTGTGCTATGTTTGACGAAGTAAGCTGAATGGCAGGGGAACAAAAATTTAGGTGTTTGAATTTTTACGTAGGTGTGAAACGCGTGGATAAAGTGCACTTAACACAAAACTGCAGTTCTAGTTTTTCTTACCATTTGTCCAAAACACTGAACATACATTGTGATTCCATGATGACTTCCATGGATAATGGAGAAGGTACAACGTTCTCCCCCACATCTTGTAAGTGGGTAGAACTTTTTACAAACAATATTTCTTCTGTCTGAAACTGGTCATTATTTTATAAATGTTTCATGAAGACAAGTTTTATATCGAAAATTTAACTCGAATGTTGACAATTGTAAATAGAAGAGATTACAATGTTTTATTTTTGTACAGAAGGAAAATAAATATTTTTTGTACCTACCAGACCTATTCAAGGAGAGAATATCTTTAAGTGAAAGGGCAGAGTGAGTGACCACCAAACAGGACGTTTCTCGCAAATGCTAGGTGGTGCGAGAGACACTCGAGGAGGTTTGTAGCGTCTGTGGAAGAGCGGGAGCAGCCATCTGCACAACTTAGAGCCATCACCCGCAACGACTGATGAAGCCATCTGCAGACATCGATTCACCAACCTGACTTCTCTGGGCTCTTCAAACTATAAATTATTCCAGTGCGTAATACCTAGCACATCAGTAATAAGACGACTGCTGAGGTCAGAGATAAAGATGACTGGCATTTGCTAGACAGCATAGAGGACTAACCTCGGCACTGTCTAGGAAAACAATTCAACTAAATGCCAATTCCTAGGAGGGCTGTTTTGACTGATCATAGAATTGTAGCGATGGTTCAGTATTTTACGATGCTTGTTAAATAAAGAATAGCTTCCCTCAAAATGACTGAAACATTAAGTTACCGACGTATCACCTGACGTCTAAAATTCCACTCCCTCACTAATTTTCTTGCGTGGTCTTTAGAGGTAACTAGTTAATGAGAAAGCGGGCGTTATGTTGAAGTCAACTCGCTGAACCCAGGTTGTAGAAAAGTGAACAAAAATTTCTTTATCTTACTATGACTAGAACAATAACCAACTACGTTATTAAAAGAACATGATCACCTCTCCTTGGTGTTATCTACCTACAAGGTAACATAAGGCTGTGTGTTCCCCATGCTGGGCTGACTTCCTTCTAAACAGAGGGCGTTCGACTATTTACCTAGCCAACACGTTGTCAAATCTTTCCCATGATGAAAGTACCTGGCAACAGGTTCCTAAGATACTGGCACGCGACCGCTAGCCAGCCATTAAGTCTGATGAACTCTAGAATATAGTTAAAGCACCATGTTACAGTACATACATAAAAAAAATTTTGCATTGCCCCAGCGTCCAGAACTCTGGAAGATGGACGTTGACTGTGGGTATTGTATCACAGACACAGTCCCTTCGACCGTTCAGAGATATCACTAAACTTACCCAAAGATGTAAACAACCACGTATGAGCAGTGCCTATTAGACGGAGAGGATCCGACAGCCCATCAATTCCAGTCATTCCACCAGGATGGAGGTACTCGGTTCGTATTTCAACCATGCCTGGACGGTCAATACGGCGGTTCGATCGCGTCTGCACTGTTACTTTGTGCCAGGAACGGCTCTCAACAAGGGAAGTGTCCAGGCGTCTTGGAGTGAACCAAAGCGATGTTGTTCGGACGTGGAGGAGATACAGAGAGACAGGAACTGTCGATGGCATGCCTCTCTAAGGCCGTCCAAGAACTACTACTGCAGTGGATGATCGCTACCGACGTATTACGGCTCGGAGGAACCCTGACAGCAATGCCACCATGTTGAAAATTGCTTTTCATGCAGCCACAGGACGTCGTGTTACGACACAAACTGTGTGCAATAGACTGCATGATGCGTAACTCCACTCCCGACGTCCATGGCAAGGTCCATCTTTGCAACCCCTACTGGTATATTTGCTCCCAACAACATGCTGAATAGACCGCTCAGTATTGGCAACACGTTCTCTTCACCGATGAATGTCGCATATGCCTTCAACCAGACAATCGTCGGAGACGTGTTTGGAGGCAACCCGGTCAGGCTGAACGCCTAATAACACGGTATGCATGAAGTTACAATCTTCTGTGTTATTAGGCGGCGTTATGTTTCTTCTAAAGTGGTCGACGTTTCGACCCCTCCCAGCAGAGGGCTCGAAACGTCGGTCACTTTAGAAGAAACATGACGCGGTCTAATAACACAGAAGATTTTAATTTCAGTGACAACGGCCACGAAAGCCTGCAAGCTTACATAAAATCCGTATCCATCTTTGCACCGATAAATGCGGCTGCGCGTCGTGTCTTGGAAGCAGTGAGGCCTTGGTAGGTCACTGAAGGGAGCTGGCACCACATCTGCACACACAAGTCACCTAATTCCCGTAAAATCCGGGGAGAAGGGCGATGAGCTGTAACGCCACTTTAAATCACATTTTACATGTGTTCTATTGATTCAGATCTGTCAAGTTTAGGGGGGGGGGGGGGGGGGAGGGCAGCACATCTAGTGGAACATCACACTCTTGGCCTTATGACAAGACGCGTTATCTTACTGCAAAGAGCCACTGCCGTCGGGAAACATGATCGTGATGAACGGGTGTACATAGTCCGGAACAGTGTACGATGCTCCTTGGCTATCATGATGCCTTGCACGAGCTCCACTGTAACCCGTGGATGCCCACGTCAATGTCCCCCAAGGCATAATGGAAGCCCCACCATCTTGTCTCCGTTCCGCAGTCCAAGGACAGTTCCCCTGGAAGACGATGTATTTGCGTCCCCACATCGGCACGATGAAGAAGGCGTCGTGATTCATCCTAACATGCAATGCTCTGGCACTGCGCCATCGTCCAGTGCCGATGGTCACGTGCCTTTATCAGTTTCAGTTGGCGATCTAATGTTGTTAACAATGGCACATGCATGGTCGTCGGCTGCAGAGACCCATCGTTAGGGGCGATGAGACACACTCGTACTCTGTCCATCATTAACGTCTGGTCTTAGTTCCGCCCAGCCTGCGACGCCCGACATTTGCAATGAGGGGAGGCCGCCCAACTCTACGTCGTCTAGACGTGGTTTCACCTCTGTTTTGCCACGTGTTCAAGACATTCACCACCGCTCTCCTCCACCCGACAGGTCGTGCAGTTTCCGAAATGCTCGTCCCCAGTCTCTGGACCATCACTATCTGTCCTCGGTCAAACTCAGATAGACCGCGCGTGTTCCCCATTCTACACATGGGCTGCGCGCTCGCTGATACCGCATGCACCGTTCGTGTGTCTAACAAGCAGTCGTTCCTCGCCAGGTGACGCTGCTGTCGTCTGGACGGGTTTATATCGATAGTAGGTCGGTGGTCATAATGTTGCTCCGATCAGTGTATATATACTTACTTTTGACTGTTTTTAATTTTACCTTTGTATCTATTGTATTGTATGTTAACTGGGGACCTAGAAACGACGGAGAGGCTCTGTCCCCACCGCAGCCGCAGTGGCGCACAAGCCCACGACGACTACCGCAGTCCACTTCACCCCTTCGCCGCCCCGCACCTTGCGGTTCGGCCCCCGGTCGACTCCCCTGGGGAACGTCTCACACCAGACGAGTGTAACACCTATGTTTGCTTGGTAGAGTAATGGTGGTGTTCGCGTACGTGGAGAACTTGTTTGCGCAGCAATCGTCAACATGTTGTAACTGGGGCGGAATAAGGGGAACCAGCCCGCATTCGCCGAGACAGATGGAAAACCGCCTAAAATCCATCCACAGTCTGGCCAGTTCGCCGGACCTCGACACAAATCCGCCCGGCGGATTCGTGCCGGGGACCAGGCGCTCCTTCCCGCTCCGAAAGCCGTGCGTTAGACCGCTCGGCCTTCGGGCGGGCTAATTTTACCTTTAGTAACCACTTTTGTTGTTGTTGATTAGACGTCCGGAGGGGCCGAACGGTTCTAGGCGCTACAGTCTGGGACCGCGTGACTGCTACGGTCGTAGGTTCGAATCCTGCCTCGTGCATGGGTGTGTATTATGTCCTTAGGTTAGGTAGGTGTAAGTAGTTCTGAGTTCTAGGGGACTGATGACCATAGGTGTTAAGTCCCATAGTGCTCAGAGCCATTTGAACCATTTTTATTCCTGTGCAGTAATCTCTAGATGAATATTAAATTTCCATGTTATGAATTATATATTTATGAATATGTTATCGGTTAAACAGTGCTGGGAAAAGGCTGCAAGGTTAAGAAATACATATGTGATCACTTTTCGTGTTTTATAGAAAGATCATATAGCTGCTATGATGAGTGGTGAGTTGTGTATACTTCATTTTAACTGCTAATCTATAGGCTCGCCAAACGACATTCTCCTTCATCATTCACCCATCTTAGTATGAACAGGGTACTTCTTTGTCACTATTCTTACCTTTCTCTCTTACCTCGTAGATTAAAGGAACTGCAATACCTTCTTATTTTATATAACTAGTAGAATGAAAGGGTCTTAGTCCACTTTAATTTCCAGTCTCTGAGTTGCTTTTTTTTAATAAAATATATTGCTTTTACGTGGCGCTGTTCAGTCGTAACTGCTTAGCAAATATGAGTGAATTCCAGCGCTTTAATATTCCCATTATAACAATTGCTTCGTTGAGTCTTTACTAAATTTCAAACACCACCAGTAATCAAATTCTCAACTATCCTCCTTTTTAAGTGTTGTTCTTTCCTTGAAAAGCATTGCCGATTGTAGATGTATGAGTATTTTCTCTTCAACCTACGTTGCTGTTTCCATTAGCATTTAACGATTACGATAGCTTTGGTTTATGTTCCCTCAACAGCTTTTACACAAATTTTTATATTCTTTTCGTTTTAACAATAATAATTCATTTTAGCCCCTTTTGTGTTTTTTTTTCTTGCTTACTTCCGGTTGTACGTTCAAGGAAAAAGTTTCTGGTTTCTCAAATGTTAATACATTTCCAGCATAAAAACTCGTATCGAATGGGAGAGGAACAATCCACTACTAGTTGTGTTTCGAGTTCGGCTATCTGAAAGGAGTTTGCGCTGATGCACCTACTTGTGTTGTTCATAATGGAAGAACGTCGTGTGAAAATTAATGCAATTACAATCTCAAATTTAGAAAAAACGTGTTTGCATGCTGCGGTCGTTACATATTGTTGATACACTGTGTAAACAGATTCTGCACTGCTAGCCGACTTAACTACCTCAGCTCGCTGTTCTGATCATTGTTGAAAGCATCGTTCGGCTGCTGCAGATTTAATTCGCGATGGCGTCACGAATAGTGACAGTGGACGTGTTCAAGCGTTATTAAAATTAAGGGCAGGAGAGAACAGCGCAGCTCTATTTAAAATAGAGTCGACTAGAGATCAAATTAGAGAGATATTTTTCGTAGGAACGCATGAGGACATTTCCAACAGGGTTGACACATTTAATTGATTAGAAATCACTTAAATGAGTGCAAAAAGTTCTTTTATTGCGGCTGTTATGGGATATGTTAACTGAATCTTCCGTCGGTTCTTGGTACAACAAAATTATAATGAATGGAAAGCGCTAGTTTGCTTTTGTTCTACTGTATTACCTTTATAGTGTTAACGGATTTTGGGCTCACAAGGCCATCTTCAGACATTTGTCGTCAAAGAAGTTACGTCGTTTGTAAATGACACTGGAAGAGAAGTTACACAACTATACTGAAGCAAAAAGGTGCAGCAAATAAGATCTTTGACAGTGTGGTGGTAATACTAAGTAAAAAGTAAAAAGGATAAACAGTAAATAAAAATAAAGGGAGTAAAACAGGGAAAAACTTCAGCACAAGACTGGAACAGCAAACTACATAACAGTTTATATTAATAAACACAGCCAATAAAATAAAATAAAATTAGTATTTGACAAGGCTACTTCATGAGGTATAACATATGGATAGAGACACATAAATTGATTTAAAGAAAGAATTATCAATGTAACTACAGAATACTTGAGGAACATCAGCAATATCCATAAGATAAACAGAAATGAATACATGCAGGTAAATGGAGGAGCGTGAGGCAACCTACAGTAAATGCCATCTTTGAGAGTGTGGTGGTACTGTATTTTAAAACTAAACTGTTGAACAATATACAAATATGAAAGGTGAAAACAGGAAAAACAATAACATACTCAAAACTGTGCCAATATTTCCATTAAATAAATGAACCAAGTAAAATAAAAACTATACTTGATGAGACAACTTCAAGGGGTAAACATGGAAAGTACAGAGGTCGACAAATTATCATAGTATTAAACTCAATTTCTTATTCAAAATTTAGGTAACTATATAACAATGTAAGTTTACAAATGTTTTAATACATTGTTTGCATTCCTTTAGCTTTTATTAATGTCTCTATTCTTCTATACATACTTTCTACTGGTTTTTGACAACTGGTTTGAATATCTAGGTCACAGAGGCATGCTTGTGTCAGCAATTCTCTCAAACCATTCTTTGTTGTCACCTTCTGTGTCCTTATTTTCTTCTTAACTATTGCAGCAATTTGAACTGCCTTATTGGGTTCCCGCCTAACCACACACTTGGGGATCGCTTACTATTTACTTCATCTTTCGTTCTCTAATCTGACAGAAATGTAAATAACATCGAATATAGCGGAACATACTTGTATTATACTCATAAGAAAATTCCAAAATGTGTTAACGCTAACATGAAAAAGGCTGTAATGTGGTGAGATCAGAGTCTACAATTTTCGGTTCCAGCACTCACAACGTTACCCATTACGACAGCATTTAGTCGTATAATCCTTCCTGTCTTGTTCATCATACTTTCTCTTGAAATCTTATGTCTTTGATGGGTTACTAACAGACATTTAGTGAAAATTGTGACGTGTTTGTGACAGATCGCAGACTATTGCCCACAGATTTTCGATTGGGCTCATTTCTGCGCTATTTCCAGGCCACGGAAGCACAGTAACACCATTTTCATCCAAAACTTCCCTATACTCGTAGCCTTATGGTATGGTGCTCCATCATGCATGAAAACACAATCTTCACCGTTAGCCCATCGCCTGGTCTGAGGCAGAAGTCTCTCTTTTAATACTTTGAGGAATTGTCCTTGATGCATAGAACCTTCAAGAATGTACAGATTTCCTGTACCCTTCCATGAAAATGCACTCCAGACCATGAATGATGTAGTATGTTTCACAGTATGGCGTTCACAATCTTGATAAAACTCCTCTGTTCCCTCCTCCTCACATACTGGCCACTTTCTTCTGTGACACGCAACATTGATTCATCTCTAAAACACACCTGGAAATGAATATTAAGCCTTTAATTACTACCACACAATGCATTACTAAAAAAAAATTAGTGATATTCATAGGCAAATTTCGCTATCCATGTCGACCATATCCACAAACTTATCAAGAGCAATATTTTGGGAATGAGTTCATTTAATGACATTTGTACTAATGCACAGTTTTTTTTTTGTACATATGTTTTCCAATCCTCAACAGTCTAGTGCTGTAGGGATTTTCTCCAGTCTAAACGTTTTAACGCAATTCCTGGTGTGATACTTGGCTTAAGACAGGGTTGAAGTGCTGGCAGACCTGTGTTACACAGAACTCTTCTTACAGTTCTAGCTGACACTCTCATTCCATAATCCTCCAACTGTTCAACGAGTTGCATATTTGTAGCTTTACGATTGGAAATGACCATATTTTCTTCAATTTTTGCTGAATTCTAGGACTAAACTTTGGTTTTCCTCCACATCTGCCAACAAATTTTTCATATTTAAAATTTCTAATATTACTCACTGTCTGCCGTGAGACCTGAGTCTGGAAATAATTTGGTGCTGTGTGTAGTGCCCTTCCGCCAAATGTGCCCTAACAATGGCAACTGTAGGGGGTGAAATGTCTTTCTTCCTAACCATAATCTCAAACTGCGTGACTCAAAAAGAACTGAAATATACCACTCACTTGGCATCTGATATGTTACTTGCAATTAATTTCGAAGTTAAGTTAAATAGTTATTCACTGTTTAAACAATTGACCACCTGTTTGTTGCCAACTGTAGAAGTTCAGCAATTAAGATTCAGCAGACTCCTAACTAAGGTACGAACATATGGGATTGGTTCCCAAGTATGTGAGTGGTTGGAAGACTTCTTAAGTAATAGAACCCAGTACGTTGTCCTCGGTGGTGAGTGTTCATCAGAGGTGAGGGTATCATCTGGAGTGCCCCAGTGTCATAGGTCCGCTGTTGTTTTCTATCTACATAAAAGATCTTTTGGATAGGGTCGATAGCAATGTGCGGCTGTATCCTGATGATGCTGTGGCGTACGGGAAGGCGTCGTGGTTGAGAGACTGTAGGAGGATACAAGATGACTTGGACAGAATTTGTGATTGGTGTAAAGAATGGCAGCTAACTCAAAAATATAGATAAATGTAAACTAATGCAGATGAATAGGAAAAATAATCCTGTCACGTCGATTAAATATTTGGGAGTAACATTGCAGAGCGATATGAAGTGGGGCAAGCACATAATGGTAGTTGCGGGGAAGGCGGATGGTCGTCTTCGGTTCATTGGTAGAATTTTGGGAAGATGCGGTTCATCTGTAAAGGAGGCCGCTTATAAAACAGTAATATGACCTATTCTTGAGTACTGCTCGAGCGTTTGGGATCCCTATCAGGTCGGATCAAGGGAGGGCATAGAAGCAATTCAGAGACGGGCTGCTAGATTTGTTAATGGTGGGTTTGATCATCCCGCGAGTGTTACGGAAATGCTTCAGGAACTCGGGTGGGAGTCTCTAGAGGAAAGGAGGCGTTCTTTTCGTGAATCGCTACTGAGGAAATTTAGAGAACCAGCATTTGAGGCTGACTGCAACACAATTTTACTGCCGCCAACTTACATTTCGCGGAAAGACAACAAAGATAAGATAGGAGAGATTAGGGCTCGTACAGAGGAAGTCATTTTTCCCTCGTTCTGTTTGGGAGTGGAACAGGGAGAGAAGACGCTAGTTGTGGTACTAGGTACCCTCCGCCACGCACCGTATGGTGGATTGCGGAGTATGGATGTAGATGTAGGTGCAGTATACGTTCTAATAGGAATAACAGTCAATTGTGGTGTCAACCATCTTCCGTTTTCAAGTATTAGTTCTACCAGCTCTTATTACACTCTCTCAGTATGCAGGGAGGAAGCTAGTAGCAGAGTATCACGAGAACCAATAGACCGCTAGAAATACGCTTGCCTTAGTTATTGGTGCCCCTATTTCTGCACTGAGCTTTTACCGCATATAGCAATTTGGCAGCGACAAACTGCACGGTAATAAAAGCGCTCACAAGGAAAAAATGAAGACACTAGAATGGCAGGAGACCACAAGAACTGAAGACCTGGTGCGCCTACAGCAGCGGAGCGACAAAAACCAGCGGTCCAGCCGTGCACGGAATCGTGGGAGGCAGAGTTCCACAGTGGTTCGGTGTGCGGCCGCAGCGCACGCGCGAATACGGGTGGATGCGCCACGAAAGCAATAGCGGCCGCCAGCCGACAAGAATGTTGGCAGGGGCCCAGAGAGCGTGTGTTATACGGCGATGCCCGCAAATCTTCCGCCAGCCGTTGTCAAAAGACACTCCGCCCTGACTACATCTCGAGGGGGCATTCTGCAGAGGCAGGGAAGCGGAGCAGTTCCGCTCGTAAACGCGTGCGATGCTTCCTGAATGTGCACGTGCAACAGCGAACAGGAGTATTTAGGACATCTAGAATTTCAACATGCACTGTTGATATTATGTTCACATTGGAAGTTGTTGGTATGGTATTCGGTCCGATGTTTGGTTTCATGCAGTTGTCCATGCTAATCAGTCCAATGCAAGTCACTTAATCTCTTCATATGGCTCACAAGAAGAACACGGCAAGTGCCATAGTCCGATTTCCCAGTAAGTTCGCTCAATGTAAGAGGAGTCAAAATAAATTAACAAGTGTTTCGGCTTATCCGTGGATACTCGAACATTGACCTATTAGTTGTAGTCACTGCAAACAACAAAACCCATTTAGAAGAGAAAGCCAGTGGAATACTACAAACAATTACTCAGTGGTGGCACAGCAAGAAACTCAGGATAATGGGAAACAAAACAACCACTTTAGTGAAAGGATCACTGCAAAGGAATCCTTCGGTTAAAATTGGGGACACAAACATTAAACGGGCACACATTACTCGCTGTCTTGGGGTACACATAGATGAAAAATTGAATGTTCACGAACACATAAGGCTAACAACAGACAAAGCAGAAAAAATACTACACATAATGGTGAGGCTAAATTCAAAACAGTACAGAGTACCTCTACCAGTCATACGTACATACCACTGTCCGCTCTTCGAATCAGTACTCAGCTTCGCAGCTAGCACGTGGGCATATAGACTGAATGTGGTCACCAACAAAGCATCCTTCAGATGAGGACAGAGAAGTGCCCTACTTAGGCTATCTGGAGCCTTCGGTACCACTTCAGCGGATGCACTGTGTGTGGTGCTCGGAATATGCCCCATAGATATCACGATAAAATACAGAGCTGTATGGTACTGGTTAAAGGTGGGGAGACTAGATAAGGTACACACAATAACCGGTGAGCCCATAGAGACGATACGTCACCTTAAAAGTTGGCGTTTGGATACGTGGCGAGGTGAGTGGGATGTAAGTGATAAGGGACGTAGACTGCACGACTTCCTCCCTGACATAAGGTAGCGGTTGAGAATGAGGCATATCGATCCCAGCCGCGGTATGGTACATTTCTTAAACGGACACGGACCTTTAGCCCACGCACTTAAACCGCGTGAGTCTGAGCAGACACCTACATGCACATGCGGGGAAGAAGGTTCCCCAGAACACAATGTCTTTTTTCTACGGGCAATACGCGAAGAATTGACATACACTACACTTATACTACACAGCTACAGACATAAATATATACACAGCAATAAGATACGAAGAACAATGGGCACAATTAAACGCACTGACAAGCAGTATTTCAAAAACAGCACATGAAGAATATTTGCGGTCACGACATCACAGGCATGCCTATGTGCAGCGTAACAGCAATCTCCAGAGGATGGACAGCGATATCCACAGTGACAGCGAAAATAGTGGAAATGAGGAGGAACAGCAGGAGGAAGCTGAGATGTGACAGTAAATAAGAAAAAGTGCTGGCGATCTAGCCAAGAAAACACCAAATGCTGCACATGGATGGGCACCTAAAGTAGTTAATACATAAGATTAATAATAAATAGCATAAGCAACATTATTTTTCTACTAATAACAATTTGTTTGTGTGTGTGTGTGTGTGTGTGTGTGTGTGTGTGTGTGTGTGTGTGTGTGTGTGTGAGTGAGTGAGTGTGTGTGTGTGTGTGAGTGAGTGTGTGTGTGTGTGTGACTGGCGGTCAACGGCTCGAAGAAACCAATACGAGGTATTCACCGACAGTCACATTTGGTGATGGTACTAACGAATCTCTCATCTATCCTATCTTCTTTTTATATTCTTCTTAAAAAACAACAAAATGTTGTTTATATTTCAACCTTGAATTATTGTTATTTTGAAACGTATTATTCTTTGTAAATGTTGTAGATAAAACCAAAGGAAAGAAAACTGTAAAAAGATGAAAAACGAAAATTGTAAGATTCACGACTTGTTTTCAACATCAGGTAACAGGTCTATAACTTGGCAATAAATAAAAATACTCTAACATTTCCAGAATACGACGATCAAAGTTTTCGACGTAATTTAGATGCCTTAGTCTAAATGGCGGCACAGTGGCTGCCGTTGCGGCTTGTCACTCCTGCATTCCGCTTTCGAAATACATTCAGTTTCCACTTGTTTTATTTATTTTTTTCTACCCATGTCCTTAGAAGGTTACTACGCGAATGTTTACAATAAGCGTCACACATTATATATTTCATATGTGTGTGTGTGTGTGTGTGTGTGTGTGTGTGTGTGTGTGTGTGTGTGTGTGTGTATGTGGTATTATCTTTTTAATTTCTCATTTTCTTATATATCGTTTACACATCAATTTTTTTTAAAATAATTCTTATATGTTTATTCTACAGCAAAATTTGGTACATGCACTTGGATGATACTGATGGTAGAAACATTTAAAACATACGAGAATTGAGACCTAATTAGTGGCAACTATTTATTCACAACCGATACAAAAGAGTTCGTATTTTCACCTGTTACTATCCTTCAAAGTAGTCCCCAGTGTTGTGTAAAACCCGTTGCCAAGGACGTGGAAGGCATAGTATCCCGTTCGCAGAACCTGTTCTGTTGATGGTACGAATGGAGTGGTCCACTGACTGTCGAATCTCTGGAACAGTTCTGAAGCGAATTCCACGAAGTGGTTCCTTCATCTTCGGAATCAAATCAAAGTCACAAGGACTTGAGTCCTGGGAGTACGGTGGATGGTACAGTACTTCCCAGTCCCACCGACCGAACAGAGCAGCCACAGCTTGCGCTGTATACACCCGCGCATTGTTGTGTAAAATGATGGGTGGGTTGCGCAGGAAGTGCCGCCGCTTCTTAGCAAAGCTGGTCGCAGGTGATGCTCAAAAAACAAACAGTAATACTGTGCATTAACGCTCTGCCGTGGAGGAACGTAATGCGATAACACGTCACAGTCGTACACGAGAATCACAATAACTTTAGACCACTCCACTATTTTTTTTTATAATTTTTTTTTCGTCAGTCTACTGACTGGTTTGATGCCACCCGCCACAAATTCCTTTCCTGTGCTAACCTCTTCATCTCAGAGTAGCACTTGCAACCTACGTCCTCAATTATTTGCTTGACGTATTCCAATCTCTGTCTTCCTCTACAGTTTTTGCCCTCTACAGCTCCCTCTAGTACCATGGAAGTCATTCCCTCATGTCTAAGCAGATGTCCTATTATTCTGTCCCTTCTCCTTATCAGTGTTTTCCACGTTTTCCTTTCCTCTCCGATTCTGCGTAGAACCTTACCTTACCTTATCAGTCCACCTAATTTTCAACATTCATCTATAGCACCACATCTCAAATGCTTCGATTCTCTTCTGTTCCGGTTTTCCCACAGTACATGTTTCACTACCATACAATGCTGTACTCCAGACGTACATCCTCAGAAATTTCTTCCTCAAATTAAGGCCGGTATTTGATATTAGTAGACTTCTCTTGGCCAGAAATGCCTTTTTTGCCATAGCGAGTCTACTTTTGATGTCCTCCTTGCTCCGTCCGTCATTGGTTATTTTACTGCCTAGGTAGCAGAATTCTTTAACTTCATTGACTTCGTGACCATCAATCCTGATGTTAAGTTTCTCGCTGTTCTCATTTCTACTACTTCTCATTACCTTCGTCTTTCTCCGATTTACTCTCAAACCATACTGTGTACTCATTAGATTGTTCATTCCGTTCAGCAGATCATTTAATTCTTCTTCACTTTCACTCAGGATAGCAATGTCATCAGCGAATCGTATCATTGATATCCTTACACCTTGTATTTTATTTCCATTCCTGAACCTTTCTTTTATTTCCATCATTGCTTCCTCGATGTACAGATTGAAGAGTAGGGGCGAAAGGCTACAGCCTTGTCTTACTCCCTTTCTAATACGAGCACTTCGTTCTTGATCGTCCACTCTTGTTATTCCCTCTTGGTTGTTGTACATATTGTATATGACCCGTCTCTCCCTATAGCTTACCCCAACTTTTTTCGGAATCTTTAACAGCTTGCACTATTTTATATTGTCGAACGCTTTTTCCAGGTCGACAAATCCTATGAACGTGTCTTGATTTTTCTTTAGCCTTGCTTCCATTATTAGCCGTAACGTCAGAATTGCCTCTCTCGTGCCTTTACTTTTCCTAAAGCCAAACTGATCGTCACCTAGCGCATTCTCAATTTTCTTTTCCATTCTTCTGTATATTATTCTAGTAAGTAGCTTCGATGCATGAGCTGTTAAGCTGATTGTGCGATAGTTATCGCACTTGTCAGCTCTTGCCGTCTTCGGAATTGTGTGTATGATGCTTTTCCGAAAGTCAGATGGTATGTCACCAGACTCATACATTCTACACACCAACGTGAATAGTAGTTTTGTTGCCACTTCCCCTAATGATTTTAGATATCCTGATGGAATGTTATCTATCCCTTCTGCCTTATTTGACAGTAAGTCCTCCAAAGCTCTTTTAAATTCCGATTCTAATACTGGATCCCCTCTCTCTTCCAAATTGACTCCTGTTTCTTCTTCTATCACATAAGACAAATCTTCACCCTCATAGAGGCTTTCAATGTATTCTTTCCACCTATCTGCTCTCTCCTCTGCATTTAAAAGTGGAATTCCCGTAGCACTCTTAATGTTACCAGTTGCTTTTAATGTCACCAAAGGTTGTTTTGACTTTCCTATATGCTGAGTCTGTCCTTCCGACAATCATATCTTTTTCGATGTCTTCACATTTTTCCTGCAGCCATTTCGTCTTAGCTTCCCTATTTCATTCCTCAGACAGAGAAAGTGTATGAGGATATTGAAAGGGTAATGCAGTATGTAAAGGGGGACGAAAATCTAATAGTCATGGGCGACTGGAATGCAGTTGTAGGCGAAGGAGTAGAATAAAAGGTTACAGGAGAATATGGGCTTGGGACAAGGAATGAAAGAGGAGAAAGACTAATTGAGTTCTGTAATAAGTTTCAGCTAGTTATAGCGAATACCCTGTTCAAGAATCACAAGAGGAGGTATACTTGGAAAAGGCCGGGAGATACGGGAAGATTTCAATTAGATTACATCATTATCAGACAGAGATTCCGAAATCAGATACTGGATTGTAAGGCGTACCCAGGAGCAGATATAGGCTCAGATCACAATATAGTAGTGATGAAGAGTAGGCTGAATTTCAAGACATTAGTCAGGAAGAATCAATACTCAAAGAAATGGGATACGGAAGTTCTAAGGAATGACGAGATACGTTTGAAGATCTTTGACGCTATAGATACAGCAATAAGAAATAGCGCAGTAGGCAACACAATTGAAGAGGAATGGACGTCTCTAAAAAGGGCCATCACAGAAGTTGGGAAGGAAAACGTAGGTACAAAGAAGGTAGCTGTCTAAACATTCATGGTGTTGTCTGTTTGTTCTATATCGTGTCTCCCTACCACTTTCGCGCAAAGACGCTCTGAGCGTGTTTTTTAGGGAATTGACTAGTTTGAACCTGGGACCTGTTGCTGGTAAGGAGACGCCAGACCACACATGACATGTAGAATTAAGAAGAGTTCAGTGAGACTAGCGATGATATAACCAAATACTAAATGATCTTAGCGTCAGCTCCACTGCACTCCCTGTAAAAGAATCTTAATACTAACTAAATATAGTGGAAAGGGTTCAAGGCTTTCCTATTTTTAGTTAGCTGGTAAAATAACGTCGAAAAAACAGTTAAGTTTACCATTGGAAATTTTATTCTACTCACAAAACATCATTTATAAATTGCACTATTGATAAAAGGAAATGTTTTAATACAGGATGGTAAAAACCAACTGCGTTCAACAAAAATGTGAACGAATATTCCCTGAATGGGTTTCCAAGTTCTACAATCGATCGAAGGATGACCTATGCCATATCACATCTATAATCAAGGTTAAATTTAAGTTTCACAGAAGAAAAACCTATCAAAATGGTCTACAGTGGCCCTCAATTATCTTTAATTACTTATCTAACTTGTCGTAAATTACAGTGGCTGATGTGGCTTCTCAATAACTATATAAAAGAAAAATCATCGCTTTTCAGATCTGTTCTTCAAGTGGCAAATGTGAACACCATGAGTTTTAATTAACGATCGACACTAGTATTAAGCAAAAAGGGGGTGTAACAGATGAGACTTCTGCAGTTCTGAGTGAAGCCTTATGCGCTCAAAAATGCGGCATCGCGTGCGTTCATTACCTTGTCGGTGTTTAGGAGGCGTCAGGGCAGCGGCTCCGCTCACATCGCCATCTCGGGACTAACTCTCCTCTAACTTCTCCTTACTACAATTTACCGAAGTTAGTTTAAAGAAACTATCTGGCTATGTTTTCATCTGACCAATCAGGGTCTCAATGTTAACCTTAAGCTCCGCCTACAAAAATTCTGTCTATCCAATGAGAAACGTTATACTTTTCGTGGTGGGGCAATGTTTTTAAAGTTTGCAACGTAACAGAGACGCTAAAAAGTCTCACGCTAAAACCTGCAGCTGGTGTGGTCCTTTTAGCGTTATCGTAAGATCTATACTGTTCTTCTGGAGGGCTCTATCTTTTAACATGGGCTGGGGGGTGGTCCTTGACGTACCTGAGACGCGAAAAATTCTCACGCTAAAACTTTCGGGTGGTAGTGGCCCTTTTTGTTTTATCGTAAGATCTATACTGTTTTTCTGGAGGGCTCTACCTTTTAACATGGGCTGGGGGAAGTGGCAACAAAACGACTATTCACGTTGGTGTGTAGAATGTATGAGTCTGGTGACATACCATCTGACTTTCGGGAAAGCATCATACACACAATTTCGAAGACGGCAAGAGCTGACAAGTGCGATAATTATCGCACTATCAGCTTAACAGCTCATGCATCGTAGCTGCTTACAAGAATAATATACAGAAGAATGGAAAAGAAAATTGAGAATGCACTAGGTGACGATCAGTTTGGCTTTAGGAAAAGTAAAGGCACGAGAGAGGCAATTCTGACGTTACGGCTAATAATGGAAGCAAGGCTAAAGAAAAATCAATACACATTCATAGGATTTGTCGACCTGGAAAATGCGTTCGACAATATAAAATAGTGCAAGCTGTTAAAGATTCTGAAAAAAGTTGGGGTAAGCTATAGGGAGAGACAGGTCATATACAATATGTACAACAACCAAGAGGGAGTAATAAGAGTGGACGATCAAGAACGAAGTGCTCGTATTAGAAAGGGGGGTGGTCCTTGACGTAACAGGGACGCGAAAAGTCTCAGGCTAAAACATGCGGGTGGTAGTCTTAGAGGTAGGCTGCCGACGTGGGTGTCCGTCCCTTATCGTAGGGCCTTCTAGCTTAACACGGTTCTGCTCTCGGCTTCTGTCCTCATTTCTCCCCTCGGAACTGCGTCTGCCTCACGGTGGGAAGGTACGACATGCATTTAGGCATTCTTGTGTTAGTTTGTGGTATTCCATTTGCTCACTCGTTACTCGTATTACTTTGGTTAATTTAATGTCACGATTTATTCGGAGCTATGTGACATACTACTGGATTTGCTTATCATGTCAGGGTTTTCATGTAAGGTGTTGGATTTGCCTGACACCTTACAGCTGCGAAGAAACCATGGGTAACAGAAGAAATACTTCAGTTGATTGATGAAAGGTAGAAGTACAAACATGTTACGGAAAAAATCAGGAATACAGTAATAGGTACATACATTTAACTCTTTTGTATCGGTTGTGAATAAATAGTTGCCACTGTTTAAGTTCCAACCTTCGTGTAAATCCCGTACACCAGAGCTACATTTCTTCGTACGAATCCCACTCGGGAAAAAACTCCGTTAACACTGCTGCAGATTTTACGCGTTGGCAATAATTTCGCGACAGTCCACGCACAACGAATGACTTTACCGAAAACTGGCGCTTATAACTAATACTGATTAAAAACACGCTAAAGGAATTTCACTGAAAAAAAATTAAATAATTTTCGCATGTATTTTCTGTTTTTCCCCTTCTCTTAACTGTTTCAACAGACATACAATTAGTAGACGAATTAGGGCAGCGTTACTTCAATATACATTGATAACATTCGTGGAGAAATCTTCTACGGACTTTTGTAGATAAACTAAGAACAAAAGCACGAAACCGCAAGCCACTGTGCCACTGCTTAAGGATATCATTTCTTCTCGCTAAAAGGCACATAACGTGCCTCAAAAACTTTGTCCGTCGTTTCCTCAGGAACGGTCGAAACCGTAGGTTTAAGCCGGGACACTCGTTCGCTTATTTTGAGCCAGTAAGCGAAGTTTCTAAGAAACCAGGTTGTGGCGCTTGCTGTGTTCTCCTCGTCAGTATCATACTAACGATTATTGATGAGCGTACAGTTACATGGGTTATGAAATGAATTTCTTGATGGGATTGACGATCTGAGCAAGCTTCCAGATCTTGATAAGACGTAAGACTGGTTAAAATGGTTCTAAGACTGCGTTGTAAGTCATGTGTATACATCCTGATCTGCGATGTTAGTGATCTTTATTCTCGGTAGTAAAAGAATCCAGAGGCGCTTTGCACGCACAGTTTAAAAGATGTTTGTCGCCTTTCTCTTTCGGACGTTGCATTCCGAGACATATTAATGAAATCACGCACCAATTTTACAAAAAATGGTTCAAATGGCTCTGAGCACTATGATACTCAACTGCTGAGGTCATCAGTCCCCTAGAACTTAGAACTACTTAAACGTAACCAACCTAAGGACTTCACACGCAGCCATGCCCGAGGCAGGATTCGAACCTGCGACAGTAGCGGTCACGCGGTTCCAGACTGTAGCGCACTCGGCCACCCCGGCCGGCCAGCCATTTTACACTGAAGAGCTGAATAAACAGGTGCACCAGCCCAGTATCGTGCAGGTCCCCCGCGAGCACGCAGAAGTGCCACAACACGACGTGGCATGGACCCGACGAATGTCTGAAGTAGTGCTGGAGGAACTGACAGCATGAATCCTGCAGGACTGTCTATAAACCCGTAAGAGTACGAGAGCATGGAAAACTCTTCTGAACAGTATGTTGCAAGGCATAGCAGAATATGCTGAACAATGTTCATGTCTCGGAAGATTGGTGGCCAGCGATAATGTTCAAATTGATAAGAGCGTTCCTGGAGCCTCTCTGTCGCAATTCTGGACGTGTAGGGTGTCGCATTGTCCTGATGGAATTGCCCAAGTCTGTCTGACTACAATGGGCATGAATGGATGGAGGTGATCAGACAGATGTTTACGTACGCGTCGCCTGTCAGGGTCGTATCTAGACGTATCACGGGTCCCACATCACACGCCCCACACCGTTGCAAAGCCTCCATGAGCTTGAACAGTCCCTTGCTGACATGTAGAGTCCATGGACTCATGAGGTTGTCTCCATGCCCGTACACGTCCTTCCGCTTGATACAATTTGAAACGAGACTCGTCCGACCAAGCAACATGTTTCGAATCATCAACAGTACCGTTGCTGACATGTAGAGTCCATGGACTCATGAGGTTGTCTCCATGCCCGTACACGTCCATCCGCTTTATACAATTTGAAACGAGACTCGTCCGACCAAGCAACGTGTTTCCAGTCATCAACAGTCCAATGTCGGTGTTGACGAGCCCATACGAGGCGCAAAGCTTTGTGTCGTGCATTCGTCAAGCGTACACGAGTGGGCCTTCGGCTCTGATTATGTTTCGTTGAATATTTCGCACGCTGGTACTTGTTGATGGCACAGCATTAAAATGCGCAGCAATTTGCGGAAGGGTTGCACTTCTGTCACGTTGAACGATTCCTTCAGTCGTCGTAGGTCCCGTTTTTGTAGGCCGCAGCGATGTCGGGGGTTTGATGTTTTACCCGATTCCTGATATTCATGGTACACTCGTGACGTGGTCGTACGGGAAAATCCCCACACCATGTTCAATCTCACTCAACTCTTGATAACCAGCCATTGTAGCAGCAGTAGCTAATCTAACAACTGCGCAAGACACTTGTCTTAATATAGGGCAACACCGTATTCTGCCTGTTTATCTCTTTATCTGAATACGTATGCCTATACCAGTTTATTTGGCGCTTCAGTATACAAACTATATTTTGCACTGTTCGTTGGAAGGTTAATTTAGTGACGTACACGCAGGGTCTTGCGATAAATAAACTATGATTATTATTAATTTCTTTCTGAAATACAATGTTTTCGTTTGAAAAAGAACCTAAACAAGCAATCATAATATAATTCTTATGAGTAATATTTCTGATTCACATCAGTGTTACTGAAAAGACTATAACAACTGAAAAGAACTTAAGAATTGATATAGATTATAACGTGTGATGTTTTTCTGTATCTATCCGACGCAGCAACCAGTCTAGACGTTTAACGCTTGTTTCCTTTTGTTACGTTTTAAAACCTACAACTTTTCGATCCGTTTAGTAACAATATAGCCTATAGCGATATGAAATTTAATGATCACGTTGTGAGCACAGTAGGAGACCTCCTGTCATTGGTAGGACTTTGGGAAAAGGAGATTGCTTACAAATCACTTGGCAATCCATCCTGTAATATTGCTCTAGTGTGCGAGACCTGTCCAGAATAGGATAGCAGGAGATATTCGACGCATACAGAGAAGGGTAGCGTTGCATTGTATCCATTCTGGACTGACGGCAGCCACGCTTTTCCTCATATAACTAATCCATTTAAAGTCTTTAAGTTTAATTATAAGAGGCGCACTGCGTGTAACTATAATTGAAAGTATAGCTGATTTTGTTTTCTGCAGAAATTCGTTTCTTTCACCGAGTGCTTATTTTCGAAATGTATTTATCTTACTATCAATCAGTTTATGTGAACGGGAGTTCTAAATTCCCGTGAGTGAAACTCGAAGCACTATTTATTCTTTGCTTTGAGACGGAATGCTCTTTGGGAGTGGAGTCACGCCAGAAAGACAAAACATTATTACAGTAATCAAATGCGTGTTCCATAGCCCCAGTCACAGTTTTCATGCTGGGACCTCAATTATTCCAGGGGATTTTTATATTAGACCCTTAATAGTGGCGGCTCACCCGATTCAAACTACATACAATCTTCCTCAAATTTTAGCTCAGGTTATAAACCTTACTCTTTTCTTTTAAGAAGCTCTCTTTTCTATTCTTCGAGTCTCTACCTCTTCATTATTTCCTGGATGTAGCCAAGTTCTTGCTGTTTCCCATCAACTTTAATTTCTTTTCTGAGTTTCTCTTTGATTACCTTTACTGCTTGCTCTATGAACAACCAGAGTAAAATTGAGGATGGGCTACAAGCTGTGTCCAGTACTGCCTCTCTTCCATCTCAGAGTCTACGTGAAGTCTGGTTTCTGTGTAGTCAGTCATAGGTAGCCTTCTGCTCCTTGTATAACAGAGACTATAACTTAAGAATGTTTAAGGACGCAGACCATTCCAGACTGAAAAAAAAAACCTTCTGGGAGTTACAAATGCTACCATATGTAGTTTTGCCTTTCTTCAATGTTAGAACATAAGTCGAAGGATCAGTATTGTTCCACGGGTTCTAACATTTATCCGGAACACAGACGTGTTCTCCCAGATTGGCTTTATTTAGTTAGGTATAGTTCGAATATAACATTTATCTTGTTGGTTCTTGGTATTATTACATTATTCTTCAAATCCGAGCTAGTTCCTCACTCTCACGTATCCAGCTTAACAGTAGCAACGAAATTGTCGTGGATGGTTCACGCAGCAATATTAATAATTCTGCAAGAATACCGTCTACTTCATGTGACTAGTTTCGATTTAGTTCTTATAGTCCTCTGTCACATTCTTTTTGCAGTATCGCCACCCCCATATCACCATCAACTTTCCTGTTAATTTCCACAAAGCCTTAAAGTCTTTTATATAACCCTTCAATTTATATGTGAACCGTGACGGCTTATCGGGCGTTATAGACAGTGGTAGCAGCGCTTTGAAACGAGTATGGCTCCCTCTGGGGGGGGGGGGGGGGGAGAGGGGGAAGGGGGAAGGGGGAGGGGAGTTTCTCTTTGATTACCTTTACTGCTTGCTCTATGAACAACCAGAGTAAAATTGAGGATGGGCTACAAGCTGTGTCCAGTACTGCCTCTCTTCCATCTCAGAGTCTACGTGAAGTCTGGTTTCTGTGTAGTCAGTCATAGGTAGCCTTCTGCTCCTTGTATAACAGAGACTATAACTTAAGAATGTTTAAGGACGCAGACCATTCCAGACTGAAAAAAAAGCCTTCTGGGAGTTACAAATGCTACCATATGTAGTTTTGCCTTTCTTCAATGTTAGAACATAAGTCGAAGGATCAGTATTGTTCCACGGGTTCTAACATTTATCCGGAACACAGACGTGTTCTCCCAGATTGGCTTTATTTAGTTAGGTATAGTTCGAATATAACATTTATCTTGTTGGTTCTTGGTATCATTACATTATTCTTGAAATCCGAGCTAGTTCCTCACTCTCACGTATCCAGCTTAACAGTGGCAACGATATTGTCGTGGATAGTTCATGCAGCAATATTAATAATTCTGCAAGAATACCGTCAACTTCATGTGACTAGTTTCGATTTAGTTCTTATAGTCCTCTGTCACATTCTTTTTGCAGTATCGCCACCCCCCATATCACCTTCATCAACTTTCCTGTACATTTCCACAAAGCCTTAAAGTCTGTCTTTTATATAACCCTTCAATTTATATGTGAACCGTGACGGCTTATTGGGCGATATCGACAGTGGTAGCAGGGTTTTGAAACGAGTATGGCTCCCTCTGGGGGGAGGGGGGAGAGAGAGAGAGAGAGAGAGAGAGAGAGAGAGAGAGAGGGTGACGGGGGGGGGGGGGGGAAGGACCGTGACGAACTGTGGGTTTGGTAGTCGTTGGCCGTTGCATGGGCTGTAGAGCAGCGGAATCAGATGCAAGTTTTTCTGGAGGCGTCCTGCTTTCCGTACAATAGGGGAAAAAGGGTCTCAAAACCGCGGTCTGAAGGAACCTTCTACTCATCGTCTGGCATCTTCGAGGAGCGTGGAACTGGTTACGAGGAAGGTACCAGGCTCTCAGTGGCATGTTCACCACGACGGACGGGTGTTTTTCTACTGTGCTCCAATCGTGGCTATACCCGTCTCGGTGGTGACAGATTGCAGTGGCTTTCCTTTAGTTATGAGAGCGAGTTGACAATAAGGTCTGTTAATTTTTTTCTCTGTGAGACTTCCAAGCTTTGTGCTGGAACTTTTGCTCTTTTATGCCGTGCATATGATTTTCTTTTATCTCATTGGATTATTATATGGGCCCGTAATAGATGTTAAGTGTTCTTGAAAGGACGAGGCCACTACGATATGCAGCCCTGGCTGTTATTGTGTACTTACAAGTGCCATCTTCTTGCCTCATCACATTTTTGTTACTCAGGTTTGTAAGGTGTCAGGCAAATCCAACACCTTACATGAAAACCCTGACATGATAAGCAAATCCAGTAGTATGTCACATAGCTCGGAATAAATCGTGACATTAAATTAACCAAAGTAATACGAGTAACGCGTGAGCAAATGGAATACCACAGACTAACACAAGAATGTCTAAATGCATGTCGTACCTTCCCACCGTGAGGCAGACGCAGTTCCGAGTGGAGAAACGAGGACAGAAGCCGAGAGCAGAACCGTGTTAAGCTAGATAAGGGAGGGGCTGGGCACCCACGCCGCGAGCCTACCTGTACGACTATACAACCCGCACGTTTTAGCGTGAGGCTTTTTCGCGTCTCAGGTACGTCAAGGGTCACCCCCAGCCCATGTTAAAAGCTAGAGCCTTCCAGAAAAGCAGTATAGATCTTAAGATAACACAAAAAGGGCCACTACCACCCGCAAGTTTTAGCGTGAGACTTTTTCGCGTGCCTGTTACATTAGGACAATCCTCCAGCCCATGTTAAAAGATAGAGCCCTCCAGAAGAACAGTATAGATCTTACGATAACGCTAAAAGGACCACACCAGCTGCAGGTTTTAGCGTGAGACTTTTTAGCGTCTCTGTTAAGTTGCAAACTTTAAAAGACATTGCCCCACCACGAAAAGTATAACGTTTCTCATTGGATTGACAGAATTTTTGTAGGCGGAGCTTAAGGTTAACATTGTGACCCTGATTGGTCAGATGAAAACATAGCCAGATAGTTTTTTTTTAACTAACTTCGGTAAATTGTAGTAAGGAGAAGTTAGAGAGTTGGTTCCGAGACGGCGATCTGGATGGCTGCTGCGCCGGCCGCTACCGCCCTGACGCTGCTTAAACACCGACAAGGTAATGAACGCACGCGATGCCGCATTTTTGAGCGCATAAGGCTTCACTCAGAACTGCAGAAGTCTCATCTGTTACACCCCCTTTTTGCTTAATACTAGTGCCGATCGCTAATTAAAACTCATGGTGTTCACATTTGCCACTTGAAGAAAAGATCTGAAACGCGATGATTTTTCTTTTATATAGTTATTGAGAAGCCACATCAGGCACTGTAATTTACGACAAGTTAAATAAGTAATTAAAGATAATTGAGGGTCACTGTAGACCATTTTGATAGTTTTCTCTTTTGTGAAACTTAAATTAAACCTAGATTATAGATGTGATATGGCATAGGTCATCCTTCGATCGATTGTAGAACTTGGAAACCCATTCAGGGAATATTCGTTCACATTTTTGTTGAACGCACTTGGTTTTTACCATCCTCTATTAAAACATTTCCTTTTATCAATAGTGCAATTTATAAACGATGTTTTGTGAGTAAAAATAAAATTTCCAATGGTAAACTTAACTGCTTTTTCGACGTTATTTTACCAGCTAATTAAAAATAGGAAAGCCTTGAACCCTTTCCACTATATTTAGTTACTATTAAGATTTTTTTACAGGGAGTGCAGTGGAGCTGACGCTGAGATCATTTAGTATTTGGTTATATCATCGCTAGTCTCACTGAACTCTTCTGAATTCTACATGTCATGTGTGATCTGGCGTCTCCTTACCAGCAACAGGTCCCAGGTTCAAACTAGTTAATTCCCTAAAAAACACGCTCAGAGCGTCGTTGCGCGAAAGTGGTAGGGAGACACGATATAGAACAATCAGACACCACCATGAATGTTTAGAGGTTGGTGTTTAAAGGAACTTCAAATTGTAATTCTCGTGCTTGTCTGAGGCATGAGTCTCTAATTAATGTCAAAAATTTTAACCTGGGCCCAAGTATTTTAGTGGGATGAATTTTTTAATTTGGACCGGCTAAATTATGTCATCCGACTAAGGTGGCCCTATTCCTTAATACATGTTTAATGGGTGATTAATCACTATATACTGATTTCAGCAATAAATTAAAATTATTCTAGGTTGTCTTTTTGATGCAGTGGCTGAATGATATATGCTTATTGTAATAAGGTGGCTCACGTAGTAACCAGTCTGTTTCGATATAGACTGCATACTGGTACCTCAGGGTTTCTTCGCAGAGTTGACTTGATTTATAAGGTGCTGA
The DNA here is from genome assembly GCF_023897955.1 of Schistocerca gregaria. Classification (NCBI taxonomy): domain Eukaryota; kingdom Metazoa; phylum Arthropoda; class Insecta; order Orthoptera; family Acrididae; genus Schistocerca; species Schistocerca gregaria. Next base: position 189,737,102 of record NC_064923.1, on the reverse strand, counting down.
GGCGTTTGTAGAAACGTTTCTATGCCTCCACCAAACACACTGTGAAATAAAAATTCACTATTTCAGTTGGGATTTTGTCTTAAGGCTTTAAGTCTAAAATAAAAAATTTAAACATTCCTTGGTGTTTTCGGGCCCTATATTTTCTACATAAAGGAGGCCATACTCGATGTCTTGGAGTGCCTGGCGTTAGAATAACACGGAAACGCCAAAGAAACTACTATAGGCATGTGTATTGAAATACAAAGATATGTAACAACAGATATGTAAACAGTTAGAATCTGGCGCAGTGATCGGCAACACCTACGTAAGATAACAAGTTACTGGCACAGTTGTTAGATTGGTTACTGCTGCTACAATGGAAGTTATCGAGATTTCAGTGGTGTTATAGTCGGCGTACGAGTGATGGGACACAGTATCTCCGACGTAGCGATGAAGTGGGGAAAATCTCTGTATTACCCCCTCTACCACTGCACCAGGAATTCTGTCATCAGACACAGCAACGATTGCGATCAAGAAGACTAGCAAGTGTTACTTCTGGACAACTCATCGAAGATGGTTTTGATCTAAATGAAAGCTGGAAGCATGAATGGTCAACAAAAACATTGGGATCAAGAGCCCATCACCTTGATCCCACAAAGAAGCCAAAACATTTTGACATAACCGAGGAAACTTTGGTGCCGCCTCAGCAGGTTGAAGACTGGACATGGCTGTTGTAGCTACTTCAGGTACAAATGGGGCTGGATCAGTTCACCAATGTGTGAATGTAATCAAGAAGAGCATACAATTGAACATTTAGTCCAGCGCTGTCCACTTCATTCAAACCCTGGAATTCCCGACGACTTGTTCACTCTCACACCCAGCTTAAGTAATTGGTTGAAAAGCACGGATTTTAAGGTTTAATCGTGTCTTATATCATATGTATATTGTATAAAATCACTTGCCTCGTATCAACTGTATAGTGAATAAAATCACCATACGATTAAATAGCACATGCGATTCGCAATTGAAGAGGCGTCATTAACTTTAGGGCATGCAACCGCATAAACTCCATTTCTTTTTCTGCTGTTTCGGCCGTATACATTTCGTCCATCTTCAGAATGAACAGACAAACTGAAGCTAGGCCACTCGTTTCTTCCATTTAAACCTGAGAATTACGGCCACAGATACACAACCGCCAGAGATGTCAATAGATGGCAAAGAAGTATGCATAAAATGAATCTGTAGCTATGCAATCGATCCATGCTGGGATATCCTTGTATCATTATGAGATGCACTGTAGCGACGTCTTTATTAAAGAATGCGGCGAATGCCTCTAGTTGTCGCTAAAACCATCATATTAATTCAATTCTTCCCCAAACGAATATCAGCTGCTACTTTCACCAACGAATCCCAAAAGTACTGCACTAGCCTATCAAACGTATGTGACTACTAGTCGCAACACCCTCTAAAATTTGTTTTGCAACGTAAGTTCGTAGCATTTGTAGATTTAGAGAAATCTTTGTCCAAAGTTGAATTTACGAAATTGTCAAGGAAGCAGAGATAAAATACATGGTACAAAAGTTGTTTTACAACTTGAATAGAAAGCAGGCTTCAATTATGTGAGTCGAAGAACCTGGAAACGGGCAGTGGTTGAGGAGGACGTGTAGAATGGTAGCCTATCCCCAATTTTATTCAATGTGGAATGAGCAAGCAGTAAACGAAACCGAGAAGATATTAGGAAAAGGTATACAAATTCAGACAAAAGATATGAAAACATGGAGGTTTGTTGATGACTTCCAACAACAATTGAAAGCAATGGATAGCGTCTCGAAAAGAGATTGTGTGATGAATATCAACAAAACTAAATAAGGGCAATTGATTGTAGTCGATTTAAATCAGATAATTCTGGAGAAGTTAAGGATTATGAAAACTTGCACCGCTCTTGATTTACTACTACCATTTGAGTTTTTTGACAATGTATATTATATGGCAAAATGGAAGGCAGCGTAGGCAACACCTGGGGCTGAGGCTAGCCAGTAGATGGGTCCCCAGGGCGCTGACCGGACGGCACCGTCGCTGAAACCAGACGGCGAGCGGCAGATCCCGTGCGACGACAGGGACGCAGGTGATTGAGATGCCGACGCACCTCACCAGAGACCCCCAAAACCAGATACATAGCACGTCCGAGGCAGCGAAGAATATGCCCTTCGAGCCAACGCCGTGAACCTCGGTAGTTGCGATAGTAGACAACGTCGCCTGGAGCAAAAGCAGGTGTCTGCCGCTGCACAGGAACCTGATGCGGCGGATGTAGCAAAGACATCAAGGTTCGATGAGGGCGACCGTGGAGCAACTCAGCCGGCGAGAGACCATGTCGGGGCTGAGAGCGATACGAGGACAACAAGAGCAATAACGCGTCCTCCCGAGAGTGCGACTCTTTCCCCTTCAACATCTGTGACTTGAAAGTCCTGACCAATCGTTCAGCGGCACCGTTTGACTGTAGCGGAAACGGCGCGGACGTCAGATGTTGAATGCCATTGGCCTTGCAGAATGACTGAAATTCTGCGGACACGAATTGTGGGCCATTATCGAAAACAATAGTCTGTGGAAGACCTTCAGTGCAAAAGATAGCGGATAACGCTTGGATGGTGGCAGATGACGTCGTGGAAGACATCCTGACAACAAAAGGAAAATTACTGAATGAATCTACCACAACCAACCATCGAGCATTCCAGAATGGACCAGCAAAATCGATGTGTAAGCGTTGCCAAGGGGAAGTGGCTTTTAGCCATGCAAAGAATTTCCGCGGTGGTGCTGATTGTAGTTCGGCACACATCATGCAAGAAGTGCACATATTCGTAATCGCGGCATCGATTCCGAACCAAGTACAGTGCTGACGAGCAAGTTGTTTCGTTCTCACTATACCCCAATGTCCTTGGTGCAGAAGCTGTAAGACAGAGGACTGTAACGAACGTGGCACCACGACCCTGGACTGATCATTATCTGAACGCAACAGCAAAACACCAAGTCGTACAAAAAGTCTCTCCTTGTGAGCAAAAAATCGGCGAACCAACGAGTCCCCGATCCGTGACTTTGACAAGGGCAATTGCGTAGCAACAAAACGCAGAACGGGAGCAAGGACAGGGTCGGCAGGTGTGGCTGTAGCTACACGACGAAAATCAATCGGAAACGATTCGACCACGTCATCGGTTTCCGAATCAATGAACATGCATGCAAGTTCGGAGGAATCGAATGCCCTGTCCTCAGCAACAGGCAAGCGGGACAACGCATCGGCGTTTCCGTGCGTAGCAGTGGACCGGTACAAGATATCGTAGCGGTACTGCGATAGGAAAATAGACCAGCGAATGAATTTCTGCGCTGTACGTGGAGGTATAGGCTTGGTCGGATGAAAAAGCGATGTCAAAGGTTTGTGGTCTGTGATTATGGTAAAGTGACGACCATACAAGAAATCATGAAACTTTGTAACACCAAATACGAGAGCCAATGCTTCTTTCTCGATCTGTGAATAATTTCTTTGACCAGACGAGAGCAATTTGGACGCAAAGGCAATAAGGGTGATCGTGCGATCCATCTTTGTGCGCAAGCACAGCACCGATCCCGATATCCGATGCATCCACCATCAACAAAAGGGGCTTCCGGGGATCGAATGGCGTAAGGCAAGTATTGGAAAGCAACGCCGATTTCAACTGGCGAAAGGCGCGTTCGCATTCCGTCGTACAGACGAACGGAACACCTTTACGGCGTAAGCGATGAAGCGGAGCTGAAATGGAAGAGGCGTGTGGTATATAACGTCGATAATAATTTTTTCCAGCACACTCTGTAGCTGTTTCAAATTCTGCGGCGAAGGCAAGTCGTGTATGGGACGAAGGTGCGTGGGACTGGGATGTATGCCTTGGGCATCGAGTACATGTCCCAGGTATGCCAAGTCCCGAGCAAAAAACACACATTTGTCCTTTCGCAAGCGAAGACCATGTTGTCGCAAGACCTGAAATAATGTTCGGAGATTGGCCAAATGTCCTTCTTCCGTCTTTCCGGAGATCACAATGTCGTCCAGATAATTTGCTGCAGCAGGGACCGACACACAGACAGTTTGTAGATACTACTGAAACAATGCAGGGACGGATGCACAACCGAATGGCAGTCGTTTGAATCGATACAAACCAAGATGCGTGTTAACCACCAAAACGCGCTGGGAATCTTCGTCCACCGATATTTGCAAGTACGCATCTGCTAGGTCCAACTTCGAAAAATATTTACCCGGACACAGTTTGTCAAAAAGATCTTCCGGGTGGGGTAAAGGAGAAGTTGCAATCACTATTTGTGGATTCACTGTTGCCTTGAAGTCCACACAAAGTCTCAATTTGCCGGAAGGTTTTGGCAAAATTACTAAGGGTGATGCCCAGAGAGAAGCCTGCACACGTTCAATCACACCTTGTGATTCCAAATCGTGTCATGTTTTTGCGACCTCATCACGTAATGCGTGGGGAACATTGCGCGCTCTGAAAAATTTCGGTTGCGCGTTTACTTTCAGTTCCAAATGTGCTTTATAGTTCTTAGCGCAACCGAGGCCCGGTGCAAAAATGTCTGCAAATGTCACTGATAGAACCTGATTTACTATAGACAAGTTAAACAATTGAAATAAATCGAAACCAAACAAGTTCACTGCAAAAGCAGAACGAAGGACGTAAAATGACACAAGTTTTGTTTGTCCTTTGTATGTTGCAAGAAGGCTGCACTGTCCTAACACAGGGATCTTTTGTCCTGAATAGCTACGTAATTTAACATTTGCGGCGCGCAACGCAGGTGTGCTCAGCAGTTTGTAAGTGTCTCGATTGATCAGTGAAACTGCAGCTCCTGTATCGAGCTGGAATGGTATCAGTTTGCCGTTAATGTCCAAGTCTACAAAAAGTTTATTGTCCTGCTGACGACAAGAGCGACTGTGTCGTGCAACGTGAACTGACACTGGTACATAATCACTTGCGACTTGACGGGAGTTCCGGCGATGTCGACGCACACTATTTTTGGGACGAACACAGTCATTGTTAGAGAGAGTTGTTTTTGTTGGGAAGTTTAAGGGGGACTAAACAGCTAAGGTCATCAGTCCCCCATTCCAAAAAACCGGCGAACAAAATTTACGGAACAGGTAAAACCCCAAGGGGGGAGGAGACGCCCCTCCCCCCAGTCACTGAAAGAACACCAATGCGGCACCGAACACTAGAGACAAGAAGAGTACAGACGAACACTGGACAGAAAGAAACGGAAGAAAATAAGAGGGTCGGATACTGGTTGACTGACCACGGGAACAAAAATTGGGAAAGAGTCAACCACCCGAATACACACATTAAAATCTGCGACCAATGGGACACTCGAGGACAAGATACACAGAAAGGGAAAGGGACAGGTCCCCCCTAAATGGAACCATAAAAAGGACTACCACGGATAAAATTTAAAACGTCGTCAGCCATGGAGGCATCGTCGCATAAAACCAAAGGCAACGTGCCCGGGAGATTAAAAGTCTGCCGGAGGGTGCGCAGGCGGGGACACTCCAACAAAATATGGGCGACCGTCAACCGGGACCCACACTGACACAGGGGGGGGATCCTCCTGACGCAAAAGATGTCCGTGCGTCAGGTAGGTATGGCCGATGCGGAGCCGACACAGGATGACAGAGTCCCTGCGAGAAGCCCGCAGGGAGGACTGCTACACATCGGTCGTCTCCTTAACAGCCCGCAGTTTATTCGGAGAAGTCAGGCTACGCCACTCGTCACGCCACATCTGAAGCACCTTACGGCGCAACGCCAGCTGCAAATCACGAGCCGGGAGGCCGATCGCCAAAGTGGGGGCGTCGACCGCCAGCCTGTCGACACGTTCATTCCCCGGGATGCCAACGTGACCTGGCGTCCAAACAAAGACCACCGAACGACCAGAGCGGGTAATGGCAAAAACAGACTCCTGAATAAAGGATACCAGAGGAGAAGAGGTATAGCAGCGGTCGATAGCCTGGAGGCTGCTCAGGGAGTCACTGCAGATGACGATGGACGTACCTGAGCAGGAACGCATATGCTCAAGAGCGCGCAATATGGCCACCAGCTCTGCAGTAAAAATACTGCAGCCAGCCGGCAAGGAGCGCTGTTCAACATGGGCAGCGTGAGCAAAAGCGTAGGCAGGACGACCATCCACCAGGGAACCATCAGTGTAGACAGGCTCACAGCCTGAAAATGAGGCGACGAGCGCAAGAAAACGGTGACGGAGGGCCACATGCGGAACCGAGTCCTTGGGTTCCCGTGCCAAGTCCAGGCGGACGGACGGACGGGTCATACACCAGGGAGGCGTGGGTGCACAGGCCTGGAAGGGCGGCAGAAGAGGGAACGACCCCAGTTCAGACAGCAGGGACTGGACGCGGACAGCAATGGAAAGCCCAGACCTAGGTCGCCGGTCGGTCAGAGGGAGAACCCTGGCAGGGAAAAGCAGGCGATGACTGGGATGGCCCGGTGAGCAATGCACGTGGACAGCATAGTCGGCGAGCAGTCGGTGGCGGCGAATCCGCAGCGGGGGAACCCCGGCCTCCACCAGCAGACTATCCACGGGGCTCGTACGGAAAGCGCCAGTTGCAAGCCGAACCCCACAGTGGTGTATGGGGTCCAACAGCGTCAACACTGAGGGCGATGCAGACCCATAGGCCAGGCTCCCATAATCAAGCCTGGACTGCACAAGGGCTCTGTACAATCGCAACAGCGTGCTGCGATCTGCACCCCAAGACGCATGGCTCAGGCAGCGGAGGGCGTTGAGGTGCTGCCAGCACTTTTGCTTCATCTGAGTAATATGAGGAACCCACGTGAGCCGGGCATCAAAGACGAGTCCTAAGAAGCGGCTAGTGTCCACCACTTCAAGTAGTTGACCGTCGAGGTAAAGTTCCGGATGAGGGTGGACCGTCCGACGCCTGCAGAAGTGCATAACTCGAGTCTTGGCCGCAGAGAACTGAAATCCATGAGTCAGAGCCCATGATGCCGCCTTGCGAACGGCTGCTTGCAGCCTGCGTTCGGCGACTCCCGTAGTCGTTGAGCTAAATGAGATGCAGAAGTCGTCGGCATACAAAGGAGACACCGACGACCCCACGGCTGCAGCCAGACCATTAATGGCCACTAGAAATAAGGAAACGCTCAACACCGAGCCCTGCGGGACCCCATTTTCCTGTATATAAGATGAACTAGAGGCGGCACCGACTTGCACCCGGAAAGAGCGGCGCAATAAAAAGTTTTGAAGAAAAGCTGGGAGCTGACCACGAAGACCCCACTCGCGCAACGTAGCAAGGATGTGATGCCTCCATGTTGTGTCATATGCCTTCCGCAGATCAAAAAATACAGCAACGAGATGCTGACGGCGGGAAAAGGCCGTACGGATAGCAGATTCCAGCCGCACCAAATTGTCCGCAGCAGACCGGCCCTGACGGAAGCCACCCTGGGATGGAGCGAGGAGACCGCGCGACTCAAGGACCCAACACAAACGCCGCCCCACCATACGTTCGAGCAATTTGCACAAAACGTTGGTTAGTGTAATGGGACGATAGCCGTCCACCGCCAGAGGGTCCGCACCGGGCTTCAAGATGGGAACGATAACACCCTCTCGCCATTGCGACGGGAACACGCCCTCGCTCCAAATGCGGTTAAAGATGGTAAGGATGTGTCTCTGGCAGTCCCTGGAGAGATGCTTCAGCATCTGCGCGTGGATGCAGTCCGGTCCTGGCGCTGTATCAGGGCAATTGGCGAGGGCAGCGAGGAATTCTCTCTCGCTGAAAGGAGCATTGTATTTTTCAGAACGACGTGTGTGGAACGATAACGGCGTCCGCTCGGCGCGCTCCTTTAGAGAGCGAAAGGCAGGAGTGTAAGTTGCAGTCGCAGAGCTCGTAGCTAAGTGCGTGGCAAGGTGGTCAGCAATGGTGGCTGCGTCCGTGCAGACAGCGCCGTCCAGGGAGATTCCAGGGACACCCATAGGGGTCTGGTATCCATAAATCCGCCGGATGCGGGACCACACGAGCGACGGGGAGACACGGGAGCCCAAGGATGAAATGTACCTCTCCCAGCATTCCTGCTTACGCCGTGCAATAAGACGACGGGCCAAGGCACGGAGCTTCTTAAAGGTGATGAGGGTCTCCAGAGACGGGTGCCGCTTATGACGCTGGAGAGCCCGCCTACGGTCGCGAATAGCCTCAGCAATCCCCGGCGACCACCAGGGGACAGACTTCCTCCGAGGGAGTCCAGAAGAGCGAGGGATGGCAGTCTCGGCCGCAGAAATAATTGACGAGGTCAAGACACGGACCACCTCGTCAATGTCACCCTGTGGGAGAGAAGCAATGGTGGCAGCGGAAGTAAAAGCCGGCCAGTCAGCCCTGTTGAGAGCCCAGCGGGGCAGGCGCCCAGAAGAATGACACTGGGGCAGTGACAAATAGATGGGAAAATGGTCACTACCACACAGATCAGGATGCACTCTCCAGTGAAGGGATGGGACAAGTCCGGGGCTGCAAAGAGAGAGATCGATGGCCGAGAACGAGCCATGGGCCACACTGAAATGCGTGGGAGCACCGGTGTTCAAGAGGCTAAGGTCGAGCTGAGCCAACACATGCTCCACAGCGCGACCGCGGTCATCGAAGACAGTCCCACCCCATAGAGAGTTGTGGGCATTGAAATCGCCCAGAAGCAGCAATGGCGGCGGGAGTTGAGCCAGCAGCACAGCCAAGACATGTCGGGGGAGTTGCCCATACGGAGGAACGTAAACAGAGCAAACAGTAATAGCCGGCGAGAGCTCAATCCTGACAGCGACTGCCTCTAAAGGCGTCAGAAGGGGTACTGGTGAGCTACAGACAGAGTGGTGAACAAAGAGGCCAACTCCACCTGAAGCTCGTTGACAGTCAGCGCGGTTCTTATAGTATCCCCGATAACCGCGAAGGGCAGGGGTCCGCATTGCTGGAAACCAAGTTTCCTGAAGAGCAATGCACAGAACAGGGGAAACACTCAGAAGCATCCGGAGCTCAGGCAGGTGGCGGAAATAACCGCCGCAATTCCACTGGAGAATGGAAGCAGGAAGGGACTGGGAGGGCGTGAAGGCGACTAAGAGGCAGACGGCGCCGCAGAGTCAACGGCCGCCACTGAGCGAGAGTCAGCTGTGTCCATAGGAGAGGTCCCCGAGGGTTCCATGAGGGCGAGATCCGCGGCAGAGGCGAGGATCTCCACCGCATCCCCAGAGCCAGAGCTATTGACAGCAGGCGGTACTGAAACTGCCGGAGCGTCCTTCTTCTTGGACACGTTCCGGTCCTTCTTCTCGCGTCTGTCCTTTGAATAAGAGGGCTGGGAGAGTTTCTCTGAAGGAGCGTCGGAGGCTGACGACGACGCAGAAGCCCTACGACCAGCAGGTGGATGAACCTTCAGCCACTGGCTGACATCCGGCGGGGTAGCAGAAGAAACGGAAGAAGGGAGGGCCCCGAGGGACCCCTTCCGCGAGAGAGGAGCCCGCAGAGACGACGCCGGCGGAGACGATGCCGGCAGAGACGACGCCGGCAGAGAAGGGGGAGGGGGAGGGGGAGGGATCAAGCCCCCTGGTTTTGGAGCAGATGTCACTCCTGAAGCATGTGCGGGGGGAGTGACAGAAGGGGGTTTGCCCCCAACTGCTAAGGGGGCAACAGAGGAAGGCTTGCCCCCAGACACGAGGGAGGCAGACAGAGATGGACGGCCCCGAGGGCCAACTGAAGGCGGCACAGAGGAGGCGACAACTGCCGCCCGCGAGGGCGAGGATAACGTAGCTGCAGCATAAGAAGTTTGAAGAGGGACAGGATGCAACCTTTCAAATTTCAGTTTTGCCTAGCGATAAGTAAGCCGGTCCAGGGTCTTAAATTCCATAATCTTCCGCTCCTTATGAAGAACGGGGCAGTCCGGCGAGCATGGAGAGTGGTGTTCCCCACAGTTGACACAGACAGGTGGAGGCGCACATGGAGAATCCGGATGAGGGGCGTCCGCAATCTCGACATGTGGTGCTGGATGGGCAACGGGAGGACATATGCCCAAACTTCCAGCACTGGAAGCACCGCATCGGGGGAGGGACGTATGGCTTGACGTCACAACGGTAAACCATTACCTTGACCTTTTCAGGCAATACAGCACCCTCGAAGGCCAAGATAAAGGCACCGGTGGCCACCCTGTTGGTCTTGGGTCCTCTGTGCACACGACGGACAAAATGCACACCACGTCGTTCCAAGTCAGCTCTCAGCTCGTCATCGGACTGTAACAAGAGGTCGCGATGGTAAATAATCCCCTGGACCATATTTAAGCTACCGTGGGGAGTGACGGTAACAGGGACGTCTCCCAGCTTATCACACTAGAGCAACGCCCGTGACTGGGCTGGGGAGGACGTCTTGAGGAGGATGGACCCATTCCTCATTTTAGACAAACCCGCCACTTCCCCAAACTTATCCTCCAGGTGTTCCACAAAAAACATAGGCTTTGTCGAAAGAAAGGAGTCACCATCAGTCCTGCTGCAGACAAGGTATTGTGGTACATAAGGCTCCTGCTTGGCACTAGATCTGCGTCCCTCCCATGGCGCAGCCAACGAGGGGAACGACTGAGGATCATATTGTGCAGCATCGAATTCAATTTTGCCTCGCTTAGAGACGCTGGTGGCAGTGCGACCACCAGCTTGGTGAGATTTATTGCGCTTCATTGCGCCACATCCGCCCAGATGCCACCTACTCCGAACGAGGGCTCTCCCCAAGGGCGCCACCCAGCCAAAGCAACGGGTACCTGGCCGATATCCCATTGCCCGGAGTCCCCGTGCCCCAGACAAGATGGGCACATACTCCTTGGCATGCATGAGGAGGAAACAGCTCTGGCATCTGTAGTGCGATCCCTGCGTGGTCAGGGGGCTACCACCAAGAGGGTACATGACGACCCCACCACAACAGACTGGCTACCGTGCTGGATTTTAGGTGTTGAAAGGGTCCACAGTTGCCGTGGGCGCTGAGAAGGGGATTGCGCACAAGACGAGGAGGCAACCCAGAAGACATGGGGTGTAAATCCCTCCACACGACAATAGATAGCATGCAAGATGGAGGTGCACGATGGACCAATAGAAAAACACCACGTAAGGCGTCCTTCCCCAAATGGCACGCACTGACAACGGAAATTTTGAAAATGGCAGGTCAAACCCAAGTGGGGACCATCACCTATTCGTACCCCCGAACTCGCAGGGGGGGTTAGAGAGAGTGGCACTGGGCGGAGTGGAATGAACTACATGAATTTCCATGGGCGAAGTTCCGCGAGCCTGAGTATCCTTGGTTCGATTCCGATTCCAGCGCGATGCGAAGGGCCTGGAACGGTTTTGAGCTTCCGATTTGAGCTTTTTTTGGCAAACACTCTGAACATGTCCTTTTTATTACAATAAAAGCAAATCGCTTGGCGTGACAGGCAATTCTCACGCGAATGTTTAGTAGCACATCGCGGGCATGATTTGATCACTGCATTAGCTTGCCTGCGCGGCACACGTGGCTGAGAGCCTGGCGGCAGCGGCGCGGCTGGGCGCGAGGGCTGTTTACTGCTACGTGCAGCTCGCCCGGCGTGCCGGTTAACCTGACACACTGCTGGCAGGGTTTCGAATGATTCCTGAGCAAAGTCAAGTGTGTCCTGCCGATCCAATATGTTCATCACTTGTTGAAGGGAGGGATTTACTAGTTTCAAAATCTGTTCCCTTATACGAACATCAGAAACGTTCTGTGCAATTGCATCACGTACCATAGTATCGGAATAAGGGAATCCACATTGACACTCAAAAGCACAATCCGTAGTAAGGCCTTGCAAGGTTGCAACCCACTCCCGATTACTTTGACCTGCCGTACATTTTGTACGAAAGAAGGTACACCTTTTCGCAACTACATTGACTGATTCTTTGAAGTATGCATCTCATGCAGACAAAATTTCTTCGTAGGACAGAGTTGCTACGTCGCGTCGGGGAAATAATTTGACTATCACACGGTACATGGTCACACCTACGGAAGAAAGGAGAAAAGGCTGCCGCTCGTTACCTTGAATTCTGTAGGCGGCGAGATGGAATCCAAATTGGCGTGACCACTCCGTCCAGCTTTCCAGTGCAGCATCAAAAGGTCGAAATGTTGGTGCAACAGCGTGTTGTGGCTGCATTAGCGGTGGAGCGGCGGCTGCCGCATCGTTTTGCATTGCACGTTGACCCTGTACGAGCTGTCCAAGGGCATCCAGTAAGGCCTGCGTCTTCTGATTCTCTAAGGGATAAAATTCGGACAGTATATCTGGAGATTGTGGCGAAGCCATTACACAAGTAAATCAGGCAATATCGATAAGAACACTTGTACTCTCGTCGCCAATGTTGTGGTTGGCAGGAGAGACAACCGTTTTCCTAAAGGAGGACGAAATGCACGCGTTTTAGCTCACGCAGGCTGGCGTGAGGTCTGGAACATGACAAGGGAATTAGAATTGAGAAAAACGGACGTAGCTGGTGGAATACTTAACTTTAATCCATTAATGGAGAACGTCGCTCTTTATGGTACATGATTCACAATATCAATAGTACGGATACTGGCGCCTTGCTAGGTCGTAGCAACTAACGTAGCTGAAGGCTATGCTAACTATCGTCTCGGCAAATGAGAGCGTAGAAGTCAGTGAACCATCGCTAGCAAAGTCGGCTGTACAACTGGGGCGAGTGCTAGGAAGTCTTTCTAGACATGCCGTGTGGCGGCGCTCGGTTTGCAATCACTGATAGTGGCGACACGCGGGTCCGACGTATACTACCGGACTGCGGCCGATTTAAAGGCTACCACCTAGCAAGTGTGGTGTCTGGCGGTGACACCACACTAAGAGAGGTACGCTTCTTTTTTCTTTGAAGCCGTTGCTACTAATAGTTGTGAAGTAACAACTTGATCCCTATCTACATGTTTGGATTAACTAAGGAATCGCTAATGTTGGCTTTTACTCTGCTGTAGGGTTAGACTACTATTTTCTTGGGAGTTCCTCCGTTTTCATACCAGATGGTTCTTTTGTTCAATTGTTGAGATGATCCCGACAGTCGTAATGAGATCCATAACTTCTGAATATTATTATGGATATGGAAACGACGCTCACTAAATGTGCAAGGATCGTACTGAATCGTTATAAAAATAAAATATTAAGCCCTAGTATATTAATTATTCATAACAAAGCTGCTCAATGGAAACTCTTATGATACTGTACGACCATACAACGACAAACCCTCCCGTTGACGTTCATAACGCATATCGGAATTTAATGCCACCCTCACACGCTTTGCAATGTGGGTGCCTTTCATAGGCTGATTCAAACTGTAGAATAGCTCTCATGAAACCAATTCATTAAATAAATTCAAGTTCAGAACAGTGGGAACGATCTCAGTATCAGGATTAAATCTTAGTTTACTGTGGTATCTTATACACACGAAACGTGGGATGAGACGTTTTAAACTCTTGCAGAAGGTATGCCACTCGACTGTCTCAAGATTGATCAGACAGGGGACGGGGAAGGCCTGGGGTAATACAAAATCTAACATGTCAGCTAAAAATTTAATCTCCTGATAACATCTGATTATCACGCATATGGGGCAAAAAAAAATGATTCGAATGGCTCTGAGCACTATGGGACTTAACTTCTGAGGTCATCAGTCGCCGAGAACGTGGAACTAATTAAACCTAACTAACCTAAGGACATCACACACATCGATGCCCGAGGCAGGATTCCAACCTGCGACTGTAGCGCCTAGAACCGCATGGCCACTCCGGCCGGCCATATGGGGGTAATTCCACTCAGGGTAACGAGTACCATCACAAGAAATTTAAACTGTTGATACTCGCATTCACAGGATCGTGCTCTCTGGTAAAACTGATTACCAATCATAAAACACAGGTTTCGCGATACATGGTTCCCAGTCCACACAAAGTGCTAACATGATTCCACCAAATTAACAGCCCATATTTCACTTATAATGGTTAAGCTCGCTCAAGGCGATGGGAAGAAGGAATAATGAAACGATCTACAAGTCACGAAGAAACATGTGTGACTATCACCCACTAAGGACACCAAGTCCGCTGTGTCAATGAAATTTCTCTATCGTGTAGCATTTCGCTCAATAGAATTTTCTAATCAAGGCAAAACACGGAACATGAAACTTATGAATCAACAGTGAAATGTGACCATATAGGTACAAACAACTGAACAACAAAATATGAGCACAATACCTTAACTTATACAATGAAGCGCCAAAGAAACTGATATAAGCACGTGTATTCAAATACAAACAGGCAGAATACGGCGCTACTGTCGGCAACACCTATATAAGACGACAAGTGCCTGGCGCAGCTCTTAGATCGGTTACTTATACTACAATGGCAGGTTATCAAGATTTAAGTAAGTTTGAACGTGGTGTTATAGGCGGCGCACGAGCGATGGGACACAGCGTCTCCGAGATCGCGATGAAGTGGGAATTTTCCAGTACCACCATTTCACGAGTGTGCCGTGAACATCAGAAATCCGCTGAAACATCAAGTCTCTGACATTCCTGCGGTCGGAAAAAGATCCTTCAAAACGGCACCAACGACAATTGAAGAGGATCGTTCAACGTGTCAGAAGCGCAACACTTCCGCAAATTGCTGCATATTTCAAGTGTCAGTATGCGAACCAGTCAACGAAACCTCGTCGATGTAGGTCTTCGGAGCCGATGGCCCACTCGTGAACCCTTGATGACTGCACGACACAAAGCTTTACGGCCTGCTTGGGCTGTTGATGACTGGAAACATGTTGCTTGGTCGGACGAGTCTCGTTTCAAACTGTATCAAATGGTTCAAATGGCTCTGAGCACTATGGGACTTACCAAAAACAAAAGGTTCAAATGGCTCTGAGCACTATAGGACTTAACATCTGGGGTCATCAGTCCCCTAGAACTTAGAACTACCTAAACCTAACTAAGCCAAGGACAGCACACACATCCATGCCAGAGGCAGGATTCGAACCTGCGACCGTAGCGGTCGCGCGGTTCCAGACTGAAGCGCCTAGAATCAAATTGTATCGAGGGGACGGTCGTGTATGGAAACAACCTCATGAATCCATGGACCCTGCATGTCAGCAGGGGACTGTTCAAGCTGGTGGAGGCTCTGTAATGGTGTGAGGCTGGAGAGATATGGGACCCTGATAGGTCTAGATACGACTCTGACAGGTGACAGGGACGTAATTAGCCTGTCTCATCACCTACATCCATTCGTGTCCATTGTGCATTCCGAATGACTTGGACAATTCCAGAAGGACAATGCGAAACCCCAAACGTCCCGAATTGCTACAGAGTGGCTCCAGGAACACTCTTCTGAGTTTAGACACTTCCACTGGCTCCAGTCTCCCCTGACATGAACATTATTGAGCATAACTGAGATGGTCTGCAACGTGCTGTTCAGAACAGATCTCCACCCCATCGGACGGATTTATGGACAGCCTTGCAGAATTCATGGTGTCAGATCCCTCCAGCACTACTTCGGTCATCAGTCGGGGTCCATGCCACGTCGTGTTGCGGTACTTCTGCGTGCTCGGGGGGACCCTAAGTGGTATTAGACAGGTGTAACTGTTTCTTTGGCTCTTCAGTGTATATGAACCTGATCGTATACAAACGTCAACATCATTAAAAAAGAGGAAAGAAATTTGGAGCATTGGAAAATACACTACCACGCTTCCTTATCATGCAGACAATCAGGTCCTGGTAATAGAAAAGGTAAATAGTTCAAATGGCTCTGAGCACTATGGGATTTAACATCTGAGGTCATCAGTCCCCTAGAACGTAGAACTACTTAAACCTAACTAACCTAAGGAGATCACAGACATCCATACCCGAGGCAGGATTCGAACCTGCGACCGTAGCAGTCGCGCGGTTCCGGACTGAAGCGCCTACAACCGCTCGGCCACCGAGGCCGGCAGATAGATGGTGCTCAATAATTTCTTCATAATGCGGGGCCAGAGTCATAATACCGCCATTAGGCTGTTGTTTATTTGCATTGTTACTTTTACACTTGCACGATCATGATTTCGGCTTCAAAGTGGCATTATCAAGTTTTTCTAAGTGTTATACAGTGCCTAAGATGGCATACTTTCGTATTTAAAATACACTATTAGACAACAGTCTAATGGCGGTACTGACTTTAAAGGAATACAGTGCTTCTCCCAAGAGAAATAAAACAAAATCATCCAATTATATTCTTCTCCCGAGCATCGGTGTAAATTCGATATGAGAGAAAAAATATCGGGACATATTCAAGTCACGAAATCGGAAACTGTAAAATGTCCTACACTTTTCAGTGTCAATGGCGATTTCCAGCATTACTCTTGCACTGATGGAATTTTGCGTCGTTTGTAGTGACATGGATGTAGATGTGATGTTAAACTTTAAACCGCTTATAAAACATAACAAACGCTATGTATTATTTAAAGTCACTGGTTTGTCCCAGAGCCTCGTCCAGCGAACACTTTGTGTCCTGTTACACTGTAGTGAATGCTACTGCGTACTTGGTGCATACCATGAGCTGCTGAAACAAATATTTTCATTGCCCGTAAGATGATTTATTTTTCAAGGTGCAGAAGCCGTACCGGGTGTTAGGTGTGTAAATTGCAGATATTGTCATCTGGGTATCTCAATATGTACCCAGTTGAGAGTGTAACTTCTTTTTTCTCTGCAGCTGATAGTCTTCCCACAAACACGTCGTGTGCTATTTTACGCATCGTCATTACTGCACCATGTAAGTGCACTACGCCTGTCAGTATGGACGGTATGGACGTTTTGCATCCATGCATCCATACATTAGCACCTTACCTGCTGCTCAGAGAAAAAATAAGCATTAAATGTTTGCTCTTGCTACATGTACTTGGAGGTACTAAGCAACCTAAAAACATACTACTCCTAATAGCTATAATCATTAGTCTGTAAATGAAGTAAATACTGATATAGTGTTCAGTATAAAGTCCTCAGTTAGAAATAAAAAAAAGTGCTTATACCCCTACCATCCTGCATAGGAATCCCAGTGGCTCACTTTATAGTTTCTCTTCAGTTCTGCTCCTTAGAGTATAGCAAACTGTTTCGTACTTCCTAGTGAGAGACAAACTGTGTATCCTGTGACTGCACAGAATGAAGCATAGCTTTCATTACCCGTTGCTCTGCAATGTCCGAATATTTTCTGTCCACAGAAAGTAAGCGAATTACTCTATTAAACCTATAATCATTCACTTCTACTCATGATACTAAAAAAGTTCATCTTAGATCATTTTAAGTACAGCTAAATATGGGCTCCATGTTGACAATTTTAAATATTACTAAATGTGTGTGAGTGTACGTGTGGGTGTGCGTGTGTGTGAGGGAGGAGGGGGGGGGGGGGGTAGTTATTGTAAATGTTCAAATATATGCAGCACGTTGATTAAAGTTTCCATTATCAATAGAATAGCCGGCCGAGGTGTCCGAGCGGTTCTAGGCGCTACAGTCTGGAACCGCGCGACCGCTACGGTCGCAGGTTCGAATCCTGCCTCGGGCATAGATGTGTGTGGTTAGTTAGGTTTAAGTATTTCTAAGTTCCAGGGGACTGATGCTCTCAGAAATTAAGTTCCATAGTGCTCAGAGCCATTTGAACCAGTAATAGAATGCACATTTCGTTTACTTCATTTTTCATGTATTTGAAGGAAGAAAAAAAAACTAACAGCACAATGTCGCTAGATTTCAGTGAACGTTCTTGTAAGTAGAACGGTACATTTCGAGAAGAGCTGCAGAGATAAATTACGCGAGTGACTGAATACCGTACACGTTACGCTCACTGAAACTGCAATTTACTCTGTCGCGTACAGGTTCTGCTTGAAAGATATGTGGTTGTGTTGTGCATCGCTTCCCCTTGGAATGAGAAACACGTACTCCAGACTGGCATTCGAGAAGTGCGTAGTTCTCCAGTATTACCACACGGTCTCGTGGCTAAGAGTTATGTAGCGACATTAATTACACGAGTTCAGCAAAAGCGAACATGGTGCGGCAGTTGCTATGAATTACTTCCTTCACAAATGTGTTTTTTATTGTGTGTGTCAGGGACAGAAAAGGCTCTCTGACGATTTGACAGGCGGGTCTCCCTTGATCAATTCTTGTCCGAGCTTTTATTAGCTACTTCCGAATGAATATCGCTTGGCACTGACATCAACCATTTCTTTTTACATTATCAGTGTTACAAATAATGTTGGAACAAAATATCATATTTTGCTCACATCTCTGTCCACCGACAGGTCCTGGTCAAAGATCTTTTAGAAAATGGTAGAATGTCTTTATTCGATATAAAGTCTGCAAAACATCACGAAACGTTGTATCCAATCACTGTTGGATCAGCTTGGTGTTGTAACTATAGACAACAGAGAGGAAATAAAATTTTAAATTCTTTATTTGTAAACACATTTAGGTGACAAAAATCATGGAATTGCGACATTCACGTATACAGGGTATTACAAAAAAGGTACGGCCAAACTTTCAGGAAAAATTACTCACACACAAAGAAAGAAAATAGTTATGTGGACATGTGTCCGGAAACGCTTACTTTCCATGTTAGAGCTCATTTTATTACTTCTCTTCAAATCACATTAATCATGGAATGGAAACACACAGCAACAGAACGTACCAGAGTGACTTCAAACTTTTTTTACAGGAAATATTCAAAATGTCCTTCGTTAGCAAGGATACATACATCCACCCTCCTTCGCAAGGAATCCCTGATGCGCTTATGCAGCCCTGGAGAACGGCGTATTGTATCACAGCCGTCCACAACACGAGCACGAAGATTCTCTACATTTGGTGCCAGGGTTGCGTAGACAAGAGCTTTCAAATGCCCTCGTAAGTGAAAGTCAAGAGGGTTGAGGTCAGGAGAGCGTGGAGGCCATGGAATTGGTCCGCCTCTACCATCCCATCGGTCACCGAATCTGTTGTTGAGAAGCGTACGAACACTTCGACTGAAATGTGCAAGACCTCCATCGTGCATAAACCGCATGTTGTGTCGTACTTGTAAAGGCACATATTCTAGCAGCACAGGTAGAGTACCCCGTATGAAATCATGATAACGTGCTCCATTGAGCGTAGGTGGAAGAACGTGGGGCCCAATCAAGACATCTCCAATAATGCTAGTACTGTAGAGAATGAGCTGCATGTCAACACAAGCACCAAAGTCAACATTACCTTCCTTCAATTGGGCCAACTGGCGGTGAATCGAGGAAGCACAGTACATACTGACGAAACTGAAATGAGCTCTAACATGGAAATTAAGCGTTTCCGGACACATGTCCACATAACATCTTTTCTTTATTTGTGTGTGAGGAATGTTTCCTGAAAGTTTGGTCGTACCTTTCTGTAACATCCTGCATAGAAGGCGGTAGTATCGCGCACACCAGCAATAAAAAGGCATTGCATTGGCGGATCTGTCATTTGTACTAAGGCGATTAGTGTGAAAAAGCTTCTGGCGTGATTTTGGCTGCACTACAGGAATTAAGACTATGGACGCGAAATGGTAGTTGAAGTTAGACGCATGGGACATTCCATTGCGGAATTCGATAGTTAATTTAATATTCCGATATCCACAACATCAAGAGTGTCCCGAGACCATCAGATTTCATGCATTACCTTCCACCACGCAGAAAGCAGTGGGCGGCGGACTTCACTTAACGACCGAGAGCAGCGGAATTTGTATAGAGCTGTCAGTGCTAACGACCACGCAACAATGCGCGGCCGGCCGGTGTCGCCGAGCGGTTCTAGGCGCTTCAGGTTGGAACCGCGCGACCACTACGGTCGCAGGTTCGAATCCTTCCTCGGGCATGGATGTGTGTGATGTCCTTATGTTAGTTACGTTTAAGTAGTTATAAGTTCTAGAGGACTGAAGACCTCAGATGTTAAGTCCCATAGTGCTCAGAGACATGTCAACCAACAGTGCGCGAATAACCGCAGAAATCAATGTGGAACATACTACGAACATATCCGTTGGGGCAGTGCGAGAAATGTGGCGTTAAGGGGCAATAGCACCAGACGACCGACGAGACTGCCTTTGCACGACATCACCTGCAGCGATGACCAAGTAGGTTGGACCCTAGACGACAGGAAAAACGTGGTCTGGTGAGAAGAGTCCCGATTACAGCCGGTAAGAGACGATGGAAGGCTTAGAGTGCGGCGCAGACCTCACAAATCCATGGACCAACGTTGTCAACAAGGCACTGTGAAAGCTGGTGGTGGCTCCATAATCGTGAGGGCTGTGTTTACATGAAATGAACTGTATCCTCTCGTCGAACTGAACCGATCATTGACTGAAAATGGTTATGTTTGGCTACGTGGAGATCATTTGCAGCCATGCGTGGGCTTCGTGCTCCCAAGGAACGATGGAATCTTTATGGATGACAATGTGCTATGTCACTGGACCACGGTTGTTGGCGATTGGTTTCAAGAAAATTTCAGACAGTTCGAGCGTATGATTTGGCCACCTAAATCGCCCGACATGACCCAATCAAACATTTATGGAACATATGGCTGGTTCAGAGGTTCAAATGGCTCTGAGCACTATGGGACTTAACATCTGAGGTTATCAGTCCCCTAGAACTTAGAACTACTTAAACCTAACTAACCTAAGGACATCACACACATCCATGCCCGAGGCAGGATTCGAGCCTGCGACCGTAGCGGTCGCGCGGTTCCAGACTGAAGCGCCTAGAACCGCTTGGCCACTTTTTATGGAACATAGTCAAGAGGTCAGTTCGTGGACAGAATCCTACACCAGAACCACTTTGGCAATTATGGGCGACTGTAGACGTAGCATGTGTCAATACATCTGCAAGGGACTTCCAACGACATGTATGTTGTCCATCCCACGTCGAGGTGCTGTACTACTCCGGGCAAAAGAAAGTTCGACATGATATCGGGAGGTATCCCATGATTTTTGTCAACTGAGTGTGTACTCACGATTGGTAATCACACAACAGCAGCAGAGTTTGACTGCTTCAGTATTTACAAAATAGGAGATGCTGAAATCAGTACTCTCGATAGTAAAATACAGTTACTGTAGAGTCTCGGTTGTTCGAGTCTCGATAGTTCGAGTTTCCAATGATCCGAGCCTCGAACGACGTTACCTGTCTCATTCAGCCCGTGGATTAGGGCGTTCTGGAATGTCTAAAAAAAAAGTATAGACGGCGATTGCTACAGTCAATCCTGCATTCCGAAGACAACGAAAGCATTGCAGGAGCGTTGAAGAAAGTGACTTTGACTGACGTCATGTACTGGATTAGCGAATCTTGGAGCGAAATAAAGTCAGACACAATTTCTAAGTCGTGGAGGAAAATTCTACAGTATGCCAGACACAGAAACTGAAGATCTAGCAGATGAGGAAGATCAACCATTGTGTAATTTAATCAGAAGATTGCCAAGGTGCCCACGCCCGGCTTCCCGGGTTCGATTCCCGGCGGGGGGTCAGAGGATTTTCTCTGCCTCGTTATGGCTGGGTGTTGTGTGATGTCCTTAGGTTAGTTAGGTTTAAGTAGTTCTACGTTCTAGGGGACTGATGACCATAGATGTTAAGTCCCATAGCGCTCAGAGCCATTTGAACCATTGCCAGGGTGTGAAGAGACAGGAGAGGTCGAAGTAGGTGAGTAGTTAAATTCGGACGAATAGTTGGAAGTGACAGACTCTTCTATAACAGACATGGTTAACATTCCATCGCAGTGTGAGTGACGAGGATGACGAGGCAGAGGCTGGCTGCACCGATGATGAGTCACACCGATGGCTACGCTGCTCTCGAGGAAGCCATATACTACGTGGAACAACTTCCTGAGGCGACACCAGCTCACCTACTGTTCCTGAGACGGTGGCGTGACATTGCCGCGAGGAAACGTTGGAGCTTCGCCAAACAAAAGACACTTAATTATTACTAGTCTAAATAAATAATTATTGTTATTCTGCCAATGCAAATGCATGTGTAAATACTTTATTAAAATATAAGTTCATATTTTGACCTGTATTACTTACAATATCATGTTTCCTTTCCCCATTTATATTTCGATAGTCCGAGGTTTCGGTAGTTCGAGGTGGTTCCGGTCCCGTTCACCTCGAACTATCGAGACTCTGCTGTACAACACAGAATGTAAAAAAATCACCAGGAGCTCTTCCAGTTAGATCTGACAGTGAATACACTGCGGAATTAGCTCCATTCCCTGTCAATATTTGTCACAGTCCCTCGCGCAAGGCAATTTCCCACATAACTATAATAATGAGAATGTCATTTCTGTATATAAGAGTACAAGAAAGACTGATCAGATACGTATTATCCTCTATTGCGAGTTAATAACGGATATTCCTAATAGAACCATAATGATACTTCTGAGAGAAGACGAGCTTCTCTCAGTACCATTTTATGGATACAGGAAAAGTCGTCTGAAATACATCTCCCACGTTTCTCTCCTAATACAGGAATTCAGAGACATGCTGAAAGGACAGACTCGGTGGTAGAATCGTAACACGTCGGTCACGCCCGCAGGAAACAATGAGACAGAAGGCATTTGCATCAAGTTGTGGGCGGAAACAATGGATACTTCATTCAGCGTGGCAACAATGTATTTGAACCCTCATCTCTCCACTGCTAGTGAAATGCCATCACTCAGTGACATGAGCACAACACAATAGCATGACGTTTCTACTGTTGAAACACAAAGCCGATAAAGTGTTCAAAAGATAGCTATTAAAACATTTAATTACGACTTGAACTCTCAAACAAGTGAAATTGAGAACAGAAGCATCGGTTGTCTAACAGTGAAACACTGAGGAATCCACTCAGAGTAGGTGGAAGGAGTTCCAAGCACTATGAACACAACTTTCCCTCTGAATACGTACGTCATGTCACAGCTGCAAAATACTAACGCGAATTCTTTACAGACGAATGGAAAAACTGGTAGAAGCCGACCTCGGAGAAGATCAGTTTGGATTCCGTAGAAATGTTGGAACGCGTGAGGCAATACTGACCCTACGACTAATCTTAGAAGAAAGATTAAGGAAAGGCAAACCTACATTTCTAGCATTTGTAGACTTGTAGAAAGCGTTTGACAATGTTGACTGGAATACTCTTTCAAATTCTGAAGGTGGCAGGGGTAAAATACAGGGAGCGAAAGGCTATTTACAATTTGTTCAGAAACCAGATGGCAGTTATAAGAGTCGAGGGATGTGAAAGGGAAGCAGTGGTTGAAAAGGGAGTGAGACAGGGTTGTAGCCTCTCCCCGATGTTATTCAGTCTGTATATTGAGCAAGCAGTAAAGGAAACAAAAGAAAATTTCGGAGTAGGCATTAAAATCCATGGAGAAGAAATAAAAACTTTGGGGTTCGCTTATGACATTGTAATTCAGTCAGAGACAGCAAAGGACTTGCAAGAGCAGTTGAACGGAATGGACAGTGTCTTGAAAGGAGGGTATAAGATGAACATTAATAAAAGCGAAACGAGGATAATGGAATGTAGTCGAATTAAGTCGGGTGATGCTGAGGGAATTAGATTAGGAAATGAGACACTTAAAGTAGTAAAGGAGTTTTGCTATTTGGTGAGCAAAATAACTGATGATGGTCGAAGTAGAGAGGATATAAAATGTAGACTTGCAATGGCAAGGAAAGCGTTTCTGAAGAAGAGAAATTGATTAACATCGAGTATAGATTTGTATCAGGAAGTCATTTCTGAAAGTATTTGCATGGAGTGTAGCCATGTATAGAAGTGAAACATGGACGATAAATACTTCAGACAAGAAGAGAATAGAAGCTTTCGAAATGTGGTGCTACAGAAGAATGCTGAAGATTAGATGGGTAGATCACATAACTAATGAGGAAGTACTGAATAGGATTGGGGAGAAGAGAACTTTGTGGCACATCTTGACCAGAAGAAGGGATCGGTTGGTAGGACATGTTCTGAGGCATCAAGGGATCACCAGTTTAGCACTGGAGGGCAGCGTGGAGGGTAAAAATCGTAGAGGGAGACCAAGAGATGAATACACTAAGCAGATTCAGAAGGATGTAGGTTGCAGTAGGTATTGGGAGATGAAGAAGCTTGCACAGGACGGAGTCGCATGGCGAGCTGCATCAAACCAGTTTCTGGACTGAAGACAATAACAACAATAACGTACGTCATCACTGATGGTCTGACTTTGTTGGCAGAGCGTTGGATCTACGTCAATGAATCGACAGTCCAGTCATACACATCCAGTTTTGTATGTATTCATCAGTACTGGGACACAGTCTGGATGTTTTATTTGGCCATAATATTTCTTTAAAAACTGCAGACCCCGATAGTTTCAGTGGCTTCAGTTGCCAGCGGCGCCAGAAATGTGTATTTTGATGTTTAGTTCACAATCACATTTCGTAGTCCGTGCTGATCCCTACCCTTTGACGTGTTGTCAGTTACTATGAGAGTTCTGCATACATAACCATTACACATGTCATCACCTAGCAAGTGTGCCGCCTGCGCTAAAATTAAATAAATTTTGTAAATACAGAATCAAAATTGCTGTGACTGGCAGGGTAACAGGAGCGTTTATGCTTTATTGCTTTTCTTGACGGGCGACGGGTTGAGAGTTTACACCGATTGCCACTTGTCACTCAATGGATGCTGTGAGGGTTGACAGGAGAGGGCTCGGTAAACTGCAGTCATGGCCAGGTAGCGACTTGAAGTTGGTGGAAATTTGTAAGAGGTGGCAAGCTGCTGCGTGGGAATTTATGCAAGTCTTCGGAAAGTTTTGAGTGTAGAGTCGGCATATCATCTAGCCACCGCCCAAACACCTTCCGCTACTTATCGTGAGCGAACTCCAGAATTTTGACAGTAAAATTAATCTCCGGGTTCCAGCAACCTACACTAAATCCAAGTACCACAAACACTCCGTATCGACGACAAGAAATCATTGCAGCTTCAGACTAGAACACACACACACACACACACACACACACACACACACACACACACACACACACACAGTGATCAACAGGTTTTCTGAAAAACAGACCTACAATATGAATGACCTGTGAGTAAAACTCACACTCAGACAACCAAATAGTAACTCTTAGTTAATCTTATTAATGAAATTAATAAGTAATTGGCCGATACTAAGATTGACAGTAATTAAAATTTGGTGCCAGTTACAATTAATGTGATAGGATAATAAAGTGTAACTCAAAGAGACCCACACTCTGAAGTGACCAAATATACAGTAATAATTTTATTCGATACGGTGAAGGCTTTGACGACCAGATATCGTAGTTTTTACTAAAAATGAAATTCCTTCAGCTATACTTAAGATTTTATATTTATCTTAAGTACAACTGGAAGAATTTCATTTTTAATAAAAATTATACCAGCTGTATCCCACATCCATCAGATTTAAATATGGATATACGAAGTATCATAGTTGCTGATATAAGGTAGTAAGACTTTGGTCGAAGAAACTTTCCGGTTCCTGACGTTTGTCCACATCAGCGATAGACATCTTCGGAGGTGCTCCATGCGACTCTGTCTTGCCGACTAACGACCAAGATATCGGAGAGCGACACAAA
Source organism: Schistocerca gregaria (assembly GCF_023897955.1). Classification (NCBI taxonomy): domain Eukaryota; kingdom Metazoa; phylum Arthropoda; class Insecta; order Orthoptera; family Acrididae; genus Schistocerca; species Schistocerca gregaria. The sequence continues at coordinate 189,711,488 of NC_064923.1, read as the reverse complement.
TACTGCGTGATGTAGGTGTGGTCGAGTTTATACGTGATCAGCACAGTTTATCGTTGCCAGAGATAAAAACGTATCTGTTCTGCAGAGCCACTAGCCATATAGCATTGAATTTCATTGGCTTTTTCTTATCTGTTAAAATTATCACTATGCTTATTTATTTCGATGGCTTCTCTATGCAGTCGTGGATATCGATTTGTCGAAGCAGATAAAATTTCGGTTTTTCAGGATTTCCTGACTCAAGAGCAAGGTCTGCTACAGCTGAAAAATGATTCAAATGGCTCTGAGCACTATGAGACTTGACATCTGAGGTCATCAGTCCCCTAGAACTTAAACCTAACTAACCTAAGGACACACACAACCATGCCCTAGGCAGGATTCGATCCTGCGAGTGTAGCAGTCGCGCGGTTCCAGACTGAAGCGCCTAGAACCGCTCGGCCACAGCGGCCGGCTACTACAGCTGATTCTACTGTTTCTCCTAATCGGCGAATATTCATATAAATTTTCAACTTCGTTGGGAAACACTTACTTGGACCAAAAATTTTCATATCCCACTATGTACTCCTCTTAATTGTTGGCTTCATTATTGTTATATGCATACACATTGATTTAATCCATAATACTCATGTAGATTTCCTCCTGCAGCGAATTTCATTTACCTATGCAGCACTTTCCATAACGCATTTCTTTTGATGTACTGCAAAGCAGGATAGTTATTTAATTTTTGCCTCAGGATAAAGAACACCTTATAAAATTCACCACCTCATTTCTAAACGTTATATTGTTCTTGTAATGCTAAATATATTTCTGAAAGTTCACTGTACGAGCAAGGTTCTCAAATTACACCAATACAGCACGAAAACGTAATAGTGATACATTACCATTTTCTTCTTTGACGATTTCTAACAAACAAACCACTACAGAAATTCATTATGGTCTGAAAACTATGATTATTTCACATATCTTCATCCATAAATAAAACATTATGTTGCCATTTATCTTATAACCGTAACTCTCTTCACCACTCAAGCAAAACGTTAGATAAAACTACAACAAAATCTTGAGATTACCTGTTCCTCAATTCATCAGGCTTCCTAGCTGACAATATGTTCCAAGAAGCAAGTAGTACACACTGACCTCCTTAAATATCGGTTAGTACAAGAGGTGCAAGTTTTATAACAGTGGTACAAATCAGGAACCAGTACAATAGAGGCAACTGTCCCCCAAGAAGCCCTGATATGCTTTGAAATTCTGAGCCACAGTACCGCAGCGCATTGATAAAGTGGAGTATCGTGCAATAATTAGTTTTCTGCTTTTGAAGGCGAATACTGTTACAACAATATGTACTGCGTCAGTGTACAATTATAAGAGACTGTGGGTAGGCAGGTGGTGCTTTCATTCTTCTTCTAAATGAACAAGAAAGAAGTTGCAGACAGTCTGTCTGTGAAGGATGGGGGATTAGGTATGGGAAAAACGGACCAATTAAAATAGATACCGCTATTTGAGTTCTGAATAACCGGTATATTTCGGTATTTATTAGATCTAGGTTATAACAGGTGTTTTTAATTTTTTGTAATACCTAGGTAAAAACGGAAATATCCATTAGCCGTAGGAACAGCGCAATTTTTTTCCATTTTAAACAAACCTTTTTTAAATGAGAAATTTTTATTCTTCTAATTTTTTTGCTCTGAAGTATTGGGTTTTTATAATAAAAGCTTTCAGTGCTATTTTAATACCTATATAGACAGAAACGAGCAGTAAACACATGGCGTACGAATTGATGCAGCACTACCGCGACTAATGTGCCCTCTACCATGTGTCGTTTCCTTTTAGATGGTACACGTGAACATGCAGTGTGCAAGACCTGCTCCTTCTGGTCTAAATGGTACTTTCACTGTCGTCGCTGGACAACCGTTGTATATTAGAATAGAACCGACCGTAGCCTGGAAATACTGTACGAAGTGACGTATCAATGGAGTACAATGCTTCATTTGTGCTAAAAGATTGAATGCTTGTCTATTAGTTTTATGACATAATAAAAGGAAAAGATCGTGGCAACAGTAATGAAGGCAAAAGTTAACGATTAATTCATAGTTTACAATAAAAATAGAAAATGCTGATCTGCTACCTGTGCACATAATATGCCTTTATGTGCTTGTAGCCATTGAAAACGGACGAATTAACACGAAACACAGATTTCTTTAACCTCCGTTTTCATTCTTTAGCACTGACTATTTGTGACGCTGAACTAGTGGTATGGACCTATATTGTAATGTGATTTTTGAGCAGAGTTTCAAAAAAATTGGACTCGTTAGGAGAATAATATTTTTTTTATTCACCCACTTATCATTTTTCGAGAAAAGCAGCGAATGGTGGACGAACTAAATTTTCTTTTATTTGCTTATTTAATTTAATATTTTGATTCTATGTCTTTTGAAATTCAAGGACTCAAAATTTTTCAATCTTTGTTCTGTTTCTATTTTTACTACAGGAGCTACAGAAATAGATTATTTGGAGCGCTCTTAACTAAGGTTAAACTGGTGTGGAAAGAAAAACCGATATAACCGAAAAGCGATTGTTTCAGCGCTAACCGCCTTCACTGCCAGGAATAGTAATAGGAGGCAGCGCTGCCTGAAGGCGGCCGTATCGCAGTTGAGGTAGCTGTCGAATCAGTGATGGTCATGGATCAGCTTAAACATTTTGCACAACACCTACTGGGTTCGGCTACTAGTCACACCAACTCGAAAAGCCCTCCGTGCCGAGAGAGCAGCAGAAATGTTGCAGCATTGTCAGGCCAAGCCGGATTTCTTTAGCCGTCTAATCACCATGGATGAGTGCAGGCGGTTTCACTATGACTCAAAATATCAAATTAAATAATAAATAAAAGAAAAATTATTCCGTACACCGTCCGCCGCTTTTCTCGGAAAGTGATAAGTGGTTGAATACTACGAAAAAAAGACTACCATTCTCTTATCGCGTCTAATTTTTGGAAACTCATTTTGTTCAAATGGTTCAAATGGCTCTGAGCACCATGGGATTTAACATCTAAGGTCATCAGTCCCCTAGAACTTAGAACTACTTAAACCTAACTAACCTAAGGACATCACACACATCCATGCCCGAGGCAGGATTCGAACCTGCGACCGTAGCGGTCACGCGGTTCCAGACTTAAGCACCTAGAACCGCTCGGTCACACAGGCCGGCCAATCATTTTGTAATCGGGGATCGTACCACTGCTTGATCATTACGGATAGTTTGTTCTAAAGGACGGAAGCAAGCAGCGGAAAGATATGGACTCACCACAACCGGAAGACGTGTTTTCGGGATTGCCATGGTGTGTTTCTAAACGTAGGGTGTATTATGGTCGTACGGGGTAAACCGTCACAGAAGTGTCTCTCCTGATGAAGCTAGAGTACTTAAAAGACGAAACATCATGGAAAGCCGCACAAGGGTGTGTCTTTTCTCCACGACGACAGCACAGTTCATTCTGTACAAGATGTAGACACACTTGTTGCTTCTTTGAGCTATAAAATTTGTCCTCAGTGCTCATGTTCTCCTGGGATGACAACTAGTTACTTCTTCCACTTTCGTTGGACGAATAAGCAATTAAAGGCAGGAATTTCCAAAATGACGAGATTATTTTCGAGGTGGGACGTTTCCTGAACGACCAGAACGCAGTCTTCTACGCGGATGCCAATTTTTAAGAAAGTCAATTAGTAATGTGCTAGATGGTGTACGAGGTGGGTAGTGCAGGATATTTTTATGTGTCGCTATATTAGACATTACTGAGAAACAAACATACAATTGAAACAAGTGCAGTAAATTCAAAGACTTTTTTTTTACCTGCTAGAGCCTGACGTCTGAGATCTGTCTTACATCTCTGAAGTACGAGCTCAATGGATCATTTTTTTGAATGGAACACTCAGTTGCCCCTTAGTAGCTAGCAGCTTCTGCTTCTTAAAATTACACTAATTAACTGCTTTTTCTTTTGAAAATATGCATCTTTTGCACTAACAGAGCGCTTAACAGTTCTGTGAACATTCTAGCACTGATTTCTATCTTGTTCTTCCTCACCAAACTAAAAACTCTTTTCACTGGGTAATTGGCTCTGAGCACTATGGGACTTAAGTGCTGTGGTCATCAGTCCCCTAGAACTTAGAACTAGTTAAACCTAACTAACCTAAGGACATCACATACATCCATGCCCGAGGCAGGATTCGAACCTGCGACCGTAGCGGTAGCGCGGTTCCGGACTGTAGCGCCTAGAACCGCCACTGGGTAATTACTATGAGGTGCCAGTAAAATAGCCGTCATTAGCTTACTCAGTGAAGAGCCCTTCCTTATTCCTGAAGCTTCAGTGAGATTTGAAATCTCATACCAAATTCTGTTAGCCCTCTCTTCTTTTTCAAAAGAGAATGCAGCAGACTGGTAGCGACTGAACTCTATTCCGAAAGATTCAATTTCTTCTGGTGATAGAATGTTAGAAAACTGGTCCATCGCTTAGTCTATAGATTTTTTCTTCACTTTCTTTGGATAACATCAGCATCTTATCCTTAACTGACCGTTTGTTGATAATGCACTCACACTTTTCTGTATAGAATAGTTTGCCAGCGAAATAACAATTTTTCGATGTGGTTTTGATTAGAGAAACTTCCTTTACGTCAGCCGTCGTGTTTGCCCCAATGACCAACTCACTGTCACTTTTCTGTATCTTAAAAGACCCAGATTTCACATGAATCAAATTACTATAGGACTCCGGAACCAAGGATGCACTCATAAAGCGAACAATGAGCTCACTGAAAAGATTATTTAATTTTGAATGAAGGTCTCAATATGTGGCGCCTCTTGTTGGAGGAATACATCTGAGTTGAGAAGTGGAAGAACAGAGCTGAGGAACGAAAGATAAAGCTTATTAGATGGTTTTACAAACAGTGCCTTATCTTGCAGAAATTGTGAGGTGGCCTTATCAGGGTATGCTTCACATAATAACACTTTTAAAGGGTTCCACTGTTCTAAGACCCTTAATACACACTGTAGCAGAGACAACCACCTAGTAAAAACATACTTCAATATTTTGTGTGGATTTTCACTGAAGACTTGTTGATGTACTTGTATCTTCAAAGCGTTTTGTCTCTTTGAACGATTTACCAAGTAATAAGAAATATGAATTAAAAACTGTTCAGTATTAATATTTATAAGACCATTGCATCCCTTTTGAGCAGCTAAGGCACAAGATGATAAGCACAGACTTGCACGTGAATATTAGTATTTTCTTTACAAATAAAGGAATTTACACCTTTGGAAACACCATCAACAGTACTTGCTTTGTCATATGCAAAAACTACAGTTATTCCACGGAACCTCCCTCTTCTTTAGTTCATTATCCAAAACACTGAATATTCTTTTGTCTCTATTGTTGTTGGATTCTCGAACTGAGAGAATTACAGTTTACGTAATTTCCACGTCGAAAAGCGACACAATTACTGGGTAGAGCTTTTTGTCGTTCATGTCATTACTGTAATTTGTTGCCACGGGAAAAGGGCTCGGACTTCATTATATTCGTTTCGTTTCCCTCAACTGCACACCTTTAACTAGCGCTCCCGTTTTTGTTCCCGCACAACCGTACTTTGAGGCTATTTTCGAATCGGAAAACATTTTCTTGAACAAATGTTCTGCATGGTCATTGTATGCTAAAAGCAAGTTGTGCTCACCAAGGAATGCCGTACATAACTGCGTTTGGTACCAAACATTCATCTTCCGAGGAATTAGTAAAAATTGTTACATTCTTGTTCGTATCCCTCAACTTCTGTATCGAATGAATTTTGCTAGCCCCATGTTTGCGGCAGTCGTCTGTTTCACTATGCGCAACTAAAACATACCGGCTACAGAGACGACAAAACACCACATGTGAATCAGATTTGGATGAGCGCAGTAAACAGGGCGATGCTTTCGAGTTTTTCTCCCTACATTTTTGAACAGTTCTTGGTTTCTTAACTGTATCACTAGTATCGGTACCGTCACCACACACATTCTGTTGAAACAGCAGTCGCTTCATTGTTTAAAATTTCAAAATTTTTCCGACCTATTTCCTCGACACGCGCTTAGTAAGCACTATAAAAGCATTCTGTGTTAATTTGTTTACGACAAATGCAACAAACGCTTTATGACACACATACACACACACACGTTATTCACTAAACGGATCTTGACTCCTGTTTGTTGTCAGGACAAAACATTCACCTGCGGGGGAGCTCGCAAGGAAGAGACATCATGTGACTAGCAAATAGAACATCTGCGCAAGATACACCACTTCATACCTGGTTATACGTTCCTATGAAATAAGTCACATGCCATATATAGTATGTGTTGTAATCAAAATTTTAAGAGGGGCAGAAAAGGACAAGCATACCAACTATTTAAGAAAAATGTGGAAAGAAATATTGTTTAGAATTCAAGTTGTAAAGAATGAGTTTCTGTTGCGCATCCTTCTGAGCACTGTACATGCTTACTTATAAATTATCAAAAAATCGACAAAAATCATCATTTTTGCAATGTCGTTCGTAAATTTGTAATTAGTGGAGGAAATTCATAATTATTTAGATTGATTCGTAACATTTGGCACCTTTGCTTCTACGAACAAGGTTACTGCCAAGTCATCTGTCGTCGGAAAAAATATGTGGCGTTGAAGTGTGAATACATGGAGGCCTAATACCGTCTCCAACTTCGTGTTGTTCAGTGTGATAATGAAGACTTTATGGCTGCCCCTTGTAGATACTGCAATAAAGAATATCACAGAAGGTGGCTCAATTGGGGGGTCGCGTACACCTCTAAAAAGGGCAGTCAGAGCTTGGACAGACAAATATAAGTAGCTCCAAAGAAAACTACAAACAGAAAAAATACTTCAGCTGGTCGATGAAAGAAGGAATCACAAAACTACTCAAGAAAAGAATGTAATAGAGCGATTTAAATTATTTTTTCTTATTTAACCTGATCTGATTTGGGCCATTTCGTCCCCTCTATATGGGATCAGGCTTCCACAAAAACAGTACACTTTTTTACATCGTAGTTACCCAAGAAATAATAATTTAGTATTAAAATGGTCTGAGTCGACATAGTGACAATGTGAGTAAATAATACTGACTATGAGTTAATGATGTTGATACTGGCAGTACTACTACTACTATGACTACTACAGCTGCTGGTGCTGCAGCCACCAATGATGATGATAATGTTGGCAGTGATAACATGATGATGACAAAGATAACATGATGATGGCAAAGATAACATGATGATGGCAAAGATAACATGATGATGGCAAAGATAACATGATGATGGCAAAGATAACATGATGATGGCAAAGATAACATGATGATGGCAAAGATAACATGATGATAGTAATGATAACATGATGATGGTAATGAACATGATGATGGCAAAGATAACATGATGGTGGCAAAGATAACATGATGATGGCAAAGATAACATGATGATGGCAAAGATGATGGTAATGATAACATGATGATGGTAATGAACATGATGATGCCAAAGATAACATGATGATGGCAAAGATAACATGATGATGGCAAGGATAACATGATGATGGTAATGATAACATGATGATGGCAATGATAACAACAATAGCGACAGATATAAACAGAATTTACAGCTACACAAAATTGGAGTTTTCTGAGATAACGAGATCTGGGGAAAGGAAATTGAAGGAAAGCAAATTTAAGGAGCGCACAAGCGAAGTACACTGGGAAAGTCGGAAAATTTGGTCTGAAAGAAGGATGTTCAGGAGTAACGAGAGCGTACAGGGACAATGACAATCACTATTGGTGGTTTATTAAACAAGTCATTAACTGTCTTCTGAAACTGGAGAAGTTATTCAGTTCTCTAAAATAATGTGGGAGGTTAATCCAGAGTCGAGTTCCTGCTGTTGAAAAAAACTTCGAAAAAGTGGCTGAACGATGAAATAAGATAGAAACGACGTTGCTCTGAATGGAACGGTTGTTTCTGCCATGTTGTTCAGACAAGAGCGTGGAGATCGAAGAGAGGTATATGAGGGACAGTATTCGTCAATAAGACGGTGGAGAAGACAAATGTTATGGAAGTCTCTGCCTTATCTGCACCCAGCAAGGATAACTATGCATATGATCCTGAAATCTGATCCAAGTTTCGAAACACCGGATATAACGAACACAGGCATTCATAACCAGCTCCAGGTGTCGTGAGCACTTTTATACTTTTTTAGGGCATGGAGAGATGCTGGTGCTTTCTTGCACACTGTAGTTAGTACCCCTTCCAATTTAGGTGCTCAGGTAGTATTATTGAAGGATGAAATGAGTAAGAAGTCAAAAGAAACCTTATCGATATGAATGCAGAAGAAATGGCAAGTAGTTCAAAAGGTAATGGTCTTCCGATAGACAGTTTCTGCGTATAGAAAAATCAAAATAACTTTGTGTGTAATTAAAAGCAAGTGCGAGTACATTAAAACTGAAGAAAAACAACAATACTTTCTAAACACAGAACGGCGAGTATGTAACTGAAAAGAGTACAGTGAGACATTTTGCGAAAATGTGGAACTGTATGATGACTTAATACTGGAATATTTTATACAATTGTTGGGGCATGCTGCAAATAACTGATTATTATTCAAGTTAACGCGTAGAATCTATAGACGAGAGACGTACCATCAGACCTTCGAAATCGCGCCACTCACAAAATCCCGAAGATAGCATGGACAAATAAATGCGACAGCTATTTCATAATCAGACTGACAGTTAATATTCCCAAGTTGCTGACCAGAAATATATAAAGAAGAATAAAAATGCAAGCTAGGATCGCTTAGATAAGGATACGTTTGACTTGGACAACAGAGTGTCAGTTCTTAAGTTAATGTTGTAAATCGAAGGAAAACTTAAGGGAAATCAAGAGTTTTCATTGGATCTATCACCCAAAAAAATGGTTTCGGTGGAATGAACAGCCAAGACCACATAAAATATTTCTTCATTTAAGACAACAAGTTTCAACAGACTATGCTATCATCTTCAGGTCTTGAAATCTTTTTGTTGTAAAAAATGCTCATTTTACGCTTACGTCACCCACAAGAAGTCAAGTGGGCAAAAATAGCACATTATCCACTTGACATCTTGTGCACTTGTCAGCGTCAAATTAACACGTTTTACAACAAAATAATCTTAACACACGAAGATGACAGCATAGTCCGTTGAAACCGGTTGTCTTAAATAAAGAAATATTTTATGCGACCTTGGCTATAAAATAGTATTTAAGAATTAAACAGATCGCCCTTCAGTTCTCTCAAAACGAGAAAATTCAAAGTCTTAAACCCTCCTACAGATAGGCATTAGATATACAGAAATGCGGATATTATATTCCTTCAAAACGAGAAAATTCAAAGTCGCAAAGCTTCCTATACAGAAAGTCCGGTATTATACGATATGTAAAATAACCGAGGGGCAATAATAAATATGTAAGACCAAGATACATGTAATCGGATTGCAAGATTGGAGTCTGTCTTCTCTAGGCCTATCTGTGTATCGAAGACACAATGACTGAATGAAAACAAAGGTTCAGAAGTGTGTTTGACACACATGTCGCAAGGACATGAATCATAAAATTCGTTAATAGTTTGCTACTGAAAACGGTGAATTACAGTCGCTGTTGACTGGAATAAAATACACTCCTGGAAATTGAAATAAGAACACCGTGAGTTCATTGTCCCAGCAAGGGGAAACTTTATTGACACATTCCTGGGGTCAGATACATCACATGATCACACTGACAGAACCACAGGCACATAGACACAGGCAACAGAGCATGCACAATGTCGGCATTAGTACAGTGTATATCCACCTTTCGCAGCAATGCAGGCTGCTATTCTCCCATGGAGACGATCGTAGAGATGCTGGATGTAGTCCTGTGGAACGGCTTGCCATGCCATTTCCACCTGGCGCCTCAGTTGGACCAGCGTTCCTGCTGGACGTGCAGACCGCGTGAGACGACGCTTCATCCAGTCCCAAACATGCTCAATGGGGGACAGATCCGAAGATCTTGCTGGCCAGGGTAGTTGACTTACACCTTCTAGAGCACGTTGAGTGGCATGGGATACATGCGGACGTGCATTGTCCTGTTGGAACAGCAAGTTCCCTTGCCGGTCTAGGAATGGTAGAACGATGGGTTCGATGACGGTTTGGATGTACCGTGCACTATTCAGTGTCCCCTCGACGATGACCAGAGGTGTACGGCAAGTGTAGGAGATCGCTCGCCACACCATGATGCCGGGTGTTGGCCCTGTGTGCCTCGGTCGTATGCAGTCCTGATTGTGGCGCTCACCTGCACGGCGCCAAACACGAATACGACCATCACTGGCACTAAGACAGAAGCGACTCTCATCGCTGAAGACGACACGTCTCCATTAGTCCCTCCATTCACGCCTGTCGCGACACCACTGGAGGCGGGCTGCACGATGTTGGGGCGTGAGCGGAAGACGGCCTAACGGTGTGCGGGACCGTAGCCCAGCTTCATGGAGACGGTTGCGAATGGTCCTCGCCGATACCCCAGGAGCAACAGTGTCCCTAATTTGCTGGGAAGTGGCGGTGCGGTCCCCTACGGCACTGCGTAGGATCGTAAGGTCTTGGCGTGCATCCGTGCGTCGCTGCGGTCCGGTCCCAGGTCGACGGGCACGTGCACCTTCCGCCGACCACTGGCGACAACATCGATGTACTGTGGAGACCTCACGCCTCACGTGTTGAGCAATTCGGCGGTACGTCCACCCGGCCTCCCGCATGCCCACTATACGCCCTCGCTCAAAGTCCGTCAACTGCACATACGGTTCACGTCCACGCTGTCGCGGCATGCTACCAGTGTTAAAGACTGCGATGGAGCTCCGTATGCCACGGCAAACTGGCTGACACTGACGGCGGCGGTGCACAAATGCTGCGCAGCTAGCGCCATTCGACGGCCAACACCGCGGTTCCTGGTGTGTCCGCTGTGCCGTGCGTGTGATCATTGTTTGTACAGCCCTCTCGCAGTGTCCGGAGCAAGTATGGTGGGTCTGACACCCCGGTGTCAATGTGTTCTTTTTTCCATTTCCAGGAGTGTATTATATGGATACGGAGTAAGGAAAGACGAAACTATGGAGAAACAGCATAAGTGAAACTAACTACAGTAACAACAAACTTTACAACGAACGTGGGTACAATGTAGTTCACGAATTGCAGAAATGCTACTGGTTAGGACCGAGAGAAGTGGCACAATGGTTAGTATAGTGGATTCTCTGTCGGAAAGCTGACGGTCCAAATTCCTAGCCATCCAGATTTATTTCTGTTATTTCGCTAAATTGGTCCAGAAAATGCCGAGATGGTTCCTTTGAAAAGGGTATGGCCGATTTCCTTCCCCATCCTTTCGCAATCGGAACTTTTGCTCCGACTCTAATGACTTCGCTATAAACGGAACTCCCACCTTTCTTTCTCCCTTTTCGCGACCTTGATGGAATGTAATGTGTAACAGAGGAAACAAGCAGGATGTAATAAGCAGACTAGAGCAGGTAAACCGAACGTAATTCGTAAGAAGCAGTCAAAGGGCATCAAACATTGGTCTCAACTGGAGGAAGGAATATCTGTGGATATATGTCTGGCATACTGCGTGAGCGAACTGTGCGAAAATCGGAAAAAGAAGAATCGAAATGTTTGAGATGTTGAGCCGGCCGGAGTGGCCGTGCGGTTCTAGGTGCTACAATCTAGAGCCGAGCAACTTCTACAGTCGCAGGTTTAAATCCTGCCTCGGGCATGGATGTGTGTGATGTCCTTAGGTTAAGTAGGTTTAATTAGTTCTAAGTTCTAGGTGACTGATAACCTCAGAAGTTAAGTCGTATAGTGCTCAGAGCCATTTGAACCATTTGAGATGTTGACACGGAGAAGGATGCTACAATTAATAAGGTTGTTAATACATGAAGACTTTCTGTGCTGTGTGTCCATCGTCCCTCACGATAAACAGCTACGACCAGAGATGACGCCACCAGTCAGGCATTCTACGGCGTGGTCCACTTAGATTCCGTCAGTCGCCTCATAGAGGCCGCACGTGACAAGAACCTACTGATACTTCCGCCGCACGAGTCGCAAATAATCGCTCCACTAGCTACGCCAGCCACCAAACATGGCGCTGATACGGGGGAGTACCTGCTGCGTGAGCAAAATAGATCGCAGATGGACATTACGACAGGTCAAGGTATGTTTCTTAGGTTGATCGACAAAAGGCGTCTAGTGTCTTCCCGTATGCAGGACTAGAGTTAATATCCTGGCTATGGGAAAACGAGTGTGATGGTGTCAAATAAGTTGAGGGTGTGGTACCTTTGGCTTGGAAAGCCACATATGGCCAATTCCATTTCAAATCTGACGACAAAAATTGAACTTGTATCATTAATAATGTCTAGTACTGACTTTTACTGAGATGACAAGACAAAGAATATCAACTAATATCGTGTAGGAACCTCTTTTGTCCGGCGTAATGCACAAACTCGACGTGGCATGGACTCAGCAAGTATTTGGAAGACCCGAGTAGAAATACTGAGACATGCTGTCTCTACAACGGCCATAATTGTGAAAGTATTGCCGGTGCAAGAGTTAGTGCACCAACTGACCTCTCGATTATGTCCCATAAATGTCTGATGAGATTCATGTCAGACAATGTGGGTGGCCAAATCATTCGCTCGAATTGTCCTGAATGTTCTACAAACGAGCCGCGATCAGTTTTGGACCAGTCACGTAGCGCATTGTTACCCATAATAATTCCATCGTTGAATGGGTGCAAATGATCTGTAAGTAGCCTAGCCAAATGTAACCATTTCCAGTCAATGATCGATTCAGTTGGAACAGAGGACCCACACCATTATGGAGCACCATCAGCTTGAACGATACCTTGTTGACAATTTGGGTCCATGGCTTCGTGGGGTGTGCGCCACGCACGAACCCTACCATCAGCTCTTACCAACTGAAATTGAGGCTCATCTGACGAGGCCACGGTTTTCCAGTCGTCTTGGTCTAAGCGATATGGTCGCGATGTTGTGCTAAACTCCTGGAAATGGAAAAAAGAACACATTGACACCGGTGTGTCAGACCCACCATACTTGCTCCGGACACTGCGAGAGGGCTGTACAAGCAATGATCACACGCACGGCACAGCGCACACACCAGGAACCTCGGTGTTGGCCGTCGAATGGCGCTAGCTGCGCAGCATTTGCGCACCGCCCCCGTCAGTGTCAGCCAGTTTGCCATGGCATACGGAGCTCCATCGCAGTCTTTAACACTGGTAGCATGCCGCGACAGCGTGGACGTGAACCGTATGTGCCGTTGACGGACTTTGAGCGAGGGCATATAGTGGGCATGCGGGAGGCCGGGTGGACGTACCGCCGAATTGCTCAACACGTGGGGCGTGAGGTCTCCACAGTACATCGATGTTGTCGCCAGTGGTCGGCGGAAGGTGCACCTGCCCGTCGACCTGGGACCGGACCGCAGCGACGCACGGATGCACGCCAAGACCGTAGGATCTTACGCAGTGCCGTAGGGGACCGCACCGCCACTTCCCAGCAAATAAGGGACACTGTTGCTCCTGGGGTATCGGCAAGGACCATTCGCAACCGTCTCCATGAAGCTGGGTTATGGTCCCGCACACCGTTAGGCCGTCTTCCGCTCACGCCCCAACATCGTGCAGCCCGCCTCCAGTGGTGTCGCGACAGGCGTCAATGGAGGGACGAATGGAGACGTGTCATCTTCAGCGATGAGAGTCGTTTCTGCCTTGGTGCCAATGATGGTCGTATGCGTGTTTGGCGCCGTGCAGGTGAGCGCCACAATCAGGACTGCATACGACCAAGGCACACAGGGCCAACACCCGGCATCATGGTGTGGGGAGCGATCTCCTACACTGGCCGTACACCTCTGGTGATCGTCGAGGGGACACTGAATAGTGCACGGTACATCCAAACCGTCATCGAACCCATCGTTCTACCATTCCTAGACCGGCAAGGGAACTTGTTGTTCCAACAGGACAATGCACGTCCGCATGTATCCCGTGCCACCCAACGTGCTATGGAAGGTGTAAGTCAACTACCCTGGCCAGCAAGATCTCCGGGTCTGTCCCCCATTGAGCATGTTTGGGACTGGATGAAGCGTCGTCTCACGCGGTCTGCACGTCCAGCACGAACGCTGGTCCAACTGAGGCGCCAGGTGGAAATGGCATGGCAAGCAGTTCCACAGGACTACATCCAGCATCTATACGATCGTCTCCATGGGAGAATAGCAGCCTGCATTGCTGAGAAAGGAGGATATACACTGTACTAGTGCCGACATTGTGCATGCTCTGTTGCCTGTGTCTATGTGCCTGTGGTTCTGTCAGTGTGATCATGTGATGTATCTGACCCCAGGAATGTGTCAATAAAGTTTCCCCTTCCTGGGACAATGAATTCACGGTGTTCTTATTTCAATTTCCAGGAGTGTATAACCAAAGGCACTTGCGTCTGTCGTTTGCTGCCATAGCCCATTAAAGCCATATTTCCCACACTATCCCAACGAATACGTTCTTCGTGCGTCCCACGTTAATTTCTACGCCTATTGGCATTGATAACTCTACTATCCCCAGTCGTTAAGTGAAGCTCGTCGGCCACTACTTTGTCTGTAGTGAGAGGTAATATCTGAAGAATGGTACTCTTGAACGCTCTTGACAATGTGGATCTCGCAGTATTGAATTCCGTAACGATTTCCGAAATGAAATATCCCACGCGTCTAGCTCCAACTACTATCCCGCGTTCAGTCTGTTAATTCCCGTCGTGTGACCATAATCACGTCGGGAGCCCTTTCACATTTATCACCTGAAACAAATGACAACTCCGCCAGTCCACTGTCCTTCCATACCTTGCGTATGCGATACTACTGCAATTGTATATACGCATATCGCTACCCCATGACTTTTGTCACCTCACTATACTGTAAATGAAAACATCTTTCATAAAGGTATCTCTTATTAGGTCTATAACTTCGCTTCCTCCGTTTTTTCTCAAAGTTCGAGGCTTTATTGAAAATAACTTAAAAGAAACTTAAGATTCAGAGTATCGGAAGTCGTTGGCCACTAGTTTCTCCCAGTTTACGGACGGCATAGAAATCCCGTGGCGGAAGAATTGGGCGTCTTCTGAGTAGATCCATAAATAGATCAAATTTGCATTTGTTCATGTGATCGGAAGTACGGCTCATCCCGGCCGCGTTCCATTGATCTAAAAGGATGGTAGTCAGAGAGTAATGTCTGTAGATTATGGCGGGTGAGGTATGGCTTCCATTCCAACAAATATAATCTGTCGAATTTTGCGACACGGGGCCGAGCCGGCATTGTCCTGCTGAAAAACCACATTTTCATGTCTACAGCTGTATTGCGGCCATTTGTCTTTCAGTGCTCGGACCAAATGCATCAACTGCTTTCGATAACGATCTTTTGTGATTGTTTCCGTCGGTTTCAGTAGCTTTGGAAATCGTCTCTCTTGCACCGCCATGGGCCGCCCGGGGTAGCCGCGCGGCTCTCCCCGTAGGAGGTTCGAGTCCTCACTCGGGTATGTGTATCTGTGTTGTCCTTAGCATAAGTTAGTTTAAGTTAGATTAAGTAGTGTGTAAGCCTAGGGACCGATGACCTCAGCAGTTTGATCCCACAGGAACTTACCATCACAAAAATTTCCAATGCCATGCCGGTCTTCGACGTCGGAATCACCATTCGTGAAGCGTTTTATTGTTATTCTCGTGTCAGAATTATTCAGGTAAATGTACATACATTTTTGACCAAAACTTGGCCACTTACAGTGCATTTTCTGTTGTTTGTTGAAGATCATCTTCTGTATAGGAGACTGGGCACAATCGGCACCAAAACATGTGGCGAACTGTTAGTTGTTATCCACAGTCACATCGAATATCGTTTGGATCAGTGCATCCCCATCTTTCGAAGTTAAATTTTGATCTTCCAACCCCGGATCTCAGTCTACTCAAGGATTTCCAAGTTGTCGATTCCCCGTCATGGCGTGGAGGTAGAGCTTCGACAACTCTTTTCCAAACAGGGGGAAAGTAGGTCGTAGCCCTCCATAGCTGTAACCTAGCTTTTTCAGCAGTGGTTTTACGTTCCTTTGATGTCCTAAGGAAACCCTTTCTTGACTTGAAGCGCTGAAAACATTCTCTGCACGTTCTTTCACTAATAAGTCTCTCACCAAAGGTCCTAGTCCGAATTTTATCTGCGTCAGCCGCGTACTTTTTAATGTTAAGGCAGAAAATTAAAACTTTCCGCAGACGGCGAGAATTGGGCTCGCAGCTTAACATATTTAGTCGAGAATAACGTGATGATGTAATCACAAATCGACAAATATTTTCATAGCGTTGTGTTTACAAATGCCTAATATTACTGTATGACACTTATGACCTACCACCCACACCATCACCTGCCGCTATTGCCATCTAACGCAAAACTGCAGAAGCAAAGTTGTAGACCTGATAAATGTTTACTAGTTTTCGAGCTAAAATTCGGAAAAGTTCCGAACGAAACTATCTGTCTGTCGTGTAACTCAACAGTAACATATCGTTTTTCGGTAAACTACAATTCATTTTAAAGTTGAATGTCTGGCACTGATTGAGGTACATAACAGTAGCATAACAGTAATTAATAATTTAAAAGTTTTATTTCGTGTATTAAGTAAAACATAATTTTCGTGAATATTAATCTTACGTTGGCTTGAACCTCTTTTTCTTACACGTTAATTTCATTTTTAAGTTCTGTAGAGCCCCTTGCCTGAAATGCGGCAACAAGTAGTCAATAACAAATATTTATGCTTGCGTTCTACTTATTACTCGACCACGATATTATTTCACTTGATCTCCCGTGGCCGTTTTTGGAAACATATTGCAATAAACAAGTGCAGTGGTGACTGAGGACATTGCGCCACACTGTGAATGATTGCTATTGTGCATAGAGTCAAGTGGTTCCATATGCGCTCATGAAACATCACGATGAAAGCTCATAATAAGCAGACCGAGGCGCCCTCTCTACCACGTGCAGTAATACAGTGGTCGGCTAGTAGGCTGCGATGGGCTGCCGGCTGTCACTGGACGGGAGAACAGGACTCGCTGAGTTATGTTGCGTAATACGGTGTAGCGCAGACAGCAGCTTTTGCCGTGTTTCAGTCTACTTTCTATTTTTTTCTATAGCTCTCCGCTGAAGATACTATAAAAAAATTTCGAATATCGTTTTTAAATCAAAAGCTGAACAGTATGGCAAAGTTTTTATTCCTCTTTTTTCAGAAAAAAATGAAACATAAGAAAAATTACATTAAATTTGAGTTATAAAAATATCCCGCAAGTAGCACCTCAAACTATGTAATAATATGATCATTTTGAATTTTGTATGAATGCAGAGTCTCGCGGCGATAATATTGAATAAAATGTTCTCGGGTTTCCAGCCGCGTCAATTGGTTAAAACTAGACGAGCTTTCGGCCAAGCACCAAGAACATTGTATTCAGTTTTGAATTTTATTTCATAATTAAATGATTCTGAGACTCATAGCTCAGAAACTCGGAATTTTATTAAATTGCGGTAACTTTGACCTTTCAAAAAAACCCTGAAGCACTTCCTTATCAGACCAGAGATTTTGCATAAGATGCTGACTTAACTCTACTGCAGATGACAGAAAAATGAACCTCTGATAAAAATGCAACGTTTCCTGCAGTCCGACTTGAAATGAAACAGCCCATATGCAAGAACAAAGTGCAGTGCCGTGACCTAGAAATGCTAGTGCGTGTGGATTTAAGCCCCTTTGGAAACCAGCCGACCAGGATCTGCTTCACATTGCCCTAGGGCCACAATTCCCGGTCCAAACAACCCAAACGGTCATTCCTGCGCCATGTTGCACAACGGATACACACAAGACCCTGCATGTAGTTTGTTAAGGTCGGCACCGGATAACCACCCAGAATACAGGAAAGTAATGTTAATTAGATTTTTATTACTATAAAACGTCCCATTCACAATTGCCTTAGAGGATTACAATTAAAAATCGTAATCGTTCAAGATGCCTAAGTCGATGACTATAATGATGACCTACTGTTACGACGTGAAGATAGCGCCGGTGTGCCAGTCGGGAACGACACGGAAGAGACCGCTGTGAGAAGAGGTCAGCCAATCGCACGTTGGCCGATCTCCCTCCAGGATGACAACACGACAGCAGTGGACACTAGGTGAAGAAGAGATAAGCAACGCGCCCCAGTGATGGCAACCCACTTCCTAAGCAGCTTCAACTTTAGGCAGTTCGTTAGCCGACGCGTCGTAGGCTCTTCATTAACAATCTCTACGTAGCATAGTTAGAAATCAGCAGTCAGTGCAGTTCAGTTGATTTTGTATGTTGCCCTTTGCTTCCGAGACACCTGTGTAATCAAAGTTAAGTATCTGTATTTGTCTAGTTGCAATAGAACTCATTAATACGAGTTGTCTGATTGTTCATCTAGCGAACCGTGTATGCAGGATTCCTAGACACATCGCTTACCGTAACTACATCATTGAATAATCGGAAGTACCATCCTCTACTGCTTCCTCCCTTCATAATGAACTATGCCACACCGAACGAGGGAAGAAATGTATGTGCAGCCTCTCACCAAAGTTGCACATCATTCAAGCCTGAAGAGGTCTGCCCCTCTCCCCTTGTCGACATCCCAGCTGCAACTGCAGATAGCGAGGTCTGACCAACAAGTGTCTTTTGGATCATTCATCTCCAGATACGGGCTCACCAAATCAGCTGCAACTACCAATCGGGAGACTGGACCTCTCTCTATTTTACTCAAGCATTTATTATTAATTTTTATTTCAATTGGTGGATGTACGAGATAACATGGAACAAAACCTCTCTTTGCCTGTTTGTAATGAAGTTAACTACTTTCTTATTGGAAAGAGGACATCCGCAATATAAGTGCCGGACTGAGGCTTGTCTATTCACTTGGCCACACATGATGCGGTGGCAACTTTTTCCTCCTGCAACATGATGTGGCTGTTGCTATTCACTAAACCACTTGTAATATTGCAACAATCTTCCGCCGTTCGTGGATAAATACGGACGAACAGCTTTTCGGCCAGCTGCAGAGCAATTCGAATCACCATATCCAGGATGGCCCATTGATAGTGAGAGAGCCAAATATCTCACGAAATTAGTATCAAACGAAAAAACTACAAAGAACGAAACCCGTCTAGCTTGAAGTGGGAAACCAGAGGGCGCTATGGTTGGCCCGATAGATGGCGCTGCCATATGTCAAAAGGATATCAACTGCGTTTTTTAAAATAGGAACCCCCATTTTATTACATGTTCGTGTAGTTCGTAAATAAATATCAAATTTTTAGTTACACCACTTTTTTCGCTTTATGATATATGGCGCTGTAATAGTCACAAACGTATAAGTACGTGGCATCACTTAAGTCCCGCCAGTACGGACGGTATTTGCTTCGTGATACTGTACATTACCCGTGTTAAAATGGACCGTTTACCAATTGCGGAAGAGGTCGATATCATTTTGCTGTATGGCTATTGTGATCAAAATGTCCAACGGGCATGTGCTATGTATGCTGCTCGGTATGCTGGACGACACCATCCAAGTGTCCCGACGTTCGCCGGATAGTTACGTTATTTAAGGAAACAGGAAGTGTTCAGCTACATGTGAAACGTGAACCAAGACTTGCAACAAATGATGATGCCCAAATAGGTGTTTTAGCTGCTGTCGCAGCTAATGCGCACATCAGTAGCAGACAAATTGCGCGGGAATCGGGAATCTAAAAAAAGTCGGCGTTGAGAATGCTACATCAACATCGATTGCACCCGTACCATATTTCTATGCACCATCAATTGCATGGCGACGACTTTGATCGTCGTGTTCAGTTCTGCCACTGGGCACAGGAGAAATTTAGCGACGAAGCGTCATTCACCAACAGCGGTAACGTAAAGCGGCATAATATGCACTGCTGGCCAACGGAAAATACACGATGGCTGCGACAAGTGGAACACAAGCGACCTTCGCGGGTTAATGTATGGTGCGGCACTATGGGGGGAAGGATAACTGCCCACCATCTTATCGATGGCAATCTAAATGGTGCCATGTATGCTGATTTCCTACGTATTGCTCTACCGATGTTACTACAAGATGTGATTCTTGAGTTTCTCCCGGCGTATTTGATAATCAAAATATCCAGGGGTGTACTGCCGGTCTATAGTGTCCAACGGGCACAATATTTCGGCGATCAAACATGTCGCCATCATCAGGTGAACTGACGGACTGAGCTCCTGTGAACGCGCCGGCACGGAGATCCGTACGCTATGGCTGCTCAGGGGGAACTGGGTTCGGTCGCTGACGCCGACGCTGACGCTGTAAAGACAAGCCGATCCTTGGCTCGAGAATGGTGCAGTCTAGACAGATTTGTCATTCCTGCGGTTCCTGTGGAAGAGGAAAGAAAAATATATTAACACACTTGTCGATTTTTCCATGCTGGTGTGCCCTGTAAGAGAAAAAGTAACACACTCTGCTGGGGGATTAGTAAAACTTAATCCCTCAGCAGGTCAGGCCAGCGCGTGGTTGGCCTGTGATGTGGTTTGGCCCAGTCCACGGATGAGCCGGTTACGGGAGTGTTCCGTCCTCTCGTAGAATTTCCTGGCGATGGCGCGGAACTTTTCTCGAAGAGGCAGGATTCCGGTGTCCTCGTGGAGTTGGCGCGTCGAAAAGCGCCTTGGAAGATGCATAGCAGTCTTCAGGGCGCGGTTCTGTATCCGTCGCAGAGTCACAATGTGAGCATCTGCGGCTTTCCCCCAGACCACGGCCGCATACTCTAACAGTGGGCGAACCAATGTTAGGTAAAGCGTGATGCCGTGTTGCGGTGGCAAAGTTGACTGCGGGTTTAGCAGTGGATACAGGGCGCGGAGGCGTCCTACTGCTCTCCCTTTCACATCACGGATGTGATGCTTCCAGGTGAGCCTGCGGTCTAGGGTAACCTCTAGGTATTTTGCCGTCCCACTCCATGGGACGGGTTCTCCCAGGATTTCGAGCGGCGTAAGCCCTGGCGGCAGAAGTCTTCGAGTGAAGACGACTGCCTGGCTCTTTGTGGCGTTGAATTTCAACCGCCACTTTGTTGCCCATGAGCCCAAGGCGTCGCACCCGCGTTGGAAGCGGTTTCTCAGCACCTAGCAGGGCTACGTTCCGAGAATGTTGTTCCAAATTTTGCTAAGGTTATGCATCATATCGATTCCGCAGCAGCTAAGAGAATCAAGAAACGAGCCAGCCTCGCATTGGTACGTGAGAGAGTGCAATTCACCCGCCGGAGCCTTGAGTTTATCTCACAGGAATTACTCAAATTACATTTACAACTGGCTACTAAGTTCACTTCTTTTTCCTGGGATTGTATTGATGGTGTCACCTGGGTGTCAGCTGATTCCGTCCATAAGAAGGCTACGGGACGTCAAACAGCTAAGTTCTCACGTCTCCTTGACAAACCATCTCTGCAAGTTCCGTGCAAGACTGTCATCAATTTGAGTGGCATGGTGTTGAGTGATGATGCGGTCTCGGTTTTGCAGAAAGGTCTCAACTTCGCTCCCACACCCAAGTTCACACCGGTCGCAGAAATTGTTAGTGCTGTTGAACAGGTTGCAGCTCGACTTCCGCCAGAATCAGCCGAGGAAATACACTCCTGGAAATTGAAATAAGAACACCGTGAATTCATTGTCCCAGGAAGGGGAAACTTTATTGACACATTCCTGGGGTCAGATACATCACATGATCACACTGACAGAACCACAGGCACATAGCCACAGGCAACAGAGCATGCACAATGTCGGCACTAGTACAGTGTATATCCACCTTTCGCAGCAATGCAGGCTGCTATTCTCCCATGGAGACGATCTTAGAGATTCTGGATGTAGTCCTGTGGAACGGCTTGCCATGCCACCTGGCGCCTCAGTTGGACCAGCGTTCGTGCTGGACGTGCAGACCGCGTGAGACGACGCTTCATCCAGTCCCAAACATGCTCAATGGGGGACAGATCCGGAGATCTTGCTGGCCAGGGTAGTTGACTTACACCTTCTAGAGCACGTTGGGTGGCACGGGATACATGCGGACGTGCATTGTCCTGTTGGAACAGCAAGTTCCCTTGCCGGTCTAGGAATGGTAGAACGATGGGTTCGATGACGGTTTGGATGTACCGTGCACTATTCAGTGTCCCCTCGACGATCACCAGAGGTGTACGGCCAGTGTAGGAGATCGCTCCCCACACCACGATGCCGGGTGTTGGCCCTGTGTGCCTCGGTCGTATGCAGTCCTGAATGTGGCGCTCACTTGCACGGCGCCAAACACGCATACGACCATCATTGGCACCAAGGCAGAAGCGACTCTCATCGCTGAAGACGACACGTCTCCATTCGTCCCCCCATTCACGCCTGTCGTGAAACCACTGGAGGCAGGCTGCACGATGTTGGGGCGTGAGCGGAAGACGGCCTAACGGTGTGTGGGACCGTAGCCCAGCTTCATGGAGACGGTTGCGAATGGTCCTCGCCGATACCCCAGGAGCAACAGTGTTCCTAATTTGCTGGGAAGTGGCGGTGCGGTCCCCTACGGCACTGCGTAGGATCCTACGGTCTTGGCGTGCATCCGTGCGTCGCTGCGATCCGGTCCCAGGTCGACGGGCACGTGCACCTTCCGCCGACCACTGGCGACAACATCGATGTACTGTGGAGACCTCACGCCCCACGTGTTGAGCAATTCGGCGGTACGTCCACCCAGCCTCCCGCATGCCCACTATACGCCCTCGCTCAAAGTCCGTCAATTGCACATACGGTTCATGTCCACGCTGTCGCGGAATGCTACCAGTGTTAAAGACTGCGATGGAGCTCCGTATGCCACGGCAAACTGGCTGACACTGACGGCGGCGGTGCACAAATGCTGCGCAGCTAGCGCCATTCGACGGCCAACACCGCGGGTCCTGGTGTGTCCGCTGTGCCGTGCGTGTGATCATTGCTTGTACAGCCCTCTCGCAGTGTCCGGAGCAAGTATGGTGGGTCTGACACACCTGTGTCAATGTGTTCTTTTTTCCATTTCCAGGAGTGTACGTCGTGAAACTTGTCGTACGTTGACGAAATCCAAGCCGATGAAGTGAAATATCAGCAGTAAAGAGAGGGCGGCCATTCGTGATCTGAGGGAACGCTCTGAAATTGTTGTCTTACCGGCTGACAAAGGCAATGCTACCGTTGTTGTCTCCCATAAGGACTACACTGATAAGATGCAGAGCCTGTTAAACGACGATTCCTACCAGAAGATCAGCGTTGACCCTACAAAGAAGGTGGAGAACAAGACGAGGGTTCTTCTCAAGGACGCAGATTTAGCGGAGGGTGACGCTAAGAAATTGTTACCCCAAGGTCCGGTGCCGCCTAGACTATATGGACTCCCGAAGGTTCACAAAGAGGGGGTACCATTACGCCCCATTGTCAGCAACATCAGGGCACCAACATATTTGTTGGCCAAATACCTGACTGGAATATTAAGTCCTTATGTGGGTAAATGCCCTCATCACATCCGTAATTCCGTGGATTTTGTTAAACGCCTTGATAGCTTCAGGTTGGATGAGTCAGATATCATGGTGAGTTTTGACGTCGTTTCCTTGTTTACGAGGGTACCCCTGCGAGAGTCGCTAGAGTTGATTGGTCAGAGGTTTGACGAGAATACCACTGAACTTTTTAGGCATGTCTTGACTTCCACGTATTTTCTTTTTAATGGAGAATACTACGAACAAACGGAAGGAGTCGCCTTGGGTAGCCCACTCTAACCGGTGGTAGCGAATTTTTACATGGAGAACTTCGAGGAGGAAGCCCTGTCGTCATCCGAATGGAAACCTACTTGTTTTTTCCGTTACGTGGACGACACGTTCGTCATCTGGCCACATGGTATGGATAAACTCCTTGACTTCCTTACACATCTAAACTCCATACATCCCAACATCAAATTCACTATGGAGACTGAAACGGAAGGTAAATTACCTTTCCTTGACGTCTTGGTCAGGAGAAGGGCTGACGGCACCCTAGGTCATGGGGTGTATCGAAAGACAACACACAATGATCTGTATTTGCACGCAGACAGCTGCCACCACCCTTCACAGAGGAATGGGGTACTTAAAACTCTAGTACATAGGGCGCACTATCTCTGACACAGAGAGTCTACCCCAGGAATTGGAACATCTGAGAACTGTATTTCGAAAAAACAGGTACTCAGAGTGGCAGATCCAACGTGCTCTCCGCCCAACCACTGCATCACAACCTGTTGAGATAGATGAAGTCACGAGGGAGGAGGTAGGCACTGCATTTATTCCATACACAGGCGCACTCTCGGGGAAAATCGCCCGCATTCTGAAGAAACACCGGGTCTGAACTGTGTTTTGTCCTCCGAATAAAACTCGTGCACTGGTGGGGAGCGCCAAAGATGACCTCGGTTTGAGGAAGGCCGGCGTGTACCAGATTCCGTGTCAATGTGGCAAGTCGTATATTGGTCAGACGATGCGTACCGTCGAGGATCGATGCCGTGAACACCAGAGGCACACTCGACTGATGTATCCGAGCAAGTCGGCGGTCGCTGAACATTGTTTGTCGGAAAATCACGCTATGGAGTATGACTGCACGAGGATTCTGGTACAGACGTCGAGATACTGGGACAGCGTTGTTAGAGAGGCCATCGAAATTCGCACCAATGACGACCTCATAAACCGTGACTGTGGCTATAATCTTAGCAAGGCTTGGGAACCAGCGATTGGGTTAATCAAGAGTAAATCGAGCAAACGCATAGTTGTGACGACCACGGCGGACAGAGTCATCACACCGACGTCATGTCAGACGCCGTCGCAATCTGTTCCACCGCGCTACCCTGGCGCGGGGCGCGGACGGTGGAGGGAGCGCGCCGCGGGCGGAGGGTATTTAAATCGGCCGCCGCCGCGACCGAACCCAGTTCCCCCTGAGCAGCCATAGCGTACGGATCTCCGTGCGGCGCGTTCACAGGAGCTCAGTCCGTCAGTTCACCTGTTGATGGCGACATGTTTGATCGCCGAAATATTGTGCCCGTTGGACACTATAGACCGGCAGTACACCCGTGGATATTTTGATTACTACAAGATGTTTCACTGCATGACAGAAGGACGATGTACTTCCAAATTTATGGATGTCAGGCACGTAGTTCGCGTGCTGTTGAAGCAGTATTGAATAGCACATTTCATGACAGATGGATTGGTCGTCGAAGCACCACACCATGGCCCGCACATTCACCGGATATGACGACCCCGGACTTCTTTCTGTGGGGAAAGTTGAAGGATATTTGCTGTCGTGATCCACCGACAACGCCTGACAACATGCGTCAGCGCATTGTCAATGCATGTGCGAACATTACGGGAGGCGAACTACTCGCTGTTGAGAGGAATGTCGTTACACGCATTACCAAATGCATTGAGGTTGACGGACATCATTTTGAGCATTTATTGCATTAATGTGGTATATACAGGTAATCACACTGTAACAGCTAGGGTTCTCAAAAATGACAAGTTCACAAAGGTATATGTATCACACTGGAGCAACCGAAATAAAGTGTTGAAACGTACCTACGTTCTGTATTTTAATTTAAAAAAACCTACCTGTTACCAACTGTTCGTCTAAGATTGTGAGCCACACGTTTGTGACTATTTCAGCGCCATCTATCACAAAACGAAAAAAGTGGTCCAACTAAAACATTCATATTTCCTTACGTACTACACGAATATGTAATAAAAAATGGGGGTTCCTATTTTAAAAACGCAGTTGATATCCGTTTGACCTATGGCAGCGCCATCTAGCGGGTCAACCATAGCGCCATGCAGTTTCTCCCTTCAAGCTAGACAAGTTTCGCTCTTTGATGTTTTTTCGTTTGACGCTTATTTCGTGAGATATTTGGCTCGGTCCCGATCAGTGGACCACTCTGTATATACACAGTATACTGTTTCCGCAGTTAAAACCCGTCAGCTATCTATGAGTCGTATCGAACGGTCAACGCTGAGTGTCGAAGTGTTAATCTTTTAGAAGAGTCTGATCCAGTAGGCTGTCAACTGAAAGCTGTGCAAGACTGGACTCTACTGAATTGAACAGTCATCGGACGTTGTGTTAGGTTAACGAAATCAGAACTTTACTTCAGTGCCACACACCAGCTTTACACAATGATGAGTATTTGAGCACGGCGAGACGGGTACACGTGCAGATATCTTTGTTGGTGACTGAGAACGGTGTACTGAACAACACGGCATCAGTATTAAGGTCATTGGCCGACTAATAGTTATAGGAATCACAAGTAGCATTGTTTTGCGTTTTTAATACCTCACAGTATAGGTATTTTTGAGTTGCAACAGCAAGTCATTAATACTTATTTTACCGTTAGCAGCAGGTCAGGTTTTGAAGTATGAGCGCGTATTCGCAAAACGGTCAGTTTTTACCGACAGGCGTAATCCTCTTCGTGGTTCACTTATGACCACGAAGAAAACATCAGAGCGTAACGTTTGACATGTTTGTGGGAAAAATATTCGACGCACAGAAAACAACCAACAAATTGTCTGTAAATGTAAAGATACCACACATAGAAATATCTACACAACCCGTAATGTAAAATCTTTTAATAAATTTTAATAAATTAGTGCTACTGTTCCACATTGTTTTCAAGATTATTCCTATTACAGTATTAATCACCCTGTGACGAATCTAGTTACAAGCGTGCAAGTATGACACTTTCAGTAGAGCAGCTACCTGCCTGTGGTACTGGATTCTCTTCCTTCTAAGGTTTATGATGGGCGTCAAACTTGTTTGGTGAACACAACATCGCAGAGACGGCATAATCATCCGAGGAAAAGAATATATGGATGACACTATCTATAGTGACTAGCATAACGTTAAGACATCATTGAATGTACTTGAGTTGGCCTTGAAGGGCCATGATTCTTAAGAGAAGAGAGATATTTGTATATAAGCAACTAATAGTATTGAGGACCGTGGCTCTACGTGCTGATCTGAAATTAAGAGTTTTCCACAAGGGGGGAGGGGGAGTAAATCGTGATGGATCACACATTAAACCAGACAGAAGACATTTACCTCTTCTTTGTTCTCTTCTCCCTACGCTCCCACCTGAAGGACCGCAGTATTTTCCTCTTTCGCATGTACGCATATTTGCTGACTGACATCCTTCGTAGCATGGCTCCTGTAATTACAGCTCATTTGAACTCGTTGTTCTTCTTGGTGTGTGGAAACCAGCTGGTACAGTGGCTGTAAAACGGATTTATGTCTATATCAGTATATAAAGACGGTTTGACGTCCTTGTCACAAAATTTCGAAAAGTACTTGAACCATTTACTTCACATTATTACACATTGCTCCAATACACATTAGGATGGATGTGGGCTACATATTTTTAATTCACAATATAAACGTATATCATTATATAATAGGAAAACGGTTCGGAAAAATCTAGAAAACGTCTTGTCCTATTTGCTTCGGATTTTTACGCGTTACTGTAAACGTTTTTGGAGGGACATGGATATACTTATTCTGAATATAATGTATAAATCTATATATAATAGGAAAATATTGCCAGCAAAAATCACGAAAAGTTCGTGATCTGTTTATTAAAACTTTTATACAATACTGTAATAAATATTCAGACGGGCATACGCTACATATACTTTAAGCAACAGCGACTACTTTCCTGTTAAAATCGGCTACGAGAGACAAAATGCTGTGCTGGAGTTCGTTCTGCTGTGAAAATGTGCAGTTTTGTTTCCCGCAGTCAATTTTATATATGAAACCATGACATTTAAAAAATTAGAGAAATTATTTCTTGCATATATATTTTTTCACATTACACGCATTTTAAAACAAACATTGCATACACATCAATGTGTTGCTTTGTTTTCTCCCTGCATTCAGTTTTCACATATAACAGGAAAACTCTGATTCAGGCTAATTAGTTTATGATTTGAATAATACTACTTCGGAATCAGAATTTGCAAAAACAATGAACAAGGTTCAAGATCAATGAGAGGGAGGAAGAGGTGAAACGCCCCTTAGAAAAATTGTACAAGACTGTGATGAAACTGACACACAATATTTTTGGCGCAACGCAATCTGACTTCCAAAAATCCCTACGAAAGAATGGCCCTGACTAACATTAACCTATACGTTTCACAAATCACTTACCTCACAAAAATCTTCGTTACTCAAGCTACTGCAATACAGCGAGCGCCACTACTGCCAGCTAAATAAAAGATTCAAACTACGGAAGTCACTAACTACTGAGGCACAGTTAGCAAATGAAAGGTTTTAATAGAGAACAAACAATGTATTTACCTTTATAGTCACAATATATATATCAGTTCATGACACCAATTCTTACAAATTTCAAAACTCCGCCATCTCTCTCCCCACGTCCACCACTGCTGGGGGCTCACCTCCAACTGCGCAACGCTACGCGCTGTTAGCATCCAGCTGCCGCTGCCCAACACTACAATGGCAGACAACAATGCAAACCAGCCACAGACTGTACACGGCACAGCCAGTGATTTTTATACAGAGCGCTACGTAGCGACGGCGTTACCAATAAAAAAACCTAAACAGCCTACTTACATAGCCCCCATGCTTCCCACAAAAAATTTTTACAAATTGTTTTGGGCAGTGGCCAATAATGATTTGATAAAAATTTTCATAATTACTATAACAAAGATATCAAATGCACACACTTATTGATACAATGTTGGTCAAAAGCTAAAATTTTCTCACAGTCCATATAGACAGTCCTGATCATTCATCACAGTAAAATAGTAGTGTTTTTCTCAAAGACTGAGCAATAAAAGAAAATGCACACGGAAGTAGTGGATTTCCATGCAGTCTTGAAGAAGTAGTGTTGTCCTTCCAACGAAAGACAGTGCTGACTCTTGACATGCAGACAGGTAATGGGCCACAACAGAGTCAGTCGACGTTGAAGACTATCGGTAGGTAGGTCATCACAGAGCAGACCCACTGCAGTCCTGGTAGAGATTACGGTATTGGTGGGCCACCAGAGGTGCAGACCCATTGCAGTCCTTGTAGAAATAATGGTATTGGTGGGTCATCAAAGGTGTAGAACCACTGTAGTCCTTGTAGAGATGGCCAGCAGCCATCTGTTTGACTGTGCAGGCGCACAATCACCATTGAAGAGTCTTGCGGATAATATAACAAGTCCACAACCACCACTTGTGCACTCAGAAAAATTGTTTTTGAAATGTCCTTAGAACCAGCAATGCTGTTATCCAGACCCTTACTGAGTTATTAACACACGTGCAAACACTATCAGTCCCTACTTCTCACATATTGTCCATATACTACGACCAACAGAATCGTGTGCAGTGAAATGTAATTTACAAGTTACTTAATTTGATGAACTGGTGTCAATTACAATTTTATAACATAAGAATGCAATAACAAACGTACAAAATACATCTTTAAACAACATAACAATACAGATAACATTTGCAGTAGTATAGGCTTTACAAAAGAAACGAAATAGCAAATACATCAGTGTTACAAAATTACGAGATAAGTACATACATAAAAGATCAGAATAACTTTTGTAACATCAACTTCACACATGAGCATTAAAACAAAACACAATAAATAATGTCTGAACATATTTACAAAGAAAATAACATAGTATTTGAAAAATTCTACAACATAAATCTTATTAGCTAAACACATAAAGACAGGAAAAAGACAAATACACAAGGGTACATAAACACATAGAGGGATAATACGAAAGGAAAGGACAGGGTTTGTTTTACTGCAGTATTTTGCATAGAGATCTCCCTTAGTTCATCATTATTTCCAAAAAGTCCTATCTATACCTGCTTTCTGTACTTTTCTCATATAACCTCTCAGTGCATTTCTTCAAATCCATCACAACTCATTCTCTTATATAGGCTACCCCCTCTTAAGCTAACTTAAATCTACTGAGCTCAGATGCTTAACTAAGGGACGAGGCAATGCAACAGCACAAAACAATTAATACAAACAGCAATGAAAAAAATGCAGATTGGCAAAGCTAGCACCAGTAAATGTAATAACCTATACCTAAACATGGCAAAGCACAAGCAGAAAAATATTACACTAAAGACAACAATGCAGATAAGGGAAATGTATATTCACATCTTAATGTCTATATAATTAAAGTGGTGCACCACAAAAATTTATTGTAAAAAAAATATTACCATGTACTTGAAAATAAAATTCTGTATGCAATTCCTGTGAAGGGAAATGTCTTTTTGAGCTCCTTCATTTTTTTAAGTACATCATAAAGTTATTATTTACTGGATCTGTAGGCATAAAATATTTATATTAGTACATCCATTAAATTTTATAGTAACCAATGCTGCAGTACAGCTAGAAACTAGGTATTAAACAAAATGAGCAATCTCTCAGCTAGAAAGACAATAGATATAAAATGTTTCTCATCATTTCATTTCAGTAAATATCATAATTTAAGAACTCTACAGTGTTTTCAAGTTTGAGAGTGTCGTATTTACGATGCTTTCTACAAAGGAATGTCAATAGCGAGGATAATGGCCTCTTTTTTCCACCTGTGCCTCTGAAAGGCACACACTAATGACTTTTTCTCAAGGCGGCTGGCACAACTGGCCGCTCGCAACGCATTACGTCACGGTCACCTACCTTTCTTACCGAAATATTTACGACCGCAGTTTCCGCTACAGTGACAGTCTCATGTAAAAAAATTTTCAAAGGTTGAGAATTTGCGTTACAAACGTGTAGAAAATAAAATCCTATACATATAAGAGTGTCCAAAAATTTTTCGACAGCATTGTAATACATTCACGCATATACACACATTTCATAACTCTTAAAGTACGATTCTTGGTTTCCAACAACCTTTTTCACAAACCAGAGTCCCTAACCACTACTCATTATTATTTACCTTATTCGTCCACACTTCTTCAATATTTCATCATGACAGATACGTAGCATAATCAAATAACTCATATAGCTTCAGCTTAAACATACCTCAGCAGCGTAATTCACATCGTTGTCGTAATAATAACATCATAACACCTCAGTCAAATTCTCAAATTCGTCGTAGCTTCCTCCAATAATTTCAAAACCTAAAAAAATTCTCTGCTCATGTCGAAAGTGTCATCTGCCTCAAACGTACTTTAAAAATCATGATCTCATACCAAACATGTCATTCAAAGCTCTCATAGAATCACAATGGTTCCGAAAAAATATGAACAGTTCACAAAGTACAGACAAAATACAATTTCGTAAGTGCTTGAAGTTATCCAACTGTGTAATTACGTAAACATCTGTCACTGATGTAGTAAAATGAATGTTTGTCTCTCCCAGTAAAATGATCAGATAGCTGTGTAATTAATGTGTTAGAGAAATATGGTACAGATGTGTAAAGTTGTATAAGCAAATACCATATTAGCTAGGGCTCCTTGTGCTTGCCAAACACATGGTACACAAAGTAAGCGTGTACCCCCCTGAGGACTAATGTAATTATATCCTCAGGTGTTACAGATTACAGCAATGGAATGAAATGTATGACGGAAAACTTTCTTTGTAATTCAAATATGTTGAAAAATAAATAGTTTAGTGCGTGTCCTGTAGCGCTAAATGTGCGTCTTGCTGTAAGACAATCTCTGTGGAAGTGTCGTAGTTATTGTCCTCCGAAAGCTAAGTTCTGCAGAAGTCAATGTACTTACCTCATGATAAGCGAAATTGAAATGCTTTGCGTATAGATATCTTAATTATTACGCTTATTGCCGTGATGAAGTAAGTACTGTACTGTACGTATTGTTGTGCTACAGAAAAGGCTGTCTCATTGTAGCTATACCATAAACGTTACTACTAAAACATGTTTTACTTTCCAGAAAAAATCAGAAAAACTGTGCAGATATAAAACAGATAAACTGCAAAAGCAACATTGTAAATTGTCACTCATTAGTAGCGTCGTGATAAAATCGTGTAGCTGTCACATAAACTAACCACTGTATCATCTGGTATCTCACAGAAAGTACTTTAAATCCAGAATGTATTTTCAAGTAAACCAAAATGTTGCATTAAAATCTCATTAGCAATACTGGTAAATATTCTAAGTATGTGAGCCTTATAGTCGTTACGTAATCGTGCAACTAACAAGCAAGAATGTACACACGCAATAACACAGTGAAGTCTGTTCACTATAACAATGCACTCGTAAATACTGTCTAAATATGTTCCGTAGGTTCTAGACTGGATAGTAAACTTCAAACATTGTTGCATGTTAACAGTTTCTCAGTGTGACAAAGCATACTAGAAATGTGAAGTGAAATGGTTTATGGCAAAGACAAAGTTAAAAAGCAGATTATATTTCAATAAACGGTTTTACATGTGAAATATGGTGTAAACCTTTACTCTTCCTCAGTATGCAGCAAATCAACTTGAAGTCAATCATCATGTGGTAAACGGCAGTAAAGAACACTGGAATTTTGCTCAAGGTTAGCTTATGTTATTTTTCTCTGAGCCAGCCGGCGCACATGGCTGCCTGCGGTAAGAGTCATCGTCTGTTTCTTTGTTGTCGCGCGTCGTTATTGGGATTAGGAGACCTAACTTCTACCAATTCACCTTGCCGAGAGGGCCGTGCTCTGTTTGAATCCCGCCAGTTCTGATGCAATTCAGGTCTGTCGTTACGATCATATCGTCTGTCGTCATGTCGGTAATTTCTGTAATTAATTGTTTGTCGGTCATGTGGTGGAGAATTTCTCCCTGAATTATCACTGCGCGGTGGACCCTTGCGTCTGAAGTTATTCTGTCTCCCGTGATAATAATAGATCTGGTTGCCATATTGTCTGTTTCTATGATACTCTCTGTTATATTCATTACTACGGAAATGCGATCTTTCTCTGTAACTATTACTCTGCCAGTGGTTGTCATATGGGTGGTGTCTGTTTTGTTCACGGTTTGCGTTGTAATAATAGCCTTGTCGTGTCCGGTTATTATTTCTGTCATCGCGGAATTGTGACGGACATGACCTGTAATTGTAGTGTCCCTGTTTTCGCGTTCCGCGATACTCAGTGACAATTACCAATTCTAGTAGCAGTCCCTGAAAAGCTTCAGTGTCGTCCTTGCAACGCCCTGCCAAAATAATATTCCTTAAATGTCTGGCAATTTCATTATGCAAACGCGGATGAGTTCTGACGGGCTGTATGGGTTTGACAGGTACTGATTCTTGTGCAACATGTTTTCAAAATACACTACTGGAAATGGAAAAAAGAACACATTGACACCGGTGTGTCAGACCCACCATACTTGCTCCGGACACTGCGAGAGGGCTGTACAAGCAATGATCACACGCACGGCACAGCAGACACACCAGGAACCGCGGTGTTGGCCGTCGAATGGCGCTAGCTGCGCAGCATTTGAGCACCGCCGCCGTCAGTGTCAGCCAGTTTGCCGTGGCATACGGAGCTTCATCGCAGTCTTTAACACTGGTAGCATGCCGCGACAGCGTGGACGTGAACCGTATGTGCAATTGACGGACTTTGAGCGAGGGCGTATAGTGGGCATGCGGGAGACCGGGTGGTCGTACCGCCGAATCGCTCAACACGTGGGGCGTGAGGTCTCCACAGTACATCGATGTTGTCGCCAGTGGTCGGCGGAAGGTGCACGTGCCCGTCGACCTGGGACTGGACCGCAGCGACGCACGGATGCACGCCAAGACCGTAGGACCCTACGCAGTGCCGTAGGGGACCACACCGCCACTTCCCAGAAAGTTAGGGACACTGTCGCTCCTGGGGTATCGGCGAGGACCATTCGCAACAGTCTCCATGAAGCTGGGCTACGGTCCCGCACACCGTTAGGCCGTCTTCCGCTCACGCCCCTACATCGTGCAGCCCGCCTCCTGTGGTGTCGCGCGCGACAGGCGTGAATGGAGGGACGAATGGAGACGTATTGTCTTCAGCGATGAGAGTTGCTTCTGCCTTGGTGCGAGTGATGGTCGTATGCGTGTTTGGCGCCGTGCAGGTGAGCGCCACAATCAGGACTGCATACGACCAAGGCACACAGGGCCAACACCCGGCATCATGGTGTGGGGAGCGATCTCCTACACTGGCTGTACACCTCTGGTGATCGTCGAGGGGACACTGAATAGTGCACGGTACATCCAAACCGTCATCGAACCCATCGTTCTACCATTCCTAGACCGGCAAGGGAACTTGCTGTTCCAACAGGACAATGCACGTCCGCATGTATCCCGTGCCACCCAACGTGCTCTAGAAGGTGTAAGTCAACTACCCTGGCCAGCAAGATCTCCGGATCTGTCCCCCATTGAGCATGTTTGGGACTGGATGAAGCGTCGTCTCACGCGGTCTGCACGTCCAGCACGAACGCTGGTCCAACTGAGGCGCCAGGTGGAAATGGCATGGCAAGCCGTTCCACAGGACTACATCCAGCATCTCTACGATCGTCTCCATGGGAGAATAGCGGCCTGCATTTTTGCGAAAGGTGGATATACACTGTACTAGTGCCGACATTGTGCATGCTCTGTTGCCTGTGTCTATGTGCCTGTGGTTCTGTCAGTGTGATCATGTGATGTATCTGCCCCCAGGAATGTGTCAATAAAGTTTCCCCTTCCTGGGACAATGAATTCACGGTGTTCTTATTTCAATTTCCAGGAGTGTATTTCACAAGACTGGAAAATTCAGATTGTTCGAAATGTTTCATCATCATGATGCCATGTTTTACTCGGTCTTGTGTGGCTTGGGACCAATATGCTGAGAGGAAGCCATAGTACAATTCTCCTTCACTGTGTCAATCGTGAATGACCGGTCGCATTCTTACAGCTGGTTCATTCTCTAAGTAGCCACACATAAATTCTAATCTGTGCTCTAGTGACCAGTTGGGAGGAAAACAATGAGAGAATTGATGGAGCCACGCTTGTGGATGAATGTCGTTGCCAGAATTCTTAAATGTTTTGAATTTACGTGTAGTAATGAACAGCTTATAGTCAAAATCATCGTGTCGGCGGGTCGCATATCGGTCATTGTTACGTCGTTTCGGCGGTTCCATCTCAAAATTCTGTGTACTTTGCCCATTTCTTTCATAATCTCCAAAGTGCCCTGTGTTGTTATTTTGTGGCAGTTCCGTATTTTTATGTCCCTCTTCCCGTATTGGAGTGCCAGTGTCCTCTGAAATACGTAATTCTTGTATTACCTGTGTCAACTGATCTTGTACTTCCCGGATTTCTCTTTGGTGTTGCGTATTAATTTGATTCTGATTTTGTTTGAATTTCCTAATTTGTTCGAACTGTTCTGTGTCATTAAAGACTACCGGTTTTGTGTCATTCAGATTATCATCTACCTTCGTAGATAAATTATTTAGCTGATCCGAAAGTTCAACTACTTTCTCTGATAATGAACTAATGTCCTCCATGTGTCTTTCTGAACCAATTTTCAGAGTATCTACTGTGTCCTTTAAGTTTTCTTGAGTTTTTGCAAGTTGCGTAACCGAATCGGTAGATGCAACTGAGTCAATATTAGCTTGAAAGGTCTCATGATTTTGATGAAGAATTGTATGCAGTTCTTTTATGGCTGCTTCGTGATTCTGTAATGCATTTTCATGCCGCGAAAAAATAGGTTGGAAATGCTCACAAATTTGTGTTTTTACGTCATTACAGACTTTTTGACATTTCGATTCGATTTTATGTAATTCAGTAGTTAAATCTTCACGTGTTTGTTCAAGCGTATGTTCCACTGAGTCTAACTTTTGAAGCTTTTGCTCCATTGCGTCTAACTTTTGCTGTGTTTGTCTCTGATTTTGTTCCATTGTGTCTAACTTTTGAAGATTTTGTTCCATTGTGTCTTACTTTAGAAGCTTTTGCTGTGTTGGACTCTGATTTTGTTCCATTGTGTCTAACTTTTGAAGATTTTGTCCCATTTGTTTCTGATTTTGTTCAAGCGTTGTGTCTAACTTTTGTAGCCTTTGTCCCATTTGTTGCATTAACTGTAATAACAGTGCACTGGTGTCTGAAACATGTTCCTCAGTGCTTTTCGGCAGTGCATTTGAACCGGCAATATTCGCATTTTGAAAAGCAGAAAATGTGTCTTGATTTATTTGAGAAAACGGTGAGGACGCAAAATCTGAATCTACAGTATTTGCAAGATTGTGTCCTGTCATTTCGGAATCCTGAGGCGAGCTGTTGCCGACCGATCGATCGATAACGCTTCCCTGTTCACTAATTGTTTCACTGCCTACACCATTATTTGCAACCCGCTCCATTTCCCTATGCACAATTACCAAATTATTACTTTGAACATTAGTTAATTCATTACATGGTGGCGCTAACACACTGCTTTTGTCTTCACTGTCATTTCTCAGTTTACTTTGGAGCCTAGTATTACGTTTTTCACACGCCATTATTGTCACAATTTTTCACACGACAACACAGAAAAACACAATTTGAAGAACAAAAATAAGAGAACACATTAACATAGCACTGAAAATAATATCTAGTTAATTGCAAGCGCAGCTGCGAAATACTTCGTGCAAAACTACATGCATGCCACAACTATTTTACTGTACAACAATGAAAGACTACAACTACAAAGGAGATTCTCTCTACAATTGCGCACTAGCAATAAACAAAGGTTACACTAACTACACAAACTACAAAAAAATCAGAAGATTCCAGTGAGGTATCCTGGCAGGGT
Organism: Schistocerca gregaria; assembly: GCF_023897955.1. Lineage (NCBI taxonomy): Eukaryota > Metazoa > Arthropoda > Insecta > Orthoptera > Acrididae > Schistocerca > Schistocerca gregaria. Next base: position 189,674,657 of record NC_064923.1, on the reverse strand, counting down.
CGCCATATGAGACGCCCCTTAGAAAAATTGTACAAGACTGTGATGAAACTGACACACAATATTTTTGGCGCAACGCAATCTGACTTCCAAAAATCCCTACGAAAGAATGGCCCTGACTAACATTAACCTATACGTTTCACAAATCACTTACCTCACAAAAATCTTCGTTACTCAAGCTACTGCAATACAGCGAGCGCCACTACTGCCAGCTAAATAAAAGATTCAAACTACGGAAGTCACTAACTACTGAGGCACAGTTAGCAAATGAAAGGTTTTAATAGAGAACAAACAATGTATTTACCTCTATAGTCACAATATATATATCAGTTCATGACACCAATTCTTACAAATTTCAAAACTCCGCCATCTCTCTCCCCACGTCCACCACTGCTGGGGGCTCACCTCCAACTGCGCAATGCTACGCGCTGTTAGCATCCAGCTGCCGCTGCCCAACACTACAATGGCAGACAACAATGCAAACCAGCCACAGACTGTACACGGCACAGTCAGTGATTTTTATACAGAGCGCTACGTAGCGACGGCGTTACCAATAAAAAAACCTAAACAGCCTACTTACAGAGGGTATGAACAAAGAGGGGCAGGAAATGGCTGTAGAGAGTAGAGAGGAAGAGATGGACAGAGGTGGTAGGAGGTGGTGGACAGAAAGTGGGGGAGGAAAAAATGGACAGAGAGGAGGAGCAAGTGAGATTACATCTTATAACGAATTCTCATAGATATTTAGCCACTGCAAGGCATTCCTAGGTTCGCTCGTGTTTTTATAAAACATTCTTAACTTTTTTTTTTTTTTTTGAAAAGTGACATGATTCCACCTGCTGGTGGAACACTGTCTCTATATGATCAGATGATTTTCTGTGTGTTTGGAATAAAAATAATCAACACATTACATAATACACACAGATAAGTAGGCCTTCATATCACACTGTTGGTCATTACAGCTGCAACACCACGAAGTATAAAAACGAAATTTTATTTATTGGACATAAACAGCATTGATTTGGAGGTACGCAGAAAAGGAAATTTCTTGTGCAGAGCTGCAACTGCTGCCACCAAGAAAGGACCAGGACGGGCATCGAGTCGAACTAAGCTTGGTTAGCAGGTTCAGATAAGTACTATCGAAGACAGTGCTGCCAAAGCAGAGTCACTAGACACAGCCTTCCGAAATGCCTTCACAAAAGAAGACGAAGTAAATATTCCAGAATTCGAATGGAGAACAGCTGCCAACATGAGTAACGTAGAAGTAAATATCCTCGGAGTAGTGAAATACACTCCTGGAAATTGAAATAAGAACACCATGAATTCATTGTCCCAGGAAGGGGAAACTTTATTGACACATTCCTGGGGTCAGATACATCACATGATCACACTGACAGAACCACAGGCAACAGAGCATGCACAATGTCGGCACTAGTACAGTGTATATCCACCTTTCGCAGCAATGTAGGCTGCTATTCTCCCATGGAGACGATCGTAGAGATGCTGGATGTAGTCCTGTGGAACAGCTTGCCATGCCATTTCCACCTGGCGCCTCAGTTGGCCCAGCGTGAGACGACGCTTCATCCAGTCCCAAACATGCTCAATGGGGGACAGATCCGGAGATCTTGCTGGCCAGGGTAGTTGACTTACACCTTCTAGAGCACGTTGGGTGGCACGGGATACATGCGGACGTGCATTGTCCTGTTGGAACAGCAAGTTCCCTTGCCGGTCTAGGAATGGTAGAACGATGGGATGTACCATGAACTATTCAGTGTCCCCTCGACGATCACCAGAGGTGTACGGCCAGTGTAGGAGATCGCTCCCCACACCATGATGTCGGGTGTTCGCCCTGTGTGCCTCGGTCGTATGTAGTCCTGATTGTGGCGCTCACCTGCACGGCGTCAAACACGCATTCGACCATCATTGGCACCAAGGCAGAAGCGACTCATCGCTGAAGACGACACGTCTCCATTCGTCCCTCCATTCACGCCTCTCGCGACACCACTGGAGGTGGGCTGCACGATGTTGGGGCGTGAGCGGAAGACGGCCTAACGGTGTGCGGGACCGTAGCCCAGCTTCATGGAGACGGTTGCGAATGGTCCTCGCCGATACCCCAGGAGCAACAGTGTCCCTAATTTGCTGGGAAGTGGCGGTGCGGTCCCCTACGGCACTGCGTAGGATCCTGCGGTCTTGGCGTGCATCCGTGCATCGCTGCGGTCCGGTCCCAGGTCGATGGGCACGTGCACCTTCCGCCGACCACTGGCGACAACATCGATGTACTGTGGAGACCTCACGCCCCACGTGTTAAGCAATTCGGCGGTACGTCCACCCGGCCTCCAGCATGCCCACTATACGCCCTCGCTCAAAGTCCGTCAACTGCACATACGGTTCACGTCCACGCTGTCGCGGCATGCTACCAGTGTTAAAGACTGCGATGGAGCTCCGTATGCCATGGCTAACTTGCTGACACTGACGGCGGCGGTGCACAAATGCTGCGCAGCTAGCGCCATTCGACGGCCAACACAGCGGTTCCTGGTGTGTCCGCTGTGCCGTGCGTGTGATCATTGCTTGTACAGCCCTCTCGCAGTGTCCGGAGCAAGTATGGTGGGTCTGACACACCGGCGTCAATGTGTTCTTTTTTCCATTTCCAGGAGTGTAACTCACATCACTTAATAAAAGCAAGTCCTCTGGTCCAGACTGTATACAAATTAGGTTCCTTTCAGAGTATGCTGATGCATTAGCTCCATACTTAACAGTCATATACAACCGTTCGCTCGACGAAAGATCCGTACCACAAGACTGGAAAGTTGCACAGGTCACACCAGTTATCAAGAAAGGTAGTACTAGTAATCCACTAAATTACAGACCCATATCGTTAACTTCGATATGCTGCAGGATTTTGGAACATATATTGTGTTCGAACATTATGAATTACCTCGAATGAAACGGTCTATTGGCACACAGTAAACAAGGGTTTAGAAAACATCGTTCCTGAGAAACACAACTAGCTCTTTATTCACATGAAGTGCTGAGTGCTATTGACAAGGAATTTCAGATCGATTCCGTATTCCTGGATTTCCGGAAGGCTTTTGACACTGTACCACACAAGCGACTCGTAGTGAAATTGCATGCTTATGGAATATCGTCTCAGTTATGTGACTGGATTTGCGATTTCCTGTCAGAGTTCGTAGTAACTGACGAAAAGCCATCGAGTAAAACAGAAGTGATTTCAGGCGCTTCCTAAGGTAGTGTTATAGACCCTTTGCTGTTCAAAAATGGTTCAAATGGCTCTGAACACTATGGGACTTAACGTCTGAGGTCATCAGTCTCCTAGAACTTAGAACTACTTAAACCTAACTAACCTAAGGACATCACACACAGTTATAACCGAGGCAGGATTCGATCCTGCTACCGTAGCGGTTCCGCGGTTCCAGAATGAAGCGCCTAGAACAGATAGGCCACACAGGCCGGCACATTTCATAAAAATCCCTAGCAGTAGTCTTCCACATTTATTCTGTCGGTGTAGGCATCAATTCGTCCATCATATTCTCTTTAACTATCTTACAGCTTTCTCGCACGCTCTTGTGAACCTTACTATGCCCTTTGCGTTAACTAAAGGTTTAGCTTATCTCCAATTTGTTCAAAAGTAAGTTGAATGAATTTTATGGCATTCTGATATATTCCTAAACCCCTTTGATCCGCCCTCCTTAAGTTCACTATAAAGAGTTGTAAATTCTGCTTCTGTTGCTCTATTTTGCCAAGCCTGATGAACTCATTTCCGTTTTCTCCGCTTGTTTTCACCCCTAGTCATCCGAAATCACCACAAGTAGCGTCAGATCGTCAGAGAACTTTGCCATTCCGGCCACTCATGGGCGCTGCCACACGCTGCAAAAACATTGGCCACTGTTGAATAGGTGTCACTGTTGTATCACGGATGGTGCAACAACAGGCCGTTGACAACAATGTCGTGTCACTGGTGTGTGTGAAGCGGCCTTTATAGTCATGATGTTCGCAACTTAGTAACATTCTGTCTTCTCGCAGTCTCAACACGCGGATGCATTCGCCATGATGCTGTCCACAGAACTGCGACTCGGTCAAGAGGGGACACAATGCCACTTGTGTGTCCAGTGTTGTTGGCCAAGTTCTAAGTCTAGGGGACTGATGACCTCCGATGTTACCTGGACCCATTTGAACCATTTTTTTATGAAATGCGGGATTTTTCCTACTGCAGAGGGACTGTGGATGGGAAACACCTAACTATTTAGGGTCTTTCGAACACTGGATCACTACACTGAGGTGATGCGATAGCGATGTGCAAATGTGCACATGGCGGTAGTATCACATACAGAAGGTATAAAAGGGCAGTGCATTGACGGAGCTGTGATTTGAAATCAAGTGATAAATTTTAAAAGTTTTTTACGTTATTATGGGCGCACGATGGAAATTAACAGACCTTGAACGCGGAATGATAGCTGGAGCTAGATGCATGGGGCATTCAGTTCCGGAAATCGTTAAGGAACCCAGTATTCCGAGATCCACAGGGCCAATTGTGAGCCGAGAACACTAAATGCAATAGGCAACATGTAGCCCTGCTTTATCTTGTTGAAAGATTACGTCACCGATACCTCGAGCATGGTGCACAGTAGTGGCCATAAAAACTCAGTAATTTAGTGCCTGCTGAGGAAATTACCGTCTATATGAATGGAGGTAATGGTGATGCACACCTAATTGCTCTCCATATCATTGTGCCAGGTGCTGGATGCTTAAGGTCGCAACAGTGCAGTGACCGGCCCATTAAATCACCCAAGTGTTTGGAGGTACTGTCCTAGGAATCGAAGGACAGTGTTCACACTCGTCGTGGCGTGACCGTGACAGGACAAACCGTGCTTCCGCCGACGGCGTACCTTAATCGCTGTTTCTCTTGCGGCCGATATTTTCTCATTTTACGATCGCGACACGGTCAGGTTATTGTGTTTTGCCGTGGTTTATCGTCACAAACATGAATGATAAGAAACTAATTGAAGTAGTATGCAACCAACCTTTGTTTCTCAATCCCAAATATGTGGAGACAAAGCTAAAGAATACACACTGGAATAAAATAGGAGCTGAAATAAATACCAATGTTAGGTACATACATATATAATTCTGATTTTACATTAATGTTTATTTTGTTCCCATATGTCCCGACATCAGTAGCAATATAGTAACACTGAGCATCTACAAGAGGCAACAAAGTAATGTAGAATGTATTTGTGTAATTAAAGAATAGTGATCTAGTATTCGAAAGAGCCTGAATAGTGACATGTTTGCCACGGAATGCTTCTATACAGTTGAAAGAAATACACATTTGATAAAAATCGCTAGCAAGTGCTTCCACGTTTCTTCTGTCAGAGTAAGCATCAGTTCGTCATCACATTGTCTGTAATTACCTTCCAGGTTTCTCGTACGTTCTTGCCAATTAAACTATCCTGGATGTGACTGCTAAAAGAAATCGTGCTTACCAATCTCCAGTGGCCAAATATCTGAAAAAAATGAGACACAAGGGATATAAAAAACGAAAATTTTACAGGTTATCTTAGCCGTAACGAGTCAGTATCGCGTGGAACGGAAGAAAACACTGAAGATCACATAACAGGAGCCAACAGTCAGAGTGCATTAATTATGTTATATAATAACCTCGAGCAAACGGCGAGCCATTCTCTTTGTGTAATTTCTTTTCTCTATTGTGTGCTTCGCTTTTTCAGATGAATTTCCATCTTGTTCAATAGTAAGTGGAATGAATTTTCTGGCATTCTGGGATAATGATAAACCCCTTGCCAATCAGTTCACTATACTGAGTGGCAAATTCCATGCCTGATGAACCAACTTCCATTTTCTCACTTATTTCTCCTCTTATTCATCCAAAATCGCAACAGTCGTTGCCCAACAATTTCGCAATCCAGACTGTTCAAGTGCAGTGACACACGCACTGACCATTTTGAAGAGGCTTCACTGTGGCATCATGGCCGGTGCAACCACGGGCCGGCCACGCCACTGTCGCATCACTGATGTGCGTGTAGCGGCCTTTATAGCCATGACCATCCTAACCTGGCAACGTTCGAACTCCTCGCAGCCTCGACACACGGAGACATTCTGTGTGTTGCCACTTCTGCAGTGATAGGACAATCGCCTGTTTTTAACAATTGGTTAGTCAGTCGATTGTTTTTTCGTTCAGTCTGTTTTCTTCAGTCGAATGAAACCGCCGAATTGAAACTAATCTCGGCGGCCATGTCAGCTATGTAAATGTTTTCACCCACAGTGGGACAAGTCTCCGTAGGCTTCGGCCGTTATGTGATGTTTTCACTCACAGCGTTTGAGTGATTTTATTTACATACTTTTCCCGACTTTTCGGTTATATATGAAACTTGACTAGGACTGAAAATTTTTTAGAGACAAATAAAGCGTCTTATTCCAAGAAGATGTGAATAAAAAGTGTATTGAACTTCTGGGCAGATTAAAACTGGGTACCGGGCCGAGCCTCGAACTCGTGACCTTTTCCCTTCGCGGGCAAGTGTTTACCATTTTTTTTCGTAATTGATTGTTTTATTGTTCGGGGCGGACGTCCTATGACACTTGCTGAAGTTAATCGTTGATACGTTAACTCGGTGAACTCACGAAATGAACATCCTGCGACGGATGTTGTCAACATTTAACGTCATTTGGGTGCACAACTTAATCTTCAGAAATGCCAACTGATACATCTGAGTCCAAACGCCAGCAAAGCGGACACAACAGGGCTGGAGGGAACCACATCAAGATTTCAGTTTGGAATTTACGTCATGCCAAACCCAAAAGAAATGATTTCTACTAACTGATCAACTAAACTGAACGTCATTCGTGACATGCTTCGGGAGAACAACGTCCGGGCTTTAGATCGACTCCAAAGAGGACAGTTCATTAATGCTTATATCCTGAGCAAGATTCGCCATATAGCGGCGGTACTACCGATTCCATCGGAAATTGCATGTAAGATTCTACCTGTAGCGTGCTGGTATGTGTGGAAGAGGAAAACCTTCAAATTCCCCTTCAACACGGCGACCCTAGACAGAAGCAGGGGTAGGTTGGGCTTCAATCAAGTCCGCATGCAGTGTCGTGCGATGTTTCTCACTCGGACGTTTAGGATAATGCAGCGAATGAGCCGGAGAAAACGCAGTGTCTGTTTGGTGCTTTGCGACCGGTGCACTGCACCGCTCCATGCAATGTAGGACCTATCAATGTTGAGCTCGACTATGTAATCCATGATTTTTTGGATATTAGTTACCTTCCTCCGAATCAGAGACGAACTTCCTCCAAGAAGACCTATGAATTGCTGAATGCACGGCGCCCACAGAATCCTATCGAGGCAAAGTTTCCGAACAAAAGCTGGAAGAACATTTGGCACAATATATGCCACGCCATCTTACCTACCATGGTAAGTGCAGCTTAGTACGACGTCATTAATGTGACCATTCCGACGGCTGAAAAACTTCATAAGATTCTGCTGAGAGCCACCCCGGTGTGTGACCGTTGTCTGCTCGTGGAATTTGTAGTGTACCTCCTTATCTGTGGAGACAAAATACAGATCTGGAATTGCACTAGAAAGAAATTGGCTTTCATGAACTGGACAGCAGAGAATTACATAACGGTGAATGATGCGTTCACAGCATTTGTCAACCTGGAAAACACGTTCGACAACGTAAAATGGTGCAAGATTTTCGAAATTCTGAGTAAAATAGGTGTAAGGTATAGGGAGAGACGGGTAAAACACAATATGAACAAGAGGCAAGAGGGAATAATAAGTGTGGACGATCAAGAACGAAGTGAATGGACTAAAAAGGGTACAAGACAGAGGTGTAGTCTTTCGCTCTTATCATTCAATCTGTACATCGAAGACGCAATTAGGGAAATAAAAGAAAGGTTCAGGAGAGGAATTAAAATTCATGGTGAAAAGGTATCAGTGATCCGATGCGCTGTTGATATTGCTATCCTGAGTGAAAGCGAAGAAGAATTACATGATCTGATGAACGAAACGGTCTAATCAGTACAGAATATAGATTGGGAGTAAATCGAAGAAAGACGAAGCTAACGAGAGGTAGCAGAATTGAGAACGGCGAGGAACTTGACATCAGGTCATGAAATACATGAAGTTAAAGAATTCTGCTACCTAGGTAGCAAAATAAACAGTGACGGACGAAGCAAGGAGGGCGTCAAAAGCAGACCATCACTCGCAAAAAGGGCATTCCTGTCCAAGTGAAGTCTACAAGTATAAAACATAGGCCTTAATTTTAAGAAGAAATTTCTGAGAAGGTATGTTTGGAGTACAGCGTTGTATAGTGGTGAAACATGGACTATAGGAAAACTGGAACAGAAGAGAATAGAAGGGTTTGAGACGTGGTTCTGTAGACGAATGTTGAAAACTAGGTGGACTGATAAGGTACGGAGTGAGGAGGTTCTGCACAGAATCGAAGAGGAAGGGAATACATGGAAAACACTGATAAGGTGAGGGGACAGGATGATAGGACATCTGTTAAGACATGAGGGAATGACTTCAGTGGTACTAGAGGGAGCTGTAGAAGGCAAAAACTGTAGAGTTAGACAAAGACTGGAATGCATCCAGCAGATAATTGAGGACGTAGGTTGCAGGTGCTACTCTGAGATGAAGGTCTAGTCACAGGAGAGGAATTCGTGACGGGCCGCAAAAAAACAGACAAAAGACTGATGACTCAAAAAATGACTATTAGATTTTCGTGTTGCTTTACGTACAGAAATATCCGTTCAACACCGTCGTAATTTTGTCTATCTCTTCATTTTGTTTGTCCACATGTATACCTGAACTGTTCTCAGGAACTCACTCTATGCTCTACTTTGCTATTCATAAAGAATAATATTCCCGTTATACATTTTATTGTTAATATTGCCTTACATTCGTCTCACCAGAAATCCTTATTTTTGTATGTCCATCCTGTTGGCAGGAGGTCTCTAGGACGACGGCCGTTTACTACTGTGACAAAAAGAACACCTACAGCCGCCCTTATGATTTTATTTTATTTTGTTGCAACCAGTTTCAACGCTTCGATGTGTCATCTTCAAATGGTTCAAATGGCTCTGAGCACTATGGGATTTAACATCTGAGGTCATCAGTCCTCTAGAACTTAGAACTACTTAAACCTAACTAACCTAAAAATATTACACACATCCATGCCCGAGGCAGGATTCGAACCACTCGGCCAACGCGGCCGGCACATGTCATCTGCAGGCTTTGTTGATGCGGTACGGGTTCATATGATCCCTATATATATCACATCAGTTGCCAGCATTACTGGATACGCAGTTGATGGTGGAGTGCTGACACACAAGAAGCAAGAACTATATGCTTATATGGTTATGGTGTCTGTTCTTTCGGACATGTTCCGGCAATACCGGTCATGACCTTCTTCTTCTGTGCGGATGCACACATATTACCTAAACTCTTAAGGGATTTGGTAAGAATGTCTTCCATGAGTAATGAGTGTCTTGGATAGAAACAATACGAATGTAGTGTGTGGATGTATAAGTTAAGAATGTGGGTCTCGCGGGAGGCGTGCGCGAGATAGTCCCTGCAGCCACACTATCCTCTATGCCCTCGGTGGCTCAGATGGATAGAACGTCTGCCATATAAGCAGGAGATACCGAGTTCGAGTCCCGGTCAGTCAGACATTTTCACCTGTCGCCGTTTACATATATATCAATGCCCATCAGCAGCTGAAGGTATCAATATACAATTCTAATTTCGGCACAGACACAGGTCTCAGGTATGTGCGGCATAAGACGAGAGCTTTCACAGATCATCTCTGCAGAACTGCGGTAAAGAAAAATATGAGTACGGTGGGTGCTTCGAATGCTCACGCCTGACATGGAGTCTGGACATCTGTCAACATTTTCTTTTGCCTTTTGAGCATGAGAATGATCGATTCCTAAACAATATTGTAACAGGTGATGAAAGCTGACATCCCCATTTTCATGAAAACAGGAAAGTATCATTGGAGTTACGCCACAAAATATCACCGACGCCAGAAAAGTTCAGTGCCATGCCATCAGAAGCGAAACTCATGCTCACAATGTCCTAGGATCTTTAAAATGTTGTGCGTTTGGAGTTCATGTCTAAAAGCGCCACCAAAAAATCCGCTTATTCTGTGTGAGACCCTCAAAAAGTTACAAGTACGAATTTGAAGAGTTCTTTTACATATACAGCACCCTCTCCTTCAGTATTACAATACCAGACCACACACGAGCGCTGCGAGGCCTGCAACAATACACTTTGGTTTCACAGGTATCGATTATCCTCCACACAGTGCCAAATTGGCCCCATCAGATTTTCATCTCTTTCCAAAATTTAATTAAACTCCTCGAGGACTTTACTTTGATAGTGACGAAGAGATGCAAGCAGAGATGAAGGTGAAGCTCCATCAACAAAGTCAAAGATTCTACACTGATGATATCAACAAGCTGGTCTCTCGTTGGGAGAAATATGTTCGTCGCTAAAGTGACTACGTTGTGAAATAGATACGCTGACACGAAGAACAAAGAAATAGAAACTTCCTGACAGATTAAAACTGTGTGCCCGACCGAGACTCGAATTCGGGACCTTTGCCTTTCCTGGGCAAGTTCTCTACCAACTGAGCTACGCAAGCTTTACTTCTGCCAGTACCTCGTCTCCTACCTTCCAGACTTTACAGAAGCTCTCCTGCGAACCTTGCAGAAATAGCACTCCTGAAAGAAAGGATATTGCGGAGACATGGCTTAGTCACAGCCTTGGGGATGTTTCGAGAATAATATTTTCACTCTGCAGCGGAGTGTGCGCTAATATGAAACTTCCTGACACATTAAAAGGCAAAGGTCCCGAGCTCGAGTCTCAGTCCGGCACACAGTTTTCATCTGTCAGGAAGTTTCATATCAGCGCACACTCCGCTGCAGAGTGAAAATCTCATTCCCAAAGAAATAGAAAGTTTAATTTTTTAAAAATCTTTGAGAGTTTTCACTTAAGAAATCAAAGGCATTATTTTCAGCTACCACCCATAGAGGGTGACGTTAGAGGCCAAGGAACCACACTGGCACATTAGCTATCGCATTACATCAGCAGCAAAGTGTACTGGTGCACCATCGCGCAAGGACCACATTCCCTCCATGGGCCACAGTTGAAATTTGAGCGCTATTCAGGTGCATTTGTATTAACTGCGACAATATTACATACTGAAGTCAGTGCATGCTCGTAACCATACATCCAAAATTATAAGATGCTTGTTTGCAGATCCTTGTTTATTGTAACAATTTTGCTTCTAGCATCGTCTACTTTCTGTCCAGGCAGATTTCGGTGTTAAATATTATACATCCTGTGCATCAGAAAAGCCACATCAGAAAAGGAAGTAAAGGCATGTATTGACAGAGAACGGCAATAAATATGGTACAGGTTAGAAACAGGGAGGGGGACTTGCCAGTTCTCTTCTAACGTCAAGATCCAAACCATCACACTTCCTTCTAACCAAGGTATCTACACACTGAGGTGACAAAAGTCGTTGAGTAGCGATATAGACATATATAGTCGGCGGTAGTATCACGTGTTGTTGTTATGGTTTTCAGTCCAGAGATTGGTTTGGTACAACTCTCCATGCTACTCTATCCTGTGCAAGCATCTTCATCTCCCAGTACCTACTGCAACGTATATCCTTCTGAATCTGCTCAGTGTATTCATCTCTTGGTCTCCCTCTACGATTTTTACCCTCCATGTTGCCTCCAATACTAAATTAGTGAGCCCTTGATACCTCAAAACATCTTCTAACAACCGACCTCTTCTTCTACTCGAGTTGGGCCACAAACTTCTCTTCTCCCCTATTCTGTTCAATACCTCATTAGTTGTGTGATCTACCCATCTAATCTTCAGTATTATTCTGTAGTACCACATTTCAAAAACTTCTATTCTCTTTTTGTCTAAACTATTTATCGTCCACGTTTCACTTCCATAAATGGCTACACTCTATTCAAATACTTTTAGAAACGACTTCCTGAAAGTTAAATCTAGATTCATTGTTAAGAAATTTCTCTTTTTCAGGAACGGTTTCCCTGCCATGGCCAGTCTACATTTTATATCCTCTCTTCTTCGACCATCATCAGTTATTTTTCTCCCTAAATAGCAAAACTCATTTGCTCCTTTAAGTGTCTCATTTCCTAATCTGATTCCTTCAGCATCACCCGATTTAATTCGACTGCATTCCATTATTATGGTTTTGCTTTTGATGATGTTCAGCTTATATCCTCCTTTCAAGACACTGTCCATTCCGTTCAACTGCTCTTCCAGGTCCTTTGCTGTCTTTGACAGAATTATAATATCATCGGCGAACCTCCAACTTTTTATTTCTTCTCCGTGGATATAATTCCCACTCCTAATTTTTCTTTTATTTCCTTTACTTCTTGCTCAATATACAGATTGAATAACATCGCCGGCCTGTGTGACTGAGCGGTTCTAGGCGCTTCAGTCTGGAACCGCGCGACCGCTACGGTTGCAGGTTCGAATCTTGCCTCCGGCATGGATGTGTGTGATGTCCTTAGGTTAGGTAGGTTTACGTAGTTCTAAGTTCTAGGGGACTGATGACCTCAGCTGTTAAGTCCCATAGTGCTCAGAGCCATTTTTGAATAACCTCGGGGATAGGTTACAACCCTGTCTTACTCCCTTTCCAACCACTGATTCCCTTTCGTGTCCCTCGACTGTAAATAGCCTTTCGCTCTCTATATTTTACCCCTGCCACCTTCAGAATTTGAAAGAGAGTATTCCAGTCAATACTGTCAAAAACTTTCTCTAAGTCTACAAATGCTAGAAACGTAGGTTTGCCTTTCCTTAATCTGCCTTCTAAGATAAGTTGTAGGGTCAGTATTGCCTCACGTGTTCCAACATTTCTACGGAATCCAAACTGATCTTCTCCGAGCTCAGCTTCTACCAGTTTTTCCATTCGTCTGTAAAGAATTCGTGTTTGAATTTTGTAGCAGTTGATTATTAAACTGATGGTTCGGTAATTTTCACAACTGTCAACACCTGCTTTCTTTGGGATTGGAATCATTATATTCTTCTTGAAATCTGAGGGTATTTCACCTGTCTCATACATCTTGCTCACCAGAGTTTTGTCAGGGCTGGCTCTCCCAAGGCTGTCAGTAGTTCTAGTGGGATGTTGTCTACTCCCAGGACCTTGTTCCGACTAAGGTCTTTCAGAGTTTAGTATCACGCACACAAGTTATAAAGGGCAATGCATTAGCGTAGTTGTGATTTGCACTAGGTTGATTTATGCGAAAAGGTGCCCGACGTGATTATTGCCACACGACGGGAACAGACTCTGAACGCGGACCGGTAGTTGGAGCTAGAAGCATGGTACATTCCATTTCGGTAATCGTTAGGGAATTTAATATTTCGAGATCACAGTTCCAAGACTGTGCCGAGGAAACCAAATACCATTGCCATTGCCATTGCTAACGCACAAGTGAAACTGCTCGAAAGCATCACAGAAATCAATGTGGGCCGTACGAAGAATGTATCCGTTAGGGCAGTGTGGCGAAGTTTGGCGTTAGTGCGTTACGGCAGTAGACGACGGACACAGGTGGGGCGTGCGTGGCTCGTGTTTGTGCCATATATCTTTTGACATCCTGTTTTTACTGTCTGACCACCTCATTATGTTCATTTCAATTACTGGTGTCACTGAGTTGCCGCCTTGCCTGCCCGTGAGCGGCAGCAGTGGTGCTTATCAATATAAGCATCTTTGCTGACTGCTAATACTTCCCGGTTGTCGTGTGTTGGGAGTTACTTCGTATCTGCCAGTGAGTTGGGAGGCGCTGACAAGTGCAGTTCGGACCTGGCAGTGTTAACCTAGGACGCGGAGAAGTTCAGTCGGGGCGCGGCTGCACTGAGGTCCGGGCAGCCATGACTCGCCCGACGCTTGCCGATGCGTATCACTTGAATGCGAAACACCTTGGTTGGTCGTCGGTCGGTCGTCTTGTCGGACGATGAGTATGTTGGCCGGCGACCGCTTATGGGTTGCCTGCGTGTGCCGACTCGTGATTTATCCTTGTTATAGCACAGTCACTGCCGTTAGTATTGTCTAGTCCTTCGTGCAAGTGTCCGTGAAACTGTGTGTAGCTTGTGATGTCGGCTGTTCAGTCATTTTAGTACAGTCTCCGCGTTGATAAGCGTCAGTAGGCCGCTTGGTGTGGATCATCCACGAAATGTCCGTGCGGCACAGTGGGTCGGGCCCACTGGCGGTCTCTTCGCAGTGTCGGGGTGTGTGGGAGTTGTTCCGATGGCTACGAGGTTCGTGACTCACCGACCCAGGACATTAAAGTTGAGTGGTGATTTAATTATCGAAACCAGTCTGTTCACATTGAGCCGTTGGTTTTCATGGTTGGCTGTTGCGGGTATTCCCTTGAGCAATAGCGAGTGTTCGAGTTGGCGAAAGTTTGGCCACCATCCAGTGGAGTTTAACTGTATTTTTGTTACTTGAAGTCCAGGTACACCAGTGGAATTTTCTGCCTTGTGGCCGTTAGCATTCCGGTTAGCTGTCCTGGCTGCTGACATAAAATTCAGGCAGCGTCCTTTCCTCACCGCGCTGTCGCAGTCTAACACGTGTGTGTAATTTTGACAGCTTATGCATACTTGGTTGTGGGCGGCTAAGTCTTTTACGTTTTGGCTTTGGAGTTCCTTGTGTACTGGTCGTGTGGAAAGCAAGACGTCTTGTCGGTGGGTCCCTTGACTGTCTGTTGGTTGGGTTGCCAGCGGATCGGATATAGTTGGGCCTAATACCTGTCTCCCCTAAGCGAACGTTAATATTTCAAGTGCAGACCGACACCCGGAAACGTCTGAGAGCCGCTGGCTGTAGTGTCTCTTCTTATTGGTATTTGATTGTGTATTTTAATGGTTTGAAATTGTATGCTTTTAGTTGGGTTTTAAATAATGGGCCTTTAGCCCTATTAAAATTAAAATTTCTTAATTGCTAAGTCTTAGATTGTTTGGGCCATCAGCTTCATTTAAAAGATTTTTTATGGATAAAGCTTTGGGCCTTCTTCCTTTTGAAAATTTATTTTGGTTGTGTTTTTCAATCATGGGCCTTCAGCCGTCTTAAGATTTAAATTCCTTACTTGTTAAGTCTTAGATTATTTGGGCCTTCAGTCTCATTTAAAAAAGTTATTTAAGGGTAAAGCATTGGGCGTTCTACCTTTTAAAAATTTATTGTAGTTGCGTTTTGAATCATTGGCCTTCAGCCGTTTTAAAATGAAAATTCCTTACTTATCAAGTCGTAGATTGTTTGGGCCTTCAGCCTCATTTCAAATATTATTTAATGACAAAACCTTGCACTTTCCACTTTTTAAAAATTTATTGTAGTTCTGTTTTAAATCATGGGCCTTCAGCCGTTTTAAAAAGTTAAAGAGGTTTTGCCCTTAAGCCATACGATTGTGTGATATATTCAATCGATAGTTAAGATCGGAAATTTGCGATGTGATATTTGGGCAACTAAATGAAGTTGTGTGTGTTCGAATTCAGTTGACAGCCACTCATTTTGGCCCCTTTTCATAATTCCAACTACCTGTTCAGTCAAAAACAATGTTCAAATGTGTATGAAATCTTATGGGATTTACCTGCTAAGGGCATCAGTCCCTAAGCTTACACACTACTTAACCTAAATTATCCTAAGGACAAACACCCACACCCATGGCCGAGGGAGGACTCGAACCTCCGCCAGGACCAGCCGCACAGCTACCTGTTCTGTCCAGTGGATTTAGTTTCAACGAGAACCTTTGCTAAGGCACGACATTACATTGCCTGCGGCGCCTCTCTTAGGCTCGTGACCAAATCGGTTGGATCCTAGATGACTGGAAAAGCGTCGTCTGGTCAGAGGAGTGCCGATTTCATTTCGTAAGAGCAGATTGTAGGGTTCGAGTGTGGCGTAGGCCCTGCGAAGCCATGGACCCAAGTTCTCAACAACGCACTGTGCGAGTTGATGGTGGCTCCACAATGATGTGAGCGGTGTTTACATGGAATGGGCTTGGTCCTCTGGCACAACTGAATCGAACATTGACTGGAACTGGTTATGTTTAGCTAATTGGAGATCATTTGCATCCATTCGTGGACTTCATGTTTCCAAACAACGATGGAAGTTTTATACATGCCAATGAGCCATGTCACTGGCCCACAATTTTTCGCATCTAATTTGAAGAACATTCTGGACGATTTGGCCACCCATCGAACATTGGTGCGACATAATCGAGAGGTGATTTCGTGCGTAAAGTCCTGCACCGGCAACACTTGCATTATGGAGGGCTATAGAGGCAACATGGCTCAGCACGTCTTCTGCGGACTTCCAACGACTTGTTGAGTCCATTTCACATCGTGTTGCTGCACTATGCTGAGCAAAACGAGGTCAAATACGATATTAGGAGGTATCCCATGACTTTAATGGAGCAATCGGCACCCCGGATCACATCATCTGGGAATGTGACTTTCGACAGGATGTTACAGATCGTAATAGGAACGTTTTTGGCAATAAAAGTGTATAACATAATAACAAATGAGGAAATGCAGCCTATTCTGAACGCGCTGACAGTTAAAATATGAGTTTATGAATTTCAAGCCTACATGTCTGAGAAACAACCAACAAGAGGCCATCCATAAAGCATGACAACGAGACACGTCAGGGCAGAACATCCACTTACAACAATCGTATAGAAACATTGAGGGGACAAGACTCGGGGATGACCACGAAGGATTTCCTGAGACACTGTCAGCCATCTCTCAGTCTCTACACCTTGGGTGGCATAGCAGTACAGCACCTGTGAACCGTTACATCTACATTTATACTTCGCAAGGCACCCAACGCTGTGTGGCGGAGGGCGCTTCACGTGCCACTGCATTACCTTGCTTTCCTGTTCCAGTCGCGTATAGTTCGCGGGAAGAATGACTGCCGGAAAGCCTCCTGCGCACTCGAATCTCTCTAATTTTACATTCGTGATCTCCTCAGAAGCTATAAGTAGGGGGAAGCAATATATTCGATACCTCATCCAGAATCGCATCCTCTCGATACCTCGACAACAAGCTACACTGCGATGCAGAGCGGCTCTCTTGCAGAGTCTGCCACTTGAGTTTGCTAAACATCACCGTAACGCTAACGGACGGCCAGATAATAATTGTCTGAAAATAAAAATTAAACTTTTAACTCGAGGAAAGACTTGAACCAAGGACCTCTCATTCTGCAGCTGCTCACGCTATTCACGGGACCACGGCGCTCCTGAGCTCAGAGTCTTCTTAATGTTGCCTATCTTGCGCATGGACTACTCAGTTTGTATATTTTGCTTATTTTTTTTTCATAGTTCCACACAACTTCTTCCTGTTTTCTCGATTGATCTGTGTTCAATTTTTCAAGGCCTACCCACTATGCCAACTTTTAACTAAATCTGAGGAGGGTGCGATGGGGAGGTTCCCTTGTAAGTAACAGACTGAAAGCAGATAACAAATAAGTATTTAATACACAAATACATCCAAACGAAAGAACGAGTGGTAAAATCCATTTGTACACAAATACAGATTCAGCACAAGGCAGTAGAGTGGATCTCCGTAACACCGATTATTTTAAAACGTTCCACTAATGCATCAACACACGTCTCACCTCTTTACGAACAAGATCTAAACACTGGAAAGTTGCGACCGACAGTAGACTAATTAAAATTTAATATTGCTAGATCATCCAAGTTCAGAAAACTAATAAGAGCAGTGTTTGATAGAAGTTAGAGAGTTTCAGCTAACTCCCAACTTTCATATATTCAAATGTATGCTCCAGAGAACTAATAATGAAACCGCACAGAGCAGCTTTAAGAAGTAATAAATTTCGAAGAAAATTAATCGAGGAGTAGTGAAGCTCACATTTTTGTAGATAATAACGTAAAAGCGTTCCCTTGCAGTTGCTAGTTCTTTACTCCAAAGAAGATTTACAGCTAGTTCCGTTCCTAAGTCTTTGTACAAAAATAATATGAGATTTTATTAACAGGTTTCTCTAGAAATCATACAGATCACTGAAGTATTAAATATGGCACCTCGTATACAACTAGTAACACAACGGTTTCCGTAACCAATAAAAAACTACAGCTAAAGTCTTTGTGTGTCGAATGAATTAAACAGAAAATGTTCGAGCTTACAGATAGTTTGAAGTACACTTACCGAATTTCTCACTTTGACTTTCCGCAAAGTGTGCCTCACTCCGCTATCAGGTCCTGAAGAACACTTACTTGCTCTTTAGCCACTGTGCTATCCTTCCCCGACCTTATAGTACGGTTTGGCGAGGTGTTAGCCACCACATGGCTCTCTGCCGTAGTTACTTTTCAACCCTCGGAGGCGCTGTTTCTCTCCGCAGTAGTTTGTCAGTTGGCACCCACACTAGTCCTCACCTAGAAACAAAATCTGTGGAGGTACCGCGAACAGAATATGGGTCTCATCCACAGTAACCAGATATACCGACCAGTCAGCTATGAAGGCGGACAATTTTTAAGGTATTTTATTGTGCTGAAATACAATGAACTACAACATTGTTCAAATGTTGCAAATTTTAATCATTATCAACACATCCTTTAGTTTATTTGTTTTATGTAAGCAATAAATAAATTGTATATGTTATTTCTCAAGTTGACATCCTTTTCTCACTACATGCTGATCCCGCAGGGATCAATTAGGTATTACTAGAAACAGGCTTCTGTCACTGCATACCGACTTTGTGCAAAAACTTACTATTTGTGGAAAATTTTAACATAAAAGAGACTTTTATCTACGGGCAAAAGGGCATCGTGGATGCCCAGCTTCGCTCCTATATTTTACGAATCTAACGTATTAATCACGAATAAGAGACTCCTTTTTCATATTATCTTATTACAAATACCATTTTATTTGTTTGAAAGTACTTATTAACTGCATAGTTCATTAGAGCAATGTTACAGATAGTACCAATACTGTAGTCCATTATATCTGCCTATCGTACATGTTGACTTTTCTAAACGAACACACTTTCCGAAACCACAAGTGTTTTTGTCATTTTTGCCTTGAATTGTGATTTACCTATTGCTACTATTGCCTAACCTACCTACATAAAGAACGAAGTGCAATTAAAATCTCATCATTCAGTTACAGGTTATTGTGGCCGTGATATACCATACCTTATACCTTGTACCTTATACCTTGTAAATGGTTGCGAAAACACTAGTGACCTCTTAACCACAAATAAGCCTAATATAACAGAGAGAGCGTCATGACGGATACAGGGATTAGTGAACACAGAGTCATTATAGCGAGGCTTAAAACCATATCAACCAAAACCACTAAAAATAAACGCAAAATATATCTGTTTAAAACAGCAGATAAAAATTCGCTTGATGCCTTCCTAAGAGAGAGTCCCCATTCCTTTCAAGCTATTTATGTTAGTGTGGACCAGATGTGGCTCAAATTCAAAGATACAGTATCGACAGAAATAGGTATATACATACGGCAAAGAGACGGGTCTGATCCACCATGGCACACAAAACATGTCAGAACACTGTTGCAGAAGCAACGAAAAAAGCATGCCAAATTCAGATGAACGCAAAACCCCAAAACTGGCTAAGTTTCACGGAATCTCGAAATTTAGTGCGGACGTCAATGCGAGATGCTTTTAAAAGTTTCCACAATGGTAGAAAACCCTAAGAGATTCTGGTTGTATGTAAAGCACACCAGTGGAAAAAAAAGTTAATACTGTCAATGCGCGATAGCGATGGAAATGTTACCAATGATGGGGCCACTAAAGCAGAGTTACCAAATACAGTTTTCCGTAATTCCTTCACGAAAGTAGATGAAGTAAATATTCCAGAATTCGGAACCAGAACAGCTGTTAGCATGAGTGACATAAAAGTAGGTGTTGCGAAACAAATCAGATCACTTCAGAAAGGAAAGTCTTCCGGTCCAGATTGGATACCAGTCAGGTTCCTTTCAGAGTATACAGACACAATAGCGCCTGTCTTAGCAATCGTATAGCAAAGGTCTGTTCCTAAAGGCTGTAAAGTAGCACAGGTCACACCAATATTCAAGTAAGGAAACAGGAGTAACCCATTGAAGTACAGTCCCATATTACTGACCTCAGTTTGCAGTAGGATTTTGGAGCATATACTGTACTCGAACATTATGCATCGCCTTGAAGAAATGACTTATTCTTCTAATAATTTCCGGGTATGCAGCCGGATCCCGTCGACATTCTGCCACGATATTTCGGCCCAGAGACGTCCGGCCATCATCAGGTGAGTACACAACTACTGAAGAGCCCAGGTGCAGTCGCGGTATTTATACCGATTATCGCGCACGTGTTGACATGCGCGGCATAGCCGAGTTGTACGTGCTGCCCTCGGTGGTGAAAGTAAAAGATCATCTAGTCATTGAGTATCGAATGACGCTGTCTATTCCGCTGTGAATGTATAATTTTAATAACAGGATTCCAAGTTTTATCCAGTTGAAAGCCGTTGTCACGATTTATAAGATTATCGGCAAGACGTATTTCCACTGATTCCTTGATTACGGAATCCCAAAATCCGGAAACCGGAGCTAAAATTTTTGTTCCATTGTATTCCATTGAATGTCCCAATGAAATGCAGTGCTCTGCTACTGCCGATTTTGACGGTTGCCGCAGACGGGTGTATCTTTCATGTTCTGTACATCGCTCATGGACAGTTCTTGTCGTCTGGCCAATATATGCAGAGCCACATTCACAGGGAATTTTGTAGACGCCTGCTTTCTTCAGTTGTAAGAAGAAAGCTGTAAGTAAGTTGTAAGAAGAAAGCAGGCGTCTACAAAATTCCCTGTGAATGTGGCTCTGCATATATTGGCCAGACGACAAGAACTGTCCATGAACGATGTACAGAACATGAAAGATACACCCGTCTGCGGCAACCGTCAAAATTGGCAGTAGCAGAGCACTGTATTTCATTGGGACATTCAATGGAATACAATGGAACAAAAATTTTAGCTCCGGTTTCCGGATTTTGGGATTCCGTAATCAAGGAATCAGTGGAAATACGTCTTGCCGATAATCTTATAAATCGTGACAACGGCTTTCAACTGGATAAAACTTGGAATCCTGTTATTAAAATTATACATTCACAGCGGAATAGACAGCGTCATTCGATACTCAATGACTAGATGAGCTTTTACTTTCACCACCGAGGGCAGCACGTACAACTCGGCTATGCCGCGCATGTCAACACGTGCGCGAGAATCGGTATAAATACCGCGACTGCACCTGGGCTCTTCAGTAGTGGTGTACTCACCTGATGATGGCCGGACGTCTCTGGGCCGAAATATCGTGGCAGAATGTCGACGGGATCCAGCTGCATACCCGGAAATTATTAGAAGAACAAATACGCCGGGAAAATTTCAGAAGTCACAAATGACTTATTGATACATAAGCATCACGGATTTAGAAAATATCGATGTTATGCAACACAGCTAGCTCTTTATTCCCATGAAGTAATGAGTGCTGTCGACAAGGGATCTCAGATCGATTCCATATTCCCAGATTCCCAGAAGTATTTTGATACCGTTCCACAAAAGTGGCTATTAATCAAATTGCATGCATGTGGAGTATCGTCTCAGTTGTGTGACTGGATTCGTGATTTCCTCTCAGAGAGGTCACAGTTCGTAGTGATGAACGGTAAATCATGGAGCAGAACAGAAGTGATATCTGGCGTCCCCCAGGGTAGTGTCATAGGCCCTGTGCTGTTCCAGATTTACATAAATGATCAAGGTGCCAATCTGAGCAGCCCCCTTAGATTATTTGCAGATGACGCTGTAATTTACCGTCTAGTGAAATCATCAGACGATCAATTTCAACTACAAAATGATCTAGAGAGAATTTCTGTATGGTGCGAAAAGTGGCAATTGGCACTAAACAAAGAAAAGTGCGGGGTCATCCACTTGGGTACTAAAGGAATTCCCATAAATTTTGGGTATACGATAAATTGTACAAACCTAAGGGCTGTCAATTCGACTAAATACCTAGGAATTACAATTACGAGGAACTTAAATTGGAAAGACCACATTGATAATATTGTAGGGAAGGCGAAAGAAAGACTGCGCTTTGTTGGCAGAAAAAATAGAAGATGCGACAAACCCACTAAAGAGACAGCCTACATTACACTTGTCCGTCCTCTGCTGGAATATTGCTGCGCCTTGTGGGATCCTTACCAGGTAGGATTGACGGAGGACATCGAAAAAGTGCAAAGAAGGGCAGCTCGTTTCGTGTTATCGCGCAATAGGGGTGAGAGTATCACTGATATGATACGCGAGTTGGGCTGGCAGTCACTGAAACAAAGGCGGTTTTCTTTGTAGTGAGATCTATTTAAGATATTTCAATCACCAACTTTCTCTTTCGAATGCGAAAATATTTTGTTGACAGCCACCTACATGGGGAGAAATGATCATCACAAAAAATAAGAGAAATCAGACTTCGAACGGAAAGATTTAGGTGTTCCTTTTTCCCAAGCGCCATTCGAGAGAGGAATGGTAGAGAAGTAGTATGAAAATGGTTCGATGAACTCTCTGCCAGGCACTTAAGTGAGAATTGCAGAGTAACCATGTAGATGTAAATGCAGGTAAACAGCGTACACCACGTTCTAACGTCTGCATTTCACATTTATTTACTCTGTTTTACAATAGCATTTCTCATTAAACTTCTCTTCAACAGCAGGAAATGTAAACATTAAGGTCGGAAATTAGAATCTACAAGCAACTGATGACAGTCAAACATTGTCATGAGCAGTAAATTACTTTTCTTTACTCCTTTTATTTTGTGTTTTTACTCAGCCACCTATTATTAACTTGTGTCAACAACAGGATGGTGTCGAAAAAATAAATGACATGTTTACGATGCCAAGGAATGGAATATTAGAAGCTGTGAGTGGGAAGGATCGCTCCGAACGGGTTGCAGCTCGAATTGCTGCTGAGAAAGAAAGGCGGCTTGTTACTCTGCAGAAGTCCCAAAGAGCATCACGGCTGCGAAGAAAAGGACCTTAGGCATCGACCGGCAGAGGTAACGAAGATTTCGGACAAGACAATGCTATCGTGGGAACAACTTTTCCTCAATTCGAACAGTACTGCCTGGACGTTAAAAGAAGACGAGTGCAAAGCAAATTACCAACAAATTATTACTGTGCTGTGCTGTTACACAATGACTGTGATGTGTACTGTGCTGTGCTGTTACACAATGACTGTGATGTGTCAACTCACTCGGTTGGTCCTATGGCCAAACTCTGTAAATATTGTCATGCTTAACTCTTGATTTAGAACACAGTAGTTGGCTCCTACAACTAGGTAACGGATAACTTAACATTAAACAACAATTCCACCGGACACCGTCAAGATTCAACGGAAATTCTACTGCAAAGAAGAAACATTACAAAAGGAATTTTCAACCAACGCTATTAATGCCGGTAACGTGAAGAAATATATCAACACATCAATATTACACCCAAAAAATGAAAAGTGCACTAAAATAAATGAAGAAATTCTGAAGACCATTGTGGCGGGAAATAGAAAGATTCACTACAGTTGTAACCATACAGTCCGATGAAGAGACTGTCAACCAGAAGTATACTGAAGAATTCTTACATTCATGAAATCCATCAGGATTACCACCACTTAAATTTTTACTAAAGAATAACTCTATTGTCATGTTAATAAGGAACCTGAATGCTAACTATGACTTAATCAATGTAGCATGCGTTATTTTAACACCAGGGAAACTTGTAATTCCACAGATAATCTTAACAAAAAATGGGTTCCAGTAGCTCTGAGCACTATGGGACTTAACTTCTGAGGTCATCAGTCCCGTAGAACTTAGAACTACTTAAATCTAGCTAACCGAAAGACATCACACACATTCTTGCCCGAGGCAGGATTCGAACCTGAGACCGTAGCGGTCGCTCCGTTCCAGACTGTATCTCCTAGAGCCACTCAGCCACTCCGGCCGGCTAAGCTTAACACCATCTGAACTAAGCATGCCTTTTGAAGAAGACAGTTGCCTACTGAAATTGAAATTTTATCATTATAAAAAAGTCACAGGGACAAACGCTTCAAGGAGCAAGATTGTGTTTAACAAATTGCGTCTTTACTCACAGACAATTGTAAATAGCCTTTCCAAGGGCAACTAAATCAGCTAACATTTTGGTATCCCTTAAAGAAAATGAAAAACAAAAAATACACGAATATTACATTCTTACGTCAAATATCGTTTAGACCGAGGCATTGTAAATAATTTAGTTCAAAATTATGACCATTAAAATGTATGTACAGGATTGTCTCGTAAATTCGTGATTGTTATTTAATCTCATTAGGTTCATTTTTAAAGATGTTTTCTCTTCATTCGCACAGTTACCCTTATTCCAGAGACTACACTTATTCCAAATACTGTTATTATTTAAAACTATAAATGTGCCAAAGTTCCACATAGGGCCCCAGACAAACAAATAAAAATGGAATTAACAGTGACAAGACCACTTTAGGGAAAAAAAGTATGAATTGTTTTTAACTTCTTTTTGCAGACCATATTCTTTGTGCTGTGATGATATATAATTTTAACTGGTTTTAGAAATATCTTAGATCAATTAAACAGTAAAACTGCAAAAATTTCAATGGAGTAGATTTTTCCAGAACTAAGAATTTCACATTTATTAAAAGAAACTGAACATGTGACATTAATATTAATGATATGAATGATTTGCTCAAATTTTTTACATAAAAAATTAATTTTACAATATTTTTGTTAACTAAACTGTATACATAATAAAATCAGATATGGAATGAAAAATGCATCATTTTCTTTGCTTTCATTTGATTTAAGAATTGTGTATCTAACAGTACTAGTAGTCTGTATCGTACTCTCGGACATAGTATTAAAACTATCCATTTCAAATCTATCTTCCTCGTAACTTTGCATGATTTCCCATTGTCTTGTTGCATCAGGTAATTGTATTTCTGGCTTGGATAAAAATTCTTCACCGCCGTTTTCAGTTCTTCAGGGAGACGCCAATCACTACGACGCAACAATCTCGATGAGTTTCAGCATAGTTGAAGGCCATTGAAAATCAGCTCCTGTCACCCGTTAAAGGGTATGCATCACTACCTCACAGTTATCGATACGATTGATATCAAAAGTCGTAACGCAGAATCCTCTGCGGAACCGATACAGTCGTTAGATCTCTCAAAAATAAGCAATTATTATTATTTATATCTCAGCCCCGTAGCTTCAGTGATTTCGGTCGCTGACAGATATAATTGTGGGTGAAAGCTCCATTCTCTTAACTGGGTCATCGAGCAAATTCTGTAAGCCGTGTTTGCAGATCACCGTCTAG
This sequence comes from Schistocerca gregaria, assembly GCF_023897955.1. Classification (NCBI taxonomy): domain Eukaryota; kingdom Metazoa; phylum Arthropoda; class Insecta; order Orthoptera; family Acrididae; genus Schistocerca; species Schistocerca gregaria. The sequence continues at coordinate 189,649,226 of NC_064923.1, read as the reverse complement.
TACTTTTGCATATGGATTTGGGCTACATTATGTATAGTGTCTTTCGCTATTTTACAAAAGAATGGATGCTGTCAGGAGCCCTATTTTATCTAATATATTGACCACCACACACTGAAAAAGCCTTACACGCACTTCGACAGTATCTCATTGGTTAGAAGAGTGCTCAAAGTGATTCTTATATTCAATTTACCCTTAACTGTTCTCATTCGGACATCCAATTTTGATCCATCCTATCTGTTAACAAGTATCAGCTATACGAAATTTTCACTCATACACTGTGGTGGTACACATCGCCGACCTTCCACTACCTCTAGCAAGTGGAACACAAGGAAGGCAACGACATAATTCATAACCCTGGAATCATGTAAGGCGATCCTACTTACAGGCATGACGTATGCTGCAAAGATACAGAAAGCTGTGGTCTCTACGGGCCCAGGATAGTGAGCTCAGATTGCGGGAGTGTGGTCATGTGAAACGCTCCACAGGGTCAGTGGTGTTATTGTGTTGGCCGTTAATAATAAATTTATTTTCGGGATTTATAGAATGCAAATAGCTTCTCTTGGCGGTGAGTGAATGTAGCAGACTGGTGCCACCCAGCTGGCAGTTGCTGATTCGTCCAACTCAGCGACATCTACATTGCATATCAGAGTTCAGAAATCACATATTCACCACGGGCAGCGTCATGTAGGATGCACATCTGGAGCTCTGCATGTGTTGTCCGCTCAGAAAAGACGTTGGTAGTTGTTTCAGTGAGGTGCTCTCGAAGACAACGTAATTTGTGCCCAGGTCAGTGGCCAATAGATCTTAAGACGATAATGGCAGCCACAGCCACGCCAAAGTATATCCTGGCCTTTCAACAAGAGATGACCAAGATACAGCCAGCGGGACTGCACGAGTACATCCCTCTCAGACAGTGTAACTGGCAGCCAGTTGATCACCCTCAATTGAACCCCCCCCCCTTCCACCCCGCCCCCTCCCCATGTGGGATACTGGTTGAGGACAGGTTTTCTTATCAGTGGCAGCAAAATAGGCAGAAGCAACAGTCCACGGCAGCGGACTGTATCAGACTGGCTGGTGTATCGTAGATGAAATCACGAGACGTAAATTAGATAGCACATCATGGTACAGCCTCGACGTAGACTCAGTGTAACTCATAAGATTGCTGTACAACCGACTACTGACTGCTCGTAAGCAAAAAGGACATAACATAAAGTGTGCTTCAGAACTCTCAGAGCCGGCCAGAGTGACTGAGCGGTTCTAGGCGCTACAGTGTGGAACCGCACGACCGCTACGGTCGCAGGTTCGAATCCTGCCTCGGGCATGGATGTGTGTGATGTGCTTAGGTTAGTTTGGTTTAAGTAGTTCTAAGTTATAGGGGACTGATGACCTCAGAAGTTAAGACCCATAGTGCTCAGAGCCATTTGAACCATTTTTTGAACTCTCGGTGTTTATGCTCGTTGGCTCATGCCAATGAGGCTATCGAATTATGACATTGAATGAATTTGGTCCCATTTTCAAACATGTCAGCGCTTTTCTTTGTATTAGTGTCCCACCTTCGGCTTTGAGTTCTACAGCTTGCCGCTTTCTGCCATGTCAACTGGCTGAAAATCATTCTTGTATATGATTTATTTGTTGTTACAGCACCTTGTAGTGATTTCAGAACGATGTTATGACGTCATCATTCTACTACGTCACACTCCGCATTCTCTGCTCAAGTGGGGTGCGGCAATGCTACGGATGTGTACCTCACTCTTGCTCCCTTGGCTTTCTTCCGAGTTACATTCTGATTGTGATATTGCATCAGCTTGCCTTCACTCAGCTCTGTGCTTTCTGAGGATTTTTTTTAAATGTTATGTTTCCCCAGAATTCCTAGTTGCAGTATGAAAATGCAGTCATTTTAACATTGATTAATCAAATTTTATCATGGGACAGGCGTTGAACAGGGATGCCCGTACCACAGTTGCAACAATGGGAGGACGCTCAATTTGACTCATTAAGTGAAATATACTCTGTACAAACGATTTGTAAACAAACAGGAAAACGAATATTAAGGACTGAAATCGGGAGGTAAGAGTGCACTGTTTTCAATATCAAGTTTAACATGGTATTCAGCATCAGTTAGAAACAAAAGTAACAATATTATATCAAGGAAGCCGCTTTGGGGAAATAGTAGCAAATTGGAGTATGGTGGTTTGTAACCCAACCTGTAGGCCGTAGCATCTCGGCATATTAAACAGATGACAGAAACTGTCATCCGAATGTGTGAATCACTTAGATCTTTCGTGTCCCACGCATATTAAAAGTCATTACTCATCCAGATAGCCATGTGTGTTACAACGCCGCTTGCAGGATGAGAAGATGTACTGCCTCAGATCGAATAGAGCTGAAGGATTAACGTCGAGGGTCAGTGTCCGGGCCAACCTGGATGTGATTTTTAGGGGGTTTCTCACATCCCTCTTGGTGAATTCCACGCTAGTACCTAATCCCCCCCCCCCCCTCAATCACACAACTCGCAAACATTTAGAAGAAACTATCGCTCACACATGAATAAATACTACACGAGATAATTGAGATACGTGCAAAACAAATTTTCTGTCCCTCCAGACAAGGAGGGGAAGTGGGGAGGGCGAGGGATGGATGCAACAAGGAAGTGCCTCAGGTCTACCCTTACGTTAACTATGAACAATGCCACATCCGTTAATAATGCGTCGATGCACAAGAGAAAGAAGAAGGATAGTAAAAGTCATACCCGACATTCAAAGCGTCTCACTACGCCTATAACAGTTTCAGACATTAAACTTCCGATTACATGCCGCCTGCCACGAAGACCACTGCAACCGACGCTGACAACACGGATGCTGCACGTTAACTGTCCAGAATTACACGGTCGTTCATATGAAAAGATGTGTTCTTTTGACAAGCGAATTCTGAGGGAACTCTTCAGATCTGTTAGGTTGCTCTTACCTGGCTGATCCTAACCACGAACTATGTCCCAGAATAATATCCCAACATTCCTGGCGTCCTTCTTCAAACCAAGAATCCTTTCTAATGGTCACCGTCGACAGTTACAGTCTGAATTAAGCTATCCCAAAATTACTCCTGTATAGGGCAAATAACGATACACACAGGTAATTTGTCTCACTAGTAGGAAAACCAAAGGCATGATTTTTTATTTTGTAACCTGAAAGGTGTTTGTTTGTTCAGTTCTAAACATTCATGGTGGTGTCTGTTTGTTCTATATCGTGTCTCCCTACCACTATCGCGCAACGACGCTCTGAGCGTGTTTTTTTAGGGAATTAACTAGTTTGAACCTGGGACCTGTTGCTGGTAAGGAGACGCCAGGCCGCACATGACATGTAGAATTCAAAAGAGTTCAGTGAGACTAGCGATGATATAACCAAATACTAAATGATCTCAGCGTCAGCTCCACTGCACTCCCTGTAAAAGAATCTTAATACTAACTAAATATAGTGGAAAGGGTTCAAGGCTTTCCTATTTTTAGTTAGCTGGTAAAATAACGTCGAAGAAGCAGTTAAGTTTACCATAGGAAATTTTATTCTACTTACAAGACATCGTTTATAAATTGCACTATTGATAAAAGGAAATGTTTTAATACAGGATGGTAAAAACAAACTGCGTTCAACAAAAATGTGAACGAATATTCTCTGAATGGATTTCCAAGTTCTACAATCGATCGAAGGATGACCTATGCCATATCACATCTATAATCAAGGTTAAATTTAAGTTTCACAAAAGAAAAAACTATCAAAATGGTCTACAGTGACCCTCAATTATCTTTAATTACTTATCTAACTTGTCGTAAATTACAGTGGCTGATGTGGCTTCTCAATAACTATATAAAAGAAAAATCATCGCTTTTCAGATCTGTTCTTCAAGTGGCAAATGTGAACACCATGACTTTTAATTAACGATCGACACTAGTATTAAGCAAAAAGGGGGTGTAACAGATGAGACTTCTGCAGTTCTGAGTGAAGCCTTATGCGCTCAAAAATGCGTACGTTCATTACCTTGTCGGTGTTTAGGGAGCGTCAGGGCGACAGCGGCCGGCGCACCAGCCATCCAGCTCGCCATCTCGGAACTCACTCTCCTCTAACTTCTCCTTACTACAATTTACCGAAGTTAGTTTAAAAAAACTATCTGTCTATGTTTTCATCGAAGCGTCTGGGCTGTACTGTATTCCGATGTTGAGAGGAAGGCAGCTTTTTGCCTACCGGTGGTCCATGCTGTTATGGAGATACCAAGTGCATAAAGAATTGGGTGAGATTTAATTTGTTTGCTGTGATAAAAGATTAGTTTTCTTGGTGAGGTTAGTGTGGCACTGCAGGTGGGTGTCAGGTCGCCTGCTTGAGCACAGTGAAATAGGAGCCCCTAGGTATGTTATACAGGGTGTTCGGAAAGCTCCTTTACGAACTTGTACCTATAGAGGGGAGTAAGTACATAACATTTTCGATAGGAACCCACATCCGGAAACGTACCGTTTCCGTTCTATGATGATTTCATTCAGATACTTAACCCATCCACTGCTTGATGAAATGAATTATACGTGTCGCAATACAATTATTAAATAACAATTAGAAAGAAAACATAACGAAACATCCATTTATCGTGTAAGCACATTTGTACAAATATTTAAACATTAAGTTTTCACATCATTCCAAAACAATGAAGAACCCAGTATACTGTACATATAGAACGCTAGTGATGCATTACAACAGCGACTCGATGTGGTGACCACCAACGTTGTTACAGACACCGTAACTACGAAGCGTGCTCTGGTACACACTCTCCATCCCGCCCGGTGTTTCTTTTTCCTAGTGCAGCGGCGAGAGCTCGTGCCACACAACCCTACAAGAAGCAGTCCGTAGGAATTAAATCCGGCGATCGTGGCGGCCACGCGGTTGGACCACCTCGCCCTATCCGTCTTCCACCATATCGTCTGTTGCGTTGTCTCCGAACCGAAATGCTAAAATCTCTTCTCCTGATGGACTTTCAGTGGCACAGATTCCAAGAATGGGTCAAATACGTTTTGTGGGAAGATCAAGTATACAGGAACAGTTAGCTTCAGTGGAATGAGGTACGGCCCAAGCACATGAACGTCCGGGATATCTGCCCACACGTTAATACCAAACCTGTGCTGAAATTCCTGAACAGGCGTGGCACGAGGGTTTTCGAATGTCCAGACACAGCTGTTTCTCGAATTCAGAACACATCCCTAGTGAAGTTACTTCCATCTGTAAACAGAACACGACGTGGAAACTGGGGTGTGTCGATGCAGTGGTGCAGCAACCACGAGCACTAGGCAAAGCTTTGCGAAAAATAGGATGGATCCATAGCGTGTACCCCCTTTAAATGGTACAGATGTAGTTGTTACTCATGCAGAACGTCCTAGATGACAGACTAACACCATCTGCATGTTCGACCACACGTTAACGAGTTTTCTTCAACGTGATATAGTACGCCGGCCGCCCTGACCGAGCGGTTGTAGTCGCTCCAGTCTGGAACCGCGCTGCTCCTAGGGTCACAGGTTCGAATCCTGCCTCGGGCATGGATGTGTCTGATGTCCTTAGGTATAAGTAGTTCTAAGTCTAGGGTGCTGATGATCTCAAATGTTGAGTCCCATAGTGCTCAGAGTTATTTGAACTATTTTTTATATATATATATATAGTACATCAATTCCGGAATGTGGCGCTGCCGTGAAACACCAAGACCCCGCCTCCTCACGATGTAGGTACTTGATTCTCGGAGCCGCAGCGTAACATGGACAAAAAGTGTATGCGATGGAACGTTACTTTGCGGAAAACGTTCGTGGTACAGTCGACTAGCGGCTCTTCCGTTACCTGGAGATTTACACAAGTAGCATGTCTGTGTATTCCGAAAACATGTACCGATCTATGTTTACTGTATCCGAGACTCACAGGTTTTAGATAAGTCTCGCAACAAGGTAGTCGTTAGTGACATCAGGTGACCATCTGACGTAGTACACGTCATCCTGCCTACCTGCTGCGTGCCTGGATTAGCATTTCTGCGAGTGTTCTCCTTTCCTCAGTAGACGTGGACGCGCTACAGATCTGAATTAAAACAGAACGCCAAAGGTACGTTTTCGGACACGGGTACCTGTTCAAGATATTATATACTCACTCCCCATTACAAGCTCTATAAGTTTGTAATGGTAATTTTCGAACACCCTGTATGTTACATATAGAGAGACGGTTATTACTTTGCATATTATTTTATAACACTTTGTGTTACTGTAAATTCAAAGATGTTACGCTCTCTTGTAGTATGTCGATTAGCTTTTCAATTCATCAGAATTAGATGTAGCGAAGACGACGTTTCTCCTGCTTGTAAGTATAAAACTTGGAATTCCAGGCTGAAACAATCCCGTGGGGCTGTGAAGTTATCTGCTTGTATTCAGTGACAGTATACTAATTGTTGATTCACTTGCTTAATTTTGCCACGAAACTCACTATTCTTGGTGTTTAGTCACTTGAATATGCCATGTTCTTTGTACACCATCTTGTTTGCTAACTATTCGACTCGCATTCACTCTGATGGATTGGCACTCAGTTGCTGAGCTTCTAGTGGAAAAGATTAATAGTAAGTAGTGCTTCTCTGCATGTTATAAGATTTCAGGTGCTAATAAAGATTGGTCAACGTGTCTGCATTGTTGACGGCTGTTTTTGAGACTTTACACTGCATAATCTCACTCGCTGTTATGATATTGTGCAGGTAGGGGGCGATGATCTAAACATTCGCTCTGAGGTTTAACTACATCTTTTGGATACCGAAACTATTATAACGCAAATGAGGAGACAGAGTCGTTGCACGGCTGGACGCTGCAAGAAGAAAGCTAACATATATTCCACTTAATCCAGCGCCTTTGCGAATTACTATACTTATGTGCAATATACAAGCATTAGAGCTGCAGGCTCCTTTCCCGTAGTTGCGGTGAATTCGTGAAAATGCATGTGTTTTCTTTTCAGTTCACGAGTCAGATCGGATTTCTAAATTGTTTCTGTGGTGTCGTCCGAAGAACAAGGTTCATTATCAAAGTTGGTACCCCACGACTGAACCACGAGTATGGCCAGTCTGCCATACGCAGCAGCTAACGAGAGACGTCGACGTATACATGCCCTCAAGTGGTTGCGTATGCCACCGCTGCCGGAAGGTTACTTACGTCAGAGCACAGTGCTGCTCGGCCCAATCAGCTTTCATCGCTTAAAACAACAACATCGTCTTACTGCAGATACAGCACGGCGAATTGTATTAGACAATAGTGAAGTTTATAGTCAGTTGTTCATTGAAATGAGGCTACCATTCTGTAATGTACCAAGTGATAAGTTTTGTGTTAGGCGACAGTAACGAATTCGCACTCCTGTTTTCAAGTTAAGCCCCCACCTACTACAGTAGTACAAGTTTATATGCAAACTAGCTCTACAGATGACCAAGAAATTGAAGAAATGTATGATGAAATAAAAGCAGTTAGTCAGATAGTGAAGGGAGATGAAAATTTAATAGTCATGAGAGACTGGAATTCGAGTGTAGGAAAAGGGAGAGAAGGAACCGTAGTAGGTGGATATGGATTGGGGCTAAGAAATGAAAGAGGAAGCCGCTTGGTAGAATTTTGCACAGAGCACAACTTAATCATAGCTAACACTTGGTTTAAGAATCATGAAAGAAGGTTGTATACATGGAAGAACCCTGGAGATACTAAAAGGTATCAGACAGATTATATAATGGTAAGACAGAGATTTAGGAACCAGGTTTTAAATTGTAAGACATTTCCAGGGGCAGATGTGGACTCTGACCACAATCTATTGGTTATGACCTCTAGATTAAAACTGAAGAAACTGCAAACAGGTGGAAATTTAAGGAGGTGGGACCTGGATAAACTGAAAGAACCAGAGGTTGTACAGAGTTTCAGGGAGAGCATAAGGGAACAATTGACAGGAATGGGGGAAAGAAATACAGTAGAAGAAGAATGGGTAGCTTTGAGGGATGAAGTAGTAAAGTCAACAGAGGATCAAGTAGGTAAAAGACGAGGGCTAGTAGAAATCCTTGAGTAACAGAAGAACTATTGAATTTAATTGATGAAAGGAGAAAATATAAAAATGCAATAAATGAAGCAGGCAAAAAGGCATACAAACGATTCAAAAATGAGATCGACAGGAAGTGCAAAATGTCTAAGCAGGGATGGCTAGAAGACAAATGTAAGGATGTAGAGGCTTATCTCACTAGGGGTAAGATAGATACTGCCTACAGGAAAATTAAAGAGACCTTTGGCGATAACAGAACCACTTGTATGAACATCAAGACCTCAGATGGAAACCCAGTTCTAAGCAAAGAAGGGAAAGCAGAAAGGTGGAAGGAGTATATAGAGAGTCTATACAAGGGCGATGTACTTGAGGACAATATTATGGAAATGGAAGAGGATGTAGATAAAGATGAAATGGGAGATACGATACTGCGTGCAGAGTTTGACAGAGCACTGAGGGACCTGAGTCGAAACAAGGCCCCCGGAGTAGACAACATTCCATTGGAACTACTGACGGCCTTGGGAAAGCCAATCCTGACAAAACTCTACCATCTGGTGAGCAAGATGTATGAAACAGGCGAAATACCCTCAGACTTCAATAAGAATATAATAATTCCAATCCCAAAGAAAGCAGGTGTTGACAGATCTGAAAATTACCGAACAATCAGTTTAATAAGCCACAGCTGCAAAATACTAACACGTATTCTTTACAGACGAATGGAAAAACTACTAGAAGCCGACCTCGGGGAAGATCAGTTTGGATTCCGTAGAAATACTGGAACACGTGAGGCAATACTGACCTCAGGACTTATCTTAGAAGAAAGATTAAGGAAAGGCAAACCTACGTTTCTACCATTTGTAGACTTAGAGAAAGCTTTTGACAATGTTGACTGGAATACTCTCTTTCAAATTCTAAAGATGGCAGGGGTAAAATACAGGGAGCGAAAGGCTATTTACAATTTGTACAGAAACCAGATGGCAGTTATAATAGTCGAGGGGCATGAAAGGGAAGCGGTGGTTGGGAAGGGAGTGAAACAGGGTGGTTGGGAAGGGAGTGAGACAGGGCTGTAGCCTCTCCCCGTTGTTATTCAATCTGTATATTGAGCAAGCAGTAAAGGAAACAAAAGAAAAATTCAGAGTAGGTATTAAAATGCAGGGAGAAGAAATAAAAACGTTGAGGTTTGCTGATGACATTTTAATTCTGTCAGAGACAGCAAAGGACTTGGAAGAGCAGTTGAATTGAACGTATAGTGTCTTGAGAGGAGTATATAACATGAACATCAACAAAAGCAAAACGAGGATAATAGAATGTAGTAGAATGAAGTCGGGTGATGCTGAGGGAATTAGATTAGGAAATGTGACACTTAAAGTAGTAAAGGAGTTTTGCTCTTTGGGGAGCAAAATAACTGATGATGGTCGAAGTAGGGAGGATATAAAATGTAGAATGGCAATCGCAAGGAAAGCGTTTCTGAAGAAGAGAAATTTGTTAACATCGAGTATAGATTTGTCAGGAAGTCTTTTCTGAAAGTATTTGTATGGAGTGTAGCCATGTATGGAAGTGAAACAAGGGCGATAAATAGTTTGGAAAAGAAGAGAATAGAAGCTTTCGAAATGTGGTGCTACGGCAGAATGCTGAATATTAGATGGGTAGATCAAATAACTAATGAGGAAGTATTGAATGGGATTGGGGAGAAGAGAAGTTTGTGGCACAACTTGAACAGAAGAAAGGATCGGTTGGTAGGACATGTTCTGAGGCATCAAGGGATCACCAATTTAGTATTGGAGAACAGCGTGGAGGGTAAAAATCGTAGAGGGAGACCAAGAGATGAATACACCAAGCAGATTCAGAAGGATGTAGGTTGCAGTAGGTACTGGGAGATGGAGAACCTTGCACAGGATAGAGTAGCATGGAGAGCTGCATCAAACCAGTCGCAATCTGGTTCCTGTACAAGTTGTAAACAACTTTTCGCTCCATTTATTTTGCCCCTTCTACCTTCAGAATTTCAAGGAGTGTATTTCGGGTATCACTGTCATCAAATTTCTCTAAATCTACAAATGTGGGAGACGTAGGTTTTAGAGGGTCAGACTGCCGTTGTGTACTCCCGTATTGCTCTGGGTCCTTCCACGAATTCGGCATTTCGACCAGTTTTCCTATTTTCCTGAAAATAATTTGTGTCAGTATCTTTCAATAATGTTTTATTAAACTGATGTGTAATATTCACACCCGTCAGTGCCTCCTTTCTTTGAAATACGAATTATTATATTATTCTTCAAGAGAGAGGGTGTCCGCTTGTCTAGTGTATCTTGAAAACAACATGGAATAATTTTATTGTTGTTATTTGACAGTTGCAAGCAGGGAGGCAAGGGATCTGTTAAGCTAAAATGGCGTTATTAAAAATCGCAAAAATATCTTTACTGATAGCTTGAGCTGACTGACGAGCCATCTTCAGTTCAATTCAAAACTATTACTTTGTTCTCCGTGAATCAGCCATTAGGATTAATCCGTACATTTTGGAATGATTTTGTCGTAGCTGTCTCTCCTTAAGGATGTCAGTAATTCTGAGGGAATGTCCTACTCCAAGGGCCTTGTTTCGACTCAGGTCTTTCATAACTGTGATCCTACAGCCTTTAAGATTTTACAAGCATTTTGAACCTCTGCATCGTGCAGGAAGTAGGGGCCTTGCTGGGCGATATGACGTGGCTGGCAGTGCTGTGGTAGGTGAGCTACCAGAGGGATGAGTTAGGGCTGACTGCGGCCAGCTGCGGCATCGGTTAATGGCGAGACGATGGCTGCATTAGCGGCCGACCCTGTAGACCCTTAGCCCAACACACCTGCTGCGCCTCACCATTAGACTGCGCTGAGTGTCGACCTGCGGCCGTGGGGCAGTCTGTGTTAGCAGAGACGTCTCATCCTGAGGTCTCAAGAAAATGACAAATGAAACTTTCCCGACGCCGCTTTCCATTTATTTGTGTGTGTGTGTGTGTGTGTGTGTGTGTGTGTGTATGTGGGGGGGGGGGGGGGGGGGGAATATGGCTTATGGGCGCTCAACGTCGTGACTATCAGTGCCCTTTCGAATCGCTGCATCTAGATCGCGGGATTCGATTCCTGGTGGGGTCGCAGATTTCCTTCGCTCAGGGACTGGCTCTTTGTGTTGTCCTCATCATTTCATCTCATATCCATTGGTGCGCCAGTCGCCAGAATGTAGTCAAATAGAAAGACTTGCATGAGGCAATCGTACATCCACAGACGATATCTTCCGGCCAGTAATGTTACACGATCGTTTCATGACTGGTCTATGTAACCGAGTGGTTCTAGGCGCTTCAGTCCGGAACCGCGCGACTGCTACGGTCGCAGGTTCGCATCCTGCCTCGGACATGGATGTGTGCGATGTCCTTAGGTTAGTTAGGTTCAAGTAGTTCTAAGTTCTAGGGGACTGATGACCTCAGATGCTAAGTCCCATAGTGCTCAGAGCCAGTTTTTGATCGTTTCATTTCACTTGCTGCGACTGCTGCCGTCCCTCGGAAGTGAGAGAAGACGGTAGAGACGTAAAACGGAACGGTCTGGCTCACTCTGCTAATCCGTCACGCCACCCTATAAATTCGATATGTGTAACGAGAGACTCAGTTAACAGAAAATAAACAATTTTTTCAGCCTTCAGTTTCAAGGTAATTTTTACTCGTTTACCTAGGTTTGGATTCCAGTAATGGAATCTACTTCAGAACAAAAAAATTAAATTATTTTGAGAGGCAAACACTGGTCATGTCACAGATTAAAATTTAAAACAATTAAAGACACATAATCATAAGAATATGTCTGTCAAAATTAAAACCATTAAGGCGAACGTAGACGGATCTACGCCGGCCAGATATAAGGACCACACGTAGCTCCAAGGAGAAATTTAGATAGGAAACTAAAGTTCAGTGAGAAGAAATAAAGTCTTTGTGTTCTGCCTATGACGTAATTATCTCAGAGACAACAAAGCAAAAAACGTTGAATGCAGTGAATTTTATCTTAAAAAGAGATTATAAGATGAATATCAATGAAATTAAGACATATGTAATGGAATGGAGTCGAATTAAATCACTTGATGTTTGTTGAATTAGTGTATGAAATCATCATCATTATTTTCTTGGCACCTTTGTCTTACTTCAACGTGGGATCGGCCTTGTTAATATGGGTTTGGCAATGTCAGAAGGTGGATGGATGACCTTTCTGTCGCCACCGCGCACCCCCTGGGACGGAATTTGTGTACCACAGCTGTCGGCATCTAGTGTAAGTCATGAAATAGTGGGAACGATTTCAAATGTCTTCTAATCGTGTAAATGAGGCAGCCCGGTACTCACCTAGTGGGATATGGAAAACACCCTAAAAACCACAGCCAGGCATGCTGGCATACCGGCCCTCGTCGTTAATCCACCAAGCGGATTCGATCTGGGGCCGACGCGCCTACCTGAGTCCAGGAAGCAACGCATTAGTGCTCTCGGCTACCCTAGCAGGTAAATTAGTGTAAGAAATAATAAATTAAAAATAGATTGGCAATAGTAAGGAAATCCTTTCCAAAAAAAGAGAAATTTCCTAACATCGGATACAAATTTAACCATTAGAAAACCACTTCTAGAGGTAAACGTCTAGAGCGTAGCCGTTAACGGAAGTGTAACAAGGACAACAAATAATCCAAATTAGACAACAGACGCTTTTGAAATGTTATGCTAAGATGAAATGTTATGCTAAGAAAAAAATAGATTGATAAACCTATTAACTAGTGAGTAGATACCGAGTCCACCTGAGGAAAAACGGAATTTGTGGCACAACTTGACTAAATTGGGGACCAGTTGATAGGACATCTTCTGAGGCGTCAAGGAATTGTCAGTTGGTAATGTGAGTAAGCATGGGGAGTAAAAATGGAGAGGGAGACCAAGGTTTGAATGTAGCAAGCAGGTTCAGATGCGTGTAAGTTGCAACAGTTACTGGAGATGAGTCTCGCACAGGACAGACCAGCATGGAGAGTTGTTTCAAACCAGTCTTCGGACTCACGACTCAAACAACAACAAAGCAACGGGACAGATAAAATAAACAAAGAGCTGTATGATTTTAAGCCTTCTACCGGTACGATGATTTTGAAACGCAGACTTATGTGTTTCTAAGCTTTCAAGGCGTATGATAATTTTGAAAGGTCCCAGAGTACTCAGCCGAGTATCCTCGTGCAAATGCTGCAATATTGCAGCAAGCTGATTTGTTGCCATCCTGAGACGCTCCTGATGATATATGCTGTTCCAATGAGCGCCACCTACAGGCAGTGTCTTACAAGAACTGTAATATCCACCGCCAGAACAAAGGGGCCTAGATCCCTGTTTGCAGAAGAAGAAGATGTACTTGTTGCTGCGGAACTTCACTTAAGTAAGTAACGTATCTGCGAAAACTGGATGAATAGTATGGAAACATACAGTATGTGTGCATTTCACCATCGCCCCAAGACAAAAGCACGGTCTGTCAAGGACAACTTTGAAACTTCCCCTTTGTATGTAAATAATGACAGAGCTGGAAAACTTACGGTGATTTTCAAACAGCTGAGCAAAGCTAAACGTACTGAGACTGTTTCATGTTTACTATTCTCATCATCACTAAACTGACACACAATATTTTAGCGCAATTCAATCTGACTTTCAATAATTCCTACAAAAGAATGGCCCTGCCTAACAATAACCTACACCTTTCATGAATCACTTACCTCACAAAAATATTCGTTACTCGAACTACTGCAATACAGCGAGGGCCAGTACTGGCAGCTAAATAAAAGATTCTAACTACTGAAGGCATTAACTACTGATAGGCATAGTTAGCAAATGAAAGACACTAATAGAGGACAAACAATGTATTTACCTTAATAGTGTTCAAAAGTCAGAAGAATATATATATATATATATATCAGATCGTCCACTCATAGTAACCTCTCAAAACTCTGGCATCTCTCTCCCCACATCCACCACTGCTGGTGGCTCACCTCCAACTGCCCAACGCTACACTAGAGAATATTCCAACAATAAGTCCAACCAGCCACAGACTGCACACAGTGCAGTCAGCGATTTTCATACAGAGCACTACGTGGCATTACCAACATAAAAACCTAAACAGCCTATTTACAACATATGAATCTGGAAACAATAAGTCTGCCACATCCCAAGCCAATATGGGAAACTGGAAATTTACCCGGATCGCAAACGTTACATAGTGCAAAGTAGTCAGGATTGCTAGAGAGTTTATTCATCCACAGCAGGTCGCGCCCACAGTGCACGATAACTGCTCGGGCAGCAATTACATAGAACAACGTGGAAGACCATTGTAAAATCATAGAAGCAATGAAGAACAATAATACATTTCCTCATACATCCGGTATAATAGTGGAAATGTTACCTTGCTGTGGTCAGTGCCCACGGAGGCAGTCTGACTCTGAACAGTGGAGAGGGTAAAGTCACCAAGCCAGTCAACCAGATGTACTGGCAAAGTTACGTTGTCAGCACGCTGGTGACGGTAGCGCTACACCAGGTCCAAGTAGAAGGACAGTATGAAAGAACAACAATCTCCGTAACGAGTCAGTCACACCGTATGGAGAATCTGAGTGCAGAGAGTACCCAAGTGCTTGAAGATAAACCAAGGACCCCAGCATAGGATGTAGCGGCAGCAGCCCACAGAAGCAAGCTTGCAACTGCAGAGTATGTGTGCACAGGGCAGGCCGTGGCTTGGGAGCGAGTCACGCCCAGGTGTAAACCATGGACCACAAAGCAGGCGCCCTGAAGTCGGTAGGCCGTCCGGCAGATGACCTCTAGCTTGAAGGCACCAGTTCAGCACCTGCCTACATCAAGCTGGCGGAGGCGAAGACAGTATCTAGTACCAGGAAGATAGTGACGCACATCGCGTCGACAACTGTCATAGAGCAACACTTGTATCTGTCTGCAGCTTAGGTGTAAAGGACGCTATATTTGGATGCTCCTCCCCTCCCTGTTGTAACAGGACATCATTCATCCTCACGTAGTCCAAGGATGCATAACTGTGCCAGTCACAAACGTGTGGTAACCTAGGTTACGTATGCAGCATTTGGTCTCCCGAACTGTGCAGAGTTAACTGCCTCTACGCCTCGTAACAATGTTGAGGCCGGACATGCGGTAATTAGCCTGGGTCTAGTGCCAGATCAGGAGCTTTCATCATGTCAGCTCAGCCTCTCTGTACCTTCTTACCATGGTGGTAGCTTTCATCTGCTTGGCCGCTGTTATGAACTCCAAGTTAAAACCCAATGACGCAACAACAGATAAGGTGCGACCAACGAAGCCAGCTGTCGCAGATCACAGCATCTCCAAAGGACAGCGTGAATTATGAAGGCACTAAGTAGTTAAAACTGCTCGACACATTCTGGGGCTATATTTCAAAGGATCTGTACTCGTAGGTACCTGGCTACATCATGAACTCATAAAGAAACACAGCAGTTTCATACTAAGGTTGTGGACTCTTGACTGTTCTCCAACCACAACGGTCGTCTGTGGGAAAAAGCGTTAAAGACATCTCAACTGCTAAGATGCCCTTCCATTGAAATTCCACCAGTGGTGGTGCTGCAGACACTACTCGTGTCCGAACTGTACACTTCCCTATCCACCGTGCCAGCTGATCATCAGCAGAGAGGAGAACTATAACAGAATTATTTCAATATGGAGCTAATATGCTGCCTTGGAGGTGCTTTAGTACCCAGGAAAGAGTGAAATAATTGAATCCCGGAAAAAATCTAGATATTGTATCTTTATTAAAGAAAGCTTACTGTAAACAATGTGAAGGATATCAGTTGTTCAGTCTGTTTCATTATCTACCCAGAACAGGTGTTCGAGACGTGACCCACCTTTTTATTTCAGTCAGATACCAGGCGAACTGGTATTGGAGTCGATGGGATCCCAGTTGGGAACATTTGGGGGGGGGGGGGGGGGGGTGAGGTATTCGGTTCAAGCAGTAGCCATACAACCAATAGGAAACCCCTAAAAACCATATCTGGAACTGGGAACTTGTGCTATTTTTAATTTACTTTGGGGCAGTATCCATGAGTCATTTGTTGGCACATTATCGAGAGCAGCCGTCACTCTGTCATAGATGTCTACATTGTAACTTAGCAACGGGTCCTGTAGCATAAGTGTGTGACATGCGCTGCTAACCCGATTTAAGAGTGCTGTTCTCATCTGTATTCTCAGACTCGCTCTCTGTGTGTGTTCCTCATATAATGGCTTAGAGCTTTCGTCCTGCTTCTCGCCAGCGCACACAGCAGCACAGAGAACTACTAAGGTGCCCCTTGCTATTCAGACTAGCACCACTGGAAGTGAGTTATTCAGTGAACTGCTTTTGAGAAGACTTTTGTCTGTACACATTATAATCTGGTTGAGCTGGTGGCAGACTGAAGAAAGCTGCATCTACGGACCTGGTAGTTGTATATTCTCATCAGTGCGTAGCTAGCGGACTACTGAAGAAAATTAATATTTTGAGAAGTCTTTAGAACACAAGCCTTCAGCTTTCCTGCGTATCACAATAGAGTGACTTTTCTGTTTGCATATTTTGCTGTTACTACACGAACCATAGCTGTTAATATTTATCGAACATCATTTCCTTCTTTCTTGTTGTCTGGCTCTGGCTTTTTTTTCCTTTATAATGATTAGAGCTTCCTCATCAATGTGTCAAAAATTAGCAGATCACTGCCATTCGGTTTAAGAACAGTTTTGTATAGTATTAATGGTTCCTTTATTAAATATCTCCAGCTTTAAGGATTTACAAATTTTTGTTCAGAATCTTAACAGCTTACTTTGTTGTCTGTTCTCCTGTATTCTAACTGTGAATGTTTTATCTGTTTCAAAGTTTTATGAGAATGTCCTAAAATTTTTAGTTATCATGTGAGGCCAGTTTAATGCTTGAAATAGCCAAGTTACGTCATTTTACTCAGAATGTGGACTCCCTGATGACAGGGGCCAGCTCTTTACTGTAAACTGGTCCCATTAAAGCATCCTCATTGCAAGACAAATTTAATGTGTTAAAATGCGAAGGCATGTTGGAGTCATCAGCCGAGGGTCAGCTAACGGCTTCTTCAGTGGGGTAGTACAGAGACATCTAAACAGTTTGATAAATTATCTAACCATATTTTGCCCTAATTCAGCGCGTTTGCGTTTTATCTATTGTAGTAGACCAATATATCCTTACGCTCTTCCAGTTTTTTTATGGGTAGAATCACTTGCAGGTATACTTGTAATTTCTCTTTCAGTTGTTCTTAGAGTTACGTGTCATACCCTTAACTCAAGATAGTTTGAGTGGAGCTGGTGCCACCGTTTTTCATAATGGTGGCACATTGAAAGATTCACATGAAAAAGTTCTTCAAGGGAAATTGTCCACAGGGGCCGGCCGCTGTGGCCGAGCTGTTCTAGGCGCTTCAGTCCGGAACCGCGCTGCTGCGCGGTCGCAGGTTCGAATCCTGCCTCGGGCATGGATGTATATGATGTCCTAAGGTTAGTTAGGTTTAAGCAGTCACATAGTGCTTAGAGCCATTTGAACCAATTTCTTCCAATAGGGTTGGGAACGAGCCTGGTAACAAGTATCTTGTCCAAGCACACACTTGCGCTGACACACTTGTCCGACATATCAAACAAATTAAAACCACTGTCTTGGCCCCATGTATAATACTTGCTGAAGCACAGGCTGTCAGTAATATTTTGAGGGGGGTGGAATGTGACAAGATCGTTAATGTGTACCATTTACAGACAAATGAAGTTCCTTTGCTGATCTTTATAGGGTGGCCACAACTATAGAGAGCGTCTGAATCTTTGATGGAAAACATGATGCTAGTGATAAGACTTACAAGTCCACTTTTACAACTAATTTTTTGATAAAAACAGGATAGTTCGGCTTGAAAAAATAAAATTCTCATCACTGTATTAAGCTGGAACACTCATGACCGCCCGACCCGATATGAGGTATTTCAAAACAAGAATGCGAATGGAAACAGCAACATGAACACTGCCAGGCATCGGGGAAACGTGCTGCTGAAAGGATATAATAAACTGAGTGCTGTTTCTAAGCCATCTCGACCGTCTGTGTGCTCTGCTAAACCATGAACCTCTGTACACCTTATTGGACTTGAGCAGTATTTTCACCTTGCATTATGAGTAGCAACAAACGTTCGAGGATTATGAATGGCTTATTTCAATAGTGGTACAAGTCCATTTTTGAGAAACAGAGTCCTAAATTTAAATGAGCTCTGAAAAATCAGCAGTTGAGATACCAGAATTATTCAAGCATATGGATTCTCGCTAGAGATGAACCTTTCTTTCTGTTTGTTTGGATCATTAATTTCAGAAGCATTATAGGCAGAAAAGTGGAGGTAATTGACTTGTACCACTATTGAAATAAGCCCATAATGTGTAAATTCTCTTTAATGGATCTGGTTAATCACCAGCGTTGGATTGTGAATAGGCATGTGTTGCTGTTGGTCAGCTAGGTACATGGTAGAGTAAAAACATTCAGGGTAGTGTAACGGCCAGTCAGTTTTACATTGCAAGAGGTTTGTTCACTACTGTTTTTCTAGGTTTCACTTCATTTTAGGGGCTACCTTGGGTCTTCATTATTCTAGCAAGGAGTTCTATCTTAAATTTCAGCCTGACATTATTTATAGATAATATAATCACGATTGCACCCAAGACATTTATAATGTTCAAGATAATTCTGGCGAATCTGATGTTGTTCATTTGAAGGAAGTGAAAGATTACCAAATTTTAAGGCTTTTCAATCACTTTCTGAATCTATTGCCCTGTGTGTTCGGGAATACTGATCAAAATTCAATATTAGATTTAGTTGTCTACTGGCATATCCATTTCCCAAGCACCATCCCCTCCAAAAATGAAAAACTTAATCAGATTACTACACCTTGTGGTTCACCCATCTTTGTGATAAAGACACAGTCTATAGATCGGTGATATATTATTGAACTCTGAATCAAAAGGTTGTGTTGGAGTCAGTTCCTTTACTATACTTGTGCAGTTCTTTCACTTTGTTTTCTGAGCGCATTACGTTTTAGACCTTAACTGAGCCTATGATAAGATGCCCTTAATGGACAATCTATACCTCTGACACCACTCTGTACCGACTGGAATTTATTTTAATTCGGTCACGTTCCAAATTGGTTTGCCAAAGTATGCAGCTCCGCGCGGGGTAGCCATGCGGTCTTGGGCGCCTTGCCACGGTTCGCGCGGCTTCCCCCGTCTGAGGTTCGACTCCTCCCTCGGGTATGGGTGTGTGTGTGTTGTCCTTGGCGTAAGTTAGTTTAAGTTAGATTAAGTACTATGTAAGCCTAGGGACCGATGACCTCAGCAGTTTGGTCCCATAGAACTTACCACAAATTTCCAAAATGGATGCAGCAATTCTCTGACGTTCATTGAACTAATTTTTGGGTGATCTTTAGTTACATTAAATGTTACATATTGAGCATACAAAGGAAAAGAAATCCACTACTGTACAGCTACAATGTTGATGACCAGCAGCTGAAGACTGCTTCTGCGGTAAAATATCTAGGCGTAACTATGCAGAGAGACTTTATGGTACGACCACGTAAAGCAGACAGCAGAAAAAACAGACACCAGAATCAGATTCATCGGAAGAATTTTAAGGAAATGTAACTCATCCATGAAAGAAGTGGCTTATAAGGCTCTTGTTCACCAATCCTTGCACATTGTTCATCTATCTGGGATCCTTATCAAGTAGGACTGATAGAGGAGATAGAGAAGATCCAACGAAGAGCGGCGCGTTTCGTCACGGGATCGTTTAGCTGGCGAGATGGTAAACAAGCTCCACTGTCAGACGTTACAAGAGAGGCGTTGTGCATCACAGAGAAATTTACTATTGAAGTTTCGGGACAACACTATTCAGGAGGGGTCACACAAAGTATTACATCCCCCCACTTACATCTCGCGTATTGAGCATGAGGAGAAAATTAGAGAAATTAGAGCCAATACAGAGTGGTCAAAATGACAGTACGTCAATCCTAAGGACCCGCGTTCGATTCCCGGCTGGGTCGGAGATTTTCTCCGCTCAGGGACTGGGTGTTGTGTTACCCTAATCATCATCCTTTCATCTCCATCCACCTGCAAGTCACCGAAGTGGCGTCAAATCGAAAGACTTGCTCCCGGCGAACAGTCTACCCAACGGGAGGCCCTAGTCACACGACATTTACATTTTCAGAGACTTACCGACAATCATTCTTCTCTCGCGAGTGGAACATTGTTGAAGGGATCAGATAGTGGTACCGAAAGTACCCTCCGCCACACATCGTTAGGTGGCTTGCGGAGTATGATGTAGGTGTAGATCGCTATATTGTCCATGGTGAGAGGTAATGCTGAAATTTGGTACCCTTGGCACACTCCTGACAGCGTGGACCACGGAATACTGAATTTCCTAACGATTTCCGAAATGGAATGTCCTATGTGCCTAACTCAAACTACCACTTCCCGTTCAATGTCTGTTTGTCCCCATCATGCGTCCATAATCACGTCGGAAATATTTTCACATCAGTCTCCGCCAATGCATTGCCCTTTTATACCTTGTGCACGCGATACTACAGCCATCTGTATATGTGCACATCGCTATCCCATGAGTATTGTTATCTCAGTGTATCTTCACACGTATTAACATCTTTACTTCTATTACGTCGCAACAGAGTGCGCAAGATGGCCCAACTATGTGATTAAGGAGCATTACATGCGCAGTCTGGCTGTTAGGTCATGTTGCTGGTTTAGTGGCTG
This sequence comes from Schistocerca gregaria, assembly GCF_023897955.1. Lineage (NCBI taxonomy): Eukaryota > Metazoa > Arthropoda > Insecta > Orthoptera > Acrididae > Schistocerca > Schistocerca gregaria. The sequence goes on along the minus strand of NC_064923.1, from coordinate 189,628,363 downwards.
TGAGGTTTCGCCCCGCCACTGGCCAGATACACGGCAGCGCACCTGAGCCGCCGCGTTGTGCTTCACCGTTCAGAGTAGTCCATCGGAGGAGACTTCGGCCTGTACAGCCTACAGTATGAAATGTCAGACACGTGACAGACTGAAGTCATCAGCGCCTAATGCACTAGTTCGAGCAGTCGTCTACTTCCATCGCTGCTCTGTTGGAGGAGCACCGAAATAATTTAAACCGGTGAGAATTCCGTAGCACACACTCCATCAGAATTCCTGTGTACCAAAAAGTGGAGTGACTTGTGTGTTTGCGTGCTTGGCAGTTATTATACAAATCTTATTTAACAATTTTGAACATTGCCGATAATGCAGCAACCGTAGACGAAATTTATAATATTACTTGAAAATACAGCTCTTCGGTTGCAGAGGTAAAAATTTCCAACGTTACCTAGGTTTCAACTGCTCTAAGGCAGCCTTCATCAGAAGTAAAAATTTTTACACTACCTATAACAGTTTTGGAAGAATATAAAACATTATTAAATTAAACATATGTAATAAAATTACATCATAGCTAACTGCTACGGTACAGTGGACAAAGAAAGCATACTTACAGAGAGTAAATAGTTATAAAATGGTGTAGAGCAGCAGTGCTCACGTTAAAGATAAACATATATTTGTACATTATAAAATATTCCTAGGAAGGCAACTTGATCAAGACGCGCCGCTAAGGGTCGCGTGCGCGGCCGGCACTGTAAGCAGCATCAGACAGACAGGCGCGCGCGCCGTCGATGTTAGCAAGTCGGCAGCTTGTATCGCGCCATCTAGTATTGAATGCTTGTAATTTACAGTGACAACAGCTGTCAGAAGCATTGGAACAGGAGTGCACGTAATGTGCTGATTGCATTATGAGATAGTATGTAACAGATCGAAAGTTGAACAAAATATTATGCTGTAAAACAGAGAGAGAGAGAGAGAGAGAGAGAGAGAGAGAGAGAGAGAGAGAGAGAGAGAGAGAGACCAATATTTAAGGGTACAGTACGGGAAGCATAACAGCAATATTCCGCGTTAAGTGATTTTAAGCAAGGGCTTTACACCATCAAAGAAATTTTTATCACGTAATTGTAATTGCTCATTGAGGATGAAATGGGCGTTACGGAAAAAGTGTTTGAAAACTTCCAACTGTTCAAGAATATCAAGTCTGAAGCCTTTCTTTTCTCTATGTAAAACACTAATATCATGAACATCTTTAGGTTTGTGTCCTGTGACAAGAAGGTGGTCGGCGAATGACGAATTATGTGCGTTCGTACCTTTTTTCCCTAATGGATGCTCTTTACATCAAATCGAAAATGCTCGTCCAGTCTGTCCTATATAATAAGCTGAGCAAGTGTCACAGGTGATTTTATAAACGCCTGAGTTTTGCAGAGGCGACCATCTTGGTTTTAAATTATGAATAAGATTATTTTTGAGAGAGTTGTTGGCAGAGGAAACTATGTTGCAGCCATATTTATTTTTAAGGAGACGTTGCAATCTGTAAGTTATTGGTCCTACATACGGTAAAAAGAAGTATTTCTTCTAATCGCAAGGCTCGTCAATAGTGTTCCCAAGCGTGATAATTCTGTTATTGGTTTTCTGTCTGAAGAGATCATCTACTATATTTGGTTCGTAACCATTATTAGCTGCAATGGTTTTAATTAGATTCAATTCTGTTTTTAAATTTTCAGAGGACAAAGGGGTAGAGATTGCTCTATCAACAGAAGAGTCAAAAAATGCTTTTTTGTGAGATCCTGGGTTTGTGGAACAGGCTGGCACAATTTGGTCAGAAAAAGAATCCTTACGAAAAATGTTGAAAGAGATTTGTCATTCACTATTGTCAAATTTTTCCACTACCACCTTAGGAATTGTTTCATGTTCTAGGTAAGTCGATGACATTTTAATCATCTATAACGGAACGCACGATGGCATTAACCACCTGTTCGAGATCTTTATCGAACTACATGAAAAAATTACCTTAACATGTGAACTTGAAAACAGCTCCGGTCTGTTGAATTATTTAGACTTAACTTTGACAATAGTGAATGATAAAATCTCTTTCAATATTTTTCGTAAGGATTCTTTTTCTGACCAAATTGTGCCAGCCTGTTCCACAAACCCACGATATCACAAAAAAGCGGACGATTCGGGAGAGCGTTTTGGGGGTGCTGCGCCAGGTCTTCGCCAGACATCGCAGTTTATTAGAAGTTAAGTGATTCGTGATAATGTTTTTTCATTTACTTGTTAAGTTCTTCTTGTTTTCTTGGTCAGTCTCCCGTCCGCATTTGTTAGGCAGTTAGTGTCTGTCTGTCGGTCTGCTGTACATTAAAAGCTGCCTCTGTCATGTTTGTCGGATTGGTTGTTAACGAATTTATTGCTTGAGATGTAAAGGCCGAATTCCTGAAATGTGTTTTTATCTTACCTATCATCTTGAGAGGCGGTATATGTGTAATGTAGAGCATGTCTGTAAATTTTATGTAAGACTGCATTCCATGGGTTTTTATTAAAATGGTCATTTCAGTATATAAAGTTGCCCCCCTTCCAACGCAACAGTTTTCTTTTAAAAAGAAGTTGCACTTTCAGTGGCAAGTAATTTTTTTTTATGTGCTTTGTACCATTTCCATCCCTCCTACGGGCTGCATAGTTTATGTGTTTGAGTTGTTAAAATTTTTAGTGTAAAGTAATCTGTTGTGTTGCAGATTTGCACCAGTGTAGTCTTTCAGAAGCTGTTGTGAGTGGTCGTGACTACGTGTTAAAAGGGAGCGGCAAGCTTCTCAGCCCGAAAGCTCATACTGTAAAAAATAAATAAAAATAAAAAAATAAAAATAAATAAAAAATTAAAAAATTGTAACTTTATATTTAGAGGGTGCTTTCTGATTATAATTTTTAAATCAGTTTGTCTTTTTTTTTTTAAAAAGAATTTGTTTTTAGGAATAAAATTTCCATTTGTTGAAAGAAATTTGTTTTCATCAGTTAGCCATTGGCAACTACTTCCACGTTCACATAGTGGATTAAATGTGTTAATATTCTGGATGAATCACTAGTAAATAAAGTAAATTCTTTAAGAAAAAGATTTATTTTTTTTAAATTCACGGTTCAACTTCATTTAAAAAATTCGTTTCCTCCATTCAGTGTCGTGGCAGTACGTTCTGACTGTGGCTCTTTTTTCCAATATAATGATTAGTACTCCATTCCATAATGTCAACAACTTGTAAGTCAATCCCAGTGGGTTTAAAAGTGTTTTATATAATGTTAGTAGTCATTTTATTTAATATTATCAGCTTCCTGGATTTACAAACTTTTGTTCAAATTTCTTACGCCTTTTCTTAGTGTTCGTTCTCATTTCTTGTGTATGTTTTATGTTTCCACGTGTTATAAGAATTTATTAAATGGTGTAGTTCCCATGTATGAACTGTTTAATGGCTTAATTAGCCAAGTCATGTCATTTTACCTGGCAGTTTTTCAGTCCAGCTTTGACATCTCGTGCTAGTTGTTTATTGCAAATCTGCTGCATTAATGAGCATTGTAACAAATTATTTTAAGTGCCTATTTAGCACATGTTAATTCTTGCTTGTGGGCTGTATGTCTCTCGCCAGTAAACTTGCGTAGATTTTTTTGTTTTCTTGTTTTTTGGAGGGGGACCAATGTTTTTTTGTGATTTATTGACTTCCTCTCCCAGTCGCTCGTTCTCTTTGTTGTAGCAGAGAAAACTATCAAGTCCTAGAGCGTCTTGAAATGTTTGTTTATTCTTTTAACGGAGTTCAGTCGATGACTGAGGTTCACTCCCCATGATGTGCTTAAATGCAGGTTACGCTCCTGAGAAGCTGATTTCGAGGCAGATGTGTTGGAGACTGTGCGCTCCTGTCGACTTACTGAATGTCATACTGCGAAATCAAACACAACTGGGATGCCGCCACATTTTGTACCAGCTGTCGACACGGCAGTGGGATGCATCGGCATTGCCTACGTGTCCATGTTGTGTGTGTGTGTGTGTGACCAGTTTTTTATCGTCATTTTTAACGGGGAACCAGGAATTAAAAGGTATTTATAATTTTTCGAATCCAATCGAATATCAATGAATGACAACATACGTAGAGAAGCTCGTATTACTGAAAATTAACACGCACAAAAGAAAACACTATCGCAGTACTTGGGATTGGGATTCTATATATGCAGTGATTAATCAAAAAAATAAATACTGAATACTGCAATATTATTTACTCTGTTAAATATTGTGGGCTAGCGCGAGACTCTGAAATAACGCAATACCACGATAACATAGGTAGGGTGATCGGCTACTCCGAAGTACGCACGAAATAATATGTTATACACAGAGCGCGACTCACCCCCTTCTACAGATAGTTCACGTGATCTCTGCTATTTTGGAGAAAAAAAATATGCGTGCTTTTACGTAAACTGTAATGATTAACTTGGTTCTCAGGGGCTACTGATCATTTACGTAGCCACTTTCACATAGAAACTGAGGTATTTTTTTAATGCTTATTAAACGGAACATTTTTCTTTATTTATTATTCGTTATCTGCAAGGCAAAAACTGAGGAGAATCTCGTCTGCCGTTAAGTGGCCAATCTTAAACATAGTGAACTCATTCAGTACGAAAACAATTAATGGAATTTGTCTTTACTTTACTAGCTTTGAAACTATTAAAAGATCAAGATAGAGAAGTCTCCCGCATTTACATTTAATATTACAGACTGAATTTCTAACTAAAAAATATCGTCAGCGTAATGGGCGACCAAATGCTGCTAGAGAAAGAGAGCTTCCCACAACACGAAGTTCTGAAATAGAATTATTATTTACAATTAATGTTGGCTATTATTGGAGGTGCTCACTACTTCAATAACCAACACTTTCTAATCACAATTGGACATATATTCTGATAACTTACAGACAGACTGTGATACAATGGCGGCCTTCCACTAGACGAAACAAGTTAGGAAAAAAAATTGGCTCTGTTCTTCTTTATCTACATTACACAGATACTATAAACAAAAGGCTATTTGTTAAAAGCATCGCTGTTTGCGACCTTTGGAGATAATAAACGACACTTTTTCATACGTGATGTTCATCGTGCACACGGACAGAGTCTTTCAATATTTATAGTTCACACGTCACTGTTTTTTAACACACAAAACCCCTTTAATTTTTCTCGAAATGTCAATTTATGTGACGTTCCGACACACTACACATATCCGCCCTCATCTACGACAGCCGCCCGACCGATCTCGTTCACAACTGCCCTTCCTCTCGCTATGACGAATGTCCCGATAGCCTCAGTTGAAGGGTTGGCGTCTTGGTTATTGCCCCTGAGGTACAAATAACTCGAGAGAGGGCACCACTCTCCAGTGACACGGGCGAGTGTAGCGACCGAACAGGTAGTGTTGTATACTTCATAACAACTGATAGCAGTCGAATTTCGAACGGAACTCGCTTTAAATATCCTTTATCTGCTCGTTAGTGCTTGACATCAGTTATTAATGACCTGTATAAAACAAATAACCGTGTCCTATTCCCCTGCAGTCAGTCATTGCTGCACTCCACAGGAAGTGCATGGAGTTGTGGGAGGACGAATGGCTGGCGGTGGCGGCCAATAAACTGCGGTTGATAAACTGGAGGTGGCCCTCACACGTCTTCGGATCGGGCACTGTCCTCTTACACATAGCTCTTTGTTACGGCGGGAGGATCCTCCGTTTTGTGATGCTTGTGGTGTGCACTTCTCCGTCCGGCACATTTTAACAGACTGCATTTTATACCGTGATGCACCGGCAGAAGCACAATTTGATGGGGATCTGCCTTCTGTTTTAGCTAATGATGAGACGTGTGTGTCTAGGGTTTTTAAGTTTTGTGATGTGTCTGGACTCTGGCCTAAACTTTTAGGCTGGAGTTTTTAGTGTATTGCAGAGTGGCTGACTCCTTCCCTTTTTTCCTTGCGGTCAGCCAGCCACTACCATCTGCTACATTGTTTTAGCTCCCTCTAACATTTTCTTCCTGGGTTGTCCATGTTTTTCTGCTGACGCTCTGCTTCATCCCACGCTTTGGTGTGGGTGAGCACATGTTTTTCAACGATTGTCACACATGTTTTGTATCTCGTTTTATATTCCTGTTCTGGGATTTTTCTTGACACCCGTCTCACTATGTTACTGAACGGGCGCTGAAGACCTTGCTGTCGTGAGCCCAAAACCCCTCTACTACTATTACTCTTCCCAAATGTCTTTGCACTACAGGCAACTGCTGGTACCACTACCTGGGTAACGGCTGTAACACCTAATTATCATGTGACTGTGCAATCCTAAAAGAGACAATACGACTCACGTACACCAGTCGGATGGGCATGCCTTAAAGAGTCGTTCCAAGTTAAGACAGTGCTCCCACTGACACATTATCGTGAGAATGTTTTCAGCACCAGAAACTACCTGCCGAAATTTTCCAACAATACGGTGGCATCATTCGAAAGTTAAACCGCTGCAGTGAGAGACAAAACATAGAAGATAAGCGTCGATGTGTTCGCTTGCGGTCAGCAGATTAAGCTCGCTCTCTCTCCCAGCGTTCAGTCCTTCGCATGGGATCCAAAATTTTTATGATCTCGCCTGTTTAGATTTGCCAGATTATGCCCTAAACTTTAACCTACTTCTAGAATAATAAAATTGTTAGCAGTGGTTTATTCACAAAAAGCTGTTGCACGATTCAGATAAAATTTTATTTTAACACGGCTGCGGTGTCGTCGATAGACGACAAGGTCGCACCGATGCTCGCCCAAGCAGAATCACCAGAAGTGCCTGTCCGGACATGGCGAGAACCACGATTCCCGGTGTTTCCAGGTGCCACCGCAGCGCACCTGTTGTGAAATATGGCCACAGGGACGAGCGGTGAGTGTTCTGTTTGAGTTCCGACTTGGTCTACGCCTGCAGTGAGTGTTCTGTTTCCGCCACAGGAGCACACAGTCCACACCTCACCGCTCTGCCGATCTACAGACAGACTGGTGCTTAAAGAGTGTGTTACCTTGTGTCCTATGGTGTAACTGCATTCAGAATTCAAGATTCAGATTGGTGATTTTACACAGCTCTGTGCCTACAGTTGTTTCTCGTTCATCAAGAACTGTAACTATGTACTATTCCACATTTGCTTACTCTAATCACAGAGCGATAAAGATAAGTTTCATTTCCTACTAAAGTGTTTTTCTACATAAGCCAAAGCATCGCCTGCCAGAAGTGCACACGAAGACCGATGTTCCCTCTCTGGTGTTCTAAGGCGGAATGTTCATATTCCCCCTTTCCAAACATTTTTCTGGTTCTGCAAGCGCTAGATTCTGATTAGCCAATCACTGTGGACCTTCAAAGTTCCAGCCAATGAAAACTTCCTAAAAATAATAACAATCTTCCTCTTCTTAAATACTCTGCTTTGATTAACCAGTAACACACATTTTACTTTTAATAGTGGAAGCATAAGGTAGAAATTGTTTCCCACTATGAGTTTCGGTCAGTGATAGAGTCTGGATGTAGGCACTCGTGAGTTTTCAACCCCATTACAGAACTAATTTTGGTGAACCAAATCCTAACAAAAGATGAGCATCAATACTGCTGACCTCCCTTGAGTTCAGCAGATTCCTGTCACGCTAAGTATCTCGTTTTCTCATTCGCTTACAGATCTATATCTTTTTAGGAAACATTATTTTCACTGCGTCTCAAAATTCCACTCTACAACTTGTCTCCTGCTGTGGACAACACCAAAGTGCCGTGGTGATCCCAAAGAGCGCCCATCGCTACCTGCCACTGATCTTGCCTTTTGCGACAAAACAGATTTGTACAACCCATTTGCGATTTTACCCCTGTGGTCCTCACGATCTCACAGTCACCAAGCGGTCTCAGCTCACAGAAAAATTACACCCATTTTTCAGCACCACAAAGAAACGAAGTAAAGAAGTATTTATTTAATTCACAATCACTGGTGTTCCTTTTAGTTAGTTCGTTTGTAATTTGAGTATTTTGGTATTCTTATTTCAGTAGTAGATTATGAGTCAGTTTTGGAAAAATTATCCTGTAACACTGGGACCAAATACCCTATTGAAATTTAGCGGGGCTGCAGGTGAGAAAATCTTTTCAGTACTGCATTTAGTAGTCTATCTGTGCTGTTATAACTCTGCTACACACTAATAACCGACACGTGACGTCAAATGAAGCTCAATATTATCGAAAACCAGTCACAAATTTGAAATGTCTTTAAACAGAAGCTATGGCGAACTAACAAAAATTACCATTTTCAAGACAGGAAAATTATTCACACATTAAATAAACTCATTTCATATGCAGGCATCACATGTTCCACGTGAAACATCTTCTGTTTCAAGGTAAAAGGTGATGCACGACCGACGAAGTATGGCTCCACTGTCCACATGCTCAGTCAGAACATTATGACCACCGACCTACTGTCGATATGAACCAGTCCAAGCAACAGCAGCTTCGCTAGTGAGCAACGACTGCTAGTCAGACACACGCACGGTGCATATACACTACTTGCCATTAAAATTGCTACACCAAGAAGAAATTCAGATGATAAACAGGTATTCATTGGACAAACATACACTCCTGGAAACTGAAATAAGAACACCGTGAATTCATTGTCCCAGGAAGGGGAAAATTTATTGAAACATTCCTGGGGTCAGATACATCACATGATCACACTGACAGAACCACAGGCACATAGACACAGGCAACAGAGCATGCACAATGTCGGCACTAGTACAGTGTATATCCACCTTTCGCAGCAATGCAGGCTGCAATTCTCCCATGGAGACGATCGTAGAGATGCTAGATGTAGTCCTGTGGAACGGCTTGCCATGCCATTTCCACCTGGCGCCTCAGTTGGACCAGCGTTCGTGCTGGACGTGCACACCGCGTGAGACGACGCTTCATCCAGTCCCAAACATGCTCAATGGGGGACAGATCCGGAGACCTTGCTGGCCAGGGTAGTTGACTTACACATTCTAGAGCACGTTGGGTGGCACGGGATACATGCGGACATGCATTGTCCTGTTGGAACAGCAAGTTCCCTTGCCGATCTAGGAATGGTAGAACGATGGGTTCGATGACGGTTTGGATGTACTGTGCACTATTCAGTGTCCCCTCGACGGTCACCAGACGTGTACCGCCAGTGTAGGAGATCGCTCCCCTCACCATGATGCCGGGTGTTGGCCCTGTGTGCCTCGGTTGTATGCAGTCCTGATTGTGGCGCTCACCTGCACGGCGCCAAACACGCATACGACCATAATTGGCACCAAGGCAGAAGCGACTCTCATCGCTGAAGACGAAACGTCTCCTTTCGTCCCTCCATTCACGCCTGTCGCGACACCACTGGAGGCGGGCTGCACGATGTTGGGGCGTGAGCGGAAGACGGCCTAACGGTGTGCGGGACCGTAGCCCAGCTTCATGGAGACGGTTGCGAATGGTCCTCGCCGATACCCCAGGAGCAACAGTGTCCCTAATTTGCTGGGAAGTGGCGGTGCGGTCCCCTACGGCACTGCGTAGGATCCTACGGTCTTGGCGTGCATCCGTGCGTCAACTGCACATACGGTTCACGTCCACGCTGTCGCGGCATGCTACCAGTGTTAAAGACTGCGATGGAGCTCCGTATGCCACGGCAAACTGGCTGACACTGACGGCGGCGGTGCACAAATGCTGCGCAGCTAGCGCCATTCGACGGCCAACACCGCGGTTCCTGGTGTGTCCGCTGTGCCGTGCGTGTGATCATTGCTTGTACAGCCCTCTCGCAGTGTCCGGAGCAAGTATGGTGGGTCTGACACACCGGTGTCAATGTGTTCTTTTTTCCATTTCCAGGAGTGTATTATACTAGAACTGACATGTGATTACATTTTCACGCAATTTGGGTACATAGATACTGAGAAATCAGTACCCAGAACAACCACTTCTGGCGGTAATAACGGCCTTGATACGCCTGGGCATTGAGTCAAAGAGAGCTTGGATGGCGTGTGCACGTACAGCTACCCATGCAGGTTCAGCACGACACCACAGTTCATCAAGAGTAGTGACTGGCGTATCGTGACGAGCCAGTTGCTCGGCCACCATTGACCAGACGTTTTCAGTTGGTGAGAGATCTGGAGAATGTGCTGGCCAGGGCAGCAGTCGAACATTTTCTGTATCCAGAAAGCCCCGTACAGAACCTGCAACATGCGGTCGTACATTATCCTGCTTAATTGTAGGGTTTCGTGGGATCGAATGAAGGGTAGAGCGATTGGTCGTAACACGTCTGAAATGTAATGTCCACTGTTGAAAGCGCTGTCAGTGCGAACAAGAGGTGACCGAGACATGTAACCAATGGCACCTCATACCATCATGCCAGGTATACGCCAGTATGGCGATGACGAATACACGCTTCCAATGTGTGTTCTCAGCGACGTCGACAAACACGGATGCGACCATCATTCTGCTGCTCGAGCATTTGGGATCCCTATCAGGTCGGATTGAGGGAGGACATACAAGCAATTCAGAGGCGAGCTGCTAGATTTGTTACTGGTAGGTTTGATCATCACTCGAGTTTTACGGAAATGCGTCAGGAACTCGGGTGGGAGTATTTTTCGTGAATAGCTACTGAGGAAATTTACAGAACCAGCATTTGAGCCTGACTGCAGTACAATTTTACTGCCGCCAACTTACATTTCGCAGAAAGAGCACAAACATAAGATAAGAGAGATTTGGGTTCGTACAGAGGCATATGGGCTGCCATTTTTCCCTTTTTCTGTTTGGGAGTGGAACAGGGAGAGATGCTAGTTGTGGTACGAGGTATCCTTCGCTACGCACCGTATGGTGGATTGCGGAGTATGTATGTAGATGTAGCAGTAGGTTCTGTAAACAGAACCTGGATTAATCCGAAAAAATGACGTTTTGCCATTCGTGCACCCAGGTTCGTCGTTGAGTACACCATTGCAGGCACTCCTGTCTGTGACGCAGCTCCAAGCGTAACCGCAGCCATGGTCACCGAGCTGATAGTCCATGCTGCTGCAAACGTCATCGAACTGTTCGAGCAGCTGGTTGTTGTCTTGCAAACGTCGCAATTTGTTGACCCAGCGATCGAGACATGCCTGCACTATCCGTTACAGCCACGCAGATAAGATGCCTGTCGTCTGGACTGCTAGTGATACCAGGCCGTTGGGATCCAGGGCGGCGTTCCGTATTACCCTCCTGAACCCACTGATTTCATATTCTGCTAACAGTCATCGGATCTCGACCAAAAGGCGAGCAATGTCGCGATACGATAAACCGCAATCGCGATAAGCTGCAATCCGACCTTTATCAAAGTCGGAAACGTGATGATACGCATTTTTCCTCCTTACACGAGGCATCACAACAACGTTTCACCAGGCAACGCCGGTCAACTGTTGTTTGTGTATGAGAAATCGGTTGTAAACTTTCCTCATGTCAGCACGTTGTAGGTGTCGCCACCGGCGCCAACCTTAGGTGAATGCTCTGAAAAGCTGATCATTTGCATATCACAGCATCTTCTTCCTGTTGGTTAAATTTCGCGTCTGTAGCACATCATCTTCGTGGTGTAGCAATTGTAATGGCCATTAGTGTATTATCAAAGAGCGTGCTGTCGGTATGGAGGCGCGCGATCTATCTGAGTCTGACCGACGGCAGACTGTAACGACCAGCATTTCGGCAACTGCACGACTTGTCGGGGAGCACTGTGGTGAGAGTCTTCAACACGTGGTGAAAGCGAGGTGAAAACATGTCCAGAGATCCTGGGGTGAGGGGGCCACCAGTCGTTACAGGTGTCGGACGTCGCAGGCTAAGCAGACCCGATAAAACAGGACAGACGGCGAACTGCGCCAGATTTTGATACTGGGCAGAGTAGAAGTGTGTCTGAACACATAATGCACTGAACGCTCCTAACGATGGACCTCCGCAGCCGACGACCCACGCATGTGCCGATGTTAACACCACGATATCGGCAACTACGACAGAAATGGGCACGCGACCATCGGCAATGGACGATGGCGCAGTGGCAGACGGTTGCGTGGTCTGATGAATCCCGATACCTTCCTTATCATGCCGACGGGAGCGCTCGAATCCATCGTCTTCCAGGGGAACAGCTCCTCGATACCTGTACCGCAGGCCGGCCGGGGTGGCCGAGCGGTTCTAGTAGGCGCTTCAGTCTGGAAGCGCGCGACCGCTACGGTCGCAGGTTCGAATCCTGCCTCGGGCATGGATGTGTGTGATGTCCTTAGGTTACTTAGGTTTAAGTAGTTCTAAGTTCTAGGGGACTGATGACCTAAGATTTTAAGTCCCATAGTGCTCAGAGCCATTTGAACCAGCATGTACCGCAAGACGGAGACAAGATGTCGCCGGTTCCGTTATGGTCTGGGAAAAATTCACGTGGGCTTCCATGGTGCACTGCAGGTCGTGTAAGGGATCACGATGGCCAAAGAGTATCGCACACTGGTTGTAGACCCCGTACACCCCTTCATGATGATTATATTTCCCGACAGCAGTGGCATTTTTCAATAAGATAATGCGCTATGCCACATGGGCAGGAGTGATACAGCGGTTCGAGGAACACAGTCGCGAGTTCCAAAAAAAATTGTTCAAATGGCCCTATTCACTATGGGACTTAACATCTGAGGTCATCAGTCCCGTAGACTTAGAACTACTTAAACCTAACTAACCTAAGGACATCACACACATTCATCCCCGAAGCAGGATTCGAAACTGCGACCGTAGCAGCCGCATCGTTCCGGACTGAAGCGCCTAGAACCTCTCGGCCACAGCGGCCGGTCGCGAGTTCCAGTTGTTGTGTTTGGCCCACGAACTCACCAGATGTGAACCCGATCGAACACATCTGGGATGTGACTCAACGTGGCGTCAGCGCTCATCGCTCCCCTCCCAGAAATCTACAGGAATTTCGTGTGTGCAGATGTGGTGCCACCTCCCTCCAGCGATCTACTACGGCCTCATTGCTTTCATGCCACGACGCGTCGCCCCTGTTATTCGTGCCAAAAGTGGACGTATCTGCTATTAGGTACGTGGTCATAATGTTCTGGCTTACCAGAGTAAATAGGTCTAAAATATATAGCATTTTACTCCGAAAAATTAACAAAAATATTCCAGATAGGTTTAATATACAGCCCTTTTATAAATTATTTGTACAATGGTAACCTTGGCATGTGGAAAAGGTAAATAAATGTTTGATACAGCACTATATCTTAAAGTTCTGTTTGCAAATGTCCCATCTGTAATCAGAGTCCCGATAAATCCTGTGAAGCAAGTGTTGATGTATGATAGCAACTACTTGTTTTATCCGTTGTCGTATCTCGTTGGTGTCCCGGAAAACGAGGAACAGACACTCTTGTCTTAAATGTAGCCCAATACACAGAAGTCCATTGGGGTTAACCTAGGTGATCGTGGTGGCCTGTATATTGTTCCACCACGTCCAGTCCAACTCAGCACACTCCAAAATGAATATGCGAGACTTCGCGATGATAATTTGACGCCTCACTATACTGCTGGAAAATAAATTCTGTGTCCGTATCCTGTTGCAACTGAGCTATTAAATCGGCCCTTCCCGCCGGAGGTTCGAGTCTCCCTCGGGCATGGGTGTGTGTGTTTTGTTCTTAGCATAAGTTAGTTTAAGTAGTGTGTAAGTCTAGGGACCGATGACCTCAGCAGTTTGGTCCGTTAGGAATTCACACACATTTGAACATTTGAGGCATTAAATAATGCTCAAGCATGTTCATATATGAGATGCCAGTGTCAGTTGACTCGACAAAAATGAAAGAACTATAAATCTTGTTAGAGTTTTCAGCGCAAAAAGCATTTATCTGGGGCGAGTCCCGTACATGTTCGAGTATGTGACTTGGTTTCTGCTCACCGCATAACCGAACTTTATGACGATCCACTTTACCACCAGTATGGAAAATGGCTTCATCAATTAACACAATTTTATTAAGAAAATCACCTTCATTCTGTATTTTGTTAAACATTTCTACAAAAATCTCAGCTAATTTTCTCTGTCAATTTCTCTTAAAGCTTGAGAAAGTTCCATTTTGTAGGTTCTGAATGGCAGACATTTCCGCAATACCTTGCTCACTGTAACACTAGGCGTATTCAGTTCTAAGCTGCCACGTGTCATTGATTTACCCTGACTATGAATGTAAGACTGGTTTGATACAGCTCTCCATGCTAATCTATCCTGTGCAAGGTTACTCATCTCCCAGTACCTACTGCAACCTACATCCTTCTGAATCTACATCTACATGACTACTCTGCAATTCACATTTAAGTGCTTGGCAGAGGGTTCATCGAACCACAATCATACTATCTCTCTACTATTCCACTCCCGAACAGCGAGCGGGAAAAACGAACACCTAAACCTTTCTGTTCGAGCTCTGATTTCTCTTATTTTATTTTGATGATCATTCCTACCTATGTAGGTTGGGCTCAACAAAATATTTTCGCATTCGGAAGAGAAAGTTGGTGACTGAAATTTCGTAAAAAGCTCTCGCCGCGACGAAAAACGTCTATGCTGTAATGACTTCCATCCCAACTCGTGTATCATATCTGCCACACTCTCTCCCCTATAACGCGATAATACAAAACGAGCTGCCCTTCTTTGCACCCTCTCGATGTCCTCCGTCAATCCCACCTGGTAAGGATCCCACACCGCGCAGCAATATTCTAACAGAGGACGAACGAGTGTAGTGTAAGCTGTCTCTTGAGAATCTGCTTGGTGTCTTCATCTCTTGGTCTCCCTCTACGATATTTACCCTCCACGCTGCCCTCCAATACTAAAATGGTGATCCCTTGATGCCTCAGAAAATGCCCTACCAAACGGTCCATTCTTCTTGTGAAGTTGTACCACAAACTCCTCTTCTCCCCTATTCTATTCAATACCTCCTCATTAGTTACGTGATCTACCCATCTAATCTTCAGCATTCTTCTGTAGCACCACGTTTCAAAAGCTTCTATTCTCTTCTTGTCCAAACTATTTATCGTCCATATTTCACTTCCATACATGGCTACCCTCCATACAAATACTTTCAGAAACGACTTCCTGACACTTAAATCTATATTCGATGTTAACAAATTCCTTTTCTTCAGAAACGCTTTCCTTGCCATTGCCAGTCTACATTTTATATCCTCTCTACGTCGACCATCATCAGTTATTTTGCTCCCCAAATAGCAAAACTCCTTTACTACTTTAAGTGTCTCATTTCCTAATCTAATTCCCTCAGCATCACCCAATTTAATTCGAATACATTCCATGATTCTCGTTTTACTTTTGTTGATGTTCATCTTATATCCTCCTTTAATACACTGTCCATTCCCTACAACTGCTCTTCCAAGTCCTTTGCTGTCTCTGACAGAATTAAAATGCCATCGGCGAACTTCAACGTTTTCATTTCTTCTCCATGGATTTTAATACCTACTCCGAAGTTTTCTTTTGTTTTCTTTACTGCTTGCTCTATATACAGATTAAATAACATTAGGGATAGGCTACAACCCTGTCTCACTCCCTTCCCAACCACTGCTTCCCTTTCATGCCCCTCGACTCTTATAACTGCCATCTGGTTTCTGTACAAATCGTAAATAGTCTTTCGCTCCCTATATTTTACCCCTGTCACCTTCAGAATTTGAAGGACAGTATTCCAGTCAACATTGTCAAAAACTTTCTCTAAGTCTACAAATGCTAGAAACGTTGGTTTGCCTTTCCTTAATCCTTCTTCTAAGATAAGGCGTAAGGTCAGTATTGCCTCACGTGTTCCAGTATTTCTACGGAATCCAAAGTGATCTTCCCTGAGGTCGGCTTCTGCCAGTTTTTCCATTTGTCTGTAAAGAATTTTCGTTAGTATTTTGCAGCTGTGACTTATTAAACTGAGTTTTCGGTAATTTTCACATCTGTCAAAACCCGCCTTCTTTGGGATCGGAATTATTATATTCTTCTTGAAGTCTGATGGTATTTCGCCTGTCTCATACATCTTGCTCACCAGATGGTAGAGTTTTGTCAGGACTGGCTCTCCCAAGGCCGTCAGTAGTTCCAATCTAATGTTGTCTACTCCGGGGGCCTTGTTTCGACTCAGTTCTTTCAGTGCTCTGTCAAACTCTTCACGCAGTATAGTATCTTCCATTTCATCTTCATCTACATCCTCTTCCATTTCCATAATATTGCCCGCAAACACATCGCCCTTGTATAGACCCTTTATATACTCCTTCCACCTTTCTGCTTTCCGTTCTTTGCTTAGAACTGGGTTTCCATCTCAGCTCTTGATATTCATACATGTGGTTCTCTTTTCTCCAAAGGTCTCTTTAATTTTCCTGTAGGCAGTATCTATCTTACCCCTAGTGAGATAAGCCTCTCCATCCTTAGATTTGTCCTCTAGCCATCCCTGCTTAGCAGTTTTGCACTTAATGTCGATCTCATTTTTGAGACGTTTGTATTCCTTCTTGCCTGCTTCATTTACTGCATTTTTATATTTTCTCCTTTCATCAATTAACTTCAATATTTCTTCTGTTACCCTAGGATTTCTACCAGCCCTCGTTTTTTTTTTCCTACTTGATCGTCTGCTGCCCTCACTACTTCATTTCTCAGAGCCCTCCGCCACACTCCGTTGGGTGGCTTGCGGAGGATAAATGTAGATGTACATGTAGCTATCCATACTTCTACTGTATTTATTTCCCCATTCCTGTCAGTTGTTCTCTTATGCTCTCCCTGAAATTCTCTACAACCTCTGGTTTAGTCAGTTTATCAAGGTCCCATCTCCTTAAATTCCCACCTTTTTGCTGTTTCTTCAGTTTTAATCTACAGTTCATAACCAATAGATTGTGGTCAGAGTCCACATCTGAACCTGAAAATGTCTTACATTTTAAAACCTGGTTCCTAAATCTCTGTCTTACCATTATATAATGTATTTGAAATCTGTCAGTATCTCCAGGCTTCTTACATGTATACAACCTTCTTTCATGTTTCATGAACCAAGTGTTAGCTATGATTAATTTATGCTCTGTGCAAAATTCTACCAGACGGCTTCCTCTTTCATTTCTTTGCCCCAGTGCATATTCACCTACTATATTTCCTTCTCTCCCTTTTCCTACTCTCGAATTCCAGTCACCCATGAATATTAAATTTTCGTCTCCCTTCACTACCTGAATAATTTCTTTTATCTCATCATACATTTCATCAACTTCTGCATCATATGCAGAGCTAGTTGGCATATAAACTTGTACTACTGTAGTAGGCATGGGCTTCGTGTCTATCTTAGCCACAATAATTCTTTCACTATGCTGTTTGTAGTAGCTTACGCGCACTCCCATTTTTTTTTTTTTTCATTGTTAAACCTACTCCTGCCTTAACCCTGTCCCGCATTACCTGACCAAAAGTCTTGTTCCTCCTGCCACCGAACTTCACTAATTCCCACCTATCCGTTTCCCTTTTTAAATTTTCTAACCTACCTGCCCGATTAAGGGATCTGACATTCCACGCTCCGATCCGTAGAACGCCAGTTTTCTTTCTCCTGATAACGACATCTTCT
This sequence comes from Schistocerca gregaria, assembly GCF_023897955.1. Classification (NCBI taxonomy): domain Eukaryota; kingdom Metazoa; phylum Arthropoda; class Insecta; order Orthoptera; family Acrididae; genus Schistocerca; species Schistocerca gregaria. Next base: position 189,610,789 of record NC_064923.1, on the reverse strand, counting down.
TGAGTAGTCCCCGCCCGAAGATCCGAATGTGGGATTATTTTACCTCGGGAATATTTTACCCAAGAGGATGCCATCATCATTTAACCATACCGTAAAGCTGCATGCTCTCGGGAAAAATTACGGCTGTAGTTTCCCCTTGCTTTCAGCCGTTCGCAGCACAGCAAGGCCGTTTTGGTTAGTGTTACAAGGCCAGATCAGTCAATCATCCAGACTTTTGCCCCTGCAACTACTGAAAAGGCTGCTGCCCGTCTTCAGGAGCCACACGTTTGTCTGACCTCTCAACAGATAACCCTCCGTTGTGGTTGCACCTACGGTACGGCCATCTGTATCACTGAGGCACGCAATCCTCCCCACCAACGGCAAGGCCCATGGTTCAACGGGGGGAATTTATTTATAAGCGGTGTAAAACGCAAACTCAGGTGTAACAACAACAAAAATTTGTAAGTAGTGGCCGAAAGTGCTTATGGCGGTCTGTAGTGTGCATTCCTTCATATGATTCTAAAGTCAGTCATGAAACAGAAGTACCTACCGAAACGGTTCAAAAGGCTCTGAGTACTATGGGACTTAACATCTGAGGTCATCAGTCCCGTAGAACTTAGAACTACTTAAACCTAACTAAGGACATCACACACATCCATGCTTGAGGCAGGAATCAAACCTGCGACCGTAGTAGTCGCACGGTTCCGGACTGTAGCGCCTAGAACCACTCGGGCACCGCAGCCGGCTGCTGACCAAAACGTATCATGCGTCCCCTACCTTTTCAGTTTATTAGCGATACTTTTTTATTTATTAACGAACAAAACATTAAGTTAAAAACAAGGTAGGTTCAGTACCTGTCTTACTCAAATTTTATCATTTCGTCGTATGGATGAAACGCAGCTTCTTTAACCTGAGGAAGTAATACAGACGACGATGTTTTTCTTTACGAGCTAAATAACCGCCTGGGTGACGAGATCCACTGGAATAACGAGGCGAGCCTTCCTGCGGTCGGACTAGTTCGCATCACTCTCGCCTACTCCGGCGTCTTCAGCAGGGCAACAGCAGCTGTCACGCAGCCCGGCAAACAGAGTGCCGCCTGGGGATTGTTGTCGGATTCTGCTTAGCATATAGACGACCATACTCCACGAGCCGGCAACCGCGCCCGTAATCCACGGGAAGAAGTGCGAAAAACACCCCGGGCCGCGCACGGAAGTGCCTCCTTAAGGGGATAAGTCGCCAAGTTCCGGGCGGAATAAGAGGCCCGGACGGCTCCGACCCGCCGGAGAAAAACTGCTAAGCGCCGAGGAAGTCATTTCCTAGTCGTTCCAGCGGGCCAAATAAGACGGTAATCCTGCACGTCACGGCGGATCGCAGCTCTACACTGCAGCGTGTGCGTCCTCACTGGCATAGGACTCGAATTTATAGACAGACTTCTTCACTATCCATTCATATTTTGAGCTTATATTAGTCATTCTATGCCCTATAATAATCACACAAAGAATGGAAGAAAAGTAACAACTAATTGCACTAACTCACATTCTACAAGTGGCTTGTAAATAGGTTAAAATGGCCTAATATTGGGCTGCTGAATTGACTGGTAAAATCAGTTTTACTCTGTCACGTCTGGTTTCCTACATACACAGTTGAATCAAAAACATTCCTGGAGAACGTTGGCAGAGTTGAAAGAAACAAGAAATACGTATTCAGAACGTCAGAACTATTCTATTTAATACGACGCCAATTGAAGGTCTAAATCAGTTCACATTTTCAACTATAATCCTCTTTGGCATACGAAAAAGTCACAACTATGCTCTTGTTTTCTTTTCCGTTTTATCAATCTTCCTAACAAGACCCCAGTTACAGTCACTAATTATTATCGATGGCTGCCAATGATCTTATTAAATGATGTTCCATCTTACGCATGTCTTGGTGAAACCGTTCAGCCTTCTCATCGTTTACGGCTCCCAAATTTTCTGCAAAGGAATGAGACTAGGTAGGTAAAAAGTGAATTTTAAGCGACATTCTACACTCACGTCCTTGTAGTTGTCTAACAGTTCTTTCACAATAGAAACATAGCTACCATCTGTTCTGTTCCTCAAACAGTCCTTCTCAATTCCTTTGAAACAGGACCAAGCAGCTAATTCGATATTTCTGATTTTGGTAAACAGCCTGCAAATGCACTAAGGATACCTTTGAAAACTTTATATCTAGTTTTGCTTGAATGGCCCGTACTATTTGTGACACCGAAGGAACAGCCTGAAAAATGGTCTTTTAGCTCACCCCATTCCAACAGCGACTGGCATGGCTCATCGGTTTACTTTCTACCATTAGGTTGAAGTGGTAATATAGTATATGAAGACCATATGAGGTGTATCCACTCCCCCCATGAACTGTGGACCTTGCCATTATTGGAGAGGCATCCGTACCTCATCGATGCAAATAGCCATGCCATAGCTGCAACTACAACGAAGGACTATCTGTGGAGAGGCCAAACAAACTTCTGGTTTATGAAGAGGGCAACAGACTTTTCAGTAGTTGCAGCCTGGATGATTGACCATCTGGCTTTGTAACATCAACCAAAACGGTCTTGCTGTGTTGGTACTCTGAAAGACTGAAAACAAGAGGAAACTACAGCCGTAATTTTTCCCGAGGGCATACATCTATACTGTATGGTTGAATCGTAACCGAGTTCTCTTGGGTAAATACTCCGGAGAAAAATAGTCTTCCATTCGGATCTGCGGGAGAGAACTCCTCAGGAGGTTGTCGTCATCAGGGGAAACAGAACTTATACTCTCCGGATCGGAGCGTGGAATGTCAGATCCATTAATCGGTGAGCTAGGTCAGAAAATTTAAAAAGGAAAGGAAAATGGATATGTAGAAGTTAAATGTAGTGAGAATTAGAGACTGTTGAAGATTAGCTGAGTCGATCACGTAACTAATTAAGAGATACTGAATAGAATTGGGGAGACAAGAAATTTGTGACACAACTTGACTAAAAGAAGGGATCGGTTGTTAGGACACATCCTGAGAGTTCAATGGATCACAAGTTTATTGCTGGAACGATATGTCGGAGGCGGGGAGGGGCGGGGGGGGGGGGGATGAAAATCATAGATTAAGAACAAGAGACGAATACAGCAAGCAGACTGAAAAGAATGTAGGTTGCAGTACTTATTCAGACATGAAGCGTATCGCACAGAATAAAGTAGCATGGAGAGCTGCATCAAGCCAGTCTTCGGACTGAACACCACCACATCATCAACAACAACAACATGACGTGCAAAATTTTTTTTCTTCATCACCAACAGAGCACTCAAAATACATTGGATATGCCTCCATAACACAGTCAGTTACCGGCAATTTTTTTTTTAGTTTTCCGGTAAATTTGCCACACACATGTCAAAATTTTTCGAGGTGCATTGGACTACAACAAAATTTGCTAGTTGCTGTTTTCACTAAGTGTAAGTTTTAAGCACTACAACGTTCCACTGTTTCTCATAAGAAACACTAACTGAGATATCACAAATACGCTAATCATCGATGATCGTTGGGCTGAGGTAAGTATCATAAGAATTCGGCCATGTGTGTTTCAACTTGTATTTGATCATAAAGACTCTGGCGCTATAGGTAAGCTTGTCATCAGAGAGAAAAGTTTAAAATTTTTATCACATCTCCCATCTAGTGACGAATTGTAGATTTTCCTATGCCAGAACAGCAAAAAAACATCTTAACAAAAGACAATAAAACAGTGAAATGCGGAAAATAAACAAGAAACAACCCTTCAAACTCAAAACTCTTACGTGCTAGAATATTTTAGGGGCAGATTCTGATTCTATACACAAAAATACATGCTGATTGGTATATCATACCACAGACGGAAATTGTCTGTTGGGCTATGTTATTTAATCTCAAGAAACATTCTCCACGAGTACCAGCCAGGTTTCACACAAAAACAGCAGCACACCGATTGCTCTTACAAATCAGGGATTATCGGAATTTAGATATGGATAAGTACTCTTTCGACTTAATAAAATCTTACTGCGCTGTCAAATTACAGTACGGTATACCACAAGGATCAGTTCTGTGACCATTATTTTTCTCATTATGGCTTTGTATTATATATCATGTCGAAACGTGCTCTGTTTTTTTTTTGTCACTCGTCAGTTAAAATTCGCATGCTAAGTTTCAACTACCGAAATGAACTGGAAGTTACTGACAAACAATTATGAGCTGTGGCTTTTTTGCAGGGTTTCTGCGACTCGAATTGCTTAGTGTACAGTCCTGAAAACTCATGTCATCGTTTGTACTGCTTTGCAGAACTAGTAACTGTTACAAAAAAAATCAAAATATTGGTGCAGTTTTTACAAATTTGTGTTTTTCGAGTCCTACGAACTTACAATTAATGCCGAAATTTGACAGTTTTGTGAGTCATAGACATATGTAATACTGTAAAAACAAAACTGGGACAGAATTACTAATAAATACGCCACAATGCACTTACATTCTGAGGAGTACCACGCATATTTAAACTGATTTTGAAACTGAGGAGAGGAAAACTGATAGTGTACTGTTGACTGAAATTTGATAATATTGTCACAGTAACAGACCGGAAACTGCAGTAGTCTCTCCGTAATAAGTTTCTCTGTTTATGTTCTTTAAATTTAAAATCCCTTCCTTGGACACAATTATTTTCCGGCGCTCCGAACATTTCTACAACAAACTGTTATCTGAAGTATGTCTGCTTCTTTGTCAGGTTTATCTCTAATTAAGCAATTTGTGAATCAGAACTTTTATAATATGACCAAGAATACAGAAGAAGATATTTGTTGGCATAAAATAGAAACGTGATGCATGACAATTATAACTTTTTCATCTATCATTTTTGTAGACTTCGTTGAGTCTATGTAGAACCTTCATCTTTTCAAACGTAGCCAAAAATGCAAGTCCTTTCTTAAAGGAAAATACATTGGACAAATCACAATTAGACATCCACACTGACTATGGGAATTATTGTTTATGATTGTGGTAATGCAGACACAGTCCCCTGGTATGGCTTTTTTGCCCTTTGAGTGAAAGCACTCTATTAGCTCGCATGTCTTTTGCAAAACTGGACTGTTCTGTATTTTTTTGAAGGTAAGCTTTACTAGAAGTAGCCATCTTACCGTTCTAGATTTTAATAAAATCATTGATCACTTAATTTCCCGGCCTGTTTCGCGATTCAGTTTCTGTCATTGTTCTTGATACGATTTCATTCAATTTTATTGAAGCAACTTACTTGGCTATGGAAAGCTGTAAATTCTTTCGCGCCTGTATCGTTGTCAACGTCTTAGTCTTTTCGCGCAAAATGGTATTGTCAGAACTGAGTTACTTTTATCGCGTCATCATCATTTAAGACTGATTATGGCTTTTAGCGTTCGGTCTGGAGCATAGCCCCCTTATAAAATTCCTCCACGATCCCCTATTCAGTGCTAACATTGGTGCCCCTTGTGACGTTAAACCTATTACTTCAAAATCATTCTTAACCGAATCCAGGTACCTTCTCCTTGGTCTGCCCCGACTCCTCCTACCCTGTACTGCTGAACCCATGAGTCTCTTGGGTAACCTTGCTTCTACCATGCGTGTAACATGACCCCACCATCTAAGCCTGTTCGCCCTGACTGCTGCATCTATAGAGTTCATTCCCAGTTTTTCTTTGATTTCCTCGTTGTGGACACCCTCCTGCCATTGTTCCCATCTACTACTACCTGCAATCATCCTAGCTACTTTCATATCCGTAACCTCAACCTTGTTGATAAGGTAACCTGAATCCACCCAGCTTTCGCTCCCATACAACAAAGTTGGTCGAAAGATTGAACGGTGCACAGATAACTTAGTCTTGGTACTGACTTCCTTCTTGCAGAAGAGAGTAGATCGTAGCTGAGCGCTCACTGCATTAGCTTTGCTACACCTCGCTTCCAGTTCTTTCACTATGCTGCCATCCTGTGAGAATATGCATCCTGAGTACTTGAAACCGTCCACCTGTTCTAACTTTGTTCCTCCCATTTGGCACTCAATCCGTTTATATTTCCTTCCCACTGACATTACTTACGTTTTGGAGATGCTAATCTTTATACCATAGTCCTTACATTTCCGATCTAGCTCTGAAATATTACTTTGCAAACTTGCAATCGAATCTTCCATCACAACTAAGTCATCCACATAAGCAAGACTGCTTATTTTGTGTTCACATATCTTAAGGTTGCAGCCTTGTCTTACCCCTGAAGCTACTGTGAACTATGAACTCAATTTACCGTCAACTCTAACTGCTGCCTGACTATCCATGTAAAGACCTTTAAATGCTTGCAAAAGTTTGCCTCCTATTCCATAATCTCGTAGAACAGACAATAACTTCCTCCTAGGAACCCGGTCATATGCCTTTTCTAGATGTATAAAGCATAGATACAATTCCCTGTTCCACTCATAACACTTCTCCATTATTTGCCATAAGCTAATGATCTGGTCCTGACAACCTCTAAGAGGCCTAAACCCACACTGATTTTCATCCAATTGGTCCTCAACTAATACTCGCACTTTTCTTTCAACAATACCTGAGAAGATTTTATCCACAACGCTGATTAAAGAGATACCTCTGTAGCTGTTACAATCTTTCCTGTTTCCATGTTTAAAGATTGGTGTCATTACTGCTTTTGTCCAGTCTGATGGAACCTGTCCCGTCTCCCAGGCCATTTTAATTATCGTGTGTAGCCATTTAAGACCCGACATTCCACTGTATATGATGAGTTCCGACTTAATTTCATCCACCCCAGCTGCTTTATTGCACTGCAATCTATTGACCATTTTCTCCACTTCCTCAAATGTGATGCTATTTCCATCATCATTCCTATCCCATTCTACCTCGAAATCTGAAACATTACTGATCGTATTTTCACCTATATTTAGCAACTCTTCAAAATATTCCCTCCATCTGCCCAAGGCATCCACAGGATTCACCAGCAGTTTTCCTGAACTGTCCAAAATACTTGTCATTTCCTTCTTACCCCCCTTTCGAAGACTGCTAATTACACTCCAGAATGGTTTTCCAGCAGCTTGACCCATAGTCTCCAACTTGTTTCCAAAGTCTTCCCAAGATTTCTTCTTGGATGTTGCAATTATCTGTTTGGCTTTGTTTCTTTTTTCAACATAACTTTCTCTGTCTACCTGAGTTCTAGTATGTAGCCATTTTTGATACGCCTTCTTTTTCCTTTTACAGGCTGCCGTGACTGTGTCATTCCACCAAGCTGTTTGCTTCATCCTACTTTTACACACTACTGTTCCAAGACATTCTTTAGCCACTTCTTGTACTGTGTCCCTGTACCTTGTCCAATTCTTTTCCAATGATCTGTTATTATATAGTCAATGACAGATGTGGTGTCCCTGCCTTCCCAAGTATACTGGTGAATATTCTTATGTTTAAAAAAGGAGTTTGTGATTACTAAGCCCATACTGGCACAGAAATGCAAGAGTTGTTTCCTCCATATCCTCTCCAAATTTACCCATAACCTTTTCATACCCTTCTGTTCGATTTCCAATCCTGGCGTTAAAATCACCCATGAGCAGAACACTGTCTCAAACACTTTACTCAAACAACTACATCACTGAGTGCCTCATAAAAACTATCCATCTTATCTTGATCAGTCCCTTCACAATGCGAATATACTGACACAATCCTAATTTCCATGCTAGACGCTGTCCAATCTATCCACATCAGTCGTTTGTTTACATACCTTATTGCAACTACGCTGGGTTCCATTTCTTTCCTGATGTAAAGCCCTACACCCCATTGTGCTATTCCTGCTTTGACTCCTGACAGGTAGACCTTGTATTCTCCCACTTCCTCTTCTTTCTCACCCCTTACCCGCATGTCACTAACAGTTAAAACGTCCAGCCCCATCTTACTTGCAGCCTCTGCCAGTTCTTCCCAGAGTAGCCCCCATTGATATTAATAGCTCCCCATCTCATTACCATTTGTTTGCCAAGTCGTATCTTAGGAGTCCCTGCTTTGTCAGTTAGAGGTGGGACTCCGTCACCTCCAAAGGTCCGATGCATTTTGCTACGATTGTTGCCAGCATTATATTTAAAGTACCGGGGAAGCAGATTGCTAGCCTTACTTGCCCCGAGTCCCATTGGGTTTTACTCCTAACGGTTGAGGGACTAACCGGTGGATTTGGTAGTCTTTGCCGTATGAGCACAAACGTGACCACGACTCAGAATATGCCCGAGATGCCCAGCCTTATTCCAAAGTAACTGGTATCCCGACTGTCGGGACCACTTACTTGCCCACTCATACGTTGCCCGTGGTTCATGAACTAGGACATGACTACAGGAACCCACACCATGAACCACTTTTATCTAGCTTTAGAAAATAATACTGGAAAAGAAGCGCGTTTTACGTCACCCTTACATCAGACAGCCTTGCTACGTTGTGAAAGTTTCTTTTGCCAACTAACACAATACACTTTCAGGACGGCAAAAGCGAAATTTCTTTGAAGCTGTGTCACATCCATCACTTCTTGATGTCTGATTAGGTAAAATTAAAGGTAAAACCTTCTAGATAGTTAGACCGCGTCACGTTAATTTCTTTTAGACGCTCGACGTTTCGACCTCTATGACGGAATATTCTTCAGCATCTTCTTGTGTTCGCGGTTAGCTGAACACCCAGTATCCCACATACAATGCTGAACACTCGGTTTGCAGCTAACCACGTACATCAGAAGATCCTGAAGAATGACGCAGCAGAGGGGTCGAAACGTCGAGCGTCGACAAGAAATTAAACACGACGCAGCTTAACAACATAGAAGATTTCACCTTCCGTGACGATGGTCACTTAAGTGGTGTTTCGTTTGGAGATAAATGATATTTAAATTCCGCACTATCCTTAGTAAATTTTTCATTATTACAACATTCTTTAGTTTTTTCGTCGTCGGTGAATTCACAGTGTGCAATATGAAGGGCTTCAGTCGTTTCTAACCACACGCTTCTGTTATTTACGTGTTAGCTTTTTAATGGTGACTTTAACTGGCAGAAAATTAGCATTGTTCCACATCAGTTGCTTGACGGAAACGAACGAAAAAATTTCTAATCCAACTAGAATTAGAAAGATGTGTTACCAAATACTTAGCAGAGACCATAAAACGTATACCAATTACCATATTTATTATAATCTTGAAGCGATACTCCTCGTCCTCAATGAACGCTGTGGTCAAAATAGACAGCCGCACTTCACCGATCACGTGCGCAACTCTGGCGTGTAACAACGGCAACCACAGTGACTCAGAAGTATCCACCTCCAAGTTGCAAGCGCCAAACAAGGTAAGAAGCGTCACCCTGAATATTTTTGGGTAATTTGCAGTTCATGGCAAAAGCTGAAATTTAGCATATGGATTTTAACTGAGATAGCTACAAAAAACAAAATCACGGCAGGTTTCCATGTGGCATGTCCTACCATTCTTTCGTCATTTCAGTGAATGATTTCCTCCCCTAACCCTAAATTTTACAGAAATTACGCTTTCTCTTCCCCTGTAACGAGCTTCGGGATAATAATGGAGCACCGTAGAGACTGCACTGAATACGCAACTGTAGTCAGTAACGAGGCTCCACCGACCACCATGCACTACAGAAAGTATTTTTTCTTTTGCTCAAAATTAAACTCGTTGAACCATTGATACTCTCCGTTCTCGAGTATGGTGGTGTTATTCTACAAGGACATTCACGTGAGAGACCACGCCGTATGGAACTATCGATGGTCGCTTACGTGAGATTGCTTTGTGACGTCTGTTTCTTTTACCATATGACTCCTACCTACAGACAACGTGCAGACATCGTGGGGACTTCCAAAACCCCTGTTTGCTCTACCATCTGACCAATTATGCATTCCCTCCTACTTTTCATCAATTACGACTCTTCTTCCTGAACAGAAAACCATAAATATTCGATCTCAACAAAGTAAAATCCCATTCACAGCACTACGCCACACAGACATCTCCCCAAAATACATAATTTAATACACCAGAAACACGACTTTTCGACGATCTTTCCCAAAAAAAATCCGACATTACGTTCCCTTCCAACTTGTAAAGATCGTAAAATGACAGTCTAGTCGCGAACCTCAGAGATGTAAGCCTAACTGACACACAATAACGGATAGAAAGTGAGACCCTTGGAAAACAATAATTCGCGATACGTAAAAGAAGCGTTCAAAAACAACAGAGGAAAAGTTTTCTTTTTTCCGCTTGAAAAGAGTCACCCATTCGATGTTACACACTTACTCCAGAGCTTTTTCAGTCTCCAGATCACTTACGGAACTCGATCTTTGGTATAGTTTTTCGCTATATCAGCGATGCGATTTGAATCTTGTCTATGTTTGTAAAGCGACCCCCCTATAAAGTTCTTTCGGCAACAAGGAAATTAATATGGGACCATGTCTAGTGAATATGGAGTCTACGGCACCATTACAGTATTGTTTTTTATCATAAAGTCACGAACAAGCAACAACGTGTGAGCAGCTGCATTATCGTGGTGCAAAAGCCATTAAGTATATCCTCACAAATCTGGACGTTTTTTCTGCTCACTTTATAAAAAAGGCGTTGACTTTTCAAGCAGTACTCCAGATTGATCGTTCGACCTTTTCACAAGGCCTCGTAGTACACTATTATATTAAATCGAAGAAAGCATCGAGCGTGAAGTACTTTGCATTTGACTGTGCATATTGAGTTTTTTGGGCCTGGGCGATCGGGAATATTTCTACCGGGTCGATTGATCCTGTTTCGACGTGATATCATAAATCCATGTTGCATCATCAGTTACGACACGATTCAGTAGTTCTTTATCGTTTTTTATTTCACCCAGCAACTCCAGAGAAACTTACGTTCACAGATGTATTTGTTCTAGATTCAACAAGTTTGGAAAAAAATTTGCTGTCACATGTTTCATAGCCAAAACGCCCGAAAAAATATCACTTTGGGAGCAATTGTATTTCAACATCATTAGCTACTTCTCTGCTGTTCGGCGATCGTTCATAATCATTTGCTTCACTTTTTTGTTTCATCTGTTGATGTGTTGGAGCGTCCAGGGTGTTAGTCATCTTCAACGTCTCGATGACCTTTTTCCGAATTTCTTACCAGTATGTCATTTGCAAACCTTTGTTTTACTCAAAGAGCACTAATCAAAGGGAATGTTTATCTATTTCTGAAACTTTCTTGCTATTTTATTACGGTCTTTTAGCAAAATTCAGTACAAATGCTCTGATACCGTCTTATACAGATGGGTTAAGAAATCGCCTATAGTACCAAATCATCTGTAACCTTCTCGAAAGATGGAAAAACACTAGCTTATTGTTTGTCTTCCAGTGCTGAGAGACCGAGCACGGTGGCGCAGTGGTTAGCACACTGGACTCGCATTCGGGAGGACGACGGTTCAATCCCGTCTCCGGCCATCCTGATTTAGGTTTTCCGTGTTTTCCGTAAATCGTTTCAGGCAAATGCCGGGATGGTTCCTTTGAAAAGGGCACGGCCGATTTCCTTCCCAATCCTTCCTTAACTCGAGCTTGCGCTCCGTCTCTAATGACTTCGTTGTCGACGGGACGTTAAACACTAACCACCACCACCACCACCAGTGCTGACAACTCATGGACGTGTACGTCCAGTACCGATCAGTTGCTATGGTGTAACTTTCAAAAAGAATTAACAATGGAGGCAGTCATTTTCAGCTAACGTTCAGAATAGAACACTTTGAACGACTAGAGATAAGACTTTCATATTCACATGACATGTACATTTGCATGTTCTGCAGAAACGATTAGCATTTCAGTCACTTCGGTAAACATGTCTCCTGTTGTCGAGTAGCACAGCGTCCGCCATGGGCCCTGATAATTTGTTCCACACGTGTTGGTATCGACGCGTATAAGGCGTCAATGGCTTCCTGTGGTATAGCGATCCATGCTGCACTCACCTGGCCCGAAGTTCATCTGTGGTGGTTGGCATTGGGTCAAGAGCTGAACCCGCCGTTTTACCATACGCCACACATTTTCATTTGGCAACAACACTGGTGATCTGGCGGGCCAGGGCAAAGGGCTGACATCCTGCAACACCCAAAAGACAACATGTGGTCAGGCATTGTTGTGCTGGAAAATGGCGTCTGCGATGTTGTGCAGAAAGGATGTGGCTACGATTCACAGGATGTCATTCATATAGCTCGCTCTGGTCACACTGCCCTGGACACTCACAAACTGTGATTTTTGGTTGTACCCACTAGCACCTAAGGCCTTAAGGCCTTGATAAGCGATGTTTGTCTTGTGCGAATGCAGAGAATAAACTTATACAGGGTGTTACAAAAAGGTACGGCCAAACTTTCAGGAAACATTCCTCACACACAAAGAAAGAAAATATGTTATGTGGACATGTGTCCGGAAACGCTTACTTTCCATGTTAGAGCTCATTTTATTACTTCTCTTCAAATCACATTAATCATGGAATGGAAACACACAGCAACAGAACGTACCAGCGTGACTTCAAACACTTTGTTACAGGAAATGTTCAAAATGTCCTCCGTTAGCGAGAATACATGCATCCACCCTCCGTCGCACGGAATCCCTGATGCGCTGATGCAGCCCTGGAGAATGGCGTATTGTATCACAGCCGTCCACAATACGAGCACGAAGAGTCTCTACATTTGGCACCGGGGTTGCATAGATAAGAGTTTTCAAATGCCCCCATAAATGAAAGTCAAGAGGGTTGAGGTCAGGAGAGCGTGGAGGCCATGGAATTGGTCCGCATCTACCAACTCACCGGTCACCGAATCTGTTGTTGGAAAGCGTACAAACACTTCGACTGAAATGTGCAGGAGCTCCATCGTACATGAACCACATGTTGTGTCGTACTTGTAAAGGACCATGTTCTAGCAGCACAGGTAGAGTATCCCGTATGAAGCGTCCCCCCCCCCCCCCCCCCCCAAACATAACATCTTTTCTTTATTTGTGTGTGAGGAATGTTTCCTGAAAGTTTGGCCGTACCTTTCTGTGACACCCTGTATGCACAGGCTGTCACTGTACGATCACTCCAGATTTAGTTATCGATAAGTCAAGTGTAGCTTCCATGTTTGTCCCACCCATCTGAAATATCCTGTCTTTGTTGAGGTTTTCGCATGTTAGGCTTACTTTGACCATGCTAAGAGTTAAAACATTACTGGCCAATACAATTGCTACACCACGAAGATCACACGCTACAGGCGCAAAATTTAACCGACAGGAAGAAGATGCTGTGATATGCAAATGATTAGTTTTTCAGAGTATTCACACAAGGTTGGCGCCGGTGGTGACACCTACAACGTGCTGACATGAGGAAATTTTGAACCGATTTCTCATATACAAACAGCAGTTGACCGGCGTTGCCTGGTGAAACGTTGTTGTGATGCCTCGTGTAAGGAGGAGAAATGCGTACCATCACGTTTCCGACTTTGATAAAGGTCGGATTGTAGCCTATCGCGATTGCGGTTTATCGTATCACGACATTGTTGCTCGCATTGGCTGAGATCCAATGACTGTTAGCAGAACATGGAATCGCTGAGTTCAGGAGGGTAATACGGAACGCCGTGCTGGATACCAATGGCCTCGCATTACTAGCAGTGGAAATGACAGGCATCTCATCCGCATGACGGTAACGTATCGTGCAGCCACGTCTCGATCCTTGGGTCAACAACTGGGGACGTTTATAAGTCAACAACCATCTGCACGAACAGTTCGACGACGTTTGCAGCAGCATGGACTGTCAGGTCGGAGACCATGGATGTGGTTACCCTTGACGATGCATCACAGACAGGAGTGCCTGCGATGGTGTACACAAATACGAACCTGAGTGCACGAGTGCCAAAACGTCATTTTTTCAGATTAATCCACGTTCTGTTTACAACATCATGATGGTCGCAACCGTGTTTGGCGACATTGGACCCACATTGGAGGCGTGTATTTGACATAGCCATATTGGCGTATCATCCGGCGTGATGGTATGGGGTGTCACTGGTTACACGTCTCGGTCACCTATTGTTCGCATTGACGGCACTTTGAACAGTGTACGTTACATTTCAGATGTGTTACGGCCCGTGGCTCTACCCTTCATTCGATGCCTGCGAAACGCTACATTTCGGCAGAATAATGCACGACCGCATGTTGTAGGTCCTGTACGGGCCTTTCTGGATACAGAAAAGGTTCGACTGGTGCCCTGACCAGCACATTCTCCACATCTCTCACCAATTGAAAAAGTCTGGTCAATGGTGGTCAAGCAACTGGCAAGTCACAATACGCCAGTCACTACTTTTGATGAATTGTGGTATCGAGTTGAAGGTGCATGGGCAGCTGTACCTATACACTCCATGCAAGCTCTGTTTGACTCAATGCCCAGACGTGTCAAGGCCTTTATTACGGCCAGAGGCGGGTGTTCTGACCGCTCCGGTGACAGGTTCGAATCCTGCCTCGGGCATAGATGTCTGTGATGTCCTTAGGTTAGTTAGGTTTACGTATTTCTATGTTCTAGGGGACTGATGACCTCAGATGTTAACTTCCATAGTGCTTAGAGCCATTTGAACCGTTTTTGTGGTTGTTCTGGGTACTGATTTCTCAGGATCTAGGGACCCAAATTGCGTGAAAATGTAATCACATGTCGGTTCTAGTATAATAAATTTGTCCAATGAATACTCGTATATCATCTGCATTTCTTCTTCGTGTAGCAATTTTAGTGGCCAGTAGTGTAGTTTTCTCATTTTCTTCATCGCTTACGGTCGAACAGATTCAGTAATATCTAACGGAATTACATTTTGCTGGAGACGTATGAATCGCAGCTTTATCTTAGATATGGATAGAAACTGAAGTGCTGAATTATAAATTGTGCTAAGGCAAGGGCTTAGCCAAGCGGTCTTAAGCGCTGCAGTCATGGACTGTGCGGAGGTTCGAGTCCTCCCTCGGGCATGGGTGTGTGTGTTTCTCCTTAGGATAATTTAGGTTAAGTAGTGTGTAAGTTTAGGGACTGATGACCTTAGCAGTTAAGTCCCATAAGATTTCACACACATTCGAACATTCATTTCAAGGGCTAGAACCAGGGTCTCCTGATTACAGGGAACATATGCTAATCACTAGACAACCATGGCAGTGTGGCTTTCACATCTGCATGGACTGTCCTTCTCCAATGTCCTTCCCGAAGGTATGTACTGAAGTTTATGTTAGGTAGCGCACTAGACTAGGATGGATTGTGCTGGTTTGAGAGCCAAAATACCCATCTGCCTAGTAAATAGGAGACCTGGATTACGTTCTGCTCTTGGCACAAATGTTAAATCATTACTTCAGCTTCTATCCTCATCGGATAATAATTTATTATTCATATATATCAGCAGATAATAGTGAAATAAATAGTGGTAAATGTAAACCAATGTTTCATTTCGTAGTAAATGAAAACCCTTTTGATTATCGTGTGTGAATTGCAGCATCCACGTCTCACGTTTGCTGTTTCATTGATTGCCTGTTGCAACACATCATTTTCGTTAAATGTAAGTGAATCCATGGGGAACGATCTGATTACCGGTGAGGTCAACCGATGTGGATCATTCTGACATTCCCAGGGATATGTCAAAGACTCAGCAGTAACGTCACAACATAATGCACCATTGTTGAACTGAAACTTCATTCATCACATTTTCTTACACTTTAGTCACTTGCATGTAAATTTCGACAGAATGAACTTTTCATTGTTTTCGGAAACTATGTACCTCAGACATCGTGGCATCGTTAATTTGTCATGGATTTTAAAATTGTACAAATGAACTGATAACGACAGTCCCTGCTTGCTGGCATCGTCGTGTTGTGAAAACGATTAGGAAGATTTCTGACATGGAGGTAGAGAGAAGTGCGGCTCCTCAGATCAAAACGTTGTTCACTGTTAATACGACCCTCATACACACGAGGGCAGGCTGTAGAGTAATACCTCTTAATTTCTTACGTGAAAACGTAACGTTCCACTGCCCCTAGAGGGCTCCAAATTGTAGACAGTAGCATGGCGATGTGTATCGTAAATATGTCTGGTGCGTGGAAAACGGCGTGTAGTAATCGAGTTGCGAATTCGAAGAGTTCTTCGCCCCATGAAGCACCCTCTCCTTCAGTATAACAATAAGCGCTGTGACATGTGTAAAAATCCGGCACCTTGGGTTCAGTTTCATGAATCATCCACCGTACAGTCTCGACCTGGCTCCAAAAATTTTTCATCTGTTTCCAAAACTTAAAGTGATGAAGCTGTTCAACCAGAGGTCAGGTTGTGGCTCCATCAAAAAAGTCAAATTTTTTTACGTATTCTGCGATTTGGTGAATTCGTCGCAGATGAAGGAATTGCAGTGCAGAGAAAAACCAGAAACCAGTATTCCTCCATTTATTAACTCATTGTTTATACGTTTCAGCGTTATCCATCGTTAGAATCAGCGTATAAAAATCTGATACATATGTAATACAAATGTAAGGTGGTGCTTGGGGTTAGTATATAGCAAACAGAAGGTACGCCAAATAAGAACAGCCGGCCGCTGTGACCGAGCGAATCTATGCGCTTCAGTGCGGAACCTAGCTCCTGTTACGGTCGCAGGTTCGAATCCTACCTCGGGCATGGATGTGCATGATGTCCTTAGGTTAATTAACTTCAAGGAGTTCTGAGTTCTAGGGGACTGATGACCTCAGATGTTAAGTTCCATAGCGCTCAGAGCCATTTGAACGATTTGGAAAGAAAGGATAGATGTAACAGTGAGCACATTACGAGAAACATAGTTACGTGACATACAACGATATAAAAAACGCCGTTTAAAATACGGATGGATTGCAGTGTAAATACAATAATAAAATGCAAATAAAGTAACAATAAAATTGGAGATAACAATACAACTTCAAATATACGTTAGCGCAGTGGTCACTCATTCTGAATGTTATTGTATTTTTCTTTTTCTTGGACTGCCTTAGGGATAGGGGTAGTGGAGGAGAACAATGGGTGGGGGGATCAATGGGGCTGGAGGGATAGGGGGAGGGGTATGTGCATTTGAAGTAGGGGGTGAGGGAGGGGGGGGGAGGGAAGGAGAAAACAAATGTGTGATGGGTAGTTAGTAGTTTAGTTGTTCAAATGGCTCTGAGCACTATGAGACTTTACTTCTGAGGTCATCAGTCCCCTAGAAATTAGAACTACTTAAACCTAACTAACCTAAGGACATCACACACATCCATGCCCGAGGCAAGATTCGAACCTGTCACCGTAGCGGTCGCGCGGCTCCAGACTGTAGCGCCTAGAACCGCTCGGCCACCCCGGCCGGCTTTAGTTGTTATATCAGCAACAACTGTGAGTAGAATGTTCTTAAAATGTAACAGCATAAACCATGACAAATCTGTTTATAGGAAATCGTC
This sequence comes from Schistocerca gregaria, assembly GCF_023897955.1. NCBI lineage: Eukaryota > Metazoa > Arthropoda > Insecta > Orthoptera > Acrididae > Schistocerca > Schistocerca gregaria. The sequence goes on along the minus strand of NC_064923.1, from coordinate 189,593,364 downwards.
TTTTATATCGAAAGATCTTCTATGTTTTTTAACGTATTCAATCAAAATTATTTGTAGGTAATACAACTGTTATATATGCGAACCGACAACTACAATCACGTGAGTCTCTTGATTCAAGAGCGCCTATACGATTGTTTGTATGGGACGGGCCCGAACATGGGGGAGGGGGGGCGGTGGAGGAGCTATGAAGTATTTTTAATATTCTGGAAGACTGTTGGTGATTTGCAAGTATCCACAATAAAGTTCCAGTTACAACCCTATCAAAAAGCTGCATTATACTTTTAAAATATGTTTGAAAGAAATACATCTGACCACACTATATTTTTTCCTTTCCCTGAGAGGTTTGGGGGAGGGAGTGGAGGAAGGCTCCCCCCCCCCCTTGCCCCCATGTATGGACGCCCTTACATTGGTCACACAATTTAATTTTGTTTTTGTTTCTTGTTTTTAATGGAAGAGCCTATGAGGTGTGCGGGGAAGGGATTGAGGGTGAGTGGAAAATGCGGGGTGGAGTGCTAGAAAGCCAAAATTATGGATAAGCGGCATTAAAAGTAATACACTCCTGGAAATTGAAATAAGAACACCGTGAATTCATTGTCCCAGGAAGGGGAAACTTTATTGACACATTCCTGGGGTCAGATACATCACATGATCACACTGACAGAACCACAGGCACATAGACACAGGCAACAGAGCATGCACAATGTCGGCACTAGTACAGTGTATATCCACCTTTCGCAGCAATGCAGGCTGCTATTCTCCCATGGAGTCGATCGTAGAGATGCTGGATTTAGTCCTGTGGAACGGCTTGCCATGCCATTTCCACCTGGCGGCTCAGTTGGACCAGCGTTCGTGCTGGACGTGCAGACCGCGTGAGATGACGCTTCATCCAGTCCCAAACATGCTCAATGGGGGACAGATCCGGAGATCTTGCTGGCCAGGGTAGTTGACTTACACCTTCTAGAGCACGTTGGGTGGCACGGGATACATGCGGACGTGCATTGTCCTGTTGGAACAGCAAGTTCCCTTGCCGGTCTAGGAATGGTAGAACGATGGGTTCGATGACGGTTTGGATGTACCGTGCACTATTCAGTGTCTCCTCGACGATCACCAGAGGTGTACGGCCAGTGTAGGAGATCGCTCCCCACACCATGATGCCGGGTGTTGGCCCTGTGTGCCTCGGTCGTATGCAGTCCTGATTATGGCGCTCACCCGCACGGCGCCAAACACACATACGACCATCATTGGCACCAAGGCAGAAGTGACTCTCATCGCTGAAGACGACACGTCTCCATTTGTCCCTCCATTCACGCCTGTCGCGACACCACTGGAGGCGGGCTGCACGATGTTGGGGCGTGAGCGGAAGACGGCCTAACGGTGTGCGGGACCGTAGCGCAGCTTCATGGAGACGGTTGCGAATGGTCCTCGCCGATACCCCAGGAGCAACAGTGTCCCTAATTTGCTGGGAAGTGGCTGTGCGGTCCCCTACGGCACTGCGTAGGATCCTACGGTCTTGGCGTGCATCCGTGCGTCACTGCGGTCCGGTCCCAGGTCGACGGGCACGTGCACCTTCCGCCGACCACTGGCGACAACATCGATGTACTGTGGAGACCTCACGCCCCACGTGTTGAGCAATTCGGCGGTACGTCCACCCGGCCTCCCGCATGCCCACTATACGCCCTCGCTCAAAGTCCGTCAACTGCACATACGGTTCACGTCCACGCTGTCGCGGCATGCTACCAGTGTTAGAGACTGCGATGGAGCTCCGTATGCCACGGCAAACTGGCTGACACTGACGGCGGCGGTGCACAAATGCTGCGCAGCTAGCGCCATTCGACGGCCAACACCGCGGTTCCTGGTGTGTCCGCTGTGCCGTGCGTGTGATCATTGCTTGTACAGCCCTCTCGCAGTGTCCGGAGCAAGTATGGTGGGTCTGACACACCGGTGTCAATGTGTTCTTTTTTCCATTTCCAGGTGTGTATATATTGGCTAGGGAAGGGAGCTCGGCTACAAAAGAGGAGGAAGGAGGGGTTTGGAAGGGGGCGAGGAGTTCTAGTTGTGGGCAAGAAGATAAATGGGAGTGGTGGGGGAGGGAGGAAGTAATGAGGGGCTGTAGGAAAGGGGGTGATTGGTGGGTGAATGATAATATATGATCATGGCTGCAACAACAACAATTGTGGTTCGAATGTTTATAGGATACAACAGTAGAAACCAAGACAATTATTTAAACAGGAAATCATTGAATACATCGAAAAACCATCTACGCTTTACGTTAACCACTGTGCGGGATTATCAGAGCGGTCTTAGTCGCTGCAGTCATGGACTGTGCGGCTGGTCCCGACGGAGGTTCGAGTCCTCCCTCGGGCATGGGTGTGTGTGATTGTCCTTAGGATAATTTAAGTTAAGTAGTGTGTAAGCTTAGGGACTGATGACCTTAGCAGTTAAGTCCCATAAGATTTCACACACATTTGAACATTTTTTTAACTTAACCTGTTTATTCAAAATAATATGTGGATAAAGTAATCGGTGCTTATAGACCTCTAAGTATTCCAAAATGTCCAACACTGTACTCTTAGGTTAAGTATGCAAATCAGCTAAAGATTTATCAATAGAGCTCATTGTATGAATCTAGGTGGCCAAGTGGCAAAGCAGTGCAGTATTATTTTTATAATTGGCTTCTCTGAAACAAGTTTTGAAACTTCGACCCATTTGTCCGCTCTATAAGCTGTCAAGAGCCACAGGTTACCTTGTAAACACCTGGAAGTGAAAACTTATCATCACGTCAAAAAAAAAAGGCTCTGAGCACTATGGGACTTTACATCTGAGGTCATCAGTCGCCTGGAATTTAGAACTACTTAAAGCTAACTAACCTAAGGACGTCACACACATCCATGCCTGAGGCAGGATTCGAACCTGCGACCGTAGCGGTCGCGCGGTTCCGGACTGAAGCGCCTAGAACCGCTCGACCACATCGGCCGGCCATCACGCCAATTCACTGAAGTCCGTAGAGCAGAAAACAATTTCTTCCGAGTACGAAAACCAATCATTACATTCGCTTTCTTAAATGCACGCGCTATGCGTTCACAAAAGGGGCCACAATATGACGGTGCCGAGAAACAGTTTATGAGTTGTCGGTGAAAAGGAAGTTGATAATTTATTAAAGACAGGCTTACACCAATATTACGCACAAACTCTTCAGCGTCCCCATTGTCTGAGCCTGTCTGGACGATTAAATCTGTTTCCTTATCTATCTATATGCGCCCTACTTAGGTTTAACTTTGCTGGTCTGTAAGACAGAGTAGAAGAAAGCCTTATTGTGTGCACGAATCCGCACTTTCAATAATACTTGCTGTTGTCGACTTACGATAAATGCCATGTCCAAAAGACGTACCATTATTTTTTACTGTAAGACTGAGGAAGTTTAGGGTGTTATCCCTCCCAATTTCAAGTGTGAAGCTTGTGTTAGAATGCAAATTATTAACCTCGTCTAACAAATCCGGCACATCTTTCTCAGTACCTTATGCTAATACGAAAACATCTTCTTCATACGGCCTATCAATTAAAATTATACTCTTCAAAGGATCAGTGCTGCTAAAAATAATCTTTCTCTACGTGGTTAATAAAAATGTCCACCAATACGACAGAAATACATAAGTACTGATAATATGTCATACTGTTATGTGAGAAGAAATTAAACGAAAGTGACTACCGTATCAAATCCATCACTTCTGTAATTTCCCCTTCATTGATTTTTCTATACATCAGTCTGTTACAACGATCAATCTGCAGAGTCTCTGTAATTAGGGTATATGTATAGATGTTCCTAATATCGAACGATATCGAAAGAAACAAAGGTTACCTCACATGGTATTTCTCAGTTTCTAAGTGACATTGCCATCTCATGACTGTTCTTTAAAAACCAAGCGTTAGTGTAAGCGAACCCAAACTTAAATTTAGAATATCAGAAGCTATTAACGAGGTAATTCGGTCCCTGAGTCCGTTAATGGAAGAAGTGATCAGATGGTTAATTTTACACATTTCATTTGGGAACGCAAAACAGGAATTTGCGGGTTCATCGGTATGTGCCTTTTCTTAGAAAATTCCGAAACAAGTTATTTGAATTTTTTATTAAGTTCTTCGGGTCACTGAAATGTTTTTGTATTGGAAATCTAGTGATTTTTACTATATTATTTGAATCAAAGAATTCCAGAGTTTTAGAATGTAGGTAAATCTGACACCAAAGTTAACACAGCTGCCTTTATCGGCTTTTGCAACGTCTACCATATTATCACATAGCCTGCTATTCAATTTGTTGAAAGTACACTACTGGCCATTAAAATAGCTACACCACGAAGATGACGTGCTACAGACGAGAAATTTAACCGACAGGAAGAAGATGCTGTGATACGCAAATGATCAGTTTTTCATAGCATTCACACAAGGCTGGCGTCGGTGGCGACACATAAAACGTGCTGACATGAGGAAATTTCCAACCGATTTCTCATATACAAACAGCAGTTGACCGGCGTTGCCTGGTGAAACGTTGTTGTGATGCCTCGTGTAAGGAGGAGAAATGCGTACCATCCCGTTTCCGACTTTGATAAAGGTCGGACTGTATCCTATCGCGATTGTGATTTGTCGTATCACGACATTGCTGCTCGCCTTAGTCGAGATCCAATGACTGTTAGCAGAATATGGAATCGGTGGGTTCAGGAGGGTAATACGGAATGCCGTGCTGGATTCAAACGGCCTCCTATCACTAGCAGTCGAGATGACAGGCATCTTACCCGCATGGCTGTAACGGATCCTGCAGCCACGTCTCGATCCCTGAGTCAACAGATGGGGACGTTGGCAAGACAGCAACCATCTGCACGAACAGATCGACGACGTTTGGAGCAGCACGGACTATCAGCTCGGAGACCATGGCTGCGGTTACACTTGACGCTGTATCAAAGACAGGATCGCCTGCGATTGTGTACTCAACCACGAACCTGGATGTACGAATGGCAAAACGTCATTTTTACGGATGAATCCAGCATCATGAGGGTCGCATCCGTGTTTGGCGACATCGCTGTGAACACAGATTGGAAGCCCGTATTCGTCATCGCCATACTGGCGTATCACCCGGCGTGATTGTATGGGCTGCCATTGGTTACTCATCTCGGTCAACTCTTGTGCGCATTGACGGCACATTGAACAGTGGATGTAACATTTCAGATGTGTTACGACCTGTGACTCTACCCTTCATTCGATCCCTGAGAAACCCTACATTTCAGCAGGATAATGCACGATCGCATGTTGCAGGTCCTGTTCGGGCCTTTCTGGATACAGAAAATGTTCGACTGCTGCCCTGGCCAGCACATTCTCCAGATCCCTCACCAATTCAAAACGTCTGGTCAATGGTGGCCGAGCAACTGGCAAGTCACAATACGCCAGTCACTACTCTTGATGAACTGTGGTATCGTGCTGAAGATGCATGGGCAGCTGTACCTGTACACGCCATCCAAGCTCTGTTTGACTGAATGCCCAGGCGTATCAAGGCCGTTATTACGGCCACAGGTGGTTGTTCTGGGCACTGATTTCTCAGGTTCTATGTACCCAAATTGCGTGAAAATGTAATCACATGTCAGTTCTAGTATAATATATTTGTTCAGTGAATACACGTTTACCATCAGCATTTCTACTTGGTGTAGCAATTTTAATGGCCAGTGGTGTAGTTATAAGAGAACCAGGGAAATGTCTAAAGTTGGCAGCTTTATAAACGATATGTTAAAATAATTTAGCTTTTCTGGCATTCCACTAGTTTAATTTTCTCTTCGCCGATTATCCAATGTCGTTGACGACTTATTTTACAGTTATAAATAGGTAACTGTGTTTCTCCTGTTCTTCTTGGATGCGCTGGTTGTCAGCATGAATGTACTGCGGCACCTCCAAGTGAACATGCTGTTGTACCGCTCAATCTGAGTTCTGTCAGTCTGTTCTCATGTTCGTTGCAACTCAGCCGTGTCACTTTGTAATCCTCTGATTTTTGTCATGACCAGGGTAGGTATCTCCTGTAAAATTTGTGCGTTCCTTCTCTTCATGTACAGTATACTTCCATTTTTCTACATGTGTATTATCTGTAGTTATCTGACGCATTGAAAGGTGGCTACACTGAGTCACAGCACCAGAGATTGCGCCAAAGAGTATTATTCAGCCGCGTCCACTGGCAGTTGCAGCTGAGAAGTTGCTGAGGGCAGTAGTAGTTCTGAGGTAGCCGTAGTTAGAGTACTAATTGTGACCATGTCGTGTGCAGTTGTTCTGTTGGGCAAGACACCAGATGTTGGATTAGGAATGTTGTAATGATCAGTGTGTATTTTTCGTCAATATATATGAAGGTAAAGAAAATTTTTTATTTCAAATGTCTTATGCCTCTTGCTCACAGGTTCAGTCAACAAAGCATCTGGCTCGTGTTCTTGTGTTAGACTGTAATTCTGGTTTCTATATGCAATTATAGTATTTCTATTTTTTTTAATTACTTCAGTGTAAATCGTGTTTAAAATATCTTGTCTTATTGAGGTAGAACTGTGCCAGATGTGTACGTTGAATCACACTTCCACACACAGAACAATTTCATTTGTACTTTGTTGTTTCGTAGCTTTTATAGTTGCTGGGGACTTAATTAATTAATTGTGTTAACGGAAATTTCCTTTCATTCCTTGCTGTTATTCTGTGCAGTCAGATTGCGGAGTAATACTAGTTAGGGCCAACCGGTTACGAGACTGAGTAACCGGACAAACAGCGATTAAAATTAAAATCATTAGCATTTTATTTAATTAAGTCCCCATGCAGAATCTTATTTTTATGTGCAGATTATGAAGATGGCTAACGCTAATACACGTAAACAGTGGATCAATAAATTTTGGAATACTGTTTTCTGGTTTTCTCTGCACTGCAGTTCGTTCATCTGCGACCAGTTCAGTAAACTGCATACTACGTAAACTATACACCCTAATCACATCCCACCTGGGTGCCTTTATGCACAACTTCGTTAAATTCAGATATTGTATAGTGGCGGTATTCACAAAGTAGTCTCTTTTTGAGAGAAATCTGTTTGTCGTGAGGATGACTATTCTGAGAAACAAATATATATAGGGAGAGAATATAGCCGTAAAATGTTAACTACGTTTGTTTCATTTAAAAAAAATTTTTAATTGTATCACTTAAAAAGTTCATAGGCATTATTTTTCAGCATGTCCTCCTGTCTTACAGCTCGCTTGAAGTTTCGGCTTCATTAGTAGCCTAAAATTATCCACACAATCTTTTAAGCACCACTGTACCATTTCCCAAGCGTTTCGAGAGGGCTGCAAATAACGTGGCAGCCCTCGTTCGCTGTTTCATCAGTATTCTCTGTTATACTCGCCTGCTACTGTTCATTGCCCCATACTCGTAAAAGCAACGACCTGTATTTATGCTAGGATTTCGTGCGGGCTTCTTTTATGTTATGCGGAAGGCCTAACAGTACTCTGGTAAACAGGCACTGGGATGCCCAAAAGTGGATGCTAAACACGAGAGAACGATATCCTCCACAAAGAGCGATTCGTGTGGCTTTTTCGGATAACGAAGTTGTGACCTATATAACGGCTTAAGATGACGTGCTGCGTTAGGAGGTCCGGTCGTAACATTTAGGACGGGAACACGGCGGCTTCCGCACTCCACTCGAAGGCAGAATCTGAAATCTTGAAGGGCCCTAAAAACACGAAACAGTCACATAAGACTATTAATGTAAACTAACATTCTCGACATACCCTTGACACAGACACCACTGACACGTGGTCTGCCACGATATTCGCATTGGCACCAGCTGTTTATGGAATGTATAAATGCCCAACTCTCTTTCAACCTCCTACTGTGTTCTCACACTGCGGACGTTTCTACTTACTCAGTGAATTCAGTGGTAGTGGACGAGCAGTTTACTACAAATATACATTTCTTCTTTTTTGTTTCTAACCTCTTTTTCCCGCTGTTGCACATATACAAGTTGTATAGAAGGAAGATCAAGTGGATGTCGACCAAAAATCTGGCATTTACCAACACCATTGCAGTACCTGTGATGTACTAGACCTAGGACCAACTGGCAGAACAGAAATAAGGTATAAAGAACACAAAAGAGCATTTAAATATGGCACCAGGCATTCAACATTTACGGAACATCTCCGTTAAGAAAACCACCAGCCTACCACAATAGAAGAGGACATGAAAGTAGTCAGATTCACCAACAAGAAACAACTTCTACACCTACAAGACCATAAGAAATGACCAACAACCAACTAATAAAACGGATTGTTGAAAAATAACAACCTCCAGTGACAGCGCAAAATAACAACAAAAGCTAGGCAATATCTTCACCCTAGATCATCCACCACTATATCATAACAAAGCAGTAACTTACACACACAGTAGCCACAGGACATGTTAGCTCCCTTCATACAAACACACACAAAGATAAACAGCCCTACTTACAAAAAAGTAATCTCTCTCTCTCTCTCTCTCTCTCTCTCTCTCTCTCTCTCTTCCTAGTCTGAAAATACAAATACTAATGGAGCTATAGCAGAAGCCTGCACTAATAGTAAATACAAATTTCGTTGTAGAACGGAAAGAAGTAAGCAAATGAGACTTTTCCATGTATGGTCATAAACTTCTGGAAATTTCAGTCTGTATGTACTATCATGCGCTAAAGTATCTGAATGAGCTTAATTGAGATCCGCCTGATTTGCATGCAACCAACGTAACTTAACTGTGTAGCGGGTCCTCTAATCGCTTTGCGGTACAGTCGTTTGACTACACAAAATAGATACCACGAGAGACCACTAGACAACACTGTTCTTTAAGGCAATCAGTGCGTTGTGACATCACACCATGATACTGCAAAACCTAGGAATAACACGTAATTAAATATGTGTTAGCCCCTAACGCTTATACGGGTTACAATGATTTTCAAAAACGTTACCATCTCATTACAATCTGAAACAACTAACTATGGCACATAAACTATGTAGCAATCCTCAAACAAAGTAAACTAGACAACACTGTTCTTTAATGCAATCATTTTAATGTAACATCACACCATGATACTGCAAAAACTAGAAACAAGATATTCTGAGACAATGTCTCGACTAATAAAGGTCTATGACAATTAGAAGTATTTTTCCTCTGTATAAGGTTTCCCGCACCTGCTAAATGTCCCAGTGACGAGTGGTCTTTGCATAAACTGGTCGTTAAAGGAACTAGTCAAAGAAAACGCTATAAACAGCGCTCTATAGCAACAGCAATATTAATGGAGTATAATCAATAACGTCACTGTACTAATAATTCGTGAAGAATTATTTGCCCACATGTTTGAACTATAAATGACATGAAGAAATTTTTTGCTTTGGATCTGGACAGAAACCCAGCAGACGTAGCCACTACGAACTAAAATACACTTTTTGCACCTGCTCGGGGCTTGATCAAGGCAACGATCATCAATGCTGACTGGCCGTAAAGAGACACGAAATATAAAGGTTTTCACCAATATTAGTAACACATCTGAACCTGAAACGAAATGAAATTATTTCTACTACACCGAAACCATTATCGCCCTGTTAACTAACCACGAAAGACGTTTAATATTCGCTCCTTCACAAGTAACCAAATATGCATGTGCTGAATACTGGAATGCTATTATTTACGATGTTGTCACAGGATGTTCTTCCCAGCACGTTATCGGATTGTTAACTAAGTAAAATCAGATGTTAGAAATCGAATTTATTTGACAGCAGCGAGGTGTACCAATGTGAGACGAGGGTAAAATTTGTATTACTTGCCCGGGAATCAAACCGGTGCGTACTGTCGCTGTTTCCCATCCATAAATAGACGTTAAGGGGAGCCGGAACGATCAATCTCCTACATCTTAATTTTAGCCAACAGAACGAACTTTTTTTTCAAAAAAAAAACCATTAAACATATTACTGTGAAATTTGGGCCACGTCTTCAGTGAATATTTCTCTACAAAGTTATGATGCCATGTTAAGAAATACACTCCTGGAAATGGAAAAAAGAACACATTGACACCGGTTTGTCAGACCCACCATACTAGCTCCGGACAGTGCGAGAGGGCTGTACAAGCAATGATCACACGCACGGCACAGCGGACACACCAGGAACCGCGGTGTTGGCCGTCGAATGGCGCTAGCTGCGCAGCATTTGTGCACCGCCGCCGTCAGTGTCAGCCAGTTTGCCGTGGCATACGAAGCTCCATCGCAGTCTTTAACACTGGTAGCATGCCGCGACAGCGTGGACGTGAACCGTATGTGCAGTTGACGGACTTTGAGCGAGGGCGTATAGTGGGCATGCGGGAGGCCGGGTGGACATACCGCCGAATTGCTCAACACGTGGGGCGTGAGGTCTCCACAGTACATCGATGTTGTCGCCAGTGGTCGGCGGAAGGTGCACGTGCCCGTCGACCTGGGACCGGACCGCAGCGACGCACGGATGCACGCCAAGACCGTAGGATCCTACGCAGTGCCCTAGGGGACCGCACCGCCACTTCCCAGCTAATTAGGGACACTGTTGCTCCTGGGGTATCGGCGAGGACCATTCGCAACCGTCTCCATGAAGCTGGGCTACGGTCCCGCACACCGTTAGGCCATCTTCCACTCACGCCCCAACATCGTGCAGCCCGCCTCCAGTGGTGTCGCAACAGGCGTGAATGGAGGGACGAATGGAGACGTGTCGTCTTCAGCGATGAGAGTCGCTTCTGCCTTGATGCCAATGATGGTCGTATGCGTGTTTGGCGCCGTGCAGGTGAGCGCCACAATCAGGACTGCATACGACCGAGGCACACAGGGCCAACACCCGGCATCATGGTGTGGGGAGCGATCTCCTACACTGGCCGTACACGTCTGGTGATCGTCGAGGGGACACTGAATAGTGCACGGTACATCCAAACCGTCATCGAACCCATCGTTCTACCATTCCTAGACCGGCAAGGGAACTTGCTGTTCCAACAGGACAATGCACGTCCGCATGTATCCCGTGCCACCCAACGTGCTCTAGAAGGTGTAAGTCAACTACCCTGGCCAGCAAGATCTCCGGATCTGTCCCCCCTTGAGCATGTTTGGGACTGGATGAAGCGTCGTCTCATGCGGTCTGCACGTCCAGCACGAACGCTGGTCCAACTGAGGCGCCAGGTGGAAATGGCATGGCAAGCCGTTCCACAGGACTACATCCAGCATCTCTACGATCGTCTCCATGGGAGAATAGCAGCCTGCATTGCTGCGAAAGGTGGATATACACTGTACTAGTGCCGACATTGTGCATGCTCTGTTGCCTGTGTCTATGTGCCTGTGGTTCTGTCAGTGTGATCATGTGATGTATCTGACCCCAGGAATGTGTCAAAGTTTCCCCTTCCTGGGACAATGAATTCACGGTGTTCTTATTTCAATTTCCAGGAGTGTATTTATTGGTTTTTGTTTCACAATTTTTTCAAACAGATGCTTCTTTTTTTCTCTAAAATTTTGCACTTTTTGTTCTATAACTCTTGAATTATACAATATTATTTTATAAAAATGAAAAGAAGTAAACAACAAAGCGTATAAATTTCATTGATAAACTGTTAGCAGTTTTGTTCCTCAAAGACGAAAATTTTAAAGTTACAGGAAATGGCTTCGGGAGTTTTTTAATACATTCCTGCCCCATATGATGGATTATCAGCATCCTCTTCTTTTTCCAGTGTTAGTTTCCTTTTCACTGATCTTTTCTTCCCTTTTGCTGCATGTTGTAGGATTTTATCTCTTCTTCCTTCACCGCTTAGTCTTTCTTCTTCAGTTAGGAGCAGTGTGGAAATGGTGTTGTGTACTGGTTGGAAACCTAAACCTTTCAGCACATCACATTTGATAATGTTTCCTTCATTGTATGTTGCCACAGCATCATACACTCCAAAATGCAATCGTTTTATCTGTACAAACACTCTTTTGGGAATCCTAATCCAAATTAAATTATTTACACTTTAATTAGGATTTTGTGTTTTCCCATGTAAACACTTTTCCAATAAACTTGGCTGTGATAAATCTCAGTATATAGACTTAATTACATCAGTTACAGCATTTGGCAAACTGTTTTTATGGGCAAATTCCTTTCTGGATTGGTACTTACACCATGAGTGGCTCAGTGCATGTTGTGGGTTCTAATTTGTTGATGCAGAATGAAAAATTAATGCCCATGCTGCTCTCCTCATACGCTCAATGCTTCATGTATTGTGCCTTATTGCACACCCTTAACATCTCTGCAATCTATCAATTGCTTCATCTGTCCATCTTACTTTTCCTCCAAGGGTCTTACCATCACTAAGATTCTAGGATCCTAATCTCTGCTTTAGTTTGCGCAAGCGAGCCTCCATGCGCTTGTGCACATGTCCGATGCACTCCTGTTGTTTAATATTAATTTCATTGCCATAAGGTTTGAGTTCCTCTACAGCTTTATATCCCTTAGAATCACCATCTTCTATATAGTAAGTGTACCGTACATTATACCACTTCTGTGATCTGGAAAAAATTGCTTTCACTCCCTCTACTTCCATCTTTGCACTCGTGCTTTGAAAATTTGCTTCACAACTTTCACTATGTTCGTCCTTGGTATTGCCCTTACAGCTACAATGTTTTGAGAGAATAACAACATCAATTACTTTGCAACTGTCTCCACTGGTAGCTGTCACAACTCCATTTAGAGATTTATGACCTCTACCTTGCCTTGATCCATCTAAAGCAACAGTTAAATCTCTACAATTCCCATTATCTGTCACAGATTCTTCAACTGCTTTCTTCATTGTTGCTTGAGCAATATCTTCAGCAGAAGATCCCACCATTTCATTACAAAATCCAAACTTGGTTGGTGGTTTTGGCAAGTTCATAATACCACATAATTCTCTGCAGCACTACCCTTGCCAGTGCAACGCAAGCCATATACTAGCCTAACATTTATATCAACACCTTCTTTCCACTATTACCACTACGAGGAACACTGTAAGAATTAGAAAACAAAACTTCTGTAGCACATTTGTTACACTTCAATAACATTTTACATGGCAAACCAATGTGTGAAGTTATTTTCAATTAGACTCCTCTTTCTTTGCAAAGTTGGCAAAATACGTTATGTTTCAGAATGTTAGAGAGCAATGAAATGTTATTTATTTCATTCACATCATTACTGTCACTTCCATAGTTTTCAACTTTTTCTTTGCTGTCACAAAGTATCTTGCTGGAAGCAGTTCTATCACATTCATTTGGAGTAGTCAGTGAAGCATCTGAATAGCATCTCCCTTCGAAACAACGAAAGATTTCTTCTTCCACCCTTTGTGCCTTTTCTTAAGCACTCGATTGCTGAAACGGGGCATATTGATATCCACAAACCAAATACGTAAAACAGGTACGAGCAAAATTCGTCAAAGACGCAGAATTGAACAGCTAAACAACACAAAACAAACTCCACAAGTCAACACACACGGTATAGCGTTTATTTTTACCGATATGAACAGTCACTTGTCACAGAGATAAAGCCATAGAACGTTGGAAACAAAACACTGTCTAATTCCGCAAAGATACCCTGCTTGCAGCGGCGCCGTCAGAGGTGACACACCAAGTCGCTACAACCGTTTACGCGGCGCGTCAACTTCGCACCGATAAAAAACGCACCTAGAATTCACTTAGACGGGTGAAATTTGATTTTTTTATTCAGAAAACTCCAAATCATTTTGTAATAAAGAAACAAACAACGTTAATTTTGTCATTTTCATCGTTCCGGCTGCCCTTTGTATCAAATGCTTGCTCACCAGCAGTGAGATGCATGTTTCACTAGAAATAATGGTATCTATCGTAATTGTTGATTATTCATGAACAGACATTAAATATGCAAATTATTTTTCGGTGTTATGTCAGTGTGCACATGCTACGACGTAAAATGAAATTATGAATACGTTTGTGCTGGACCAGGATTGCCACCCACATACGTTCCATTCTTAGAGATCCCAATTCGAATTCAAGTCGAGGACCAAAAAATACAACTTCTCGAGTTCATATTAAATATGAACACTGAACGAAATAACCATTCCTAAATTAAATGAAATAAACTTTTTAGTGCTAGTTTACTGGTACAGAATTTGTGCCATTGGCGGCTGTTGCCTTTGCTATGGAGCCATTTAAACAGGCTCTGACGCCGTTGGTAGTGAAGGGATATTGTGTTTAATGCGGATTCTGATTTGGGAGCTCCAGCGTTAGGCACTTAATGGGGCCCCTTAGGAACATGACTGCCAAGGAGGGGAAGGAAGTCATTGTGAACTCCCTGTACCTACCTGGGGAGTCATTCAGGATGTAGAAACGATGCTTCCGTATGCCATGAAGAGTACAGGGTGCAGCCCATGGCGGTACCAATGTGTCGGAGGAGATTCTCTTTGGTTTCACGCGGCTATTGGAAATCGTAAAGAGTGCCAGTCTTGCTTGCGAGATTAAGGCGGAGCTCACCATCTGTAACATAGTAGACAGAACCGACTGTGGTCCTTGGTGCAGAGCCGAGTGTAGGGGCTGAATCAGTGGCTCAGGCGGTTCTGTAACCGTGCAGGCTACAGATTCTATGACTTACGCAATCGGGTGGTGGGTTTCTGTGTTCCGCTTAATAGGCCAGGAGGGCACTACACACAGGAAGTGGCTACGCGGGTAGCGGAAGCTGTGTGGAAAGGACTGGGCGGTCTTTTTAGATTAGAGGCTCTCAAGAAACCACAGAAAAGGCGTCCGTCTAAAAGGGGGCAGATAAAATACCGTGTGGTAGTTCGAGAAACGATCGGTATTGTATTTGTAAATTGTCGTAACGATGTTGGGAAAGAACCAGAGCTCCAAGTCCTAGTAGAAAGCACTGAAGCTCAAATATGTATTGGTACAGAAAGCTGGCTAGAGCTGGAAATAAGTTCAGCTGATTTTTTTTTTTTCAAACGGCCTAACAGCGTTCAGAAAGGATAGATTAAAGACAGTCGGTGGTGGAGTATTCATTGCTGTCAGAAGTAGTTTACCATGTAGTGAAATTGAAGCACATGGTCCCTGCGAAATAGTATGGGTAGAGGTTATACTTGACAATCGGACTAAAGTATTAACTGGATCGTTTTGCCGACGCCCCGGCTCAGACGATGTAGTTGTTGAGAGTTACAAGCTGAATCTCATTTCAAATAGGTACCCCTCTCATTCAATTATAGTTGGTGGTGACTTCAGTCTACCCTCGATATGCTTGAAAAATCATATGTTTGAAGGCAGCAGCAGGCATAAAACGTCATCCGAAATTGTACTGAATGCTTTCTCAGAAAATTATTTTGAGCCATTAGTTCATGAGCCCACGCGAAGCGTAAATGGTTGCGAAAGCATACTTGACCTCTTAGCAACAAATAATCCTGGACTAACAGGGAGTATTAGGGATTATCGACCACAAGGCAGTTAGTGTTAGGCTGAATACCGTAACACCCACAACCATTAAAAAAATGCAAATTACATTTCTTTAAAAAAGCTGATAAAATGCTCTTAACGCCTTTTTAAGAGAGTCTCCACTCCTTACGATCTGATCCCGTAAGGTTAGAAAAGATATGGAATGATTTCAGAGAGTTAGTATCGACGGCAATTGAGAGATAAATACCACATAAATTAATAAGTGGTGGTACGGATCCCCCATGGTACACAAAACGGGTCAGGTCGCTGTTGCAGAAGCAACGAAAAGAACATGCCAAATTTAAATGAAAGCAAAATCCCCAAGATTGGCAATGTTTTGCAGGAGTTCGAAACATAGCGCGTCCTTCAATGTGAGATGCTTTTAATAATTTCCACAATGAAACTCTGTCCCAGAATCTGGCAGAAAACCAAAGATATTCTGGTCATACATAAAGCACACCAGTGGTAAGACACAATCAATACCTTCACTGAACGATAACAACGGTGAAGTTGATAGTGACACTAAAGCAGAGTTATTCAACACGGTTTTCTTAAACTCCTTCATCAAAAAAGACGAAGCAAATATCCTTGGATTCCAATCAAGAACAACTGCCAAGATGAGAAACATACAAGTAGTTATCCTCAGTGTAGCAAAGCAGCTTAAATCATTTAATAAAGGCCAGGTCTCCGACACAGGCTGTATACCAGTCAGGTTCCTTTCAGAGCATGCTTATACAATAGCTCCGTATTTACCAATTATATACAACCACTCGCTCTCAGAAAGTTCCGTATCTAAAGATTGGAAAATTTCTCAAGTCACACAAATATCCAAAACGCTAAAATAGAAGTAAACCGCTGAATTACAGGCCCATATCACTAACATCGATTTGCAGTGGGTTTTGGAACATATAAGTGTTCGAATATTATGAATTACCTCGAAGAAAGCGGTTTATTGACGCATAGTCAGCATGGATCCAGAAAACATTGTTCTTGTGAAACGTAACTAGCTCTTTATACTCATGAAGTAATGAGTGCTATCGACAGGGGATATCAAATTGATCCCATATTTTTAGATTTCCAGAAGCCTTTCGACAGCGTTCCTCTCAAGCGTCTTCTAACTAAACGGCGTGGTTAAGGAATACTGCCTCAGTTGTGCGATTGGATTCATGATATTCTGTCCTAAAGGTCACAGTTTGTAGTAATAGACGGAAAGGCATCGAGTAAAACAGAAGTAATATCTGGCGTTCCCCAAGGAAGTGTTATAAGCCCTCTATTGTTCCTGGTCTGTATTAACGACGTAGGAGACAATCTGAGTAGACGTCTTAGATTTTTTTGTAGATGATGCTGTTATTTACCGTCTTGTAAAGTTATCAGATAACCAAAACGAATTGCAAAATGATTTAGATCAGATATCTGTATGGTGCGAAAAGTTGCAGTTGAACCTACATAAAGAAAAGAGTGAAGTTATTCAGATGAGTACTAAAATGAATATGCTAAATTTCGATTACGCGATGAGTCACACAAATATGAAGGCTGTAAATTCAACTAAATACTTAGGGATTACGAATACAAACAACCTTAACTGGAACGATCACATAGATAATATTGCGACTAGAGCAAACCAAAGACTGTGATTCATTAGCAGAACACTTACAAGGTGCAACAGGTCTACCAAAGAGACTGCTTACACCACGCTTGTCCGCCCTACTCTGGAGTACTGCTGTGCGGTGTGGGATCCGCATCACGCAGGACTGAGGGATGACATCGAAGAAGTTCAAAGATATCGTCTCGTTTTGTATTATCGCGAAATAGGGGAAATAGTGCTACAGACATGATACCAGAATTGGAGAGGCAATCTTTAGAACGAAGGCCTTTTTCGTTGCGACGGGATCTTCTCATGAAATCTGAATCACCAGTTTTCTCCTCCGACTGCGAAAACATTCTGTTGGCAACCACCCACATAGGGAGAAATGATCATCACGAAAAAAGAAGAAAAATCAGGGCTCGCACAGATAAATTTTAATGCTCGTTTTTCTCGAGCGCCATTCGAGAGTGGAATGGTAGAGACAGCTAGAAGGTGGTTCATTGAACTCTCTGCCAGTCATTTTATTGTGAATTGCAAAGTAATCACGTAGATGTAGATGTAGGGAAATTACGGAAAACCTAAATCACGATGGCCGGACGCCGGTTTGAACCGTCTTCCTCCCGAATGCGAGTCCAATGTGTTAACCACTGCGCCACCTCGCTCGGCCTCTGAAGATAGTGCGGAGCTTGTTACCTCCCCGTGAATCTGTTCTTGCCGATTGGAGATTGTGTTAAATGGTGAGCTACCTTGCTACTGCAGATCTGACCGATAACCAGGTTCGACATCCGTGCTGAGTTTGGCGTTAAAATAATTTTTGCCGGTACCGTACTAGTTGTGTTGCCGGCTTAGTGCCTGCCTAGTCTGGGCTCGTTGCAGTCCTCTGGCAGTGCCCTGGTTGTTATTTGAACGTTGTGCTTGTATGGTTTAAAAATTTTGACTGTGTTACGGCTTTTGGGCACATCGAAGATTTAGTAGAAATCTGTCAGTCATGTTAAGTACTGTTAATAACGCGCTAAAGGAATGTACTTCTTTGGTTGTGAGATCTCCATGTAGTTAGCTGCAGTTATCGCACAAGTATCTGAGTTTAACATTTTAAAGGAAAAAATCTTATATTAGGTCAAGGATCGGAGTTGTTTTTGAATATTAATATTAATGGTGGTTGTCTGAAGTTAATTAAAAAGCATTGTCGTGAGAATAGAAAATATATAACGTGGAGTCGGAAAGATGTATTGCTAATTATATTTGTGTAGATAAATTAACCAGTGAAATTTATTTATAGGCACTCTGTTCATAACAGTTTGTAAGGATTGCGTCCAAACGACAGTTACTGGTCTAATATGGTGAAATACGGCTAACGTGGTAACTTCTGAAAGTGAGCATTGTGTTAATATCATTTTTGTATGGTTTAGGTCAAGCTGCTGTTAGTCTAACTGTACTGTCTATGCAGAGGGTTGTGTGAGGGAATTAACTATACGGTATATACTGCTTGTCGCCTGCTAAGCCCAACAACTCTGCAATCTATTTTGACTATTTGTAAATTCTGTAACTAAGATATTACCAGTAAGTCTTGGTTATTGCAGTAAATTTGAAGGAAGATTTGTGTGTTTTCAGTAAACTTGTTAAATAAAGAATAAACTAAATATTTGCAGTTAAATTTTGATGCTATTGAAATTTGGTTCCCGTCAATTGGTAACGGGTTTTAGTAATCAAATGTAAATTAAACTTGCAGCTTTTGTTGTAAGATTATTTGTTTTGTCGCTCTTCCGCTGTATCTTAACTTTTAATGGCAGTGAGGCCGGAATATTTTAAAAGCATTCCTTTATAAAACTGCTGTGGTAAATCTGAATGTGCCTATTCTGCTACCAGTGGTGGAATGTTTCATTTTTTTTAAAAAATAAATAAATATTAATTCAAATGTGACTCAGTACTTCCATCACAGTTGCCCCGTGACCTGCAATCCTTCTTTTACAAACGAGTACTGTTACCAGAAGTGGAAAAACATAATAGATAATTAATCTTATATGCCGCTTTCTTGAGAATAGTTCCTCTAAAACTTTGTGTTACATGTTCCAGAGAAAACCTGACAAAACAAAACTTTAACTGAGGAATAGAAGCAAACTAGGAGAAAATTCCTAATTATAAAACTAAAAGGAAAACACGTTTAAAGTAAAGGGATAATTAGCTGGTCGAAATAATAATTAAAAATAATAAAATCATACCTTACAAAATTTTTGCTCAGCATATCCATGAGATTTTTTTATCTATATCTGTAATTTTATGACCGAAGAAGATTTACTTTGTTGAAGAAACATAATGGGTACCGGAACTCAGCTCTTCATAAGTTGACCAGCATCAGTGTCTCTTTTTTAAACAGCAGTGAAAATGTAAGTGGTCGTCTAACGCAAATAATGTGTGTGGATTTAACAGTATCAGCAAACATTTTTGATTTTGCGGTACCTGAAGATAAAGACCTTAAGAATCCAAATCTTTGGTGCTTTCTGAACACAAGTTTCATTAATAAAGAAAGTTTGCGAATAATTAATATTAGCAAGTTTCAGGTCTGCCGAAAACTTAACCGAGAATAATTAAACTCTCGTTACGCTACATTAGCATCTTTAAAGTATTTGATGAACCAGCTTCGCTGCTTTTTCATATTTTAGTAGTCTTTTGTATGTTTTTCCTCTGTTTTGCAGCGCTTGTTGCTGGGTAATTTATCTCAAACAAAAGCCGCTTGTCACGGTCTGTGCGGCTCCTGCCGTCGGAGGTTCGAGTGCTCCCTCGGGCATGCGTGTGTGTGGTGTCCATAGCATAAGTTAGTTTAAGTTAGGTTACGTAGTATGTAAGCTTAGGGACCGATGACCTAAGCAGTTTCTTCCATTACCAAAGATTAACATTTTTTCTCAAACAAATCACATGACTGTGGTCTTCAAGAGTTAACCGTACAGAGTATTGAAAGTCTCTTGTGCGAAGCGTCAGATGTGCTACTTTGTTTCGCTACGATTTACAAGTATCATGAAAGACGAGGCAAAATGTGATTGATAGCAGTGTGTTTACATGCTAGCATCGAATGAACTTCAGAGTTTCTTTTACTGAGTATCGCACACCAACGGTGGTCTGCTTCCATCAGCCACGATGTCTGTTCGTCAGAATTGTCGCCTGGCAGAGCTAGAAATGAATTCTGCAGCACGTTGGACATGAAATGTAACACGACTACCCTGAGTTTTCCATACGGTGCGAGCATATATTTCCTTATATATCTAATAGCAGTGCTTCCCATAACCGAAAAAAATCTTGGAAAATTAGTTCATCTTCTAACGTTTCTTTTACACAGTTCATCTTTTCTTCCGTTTCAGGTATACAGTGACTCAGGTTAAGTGGAAGGCTAACAAAAGACTGCGTTTTAGTGGCAGGAGGCGTAGAAAATGTAACAGACCTACTAAGAAGACTGCCTACACTACGCTTGTCCGTCCTCTTTTAGAATACTGCTGCGCGGTGTGGATCCTTACCAGACAGGATTGACAGGGTACATCGAGAAAGTTCAAACATGGGTAGCACGTTTTATATTAGGGAAGAGAGTGTCATGAAAATAATAAAGGATTTGGGGTGCACATCATAAAATCAAAAGCGTTTTTCGTTGTGGCACAATGTTATAACGAAATTCCAATCACCAATTTTCTCCTCCGATTGCGAAAATACACTACTGGCCATTAAAAGTGCTACATCCACAAGAAATGCAGACGATAAACGGGTATTCATTGGACAGATATATTATACTAGAACTGACATGTGATTACATTTTCGCACAATTTGGGCGCAAAGATCCTGAGAAATCAGTACCCAGAACAACCACCTGTGGCCGTAAAAACGGCCTTGATATGCCTGGGCATTGAGTCAAACAGAGCTTGGATGGCGTGTACAACTGCCCATGCAGCTTCAACACGATACCACAATTCATGAATAGTAGTGACTAGTGTGACGATAGTGCATTATCCTGCTGAAATGTAGGTTTTCGCAGGGATCGAATGAAGGGTAGAACCACGGGTCGTAACACATCTGAAATGTAACGTCCACTATTCAAAGTGTCGTCAATGCGAACAAAAGGTGACCGAGACGTGTAACCAATGGCACCCCATACCATCACGCCGCGTGATACGCCAGTATGGCGATGACGAATACGCGCCTCCAATATGGGTTCACCGCGATGTCGCCAAACACGGATGAGACCATCGTGACGCTGTAAACAGAACCTGGATTCATCCGACAAATGCCGTTTTGCCATTCGGGCACCCAGATTCGTCGTTAAGTAAACCATCGCATGCGCTCCTGCCTGTGATGCAACGTCATGGGTAACCGCAGCCATGCTGCTGCAAACGTCGTCGAACTGTTCGTGCAGATGGTTGTTGTCTTGCAAACGTCCCCATCTGTTGACTCAGGTATCGAGATGTGGCAGCACGATCCATTACAGCCATGCGGATAAGATGCCTGTCATCTCGACTGCTACTGTTACGAGGACGTTGGGATAAAGCACGGCGTTCCGTATTACCCTCCTGAAACCACCGATTCCATATTCTGCTAACAGTCATTGGACCTCGACCAACGCGACACGCCATGTCGCGATACGATAAACCGCAATCGCGATAGGCTACAATCCGACGTTTATCAAAGCCGGAAACGTGATGGTGCGCATTTCTCCTCCTTACACGAGGCATCACAACAACGTTTCACCAAGCGACGCCGGTCAACTACTGTTTGTGTACTAGAATTCGGTTGGAAACCCCTCGTGTCAGCACGTTGTAGGTGTCACCACCAGCGCCAACCTTGTGTGAATGCTCTGAAAAGCTAATCATTTGTATATCACAGCATCTTCTTCTTGTCGGTTAAATTTCGCGTCTATAGGACGTCATCTTCGTTGTGTAGTAATTTTAATGGCCAGTAGTGTATTTTGTTGACGTCGACATACATAGGGAGAACCGATCATCATATTAAAAAAGAGAAGTCAGAGCACGCACAGAAAGATATTGGTGTTCGTTTTTGGTGAGCTGTACGAGATTGGAGTAATAGAGTATTATTGCGAAGTTAGTCCGATGAACGCTCTGCCAGGCACTTAAATGTGATTTGCAGAGTATCCATGAAGATGTAGATGCATCGTTACGGTGTATTGTTAAGATATCGACCCGGTATAACCTGGAATATTTCTTTCATATCTTTATCCGTTTCCTAGATTCAGCGGTTCAAAGTTACCCTGATCTAATACGTAAAATACGCACGTAATGTCCGGAGTGAGTGCTTATAAAGTGCCGTAGCACGGAGAAAAACGCTGTAAACCCTCTCCGTTTCATTTGGGAACACCATGTTGTAGTAGTGAAGCACATGCAAAATATTTATGCACGCAAAATCTGGTCTAAGGTATAAAATTAGTTTTGCTGTGTTTCAGCTACACATAAGTAAACTATCTAAATTTTACTGACCAATATATTTCTTTTCGTAGGAGTTACAAACGCTGCTTCAGCAGGGAATAGAATGAAACCAGCCGAAAAATGCTCCCGATGGAGCACAAAAAATGCAAATATGTTCCCGTTTATTAAAATATTCTGACTGTAAGTGGTGTACCAGCTGCCTCATTCTACCTTCTACAAACTACTAAATATTTTCCCAAAACTTTGACATATGAACACACTCGCACTTTTTTTAACATGCACTTCACGCATCACTCCCACCAGTTTCTGTAACTCTAACTCATTCATAGCCACCAGCCTATCGCTGTAAATCGCTCATACCCATCCACTACCAGTTACCTTTTCTCACGCACTCGTAAGGTCCAACGCACTGTCGTTATCTCTTTCTTCTCTCTCTCACTGTCTCCTGTATCACAGCCACAATCCCCTTCGTTCTGTCCTGCTAGAGTCTCCTCTCAGTGTCACTGACTCCTTGTCGCTCTCTGTTACTGCTAATGCCTCATTCCTTCAGTACTGCTGCTCCTGTCTCTTCTAACTGCCACTAGCTCTCTCTTCCTGCCTGTCATTCTCATATACTCGCTTCCTCATTATCACTAGCTCTCACCCACTTCACTTTGCTCTTTCTCGTTATTCCAACGTCCCGTGGCACCATCTCCTTCAGTCTTTTCCTAGCACTGGTTTGCCACTGTCAACTATGTTCTACTATCACTATGTCCCTGCCTTTCTTTCACATTGCCATTGTTTCATTCGCTCTTTCTACAGTACAACAACCGTTTACTATCTTCCAGTATTTATTAATTTTCCGTCTCTTTGCCACTGCCACCGTCTTCTTCTCTCCGGGTACAGA
Organism: Schistocerca gregaria; assembly: GCF_023897955.1. Classification (NCBI taxonomy): domain Eukaryota; kingdom Metazoa; phylum Arthropoda; class Insecta; order Orthoptera; family Acrididae; genus Schistocerca; species Schistocerca gregaria. The sequence continues at coordinate 189,570,000 of NC_064923.1, read as the reverse complement.
AAAGTGCGAGTATGCTCGCATGCCAAAATTTTCGCGAAATTTTTTCAAGATCCTGAGGAAAGCAGAATGAGGCAGTTAGTACCACACTTTTCAGCACAAACTTTCAAATGAACAGGGACGTATTCTTATTTTTTTATGCTCCAATAGCAGCATTTTCTGCTCGTTCCTCTCTTTTTCCTAGTGCGGCAGGGCGTGTAACTTCTATGAAAGAAAATGTATTGGTCAGGAAAATGTACATATTTTAACTATGTTAAATTTAAATAACGCAAAACTAATTCTACACCTCAGACCGGAATTGACGTGCAAAAAATTTTTGCATATCCTTCAGTACTACAACATGGTGTTCCCAAATGGAAACGGAGACACTTTACAGAATAGTTCTCCGTGCTAAGTCCCTTTACAAACTACGTTTTCGCCTCACACCGTACTTCACGTGCGTATTTTCCGCACAAGTAGGGTATCTTTGAACCTCTCTATCACGGAAACAGTTAAGGATATGAAGAAAATTTTCCATTTTATACAGGATTGGTATCTTAAGAATACATCGTAAAAATTACAACCATTTGCTGCGAATAGCCGTCTCGGAATAAGCGATAGGGTTTTAGTACCGAATACACAAGTTTTTGTGGTGTTTCTCCATAACAGATGAAGATTTTGAAGACTGGTAGATGGCTCTTCTAGATAGATTCCTAGAGAATATACCGTCAAAATTTGAGCCATTTGCTGCTGTTATTTATTCTCTAGATTTGACCTCATACTGGACTTTACGGGTAGAACTAGGGTGACTTTGAAGCTCTATGTCTTGGAAACGGATACAGATATCAAGAAATTTTTCAAGGGTGCTCGAGGCCATAAAAATATACGTAAAAATCTCAGCCCTTTGCTGTGTAGGCGGCTTGGAATCGTCGATTGTGTTTTGGTCCGCCGGTGACGGCATAAATGTAATTGAAAAGCCCTTCTTTGGAGTTAAGCTTATCCATTACGGATATTTTAGAACCCGTGACTGTTACATGAATGTAAATAAGTTACATAAAACAGCAACCAGTCATTTTTTTGAATAATTATATTTTATTCCATGAACCGGTTTTCGAATCTTTTCATCTTCAGATGGTTTCTGGAGGTTACTTCATTACTTTTAGCATAATGGTGGGTGCTGGCTCTGTGACAAGAATATGGCACACGCATTTTGAAGTGGCAGTGCAAAAGATTTTGCTTCAGCACATGTTAAACTTCTAATCCTTTGACATGTCGTCAAAAATACGGAATTTCGTTGTAGAAATAAAGCGATATCAAACGAGTGAGAAGCTCTGTACATTGTGAAATGATGTAAATTACGTGAAATGTAACCAATGCGAACATCCTTTACATAAATCGCTCCAAATCAATGTTCTGACACACTGTTTACATGTGAACTAAGGCCGTTGGCGGCAAAATACATTCACAGTAATCGGTATTCTGACACACTGTTTTCGTGTGAAGTAAGTTTATTTTCGCGCCAGCGGCCTTAGTACACATGCAATCAGTGAGTTAAAACGTAGACCTGTAGCAGTTTATGTAAAGGATGTTAACACTGGTGACATTTGACGCAATTTACTTCATTTCTACAGAGCTTCGCACTCGTTTGATGTTACTGTACTTCTACAGTGAAAGACCTTACTCTTGACGATGACACGTACAAGGAATTTGAAGTCAGTCATGTACTGAAGCAATATCTTTTGCAGTATCACTTGCAAATGGCCCAAAGGACGAAACTGCAATTGTAGAATAAATAATTCAATAGTCAATGGTGAATACGGCGTCCTTTAAAAAACTCGTGAATCTGGTATTCTGCCGCTGCGAAATCGTCTACGGTGTTCTCTACAAGCAGCAGCAGGGTTTTCCGTCACAATATCCATGCACAAATACCATACCTGCATACCCAGGATTTGAGTAATGTGTGGCATGCTTAAACAATGCAGTAGAATTAGTCGACATATCACAGTCATAGCTGACAAATTCAACATTGTAAACTCGAGCACAACTTCAGAACGGGTAGGAATGAAAACTTATCTGTGTAAATAGCAATAAGTTTGTATCCAATAAAATTGTGAATATGTTATATGGAATGTTTTATTCAATTTATACTGTACCACCGTCTTCTAAAATAATTACTATACCCACTGAAGCACCCCGTAGAACAGGCATAGACCAGCCCGGCCGCAGTCTTCCTTGGCGGGAGCTCCTCTAGCGTACAGAACTTTTTCCGGCTGTTGTCCAGTCTGACAGACACGTGCGCTGACGGCCGTACACTCGCTGTCGACATACGGTGGGCCACGCCCACCTCAGGCGCGAGCGTTTTGTACGCAGTGTCACGCCCTTCTCTATTACTGGCTCCCTGCTGCGCCCATCGACTCAAGTAACTGCTGTCCGGTTCCTGTGCAAGTGGAAGATAATCTTTCACTCCATTTAACTTCAGAATTTCATTATTCCAGTCACGGATGACGAAAACATTCTCAAAAGCTACAAAATTTATAAATGTATGTTCGCAGGACAGTGTCAGTATAACCTGGCGTAATCTTACATACCCCATAACTTGAACACATGCTCCTCCATGAACACCATTCCATACCACTGTTACTAATTCTTATGAATTTTATTAAATGTATTTTCAAGATAACTTGTCTGTGAACGCCTGGAAAAGTACCAACACTTTTAATGATTTGCTAACTAAAAAAACGTGAACTTTTAGCGGGATGAGAATTGTAGCACAATAAGGAGCGCACCTTGCTGAACATTTTGATATACAATTAACCACATTAGTTCTCATATTGACTTATTAAATTTTTTTATTAAAATCAGTAAATTACAGTTTCTATTTGTCACTCAATGCACTGACTGGCTATCTTACTTAGATGGTTGGCACTTTACTTACCACATTAACAACATGTCCATTTAAAAAGTCGACTACATTCATGGTATTTCAATTACACTATTTTATTCCGAAAATGTTTAGATCTGATGATCGTTATTAAGGTCACTTTTCTATAACTACTCGGTACGTACTTTTCTTCCTGTTGGTAGTACGTTAGTGCCTCTAGTCTGATTCACTCCGAATAGTATCCTGGAACACTCCAAAAAATGTCAAACCTCTAGCTCAAATAGATTTTTTTGGGCATAAAATAAACATGTCAGAAAATTTAACTGTCAGGAAATTTAATTCAGAGTTATATTTGATCTATGGAAGACCTCTGTTGTTCCTTATACTTTCCAGCTGCATAATCTTATTGGCTTACAGGTTCCACATCTTCCCTCCTCCTTTCCTTGTTTCTCTTTGCTATTGTGGCCTCTTCAGATGCCTCAGAGACCCACTTTTCAACTTCGGCCACTCTCATAAAATCACCTGCCACCAGTGATTGCCCTCTACTTGACCCACAATATATTCCTAGCAACTCTAGAACATCACAGCAATACGAAAACAATTTTCTGGAGTCATAAAAACTTTCGAGAATGTCAAAATAGGAAATAGGCAAACTACAGAAGTTTTTATAAGAAAAATAATGCTCGAAAATCAAAGACATTTAAGAGCAAACATGAGATAGTCACACAGCGTATCTTCTAACAGGACGGCTAACTCAGTAAACAGTTGTGTAGTGTATTTTTCTCGAATGGGAGTCTAGAACAACATTTCACGCGTGAAAACAGCGAAAGAAGAGTGTAGCCGCACACCAAGAGATCTTTAACTCGATTGTTAAACAACTTCCCGATGTCCAACTCAGTTCTTTGAAATATCATGTTGTTCAAGGAACTATAAGCATCGTTACGTGATGAAAAACAAAAAAAATATTTTTGAAGCGGATTCACAACCAAGTGACCTTAAATGCAAAAGTCCTTTATTATCACCACAGGCTTCGGTTACCAACAACCATCACCGTATCGGGAAACAGCAAAAAAATCATGAAACAACCAGAACTGCGTAGAGTACAATCAGTTACAAACTTTTTCCAAAAATTAAAGCAACAAACTGCTCTCGTGTGTCTAATTCACGAATAATCCTACAAAAACTGTCAACTGATGTCCGTACGAACATGTTCTTCACGGAAGATGGCATTCTGGCCAACGCTGACGTCAGTGCATCTATCAAACGGGATAGTGTTTGCCGGGTAGTCCCACATCCACAATCGCTGTATACAGAGTCACAGGGGCTGCAATATGGCTCAGAGAATACACCTATTAGACTCTGCAGTGGAGAGCCATAGCAAGAATGAAGCAGAACCGACGCAGATTGATGTGGCCTGGTGGCTTAATTTGAATCGTTCTGTTGTTTCTCGAATGTGGCGACAGTTTATAGAGACTGAAACTGTATCCTGACGACCAGAATAGGGCCAAACATGTGCGACTCAGAACCGTTATTTGGCTGTAAGGACACGACGGGACTGCCTTAGTACTGCATGGCAACTGGCATTTGACCTCGGAGCATCCTCTGGACGTGTTTTATCGAGGCAACCGGTGGGCAGAAGTCTTCGGCAGAGTGGCCTTTTCTGTCGGAGACATACTGTACGTGTACTTCTGACGCGTCTTCCCAGAAGGGATAATCCAGAGTGGAGTCGTCAAAATGCCACCTGGAGGCTCGAACGGAGGAAGGGGGGTGGGGAGGGGGGGGGGGGTAATTTTTCAAAGATGGGTCACGATTTGGTCAGGAGAGTGATTCTAGAAGGATTCACATCTGGAGGCAACGTGGAACACGGTTTAGGGACCCAAACATTGTGGAAAGAGACCGATATCGAGGAAAATCCCCAATGGTGTGGCCAGGGATTGTGTTGACCACTCAAACACCTCTTCAGGAAACTTTACGGGTGAATCGGCATGGTTTACCTCTTGCCAGGTATTGTGACGAGATATTTAGACCTTATGAGCGGTTGTTGTGAGGTGACGTTGGCCCAGACTTCGTAATAATACACGACAATGCTCGACTTCATAGAGAACGGGTGGTTGTCCTTTCCTTGGAAATGGAAGATATTGCACACTTGACATGGTCTGCTTGGCCTCCCAATCTGAAACCCATAGAATTGTCTGGGATGTACTAGGGAGACTAGTTGCATCACGTTAGCATCCACCAATCATTCTCCAAGACTTGTGGGCAGCTCTGCAGGAAGAGTGAATGTTATTGCCTCAACATGGGACTTACGATATAATCGATCGTTGTCAGGCCTGTGTTGTTGCCAGAGGTGGTCACACCCCCTACTGAGCGTATTAACCAGTTGTCGGAATGTGTGTGCATGTCCGTCAAGCTGGAAAAAGCGAAGAACCTTCATTATCTACCATTAAACGTGTTTCAATTGTTTACGTTCTGTATTCTTCACAGTGTTTCTACTTTACTATAACATGTTTATACTGTTTTGCGGTAAAATACACGCAACCTTGCTAAGTTTACGCTTGTTGCTTTAATTTTGGACACCAGTGTACATCAGACAGTATAACCTAATATTTGCAAGAGTATATTTATTTCCGTACCACGTAACGTCATATCAATATACCAATTTCATGCAAACAGCGTCATTAGGTAGAACTCCTGAACATCAAAAGAACAAAACGACGTCTGTACTCGAGAGGTGATACGTCAGATGTGAAAACACAGTTACAACTGATCGTTAGCTAATTGCAAGGAAATCAGAGAATAACTGTTACGAAGAAAAAGCTAAAGCAAGATGTACTTAGTGCTGCTTCATGCATCCAGTGTTGGACGTTACTGAAAAACATTACAAACAATTGTCTCTAGTCCTCTATTCATAGAAATAAGATTATTGTACACCATAAAAGTAAAAGTACGTTGTACAAGAATATAGCGAAAAAATGGGCCTGGTATGTTAATATGTAACAAGAACGTTGCCATACTGATATAACATGGCCCAATGTGTAAATAATACAAACTTCTTTAAGTGTTTTATACTTCATGTATAATCGATAAAGCGATTCTGATAATGAAAGACACAGACACAACTGTGTTTTACGCATAATATAAAATATTTTAAAGCTGTCTGGCAATCGCCTTTTAAAAAAAGTGTAATACTTATTGAATTGGTGGTTCTGCAGTATTCAAAGACTTTCTTTTACCAAGCCAAAAGGAAGGGCAGTGTGCACGAATATTCGTATCAAATGACGAGTCAGGCATTAGAGGCGGATAACTGTTGCACTGAGTGTAAGACACAGTAATAAAAACTTGAAAATCGGTAGAGTAAACGTATGGCACTCATTTGTAATATAAAATATAAACTTGATACTTTAAAGTTTTCTTTGTCAAGCGGGCAGAGCTTCCTGTGCCTCTCCGTAGATGCAGTGTATGACCTGAAGTGCACTAAGATTCAGCCATCAGGTGAAATTTTGAAGCGCCTACATTTCTCATTCGCTCCGTTCCTCTCTAAGTGTGCTTAACCTATAGAGGAGGAATGTGTTCAGTGAGTGGATCTGGAGATTTTAATGACATCAGCCTTATATTTGATGCTTCGATATTTTTTCATTAGGTCAAACACTGTTAAATAAGACCCATAGATGAAGGAAATGCACCATATTAATGTCCTTGACATTTATGCTCATACAATTACATAATTTTCACTGTCTGTTCTCATGTACAGGTAATACAAAGAAAGATTTCTGATATACAGAACTATAACAATGTTTGAGACCATCTGAAAGTATAAAAATAACTATTTCAGCAGCAATGTAACTGCAGTTAGTACTTGATTTACTTCGACAGTGACCATGTCTTGAATGAGAAACAGAAAAGTCAACCAAAGTAATAAAAAATAAAAATTGGTACATAATCTGATGACACAATCTGTTCCAAAATTATTTACAAAAAGTTATCAAATTTAGATAATTCATATCTTCTATTGGAAGTAGGAATACAACATTTTTGTATAGATTAAGATAATTTCACAGAAGTGGAGAGATTATTTAAAGATATTGACATGTTTGATACTTAGTCTACATCTAGATAAATATCGATGATACATATAAATTCATGTGCAGGGTGATACTTAGGCTACATTTGGATTTTTTTTTTTCATCAGTCTACTGACTGGTTTGATGCGGCCCGCCACGAATTCCTTTCCTGTACTAACCTCTTCATCTCAGAGTAGCACTTGCAACCTACGTCCTCAATTATTTGCTTGACGTATTCCAATCTCTGTCTTCCTCTACAGTTTTGCCCTCTACAGCTCCCTCTAGTACCGTGGAAGTCATTCCCTCATGTCTTAGGAGATGTCCTATCATCCTGTCCCTTCTCCTCATCAGTGTTTTCCACATATTCCTTTCCTCTCCGATTCTGCGTAGAACCTCCTCATTCCTTACCTTATCAGTCCACCTAATTTTCAACATTCGTCTATAGCACCACATCTCAAATGCTTCGATTCTCTTCTGTTCCGGTTTTCCCACAGTCCATGTTTCACTGCCATACAATGCTGTACTCCAGACGTACATCCTCAGAAATCTCTTCCTCAGATTAAGGCCGGTATTTCATATTAGTAGACTTCTCTTGGCCAGAAATGCCTTTCTTGCCATAGCGAGTCTGCTTTTGATGTCCTCCTTGCTCCGTCCGTCATTGGTTATTTTACTGCCTAGGTAGCAGAATTCCTTAACTTCATTGACTTCGTAACCCTCGATCCTGATGTTAAGTTCCTCGCTGTTCTCATTTCGACTACTTCTCATTACCTTCGTCTTTCTCCGATTTACTCTCAAACCATACTGTGTACTCATTAGACTGTTCATTCCGTTCAGCAGATCATTTAATTCTTCTTCACTTTCACTCAGGATAGCAATGTCATCAGCGAATCGTATCATTGATATCCTTTCACCTTGTATTTTAATTCCACTACTGAACCTTTCTTTTATTTCCATCATTGCTTTCTAGATGTACAGATTGAAGAGCAGGGGCGAAAGGCTACAGCCTTGTCTTACTCCCTTCTTAATACGAGCACTTCGTTCTTGATCTTATTATTCCCTCTTGGTTGTTGTACATATTGTATATGACCCGTCTCTCCCTATAGCTTACCCCTACTTTTTTCAGATTCTTGAACAGCTTGCACCATTTTATATTGTCGAACGCTTTTTCCAGGTTGACAAATCCTATGAACGTGTCTTGATTTTTCTTTAGCCTTGCTTCCATTATTAGCCGTAACGTCAGAATTGCCTCTCTCGTGCCTTCACTTTTCCTATTGCCAAACTGATCGTCACCTAGCGCATCCTCAATTTTCTTTTCCATTCTTCTGTATATTATTCTTGTAAGCAGCTTCGATGCATGAGCTGTTAAGCTGATTGTGCAATAATTTTCGCACTTGTCAGCTCTTGCCGTCTTCGGAATTGTGTGGATGATGCTTTTCCGAAAGTCAGATGGTATGTCGCCAGACTCATATATTCTACACACCAACGTGAATAGTCGTTTTGTTGCCACTTCCCCTAATGATTTTAGAAATTCTGATGGAATGTTATCTATCCCCTCTGCCTTATTTGACCGTAAGTCCTCCAAAGCTCTTTGAAATTCCGATTCTAATACTGGATCCCCTATCTCTTCTAAATTGACTCCTGTTTCTTCTTCTATCACATCAGACAAATCTTCACCCTCATAGAGGCTTTCAATGTATTCTTTCCACCTATCTGCTCTCGCCTCTGCATTTAACAGTGGAATTCCCGTTGCACTCTTAATGTTACCACCGTTGCTTTTAATATCACCTAAGGTTGTTTTGACTTTCCTGTACGCTGAGTCTGTCCTTCCGACAATCATATCTTTTTCGATGTGTTCACATTTTTCCTGCCGCCATTTCGTCTTAGCTTCCCTGCACTTCCTATTTATTTCATTCCTCAGCGACTTGTATTTCTGTATTCCTGATTTTCTCGGAACATGTTTGTGCTTCCTCCTTTCATCAATCAACTGAAGTATTTCTTCTGTTATCCATGGTTTCTTCGCAGCTACCTTCTTTGTACCTATGTTTTCCTTCCCAACTTCTGTGATGGCCCTTTTTAGAGACGTCCATTCCTCTTCAACTGTGTTGCCTACTGCGCTATTCCTTATTGCTGTATCTATAGCGTTAGAGAACTTCAAACGTATCTCATCATTCCTTAGATCTTCCGTATGCCACTTCTTAGCGTATTGATTCTTCCTAACTAATGTCTTAAACTTCAGCCTACTCTTCATCACTACTATATTGTGATCTGAGTCTATATCTGCTCCTGGGTACGCCTTACAATCCAGTATCTGATTTCGGAATCTCTGCCTGACCATGATGTTATCTAATTGAAATCTTCCCGTATCTCCCGGCCTTTTCCAAGTATAGCTCCTCCTCTTGTGATTCTTGAACAGGGTATTCGCTATTACTAGCTGAAACTTGGTACAGAACTCAATTAGTCTTCCTTCTCTTTCATTCCTTGTCCCAAGCCCATATTCTCCTGTAATCTTTTCTTCTACTCCTCCCCCTACAACTGCATTCCAGTCGCCCATGACTATTAGATTTTCGTCCCCCTTTACATACTGCATTACCCTTTCAGTATCCTCATACACTTTCTCTATCTGTTCATCTTCAGCTTGCGACGTCGGCATGTATACCTGAACTATCGTTGACGGTGTTGGATAATTATAAGCGATATTCGTATATAAATCTATGTACAGATTGATTCAGCTGCCCCTGAACATGGGTTTTATGCAACCTGCAGTGCCTTCAAAAACCTTGCATGAGATTTGCATTCTCTCGCTCGCTACGCGTAAACTATTAGTCTTATAATAAAATTAATTTTTGAAGGAAAATTAATGTAGTTATATTTTGTACTACATTGTGTTTTCACTGGAGGCCATGGTTTTCGAGTTATTCAAGAAAAGCACCTCTGCAGGTCACTTTTGTAAGATTTTCTTGAATATTCCGAAAGATACGGGGTCCAGGAGAAACGTATCACAATACAAAGTTTAACTACAGTAAATTTCCTACAAAAAGGTCCTGTTCTCCTTTTCTGTAGAGCTAATAGGTTTTGCTTAGCAAGCGAGAGAATATGAAAATCTTGCACGTGATATTTGCTGATTTCATAAAACCCAACGGTAGGAGCATATGCATCACCCCGTATACGGGATGTACATTTCAACTTGGAACAGATAAATTTCTTGAAAAAATACGCATCGTATGAAAAAAAAAAATGTTGCAGATGAAAAGTAAATGATTTCAAAGGGGCATCTGTTTCCGCTGAAACTGGCCATCCCTTAACCTTTCCATAAGTGTTCAACTTTTTATTTTCAGTAGGAACGTCCCCCTCCCTCCCCTATTTTATTGCAGATTCAGATTATAAGCTAAGACGTATCTAGAGCTTATTCGAAACTTTTTTTTTTTTTTTAGTTGGAGATAGATGGTGTAGTTGACACTAGAGTTACGGCAATTCAATAGAAGAACACATCGAAATCAGTCATATACATGGGATTCGAGGCAACTTACCGAAATCGACTATCTTTATGGTATGTTACATTAAAAGTAACTTATTTGTAAACTTTTAAAGGTCTCAACCCAAAAGTTTTACTTTTCAAAAATAAATTAAATTTGTAACAATAATAGCAGCTGTTTCGAACAAAAGGTTAACGTTTTCAACGAAAATGTAGAATAAAATTAGTCGGTTCTTAACTGCAAAAACTGAATTTTGTCGACTATAGTGCCATCTACCACGGATAGAACACACTCGAGGCATTTTTGACGTAGAATGCTTGTCAGATGTGTGTCACACTGTTCTGTGATTTTAACGCTCTTGTTTAAAGTACAGTGTGGAGTGAGAACAAACAATGAAAGTATTTCACTGAAACTGACGGCTTACAATGATTTACTTCTATTGATTTCCCAAAACCAACTACGCAAAATTTCAGCAGCGCTGCTACAACGCAGCTACGTTTTCATGCAGTCTGTTGTGCTTCTGAAGGATGATAAACGAAATGTATGTTCTGATGGCAAAAATATATTTCTTATGTGATATAATTACAGTTTAACACTTTTAGTATTTTTCCTTTACATTTGCCGTTAAAGCCTTGCTTCTAGCCAAATGTCATGATTCTACATCAACGGGAAGTAGCTTACAGATTTCGATGAGAGAGATTGTGAGTATCACAATGTTGTTGTTGTTGTTGTCGTGGTCTTCAGTCCTGAGACTGGTTTGATGCAGCTCTCCATGTTACTCTATCCTGTGCATGCTTCTTCATATCCCAGTACTTACTACAACCTACATCTTTCTGAATCTGCTTAGTGTATTCATCTCTTGGTCACCCTCTACGATTTTTACCCTCCACGCTGCCCTCCAATGCTAAGTTTGTGATCCCTTGATCCCTTAGAACATGTCCAACCAACCGGTCCCTTCTTTTTGTTAAGTTGTGCCACAAACTCCTCTTCTCCCCAATTCTATTCAATACCTCCTCACTGGTTATGTGATCTACCCATCTAATCTTAAGCATTCTTCTGTAGCACAACATTTCAAAAGCTTCTATTCTCTTCTTGTCTAAACTATTTATCGTCCATATTTCACTTTCATACATGGCTACACTCCATACAAATACTTTCAGAAACGGCTTCCTGAAACTTAAATCTATACTCGATGTAAACAAATTTCTGTTCTTCAGAAACGCTTTCCTTGCCATTGCCAGTCTACATTTCATATCCTCTCTACTTCAACCATCATCAGTTATTTTGCTCTCCAAATAGCAAAACTCCTTTACTACTATAAGGTCTCATTTCCTAACATAATCCCCTCAGCATCACCCGACTTAATTCGACTACATTCCATTGTGCTCGTTTTGCTTTTGTTGATGTTCATCTTATATCCTCCTTTCAAGACACTGCCCATTCCGTTCAACTGCTCTTTCAAGTCCTTTGCTGTCTCTGACAGAATTACAATGTCATCGTCGAACCTCAAAGTTTTCATTTCTTCTCCATGAATTTTAATACCTACTCCGAATTTTTCTTTTGTTTCCTTCATTGCTTGCTCAATATACAGATTGAATAACATCGGGGAGAGGCTACAACCCTGTCTCACTCCCTTCCCAACCACTGCTTCCCTTTCATGCCCCTCTACTCTTATGACTTCCATCTGGTTGCTGTACAAATTGTAAATAGCCTTTCGCTCCCTGTATTTTACCCCTGCCACCTTTAGAATTTGAAAGAGGGTATTCCAGTCAACATTGTCAATAGCTTTCTCTAAGTCTACAAATGCTAGAAACGTAGGTTTGCCTTTTCTTAATCTTTCTTCTAAGATACGTCGTAAGGTTAGTATTGCCTCACGTGTTCCAGCATTTCTACGGAAGCTAAACTGATCTTCCCCGAGGTCCTCTTCTACCAGTTTTTCCATTCGTCTGTAAAGAATTCGCGTTAGTATTTTGCAGCTGTGACTTATTAGACTGATAGTTCGGTAATTTTCACATTTGTCAACACCTGCTTTCTTTGGGATTGGAATTATTATATTCTTCTTGAAGTCTGAGGGTATTTCGCCTGTCTCATACATCTTGCTCACCAAATGGTAGAGTTTTGTCATGACTGGCTCTCCCAAGGCTGTCCGTAGTTCGAATGGAATGTTGTCTACTCCGGGGGCCTTGTTTTGACTCAGGTCTTTCAATGCTCTGTCAAACTCTTCACGCAGTATCTTATCTCCAATTTCGTCATTATCTACATCCTCTTCTATTTCCATAATATTGTCCTCAAGTACATCGCCCATGTATAAACCCTCTATATACTCCTTCCACCTTTCTGCCTTCCCTTCTTTGCTTAGAACTGGGTTTCCATCTGAGCTCTTGATATTCATACAAGTGGTTCTCTTCTCTCCAAAGGTCTCTTTAATTTTCCTGTAAGCAGTATCTATCTTCACTTTTAATCTACAGTTCATAACCAATAGATTGTGGTCAGAGTCTACATCTGCCCCTGGAAATGTCAAACAATTTAAGACCTGGTTCCTAAATCTCTGTCTTACCATTATATAATCTGATACCTTTTAGTATTTCCAGGATTCTTCCATGTATACAACCACCTTTTATGATTCTTGAACCAAGTGTTAGCTATGATTAAGTTATGCTCTGTGCAAAATTCTACCAGGCGGCTTCCTCTTTCATTTCTTCCCCCCAATCCATATTCACCTACTATGTTTCCTTCTCTCCCTTTTCCTACTGACGAATTCCAGTCACACATACTATTAAAATTTCGTCTCCCTTCACTACCTCAATAATTTCTTTTATCTCATCATACATGTCATCTATTTCTTCATTATCGGCAGAGCTAGTTTGCATATAAACTTGTAGTACTGTAGTAGGCGTTGGCTTCGTGTCTATCTTGACCACAATAATGCGTTCACTATGCTGTTTGTAGTAGCTTACCCGCACTCCTATTTTTTTATTCATTATTAAACCTACTCCTGCATTACCCCTATTTGATTTTGTGTTTATAACCCTGTATTCACCCGACCAAAAGTCTCGTTCCTCCTGCCACCGAACTTCACTAATTCCCACTATATCTAACTTTAACCTATCCATTTCCTTTTTTAAATTTTCTAACCTACCTGACCGATTAAGGGATCTGTCATTCCACGCTCCGATCGTAGAACGCCAGTTTTCTTTTTCCTGATAACGACGTCCTCTTGAGTAGTCCCCGCCCGGAGATCCGAATGGGGAACTATTTTACCTCCGGAATATTTTACCCAAGGGGACGTCATCATCATTTAATCATACAGTAAAGCTGAATGCCCTCGGGAAAAATTACGGCTGTAGTTTCCCCTTGCTTTCAGCCGTTCGCAGTACCAAAACAGCAAGGCCGTTTTAGTTAGTGTTACAGGGCCAGATCAGTCAATCATCCAGACTGTTGCCCCTGCAACTACTTAAAAGGCTGCTGCCCCTCTTCAGGAACCACACGTTTGTCTGGCCTCTCAACAGATACCACTCCGTTGTGGTTGTACCTACGGTACGGCCATCTGTATCGCTAAGGCACGCAAGCCTCCCCACCAACGGCAAGGACCATGGTTCATGGGGGGGAGGGGGGGGGAGTATCATAATATGTGACATAAATGACCGTTTCCTTTGATTAAATTGACTTACAATCTTGAATGCTTTACAATGCAAAGCGATCATAGACATTAGTATATGACCCAAATTTGAACATGATACGCCAACGTCTTTTAGAGAAAAAGGGGATTTAACAGACAGACATATGGTTAAAAACTAACGATAAATATTCTTCTCATGTGATATAATTACAAATTAACAATTATCAGATTTTTTCTTTTGCTTATAATATGAAACAGTGCGTCTTTGTAAATTTCATGACTATAGCTCAACTGGAAGTATTTTGTAAGTTTTGGTGAGAGAGTTTTCGAGTATCAAAATGTTGTTGTTGTTGTTGTGGTCTTCAGTCCTGAGACTGGTTTGATGCAGCTCTCCATGCTACTCTATCCTGTGCAAGCTTCTTCATCTCCCAGTACCTACTGCAACCTACATCCTTCTGAATCTGCTTAGTGTACTCATCTCTCGGTCTCCCTCTACGATTTTTACCCTCCACGCTGCCCTCCAATGCTAAATTTGTGATCCCTTGATGCCTCAAAACATGTCCTACCAACCGATCCCTTCTTCTAGTCAAGTTGTGCCACAAACTTCTCTTCTCCCCAATCCTATTCAATACCTCCTCATTAGTTACGTGATCTATCCACCTTATCTTCAGTATTCTTCTGTAAAATATGTGACACAAATGGCTGTATCTTTTGATTGTATTGAAATTGAAAATAAATGTTTTACACCGCTAAGGGACCATAAGCCTTAGAATATGACACGAATTTGAACCTGAAACGCCTACCTGTTCAAGAATAAATGGGGTCTTAATAGAAGGACAGACAAACAGGCAGATGGATTAAATAATGACGAAAATATTTCTTCATGTTACATAAGTAAAAATTAATAATTTTCGGATTTTTTCATTTACTTGTGCTGCGAAATCTTAATTCTTGCTAAATTTCATGATTCTAGGTCAACGCAATAGGTTTTGACGAGTTGGTTTTGTAGTATCAAAATGTGTGAAATAAAAGGCCATCTCTTTTGATTGCATACACTTAGAAAATTTTCGCAGTTACAAGGCTCCATAGATCTTAATACGTGACTTAAATTTGAACTTGATATGTGTCCCCGTTCCTGAAAAAAGAGCTCTTAACACTCTGCCGTCCGGTGACACCACAGTGGTGTCGTTTGCATGGTGTCACTCAGTGGCTGGCAACACCACAGTGGTGCCGTGAGCATAGTATCGAGCAGTGGCCGGCGACAGCACTTTAGTACCTTTTGCGTTCTGTTGGTGTTTTGTTTAGGTAACAGTAAGTTGTACACGTCAAAAAAATGGTTCAAATGGCTCTGAGCACTATGGGACTCAACAGCTGTGGTCATTAGTCCCCTAGAACTCAGAACTACTTAAACCTAACTAACCTAAGGACATCACACACATCCATGCCCGAGGCAGGATTCGAACCTGCGACCGTAGCAGTCGCACGGTTCCGGACTGCGCGCCTAGAACCGCGAGACCACCGCGGCCGGCTGCACACGTCAACAAGTTCTTTGTTTTTTTTAAGTATTTGAGCCCTTTCATCATGGGAGAAAAACTTGGAGGCTACCACTACATCGCGTACGTCTCATCATGATCCGGTTGACAGACTTTCCCGTCGCATAAAGCAGCACCAACTGATAGGCTTACGTGTTTCCAAAACGAATACACGAAAACGAAGGAACTGCCATTCATGTTCCAGAAACAAAAAAAAAGAACAACAAACTTAATGACCAAGTGTTGTCGAGTAGCGCTACGTCTGGGTGACTGTTTTGCTGCATATCATATGAAAGAGAAATACTAAATACCAAAGACAATGCAAATAAACAAATATATGAAACAAACAAATTTTGTATTTATTTACGTATCTTCGAAATTCCATGAAAGTAGGGGAACAGGGTTGAGAACGTATAAAAACTAACGATGAGATTAGTAAATCGTAACAATTTATAATCTCCCGATAATGTCAAGAACGGCCGGCGACAATCCAAGTAATCCGAATTAGCGCTGCCAGCGTCAAGCGAATAAATTTGTACGAGACTTGCGGACAGCAAAGTGTCAACATTCGGAGAGACAGGCCGACAGCCAGAGAGACAGACAGCAAAACAATCGTATAAGGATTCCGTGTTTACAGACTAAGGTACGGAGCCCTAAGAAGATAAGAACATTGTGTCCCTCTCTTTTCTTGTACATAACCCATAGCGCTGGATTCATGTCAGGTGTGACAGTACATACAAATTCCAAGGAGATTTTGTGGGGATTCCGCAATGTTTGGACATCCTGTCTCGGCGCTACACTGACTTTTAGTGTCGCCTCACAGAGCGGTGTTTGCTGCGCGTTTAAAAGACTTTGCCCCTGGGCGTCCAGACGAGACGAGACGAGGCGTGCCGTGATGGATGGCGAGATAAATCTTGATTATGCCGGCCCAGGCGTCCAGCAGAGCCGGGCCGCGCCGTGTCCTTCCCTGATTAATGTCCGCCACTACCAGCCGAGCTGCCGGCAACTTCACACGGAACGCGCGGCGGTCCCGTTTCCCGTTGCAACGCGACCGAGTCCCACTGGACGATGAAAAACTATTTTGCAGCTTTGTTCATAAACTTACGTACTTTTAACATCTCGCCAACAGCAGTGTCGTTAGATAACCAATAATAAACTAAGGTGACAAAGCGCATTGCTATCAATACAAACTCCATTCTCATCTGGGAACATGAAGTCCACGAACGGCTGACCATTTCTAGTCAATTATCTGTTCAGTTTAACCAGATGACCAAGTCCGGTCCATTCCATGTAAATACAACCCACATCATTATGGAGCCATCACCAACTTGCACAGTACCTTGTTAACAACTCGGACCCAACGCCTCAGCTCTTACCACCCGAAGTCCCGGCTCATCTGACCAGGCCACGGTCTTCCGGTCGTCTAGTTTTCAACCGATATGTTTTCGAGCCCGGGAGACCATGAGACCATGATGCAGGCGATGTCATGCTATTGGGAAAGGCACTCACGTAGGTCGTCTGCTGCCACAGTCAATTGGCTCAAAATGGCTCTGAGCACTATGGGACTTAACATCTATGGAATCAGTCCCCTAGAACTTAGAACTACTTAAAACTAACTAACCTAAAGACATCACACATCACCCAGTCATCACGAGGCAGAGAAAATCCCTGACCCCGCCGGGAATCGAACCTGGGCGCGCACGACCACGAGCTGCGGACCCCCAGTCAATTACCACGAGAATTGGCCTCACTGCTCTAACGGATACGTTCATCGTACGTCCGTTCGCCCTCGGTAGCTGAGTGGTCAGCGCCACAGAAAGTCAGTCCTCAGTGTCCGGGTTTGATTCTCGGCTGGGTCGGAGATTTTCTGTGCTCAGGCGTTGAGTGTCGTATTGTCGTAATCATCATCATTTCATAGCCATCGACGGGTAAGTCGCCGAAGTGGCGTCAATTCGAAAGACTTTCACCCGGCGAACGGTCTACCCGACGGGAGGCCCTAGTCACACGCACATTTACTTTTTTTTACATCGTATGTCCCACTTTGATTTCTGAGGTTATTTCACGCAATGCTGATTGTCTCTCAGCACTGACTGCGGAAACGCCTCTGCTCTCGGTCGTTAAGTGAAGGTTGTCGACCATTGCGTCGTCAGTGGCCAGAGGTACTTCCAGAAATCTGGTAATCCCGCCACGCTCTTGACACTGTGGCTCTCCGCATAATGTACAATACTGGCCATTAAAATTGCTACACCACGAAGATGACGTGCTGCAGACGTGAAAGTTAACCGACAGGAAGAAGATGCTGTGATATGCAAATGATTAGCTTTTCAGAGCATTCACACAAGGTTGGCGCCGGTGGTGACACCTACAACGTGCTGACATGGGGAAAATTTCCAACCGATTTCTCATACACAAACAGCAGTTGAGCGGCATTTCCTGGTGAAAAGTTATTGTGATGCCTCGTGTAAGGAGGAGTAATCCGTACCATCACATTTCCGACTTTGATATAGATCGGATTGTAGCCTACTGCAATTGCGGTTTATCGTATCGCGACATTGCTGCTCGCGTTGGTCGAGATCCCGTGACTGTTAGCAGAATATGGAATCGGTGGGTTCAGGAGGGTAATACGGAACGCCGTGCTGGATCCCAACGGCCTCGTATCACTTGCAGTCGAGATGACAGGCATCTTATCCGCGTGACTGTAACGGGTCGTGCAGCCACGGCTCCATCCCTGAGTCAACAGATGGGGACGTTTGCAGGACAACTATCTGCACGAACAGTTCGACAACGTTTGCAGCAACATTGGATATCTGCTCGGAGACCATGGCTGCGGTTGCCCTGGACGCTGCATCACAGGAGCGCCTGCTTTGGTGTACTCAACGACCAACCTGGGTGCACGAATGGCAAAAAGTCATTTCTTCGGATGATTCCACGTTCTGTTCACAGCATCATGATGGTCGCATCCGTGTGGTGAACGCACATTGGAAGTGTGTATTCGTCATCGCCATACTGGCGTATCACCCGGTGTGATCGTAGTGGGTGCCATTGGTTACACGTTTGTGTCACGTCTTGTTCGGTTCGCACTGACGGCGCTTTGACCAGTGGACGTTACTTTTCAGATGTGTTACGACCCGTGGCTCTATCCTTCATTCGATCCCTGCGAAACCCTACATTTCAGCAGGCTAATGCACGACCGTATGTTGCAGGTCCTGCACGGGCATTTCTGGATACAGAAAATATTCGACTGCTGCTCTGGCCAGCACAGTCTCAACATTTGAAAACGTCTTGTCAGTGGTGGCCGAGCAGCTGTCTCATCACAATACGGCAGTCACTACTGTTGATGAAATGTTGTATCGTGTTGAAGATTCAAGGGTAACTGTACCTGTACACGCCATCCAAGCTCTTTTTGACTCACTGCCCAGGCGTATCAAGGCCGTTATTATGGCCATAGGTGGATGTTCTGGGTACTGATTCCTCAGAAACTATGCACCCAAATTGCGTGAAAATGTAATCACATGTCAGTTCTAGTATAATATATTTGTCCAATGAATACCCGTTATCATCTGCATTTCTTGTTGGTATAGCAATTTTAATGGACAGTAGAGTATTTCCTAATGATTTCCGATACGGAAAGTCCCATGCCTCTAGCTCCAACTACCAATTCGCGTTCAAAGCCTGTTAATTCCAGTTGTGCAGTGAGGCTATATTGACGTCGGAAATTTTTTCACGTGAATCATCTGACTGCGAATGACAGATTCGCTAATGCACTGCCCTTTTATACCTTGAGCACCCCGATACTACCGCCATTTGTGTAAGTGCACATCTCTATTCCATGACTTTTGTCGCCTCAGCGTAATAAACAATAAAAAAGGATAGA
Source organism: Schistocerca gregaria (assembly GCF_023897955.1). NCBI lineage: Eukaryota > Metazoa > Arthropoda > Insecta > Orthoptera > Acrididae > Schistocerca > Schistocerca gregaria. Next base: position 189,550,584 of record NC_064923.1, on the reverse strand, counting down.
TGTATTAGGTGTATAACTTTGCTTCCGCCATTTTGCAATAGACGGAAGTAGCGGCAAGTGGTTAGTCATAGTTTAATACAATAAGCTTAGGCATCTGTAAACATAATGCCATAAAAATATTAGTCGATTTGTGATTGCATCGTAAGGTTATTCTCGATTAAGTACGTCAATTTACATACCCATTTCTCGCCATTTGCAGGAAGTTTTAATTTTCTGCGGCAGTGGCTCTTAAAATGATGGGTAAGACCAATGGTGAGGGAACTATTAGTGGAAGAACGTGCAGAGAATGTTTTAAACGTCTTACCAACGGTGATTTTGATGTCGACGATCGGAGTGGCGGTGGAAGACAGAACGTTTTCGTAGCTACTGAAACAGACGAAGACAGTCACAGGACACCATTAGCGAAAGCAATTGATGCGTCCAAGCCCAGCACTGAAACACAGTCAGCCACAATACAGCGATAGACACGTAAAGGTAATTTTGCAGCAGGTCAGTGCTCGACCCCATGTCGCAAAAACCGTCAAAATATACACGGAAACGTTGAAATGAAAAATCTTATCCCTCTCCCCGTATTCTCCATACCTTGCTGTCTCTGACTACCACCTTTTTCGTCAGTGGCATACACTCTGGCTGACCAGCACTTCCGATCGTATGAACAAGCGCAAAATTAAATCGATTCATGGAACCCCACAAACGAACCCCAGTTCGTCCGCCACCGGATTCGTATCCTGTCCGAAAGATGGGAGACCAGTGGCCAGCGATGGACAATACTTTGAATCATAACTGTTTTGTATGTTTCTCACAATAAAGCCCCGAACTTCGAGAGAAAACGGCGGAAGCAAAGTTTTAGACCTAGTGCAAGTAAGTTGTTTAGGTTTTTATGTTGGTAACGCCACGTAGCGCTCTGTATGAAGATCACTGACTTTGCTGTGTGCAGTCTGTGGGTGGTTGGCATTGTTGAAATATTCTCTATGTAGTGCTGGGCAGTTGGATGTGAACAGCGCGTAGCGTTGCGCAGTTGGAGGTGAGCCGCGAGCAGTGGTGGATGTGGAGAGAAAGATGGCAGAATTTTAAGAGCGGACGATCTGGACGTGTGTCCGCCAGAAAGAGTAAATTTGTAAGACTGGATGTCATGAATTCATATATATATATATATATATATATATATATATATATATATATATATATATATATATATAGTCAGGGCCATTCATTTGTAGGATTGGACGTCAGACTGCGTTGTGCTAAAAATATTGTGTGTCATTTTAGTGTTGATCAGAATAATTAAAGAGACATATGTCTGAGTACGTTCAGTTCTGCTTAGCTATTTGAAAATCAAATAACGTATGAGGTTCATCAGCACAGTAATTCATAAATATTTCTAAGGCGACGTTTCATAAGTAGATGCAGCTTTCTTCTCCATTTTGCTCCTACTCTCCAATTATTATAGAGGGACAGCAACGTGGAGAACAAAGATACTTGTTTTTGTTTCTGTGTCATCAGTCTCCTTAATTTTAGACTCCACGGTTTGGAGATTTGAGTGTGATTTATTATAAATTATCAATTCATAAAACAGTCAAGATTCCAATAATCATTTACTTAAATCGATGACTGGTTCCGGCCCTTATGTTGGCCATCTTCACATCTACCGCACTTTAAGTGCGCCACATTAAGTGGGGAAATCAGAAAACAACATCTCACAAAGTTCCGTTGCATCGCTGGCTGCTGCAGTGTGGGTAACTGGTACGTTGTTTTAACTCTTGTTGGTCTTCTTTTCTCTTTTGCACACACTATGTTATTTTCCTACTTCCTTATTTCATTGGGCATTTTTATATCTTTACAATGCGTCAGATCTGAAGACGGCCGGAGAAGAAGAAGAAGAAGATCTGAAGAATCCGAAACCTATATCATTATTAAATAAATGATTACTGAGAAATCGACTACTTTATTGATCGATCATCTGTCTTTTGACTGATTTGGTGCAACCAGCCACGAATTCCTCTTCACCTCAGAGTAGCACATGGAACCTACGTCCTAAATTATATGCTGGATACATTTCAGTTTCTGTCTTCTTCTACAGTTTGTATCCTCTACAGCTCCCTCTATTACCATAGAAGTTACTCTCTGATGTAATATTTGTCCTATCATCCTGTCCTTTCATTTTGCTAACGTTTTCCAAACGTTCCTATACCCACTGGTTCCACAAAAAGTCTCTTCATTCCTTATCTTACGACTAGACTTCATTTTCAACATCCTTCAGTAGCAAACGCTTCGATTCTATTTCCGTCCGCTTTTTCCAATGTCCATGATTCATTGCTATACGATGCTGTGCTCCAAACGTACTTTCTCAGAAATTTCTTCCTAAAATTAAGGCCTATGATAGAAACCTGCTGGCTTCTATCTGTCAGGAATGCCCTCTTTGCCTGTTATAGCCCGCTTTTATGTCATCCTTGCTTCGTCCAGCATGGGTTACTTTCTTTCAATGTAGCGGAATTCCCTGACTCCGTCTATTTCGTACTCACCAATTTTGATGCTAATATTCTCGCTGCTCTCATTTGTCTGCCGTTTATTCTCAATCCGTATTCCGTAATCAGTAGACTGTTTATTCCACTCAACAGATTCTGGAGCTCTTTCTTCACTTTCACTGAGGATAGTAATGTTATCACCGAATCTTATCATCCTTTCACCCTGAATTTTAATCACATCTTTGAAGCTTCTTTTTATTTCCTTCAGTGCTTCTTCCGTGTATAGATTGGACATTAAGGGCGAAAGGCTTCCTCCCTACGTTACATCCTTTTTAATCGGATCACTTCATTCTGGGTCATCCAGTCTTCCTCTTGGTTCAAGTAAATATTGCATCGTGCCCGTCTTTCTCTATAGCTTACTCTTACTTTTCTCAGAATTTCGAACATCTTGCCTCATTTCACATTTGTCAAGTGTTTTCTCTACCTCCATAAATCCTAAGAGCGTATCTTGACTTTTCTTCACGCTTCTTCCCACTATCAAACGCTGATTCAGAATGCCTCTCTGGTACCTTTATCTTTCCTAAAGCCAAATTAATCGTCCTCTACCAAATCCTCAGTTTTCTTTACCATTCTTCTGCACACTACACTGAAGCTCCAAAGAAATTAGTATAGGCATGCGTATTCAAATACAGAGATAAGTCAACAGGGAGAATACGGCGCTGCGGTCGGCAACGCCTACGTAAGAGAGAAAGTTGTTAGATCGGTTACTGCTGCTACAATGACAGGTTATCAAGATTTAAGTGAGTTTGAATGTGGTATTATAGTCGGCGTCCGAGCGATGGGACACAGCATCTTCGAGGTAGACATCGCTGCACCCTGAGGAAGATCCTGTAAGAACGGGACCAACGACGACTGATGAGAATCGTTCAGCGTGACAGAAGTGCAACCCTTCCGCAAATTCGTGCAGATTTTAATACTGGGTCATCAGCAAGCGTCCGCGTGCGAACCACTCAACGAAACATCATCGACATGGGCTTTCTTGTCTCCTTGATGACTGCACGACGCAGAGCCTTACGCCTCGCTTGGGCCGGCCAACACCGACATTGGACTGTTGATGACTGGAAACATGTTGCCTGGTCGGACGAGTCTCGTTTCCAATTGTATCTAGTGGATGGACGTTTACGGCTATGGAGACAATCTCATGAACTCATGGACCCTGCATGTCAGCAGGGTAGTGTTCAAGCTGGTGGAGGCTCCGTAATGATGTGGGGTGTGAGCGGGACGCCTGACACGTCTAGATACAACTCTGACAGGTGACACGTACGAAAGTATCCTGTATGATCACCTGCATCCATTCATGTCCATTGTGCATTCCGACGGACTTGGACAATTTCAGCAGGACAAAGCGACATTCCACACGTCCAGAATTGCTACAGACTGGCTCCAGGAACGCTCTTCCGAGTTTAAATACTTCCCATGACCACCAGACTCCCCAGACACGAAAAGTATAAAGCATATCTGGGATGCCTTGCAGCGTGTTGCATAGAAGAGATCTCACTCCATCGGATTTATGGACAGCTCTGCAGGATTCATGGTGTCAATTCCCTCCAGCTCTACTTCACACGTTAGTCGGGCCCATGCCTCGTCGTGTCGCGAAACGTTTGCTTGCTCACGGGGCCTTACACGACATTAGACCAATGTAGCAGTTTCTTTGGCTCTTCAGTCTATTTTGGTCAGCAATTTGGATGCGGGAGCAATAAGCTGATTATGCGATAGTTCTCACACTTACCGGCTCTTGCTATATTCAGAATCTTGAATAGTAGTTTAGTTGGCAATTCCTCCCATGATTTTATGAATTCCGATGGAATTCTGCCTCCTATGATCTCAGTTCTTCCAGAGCTGTTTTAAAGTCTGACTCTAATATTGGATTTGCTATGTCTTCCACATCGACTCCAGTTTCTTCTTCTATCACGTCATCAGATAAATCTTTTTCTCGCAAGCGCCTTCAGTGCACTCTTTCCACCTACCCGGTCTCTACTCTGCGTTTAACAATCGAATGTCCATTGCACACTTAATGTTACCACCCTCGCTTTCAATTTCACCCAACATTGTTCTGACTGTTCCGCATGTTGAATCCGTTCTTCCGAAGGCCATTTATTTTTTCATATTTTTCCTGCAGCCATTTAGCCATGGCTTCACTGCGCTTCGTATTTATTTCATTCCCAAGGGATTTATTTTGCTGTGGTATCCCAGTCTTTCCCCCAGGATTTTTTTTGCCTTTTTCTTTCGTCGACAAACTGAAGTTTTTCTTCTACTATCCAATATTTCTTATGAGTTAGCTTTTATGTACTTCTATTCGTCTCTCCTATTTGTATGACGTCCCTTTTCGTAGATATACATTCCTCTTCAAGTGAACTAGCTACCCTGGTATTCTTTACCGCGATACCCACAGCCTTAGCGAAATAACCAATATCTGCTTTTGAAATCTCTGTCTGATCATGCTGTAATCTAGGTGGAGTCTTCCTGTGCCTACGAGCCTCCTCCTTCATTTACATTTCTTCAAACCAGTTTGAAGTGCATGGCAGAGGGTACTTCTCTCTGAATCGCTTATTAGCGCTTCTTACCGTTCCATTCGGGTATGGATCGCGGGAGAAATGAATGATTAAACGCCGCTGCTCGTACTCTAACTGGTCTAATCATATTTTTGCATTGCCTATGAGAGTGACACGTAAGGAGTTGTAGCATGTCCCTGGATTCCTCACTTAAAGCTCGTTCTCGAATCTTCGTTAACAGTCTGTAGTGCAGTGTGACACACTACGTTGACAATCAACAGCCGTACTGAATTAAGAATGAATTCGCAAAATTGCGATCATGGTTCCGCATCAGCTGCAGAATATTTCAGTACACATGAAAATTCGTACCGGACAGAGACAAGAATCCGGATTTATCGCTTATCGCGAGCGGGTCGTCGTAACTACTTCGGCTATCCGAGCACGCCTCCAGGGACGGTCCAAATCTCCATCTGTCCTGGTATCTCCACTCCCTTGTGCTCGGACTATATTATCGTGATTCCCGCATTTTAAGAGTTCATTCTTGATTCAATAGGGCAATTGACCGTCAACGCAGTGCCTCACTTTGGACTACAGTATCTCGCGCCACAGCAAGGCAGAATTCTCTGAGAATGTGCGGTTGTATCACAGATTGTGTGGTAGTGAAACATGGACAGTGGGAAAACTCTAACAGAAGAGAATCGAAGCATTTGAGATGTGGTGCTACAGAGGAATGTTGAAAACTGGGCGGAGTGATAAATGTAAAGCGTGAAGAGGTTCCCTGCAGAATCGGCGAGGAAATGAACATATTGAAAAGGCTGACAAGAAGAAGGGACAGAATGACATGATATCTGTTAAGACATCAGAGAAGAACTTCCATGGTACTAGAGGGAGCTGTACAAGGTAAAAACTGTAGAAAAAGATAAGGATTGGAATACATCCAGCAAATAATTGAAGACGTTAGTTTCAATTGTTACTCTGAGCTGAAAAGGTTGGCACAGGAGAACATAAAACTACTCAGAAGACTGAGGCCTCAATAAAGAAAAGAAAAAAGAAAAAAGAGGGGGCAAGATAATGGCGAGTGAAAACTGTCTTACCATGCGGCCCTGTGGGGAATCACGATAATGTAGTGTGAGCACAAAGGAGTGAAGACACCGAGACAAAAGGTGATTTTGGCTCCTCCTGGAAACTTGCTCGGGTAGTCGAAGTTGTTAAGACAACTGCTCGCGAGAAGCGGGAAATATGGGTTCGAGTCCCGGTCCGGCACAAATTTTCATTTGTTCTGAAATATTCTACAATTGATGCAGAATCACAATCGCAATTTGGGAGTTACTTCTTATTTTTTAATAGATTTTTACAGCATGGGTGAATCTTTAAGCGCTCTCCACACCAGCCTCTCCTGTGAAAACGTTTTCATCTCTGAACTACTGCTGCAAGCAACATACATTTGAACTTTCTTACATTATTCATATCTAGGTCACCCTCTACAAATTCTACCCCTTACAGTTCTCTCCACTAACAAATTGACTATTCCTTGATGCTTCAGTCTTTGTCCTATCAACGATCCTTCTTTTTATCAGTATGCGCCAGAAATTTATTTTTACCTCAATTCGATTTCCCAATTCCTCATTAACCATTCGAAATACCCATTCAGTCTTCAGCATTCATCTGTAACACCACATTTCAAAAGCCTCTACCCTCTTATTGCCCGAACAGCTTGACGTCCACGTTACACTTCCGTACAAGGTTATTTTGCAAATAAATAGCTTCAGAAAATACTTCCTAAGACTTCAGTGTACAATCAGTGTTAACAAATTCTTCCTTTCCAGAAGCGTTTTTCTTGCTAATGCCAATCTGCAAGCGATATCCTCTCCACTTCGGCTATCATCAGTTATTTTGCTGTCCAAACAGCGAAACGCACCTACTATTTTTTGTTTCTCATTTCCAAAAGTAATTTCCTTAGCATGACCTATTTTAATTCGATTATACTCCATTACCAGTGTTTAGCTTTTGTTGACGTGTTATAAACACCGAGCGAGAGGGTTCTGCGGCTAGCACAGTGGACTCGTACTCGGGAGGACAACGGTTCGAAAAAGCGTCCGATCACCTAGATTTACGTTTTCCGTGATTTCCCTACATAGCTTCATGCAAATTCCGGGATGGTTTCTTTGAAAAGACACGGCCGACTTCCTTCCCCCGTACTTTCCCAATCCGATGGGACGATGACTTGCTGTTTGGTCCCCTCCCTCGAATTAATAAACCAACCTATGTTATAACGTCATTTCAAGACACTTTCTATTCGGTTCAAATCCTTTGCCGTCTCTCACAGTATTACAATGTTACCGGCAGAACTCGAAGTTTCCGCTTCATATGAACCATCCCATTAGAAAACTTTATTAATTACTGTACTGATAAACCTGTTACGTTAATTGATTTTCAAACATCTGAGCAGAACTGAACGTACTCAGACATTTCTCTCTTTACTTATTCTGATCAACACTAAACTGACACACAATATTTTTAGCGCAACGCAATCTGACTTTCAATAATCTCTACAAAAGAATGGCCCTGCCTAACAATAACCTATACCTTTCATGAATCACTTACCTCACAAAAATCTTCGTTACTCGAACTACTTCAATACAGCTAGCGCCACTACTGCCAGCTAAATAAAAGATTCTAACTACTGAAGTCACTAACTACTGATAGGCATAGTTAGCAAATGTAAGATTTTGATAGAGATCAAACAATCTATTTACCTTAATAGTTTCAAAAGTCATTATATATATATATATATATATATATATATATATATATATATATATATATATATCAGTTCATGATATCCAATATTACAAATTAACTCTTTCTGATGGACACACGTCCAGAACATCCGCTCTCGAAACTCCGCCACCGCCATCTCTCTCCCCGCAACCACCACTGCTGGCAGCTCACCTCCAACTGCGCAACGCTACGCGCTTTGAACAGCCAAATGCCCAACACTACAATAGCAAATTCCAACAATGCAAAGTAACAACAGACTGCACACAGCACAGCCAGTGATTTTCATACAGACCGCTAGGTGACGTTACCAACATAAAAACCTGAACAGCCTACTTACACATATTCTAGCACTGGACTCTGCACAAGATGTAAATCGTATTTCGTTCCCTGTATCTTACTCCACGGGAGTTTAGTTCAGTCACTATTATTTATAAAGAATAATCAATGTTTTTGACAAAGGCGAAACGCGACAATGCAAATATATTAATTTCGTTTCTTAAATACACTGGAATACATATTGGATGCCGCAGCGACCGTTGAATTTTCATATGTAAAGAAGGACAGCAGTCAGTCGTACAATCCGTAATTTATTGCAAATCTAGATATCGACTATAAGACAGTCATCATGGGTGCGTTACCAGGAGAGTCATACGGGCATAACCATGTCAGAGCAAAACGTGTAACAATTGACGCTAGCATTTGCATAGCAGATATATTTTTTTTCTTTCTATTGTGTAAATGCTTGCGTCAGTAGTTACGTGTTCATTCTCTGGCATGATTATGCCTCTATGACTCTTCTCGTAATGCACCAGTGATGACAATGCCATGCCCTGGTTCGATTCCCGGCGGGGTCAGGGATTTTCTCTGCCTCGTGATGACTGGGTGTTGTGTGCTGTCCTTAGGTTAGTTAGGTTTAAGTAGTTTTAAGTTCTAGGAGACTGATGACCATAGATGTTAAGTCCCATAGTGCTCAGAGCCATTTGAACCATTTGACTATGCTATGGTCGAAATCTAGATCTGCAATAAATTAGGGATTCTGCGAATGACTGCTGTCCTTCTTTACATTTGAATTTTCGTTTCTTTTTACGTAGGTGATACATTTTCGTTTCTTTTAACGTGGACGTTTTAGTGAAACAGACATTTTCTTGTGTCTTAAACAATCTGCGTCGGTCATTTAAAATTTCCGCCCGAACATACCGGCGCGGAACTTCGGTAATAGCTCGACCCAGAATCGGTGCAGAGATCTCCGCGACAGCGAACTGAGAGCCCAGCGGACCTGCCACTCGAAGAGCCGGCACCCAGTGAAAGCAGCGGCCGAGTAATTACCGAACGTCATTAGCAGGGGGGAGGAGAGGGGGGCGAGTCAGTGTGGGAAGCATAGGCGGGCCGCGGACGGAGGAGCCTTCATTTGTGCGGACCGCCCCCGCCGCCGCCGCCGCCCCCGCGGTCGCGCTGTCCGCCACACACCAAATCCGATTCGCAATTAACGCGCGACCCGGAAATGCACCGCAAGTCTACGGGGTTACATGTTTGCCTAACGAAGCCTGGCGCGTTTGCCTCGTTCATTTCGCCGGGTGCTTGTAGCCGGCGCTAACTGGATTACCAGTGAGCTGCATCGCCGATATTACATTTTCTGTTTAGGTTCCAACCCGCTCGTACGCTGCCCCCTGGCCCATTGCACTGTACTGCACCGAACCATTAGAACCAGTTACAGGAGAGCGGCAGTTTCTTATCCAGTCGTGACGAGACGCGAATGCGGTGCGCTGCTGCAGCACAAACGTGCACCGTTTCAGTAAACGTGGCTTGCACGCAAGTAAACTGATTGCATAACAGCGGGGAACTCAGTACCGTAATCTATCCACGCAAACACACACACACACACACACACACACACACACACACACACACACACACACACACACGTACGGAACACATCGGTGATTCTGATGAATGAGTACCCGTAAAATAATAATTTCTCTTTGTAAGTTTCGAGGGCAATGAAATATAACAACATTATTTAAAGAGAGGACAAGATACGCTCTTTTGTTAATTTTTTTTTTAGTCGTCTTATCTTCTTCTCTTGTCTTGATTGCGAGTAGACGGACATCTTGCGTGTGCTCGCAAATGTAAGCATATTTGTGTGAATTAAGCAGATAATATATCGATGTAATATTATTGTGCACTTTTAATTTGTAGCAGGTGATCCCGATTTCATGTCCGCCTTCCTTGAATTAACCTGCATTCAAGTAATTTACAGTTCAACAATCGCAGCGGCCGATGCAGCCAACGACGCCATTACGTGGCGATATTAACTTATGAAAAAACTTAGCGGAAGCGAAAAACTCGCCCGCTATTAACATAATATTCATTTTTCTCTACAGCCGCACACTCTACCATAGCCGAGAGCCAGAGTCAAACTCCGACTACGAGGCAATAGTTAACGGAGGTAAAAAAAAATACTCTCGCGCGTGTGTGGGCCGCAATTGCAATTAATAACTAAAGATTTTGTGCTTTAAAGTGAACTGACTAGCCGAGGAAATTAATATGAAAAGTTTATTCCATTGTTCAACTTATATGCTCATGTTTTAAGATTCAGCGAGTCTAACATTCATTAACGTAACAAATAATTTAAAATTAATATTGTTAAAAAAGAGAACTTCACAAAAGCATTTAATCGTAAATCAAAATTGAATGAAATATCATTTTTATTAAGGCCCACCATGTACGTCGGCAACAATCAACATAATGTTGTTGTTGTTGTTGTCTTCAGTCCTGAGACTGGTTTGATGCAGCTCTCCATGCTACTCTATCCTGCGCAAGCTGCTTCATCTCCCAGTACCTACTGCAACCTACATCCTTCTGAATCTGCTTAGTGTACTCATCTCTCGGTCTCCCTCTACGATTTTTACCCTCCACGCTGCCCTCCAATGCTAAATTTGTGATCCCTTGATGCCTCAAAACATGTCCTACCAACCGATCCCTTCTTCTAGTCAAGTTGTGCCACAAACTTCTCTTCTCCCCAATCCTATTCAATACCTCCTCATTAGATACGTGATCTATCCACCTTATCTTCAGTATTCTTCTGTAGCACCACATTTCGAAAGCTTCTATTCTCTTCTAGTCCAAACTAGTTATCGTCCATGTTTCACTTCCATACATGGCTACACTCCAAACAAATACTTTCAGAAACGACTTCCTGATACATAAATCTATATTCGATGTTAACAAATTTCTCTTCTTCAGAAACGCTTTCCTTGCCATTGCCAGTCTACATTTTATATCCTCTCTACTTCGACCATCATCAGTTATTTTACTTCCTAAATAGCAAAACTCCTTTACTACTTTAAGTGTCTCATTTCCTAATCTAATTCCCTCAGCATCACCCGATTTAATTTGACTACATTCCATTATCCTCGTTTTGCTTTTGTTAATGTTCATCTTATATCCTCCTTTCAAGACACTGTCCATTCCGTTCAACTGCTCTTCCAAGTCCTTTGCCGTCTCTGACAGAATTACAATGTCATCGGCGAACCTCAAAGTTTTTACTTCGTCTCCATGAATTTTAATACCTACTCCAAATTTTATAACATAATAATAATATATTAAATTACGACGGTCGACGGACGCGAGATTGGTTTCAATAAACGTGGCTTGGACGCAGGTAAACTGATTGCGTATGCATAACAGGGGGGAACTCAGTACCGTAATCTATCCACACACATACACACGTGCGGAACACTTCGGTGATTCTGATGAAAGGATGGCTCATCCTCTATTGTAACCTAGCGGTCAGCAACTCTCAAGCGTTGCATTAGGTCGCGAAAACAAGTATGCGTTAGGAATATGTAAGTGCTGGCCAGGTCTTAATCTGCAGTGTTGCTGTAATGTTCATTGTAAGCGATAATTAAAACATTTAATACAATCAATCCGACAAAAGTTTAGATGATAAAATAAATGAAGAACAAGGTGGTACTGAACAGAGCTGTAAACCAAACACTTTAACTGAATTTCATAAATAGTACGAGGTTTGCCCAGAAAGTAATGCACCGCATTTCTTTCTTCAACAAAACGTTATTGAGCATAATGAGAATTACACACACCAAAGAATAGTGTTTTACCTACACACCCTATTTTTCCAGGTAATCGCCATCCCGTTGTATGGCCTTCCTCCAGCGCGAAACGAGGGCGAAGGGCGATTAACCCTGTCGGTACCCAGAATGACATTTTCACTCTGCAGCGGAGTGTGGACTGATTAAAACTTTGTGCCGGAGCGAGACTCCAACTCGGGACCTCTGCCTTTTACTGGCAAGTGTTCTACCAACTGCGCTACCGAAGCACAACTGATGCTCCGTCCTCACAGCTTTACTTCCACCAGTACCACGTCTCCTACCTTCCAAACTTTACAGAAGCTCTACTGCGAACCTTGCGGGACTAGCACTCCTGAAAGAAAGGATATTGCGGAGACATAGCTTAGCCACAGACTGGAGGATGCTTCCAGAATGAGATTTTCACTCTGCAGCGGAGTGTGCGCTGATGTGAAACTTCCTGGCAGATTAAAACTGTGTGCCGGACCGAGACTGGAACTCTGGACCTTTGCCTTTCACGGGCAAGTGCTCTACCAAGCACGACTCACGCCCCGTCCTCACAGCTTTACTTCCGCCAGTACCTCGTCTCCTACCTTCCAAACTTTACAATAGCTCTCCTGCCCACACTCCGCTGCAGAGTGAAAATCTCATTCTGGAAACATCCGCCAGGCTGTGGCTAAGCCAGGTCTCAGCAATATTCTTTTTTCAGGAGTGTCAGTCCTGCAAGGTTCGCAGGAGCGCTTCTGTAAAGTTTGGAAGGTAGGAGATGAGGTACTGGCGCAAGTAAAGCTGTGAGGACGGGTCATGAGTCGTGCTCGGGTAGCTCAGTTGGTACAGCACTTGCCCGTGAAAGGCAAACGTCCTGAGTTCTAGTCACGGTCCAGCACACAGTTTTAATCTGCCAGGAAGTTGCAACCCTGTCGATAGCAATCGTTGCCCTGGTGGCGGAGCCATTGCGTCTCTGTGTGAATCATCTCATCGTCCTCGAAATCTCTTGCACGAATGGCATCCTTCAATGATCCAAACAAGTGGAAGTCCTAGGGTGCTACGTCAGGTGTATCAGGTATTACAGACGTGCATGTTCCCCCCTACCGCTGCAAATCGTTGTGGTACGCCGAACCTCCGTCTGATGACGTCACCCACAGTGCCCAGTGACTAACCGTGCTTCTGTCGCCAGCGGATGCTCCATAGACTTTTCACAAGCGTTTGTGAGTATTCCCCACAGTTTCATTCTCTACAGTGGAAAATTCAATGACGGCACGTTACGTGTGACGTACATCATGTCATTTTGAAACTGTCCTGCAGCTACGCTATCTGTCAGAAGTCACGGAAGGGACTTGAAATAATACGTACGTAACGTTTCGCATTCGTAGCATTGTTTTCGGTTGAGAAAAAAAATGCGGTGAATTACTTTCTGCGCAACCCTCTTAGGAACAGAAGCTGGACTTCACACATATTAAGAAGTAGTCTAAGAGCGGTATGTGGAAGGGAAAAGGAGGCAATGCAGGAATAGATTTCAGATCCTGAATTATGTGCAGGATGACAACACGTGCAGCAACGTTAAAAAGGAAACGATGTACCACATTAGATGGAGACTCAAGGAGACTTCTAACAGCAGAAAACACTCTTGATGATGTAATGGTACAAACGTAATGCACTATCGCAGAGAACTTTGAAGCTAGACGTTGCATTTTACTGTATATAATTAACCCAACGAGTTTCTTTTACTGCAAACAATCCTGTTGGAGGAACATCCGCAACTGAGTATTATAGCAGTGGTTGAATATACCGCTCCAGTTGTAAATTATTTTATTTTCACACGACCGGTTTCGGGCTGTTATAAGCCGATTCTCAGGTGTCGTACAGGAAGTAGCAAAAGATGGGAGATAATTTTCATACGCCGCAACACACATAAAAAAACAATTTTTTTCTAAGAAGTTTTAAAACTTTTTAAATGACATTTCGAAACCGCCGGTCGTGCTAGGTGCCGTGAAACCTACGTCATTGCGAAAGTGACACCAGGCAGTACTACGGACGACTGCCTGGGTAGGGAATATATACAAATGATATCACGACACTTAACGCTGTGCTGTGTACCAGGCGCGGTGTGCTGCCTATGAGCGCAGAACAGAGAGTAGCGGATGCGAACGAGGAGACCACAATGGCAACAGACTGCAAAGCTTTTCGTGGAGGTATGTTCCGTCTATGCAACATATCTCCACGAATTTTGAAGCAACTAAGGAACGACGGAAAACAGAGAAAAATGCAAAGCTTTTGTTCGTTTGTACATTTTACTTTCACGTAGCAACGATACGGTGAGAGCTGATGGCTGTATTTAACAATATACCAGTTTAATCTGGTCGCCGCACACATTTACCAGCTGTTCGACGGCAACGCGAAACCCGGAGCTTTGCCACATCTCCTGCAACTGTTATAATCTCGCAATGAAATATATAAAAAAAATGTTCAGTGTTATGTTTCCATTCTTGGCCGCCTTCGATTCAAATTTATTTTATGGAATTTTATTACGAGGCCAAACGCTGTATATTGTTGGTGGAAGTAAACCATGTAAAATGTTTTATGTAACGTAACTAATAGCCACTGACAGTAGCTTCAGCAACAGTATTTCACATATTTATCATCTTCAATCGGATGAATTACAAAGTTTCTATCGTTTCAAATTTGATTACGAGCTGATAAACAATAAATATAACTTTACTGTTTTCTGTGACAACTGACTGCTAGCAAGCACAAAGTTGGGAATACAATTTTTGTTCAAAATTACACACAAGGCGAAAGAATGCGCCTGTATATGGGAGAAGCAACTTCTCTAATGGTTTTAATGTCCTGCTATTGTCGCTGAAACTGAAAGACACAAGACGAAGCCACATGGTCTCACAGCAGAGCACAGAACAGCAGTTTCTTTCTCGCAGTCGGTTTTAACAGAAAACCTGTACATTGTTGTTTCAACAATATGAAGACTACTTCCACCTGAAAGTTTATTAAAGTATCGTGTAAGGATACGAAATAGCTCGGTAAAGAACTTTTCGAGTAAAAAACTATGTAGGCTATGTCCGTGTAAATGTTAATTGGAGTATTGCGTAAACATTCGAAGTAAATCTGAAAAAATTTACATATTTAAACGCAATACGTTGATAGCAAAAATATCGAAAATTTCTTGACTGGTTTACTTCAAATGTTTACACAATATTGCAATTAACGTGTAGATGGACAGAGGCTACGTATTTTTTAACTATGTAAATATGTAGCTAATCCACTACTGGCCATTAAAATTGCTACACCAAGAATAAACGCAGATGATAATCGGGTATTCATTGGACAAATATATTACACTACAACTGACATGTGATTACATTTTCACGCAGTTGGCGTGCTTAGATCCTGAGAAATCAGTACCCAGAACAACCACCTCTAGCAGTAATAACGGCCTTGATACGCCTGGGCATTGAGTCAAACAGAGCTTGCATGGCGTGTACACGTACAGCTGCCCATGCAGCTTCAACACGATACCACAGATGCTTTTTTTATTCCAGTCTCTGATCACAAATGAATTCTTTAGACGATCGGTTTCAGGGTCGTAATGACCATCTTCAGATCTAAAATACAAGGGATTATGTCACAGTTGGTGAAACGATACCACAGTTCATCAAGAGTAGCGACTGGCGTATTGTGACGAGCCAGTTACTCGGCCACCATTGACCAGATGTTTTCAGTTGGTAAGACATCTGAAGAATGTGCTGGCCAGGGCAGCAGTCGAACATTTTCTGTATCAAGAAAGGCCCGGACCTGCAACATGCGGTCGCTCATTATCCTGCTGATACGTAGGGTTTCGCAGTGATTCGAGGCCGTTGGGATCCACCACGGCGTTCCGCATTACCCTTCTGAACCCACCGATTCCGTATTCTACTAACAGTCATTGGATCTCGACCAACGCGACAACAATGTCGCGATACGGTAAACCGCAATCGCGATAGGCTACAATCCGTCCTTTATCAAAGTCGGAAACATGATTGTACGATTTTCTCCTCCCTACACGAGGCATCACAATAACGTTTCACCAGGCAACGACGGTCATCTGCTGTTTGTGTATGAGAAATCGGTTGGAACTTTCCTCATGTCAGCACGTTGTAGGTCTGGCCACCGGCGCCAACCTTGTGTGAATGCTCTGAAAAGCTAATCATTTGCATATCGCAGCATCTTCTTCCTGTCGGTTAAATTTCTCGTCCGTAGCACGTCATCTTCGTGGTGTCGCAATTTTAATGGCCAGTAGTGTAGGAAAAATTGTACCAAAACTTCTGAAACGTTCTTCACCGACTACCCTATATATAGGGTGTCCAAGAAATTTTGCGACAAATTTTGAGGAGTTGTATACGGCGGCTTGAGGAACAAATCGAGGATCGGAACCTGTGTGCGGAAACTTCATCAAACGACGCCACAGAGAGTCGAAGTTATAGGGGCTGCGCCTGCCAATAGGCCACCACTTTGGCAGAAAACGTGACTTCGTAGGCTGACGGGCTGTAGGCAGAATGTCTGGCAAAGTTGTTTGTTATTCAGTGATCGCGACTGATTGCCATGTTGGAACTATCTGCTGCGTGGAAAGACATTCTCTCCTACGATAGTTATGCTCTTTTGCCTTGGTGTATGATGGTTTCGTAGACCATTTTCATGCCGCAGTTTCTTTTCCCCGTGGAACCTTGGAAAGTAGCATCTTTGGATGACGTTTCCGGATTACGTTTTCTATCCTCGATTTTTTTTTTCTCAGGACACCCTCTACAACCCCTCGACATTTATGTAGTGATACTTATTAGCGTATCTAATAATTTAATATAAGACACATTGGGCCGCAAATGTCGGAAAATACTCCTAAACTAGATAACAAATGTTGGAGGTGTGAGGTCAGCAGATGTAGTTTGATGCCCATGCAATGGTTTGGGTTGTCGATACCGCTCTCGCTAGAAGAAGACCGTATGACGCATCACTTCGCTATGCTACTCTGTTTTCATAAGTGCAAACCAATTCATTGTAGTCTGAAAGAATGATTATTGTTAATGAAGTAAAACATAAACGCAGTGGACACTAAGTGAAAAAGCTACTCCTTATGTTTCAGATCTAGACTGCCATAAAAATGAAAAAGAACTGTTAATCAGAACTCAGGGAGAAGTTGTATAATTCACAATCAATTTATTGATCTTAAACATGACAAGACAACAAAATCATTAAAGAAACTAGACACAAAAAAATTATTTATCAAATGCCTTACTAACGTGGGTTCTATGGTGGACAAAGTGGAATGTTGGGGATCGACACACAACACTAACCGGAACACTCCTTGCTCTATATCACTTACACGTGAATCCAGGTTCTGGCATGAAACTACGCCACCACCAAGCATCTATATTCCACCATACAAAAAAAGGAAAAATATCGTTTGAAAGAGCAGGGTGCTGAGAAACATATTTTATAGCCCTACATCGCAGCAGTGAATACTTTACCATCCTACTGGTCAAGGCGGCACACCATGTTGCATTCGGCGACTGAAGTCATTGACAGCAGCAATCTGTTGTTAAATGCGGGTTCCCGAAAAACACAAGTACTCAGTCTCGCGTTCGGTTAATTCAGAATGAGCCTCTGAAACCCCAATGGATTCCAGTATGCAGGTGGACCTGTTTGCTGGTCTGCCATACCAATTTGACTCCGTGCCATGACTGTGTGTTTCGGTATATGTCAAATGTTTAGACGGCCGACTCGAGACAAATAAGTACATGCACGCATCACTCGTTGTAACCGTGATGATATAAGCAGTATCTCTGATAGTTCAGAAGGTAACAGGCACAGGCTCTAAGTCGCACACTAGGAAAGGACACAAGTAACACTGTTTAGGTAGTGACCTGCAGTTCTTTACTAGCGAAGTGCCAGTACAAGAGACTTGTACAAGAGTGAACCTTCTTCCTCTCTCCCCGTTTCCTCCTCAGCTTGCTTCCAAAAGCACATTTCTCTTTTTTGACTTCCTCCACTTTCGCACAAGTCAATCACGAGCTGGAGCCCGGCATTCTAAGCTCAGAGAATGATCTGTCCACTGCAAACCAATTTGACCAATCAGAGACTTTAAAGTTAATTGGCAGAAACCGCAAAAAATTCAGCTTCGCTGCCTTATTCCCACATATTTCTCATGTCTTTTACTGACGCAATACAGGGTGGAAGCACAGCCCTCCATAAACGGCCTGTTATCTCCCCTGTAGTGTCCATTTCAAAGTTTGCAAAGAACGCCCCTAAACTCGCAAACAGCTTCGTGCACTGACAAAACATGTTTTGAAACAGAGTCAGGACGTCTGGGTGCCAGTTTCCCTGTTCCATGGAGGTTCGCAGAACGTTTACATTTCTTTTGGTGGCTTTCTCCCCTTTCCTCTGCTTTATTCCCAGCCTACAATGCGCTGTCGGCGTCTTTTCAGCGCTAGGCCATATACCTGGACATCTGCCCCCTGTCTCGCGCCAAGCTAATGTGTTTTGCACAATGCGACCGCTGCACAAGGCCATCTGGAAACGTCTCTTCATCGTTCTCCAGAAAAAAACACGCTTTGTCGGCCCACCAACGCCGTGCTTTTACTGGAGTCGTTTAAGTCGACACCCTGCTCCTTTGAACACCGGTAAAGCTTACCGTATTTCCTTCTCTAGAGCGCACAAACAAGACCATAAACTACTGCCCACCATTTCATCATAATGTATGAAGTTAAATCGCAGTAGATCATATTCCGTACACCGAATAAAAAGTGACAGTGCCCTGCAATCTCTCAAGTCCTGTATTACCACTACCGTGACCACTACAGTATCACACTGCAGAATGCAAGAATGAATACAGAGTACCCTACCAGAGAAATAACTGCCCCCTCCCAGCGAGTGTAAGATCGACAAGGCCAACCACTGCACATGCAGTGAGGTACGTCACTTGGTGACATCACATGCTGAACGTTTGTCATTCACTTTCGGGTTATTTTCCGACATTTGCGGCCCTATGTGGCATATATTAAATTATATACTCACACATATTAAAAAGCGCTTCAGTAGGTATTAAAAAAGACACTCGTATTCTAATGCAACATTGTGTCAAAACTTCAAAGAAATAGATGAACTTTCAGAGAAACAAGACTTCGAACAAACAAACCTTTACATTTTTATTTATATATAGGTACAAGACAATATAGTGGCAATGCGCCCATACACACATTCGTCAGCATGTGTCCAAGTGCGATTACAAAACAAGAGTAGCTAAGACAAACATTATACAAGCGACAAATTGGTGCTGGAGGTCAGTGCCATGGCGTCAGCATTCATACATGGACCTAATTTTAGGTAGAAAGTATTAACAACTTCACAATCCCAGTAAAGGATAGTCCTATTTCAGGGAATTAGCGACCCTGTCTATGTGAGCTCTTGGTTTGTCCTAAGTCTTTATCCAGGATGAACCATGTCCTTTCCACGAACACCCCCTCAGTCAGATCTCCAGGAGAGGGGGAGGAGGGGGGGGGGGGGGGGGGAAGGGGGACAGCCATAAGCAAAACTACTAGCATCATACACATCATTGCGTCTTGGAATGTACAAGGACTATGTAGGCCAAATTTGTAAATTACAGAGGGAGTACAAGCGAACTATAATTGGGATAATAGGATTAGCGGAGACTCACTGGGAATTCACTGGGCACTTCGAAACAGCTATGGCAATACAATATATTTTTCTGGTATATCAGAATAGTCTATCAATGGTGTTGCCTTGTTAGAACAAGAGGGATGGAATGCTGCAGTGACTGAATACAAGCCTGTCAGGGACCGAATAATACTAGTGAAATTCAACACTAGAGCCTGCAAGCTCAGTGTAATACAGACATATGCACCAACTTCAAAAGCTGATGATGAAGAGTTAGAAGAATTTTATGAGTCCCTTTCCTGCCTAGAGTCAATACCCAAAAAGGAAATTACCATAGTGCATGGAGATTTTAATAATAAAGTAGGAAAGTGGGACTTACCAATCGAAGTACTTGACCGTCATGGTTTAGGCATAAGAAGTGATCGTGAAGATCCACTGATTCAATTCTCTCAGGAAAATAAGTTTGTTATAACCAATACCTGCTTCCAACATCACCCACGAAGACTCTACAATTGGACCTCACTAGGGGGAACATACCGTAATCAGACAGACTATTAACAGATTGGCTCAAGATGGAGACTGTCAGTTAAAAACTTTAAAACTCTTCCTGGTGCCGACTGTGTTACTATACATCATCTTCTATGTCTTGAATTGAGAAGGAAACTCTCAAAATGTGAAAGGGGCGCCTCCAAAAGCAAGAAGACTAGAAAAAACACGCTGAAATTGACATTTTATGAACTGAGTCCCAGAAACACTTTCAACCAGTCAGACAATATGACATCTGCAGAAAAACGGAGATTGTTGAAGGAGACGTTATTTAAAACAGCTAAGGCAGTAGTCAAGAACAGCCCCAAAGTCATGAATAAAAATAACTGTCTTACTAACGAACCACACAAGTCATAGGAGAGAGAAAAGCACTGAACATCAGACGATTACAGGGAAATCAGCAGCACCGCAAGTTATTGGCGGTAATATAGAGAAGCTGCTGAAGAGAAAAAAATAATTATATAAATGAAAGATTTGAGAGAATTGAGAAACTCTGGGACTGCAAGGAGACCAGACGAATGCTCAATGAAATAAGGAAACTAACAGAGTCCTTCAAACCAGGAAGATGGTTATAGAAGATTAAGGTGTCACACCGACAAACAACATAGAAGTAATTGCTGATCAATGGAGAGCGTACTGCAACAAGATACACATGGATAAAAACGGAAAACTTGGAAGTGCAAACATTCCAGCACAGAAGGAAACTAATATCTTAAAAGAAGTAGTCTGAGAAGCTATAGCTAAACTGAAAAATAAGGAAACACTTGGACCTGACCTCATTACTGCTGAAGTAATCAAAGTATCTAGAGATTTTTGTTTGAAAACTGAGCATGAAAAATGTAACAACATATGGAATAACGTAACGCGGATAGAAGACTGGGCCATGTCACTAATGATTCCGTTTCACAAGAAAGGAAACTCACAGCGTTGTGAATTACAGAACCATGTCATTAATTTCACATGCCAGCAGAGTCTTCTAAATGGCATCCAACAACGCCTGAGAACCTACTTAGAGACATCAATTCCACCGGAGCTAGCTGGGTTTGTGCAAAATAAAGGAACATGAGAGAGATTATCGCTGTCAGACAGCTAATTGAGAAATGTAGGGAATTCAACACCCCGTTAGTTCTTTGTTTCTTGGACTACAGTAAGGCTTTCGTCTGTGTTCGATGGAAAGAACTGTGGAGCATACTATCAGAAATGGGCGTTCCTGATCGTCTAACTATGCTTGTCAGAAATCTCTATTTTGAAAGTGAGTTAAAAATCAGAAAAGATAAAGCTGTTTCAAGTCCTTTTGAACCACGTAAAGTAGTTAACAGAAGTGCACTCTATAATCTGTTCCATTTAACATCTATAGAGAATAGGTTATGATGAAAAGTCTTCAGGGCTGGACTGGTGGGATCCGAATTGGAGGACGAAGAATCAGGAGTTTAAAATTTGCTGATGACACCACAGTGTGCTCAGAATCACAAGTGGATGTGAAGGAACTACTGGACACTGAATTGGACATTGCGTCTGGAATGTATTTGAGAATGCGAAATAAGAAATCAAGAGTCACTTCAAATTCAATCTTTATAGATATGTCTTTGTCAGCTTATTATTTGCGCACCAGAGAGAGTGTATTATTACAATAATTAATATGTAAATATGATTTCCCTGGAGCACTTCGCAATGGGTCTGCCATCTTCACTCTTTTTCGATGTAGTACGAAGTTGTAGCGACAGAGATCAGCAATAATCACTAAACAAAAGGCGACATACGTCCAGTAAATATGCCACTAGGTGTCAAAGGCGAACTAAATCACCTGCTATTACAAAATCTGTAAAAAGTCGATGTCAATTAGTTCTGAAGTCAGGAGCAATAGGGTTAAAGAACCCTTGCCGTGGCTGTTTTGTCTTTCGAAGATGTCTCAGCATAATAAGGTGTGTCGAGCATAGTAGGCATGTAGAGATGAACCGACAAGATACAAAGAGATGGAGGACGTAATAAAACAAAATTATATAGCCCCGTTCGGATATTGAACAAAAACGTAAAGGTTTTTGTACATATAATACCCAGTGTGCCATCATCTACTGCGATTGTAAAGCTGGGAGCTGCAGTGTATTTCAGACTTCGGCAGAGCGTCCGAAATGGTCTGCAGCGTCCCGTTGGTCACGTGATCGGATTAGCATGGCCGCTGCTCATTCGCTATAGGACGAATGCTTACGCAGACCAATTGTTCGCTCGGCTTAGCTGCCGTTGTTCGTAAAAAATGCTGAGAGATCCAATTTGCGAGGCTATGGTGACGTTGTTAGGGCCGAGGCTAATAGCCTTCGTTATGCGCAATGAGCTATTCGCTTCCTGCAGAACAGAGAATTCAGCTAGGAATACCTTTACCTCTCTGGTGTTATGACGTTTTGCGCTCTCACTTGTGGGAGGGTGGAGTAAACGAATAATCCGGTCTGTCGCTCGCTTAATTTACACTTTGCAAAGCTTCCTTATCACCGACGCACATGGTGGCCCACGTGTATCCCCTACAGCCGCAAAAGTAGACTTTTGTAACAATAAAGCTGTAACTGCTCATATCAATAAGTAGGAATACTTTTATTTCATAATACATGGTATTTGTATCGGTGCCAAGTATTCGAAAATTTCGTATTTTCGTAAGAAATAACAGAGTATTGATATAATCGAACCTTTGATCTTTAGTGAGAATTGAAATATTTGTATTAATTTACACAGAATACATGAAACATGTGTTGTAGTATACAATTACCAGGAGCAGTCAACATTCAGAGATATGACAGGAACGATCATTCGATCATAAAGTCCTGTTAACATTGGCTTTCGAAGGCATACTTTAAGAGCTATGACCACTTCATTTTCTGTGCTGTGAAACAAATCTGTTCTACTGCGAGCTCATTGATTTATATATTTCTGGAGAGGTAGTAGGGACCGAAACAAGGAAAAAGGTCAAGTAAACATGAGCTGTGAGTTCTTGTTCGTCTTCGATACTGTGAAACACATCGCTTCTACTTAATAAGTGCTCATAGCTCGTAACATGTAGGTTTTTTTTAATTATTCACAGCAATAACAGTAAATATGGTTACATAATTTGTACGTCAAGGCCTACGTTCCGTTTGCGTTTCGAATAACTGTCTTCCACATCTTAAATTAATATTTGAATCTATTCCTAGGTCGGTCCATACAGCACAATTTTCATATTTTGTTTTGTATTTTAAGTGAATACATTTTTGCTCAAGAAGAGATTAAAAACACATAAGTAGTTGACACCGACAGTCAGTGTGGCAAGGTGTTGATCGCTTACATATTTTTAAGCTCTACTGGTATACGAAAGGACTCATTTAAAACGCAAGTCAAAATGCAAAAATTGTGCTAAGGGCCAACTTAAGTAAAGAAACAAATACAAACACAAACAGTTAAGGCCAATTATTCGAACGGCATAGAAAATGCAGGCCTTGATAAACATTTTATGCTACACGAAATTGTCGAGTTATCGATACTATTTTAAGTATTGTTATCGGGAGTCTCGGTGGCTCAGTGGCACAGTTCCAAACTAGAAGTACAGAGGTCATGGACTGAATCGCCGATCACTGTTACGATCTTAATCTGTTATTTATCACTTCCTTCACCTCTGGCAATATTTGTTAATGTGCAAGATGCCGACTCTCTCTATAGCTGGCCAGGTAATTCCGTACAAAATGCTGGAGGTGTGCAACGGCGTATCACCACCAGCAGGCCAGTAAACCACTGTGGAAATCAAATGAATAACAGCTTTATTTCTACTTTACAAATATCGTACCGCATTTGATGCTCCAAATTCTCTCGTAATTTGCTATCTAGACTTCAGTTACTTTGAATACAGACAGTCGGTACTAGACCTCATCTTGTGCCGGAATAGGAATTAGAGTGGAAATGAATTATTGTAAATAGTCATTTCACTGTCATTCTTTTTTGTACTTTTCACTCTTTATTCCTCGAACTCAGGGTGAACTGGTAAGGATCTATGGTGCACGGTGTACTTTGCCCATGTGCTATTCTATGAACATCGTTTTCACCTAGTGTTTTATAAATTGAGAAAGATAAATTTGAAAGAAATTATCTACAAACAACCTACTACCACTAGACGTTACTGTGATGAAGATTTACACGGACTCGTTCGCAGAACAATTTTTCAAACTATCGGTTTTAACAGAATGAAATTTTCATTCTGCAGCGGAGCGTGCGCTGATATGATACTTCCTGGCAGTTTAAAACTGTGTGTCGGACCGAGACTCGAACTACGTACTTTTGCCTTCGCGGGAAAGTGCTCTACTCTGCAGAGTGAAAATTTCATTCTGCAAACATCCTCCAGACTGTGGCAAAGCCATGTCTCCGCAATATCCTACCTTCCAGGGGTGCTAGTTCTGCAAGTTTCGCAGAAGAGCTTCTGTGAAGTTTGGAAGGTAGGAGACGAGGTACTGGCGGAAGTAAAGCTGTGAGGACGGGTCGGGAGTCATGCTTGGGTAGCTCAGTTGGTAGAGCACTTGCCCGCGAAAGGCAAAGGTCCCGAGTTCGAGTTTCGGTCCGGCTGACAGTTTTAATCTGCCAGGAAGTTTCGTATCGGATTTAACAACTTCACATGAAGATCGACATCTGACTGTAGAAACATGCGTAAACACACAAAATGTCGGGCCTACTGGTGTGAGTCCCGCTGTAACAGCGACCGAGAGCAGACGTCTGTTCACATTCTACTGCAGTACGCCTGCGAGGTATCAAACAATGTTAACATTTTTCTGAACCCAAATATAGAATGCTTACTATTAAAATTGCCCGTGAAATTTGCTTTGGAATACTGTTACGTACGTCCTAGACTGCAAAAATGGACATTTGGTTTCATATAATATCACTTTAAAAGGTTCCTATATTCGAGGCTTTCAATGTGACTTTGTATCAAGTACTGTTGGTCTAAATTTCTTTGAAGAGGGAACATGTTTAAGAATAATGAAACGAACGGAAGAATCGGTAAACTTTGTACATACAAATGGAGAACTTGGTAAGGTCATGATTACTTTTGCCAGATTAGGTCTCAGAACAGTGATAACTGTCAGTTTGCTTTTATAAATACCTCGAGACATGTTCGGAAATGCGATTGCGCCGTATGCCACGGTCATTCGAGTACGTAATGACTAGTGTACCACAAAACAATATTTCAATGTCGACAATGCAACAACGTAAACATGGAATTAAAGAGACCCATTCCGTTATACATCAACGTATATGATTTCACAGCACTAGTCATATATGACTGGAAACCTCACACATGAGTTGCTGCTCATCAGAACACCCTAAAACAGAATGCTCTTAGTTCAAAAGTGGTCACCCAAGAACCGTCCCTGACAACACACGCTGCAAAAGTGATGGGAAGTCGAAATGTGAATACTTATGATCATTAAGTAAAGTCGGAACACAGGACAATGACAAGGCACCAAACCACACCAAAGCAAGTGCCCGAGAGCACGACATTTTCAGATAAGTAAACAGAGGTAACATACAGGAAAACAAACAAAGACAAGAACAAATTGTTAGTGAGAACCAGACGATGACAAACGACGCCAATCAAAAACCGTTCAAACATGCCAGATTACACAGACAAATGGAGCTATCGACTCCTTCACGAAGCTGCGCCATCACTGTAATCAATGGTTTTCAAGATCCAAGAAAGCAAAGGAAAATCACACAAGGAAAACCGGAAACCAAACGCACCATGCGTACACAATGAGAAGACATGGGGCTTGGAAGGAAAACTAAACAGAATCAGGAGCAAGGCGAGATAACCGGAACATGGCTTATGACGTCTCCTAGAAAGCTCTATAAAGCCAGACGTGTAAAGGTGAAATGGAAAGCAAATACAAAACTGGGTGTATTTCTGTCGATAAAAACCGTAGATAATACGACAGATAACTATAAAACCTACGACTCGTTAATATGATATTTTTCGTGTTAAAATTGGTATCAGAGAATAACTACACAATGTAAAGACATTCTTTGGAATCATGGAAATCCTATCTTATTAATGGTAAAAAGACTTTGTTCAAAGATCTAATCGTATTTTTGTCTCTGCTGTTGAATAATTAAGTCGCTTGGCTGTTTTGACGCACTAAGTATTTCATGTACGGATTTTCTGCTACAATATACAGATAAAAGTGAATTTGATTTTGAGTAATTAAGTCGCTTGACTGTTTTGACGCACTAAGTACTTCATGTTCGGATTTTCTGCTACAATATACAGATAAAAGTGAATTTCTCCTGTTCTTATTCAAACCTTCTCCCATCCTGTGGAAATATTTAAGTGAAAATAATGAAGTTAACATAATAAATATTTTGAATACTGATGGCAATTTTCAGGCATTAATTTTTGCAAAGTTCATTTTATCAGAATTTTGACGAAACTGCATAGACAAATATAAGCGCAGTAGGCAACAAGACTTAAGTTTGCTTTATGTTTGCAATTAAATTTATTTCTGTCAAATAAGTGCTTCACCAGACTGAAGCCAGTGTGATATAAATGAAATTATTTATCTTGAGCACAAATCCTTAAGCCACGTAGGTGGTTATATCGCATCTCTCTTTGCAACAATTTATCGGACAATGACAGTAAGAGTTTCATGCTACTTCGGATTATCTTTGACCTAGCCGCGATTTTGGATAATGTAATTAAACCGTTACAAGCAAAACTGTACCCATTTTTGTTAATATTTTTGCCTGCGTAGCGACTTTCTTTATAGTCCGCGTATATGTGAGTTGCATTGGCATATATGTAATCCGCATTTACGAGCGTGCAGGATATAAGCGACGCCACCACTGTATTGAATATCCTTTACTTTTCCCAAACAATCCCGATCACATCTTATATTAACATCAAAACGCTTTATTAACAAAGATGGGGGGAGGGGGGAGACGTTGTATGCACAACCCTTCGATATCAAGACAGAATATCAAAGGGACAAAGGCACTGAAATGTGAAATGAAAGAATCTAGTACCATTGAAAACCACAAACAAGAACACATCCGTAAACGTTCGACAAGGGGCATACGGTCAGAAATGGTCAAATGTGTGTGAAATCTTATGGGACTTAACTGCTAAGGTCATCAGTCCCTAAGCTTACACACTACTTAACCTAAATTATCCTGAGGACAAACACACACACCCATGCCTGAGGGAGGATTCGAACCTCCGCCGGGACCAGCCACACAGTCCAGGGACATATGAACGCAAGAAAGATCTTTACATTAATACGTAAAAATGCAACATTGGAGCAACAGTAAATGCAGTCACACATGAAAATAAAACATTGTAAACTATATTCATATTGGGCAGATACAGTATACACACTGCCTTGGTACAGGAAACGGTCACATACAAAATTAGAGATGTTACCGGATATAACGCAATTACCAATGCAAAGAATGAACGTGGAACAATTAAAATGTGGGCAAAGTATTAAATATATGGGGTGGTTACAATTAAACTTCCGCTATTTGAGGCAGTGTAGACCGAACTGTTTACCGTATGGCTACTAGAGATCAGAAATTACCTCTATAAACTCGCTTTAAACTCGCCAGCGGTTCCCATGACGTCATCTCCGTATGCCCGGAGACTCGACTAGTCAGTCTGCAGGCTGCCCGTTTATACCCTTAAACTCGTCGCTTGAGTCTTCTCGTGTTCAAGTGGTCTCTACCAGTGTAGAAACGAGAACCTGAACACGAGCACGCGAGTATAATCGAGGACTCGCAGCGTTGCCGCTACATACGCAATGGAAGATGGAAATGAGCGTTTGGCAACATTGGCCGGAAGGCCCCTTGCGGAGCAGGTTCGGCCGCTATGGTGCAGGTCTTATTACATTTGGCGCCACATGGGGCGACCTGCGCGCCGGAGGGGGATGAAATGATGATGAAGACAGCACAACACCCAGTCCCGGGCGGAGAAAATCCCCGACCCAACGGGGAATCGAACCCGGGCCCGTGGGGCGGTAATCCGTCACGCTGACCACTCAGCTCTCGGGGCGGGCTACACACACGATGGTTGGACATGACAATAATCTACACATGTTATGCTGTAAATTAAAAGTTCTCCGCAGCATTCTTCTATCGGTATGTGACAGCAAATCTCAGAAAGTACTGTACGGATTTTGATACACTGATTCACGAGGAAGATGTTTGGTAAATTTGGAAATTTGTGGTAAGTTCTACAGGGCGAAACTGCTGAGTTCATCGGTCTGTAGGGCTTACACACTACTTAATCTAACTTACTTTTACGCTAATAAGGCCAACTCACGCACCCATGCCCGAGGGTGAACTCGAACCTCCGCGAACCGTGGCCTTAGACCGAAAGGCTACCCCGCGCGACAGATGTGTGTATTTGCATATCCGCTAAGCGAGGTAAGTCGTGCTCGTTGCTGTTTAGTGCGAATCCTGGACGAATCCCTAGCTATTTACTAATAGTCATTGGTTAGCAGTGAACATTATTACGAAATGCTTGTGGCGAGCCTGCGGGCCATCGCAATCTGCCCCCGATCAAATTCAGATAGATCGCGCGCCACACGGAAAGCACGCTCTCTGATACTACATGCAACCTCCGTGCATTTGACTAGCACTCATTCCTCGCCAGGTGACGCTGCCATCGCCTGAACAGATTAAGTCGGTGGTCATAATGTCTTGTCTGATATATTAAAAAATTAATTGTACGCTATACAATTCGCTAGTAGCATATAAACGCAAGTTACCATAACAAAAGGAATACACAAACTCGCATAAACGATTTATTAGTATGTATTAGAAGTCTCGTTCCATTTACGTGTTACACAAAATTATATCTTGCTCTGTCATAGAGACTGGTTTAAAATGCCTTTCCTACATAGGTTTGTTAAATCCATATATATCCACAACATTAGGGTCCAGACGACCTGTGCCCCTAGCTACACTTTCTAGAGAAGGCTTTGTCTTTTCACGTTCCTTTCACCATCCCCGAATACCAGCCTCTGCATCCTTTCCGGTAGGAGCAACTGAGAAATACAACAACGCTTCGCGGTATTTGTCCACATGGCCCAGACTTCGCATACCTCTGGACTTTCAATGGACTTGCTTTAGTGTGTACGACGAGTAACTAGAAAGAAAGGAATCGTAATTTGTACCAACATTCGCTTTTATTCATGTTTCGAGATCGTAGAATAATAGATATATACAGCTGTTTAATGACCTGAAATGTTTACATACTTCTCGGAAAACAATGCCTCTGTCCTCCGTGCTCAGAATCAAAATTTCACGATGTGGGGGACACAAAAACATTTACGATCTTGTGGTACAACTGTAATTTAGTCTTATCATTCCTACCGTCCACGTAACTTATGCATCATCATTTAATGTTGCCTTAGCATCAATACCTAATTCATTAAGACTCAAGTGATCATCCAGAAGTTCACACCGTCATAGAAGTACCAAACGCAGGGTTGGATAGTTGCCTCGTTCTGTATTACTACTTTCTACATTCAACATCTTGAGGAACAAGCTCGTTTAGGGTCGAATCATCTATAATTCTTTTTGTGGAAGCAACTTCATATCCTTGATTAAAGCGTCGCATACTGAGAAAAGCACGTGTAACAAAGTGTTCCATTGGCCTTCTACCTTGTATTTGAGTGATTTGGTGAATCTCTCTGAAAGACCATCTCTCTTACAATACGTCACTAGCGCTTTACACCGTCTCTCCTACACAAGCTACTTCCCACTCTGATGCTAAAAACTCCGACTTAAAAGAATGTTTGAGCAAAGTGCTAAGACAATGAGAGGCGCAAGGACGTCTACTAAAGTCTTTCAGAGTTGCCACTGTATTAGAACACTGATCTGTTACGAAAGGTGCTGACTCGCTAAATCCTCACAAATCTTCAAGGACTCAAAACGGTGAATACGGTGAATAAGCTCCGGTAAAACGTTAACTGCTGTTTTTTCCACATCGGGCTGTAAACAGTATTCTGTTTTCCATGTGCCACGTTTTACTAATAGTGGTCACAGATACTGAAGTGTACGTAATTTTGTGTGCCTCATCAATCCACAAAGCAGTTGGAAAGAAGCTCTTTTATCGGTAACAGTAGCAGTAACTCCAGAACCAGTACGTTTTTAAAACCGCGTGCAGTGGACTTTACTCAATTCTTAAACGTAGTCGGATGAGGAGTATAGCTTCCACATGGACTCCACAATCCACTTCATCTCCTACAGATATGAGTGCTTAGTCCTTTGAAAACCTGGGTCATCAATCGTACCGAATGGTCTAAGATCTTTGCAGCACTTATCACTGAATCACAAATAGCGCGCTTTTCATATGCGTTGCTTCATTATCTACTGCTATAACCAAGTCAATACATACTGTTTTCAGTGGAATAATGTAAGTTTTAATGGCCATAGATGACGAAATGAAAATCAGTATGGGTTTGCAACAACGTAGGTCAAGAAATTACACGTTTATTTTTATACTGAGAATGAGCTTTTTTCATGTCCTCTGTTACTTAGTTAACAAAACATTGCCGACCGTTGTGGCCGAGCGGTTCTAGGCGCTCCACTCTGGAACCGCGCTGCTGCTGCGGTCGCAGGTCCGAATCCTGCCTCGGGCTTGGATGTGTGTGATGTCCTTAGGTTAGTTAGGTTTAAGTAGCTCTAAGTCTAGGGGACTGATGACTTCAGATGTTAAGTCCCATAGTGGGTAGAGCCATTTGAATTTTTTTAATAAAATACTGTTTCAGGATTCTGTCGCAATTATAACTTCATGATCAAGTTAATGAGATGAATCTTAGAAAACTGTGCTGAGCTTTGGCAAAAAACGCAAGTTTCAACGTGGTGACAAGAGAAGTATAGATGTTACTCAAAGCTCGCTACGGGTAAGACACTCCAGCAAGATTTAGCAAAGGAACGAGTCGACCAATAGGAAGCGACCGCAGAGCCTTCTTTCTCAGGCTCGTTATACTCGAAAAAAACAAAGGCCGATGTACGGGGCCAATGAGATGTACGGACGTCACGCTAGTCGGCTTGTCCGTCGCACTTGGTGAACGCCCGGCTCCGTTCAGGGCCCACGAGAAATCGATATTTCACTGAAGAAGTACTCGCTAAAGGTGTTAATTTTGCCGTGTGCTATCGAAAACTTGCATGCATTTTAAACATGCAGTCGAAAATTGTTAAACTCGTCTGAAATAGTTATTCGTTCCCCACCGGAGACGGCTGCCGTCACACGTAAGATCTGCACTGTCAAGTGCTGTGACGTAGCCGCCACTGCCTGAGTTTCTAGTGAGCCTCGCCAGTATAGCACTGACGTATCAGAGACACCATGATTTGAAGATAACCATCCCCCAACGTTGGACTCGTACTCGCTCCGTTTCTGATCTCAAATGGGCGCCCAACTGTATAGGAATTACGTTCAGACTGCGTGCTGCAGAATATGCGTTGTTGTTCGTATTAATGTCATGATTTGCTGTTAGGCGCCGCGCTGGTACTACTACGGCGACGTAGGATTGAAATATAAGCATCATATGTATATACGAAGATGGTATCTGTTCTTTCGGACCAAGCAGCTCGTTAGAATGAAATTATAATGAAATGAACACCCTTAGCCGCGTACAGACGTTGACGTCTAAGGGGACAGATGAAAATGTGTACCCCCGACCGGGACTCGAACCCGGGATCTCCTGCTTACAGGGCAGACACTCTATCCATCTGAGCCACCGAGGACACAGAGGATATCGCGACTCCAGGGATTTATCTCTGGCACGCCTCCCGCGAAACCCACATTCTCAACGTATTGTCCCAGACTACATTCGTAGTGCCTACGCCCATTATACTCATTACTCGCGGCGCGTTGCCGATTCCCGAAAGAATTCGGGCACTGTTTGTGCAGCCGCGCTGTCCTCTGTGTCCTCGGTGGTTCAGATGGATAGAGCGTCTGCGATGTAAGCAGGAGATCCCGGGTTCGAGTCCCGGTCGGGGAACACGTTTTCATCTGTCCCCGTTGACGTATGTCAACGGCTGTAAGCAGCTAAGGGTGTTCATATCTTTGTAATTTCATTCTAACGAGCTGCATGGTCACCGATGGTATCTGTTCTTTCGGGCATGTCCGAAAGAACAGATACTATCTTCGTATATATATAGTTAAGGCTCACCGGCCACTTGACCCTCTTCTTCTTCTGTGCGAATACACAAACATTGCCCGAACTCTTACGGAAATCGGCAATGCGCCGCGAGTAATGAGTATAATGGGAGTAGGCACTACGAATGTAGCCTGAGACAATACGTTGAGAATGTGGGTTTCGCGGGAGGTGTGCCAAAGGTAAATCCCTGCAGTCGCGCTATCCTCTGTGTCCTCGGTGGCTCAGATGGATAGAGCGTCTGCCGTGTAAGCAGAAGATCCCGGGTTCGAGTCCCGGTCGGGGTACACATATTCATCTGTCCTCGTTGACGTATGTCAACGCCTGTAAGCAGCTAATGGTGTTCATTTCATTGTGATATAAGCATCAGTTTGTATTACATACGCAGACAGTCAATATGGGTCTGGCCAAAGTAGGCAGAGCTTTTATCAAAACATCAGCAATAGATGTAGTGCTCTTCTCGAGAGTCGATGCATTAAGGGAATTCAGAGGGGTTCTCTTTCCGCACATGATTCGGAAGTTTGAATTAACTGGTGATTTTGGAGTTACTCCTGGGAGAGGCTGAGGGCCAATTGCGCCACAAATTGTTGAAGAAGTTATTGTTGCTATAGCTGGGAATACTGGAAGCAATGTGCAGTCATCAAGCAATGCACGAGCTGTGTCACGATAGCTGAACTATTCTATGGTCCACCATTCGAAAAATACTTAAAACATTTGGGGAAAAAATTCCAAGCTGGGGTGGATGCAGATGGTCATCACATTGAGGAACGTTCGTAGCCTGGAACGTAAGCATGGTACGAAATTAACAAACATTACCCTCTCATATGGAAATTAAAATGTATTTCTTGCACTGGTTTATTCACTACTTTTCTTCCGCATGTCCTTACAAATGTTTCCACAAAGTTTCGTTGTGCTGTGATCATTTATTGTTCTGCGGACCCTCTCAAATAGAGTAAGTTTAATTATAACCACGCTGTACGACACAACTGCTGCATGAATCCGAAAGAGGAAACGCCGTAAAAATGGAGTACATTTTAATCGCAAAAGTACCTGCCCCGCCGGGTAAGGCTATTGCAAGCAGAGTAGTGAATTTTTGAAATAAAAAAATGCTAATTTAGTAAACAGATTTCAACTGAGTCTTAAACAATTTCGATCGAAGTCCTAGTTTCGATTTTTGTCAAGAATTGCAGAATTTCATAGATAATGCAGTTTAGTGGATACCTGGACCTACCAGGTAGTTATACTTGAAGTGCACCTACTTACTTCCCTTGTTGGCTGTAATTATCATAAGGCAACGAAATATGGTAGATATTTTAATGCGTTAATGCGGAACCGATTTACTCTGGAAAAAAGTTATTTCCAGTCCTGACCACCAGTTGCAAATCAAGCGCTTTTGAATGCAACAAAGACGTACACAAATGTTTTCATACGTAATGGATTAGGAATGGGACGTTGGTAGCAAAGGTCAACCATGTGAGAAAGGCATGTTGTTGATTTTAATATTAACTGCCGCTTACACAATTTGTTCAGTATGAGCACCGGAGACGTCAGTAAAACGACGTGATCAGCAGTTGCTCGCAACAGTTCCGGTGGAAAGTGACGATCGTATACCTGTATACTGGCCTTCAGATCAGGTAGAGAGCGAACGTTTTCATTGTAAATGAGTTCTTTCAGATATCTCTATAGCCAAGAGTCATATGGATTCTGATCAGGTGATCTTTCACGGCGTACGTCTGTAAAACGTCTGCAGATAACATGTTCGTTGAATATTGCATTGTGCAGATGTTACACCTGGCGAGCGGCATGAGCTGTTGCCCCACCTTGCATGAAAACGAAGGAGAGCACAATAGCGTGAAGACGTCACAGTAGACGTGACAGGGTCTTCGGGTGTATTCTCTTCAAAGACGAACAGACCGAAAGTTAAGGTGCTTGTGAATTCGCACCATACAGTCATATACGGCGAGTGAAATGGCTCTTAGTCCACAACTCGCAGTTTAACTGTGCTGCAGATTGGGGAGTTCTGTTTATTCGCAGCACCCTGTAATGTCAAATGTGTCTCATTACTCCATAGAAAATTGCCTAGCCACATGTCATCAACTTTGATCCGTCCCAGAAACGGAAGAGCAAATTCAGGAAGGTTTTTACGGGTCATGAGGTTTCAGTTGCTGCACCTTCTGGATCTTGTACGGGTTGCAGTGTAAATTATCCGCAAAACGTTTCGTACTGTTTACCATGGGATGGACAGTTTCCGTGACACTGCACGAGCACGAGCACAGATGGCTCTGAGCACTATGGGACTTAACATCTATGGTCATCAGTCCCCTAGAACTTATAACTACTTAAACCTAACTAACCTATGTACATCACACAACACCCAGTCATCACGAGGCAGAGAAAATCCCTGACCCCGCCGGGAATCGAACCCTGGAACCCGGACGTGGGAAGCAAGAACGCGCACGACCACGAGCTGCGGACACGACCCGGGCATGTGCCGTATGGTCAATTACGTCAATAGCAACTTCGTCGGTAACTTCCTCTGGGACAGGACGTCTTCCTCTTCCAGGTGCCACAGCAGGCTCACTCGTGTTTTTGAATGTCGTTATCACACCATTTAAACCATTTAAGGGGAGTTGGTGTGCCCTATCTCGACATTGTTAAATTCAGTGACTTGGCTTCACTGTATTTCAAGAACTACTGTAGCCACTGACATGAAACTTTTACAGGACTTTAAACTGTGTGTTCTGAGTCTACTGAACTACAATAATTGCATTTCAGCCACTGCTTTCGGACATACAATTTTTAAATTACATGGTTCAAATTTTGTGTACTTCTTTGCACGTTATCCTAAATAATTTTAATTATACATAAAATAATGTTCTTCTTTTAGTTCAATAGACTCAGGATGTGTATGTCATTACTCCCTGAAAATGTGCCTACTCTACTCGAAGTAGTTTCTGATATTTATGGAAAATGGAACAGAAAATGTAAACTTTCAGGAACGGCTTCTAAGGTTTCAAAAGACTGTAACTCAATTAATGTATGCTTAATTTTTTATTTTTAGTCATTCAGAAGCACCCTGCACCATACCGTATATCATCCTCTTGATCTTTTTCCAAGTTCTTTCTTATTTATGGAGTCCTTAGTGGCCAACTGTGCTGCATACTCTACGTTATCAATGCGAACCCTGTCCATCCGTTCAAGTTCTCTGATGCAGTTTCCTTCAGGATTAATTCCCATATGCTTTAGCACTTTCAACTTACCAGTGCTGTCATCATTAAAAGCAATAACAGCATCACTGACCCCCCACTTTAGTGTCTTCAGTCCAATTTTTGGTAAGCGAGTCCACATAAAATTATTGAACGACTCATTTGGATTTTGAGTCTGACCCCGCAGACGCTTCTTCAGTAATTCAGGATTTGCCAGGTCTCTGTAAATAGGTTTTATGATATCCATGACTACTGCTGGGATGGAATGTTTATGGCTGTATAAACTGTTTAAGTACTGGGCATTGTGGTAATTGCACCCTGAATCATGTCCAAGAGAGCAAAGGTGATGTACTGGTTTTTCATTAGTTGACAGTCTGTGGAAGAAGGGATCCGATACTGCCTGGTTCATTTTCAACAAATCCTAGTGGCCAGCCCATAATACTGCTGTAGTTCATCAATCATTTTGTTTGTCAGCCTGTCTCTTATAGTTTTACCATCAGAAAGTTTTCTGTCTCTCAAACTTTGTTTCAACTTCTTCAAACTTGTGCCCCTCCTCTTCTGGACATGATCAACACATTCTAGTTTTGTGATAATCTTCTCACAATAAGGCTGAGGGACTACTACACTGTTATATGCTTTTGAGTCTCCATCACCCAAGAACTTAGTGAAACACACTCCCATTTCGTTCACAGATCGACTAAAAATTTCAATAGCTGCAGAGGCCCCCATACCACCACTTGTTCCTTCATAATTTCTGTCATAGATACGCCCTTCTCCATTACCTGATTCACACATATAACAATCTTTGGATAAAAAGCTGGAAATCTATTACCTTTCCAGTATCCACAATGGTCACTGTAGCAACAGAACTCTTAGAACTGTAGCCGCACTTCTTCCAAGTGCCATCAAAAGCTACTGGTATGTCTGTCATTCCATCATTTAATTCAACAGTTTCGTTTGCAGGACCCTTCATGGACTCACATGCAACAGAATCCACAGCAGCTCCAATAAAACCTCCATACTTATCGGTTTTACAAGGTGGGCATGGCATATTCATCACGGCACGTTGTTTCTACCGCAATGTGTCCTTTGCCAATAGCTTTCATTTACTTCAAAAGAATTATCTTTACACTTATCAGAATTCCAAAACGTATGAGTATATTTACAGCTGGCATAATTAATGATACGTTTTCTTGCTAGTCCATTTGATACCTCAGTGTCTTCATGTAAATTAACTGGTCCTTCACATATTTTACAACACACACATTCACCTAACACCCTTGTTAGGATGTGTAAATCTATCGGACTGTGACCTAACCAGCCATTTACATCACTTTCGTTTTGAGAAAACAATATTTTATTTTAATTTTAGAAGCAACAATCGGTGTTTCTCTAGATACTGATGAGTTTGCCTGTATTTCATTGTCTGTAACTTCCCACACCACATATTGAACACAATGCTTCCCTTTATTCGAAAATCTATTTCCACGAAACCCACGTTTCTTAAAAACCCTTCGTTTTGGTTTCATACTTTACTTTTTGAGAGATTTACCCTCTATTCGTCAGTTTTCCTTGCAAAAACGCTAGCACTTCGACATACAATGCGTGTTTATACTATGAAACGATAAGATACTGTTTTTGCCAGTGCTACCAACACAAACATGTAATTTAAACTTTATGACAAAGCAATCAACAGCCTTCTACATAAAAAATTACCGATTTCATTAGATCTTGAAGTAATTTACATAAAAATTTTAACATTTTCACCGGTGTAGATTATATTTAAAAAATAAAGTACTTCCCATGTGAGTTTATAAGTGATATATACATCGTTTTATTCGGAAAATGGCGAATTTTATAATTAGATAAAAATCCGAAAACGTGAAAAAAATTCCTTTCTAACCCCCGTTAATGATAGAAAGCCTCCCCTCACATCTTTCCGTCGGCGATTCTCTCTCAGTATAGCACAGTAATTGCCGTCGTTCACATAAAACAGTTTCACTAACAACACAGGGTCTCTCTTCTCGATATACATACTGTTCACTCAGGTTATGGCTTGTCAACTGACACTGTGGGTGTCATAGCGTCATAAAAACGTTGTACACTGTCAGATTTGCGCATGGTGTTCACAACTAGAACAAATCATTTTTCCAGCATAAATCGGTTTCGCATTAATGTATTAACATATCTACAAAGGTTCTCTTCCATACGGTAACTGCAGCTCACAATGGACATTCGTGAGTAGCTGCACTTTAATTATAACTATCCAGTACGTTTGTTCCAATAGCAGCTCTTCATTAGTCTTGATGCGGTCGGCCACGAACTCTTCACTTGTGCCAAACTCTTCATCTCAGAATTGCAATTGCAACCAACGTCCTCAATTATCTGGTGGGTGTATGCCAATCTCGGTCTTCATCTACAGTTTTCTCGCTCTACAGCTCCCTCTAGTAGGATGGAAGTCAGTCCCTGATGTCTTAATAGATGTCCTATCATCCTGTCCCTTCTCCTTGTCAGTGTTTTCCACATGTTCCTTTCCTCTCCGATTCTATGCAGAACCCCCCCCCCCCCTCCCATTCCTTGCCTTAACAGTCTACCTGATGTTCAACATTCGTCTGTAGCAGCTCATCTCAAATGCTTCGATTCTCTTCCGGTTTTCCCACAGTCCATGTTTCGCTACCATATAATGCTGTGCTCCAAACGTATATTCTCAGAAATTTCTTCATCAAATCAAGGCCTTTGTTTGATACCAGTAGACTTCTCCTTTTGCCAATGCTAGTCTGCTTTTGACGTCCTCCTTGCTCTGTCCGTCATTGGTTATTTTGCTTCCAGGTAGTATAATTCCTTAACTTCATCTACTTCGTGACCATCAGTCCTGATGTTTGTCTCTGTTCTCATTTCTACTACTTCTGATTACTTTCGTCTTTCTTCGAATTATTCTCAGTCCATATTCTGTACTCATTACACTGTCCATTCCATTCAGCAGGTCATTTAATTCTTCTACGCCGCGCGGGATCAGCCGAGTGGTCTTAGGCGCTGCAGTCATGGACTGTGCAGCTGGTCCCGGCGGAGGTTCGAGTCCTCCCTCGGGCATGGGTGTGTGTTTGTCCTTAGGATAATTTAGGTTCAGTAGCGTGTAAGCTTAGGGACTGATGACTTTAGCAGTTAAGTCCCATAAGATTTCACACACATTTGAATATTTTTTGGATTATTTTTCGCTTTCACTCAGGATAGCAATGTCATCAGCGAGTCATATCATTGATACCCTTTCACTTTGAATTTTATTTCCACTCCTGAACTTTCTTTATTTCCATCATTGCTTTTTCGATGTACAGATTGAACAGCAGGGGCGAAAGACTACACCCCTGTCTTTCATTTATATTACCAAACTCGCTAAATGCAGATTAGACGGGATGTGATGGTCAGGCCTTATGGGCGGAGAAGCTACTGACCATCTCCTACTGCTTACCACATCACATCGTACTGAGGCATGGACAACAGAAAAACGCTTCTAGAACAAAGGGTACCGCAGGGAAACAAGCATCTCCTAAATGAACCGGGAACAAAGACAACGGGAGGGGGGGGGGGGGGGGGGGGAAATCTGAAACAAATGTCTACGAATGCAAACTAAATATACAGAATTGGTGGCCAGGTGGACGCAATATACTATACTACAAATAAAAATGTCTGACTCATTTTGCGAAGAATAGAACAGTAGAATACTATTTCATTCTTCTACTGATATCACGCAACAACAGACCCCGTTTAACAGACAACTAAATATACAGAACTAGTGGCCAGGTGGACGCAATATACTATAGTACAAATAAAAATGTCTGACTGATTTTGCCAAGAATAGAACAGTAGAATATTATTTCATTCTTCTACTGATATCACGCAACAACAGATCCCGTTTAACAGACAACGTAACAAGAACTAAGTGCATTACTTACCTTATCAGACAATGTATGGACGCCACCTGAATCGTGTTACCCAATCACAGTGATATAACGAATGAAACTATTCCCGTAAACCATATCATAAGATTAGCGAGGAGGAGTAAAGAAAGAAAGATAATATCTGACAAGTCAGTTAACAAACGACAGGAACAATATATATGATACACAAAATTTCATCAAAGAGCAGATCGTGCTACATTTTATTATCAGACACAATTGTGCGTATCAATCCGGTTAATAACGAAGCTATATTAGATGGGTAACGCCATTAAGAATAATTACGCAGTCACTGAACAATGAAGCAGCAGATTTGTATGGAATACCCGTCGAATTTTACTTACATTGGTACCTGACAGGCCTGCAACTTTGAACACAGTTGTTAAATAATAGGATGAAAGGACTTTTCCGCAACATACTTCCTCAATATCAAACAAGTGCTCTTCACGCCTAATATTTTAGCCGAATATCGGACGTAGCAAGTCTATCATGGACCAGCGTTGGCTTTTACCAATTTTGATAAAGTCTGCGACGTAATTAATCACAGATTTTTAATCAATGTAATGCGAAACATTTGATTTCAGGATATGGTCGTTCGTATAATATAAGAGTGCATTTCGACACTCTCTCAGTTCGTAAGGTAAATAATCAAATAACTTGACCAGTAAAAGTTCAACAAACCATATGATAGCGTTGCCCCCTTGCCTACAAACGCAATAACAATAGAATCAGTGCTGAGAAAGTTACATAAAATCTATACGATTTACAAACCCTCCCAACCAATCCCTCATGTCACGCATATGCAGATGGGATCAAAGCTATTTGTATGAGCATCAACCAGGATCTGCATACAACAAGAAGAATCCGTAATACAGGGTAACCAGTGCCGTTATAAACCACCAAACATCGCAACTTGTGCTACTAGGACCACATAAGGACACCATGCAGGACACGCGATACAAATGACAGTTAGGGATGATTGCTTCGGTCAACTCGAATAAAATGGTAATGGCAAACTGGCAGGACAGACTCAGGTTAATACGAACAGTAATGAACAAATACAAGGTTAAAGAAATAGATTGACAGCAGGAGATATATATATATATATATATATATATATATATATATATATATATATATATATGTATTTATACAATAAGGCATACTATATTGCAACAACACTACCTAAACGAAAAGACGCTGTGCGAAGAGGCGTCGGAAGTATATGCAGATACAACATACTTCAGATCCGTTCCACATGGCTCGTCAACGTTCTCATCTAGGAAGACTTGGCTTAAGAAACCTACAGTCACAATGCACTCCATAATTCATTGAGAGAAGATTAAAAATAACTGAAAGCTGTTCAGATATGAAGACAAAAAATACCTAGTGTATGTGAGCCATATGAATAAAAATATGCATCGCGTGATAAAGTATGGTATTGAACTCAGTTAT
Organism: Schistocerca gregaria; assembly: GCF_023897955.1. Taxonomy (NCBI): domain Eukaryota; kingdom Metazoa; phylum Arthropoda; class Insecta; order Orthoptera; family Acrididae; genus Schistocerca; species Schistocerca gregaria. The sequence goes on along the minus strand of NC_064923.1, from coordinate 189,509,718 downwards.
ATACATTGAAGCTAAGCTAACGACTTGCGCAACATCAATACTACAAACATATACAAGGCACTCACTCAGGCAGGGTAACTGCCCAAATCCCATTACCAAAAGGAATCCCACACTTAGAAAAATATCTGGCAAAGCAGCGATAATTCGATAATTCCAATAAAAATTCTCTCAATCTGGTACGATGCAGGAAATGACGCGAGAAACGGAGACCCACGACGAACTGCGCAATCTGTCTACCGCTGGGCACTTTATGGCACTTAATAAAGTGCTCATATCAAACGGTAATATGGAACAGGACCAGAAATAAACGAGTAACAAACAGAACAGCACAACACACAATATCAATCGCATATTTCTCCTGGATCAAACTGTTTTCCAAATACAAAAACCGCAGCTGTGCTTGGCTAATGAAACACTGTGTTTGTTGTGTGGTATGTAAAGGGCACTGTCATTAGAAGAACACACACCACAGAACGCCACGAAGGACTAGATTAGATTAGTACTTGTTCCATACATCGTGAATACGACACTTCATAATGATGTGGAACGTGTCAGGTTAATAAAAGGTGCCTATACAATTACACTAAATATTACATGACACCTAATATTTTTTTTATTTTTTTGTGGGTGGTGGAGAAATTACCCACTTACTATATCCAAAAATTCCTCTAATGAGTAGAAGGAGTTGCCATTAAGAAATTCTTTTAATTTCCTTTTAAATACTATATGGCTATCTGATAGACTTTTGATGCTATTAGGTAAGTGATCAAAGACTTTTGTGCAGCATAATTTACCCCCTTCTGAGCCAAAGTTAGATTTAACCTTGAGTAGTGAAGATCATCCTTTCTCCTAGTGTTGTAGCCATGTACACTGCTATTACTTTTGAATTCGTTCAAATTGTTAATAACAAATTTCATAAGTGAATATGTATATTGTGAGGCTACAGTGAAGATCTCTAGCTCTTTAAATAAGTGTCTGCATGATGATCTTGGATGAGCTCCAGCAATTATTCTGATTACACGCATTTGTGCAATGAATACTCTTTTACTCAATGATGAGTTATCCCAGAATGTGATGCCATACGAAAGCAGAGAATGAAAATAGCCATGGTAAGCTAATTTACTCAGATGCATATCGCCAAAATTTGCAACGACCCTAATAGCATAAGTAGCTGAACTGAAACGTTTCAGCAGATCCTCAGTGTGTTTTTTTCCAGTTCAGCCCCTCATCAATGCATATACATAGAAGTTTTGAATGTTCTACCATAGCTACCGATTTCTGATCGAAGTCTATATTTATTAGTGGTGTCATTCCATTTACTGTGTGGAACTGTACATACTGTGTTTTGTTCAAGTTTAATGAGAGCCCATTTGCAGAGAACCATTTAATGATTTTCTGAAAAATATCGTTTACAATTTCACCTATTAAGTAAATAGCTATACAGGGTTTTCAGCTGGCGTACCAATAGGTTTTAAGCAACTAACAATGCCTTGAAATACTATGTGCTAGATTTTTATATTCCCTCGCTTGCTATGCACAAACTATTAGTCCTACAGAAAAATGAATCGAACCTTTTCGTAGAAGGATTAATATAGTTACATTTTGCACCGGGATACATTTTCTCAAGAGGCTGCAGTTTTCGAATTATTCAAGAGAAACGTACAAAGATGAGCCACAAACATGTTTTTCTTCAATAACACGAAAACCGTAGTCTCCAGCGAAAACGTATACCAGTACAAAATTTAATGACATTTGCCTACAAGGTCCTGTTCAACGATTTTTATTTTTTTTTTTTTTGCCACCATACAGATTATGAAGATTGGTAATGGAATGGTAAGTTTTCGTCTGACGCTATTTATTTATCGTATGATGATACAAAGACTGGGTCAAACACATAATTTTAAGAGTATACAATGTAAGAGATGACAAGTAAAATACATGTACAGAATCAAATGTTCAAAGTATTATGCTACATTACCTACACATTGCACAAGTTCTTAGATTTCTAAGTCCAGTTGAGCCCTTCAGGTGATGCATGGTGGATGTCATTTATTAATTCCCCAAAGGCTCGTTTCGGGCATTCACCAACAATGTGATTAATTGTTTGCAGGGCAGCTCCACAGTCACAACATGGAGATGTTGCCAAGCCCCATTTGTGCTTTAGATATCCGCAGTTCCCTTGTCCTGTTCGGATGCGGTTGATGGTTCTCCGCTGGCGTCTGGGGAGTGTGAAACCTGGAACTCGCATGGAAGGCTTTACAACCAGACGGCCGTAGAACACTGACAATTCTTCCCACTGACTTCTGCATACTTCGCTGATGCTAAAGTCGGAGGGTTCAAGATGTCGTACAGTTCGACAAGGTGGTTTCCTTGACTTCAGACGCTGATGTTCTGCTATTAATATATCGCTGTGTACGGGTAGCTGGGGGTTCTTCTGAATGATTCTCCAGGTCTGATCTTCGTACAGCTGGAGGTCGGGTGTTACTTTGGTAGCCATGCAGTTTGAGTGCTACGTATGCAGCCTGTGATAAGTCGCATTGTCTGATTGAGATGCGTGTCTATCTTGCTACAGTGAGCACCGTTAATCCAAGTTGGACAACAGTATTCAGCGACAGTGTATGATAGTGCCAAAGCAGGTGATCTTAGGATTTGAGCGCTGCAACCCTGGTGGTACCAGCAATCGTCTGAATGGTATTATTACAGATCTTCACTTTTGCGGCCACGTTAGATAGATGTTGTCGGAAAGTTAGGGACCTATCGAGTGTTATTCCGAGGTACTTCAGTGTGCTGCAGTACTTCAAGGTTTGGCCTCGGAGTTTAACTTGTGGTTTATAGTCAGAGTGCCAGTTCCATAGGTGGAATGCTGAAATAACAGTTTTCTGAGGGTTTAGGCAGAGACACCATTTCCTGAAGTATGTGTCCAGGATTTCCATGTTGGCAGTTAATGTGCTTTCAGCAGTGGGGAAACTGGAGATCTGGGTTACCAAACAGATGTCATCAGCGTATATGAATTTCCTTGAGGTTGTGGCTGGCAGGTCATAAATGTATAAATTGAAAAGGAGAGGGGCCAATACAGATCCCTGAGGTAGTCCATCACTTACTTTGAAGACATTGCTTCTATCGTTATTAGAGTAAATCTGGAAAAATCTATTGCTTAGCATTTTGCTATGTAGGTTTGTGAGTTTCTGATACTGAATGATGCTTACAAATTTTAAGCGAAGGCCTTCTAGCCATACAGTGTCGTAGGCGGCGGATAGATCCAAAAAAGCAGCTATGCTTACGCATTTCTTCTCATATCCATTTTCAATATAGGTTGTTAATGCAAACACTTGATCATTACAGCTTCTACCAGGCCTGAATTCAGCTTGCTCTATGGGTATTTGTTTATTAATCGTTTCATAGATCCTGTTGGAGATTAGTCGTTCAAGTTGTTTGTAAGTAACGCTTAACAGAGCTATTGGGCGGTAACTTTGTACTTTTGTTGGGTCTTTGTTCGGTTTAAGGATTGCTATTAGCTTGCTTTTCTTGAATAATAGAGGGAGATTTCCAGAGGAGAGAATGTCTGCGAAGAAGTTAGGAAGCCATTTGATAGTTACTGGTCAACAGTCTGTGAGAAATTCAAGGTACATTCCATCGAATCCAGCTGCCTTCCCAACTTTCATGTTTGTGATGGCATCTCTTACTTACTCTACATTGAATGGATTGGAAAATTTAGAGGAATCTGGGGCTGTTCTTTTCTAGGCGTTGAGATGAGTTTTGAGTTCCCTTCTTGTCTGCTTATCCTCTGGGCTCTTGGAATTTGAGGTTAGGTGGTTGGCAAAATCATTCAGCTTGATGGCAGTTTTAGGTCTCACCGGTGTTGAGTTCGTTGCATCCAGTTTTCTGATAACAGACCAAGCTTTACGACTTGAATGTGTGTGGTCGAATGATTCTACGGTTTCGTGCCAGTTCTCTGTCCTGTTCTCATCAAGTGACTACAGAAGATCCGTAGCTTAGTAGTTACTGTGTATTTGCTTGATCCGTCTGATATTGTTATCTGTTTGTTTTTTTTTAATTCAGTCCAGTTAGCTTTCTTTAAATTCCACCATGGTTTCGAATGCGACTGCACACATTCCAGTCTCTAGAATAAAAGGTCTGTGCTGACTGTGAGGGAAATCTTTAGGTATTGAACGGCGTATCTGGGTATGGGTGCTGTGAAGCAGAGTTGTGAAAGCACAGATCAGGTGTATATCCTCTGTTCCAACATCCTGAATGAAAGGCAGGTGGATCCTTGGCATCGAAAACTAATTCCTAGTCTGACGCTGACAGCAGTCGAGCGGTTTCTTGTGGACGCAATGGTACACATCCACGGAGCTACACGTCCAGCCGCTCTGTACTAGGAGCCCCCTCTGCTGTCGCAATACAGTACGGCCAGCGGCAACCTCTCAGCCTACTTATGCTTGGGGCCTCTACGCTAAGATTAATAATATCAACAAAAAAAAGAAACTATATGAATATGTTTCGATTAAGGATGCGAACATTAATCTATTAACAACGTAGGAGCCTTTTATATAAGTGATCTTTCGGAACTACGTAACAGAAAGAAATTTACGTTATTTATTACGTAAAAATCCATAATCCAAAGGATGAAGACGCGAGAAAATACACCTAAAAAGTTTTGGAAGCCGTTCATTAAAAAGTCACTTTTCATGTTATTCATTTTACTTGAGATCTGAGTCGCTAAGCAGCTATAATGATGTTCTGTATTATGGTTATCAAGTGCTAAGCTTACTACAGTCTTTGGCTGGTGAAGATGAAGGTATGTCTCTAGGTTATACTTTGAAGGTATAGTGAGGTGGCCAATTGGAGGATGCGTAGGTAGAGTCGCGTGTTTGAATGCCTCGTTCAATGAGAGACAATACTTCACTAATTCTGTTTTCTGTTTCTGCTCTTCTGCGGACGACTGATGTTTCCTGCATCCCGGCGTACGTCGGAGTTGCCTTATGTATGCTGTGTAGGGGCTACGTTCCGATAGCCATTCTCAAGCCACAAACTACCATGATTGTTGTGAAATCCTAGCATGCTTGTGCAGCTTAGTGTAATGTTATCTGCAAAATTTTCAGGTTTGTAGACTAATCTACAGTCCTCTACAGACGTAACTTTCGGTGATCAAAAACTTAGATATTGTTCCCTGCTCGCTTCATGGTACCGTTATTTCACTTGTCCATCTGTGAGATAAGTGCACTTGATTGGTTTCACTCTCGACGATTTAACATTGCGTAAAGCATTCTGGCGTATATGCACTTTCGTTCTGATTTTCATGTATCGTGGGCTCGTGTACCTCGTGGTCCATCATAGGACGATTACAAATGTGCTGTTTGTCTTTACTCACTGAACTGCTTGTTAATAATCAGTAATTTTACGGAAACATCTTTTGATTTCCTTTCTGTACCCAGTCATTCATGCACTGAGGTGACGAAAGTCATGGGGTGCCGATATGCACGTATACAGATGGCGATAAGAACACGTACACTGAATATACACTGAAGAGCCAAAGAAACTGGTATACCTGCCTAAAATCATGTAGGGCCTCCGCGTGCATGCAGAAGTGGCGCAACACGACGTGGCATGGACTCGAGTAATGTCTGAAGTAGTGCTGGAGGAAACCATGAATCCTGCAGGGCTGTTCATAAATCCGTAAGAGTACGACAGGGTGGAGAGCTCTTTTGAACACCACGTAGCAAGGCATGGCCTGCCATATATGCACAGTAATGTTCATGTCTGGGGAGTTTTGTGACGAGTGGAAGTGTTTGAACTCAAAAGGGTGTTCCTGGAGCCACTACTCGAATTGCCCAACTCCGTCAGAATGCACTATGGACATAAATGGATGAAGGTGATCAGACGGGATGCTTATGTACGAGTCATGTGCCAGAATCCTACTTAGACGTATCAGGGGTCCAGTATCACTTCAACTGCACACGCCCCACACCATGACAGAACCTCCATTCACCTGAACAGTTCCCTGCTGAGATGCTGGCTCCATGGATTCCTGAGGTTTTCTCCATACTAGTACACGTACATCCGTTTGATACAATTTGAAACGAGACTAGTCTGCCCAGGCAACACGTTTCCAGTCATCCACTGTCCAATGTCAGTGTTGACGGGCCCAGACGAGGCATAAGGCTTAGCGTCGTGCAGTTATCAAGGACACACGAGCGAGCTTTCAGCTCCGAAAGCCCATATCGATGAGGTTTCGTTGAATGGTTCGCACGCTGACTCTTGTTCATGGCCCAGCATTGAAATCTGCAGCATTTTGTGGAAGGGTTGCACTTCTGTCCCGTTGAACGATTCTCTTCAGTCGTCGTAGGTCCCGTTCTTGCAGGGTCTTTTTCCGGCCGCAGCGATGTTAGAGATTTGATGTTTTACCGGATTCCTGATGTTCACGGTACACTCGTAAAATCGACGTACGGGAAAATCCCCACTTCATCGCTACTTCGGAGACAGTGGGTCCTATCGCTCGTGCGCCGACTATAACACCACGTTCAACCTTACTTAAAACTTGATACCCTGCCATTGTAGCTGCAGCAACCGATCTAACAAGTTCACCAATTACTTGTTGTCTTATATAGGCGTCGTCTATCGGAGCGCCGTATTCTGCCTGTTTACATATCTCTGTATCTGAATATGTGTACCTAGACTACACTTCCGGAAATGGAAAAAAGAACACATTGACACCGCTGTGTCAGACCCACCATATTTACTCCGGACACTGCGATAGGGCTGTACAAGCAATGATCACACGCACGGCACAGAGGACACACTAGGAACCGCGGTGTTGGCCGTCGAATGGCGCTAGCTGCGCAGCATTTGTGCACCGCCGCCGTCAGTGTCAGCCAGTTTGCCGTGGCATACGGAGCTCCATCGCAGTCTTTAACACTGGTAGCATGCCGCGACAGCGTGGACGTGAACCGTATGTGCAGTTGACAGACTTTGAGCGAGGGCGTATAGTGGGCATGCAGGAGGCCGGGTGGACATACCGCCGATTTGCTCAACACGTGGGGCGTGAGGTCTCCACAGTACATCGATGTTGTCGCCAGTGGTCGGCGGAAGGTGCACGTGCCCGTCGACCTGGGACCGGACCGCAGCGACGCACGGATGCACGCCAAGACCGTAGGATCGTACGCAGTGCCGTAGGGGACCGCACCGCCACTTCCCAGCAAATTAGGAACACTGTTGCTCCTGGGGTATCAGCGAGGACCATTCGCAACCGTCTCCATGAAGCTGGGCTACGGTCCCGCACACCGTTAGGCCGTCTTCCGCTCCCGCCCCAACACCGTGCAGCCCGCCTCCAGTGCTGTCGCGACAGGCGTGAATGGAGGGACGAATGGAGACGTGTCGTCTTCAGCGATGAGAGTCGCTTCTGCCTTGGTGCCAATGATGGTCGTATGCGTGTTTGGCGCCGTGCGGGTGAGCGCCACAATCAGGACTGCATACGACCGAGGCACACAGGGCCAACACCCGGCATCATGGTGTGGGGAGCGATCTCCTACACTGGCCGTACACCTCTGGTGATCGTCGAGGGGACACTGAATAGTGCACGGTACATCCAAACCGTCATCGAACCCATCGTTCTACCATTCCTAGACCGGCAAGGGAACTTGCTGTTCCAACAGGACAATGCACGTCCGCATGTATCCCGTGCCACCCAACGTGCTCTAGAAGGTGTAAGTCAACTACCCTGGCCAGCAAGATCTCCGGATCTGTCCCCCATTGATCATGTTTCGGACTGGATGAAGCGTCGTCTCACGCGGTCTGCACGTCCAGCACGAACGCTGGTCCAACTGAGGCGCCAGGTGGAAATGGCATGGCAAGCCGTTCCACAGGACTACATCCAGCATCTCTACGATCATTTCCATGGGAGAATAGCAGCCTGCATTGCTGCGAAAGGTGGATATACACTGTACTAGTGCCGACATTGTGCATGCTCTGTTGCCTGTGTCTATGTGCCTGTGGTTCTGTCAGTGTGATCATGTGATGTATCTGACCCCAGGAATGTGTCCATAAAGTTTCCCCTTCCTGGGACAATGAATTCACGGTGTTCTTATTTCAATTTCCAGGAGTGTAGTTTGTTTGGCGGTTCCGTGTAAAAGGGCAGTGCATTAGCGAACATGTCATTTGTATTCATTGATTCACTTAAAAGATTTTCGACGAGAATATAACTACTGGAATTAACAGGCTTTGAACTGAGAATAGTAGTTTGAACTAGACGCATGGGACGTTCCATTTCGTAAATAGCTAGAGAATTTAATACTCCGAAAACCACAATGTCAAGAGTGTGTCGAGAATACTAAATTTCAGGCATTATCTCTCACCAGAGACAGCGCAGTGGCCTATGGCCTTCACTTAACGACCTAGAGCAGCGGCGTTTGCATAGAGTTGTCGGTGTTAACGGACAAGCAACACTGGGTGAAACAGCCGCAGAATTATATGTGGGACGTATGACGAACGTACGCATTAGTACACTGCGGTGAAATGTGGCGTTAACAGGCTACGTATGGCAGCAGACAACCGAAGCGATTTCGTTTGCTAACTGCACGACAGCGCCTGCTGCGCCTTTCCTGCTCTCATAGCCATTTCGGCTGGACCCTAGACGACTGGAAAACCGTAGCCTAGTCAGATAACTGTCGATTTCAGTTGGTAAAAGCTGATAAGAGGGTTCGAGGCGCAGACCTCACGAAGCCGTGCACACAAGTTGTCAACAACGCACAGTGTAAGTTGGTGGTGGCTCCGTAATAGTGTAGGCAGTGTTTACAGGGAATGCACAGTGTCTTCAAGTCCAACTCAACGGAGCATTGACTGGTAATGGTTATGTTCGGCTACTTGGTAACCATTTGCAGCCTTTCATTAAATCAGGTTCCCAAGCAATGATGTAATTGTTATGGATGAGAGTGCGCCATCTCGTCAGTTTGAAGAACGTTCTAGACAACTTGAATGAATGATCTGGCCGCCGAGATCGCCCGACGTGAATCCCATCGAAAATTTATGGGACGTAATTGAGAGGTCAGTTCGTGCACAAAATACTGCATCGGCAAAAGTTTAGCAGTTATGGGTGTCATAGAAGCGACATAGTCCAGTATTTCTGCAGGGGACTACCAATGACTTGTTGAGTCCATGCTACGTTCAGTCGCTGCACTACTCCGGGCAAAAGGAGCTCCGACGCGATATTAGGAGGTGTCTCACAAACTGTCACACCAGTGTAAAATCAGTACAATATCTGGACTGCACACGTGCTCCTATACTCTTCCTTGACACTTTTACAGTGAATTCTACTTTCAATGGAATTATAAGTCACAGTGAAAACAATTGCTTTTAGCAGAAATATTTTCAATTTTTTACTTTGTTTCATAGCCCATAAGGTAAGTCAGTACTGCCGAGACTATTTCGCGCTATTCCAGATTATGTTCGACGTCACTGTTACACTTACGCTCTTTGTGGATAAATGTTAGGCTTACAACGCGAGGCTGTACATCCTTGTAATTCATGATCTGCCCATAAGGGAGTCACATTTACATTTGTAAATCATATTAGGATACTACCAGGCGTCATCGTAATCTTAGATTCATTAAAAATATTCGTTTCTCGCCCGTTTCTTTCATGTTGCACAATGAAAGCATGTCCTCCTCTTTGATATGTAAACTGAGTCGTGGTCAGTGAGGGTTAACAATTATTCTTGGGTCAAAATTTTCCATAAAATGTGTCACAAAGCAATTTCTTATTTTACTGACAAAAAAGGAATTTTAGTTTAGTTCAACAAATAGTTATGTCGTAGAGAAAGGAGAAAATCATCACTTTGTATTTCATATGTTATAGTTTATTTCCCTAAAACAGGAAAAAAAGAAGACATCTCATTTTCCGGAAGAACACCTTCTTTTATTGTTATAAGGTTACAAATGTTACTATTTTGAAAGAGAAAACACAGAGGTAATGGTAACGAAATCAGGTAAAAACAGATGATCTAACGGTAAAGCGATTGCCTGCAAATCTAAACGTCGAAGGATAGAATCCCAGACAGACCTTGGGATTTTCAGTCTGTCTTTAACATCACGTCACCTGTAACCGATGTAAAAATTCGCCAGGGGCGACACGTGGTTCGTATACGACGTTAAACTGTAGGGTAGCCAAGGGGCACTCAAGTCGCTGGAGCTGAATTGGAATATTTTCACCAAGCGACTGAGCCACACAGACTTCGTCTTATTCTTATTATTAGTAGTATTAGTAGTAGTAGTACAGAAGCATGCTTCGAGATGACTAAACTATATCTCTACACAGCAACTGATATCATATAGCTGCTGCTGCTGATGATGATGATGCATTACTCCAGGCTTACTTGCGAGACTGTGGAATATTGGGGCGTAGAAGTGGCTGCGTTTATGTTAATTGCAGTTTACATAAAACGAAATTTAGCTGCGTTGTGTGAAATACAGCGTTGCTATTACAGTGACTTCTGCCTTAAATATCTTTTACCTGCAATTTAATGTTACTACAACGTCGATTTTGTTGTAATTAAGTCATATTTTCGTGCTGGAGGGAGGGAAGGTGAGGATTTCGGTGTAAAAACATAGATGACAGTTTGGAGTATAACAACTACGAAGTAAAATTTTACTCTTCTGTGGCTCGTTTTAGCAGGAACTCATCGCCTGAAAGACTTTAAAATTTTTAAGTCTTATTTTGAAAACATGTTAGTTACAAACTAAGCGCTACTGAAACAGAAAGGAGAAATTTGTAGCCATGTGTGCATGAAAAACACGGACAATAAACTGTTTAGTCAAGAAGATAATAGAAGGTTTTGAAATGTGGAGCTACAGCAGAATGCTGAAGATTGTATAGATAGATCACGTAATTAATTTGTGATTAATTTGTGATTGCGATTAACAGAAGTGGTCGATTGCCAGGACACATTCTGAGAGATGAAAGGATCACCAATTTAGTACTAGAGGGAAGTTTACGGCTAAAAGTTACAGAGGGAGGCCAGGAGACGAATAAGTAAGCAAATTCCGAAGGAAGTAGGTTGCAGTAGTTATTCGAAGATGAAGAGACTTGAACAGGATAGAATGGCATGGAGAGCTGCATCAAATCAGTCTTCGAACTAAAGACCACAACAACAACATCATAAAAATAGATGGCCACTGACTATGGCACCATTTAAAAAAAAATGAAAGCCTTCCTGGCGATGACATTCTGTTGAAACTATTTTCATAACAACGTTTTAACAGCATTGCAGTGGTTATGTTTCAAAATGTCATTTATAAACGCTAGATGAAGCATCTATAGAACTGAAAGGTTAACGTGCTAGGGCGCCTAGGTCTGCAATAGACAGAAGATGGTAGGACAGTCAAGTGTGTTTCTTCTTTTGTTTACAGCATGTTAATAACAGGTGAACAGCAGTTTCGACTACATGCCTGATAAAGGCGCACTTGTGACTCTGGTAATTGTCCCGGCGTAAAGACTATTCCGTAAAGTTTTGGGGTTGAAGTCGCCTTATTGCCACTATATTTCTGCTCACAGCCATTCAGCAAACTTCAGATGAATGTTTTGTTCTGGAGATTGCTAATTCTTCACATTGCTAATTTTATATCAAAAGTTGGCGAGGAGATGCGTGCGCACAGGCTTCCGCTAGATGAGCGACCTCTATAGAGTTTCGCGCTATTGCTCCGTCTGTGGCGTGCGGGCGTATACGTAACAATGATACTATTTGCTCGCTGTCTTTCGGAATGGTGGCTCACAGAGGAACCTTTGTCGTATGCGTCTCTGCACCCATTTTTTATATAAGGTTATCGATGTGAACTGGCAATCTCCTCTGCAAAACACTCACCTGACAAAATCTGAGTAGTTGTCAACCGAAATATCGTGGGAAGAAGTCACGTCATCCGGCTGCAATTCCAAACTTCATGGAACATTCTTTTCGCCGGGAAAATGTCAAGAATCACATCAGGTAACCTCTTCGGGGAGAAGATAGCGTCACAAATCCAGAGGTTGTGTAAGTAACATAAGCGAGTGAGATGGTTAAATTCCTTGTGTTTTTTTACCGAAGTGGCAAAGCAATCGTCTCATTCTGAAGTTTGCCAGAGTAATACAATTTATGAAAAGCACCACTGTAAAATTCATCAAATGTAAGGCAAGCCCAGCACTAGTGAAGGAGAGGACGCCAGTTCAAAACAGCTGTTTTTCCTTCACATGGAGATTGCCTCGAATATGCCACCTCTCTTGTGGGAATGGTCGCACAGCATGACCCGGGCCAAGTAGGAGTGCGTCCATGAGGACATTATCGCAACAAAACGAATTTCGACGCCCCGTGGTCAAATCAGGGAATAAGGCAAACAATGTGACGCTGTCAGTGCTTGACAAAGACGAAATTTGCGCCTACGCCTAGAACCTTGGCTGAAACTGATTTTATTAGTATTGTCGGAGAAGTAGTTAGACTTCTTCCCAGTGACGCTGCAGAGGAAATAATTCGCGAAACTTGTCTCTCACTTACTAGAGATCTACCCCAGAAGGGAATCGTTTCCTCCATGGAAAGTCCCGCACTCCGCAAGCTACGAGAAGATCCTCACACGGTGGCCCTTCAAGCGGATACGGAAAGCGTCACTGTGCTGTTGCCACGTGGGACCATAAGATTTATAGCTTCTTGAGCAAACCAACGTACCGAAAGACTGATAAAGACCCCACAAGGGAGAGTACAAAGAAATCCTCTTGTTGAATACTCCTTCCCTTCCGCAAGAAGCGGCCAAAAAGATTTTGACCTCACAGCTTTGTTCGACCAGGTTATATCATCTTTCAAAAACACACAAAGAAGGTCTTCCAATACGTCCCATTTGAGCAATATCGGCACTGCAACGTATGACTTGGCTAGACATGTTGTGTCTTCACTGAGACCTTTGGTGGGAAGTGCTCGGATCATATTTGCAACTCCGGTTGAAGCGTCCCCTTTGGAAAATTATTAATGACTGTGCTGATAAACCTCTTACGTTATTTGATTTTCAAACAGCTGAGCAAAACTGAACGTACTCAGACATTTCTCTCTTTACTTATTCTGATCATCACAAAATTGACATACAATATTTTTAGCGCAATGCAATCTGACTTTCAATAATCCCTACAAAAGAATGGCCGTGACTAACAATAACCTGTACCTCTCATGAATCACTTACCTCACAAAAATCTTCGTTACTCGAACTGCTGCAATACAGCGAGCGCCAATACTGCCAGCTAAATAAAAGATTCTGACTACTGAAGGCACTAACTACTTATAGGCATAGTTAGCAAATGAAAGATTTTGGTAGAGAACAAACAATGTATTAACCTTAATAGTGTTCAAAAGTCATAATAGATATATTAGTTCATGACATCCAGTCCTACAAATTTCGTTTTTCTGACGGACACACGTCCAGATCGTCCGCTCTCAAAACTCTGCCATCTCTCTCCCCACGTCCACCACTGCTAGGCGACTCACCTCCAACTGCGCAAAGCTATGCGCTGTTCACATCGAACTGCCCAACACTACAATAGCGAATATTCCAACAATGCAAATCAGCCACAGACTGCACATAGCACAGTCAGTGATTTTCGTACAGAGCGCTACTTGGGGTTACCAACATAAAAACCTAAACAGCCCTACTTATACGGTGATTTTATTAACAGACTGAAGTCACTTCATCTCACCGAGTTGGACTTATTAATAAGCTTCGATGCCGTCTCACTCTTCACTAGTGTCTTATGGATTTATTGTCGCTCATCAGCAATAAGTTCAAAGCGCCCTTTCCTCATCCTATTTTAATTCAGCCATAAATACTTTTAGCAAATTGCCATGAGTAGTCCTCTCTCCCTTCTAAGTACTAAATCTGTTTGTGGAAGACTCTGAAGAGAAGGTACATAATTCGGCGGAAATTAAACCAAAACGCTTCCGACGAAATGTAGGAGATACTTTTGTAAGGTGCCCCCCAGAGCGAAGAAGAACAGTGGCGCTCTTTGTAGCATCTGAATTCCATCCACGAGAACATCAAATTTACGATGGAAGTGGAGAAGGGCGGGTCTCTGCCGTTTCTGGACGTCCTTGCTAGTCGGAATGCGGATAAGTCATTGGGGCATAGCCTACACATACAGACCTGTTTAGCAGGTGTCTAGCTGCCACCTCCCGTCGTCACATAGTACGGGCGTCCTAAGAACGTTGGTGCACCAGTCACAAGTTGTGTCTGATGGAGACAGCCTTGGAAAGGAGCTGGAACACCTACAATCTGTGCTCAAAGGTAATGGATACTCTCCACGTCATCACAACCTTAAGGAAGAGAAAACGTCACCACTCACAAGATCAAGAGGAAAAAGATCTGTTCAAGTGTCTTTATTTCCATATGTCGACAATATTTCGTCGAAATTAGGCGGAATCTTAAGGAAATATTATGTCAAAATAATCTTCCACCCACCCACATTGACTTGTGCTCTTCTTGGTTTGCGAAAGGACTGTCTGGCATTGAACGGAACTGGAATCGAAAGAGTACTTTTCCAGAGTGGCAAAGCCTGCATTGGTCAGAGAACGCGTGCATTACGTGAAAGGTGCGTTGTTAATAATCGCCAAATTCACCCTCCGCAACCCGTTACGTCACTCATAGCCGAGCATTGTATTTCCAGAGGACGTTCCGTGGATTACTCTGTCACTCAAATCTTCGCCTCGACGAGATCCTTCTGGGATTCACTTATTAAGGAATCGGAGCGTATAGAGCAAGATCTTATTAATCGTGATGGCGGTTGTCTACTATATAATGCGCGGGACCCGGTAATTTCTTTACCATCTTTCCAATGAAAATATTTTGAGACTAATGACACCTCTAGAGACAGTTAATGTTATTAATATGACATCTGAATTTTAACGCCACGAGCTCGCATTCCGAGAGAGAGCGCGCATGTAGCATCACCATTACGCATTTCGCGCATTGTGGGGCAATATTCGAAGAGGGTGCGAAACTCGACAGACGTCTCTCTTATGCAGCGGCTACATTCGCGCATGCGTGTCCGAGCCATTTTTAATGTAAGGTTAGCGATGTGAAGTAACGATCTCTAATGCAAATCACTCGCCTGAAGACAGCTGAATGGTTGTCTACCGAAATATCGTGGCAAGAAGTCGACGTCAGCCGGCTGCAATCCCGAAACTTCATGCGTTCGCTACTTACTGGGAATGTACAGTTTTATTTCCTGTGTATAAACTGTCAAGTCAGAAACTCTCCTTTTTTGTAGACTTGCATTTGTTTGTTACTTTTGTTTTCAGTCGGAAGACTGTTGCAGTCCTCGCTAGTCTCTCCTGTGCTACACTACTGGCCATTAAATTTGCTACACCACGAAGATGACGTGCAACAGACGCGAAATTTAACCGACAGGAAGAAGATGCTGTGATATGCAAATGATTAGCTTTTCAGAGCATTCACACAAGGTTGAAGCCGGTGGCGACATTTATAATGTACTGACATGAGGAAAGTTTCCAACCGATTTCTCATACACAAACAGCAGTTGACCGGCATTGCCTGGTGAAACGTTGCTGTGATGCGTCGTGTAAGGAGGAGAAATGCGTACCATCACGTTTCCTACTTCCATAAAGGTCGGATTGTAGCCTATCCCGATTGCGGTTTATCGTATCGCGACATTGCTGCTCGAGTTGGTCGAGATCCAGTGACTGTTAGCAGAAATGGAATCGGTGGGTTCAGGAGGGTAATACGGAACGCCGTGCTGGATCCCAACGGCCGCGTATCACTTGCAGTCGAGATGACACGCATCTTATCCGCATGGCTGTAACGGATCGTGTAGCCACGTCTCGATCCCTGAGTCAACAGATGGGCACGTTTGCAGGACAAGTATCTGCACGAACAGTTCGACGACGTTTGCAGCAGCATGGACTATCAGCTCGGAGACCATGGCTGCGGTTACCCTTGACGCTGCATCACAGGAGCGCCTGCGATAGTATACTCAACGACGAACCTGGGTGCACCAATGGCAAAACGTCATTTTTTCGGATGAATCCAGGTTCTGTTTATAGCATCACGATGGACGCATCCATGTTCGGCGACATCGTGGTGAACGCACATTGGAAGCATGTATTCGTCATTGCCATACTTGTGTATCACCCGGCGTGATGGTATGGGGTGCCATTGGTTACACGTCTGGGTCACCTCTTGTTCGAACTGACCACACTTTGAACAGTGGACGTTACAGTTAGATGTGTTTCGACCCTTGGCTCTACCCTTCACTCGATCCCTGCAAAACCCTATATTTAAGCAGGACCGCATGTTGCAGGTCCTGTACGGGCCTTTCTGGATATAGAAAATGGTCGACTGCTGCCCTGGCCAGAACATTCTCCAGATTTCTCACCAATTGAAAACGTCTGGTCAATGGTGGCAGAGTAACTGGCTCGTCACAATACGCCAGCCACTAGCTTTGATGAACTGCGGTATCGTGTTGAAGCTGCGTGGGCAGCTGTACCTGTACATGCCATCCAAGTTCTGTTTGAGTGAAAGCCCAGGCGTATCAAGGCCGTTATTACGGCCAGATGTGGTTGTCTTAGGTACTGATTTCTCAGGCTCTATGCACCCAAATTACGCTAAAATTTAATGAAATGTCATTTCGAGTATAATATATTTTTCCATTGAATACCAGTTTATCATCTGCATTTCTTCTTGGTGTAGCAATTTTAATGGCCAGTAGTGTAATTTCTTCATTTCTGCATATCTACTGCAGACTGCATCCATTTGCAACTGCTTACAATATTGAAGATCTAGTCTTCTGAAACAATTTTTACACGTCACATTACCTTCTATTGGCAAATGTACAGTTCCATGACGCCCCAGAATATATCGTATTAACCGATACCTACTTTATTCAGATTGTACCATTAATTAATTTTTCCACAATTTGATTCAGTGCCTTCTCACCAGAGATTAGGTCTATTGATCTAATCTTCAACACTCACATTTCAAAAGCTTCTGTTCTCTTCCTGTCTGAACTGTTCCTCGTCCACGTTTCAGTTCTGTACGAGGATTCACTCTGCACTTCAGATCCGCAAAAAAGACCTAACACATAAATTCATACATGAGAAGTACTGGCTGTTGCGAATGCGAACAACCATCAGCTATATAAGACAATGTCGACAATGGAAATTTGTGCCAGACCGGGCCTCGAACACAGACTTCCCGTTTTACGCTAGTGGTGACCTTAATCGCTTCGGCTATGCGTGCACAACTCGCGGTGACACGAACTTCCAGACGTCATTGGTCATTGTTCCTGTGTCACAAACTATTCGTACACGCATTCTGTAATTTCTATAGAGGGAAGGACACTTTAATTGAGAGCCGCTGCGCATGTCGTTAAGCAATATTGTGTCGTCTTTCTTAACAACACAGTTACTGCAGGCTCGTTATCAGCCGATAGCAGGCAGTGACCTTCATTTAAAATGTGCTCCCCTGTACAGGAATTGCATAATATATGTAGAGGTTCAGGTTGTGACGCAGGAACGACGACATATGAGAGTTTGGGTCTGGCTGTGAGTCGCGCACGGGTAGCCAAAGCAGTTAAGGCGCCGCTCGAGAAAAGCATGAAATCAGGGTTCGAGTCCCGGTCCAACATGAATTTTCATTTGCGTCATTCCCTTATATAGCTGATGGTCCTTCTCATACGCAACTGCGAATACATTTCACGTATTTCATAACGGCTGTAGTCGTTGAAATCCTATTCCTTCGGATACGCTCCGGACATGTTCCGAAGGAACAACAGAGGCGCTGCAATATCGTACATAAATTTAAATACAATATTATGAAATTTATCTTATTCAGAAACGCTATTCGTTCTGTTACCAGTCTGCACAGTACGCCCTCTCTACTTCGACAGTCGTCATTTATTTTGTTGCCCAAATACTACGTTTAGGGTCTCATTTCCTAATCTGGATCCCTCAGCATCTTCAGATTTCATTAGACTACGTTTCAGAAGAAATTGAAAAAATGTATGATGAAATAAAAGAAATTAATCAGATAGTTAAGCGAGACGAAAATTTAATAGTTATGGGTGACTGGAATTCGAGTGTAGGAAAAGGGAGAGAAGGAAACGTAGTAGGTGAATATGGATTGGGGCCAAGAAATGAAAGAGGAAGCCGCCTGGTAGAATTTTGCACAGAGCACAACTTAATCATAGCTAACACTTGCTTTAAAAATCATGAAAGACGGTTGTATACATGGAAGAGTCCTGGAGATACTAAAAGGTATCAGATAGATTATATATTGGTAAGGCAGAGATTTAGGAACCAGGTTTTAAATTGGAAGACATTTCCAGGGGCAGATGTAGACTCTGACCACAATCTATTGGTTATGACCTGTAGATTAAAACTGAAGAAACTGCATAAACGTGGGAATTTAAGGAGACGGGACCTGGATAAACTGACTAAACTAGAGGTTGTACAGAGTTTCAGGGAGAGCATAAGGGAACAATTGAGAGGAATGCGGGAAAGAAATACAGTAGAAGAAGAATGGGTAGCTTTGAGGGATGAAGTAGTGGAGGCAGCAGAGGATAAAGTAAGTAAAAAGAGGAGGGCTAGGAGAAATCCTTGGGTGACAGAAGAATGTAATTGATGAAAGAAGAAAATATAAAAACGCAGTAAATGAAGCAGGCAAAAAGGAATACAAACGTCTCCAAAATGAGATCGACAGGAAATGCAAAATGACTAAGCAGGGATGGCTAGAGGACAAATCTAAGGATATAGAGGCTTATCTCACTAGGGGTTATATGCAACATACGTAGTATTTGCTCTTCACTGTCTGTAAGCCTATGATCTAAGGGTCCATCACTATAGCTCAGCGTGTTCGGCCAGAGGGCTGATAGCCCTCGGTAATAAAAGAAAGTGCTTGAAGTATTCTACGATGAACTTGAGAGGTGCCATATGACGTCCACTCAGACCAAATGAGGAGGAAAATGACGATCAAAATGAAGGGAAAAACGGGAGTAATCAAAACGTGCAGGGTCGCGGGTTCGAACCACATCACTGCTTAACTTTTCAATAAAAATCATCAGCAATGGCTTCCAAGACTTGCGGCGTAAGGAGTCACCCCGTTCTGTCAACGGCCTTGTCAAAGAAGGTGGAAGAACGGATAAGCATTCTCTTGCCCTTGGGGTGGGAAACTATCGTTAAAATGCGCAAGAATCAGCAATGATCACGGCATGAGGATGCAGAAGGCAATGGAAACCACTGCATTAAAGGCACATAATGCGTCACCACAGGAGATGTTGCCTGTAACTGAAGAAGCGTTATGATGATCCCACCACTGGCAAACCACACTAGTCTCCCATTCGGGTTTCCCGGGGAGAGTGGTAAGGGAAGGTAACTATAAGAACAAGACTGAGTAACCAACGAAAGGATAACGCCAGAATTTTTTACTTGGTAGGGAAGCTAGAAAATTTCAAAAGGGAAATGCTAAGTCTCAGTCTAGACGTAGTGGGCGTCAATGAGGTGAAATGGAAAGAAGACAAGGATTTCAGGTCAAACCAGCATAGGGTAACATCAGCACAGCAGAAAATAATACAACGGGAGAGGGATTCGTAATGAATGGGAAGGTAGGATAAAGAGTGAGCTACTGTGAACAGTTCAGTGATAGGGTTGTTCTCATCAGAACTGACAGCAAACCAACATCGACAACAATAGTTCAGGTACACATACCGATGTCGGAAGCAGAAGGTATAGACAGAGAGAAACTATAGGAGAATATTGAAAGAGTAATTTAGTACGTAAAGGGAGATGGAAATCTAATACTCATGGGAGACTGGAATGCGACAGTAAGGGAGGAACAGAAGAAAGAGTTACGGGAGGATATGAGCTTGGTAGTAGGAATCAGAAAGGAGGCAGACTAATTGAGTTTTACAATAAATTTCAGCTAGTAATAGCGAATACTCTGCTCAAGAATAACAAGAGGACGCTTATACCTGGAAATGGCTGGGAGATACGAAACAAATCCAGTTAGATTATATTGTGGACAGACAGAGATAACGAAATTAGATATTATATTGTAAGACGTACTCATGAGCAGCTGTAGACTCTGATAAAAATTGCGTACTCATGAAGAGTACGCTGAAGTTGAGGAGACTGGTGAGGAAGAATCAAAGCGCAAAGAAGTCGGATATGGATGTACTAAGGAATAAAGAGATCATTTGCAAGTCCTCTAACGTTGTAGATACAACGATTATGAATAGCTCAGCACGCAGTTCAGTCGAAGAGGAATGGACATCTCTTAGAACTGCAGTCACAGAAGTTGGAAAGAAACACATAGGTGCAAAGAAGGTAACTCTGAAGAAACCATGGGCAGCATAAGAAATACTTCAGTTGATCCGCGAAAGAAGGAAGTACAAAAAGTCAGGAAAATTCGGTAATGCAGATATATACGTCAGTTAGGAATGAAATGAGTAGAAAGTGCAGAGATGCTAAGACGAAATGGCTATTTGAATAATGTGAAGATATCTAAAAGAAATGATTGTCAGAAGGACTAACTCAGCACATAGAAACAACCTCCGGTGAAATTAAAAGCAAGGGTAGAAGCGTTAAGAGTGCTTTGGGAATGCCACTGTTAAATGCGGAGGAGAGACCGAATAGGTGGAAAGAGTACGTTGGAAACCTGTATGAGGGAGAGGACTTGTCTGATGACGTAATAGAAGAAGAAATGGGAGTCCATAGGGAAGAGAGAAGGGATCCAGTACTAGAAACAGTATTTAAAGGAGCTCTGCATGACTAATACCAAATAAGGCACAAGAGAGACATAACAGCACTCTACTGGAATTTCTATAAGCATTTGAGGAAGTGGCAACAAAACGATTATTCACGTTGTTGTGTAGAATTTATGGGATTTACCGTCAGACTTCCGGAAAAACACCACCTACAAAATTTCGATAGTATCAAGAGCCCATAAGTGCATAAATTATCGCACCGTCAGCTTAGCAGCTCAAGCATCCAAGTTCCAGACAAAAATAGTATACAAAAGAATGGAAAATAAAACTGAGGATGTATTAGATGAAGATCAGTTTGTTTTTAGGAAGGCAAAGCAACAAAGAAGCAGTTCTGACGTTGCGGTTTATTATGAAGGCAAGACTGAAGAAAAATCAAGTTACGTCCATAGGACATGTCGACCTGGAAATTACGTTCAACAATGTCAAACGATGCAAGATGATCGAAATTCTGAGAAAAACAGGGGTAAGCTATAGGGAAAAACGCGTAATGTACAATATGTACAAAAGCCAAGAGCCGACAATAAGAGTGGAAAACAAGAACGAAGTGCTCGGATTAAAAAGGATGTAGGAAAAGGATGCAGCCTTTCGCCCATATTTATACGTCGAAGAAGCAATAACGGAAATAAAATAAAGGTTCAAAAGTGGAATTAAAATTCAGAATGAAAGGATTTCAATGACAAAATTCGCTGACGACATTACTATCCACAGCGACAGAAAAAAAAGAATTACAGGATTTTCTGAGTTAAATATGGATCGAGCATAAATCGAAGAAAAAAGAAAATAAGGAGAAGTACCAGAAATGAGAACAAGAAGAATCTCACCATCAGGATTGGTAATCACGAATTAGCCGAAATTAAGTACCTAGATAACAAAGGAACTCATGACGGTCGGAGCAAGGACGATGTCAAACGCAGACTAGCACTGGGAAAAAGGGTATTCCTGGCCAAACAGAGTAACTAATATCAAACTCCGTCGTCTGATACAGAAATTTCTGAGAATGTAAGTCTGGAGCAAAGCATGGTACGGCAGTGAAACATAGACAGTGGGAAAACCGAAATAGAAGAGAATCGAAGCATTTGAGATGGGATGCTACAGAGTTGTTTTGCGAATAACGTGGATTGATAACATAAAGAATGAGGAGGTAGTCCGCAAAAACGGCGACGAAAGGAACGATGTGAAACACAGAACATCTGTTAAGTCATCAGGGAACAACTTCCACGTTACTACAGGAAACCGTAGGCAGTAAAAGCTGTAGAGCATGACAGATACTGGAATACATCCAGCAAATAGTTGAGGACGTAGATTGCAAGTGCTACTCTGAGATGGAAAGATTGGCACAGGAGAGGAATTCTTGGCAATCCGCATCAAATCAATCAGACTTTTGAAAAAATTGCCGCCTCTGGTTGACCCGTACAGAGACAAATATATCTCATACACTGCAAGAAACACTCTCAGGTACCAGTGTGCGCAATTTACAAAGCTCAATCTGTTACCAAAAGGCGAGTTTTTGAACTTAGGAAAGATGCGGAAGATTTATAAGGGTAGTAGGGGTCCCAATTACATAGAGTGTGGACATCCGCATGGCCAAATCCTGAGCGCACACAACATGTGAAGGCGTTTTGCTGAAATTACAAGCTTCGAAAACTCATTCATTAGTTGTAATTAAAAAAGGCACTTCGGAAACACACTGAGAGAGAGTATAAAAAGCTACATAGGAAAAACAAAAGAAGTAAGAACTCCCACGTTGCCAGAACACGTATCGTATAACCAAGAGGCCATTATACAGATTACGCATCAAATGCGAGACACGCGAAGACCATCTAACCGGGATTCTGCGGCTGTAATACGCCCAGAAAGTGGCTTTAATTTTGACTTTAATTAACACAATTAATAGGGATGATCAAAGATAATACTGGACGCCACAAACGTTTAGGAGTTCCGAAACAAGTACTTTGCCCTGTACTTAACAAGGTCAGTTACCTGAACGATTAAAGCACTTAGCAGTAAAGCCGCTGTTTAAAAATGGATAAAGGGATAATGTAGACAGTTTGGGACCTATTTCTACGCCATCAGTGTTTGCTAAAGTTATTGGAAAGGCTGTGTGTGTGTAAGGATAATTCGTCATTTTATTTCACATAATTTGCTATCACATGTTCTGTTCAGTTTTAGAAGTGGTTTAACAACTGAAAACACTATATTCTCTTTTCTCTGAGAGGTATTGGATGGATTAAACAAAAGGTATCGTACGCTAGGCATCTTTTTTGATTTAACTAAGGCGATTGATTGTATTGATCACAAAATATTGCTCCAGATGTTGGACCATTATGGACTATGGGGAGTAGCTCACAGTTGGGTCACCTCTCAGATTAACAGACTGCAAAAGGTCATTTTAATGATTTGGGGTCTGAATGGGGCACGGTCAAATGAGTGGTGCCCCAGGGATCAGTGCTGGGGCCACTCCTGTTCTTTTCCTATGTAAATGATATTCCCTCTAGTATTAAAGTTGATTCTAAAATATTTCTATTTGCTGATGTCACTAGCTTGGTAGTAAAGGATGTTGTGTGCAACATTCGGTCTGTTTCAAATAGTGCAGTTCATGACTTAAGTTCATGACTTGTAGAAAATAAGCTCACGTTAAATCACAGTAAGACTCAGTTTCTACAGTTTCTAACACACAATTCAATTAAATTCCATCGAGCACATGTAGGATGCGTTGAGAAGACATACTGCAGCATGCCCACACGCACCAACGACCACCGACCATGCTGGGGGAGGAATTCAAGGCCCTCCTACAAGGACTCCTTAGCAGTCTTGTGGAAGTGTGGGAACACGTTGCAGAGCAGGCACTACCGTCCGTGGTGATCACACACTCTGTTAAGGACCATGTCCGCCTTTGTAATGTCCAGGAGACCATCATAAATCACTGAATAATAGTGTCATTTCTGTTCATCTCGTTGTGTATTTCTTTCAGTAACCTTCTCCACTATTCTGTTCTTTCTATACGTAATCCTGGTTTCATGGAGCTATGTTACTTGACAATGAAACGTCATGCGAAAGTTACTTTCGTTCTTAAGTTTTGTACACTAATATATTTTACTCATGCACCATACATCAGCCGGCCTATGTGGCCGAGCGGTTCTAGGCGCTTCAGTCTGGAACCGCGCGACCGCTACGGTCGCAGGTTCGAATCCTGCCTCGGGCATGGATGTGTGTGCCGTCCTTATGTTAGTTAGGTTTAAGTGGTTCTAAGTTCTAGGGGACTGGTGTCCTCGGATGTTAAGTCCCATAGTGCTCAGAGCCATTTGAACCATTTGAACCATACATCACGCAAATAGTTTCCAAGTGGCCATTCATCTGCCAAACGCAGATGTAACCGAACACATGGCGCCACTCAACAGTTAGAACTGCACAGTATTCGCAGCAGTACCTGTAGAGAGCATCAGGTGTCATCCAAAATCACCGCCAAGAAGAGCCCATTGGACATTCTACATGTGATGGTAGTTATCGTTGACCAGTCTTCAGGACTTGACCAGTGTTAAAGATACGAGGGCTGTCCAGAAAGTAAGTTACGATCGGTCGCGAAAAGGAAACCACTGGGAAAATCCGGTAAAGCTTCGCACAGACGTGTTGGTCAGTGTCTCTAGTATGCCCGTCAATCGTGTCGCGACGCTCTTTTCAGTTTTGAGTGAACAGTGAGCACGTAAAGATGCGTAGGGAATAGCGTCTCCCGCCAAGAACGAGGGCCCGGTTAGAGATTTCGCCTGTTTCATGCAGCCCACATAACACAACTGTCGAGCAGTTCCTTCTTCAAGCCAATTCTCAGCCGCACACTGCAGGGGCAATGAAGACGCTCATGCAGCGTTTGCGATGAGAAGTGTTTGATCACCCACAATACAGTCCGTAATTGGCTCCCCCTGGTCTCATTTCTGCTCACAAAAACCGCTGGCATGAAGCCAAAATTTTTCGACAGACAGCGAGCTGCAGATCTGGCCGAAAGCACAGGCGGCTGCTTTCTCTGACGAGGATATTGGAAAGTTGATACAACACTACGACAAAACTCGAAGTTGTAGCGGCGACTACGTAGGGAAGTAGGTGGAAAGTGTACCTAACTGTTGCAAATAAAATGTTTCTGGTTTTCACTGTGGTTTCCGTTTCGCGACCGATCGTAACTTACTTTCTGGACAGCCCTCGTATATCAGTGCACATCAACAATAAACCATTGTCATGCAGTTTCTTCATACGACAGTTTAGTATTACAAAATTCCTAATAATAAATTGTTGCTAATCTATGTTGCCATCACTTTGTCATAGCTGTTGCCTAGCCTTGTTTTGACCCATTACAAAGCTGTATAGTTGCTGCATGCAAACCTGCCACCTCATAACAGCAACCACTTTTGGTAGTAGGGGTTCTCTTCCTGCCACATTTAGTTGTTTGACGACAGGAATTTTTGACGAATACAACTGAACCTGTCTGGCTCTTCGACTTTATCAACATCCCATTTCATTAATTTCGTATCTTTCTGCGTTTTCTTTAGTTTTACTCTGCAACTAACCACCAAGACGTTGCTTCGAGACGATTGCTCGACAGCGTCAGGTGGTGGCTGGTGGTTGCTATTGGCAACCAGCAGCTGCCGGTTTCCACAATGGAACGATCTTCTTGTGGTCAAAGCCTCCATAGTGTTTTGGTGTAGACACTGGCAGTCGTTGCTTGGTAGCAATAACCATTAGCTACTAAGTGAGAATATCTAGCAATTGCCTCGAGAAAATATTATAGTTAACTCGAAACACGTTACAGCAGCAGTTACAATTGTATTTTTTAAATATCGCAACAATTTTCCGGAACCGGTGACATTTTCAAGTGGTTATCGACAAAATATAAGGAAAAATTGAATACATAACAAGAGAAAGTACCAAAAAACATCATTAAAGCAAATAACGCCGTGTAGCAATTCGTGTACATTTTAAGAACATAACATAAATAACTTACCAATTTTTTATCCTAATGTCATGGTGGTACACATATGTAGACTGAGACGTATGAGAAGTCATTGCTTAAATAGAGGACAGGGTGTTACACGGAGTGTGTTTGAAGGCAGGGAAAGTAGACAAGACGAATGAAATATTAAAATATTAAATAAACCAGGATGTATACATGGACGAGGAAAAAAAATTCCCAGATTTTTCCCGGATTTCCCTGTTAAAAATACACTTTCTCCCAGATGAAAATACACTTTTTCCGTGTTAACTAACAGTATACTTTTCCTCGGGACTGTAAAACTTATCAATCCTTTCAATGGTTGTGGTTTTACACACCAACATAGAATTTCCCAGCACTTTAGAAAACGAAACTCAGGGGGTAAAAACATGTTTTGGAAATATGTCTGATGTGCAGCAACATGTACACTGCATATTTCGTATTACTAAGTATGAATTCGAATTCCACAAAACACTACATGTTACTTTCCAAAGGATTGAGAACGAGTTTGCGATGCGCTTTTGTAAGCCAGTCGTAGCTCGTGTCAAGCGACCCGCCAGCCGATGACGGCGGACATTCAGAGCATAGGACACGTGATGTAGTCAGCCAATAGCAACATCACTGTCAAGTAGCGCAAACACACAAAAGAAGCTAACCTTTCACACATAATGTTGATCTCTTTTGCTCGTCTTACACTTTAAGATACATCACACAAACTTGCCAGTAAAATTTTTAACTACGACGTAAATGTCTTATCTTCCAGGCTCGAAAATATTCTAAATGGTCGCTCTCAAACATTTGAATTTTGAATGAGAGTCAAACGCTCTGTGATTTAAGAAATTCACCTGACATTGGCGGACAGAGTCCATCTTGTGTAAAAGGAAATTTACTTTACTTGAAAGTACCGCTTTTCAAACAACCATTCGGAATGTTTTCCCGCGACCTGTTGGAAAG
Source organism: Schistocerca gregaria (assembly GCF_023897955.1). NCBI lineage: Eukaryota > Metazoa > Arthropoda > Insecta > Orthoptera > Acrididae > Schistocerca > Schistocerca gregaria. Next base: position 189,483,014 of record NC_064923.1, on the reverse strand, counting down.
AGATTCGTTTCAGCAGTTGCGCCAGATAACAGGCGTCGACAAGCTTGCGCAGCTACGATAATGCAGGACGTATGTTCGTATGTGTAAAACATTAAAATATCTTACATTGTGTCACAAAAGAAACAAGACGTTAGAGGATACTGCAACAGCATGGGGATTTTGTGAACCCTGCTAAGATGCATAATTCGGCTTAAAGTGCACATTCATATGTCCAGATTCAGATGTAAATTTTCTTGGGGAACCAGTACCGCATTAACTCATGTTTGGTTCGTTTTTATGGCATAATGCCATAAGTGCTAGAAGATGAAAACGTGCGCCGAAGTGCAGTGCCATGCCTCTTCACAGAATTCTTCCATCGCACGTCTCTGTATTTCCCTCTGTGGAATTCAAACGTGTGTAACCTCCCCACACAATCTGTTCTGTAACCTCCCAACAGTAAAAACAATAATTATTTATATCATTCACATTGAGTGTAAGCTTCCAACAGATTTATTCCGTGACCTCCCAACAGCAAAAAATATAATTATGTCGTTCACATTCAGTATAACATACCAACAGGAAAGTTGCGTACCCTATCAATAATAAAAAATGACTGATCTCTCAATAATAAAAATGACTCACTTATAACCTTTCAATAATTGAGTGTGAATTTAAACTGGTAAATTTTGGACGTCATCGAAATTACATCAGCTCGAGTGCGCAAGCAATAAATCAACTTGTAACATTACAGGACATATTGGGACATATTGAAGTATTCGATACTGTAGACTTTTAGGGGATGTCGATACAGATATGCAAAATGTAAAGGGAAACTTTGGTGATGTTTAAATATTGTACTGTGTCAATATTAGGACATTTTGCACAGAAAGAACAAAAATAGAATTAATGTAAATATATATTAGTGTTAGTAACCTATTTTCATTCAATTTTGTAATTATATTTCATTTTGTAAATGAAAGACTCACTGTTTGCTGTAGCTCTGATTAATTGTATAAATTATCAGTTTTGAGCTAAATTATTTCGTATAATATGGACAATATACTTTTAAAAACTCACCAGCTAAAGAGAAAGTCAGTAAATGAACGTTTAATGCACACTTCTGGAACTTTCTATGGAGAAATTCTATATTATGATCGCAAAAATACGAAAACTTGTGAAAACTGTTTCATAATCTAATTTCGAAAGACGATTTGTATCAAGAAATATTGCTAAAAAGATTTGTTTGCGTTTTGAAACACGATTTAAATCATTTTACATATAGATAGTTGTTCTAAATCACTCAAGAAATATCCAGAATCAAATGTCAAGATATTTCTGGAAACATCAGTACAAATCTGGTGAAGGTTATCCAGAAGCTGGTAGAAAAATGTTATAAAATCTATTTGGAAATTATGCTTGTAAGAATTTATATGTACTGATCCTTTTACTTACTTTAATCTGTACTAAAATTCTGTAATGTCTAATTTAGTTTTAAGTCGTGAATTGCTATCGTATTGTAAACAAAACATTGTCAAAGACTCTCATTGTTTGGAAAGATATTAATACACCTAGGAGTTGTCAGTGGCCAGTTCAGTGCGGATATGCAGTGCGGTTAGCTCGGAGAGTCAGTTGTTGAGTCTGTGAAGTCTGTCAGTTCTGTTTGTAAATAAACGTCTGTAATGAAGAATTACTTGTTGTCGTCAATATGAACTCAAGACCTTTTGCACGAAGCAGACACCTCCTAATGCAACGTTTTAATTTGGTGCTGAGGAGCTGAAATGTTATAATTTGGTGCAGAAAGTCCTGGGACGTTATAATTTGGTTGAGGAAGCTGGGATGTTATAATTTGGTGGAGGAAGCAGAGGATATGACGACCACCCAGTCATTCTTCAGAAGTAAATACGTCGATTCTGGGGTCACAAGAAGAGGAGTGAATCAACCGAGCGAAACCATCCTGGAATTGAAGAAATTTCGCAAAACACGGACACCAACGACCGCCGACGGACACTAAATAAGTACCTGCTTCCTAAAAAAAATGGAAAAAGACGCAGATTTCAGTATTGACAGCGGTGAAGCGAGTACACCTATTAGGGAAAGTGCGTCTGACAGTGTAGGAATGTTGGAAATGTTAAAACAAATGTTTTCAGAGTTAAACTCGAAGATGGACGATTCTCGTGCCGAATTACGTCAACAAACTGAACAGACACAACAACAGATGGACAGGTCGATTTCGAAGGCTGTGTGTGATTTAAAATCAGAAATAAATTCAAATACAGAATCAGGTTCTCTAAGAATGGCGAATTACTTTTGAGTCAAACCAAAAAGAACTTAGTTGTCGTGTGGACACGGTTGAGAGCAAAATTTCTGTCCTTGAAACTGATTTAAGTAACGACATTTCAAATAACCAGTCAAAACTTAAAAAAGTTGTTGATTTTGTAAATGAGGAAAATTCTCAATTGAGAAATGAATTTGACGAGACAAAACGATTTTTTGAAAGCGAAATTGAATCTTTCAAATCTGATTCTGACAAAAAGGTCACAGAAATTTGTAGTAGAGTAGGTAATGTCGAAAAAACTGTAGACAGAAAATTTGTAGAAATACAAGAAACTATGTTGCAAAAAGGTTTTAGTAATAGTTGTAATGGGGTATGGGGAAATTTCCCATTAAAACTTATCCCGGTGACAAGAATATACACCCAAAAGACTTCATGCAATTCTGCAAGGAGTAGTTCACGTCCATAATGACAGATAGTGTTAAGATAAAATTTGTAAAGAAATTACTTGATGGTGAGGCGCTTTCGTGGGCCAATCAGAATTGTTCCGCGGAAATGTCCTTTGAAGATTTCGAAAAATGTTTTCTAACCAAATTTTGGTCTGAAACTGAGCAAGCTCGAATCAAAAATGAATTCTTGAATGGTCCTAGTTACAGAGAATCTGATGGGTCAATGAAAGCCTATTGTGAGAAACAGTTGCAAAAATTAGTGCATCTGGATAAGCCATTTGATGAGCTAACTCAAACTGATGCACTAAAACGGAGACTTCCGAAAAGAGTACAATGGGGTTTAGTATATGGTCCAGATGAGTCCATAGAACAATTCTTGAAATATGTGGACAAACTTGATAGGGCCTTTGAACAAAACAACAGATTTAACGACTTCGTAGGTTCATCACACAGAGGGTGGGAACCGAACCATGGAAATAATAACAATAATAGTGAACGAAGAAACTTTAACAACAACAGGGATAATTATAATGGCAATGACAGAAGAAATTTTGGTAGGAATGATCAGCACTTTAATTCAATCAGAGAATGGGAAAATCGAAACAGGTCCTGGGGTAATGACATGAGAGAAGGTAAACCGAGGCAGGGAAACGACAGACATAGGCCTTTAAACGACTAAATGCTCCACTGGGAGTCTGTCAGTTTGGGGCAAGGAATTTTCAAAATCAGGCTAATTTCACCCGGAACAGACAGCACTATAATCAGAGACCTAACCAGTATAGACAGTATGCTTATGATCGATCTGTGGATAGAGGTAATGAAAAAATTAAATTTGACAGGAAATTTTGGAATGTCATCAGAGAAAATACTAGAAACAACTGTAATAGGAACCAGGCTACCTTTGATGAAGTAGGCTTAGAAGATGATATAATTGCAAATTTATATAATCAAGAAGAAGCACCTAATGCTGAAATGAAAGGTAAGGATAACTTTGATAATTTTGGATTGTACAAACTTATGTGTGGTGATGTTTTAGATGTAAGTCGTCATAATGATGTTCGTACTGAAGTTTCTGGAAAGTCTGATATTCATGTGGATGTGGTTGGTGAAGATGGTGTTGTAAGTAATGTTGGTGATACTAGTAGTGTTTGTAGTGTAAGCTCAGGCAATGATGATGATAATGTTGATGTTAAGGCTAATGGTGATTATGTACTAGAAGATTTTGATGGTGAATTGGATGGAATAGTTTATGTTGAAGTTAAGGAGGATGTTATAAGCAATAGTGTTGAGAATAGTTGTGCCAGGAACTCTAACTACATTCCACATGAGAATCAGATTGTGCCAGTTCAGTTTAGTAATACATCAGGAGACAGGGGGGTTGATTGTGCTGATGCATCTGAGATTATTTTGAAATCTGTTTGGGACAAATTTAAAGATGACAGTGATGACAATGATGTTAAGATCAAATTAAGGGAAATTTGTGAACCAGTTTCTGCTTTTAAGCCTAATGAAATCATCAAGTGGGGTACTAGTCAGGATGTGTGTGAGGTAAATAGTAATCCAGACATTCCAGTAAATTCCAGTAGACCTAGAAGTTTGAAGAAAGTATTGCCTAATAAAGAAAACCTAAATATGGAACAGAGGTATGATGAGATAGCAGAAGATCTTTTGTATGAAGAACAGGAAGAAAGGGAAAACACCACTATTGGTAGTCCATACATAAAAATTAAAACTGCAGGTTGGGAAGGGTATTGTTTGATTCACACAGGGAGTCCAGTTAGTGCCATTTCAAGCAAATTAAGAGATATAATTAAGCATGATCCTGACTTTGTTGAATTACCAGTTGTTGGAATAAAAATTAGAGGCATTACCGGCAAACTGAGCAAAATTGTTAATAGACGGGTGTTGTTGTCCTTCAGTATAAACGATGTACAGTTTACTCAAGGATGTCTTTCAATAAGTGACCTAAATGAGAATGTACTGTTGGGTAGGGACTGGATATTAAAAGCTAATGCAGCATTTGATTGGGAAAAGAGTTTGTTTACCTTTATTGATCCTAAGACGAGAGTATGTTCCAGTACTGACATGTCGGTTCAAAGCTGTGCTGATAAGGGAATTGAAATTAGGGACATTTTCTAAAGACAGTGGTTATTGTGTAGAGGAAATTACTGAGGATTATGATGATGGAGAATATGGTATAGTTCAAGAAAAATTACGGGAATCAGATAATTTGAACCAAGAACAGAAGGTAGAGTTAGAAAGATTATTGTGGAATTACTGTGATGTTTTTGATGATAGACCTGGCAGAGTAAAGAATTATCAATGTAAACTCAGATTAAAACCACATGAGCCATTCTTTATAAAACCTTATAGTGTACCCATTGCAAAGAGAAAAGATGTAGAAAAGGAACTTCAAAAGATGGAAGAGTGGGGCATCATTGAGAGAAGTAAGAGCCAATACAATAATCCTTTGGTAGTGGTTGCAAAACGTGATGGCAGTGTCAGGCTTGTACTAGATTCAAGACACCTAAATAAGTTTCTGGAAAGAGAGACCGAACATCCCGAGAATATAGACGAATTACTTCATAAATTTGAAAGAATGAAATACATGACCAGTTTAGATCTCACATCAGGATTTCACCAAGTAGAATTAGAAAATGATTCCAGAAAGTATACTGCCTTTTTGTATGGGGGAAGATGTTACCAGTATTGTGTGGTACCATTTGGGCTGAATGTCTCAGTAGCCGAATTCATTAGAGCACTTGACTTTGTTTTGGGAAAAGATCTTTTATCAAAATTAACTGTGTATGTAGATGACATTTTGATCACTGGAGAAACTTGGGAAGAACATGTTAATACTTTGAGGGAGGTTTGCAATAGATTAAGGAAAGGGGGAATGTCACTTAAATTATCTAAATGTAAGTTTGGTATGTAAAATTTGAAGTTTCTGGGGCACAGTATTTCTGAGGAAGGTATTTTGCCAGATCCTGAAAAACTCGAGGCAATTGCAAAATTCCCAATTCCAAAAACCAAGAAACAACTAAAGTCATTTTTCGGGATATGCGGTTTCTACAGAAAGTTCATTAGTACCCAAGCTCTAAATGCTCCAAGTCTTAACAGATTGCTGAAGAAAAACGCAATGTGGGTTTGGAATCAGGAATGTGAAGCTGCTTTTGAAGAAATAAAAACACAGTTATATAACAGTCAAATTTTGTACCATCCTGATTTAAGTTTACCTTTTTGCATTATGGCAGATAGTAGTGATTATGGCCTAGGTGCTCACCTTTTCCAAGAAGTAAATATAAATGGGAAAATAGAACACAGGTCTATTGGTTTTGCTAGTCGAACCTTGAAAAAACATGAGAGGCAATACACTGTTACCGAGAAAGAGCTTTTGGCCATTTACTGGGCATTTTCTAAATTCAGAAATTATTTATTGGGAAACCAGGTAGTTGTCTACACAGACCATAAGGCATTAATTTATATTCAAGAACGTAGGTTGCATCATGGAAGGATTACCAGGTGGGCTCTCTTGTTACAACAATTTAATTACTCAATAAAATATCTTAGAGGACCCGATAATGTAGTTGCTGATGCTTTATCTAGACTACCTGTGGGGGGGTGACTTTGTAGATGACAGTGGGGAATGTGTAAAAGAATTCAAAATTATGTATTTAAGAGGGGTGGACAATGAACAAGAAATCAGAGACATTTGTAATGACATCCGACGGAATCAGAACCACAATTAAAACTGTAAACTGGTCAAAAGTTATTTAGGGAAAAAGGGACATGAAAAAGTGGGAGATTATTACAAAATCTACAAGGGGATTCTATTCAAAAGAAACAGTGTAGATAGCGATGTATGGAAATTATGTTGGCCTGAACAGTACATCAATGTATTCATCAAGTACATTCATGAAAGTTTTGGTCATTGTGGGATTCAAAAGTGTATCCAGAAAATCCAAGAAAATGTGTACTTTAACAACATAGCCAGGAGGGTTAGAAAAATTTTGACGGGTTGTGACAGGTGCCAAAGAGTAAAAGTATCCAACCAAACTTGTCGAGGATTGATGCAAAACATCTTACCAAAAGAACAACACGAGTTAGTCGCTGTCGACTTATATGGACCATTACCGAAGATCAGAAGAGGCTATTGCTACATTTTTGTTATGGTTGATGTTTTTTCAAAATTCATTAAGTTATACTCTCTTCGCAAGGCAAACAGTAAGTGCATTATTTCAAAAATCAGAGGAGACTATTTTGACAGGGTTGGAAAACCTCAGAAAATATTATCAGACAATGGGACTCAATTTACTTCTGGAGTATGGAAAGCTTTTGTTGAAGATGAAAATATAAGTCACATTCTTATTTCAGCTTATCATCCGTCAGGAAACCCTTCGGAGAGATACATGAGGGAAATTGGGCGATTCTTTAGAACCTACTGCAATACTGATCATGCTAGTTGGATTGACTATGTTGAGAAATTCGAAGATGTTGTGAACAGCCTACAGCATTCCTCAACAGGGTTTTCGCCTTATGAAATACAGTATAATAGCAAACCACCACATCCAATTAGTGATTTCATTGATTTTCCAGTCTGCAAACTATTAATTACTCAAGAGAGAAAGGAAATAGTGAGAAAGACCATGAAATCTCAAGGTGATAAGAGGAAATGTAGACATGACAAAAGATTGAAGATTACTCAATTTAAAATTGAAGACTTGGTCCTTGTTAAAACACAAGAGAAGTCTAAAGCCATCAGTGGTGAATTAAAAAAGTTTTTTGACATATACATTGGACCTTTCAAGATTCAGGACAATCCTCATCCGAATGCTTACCGTCTAGTCTACCCAAATTCTGGCAGACTGTTTGGCCTACGAAACGTGACCGAACTGAAACTGTATAAAAAAAAAAGTAAAAAAGTATTTTAGATAATAGATGTTTATAGACTTTTATATGTAATCTTACCAGGATATTTTTGTATACTTTGTTATGTTGTATTTATCTGATTCCTCAGGGGAGCATACATTCTTTGTGTGCTAAGTGTTTGGCGAGCACTAGGTCCCCTAGCTATGCAACTGTCATATTTCATTTTCGTATTCTGACATTGCATCTTACACTTATTCTGTGATCCTGTATAATCAATTTTCTCCATCTGTCAGTGTATCCTCTCTTAGCTTTAAGAAATTATTTAGAGTAAATTTTCTTGAGTAATTAGACTTTAGAGAATTCAAATTTCTGTGTCCTTAAAAACCGATCCACCGACTATTAAATGCTTTTGCTAATGTTTAACTGGGTTTGACCACTGTATGCTGTATATTCCCTCTGTGGAATTCAAACGTGTGTAACCTCCCCACACAATCTGTTCTGTAACCTCCCAACAGTAAAAACAATAATTATTTATATCATTCACATTTAGTGTAAGCTTCCAACAGATTTATTCCGTGACCTCCCAACAGCAAAAAATATAATTATGTCGTTCACATTCAGTATAACATACCAACAGGAAAGTTGCGTACCCTATCAATAATAAAAAATGACTGATCTCTCAATAATAAAAATGACTCACTTATAACCTTTCAATAATTGAGTGTGAATTTAAACTGGTAAATTTTGGACGTCATCGAAATTACATCAGCTCGAGTGCGCAAGCAATAAATCAACTTGTAACATTACAGGACATATTGGGACATATTGAAGTATTCGATACTGTAGACTTTTAGGGGATGTCGATACAGATATGCAAAATGTAAAGGGAAACTTTGGTGATGTTTAAATATTGTACTGTGTCAATATTAGGACATTTTGCACAGAAAGAACAAAAATAGAATTAATGTAAATATATATTAGTGTTAGTAACCTATTTTCATTCAATTTTGTAATTATATTTCATTTTGTAAATGAAAGACTCACTGTTTGCTGTAGCTCTGATTAATTGTATAAATTATCAGTTTTGAGCTAAATTATTTCGTATAATATGGACAATATACTTTTAAAAACTCACCAGCTAAAGAGAAAGTCAGTAAATGAACGTTTAATGCACACTTCTGGAACTTTCTATGGAGAAATTCTATATTATGATCGCAAAAATACGAAAACTTGTGAAAACTGTTTCATAATCTAATTTCGAAAGACGATTTGTATCAAGAAATATTGCTAAAAAGATTTGTTTGCGTTTTGAAACACGATTTAAATCATTTTACATATAGATAGTTGTTCTAAATCACTCAAGAAATATCCAGAATCAAATGTCAAGATATTTCTGGAAACATCAGTACAAATCTGGTGAAGGTTATCCAGAAGCTGGTAGAAAAATGTTATAAAATCTATTTGGAAATTATGCTTGTAAGAATTTATATGTACTGATCCTTTTACTTACTTTAATCTGTACTAAAATTCTGTAATGTCTAATTTAGTTTTAAGTCGTGAATTGCTATCGTATTGTAAACAAAACATTGTCAAAGACTCTCATTGTTTGGAAAGATATTAATACACCTAGGAGTTGTCAGTGGCCAGTTCAGTGCGGATATGCAGTGCGGTTAGCTCGGAGAGTCAGTTGTTGAGTCTGTGAAGTCTGTCAGTTCTGTTTGTAAATAAACGTCTGTAATGAAGAATTACTTGTTGTCGTCAATATGAACTCAAGACCTTTTGCACGAAGCAGACACCTCCTAATGCAACGTTTTAATTTGGTGTTGAGGAGCTGAAATGTTATAATTTGGTGCAGAAAGTCCTGGGACGTTATAATTTGGTTGAGGAAGCTGGGATGTTATAATAGTAAACCACTGTGGTTGTTTAATTCATTTCTTTTACACGGTATTGCTTTCTGAAAATGATGAATAAGGATTAATATCTTGCATTTAATCACATACTCATTAAATGAAAACTTGTTTCTAGTGATATAATTAAGCATACAGCATAGCATGACAGAAAACATATTAGGTCAAAAACGTAGACAGTTTTTAAGTGCATAAAACATACACACAGTATCATAATGTAGTAGCAAAAAATGTAGACTAGTCAAGATGTTGAGATATCATAATGCAAAATGTCAATGTCATCTGGTGTTTGTAACGTCTTAAACATTTCATAGTGCACTCAGACAAAAATTCTACTTTCGATAGGAAAACAATCATACATACTCAAAAAATCGAAAATGTGCACGGTCTGATATATAACGACAAGAAAAGCGACCTGCTAACCTTACCTTGCCGGGCACTTGCCAGGAAAAAATATGATAATCATCAGTAAGTGTTCATATCAATAACCGGAAAAGGCATTACAATGTGATAAATCATAAAGTTCTCAAAGTTTCAACATGTACCACAGTGGGATGTGGAATGCTGCGAATTCTGTACGGACCTGCGTATAGAAGTTCAAATTTACTGCATCTACTCTTTCCTCTGTTGGATAAATAGTGTGTGGGTACTAATATCTTCTGTCCAATGTGAAAGTCACGGCGTGTACAAACCTGTTTTTGCTGTCTTCTCCGGCGCTCTGCGGCACGTTTGATGTTGTTGAGCGCAATCTCAATTATTTCATGGTGGCGTAGTCGACGAGATGTAGGAAAGGATACTAATTCCTTAATTTTGTTAGGAGGTTCAACATTTTTCAATATAACAGTCGGAGATGGCATAGTAGATTCATTTGGTATGGATGGAGTTAATTACATCCTGGAATGAGAGTATGTGTGTATCCCAATCAATATGTCTTTTATGGCAGTACATTCTACACAGTTTACCAATTTCTTTCATCAGTCGTTCACAAGGGTTCGAAGAAGGGTGATACTTGGATATATAGATCGAAGAAATGTTTCTAGCTCGTAACATACGTGTCCATACCGCAGATCGAAATTGTGGTCCATTGTTGGAAATTACTTTCAATACATGCCCTACATGAAATAAAATATGTTTTACAAATGCATTCGAAATAGATTTTGCAGTAGCTTTGCGCAACGGAGCGAAGGTAACAAATTTCGAAGTGAGTTCAACAGCGACAAAGATGTAGCAAAAACCTCTATTAGTTCTGGGAATCGGTCCAAAAATGTCTACACCGGCCATGTGTCTGAATTTAGCAGGTACAATGGGATGTAACGGAGGAATATGAGAAGTCGTGTCTGATTTAGCTTTCTGGCAGATTTTACATAACACTAAAACTCGTCGAATACGTTTCTCCATGTTGGCAAAATAACAGTTTTGTCTCAGTATAAGAAAACATTTTCTGGCTCCATAATGTGCGTAACTTAAATGAGTATACCAAATTAACTTGTTAACAAGCTCGTCAGGGATACATAATAGCCAGTTGTTGCTGTCAGGGTGAGAGCGGCGAAACAGTATATTATTGCGTACGGTGTAATGGTTTCTAATGGTAACATTATTCCTATCTTGCCAAAGGTGTTTAATTTCTTTCCATACGTTGTCTTTGCTCTGCTCTTTTGCTATGTCTCGTAATGATGCCAAAATGAAATTTTCAAATGCAACTTGTTGAATATACATGACGCTAGGATTTGCTTGGCAGAAGTTGGTTGCGATGTCTTGCTGATTGTTGCAGAGAGAACGGGATAGTGCGTCTGCTACAATATTTTGTGTACCGGGAATGTGAACAATTGTAAAATTAAATTCCTGTAAATAAAGTTTCCATGTGCTTAATCTGTCATGTGTAAATTTTGCGGAAAGTAAAAACTGGATAGCTCTATGGTCCGTGTAAACGGTAGTAAGTCTTCCATAAAGAAAATGCCTAAATCGGGTAAATGTCCATGCAACACATAATGTTTCAAGTTCTGTAACAGAATAATTGCGTTCAGCAGGTGACAGAATGCGACTTGCAAAGGCGATGTTTTTAATTACTGTATTATCGTCTTCTTCAATTTCCTGAAAAATGTGTACGCCTAAAGCTGCGTTAGAACTGTCGGTGGCAATGGAAAAATTTGTAGTGAGATCTGGGTGTGATAAAAGTGGTGCGTTCAACAAAGCTTGTTTCAGATTGACAAATTCAGAATGCGCTTGGCTATCCCAGGACCAAATAGTGTTTTTACCCGTCAGTTGGCATAATCTTGGGGGGTCTAAAGCAGAGTAATGAATAAATTTACGGAAAAAGTTTATTAAACCCAGAAAGCTGCGTAGTTGTTTCTTCGTCGTTGGAACAGTAATGTCGCGTAAAGCTCGAAGTTTTTCCGGGTCAGGCGCAATGGCTTCTGCTGAAATTACATGTCCAAGAAATTTTATGGAAGTTCTGCCAAAGTGCGATTTGTTAAGATTAACTGTGAGTCCTCGTGCACGAAAAGTTTGCAACAATTGTTCCAGAATCAGATTATGTTCAGACCAGTTAGCTTGTGCAATAAGAATGTCGTCTACATACGTTGTATTTCTGTCTTTTAATTCTGTCGGAAGTATAGTATTCAAACCCCGAATAAACGCTGCTGAAGAAATTGTTAAACCGAACGGTAATTTACAAAATTGATAACAGTCACCAAAACAGAGAAATGCTGTGTACTTTCTGCAGTTCGGGTGGAGCTGAATTTGCCAAAATCCCGATTTCAAATCTAATGTGGAATAAACAGCAGTATCATGAAATTTCTGTAGAAGTTCTTCTAGTGTTTGAGGGCGATCTGTTTCATTAATAATAATGTCATTGATGTGACGCGAATCAAGTACGAGCCGAAGTGAGCCATCCTTTTTCTTAACAATATGGAGCGGGTTTATATGTACGGACTAACTGCCGGTTCAATAATACCTTGGTCAAGCATAGCTTGCAATTCTTCCTTAACTTGTTCTCTGTGAATATATGGAATGGGATAATGTTTGGCTTTAAACGTGTCGTGCTGTTTAACTTGAAATTCATACATGAAACCGGACATAGTACCAGGGATATTGTCAAAACTGGAGCTTGCTGTAAAAGAATATTGCATAGTTGAGTATGTTCAACGTCTGTATTTGCACTGCTTTGTTTTAGTTTCTCAGAAATCATTTGCATAACGTCGTAGTCGGCTGCGTCTGGTGTATTGTAGTTGTGCACAAACGTATCTGTGAACAATGTGGAACGACAGTCTATGTTACGTGATGCAGAAATGACCTCTGTCCGATTAATTGTTTGTTCTTCTGCAGACAAAGAGTGCTGAAATTGTAATGCCAGTTGTACATTTTCATCCTTTAACATTAAATAGGAATTTTGAAAGTCAATAATTGCGTCGTGTTGTACCAAAAAATTCGTACCTAAAATAACGTCTGTTGTCAACAAGGGAACAATCCAAAAATTTGAGTGGAACGTATGACCTGCAATACAAAATGATAAGTGTGTCTGCAATTTTACATCTACTGCTTTACCAGATACTGCTCCTTTTCCTTTAGTTTTTCCTAATGGTAACGTAGGATAAGTATTCTCTTCGTTACACTCGTTGAAAGTTTCCTCATTTATAAGTGACATAGGTAATCCAGAGTCGATTACTGCTGAAAATGTGGATGATCCAATCTTTACTTCAATGACAGGTTGGGAAATCGTTTTTTGAATAACTGGTTTTTCCTGCAAAAGAGTGTCTCGGATGTCGTCAAAAGTAATAACATTCTCGTGAATAACATTCTGCGTGTCAAAAGTAGTGCTTACTTTGTTGGAAGATGCAACCTGTACTGTATCTAGTCAAATTCTTTCTGACGTGCTGTTATTTGCGGGAGGATGCTGTGGCATCTCGACTATTTGTACTGTTCGGTTATTTCTTCCTGACGTATTAGGTTCGGGATGATACCGACTGTCAGGTTCATTCATGATAATCTGTTGTGGTTGATTATGCTGCTGGTAAGATCGACTGTTATTAAACGTACGCTGAAAACTGTGCTCTTTACTTTTACGTCTGTCATAATAATCGTTGCTATACGGTGCATTGCGATATGAGTTGAAATGGTGTTTTTTTTTCTGTACGTAGTGATTTCCTTGTTGCTGTGCGTTACTATTTGGTGGAGCCGACGCTATACGTCTAGGCGGCGAAACATTAAAGCTTGGTTGCCCTTGCAGACTACATTGTTGGTTAGGTATGCTAACCGACTGGTTTTGTTGATGTTGTGGGGAAGCGCCTCTATTGTTGCCAAATTGTCTTTGCTGTTGCTGATAACTATGAGGAAACTGATAATTAAAATTTTGTCTGTTATTAAAGTTCTGGTGGTTGTCATGCCTGGACCGTCTATCACCTTTGCTATTAAAATAGCGTGGCTGATCGTAATTTCCTTATGTTTGTTTGCCTTGGTTATGATGTGAAAAAGTTTTGTTAATGAAGGAATAGTCTGATTGCTGAACTTCCAAAAGCTGTAACAGATCTCTGAATGCCGAAATATTTTCTTTCTGCTGACCTGTTAAAAGTGATACTCTTAACGATCGTGGTAATTTAGAAATACATAATTGGATAAGTGCTGATTCACTGTATGGCTCACTTAAGTATTGGTTTTGTTGGACCATGTGTTCAAAAAATTGCGTGACAGTGGGAAAATTTGAGTTCTCATAATTTGGTAAGCTAATTAATTGATCCTTGATTCCGCGCTGTGTCGTCTTCGACCCATACGCTGACAGAAAAGCATTCTGAAATTCTTCTACCGAGTGGCACTGTCTCGCGATCGGTCTCATACGAGTTGCCGGTTCGCCTTCCAAAAAACTGCAAATAAATTCAAGTTTGTGTGTTATGGGCCAAGTTAGTGGAAAAGCAAAGCTAAATTGTATCCAATCCTAAGGGTGAATCTGTGTTCTGTCATTTTTAAATACCTTAAATTTCCTAATGGATAGAAAGTGCTTGTAATCAAAATTATCGTCTCTGTATGTCTGAACAGGTTCAGGATTGAATGATAATCTGTTTGTCTGTGATTGTTCGGAGTCTAAGTCACGTACTCTCTGTGAATTACCTAAATTATACTGGCTGTGTGAGTGTGACGAATGTTCGGAATGTGGCGTATGATGTGCCTTGTTAGAGGCTGAAACATTTTTCATCTCTGTCACTTCTTGCTGTAACGATGACAATTTTCTACATAATGTATTATTGGACGAACCTATCTATCTACATCTACATCTACATCTACATCCGTACTCCGCAAGCCACCTGACGGTGTGTGGCGGAGGGTACCCTGAGTACCTCTATCGGTTCTCCCTTCTATTCCAGTCTCGTATTGTACGTGGAAAGAAGGATTGTCGGTATGCTTCTGTGTGGGCTCTAATCTCTCTGATTTTATCCTCATGGTCTCTTCGCGGGATATACGTAGGAGGGAGCAATATACTGCTTGACTCTTCGGTGAACGTATGTTCTCGAAACTTCAACAAAAGCCCGTACCGAGCTACTGAGCGTCTCTCCTGCAGAGTCTTCCACTGGAGTTTATCTATCATCTCCGTAACGCTTTCGCAATTACTAAATGATCCTGTAACGAAGCGCGCTGCTCTCCGTTTGATCTTCTCTATCTCTTCTATCAACCCTACCTGGTGCGGATCCCACACTGCTGAGCAGTATTCAAGCATTGGGCGAACAAGCGTACTGTAACCTACTTCCTTTGTTGTCGGATTGCATTTCCTTAGGATTCTTCCAATGAATCTCAGTCTGGCATCTGCTTTACCGACGATCAACTTTATATGATCATTCCATTTTAAATCACTCCTAATGCGTACTCCCAGATAATTTATGGAATTAACTGCTTCCAGTTGCTGACCTGCTATTTTGTAGCTAAATGATAAGGGACCTATCTTTCTATGTATTCGCATCACATTACACTTCGCTACATTGAGATTCAATTGCCATTCCGTGCACCATGCGTCAATTCGCTGCAGATCCTCCTGCATTTCAGTACAATTTTCCATTGTTGCAACCTCTCGATACACCACAGCATCATCTGCAAAAAGCCTCAGTGAACTTCCGATGTCATCCACCAGGTCATTTATGTATATTGTGAATAGCAACGGTCCTATGACACTCCCCTGCGGCACACCTGAAATCACTCTTACTTCGGAAGACTTCTCTCCATTGAGAATGACGTGCTGCGTTCTGTTATCTAGGAACTCCTCAATCCAATCACACAATTGATCTGATAGTCCGTATGCTCTTACTTTGTTCATTAAACGACTATGGGGAACTGTGTCAAACGCCTTGCGGAAGTCAAGAAACACGGCATCTACCTGTGAACCCGTGTCTAAGGCCCTCTGAGTCTCGTGGACGAATAGCGCGAGCTGGGTTTCACACGATCGTCTTTTTCTAAACCCATGCTGATTCCTACAGAGTAGATTTCTAGTCTCCAGAAAAGACATTATACTCGAACATAATACGTGTTCCAAAATTCTACAACTGATCGACGTTAGAGATATAGGTCTATAGTTCTGCACATCTGTTCGACGTCCCTTCTTGAGGACGGGGATGACCTGTGCCCTTTTCCAATCCTTTGGAACGCTTCGCTCTTCTAGAGACCTACGGTACACCGCTGCAAGAAGGGGGGCGAGTTCCTTCGCGTACTCTGTGTAAAATCGAACTGGTATCCCATCAGGACCAGCGGCCTTTCCTCTTTTGAGCGATTTTAATTGTTTCTCTATCCCTCTGTCGTCTACTTCGATATCTACCATTTTGTCAACTGTGCGACAATCTAGAGAAGGAAGCACAGTGCAGTCTTCCTCTGTGAAACAGCTTTGGAAGAAGACATTTAGTAATTCGGCCTTTAGTCTGTCATCCTCTGTTTCAGTACCATTTTGGTCACAGAGTGTCTGGACATTTTGTTTTGATCCACCTACCGCTTTGACATAGGACCAAAATTTCTTAGGATTTTCTGCCAAGTCAGTACATAGAACGTTACTTTCGAATTCATTGAAAGCCTCTCGCATAGCCCTCCTCACACTACATTTCGCTTCGCGTAATTTTTGTTTGTCTGCAAGGCTTTGGCTATGTTTATGTTTGCTGTGAAGTTCCCTTTGCTTCCGCAGCAGTTTTCTAACTCGGTTGTTGTACCACGGTGGCTCTTTTCCATCTCTTACGATCTTGCTTGGCACATACTCATCTAACGCATATTGTACCATGGTTTTGAACTTTGTCCACTGATCCTCAACACTGTCTGCACTTGAGACAAAACTTTTGTGTTGAGCCGTCAGGTACTCTGTAATCTGCTTTTTGTCGCTTTTGCTAAACAGAAAAATCTTCCTACCTTTTTTAATATTTCTATTTACGGCTGAAATCATCGACGCAGTAACCGCTTTATGATCGCTGATTCCCTGTTCTGCATTAACTGATTCAAATAGTTCGGGTCTGTTTGTCACCAGAAGGTCTAATATATTATCGCCACGAGTCGGTTTTCTGTTTAACTGCTCAAGGTAGTTTTCAGATAAAGCACTTAAAAATATTTCACTGGATTCTTTGTCCCTGCCACCCTTTATGAACGTTTGAGTCTCCCAGTCTATATCCGGCAAATTAAAATCTCCACCCAGAACTATAACATGGTGGGGAAATCTACTCGAAATATTTTCCAAATTATTCTTCAGGTGCTCAGCCACAACAGCTGCTGAGCCCGGGGGCCTATAGAGACATCCAATTACCATGTCTGAGCCTGCTTTAACCGTGACCTTCACCCAAATCATTTCACAATTCGAATCTCCGTCAATTTCCTTCGATACTATTGCACTTCTTATCGCTATAAACACGCCTCCCCCTTCACTGTCCAGCCTATCTCTGCGGTATACATTCCAATCAGAGTTTAGGATTTCATTACTGTTTACGTCTGGTTTCAGACAACTTTCAGTTCCTAGTACTATATGGGCGTTGTGACCGTTTATTAATGAGAGCAGTTCTGGGACCTTTCTATAGACGCTTCTGCAGTTTACTATTAGCACATTAATATTGTTATTCCTTGTTGCATTTTGCCTACTCCTGCCTTGCCGCGTCTCAGGAGGCGTCTTGTCGGGCCTAGGGAGGGAATTCTCTAACCTATCTCACTGATTGTCTGCTGTAAGTTTCGGAATTCGGGTGTTTGATTGAACGAAATTGGTGACGTATCATCTGATTTAGTGTCGTTATTTTCGATAACCTCTATACGACTGGCCAATTCATTAACGTCTGCTTTGATGGCATCGGGATCCTGTATTAATTTTAATTGTTCAAGTCTGTTGGTCACTGTCTGAAAGTCTACTGTGTGTGTGTCTGTTTTTGTTTTAAGATCGGAGATTTCATCATGCAATTCGGTGTTCAACTGTTTGATTTCGTCTGATACTGTTGTAATATTGTTGTCTACGTATGTTTTTGCTTTCGTAAATAATTTACCCTTATCTTCCTGTCTCTGTGCAGTAATTGTTTCCATTACTTGTTTCTTTACTTTGTTCTGTTCCTGTATAAATTTACGGTAACGCGTTTCACTGTTTTGTAGGTGGTCATTAAAACGTTCGTCAATTTGGCTGTTTTGTTGTTCAAATTTCGTGTCTACTTTCGCATCCAGTGTGCGTGAAAGTTCAGATGACATTAATTTAAACTCGTAGCGTAACTGTGTTGCGTTTTCAGAACATTGTTTAGCGACTGCACTAATTTCATCTCTAAGTAATTTAGTTGTGGCTGCATGTGTATTACTTAATTCTTGTGCAACGGATATAATTTCTTCCCTACTATTCCTAGCACAAGCCTTAATTTCCTCACGTAATTGTTCTTTAGTATCATGACATTGCACGGCAACGGCTGCAATCTGTTCATTAATCTGTTTAAAGTTCTCATTAATTTGTTTAATCGACCTGTCGTGTTTTTCATTCGACTGTTTGAAACTTTCATTAAGTTGTTTGAAATTGTTCTCTTGTTTTTCATTCGACTGTTTGGAATTGTTGTCTAGTTTTTCATTAAGTTGTTTGTTCGATTCATTAATTTGTTGTTTGAGATTTTCATTAAGTTGTAGCAATAATGCCATAACTCGATCCATGCCAAAATTAGCTGCTGTATTCTCTGTGCTGTGTGATGGTGTATCTGCTTGTGTCACGTTTTGTATAACCATTTGGTCATTGTCTGATTCACAAAAAGGTTTGCTAATCGGATGTGCTCTGTTGGTCACTACAGCGGAATCAAATAAATCTGACGTGCTTTGTGTATATTGGTCACCTTCGTTAGAAACAATTATCTGTTCGCTACTAAATTTTGCAAATCAGGCGTGTCAAACTGGACAGCGTTCATTGTAACGGAACGTGCCGCGTCATCAATTGCCATTAAATTAAGTGTGCACATAATTGAATGTGTCTGTTCATCATCTAGAATAAAATCATTGCTAGTGATCGGCACGCACTGATTATCTGTGATTAGAGGGTTATCACTACTATACTGAGTGTCGCTAGTATTATCGGTCAAATTATTCGAGTCAGCTTTTTTACTTATTGCACATCGCGATGTGCTGTTAGCAGTTTTGCGCGGCATTTTCACAAATCAAAGTTGAGCACAAAATGAAACAAAGACAAAGCAAAAATGGGTCAAATACAATTACAACAAAGAGCAATAAATTGCCGATGATCTGTGAAAGAAAGTAAACGCGTTGCGCCGGATGCAAACTACATTTAATATTACGTAAATAAGAGCAAATATATAGGTAACCACTTCTCAGAAATTCACAAAAATACGATCCTGGCCGGTTGTCGACAAGTGTAACCTCCCAACAGTAAAAACAATAATTATTTACATCATTCACATTTAGTGTAAGCTTACAATAGATTTATTCCGTGACCTCCCAACAGCAAAAAATATAATTATGTCGTTCACATTCAGTATAACCTACCAACAGGAAAATTGCGTAACCTATCAATAATAAAAAATGACTGATCTCTCAATAATAAAAGTGACTTACTTATAACCTTTCAATACTTGAGTGTGAATTTAAACTGGTAAATTTTGGACGTCAGCAGTGCTGCGTCATGGCCCTGAAAATTCATTATGAATAAACTGAAAAACCTTACCTCAATGAGGCCGCCGGATAACGCGTATATATCTCCTCCTATAAGAAATTTTTCTGGCGCAGCTCAGTGCAATGCTGGCAGATAGATTTGTCATGTATAAAAAGAAACAACTGATTTTTCTTTTCAATAATCGGGATGACCAAGGATTGGAGAAATTAGTAAATTCTTTAAATTAAAATGAATAATTGTCAAAAGTTACTTTTTATGAGAAAGATTATTATTAAGAGATTTTTTTAAAAACATTTACATGGGACTTGATATAACAATACTACATAATGGCGAGGCTGCTTTTTACCTTATATTACAATGCTCAGGCTCCGCCATCGCTCCACCACAACCGGCCCAGCCAACACGATACACCAGACTGCTAGCAACTACTTACTGCTACTGCCACGCAGTTCCTACTGCAGTCAACACTGCTCTTTGGTCTCAGATTCTCTTACAGCTTACATATCGCAGGCAGCACGTGAGCAATCCATCGAAATTACATCAGCTCGAGTGCGCTAGCAACAAATTCTTTAATCATGGACCTCATACACGTGTAATATTTTGTAATGGGTGCCATCAAACTATATTCAGGCCAGTGGAAATTAAAATGTCCTGTGGTGTAACTCCTGCTCCTAGTCGGCCGGTTTGACATCCTGACCCTCTTAAAGAAATCTCGCAATTATCAGCCAGTGTATGGTATTATCAGTAACCGGGAGGACAAGAGTTCTTCAGAAAATTTTCAGTCTTTACTGCCTACTAGCTAATAACTTGCTGTTCTGTGTGACATAAAATTAAATATAGGCTACATAAAACGAGTAAAGACAAGAGACAAGTAAGACAGTACATATTTCTTCAATCCTTAGGTCCTAGCTTTTTTTCTCTTTAATCTTGCCACAGCTTTATATGGTGTACTTTCCTTTCTGGGAAAGAACCTGTTACACCATCAAAGTTCGTCAACGTTTTGCCACATCTAAAAACGCAGAAAAGCTGTTAATACAAATAGTACCCAAGACTGGTGTGGTTTCTCGATCTGATTACGTGTATTTTGTCACTATCTGCTAGATAAAATGAAATAGGCCAGCCTAATATTGCAGCTGTGGCTACACACACAAAATAAATGAGACTGTCTTGGCACAAATGGTCATTTTTATAACACGACAGAATATAATTCACGAAGTACCAATATCAAATGCCTATTAGGCCTACTGCAAGCGAAAGGTTTTATGTTAGGAAATAGTTTCACATTTCATTCATACTCTCTACCTTCTGAAGCATGAGATCGGAAAGTAGTAGTACGAAATTTTTATATAAATTTGGAATCGTCATATTCTTCCGTAATTTGCGAGTCTCCATTTCTTCTCCTTCCTCGTTCTAACAAACAATCTTGTCATCACTAATTCTGTAACTATTCCTGCCAGTGTCAAAATTTATTCTCTGGTTAACTTCACTAACCCTGCCACAATCACCTGCATTTGTTCTCCGGTTATGCGTTACTAAGTGTTCGTACAACGCGTTTTCCGCGCTACTCCCAGAATAGAACTTTAGCGGTTGTTAGCCGGGAACTGTTTAACTGGCCCTTAGTAGTGTACCGGTCTGGCCAAAAATTTTCTGTCAAAATTTTATTTTCTTGGATACATGGAGAGGACAATACGTGATCTTAGTTGCCTGTTATTCATGTTAGTCGTTTATTTCCACTCTGGTAGTCTGAATCTATGGAATTCGCTAGTAACTATAACAACGCTGATCATTTGCAAACTCAGTCAACCAAATAAACAGCGATTGTCATTCACCCTTTCGGCTTCATTCGCTCATCTCATATAGACCCGCCCCCTTTCGTCTGCAGGAAAGTTTATTTCTAGATGCGACGGGGAATCCCATGGCAGAGACATCACGTACACTATGTACGCATTCAAAGATCAGCTTACGATTCATTCAGAAATCAACTTAGAATTTGACCAAAAATGTTCAAAAACCAACAGGGATGCGTTCAAAACCATATGAGTAATCGATAGACCAACGTGCGCTGGGTGCTAGTCGCTTTATGAAACAAGGTATTTTTCCTTAATAATATGAATTTGATGCCGCCACCCACCCCTGAAACTGGCGCCCGGGACACAGGATGATAGATAGGTACTCCGGGCCGGCCGAGGTGGACAAGCGGTTCTAGGCGCTACAGTCTGGAACCGCGAGACCGCTGCGGTCGCAGCAGGTTCGAATCCTGCCTCGGGCATGGATGTGTGTGATGTCCTTAGTTTATTTAGGTTTAAGTAGTTCTAAGTTCTAGGAGGCTGGTGACCTTAGAAGTTAAGTCTCATACTGCTCAGAGCCATTTTAACCAAGATACGCCGATTCGCCCCCCCCCCCCCCCCCACCCCTAGTTCCGGGCCTGTTGCGCATACGTGAATCTGCCAGCTTAGGCACACCAGTAAAATTTTTCTGGACAGCATCTGGCTGCTTGCTGCTATTGCTTATACAGCTCACTGCCACACTTCTGTAGCCAGAAGTGGGAGAAGGTACTAGTCATACGCGACTCAGGTGCACATGGGCATAAGCTCGCTCGCAACCGCTCACACGAATCACATGTAACCAGTTGTGACGTCACGCTTATCGGAGCGAGGCCTACTAGAAAGACAAGCCGCAGCACGTACGTCACGAAGGTGGTCCTGCGCTCGCTCGATAGCTCAAATCAACAGACAAACTACGTTTCTGCAAGTGTTAATTCGTAAGTAGACGTGTCGGTACAAATGAAAACTGGATCTTCTACTGGAATCTGCTATTATGGAATCTTACTGTTATTAGTCCTATACTGATGGGAAGTCCATGGGCCTGCTTATAATTTGTTACGGCTGCCACTGGCGTACAATAAAATAAAATCATGCTAAAATGATTATTAGTTGCATAAGGCACCACTTCCAGTATTTAATGAGTACTGCTAAGCAGAAGAGACTAAATGCTATTAACAAGCCGCCATACCATTTATATCGAGTATTTTGCTGTGGTACTGTTAATCAGTAAGACTTCATGACAGCAGATTCCAGTGGAAAATGCAATTCTCGTTAGTACTTATACGCCCAGCTGCAAGTTAACAGGTTTAGAAACGCATTTTGTCTTTTGAGCTGAGCGAGCGAGCGAGTTCAGGACCACCTTCGGGACGTAGGCGCCGCGGCCTGTGTTTCTCGTGGGCCTCGCATCGGAGGCATTTTGTTGTTATGAGACATTGCATAGTCTTCCTAAAGCCTTTGACACATTTTGCTGTTGGCAGACGCGTGTATGAGCACTGTGTTTTGTTCCTGTATATGGCGCATTTCCTTTGCAACTTAGGTTCTTTTTTTCCTTCTCTCGTTCGTGTTTTATTGCTGTAGTATTATTCTGCAGTAGCGAGATATAGCAATATTCTTTGTTAGAGTATTGGTTCTTACTAGTCAAAGTTATAAAAATGTAACCAAAAACTAAAACAATAAAAAATTCCCGGAATTCTAAAAAATTCCCGGAATTCTAAAAAATTCCATTTTTTTCCCGGTTTTCTCCCGGGTGAAAAAATTCCCGGGTTTTTCCCGGTTTTCTCCCGGGTGAAAAAATTCCCGGGTTTTTCCCGGATCTCCCGGTTGTCCCGTGTCTTATACACCCTGTAACATTAATAACAATAATAATTATTATTACTAATATTATAGTACATAAACAAAAAGCTCAGAAATTGAAACAGAATAAAGAAATAGATATCACTTAAAACACTTTCAAAGACACGTAAGAGACAAGATTGAACAAATAAGTCATATGAGAAAAGTAAAGACCACCGTTGATCCATATAGGTCCTAGCCGGATGAATCGACAACTATGGAACGTCAGCAATGACAGACAAGTGAACTCAAGAAATCTATCTCTGAACATGAACAATACATTTACGCCAGAGTAGGGAGTGGGGCATATTGTTTACAGAGAGTGAGTCTACACGTACTGTGTAAAATTTTACGAGAAAGTTTTTTAGGACAGTCATGCAGTCTTTTATAAATTGTAACGTATATGCAATCTGAGCTATCAGTAATCGAAATCTAACCTGAATAACACCGTGTGCATGTTGTATGAGTGTATGTTTTACTGTCACTTAAGCCCCCAACAAATCGTCGTATGAAAAACTTAAAACTAACATTTAGATAAGCTATCTGACTACGTTTTTGAATAAGAATTATACAAGTGATACAGAATCTGATTCGTGCAACGGAATTTAGTGGATTAGAGTACACGACATGTTGTGGTGTGTCAGTGTCTCTGTTTCGGCCCTAAGTTTTGCGCTCGCCTCTTTAGATGACTGTCTTTTTCCATGTGGTTTACAGCAATTCGCAGCAGCACGCAGCACTATTGCTACTAAGAATGAATTTAATAAATCAGAGTTTGAGTGGGTCCTGTTAACTACTCAATAACTTTTGAGAAGGGATTTCATTAATTAAGTCTATTTAAAAGTTCAGAATCATCGCGAACAAGTATTAATGACGTATGTGTCAACAATGGCTAAGTGCCAGATTAACAAATTATTTCAATTTCAAAGTCACATTAACATTTAATAACCCCAGTATTTATTTATTTAGATGTGAAGAATAAAGATTATTATTTGGGGGATAAGGAGGCTACTTTAACTGACAACCAAAACATGGGATTATTGCAAACTCGGACTAAGAATCGCGAGCCTAACCCTGCAATCGCTTTTGCGCCATGCTTGCGAATTTTGCCTTTAATTCCATCTTCAATCGTAGTTAAGCCATCTAAATCTCTCCTGGCTATATAAATGAAATCAGGCCTTGTGTATGGTAAGGCAGCATGACTCGTCTCCTGACTCCGAGCTCTCGACCGGCAACACTACTTCCGCTCTCGCAGACAGACCTCGTCTCACAACAATGCTTAGAATCGCGCTCCCATGTTTCCTCCTCAGATTGTTACTATCGAGATCTGAGTGCTTACACAATGCAAAGATTAGCGTTAAGTTGACTATATTGTTTTCAACGTAATGGACAGTCCTAACACACTCCTTACAAGGTGCATATAAATTCATATCAGAGATCCACCCTCGAATTGAATAATTAATTGAAATCAGAGAAATGAATTCATATTAAATGTATGAGTGATTGTCAGCTTCCATAGAAAACAGAACTGTGTGCTAATTGAAAATAAGCGAATATTTTTGGTGGCACAGAGGCTGACGAGAGCACGGAACTAAACACTGCAATAGTCAGGAACCCTGCTAAGCTCCTCTTAGAAGGTTAACGAGGAGAGGCGGTCATTACCATGGCCAGGCCGACATGCTCCCTTGTGACACCATGTGACACAAATGATTTACGAGATGGAAAGAAGAAGAATTTTTGTTGGGAGACACTATTGTCAGTCGAGCATTGAAAGCCGACTTTTGGGACTGACGCTGAAGATCGTTATATTTCAGATGAAAAAGAGAAACCCAAGTTAGGCCTTTGAAAACTGAGACACTGCCGAATGTGTAGCTCTTACAAAAAGCATTGCTTAAGGACGTAAGATCTACGTACAATGGCTCATCCAAACTTTTCCCAAAGAGACAGAGAATCACAACAGTGATGATGGAAGCCTACCTCGACCCGACCTCTCTAACGAGCATTTTTACTAGTCAAAGCTCAGAAGATGCAGAGACCAGGCAATCGAATTAAGCATACAGGGCGAAAAGTATTTAAAACGACAGATTCTGGGAGGTTGCAGGGGACATCAAAACAAATATTTTTCCCTAATGTTATTTTCTCCTATGAGGAGTATTTAAACCGATAGAGGAAGATTTCTCTGGTGGCAAATTAATTAAACCAATTAAACCAACAAACACTTTTCCATTTTTTATGACCCAGACACAACTCATTAACACAACTCAATTTCAGTTACAGTAGATTTTCTAAATTGCCTCCACTGACACGTAAACAAAGGTTACACCGTCGAATGCTCTGTCTGACACGGGCAAAAAGCCCAGGAGTATCCTGAATTGTTCCTGTTGCTGCTACTATCCGGGCAACCAGATCCTCTTCTGATGCAACAGGAGCTGCGCATCTCTCTCCACACAAAAAAGTCCAGAGGGGACATATCTGGGGATCGAGCAGGTCATGGTACAGGACCACCTCTGTCAATCCACTATTCCGGGAACCGTCGGTCCAGGAATCGACGCACACGACGACTGAAATGTGCCGGCGCCCCGTCATGTTGGAACCAAATGTATTGTCTTGTAGGGAGCGTGACGTCTTCCAGAAATTCGCGCAATGCTCTGGCTAGAAAATTGCATTGTCTTGTAGGGAGCGTGACGTCTTCCAGAAATTCTGGCAATGTTCTGGCAAGAAAATTGTATTAGTGCCTGCCATTTAATGGCCTAGGTAGCAAATACGGCCCAATTAAACAGTCCCCAACAACACCGACCCACGCATTAAGGAAGAACCGCACTTGATGAGCGCTAGTAACTGTGGCATGTGAGTTATCCTCGCTCCAAACATGCGAAAATTGTGCATGTTGGATACTCCATCATGCCTGAACGTTGCTTCATCGGTAAACCACACAGACGATGGAAATGTAGGATGAATTTCACACTGTTCTGGGTACCACTGCGAAAACTGTGCTCTGGGTGGATAATCAACTAGTTCTAGGTTGTGGATACGCTGTAAGTAAAATGGACGTAACAACTGCTCTCGAAAGATTCATCTGATTCGACCCCATGTTACGTGCAATTGCACGAATGCTGATTGAAGGATCCCGCTCCAAATGCTGCGAGACACTTTCCCCAAATTGCAGCGTTCTTACCGTGCGACGGCGTCCTGTCCAGGTAATCTGCTAAATGACCCGGTCTCACGCAGACGTTGGTACACATCAGCAAAGGTCGTATGATGCGGGATTCGGCGATTAGGATATTGTTGATAAACCCGCAATGCAGCTCGTCCGTTGTGGTGCGCTACGTAGTACGCACCAACCATATCAGTGTACTCACCCCATGTGTATCGCTCCGTTAGTAAACAGATAGAATGCACTACTACGCTCGTGGACAGCAGTTGTCTACAACTGAAGATCGGCCTGCACCGGTTTAAATAACCCTCTTAGAAAAAAATGACATTAGGGAAAAATATTTGCTTTGATGTCCCCTACAACCTCCCAGAGTTTGTTGCTTTAATACTTTTCACCCTGTATAACAGGGGAAAGTTCAGTTTCCTTGTCAGGTGCTTTCACTCAGAAATTACTCGTCCCTCGTCTCGTTGCCTTCATATCTGAAAGTGTTGTCTTGGAGCACTGCTGCTACCACTCCGCCATCACTGTCGGTTTTGGCCACCAGTTGACCTAATGTGTTTGTGGGACTTAGAGAAATGCGAACCATTCAACACTTAGCCGCTGGAGAGATCTGCTGGCACTGCCACTGACTGAGGTCGCAATACTTCAGTCACCGACAGCTGCATTTGATGAGACCAAGTCGCTACTGCGTGAGATGTAGGGAATTTCAAGTCAATCCAAAATTTTATAATCTTAGAGCCTCATTCTGAAGATTTGCCTTGTGAAATCATCAACAGTTTGCCTCCAGAGTCGACAACAGATGTGACATGTTATCTTCAATAGTTACAAGTATAATTTTCAGTAGTTATATTCTACGTTAACCAGTCTCATGACAGTCACTAAGTACTTGCACAATTATTGGTTTCATATGGCTCTGACACACTATGGGACTTAACATCTGAGGTCATCAGTCCCCTAGAACTTAGAACTACTTAAACCTAACTAACCTAAGAACATCACACACATCCATGACCGAGCCAGGATTCGAACCTGCGACCGTAGCAGTCACGCGGTTCCAGACTGAAGCCCCTAGAACCGCTCGGTCACTGCGGCCGGCAATTATTGGTTTCCCCTTAGCCTCGGGTTAGATTTGTCAGATTTTCATTTCCACAGGTTGCCTTCATTAAGTTTTTATTGAGAAGTTATCACAGATTACCAGTATTAAATGTTATTAAAAGTTGTCACACGACGCTATTTTTGTGTATGAATGTTAATTGTCAATGAGAGTATTTTAACATCATTTAACATAATTTTTAATTGTCTGACTTTTGATATGGAAATAAACCCCCGTAATTAGAATACATGTATAACTTTTCCGAACCAAGGTATATTAGAAAGGATAACTAAGTGCGTAGACTCATTTACATTTCGACATGTATGTTGAATTGTTGAGCACCAAGGAAAATTATGATTTTAGAGTTTTTCTTTAATCATTAAGAATTTTATTTTTGTTAATGTGCACAATGTTATAGACTTCTATTTCTTCAACGATGTCCATACCATTACCTTTCTCCATTTTATGCAAATTCATAAGAGTATTTTCAGTATTAATGGTCCCTCTGGGGTTTGGCGTTTTTTTCTCCATATTTCTGTTATGTTATTTTGTCTTTGATGTTTCTTGCTGTTTTCACGATGTAACAAGCTTATCATTCAATAAATTGGATTTTATATATGCCTGCAGCCTCACACTTGTTTTCCTTAGTTTTAATATTAATACAAGTAACTGGCCTAGTGCGTTAGTGATTCTGAAAGCAATTCTGACAATGAACTTGTGTAATCATCCACTGAGCTTCTGCAAATCATTACCATAAAAGGGAAACAAGATAAATTTTAAACATTCTACAGGATCATCACTCTGTTTGTCAGCTATTTCTGAAGAAGCTGAGATTTGGAATTATATATCTCATCAACTACAGGCTAACTAAAGTCTTTTTGGGCGCAAAATGGCGCGAGCACAAACAGGAGTGGCGCTCCATGTAACCAGCAACCTTTCATCTCTACCGCTGATTATTTAGAAGGTGCACTGAGTTGTGCATTCAGAAAACGGGCACTCGTTTGAAACTCACTGCAATGACCGATCCATCACCAGAATGACCATCTAAACACAACCAGACATTACAGCATGTTTCACCCGCCGCTAAAACTTTTAACGTTGCTAGCTTCCTAGCTAAAATTGATAAAAATGAGAGTTGAAATGATTTTTATATAGTTGGTTTAAATACGTTAGCTGCATAATACAAGAAAATGTTCTATTTAAAAAGATTTCAACTCGTTGCTGTGGAAAAATAGCTAAACTATGTTGATAACTCTGCACAGAGAATAACGTTTCATGCGTTTACCTATCTGAATAAATTTTTCTTTCAATTTAGGTTTTACGTTACAAGGAAAAACACCTTATCAGAAGCATCCAGTCTGTGTCATCAGAGAGTCGTGTGGCGATTTGTTCTCCATTTTGAACTGTGTCCAGATTAGCTTTCATTAATTTGTGAGACGAAGGATTTTGTGATCGCCAGTCCCTTCCCCCATCCCCTTGAATGCAGATAACTGTTACACAACAGGTTAATTGCCTTTATAAATGCACCACTTGTAACGGCGATTAAAAAAGCGTGTTTCACGTTGCGCGATTGAAGTAAACTGGTCCACACACGTAGAGGCACTTTGCTGCTAACTGCATATTGTATTTTTTTTCGCCACCACCCCGCCGGACATAGGCGAGGAAGTTTTTATCCACGCCCACGCTGAATACGTAGTACGTTCACAACGAGTAGTTCACAAAGAGAAGTGGCTTGTGAAGTTAAGAAAAATTGCAAACGGAACAAGAGTGGCCGTTGTTTTATTTATGGCCGTGTGGGCAGTGTATAAAGGCCAGCCGAACAAAGGATACTCGTATGAGCCGGCCGTTAGCAGAATAAAAGCGCACACCACTGTTTGTGGCGTTTAAATATGGCGACCACGCACCACATTCAATTTGCTGAAAGCGGAAAGAAATATGATGCGCTGCCGCGAGCGGTCCTCTTGGAGCCCCCTCGTTCATTGTTACGGCCGCTAACAATATGCGTCCTAATTTGTTTGAATTTGATTCTGTTACAACACCACGCGTTTATCACGTATCCGATAGCTACCCGCCAAAAACGCGGAAATCGGCGTACCCCAATCCTGGAAAGCTTCTCACATGTTCAGTAGTTCCGTAACGTAGTGCGGAACAATTTACATCGGATTTCATTTTCAGCGGTGGAGTACATTTAGATCTCGGATTTTCAGCATGCCAGTTGATTGCAACACTTGCGTAAACGAGAAGATAGGTCAGAAAGTACAGTTTTCGGATTAGATTTCCTGAGACTGTTCAGGGCAAAGCCCCACTTCCTTAAGGAATGAAACTCTCACTTATAAAACAGCTTCAAACATCTAGGTAGCCGTAATTCGCTCTCCGTTTTAAGCGAAGACTAGTTTTTTACGCATCTCAATGTTTATGACAGTTCTGCCGCCAACGCAGGATTCCCAAACTGCGAGAGGCGTCGAATAAGTAATGCAACACATTTTTACAGAATATTCCATCTGTCCTTGAGAGAACATTGACATTTTACTAACTTGAGGACACAGTATTAATGTTTCTCAATAAAACTTATTTAATATACGTTGTGAACCGCCTTTCGGCTTCTTAGGCCATCGACAGATAACTTAACGTTGAACAGATAGCCCACACAACTTCGGTGAGAATTCACACCGATACGCAGACTGCTGTACAAAGATATGTAACATTTCACGACTATATCGATAGAAAACACAGGCATATCGTAATACCTAAAGAGACTCTAAACAAATCAATCATATACACTACGGGCCATTAAAATTGCTACTCCACGAAGATGACGTGCTAGAGACGCGAAATTTAACCGGCAGAAAGAAGATGCTGTGATATGCAAATGATTAGCTTTTCAGAGCATTCACACCTACAACGTGCTGACTTGAGGAAAGTTTCCAACCGATTTCTCATACACAAACAGCAGTTGACCGGCGTTGCCTGGTGAAACGTTGTTGTGATGCCTCGTGTAAGGAGGAGACAAAGCGTACCACACGTTTCGGACTTTGATAAAGGTCGGATTGTAGCCTATCGCTATTGCGATTTATCGTATCGCGACATTGCTGCTCGCGTTGGTCGAGATAAAATGACTGTTAGCAGAATATGGAATCGGTGGGTTCTTGAGGGTAATACGGAACGCCGTGCTGGATCCCAACGGCCTCGTATCACTAGCAGTCGAGATGACAGGCATCTTATCCGCATGGCTGTAACGGATCGTGCAGCCACGTCTCGATCTCTGAGTCAACAGATGCGGTCGTTTGCAAGACAACAACAATCTGCACGAACAGTTCGATGACGTTTGCAGCAGCATGGACTATCAGCTCGGAGACCGTGGCTCCGGTTACACTTGACGCTGCATCACAGACAGGAGCGCCTGCGATAGTGTACTAAACGACGAACCTGGGTGCACGAATGGCAAAACGTCATTTTTTCAGATGAATCCTGGTTCTGTTTACAGCATCATGATGGGCGCATTCGTGGTTGGCGACATCGCAGTGAACGCACATTGGAAGCGTGTATTCGTCATCGCCATACTGGCGTTTCACCCGGTGTGATGGTATGGGGTGACACTGGTTATACTTCTCGGTCACCTCTTGTTCGCACTGACGGGACTTTGAACAGTGTACGTTACATTTCAGATGTGTTACGACCGGTGGCTCTGCCCTTCATTCGATCTCTGCGAAACCCTACATTTTAGCAGGATAATGCACTACCGCATGTTGCAGGTCCTGTACGGGCCTTTCTGGATACAGAAGATGTTCGACTGCTGCCCTGGTCAGCACATTCTCCACATCTATCACCAATTGAAAACGTCTGGTCAATGATGGCCGAGCAACTGGCTCGTCACAATACGCCAGTCACTGCTCTTGATGAACTGTGGTATCGTGTTGAAGCTGCATAGGCAGCTGTACATGTACACGCCATCCAAGCATTGTTTGACTCAATTCCTAGGCGTATCAAGGCCGTTATTACGGCTAGAGGTTGTTGTTCTTGGTACTGATTTCTCAGAATCTATGCACCCAAAATGCGTGAAAATGTAATCATATGTCAGTTCTAGTATAATATATTTGTCCAATTAATACCTGTTTATCATCTTCATTTCTTCTTGGTGTAGCAATTTTAATGGCCAGTAGTGTATTACAGTGCATTGAAATATTAAAACTGTATGATTGGTCTAGCCAAAAATGTTGAACAAGTGAGTAATGGCACATGCTACTATGTAATATGGACCAAGTGGTGAATGTGACGAACAGGCTGAAAAAAAAGGAGGGAGGGTGGCAGGGGAAGAGAGTAGAAAGTCTATGGAATGTGAGCGTGGAAGTTTATTTTTTAATCGTGAGAGAAATAATAACTGCCTGCTGCTGCATTAATAAGGGTGGAACTGCTTCTGTTGATTACGGACCTAGTCAGAATTCTCTGTTTGCTGTTTATTAATGGCCAGAATTTCAAATAATATTAGCCTTGCCCTTAGTTCTTTTGTGGAAAACAACACATGAATGACATTCATTCAGGGCATATTCATTAAAGGTGGAATCCTTTTCATACATGTATTCGCAATTACGAATATGGACAATCGTCAGCTGTATAATGGAATGAAGACAATGGAAGTCTGTGTCGGACCGGGACTCGAACCTGGATTTCCCGCATTCGCGAGCGGTCGCCTTGCCATGAGGCTGTCAGAGCACGACTCAGACACAATCTTCCATATGTCATGCTCGAATGGCCTAATAGTAAAGCAATCCTTCGTGATAAGCGGGAAATCTGGGTTCAAATCCTGGTCCGGAACATGTTTTCTCTGTCGTCGTTCCATTATACAGTTGATGGCCGTCCGTATTCGCAAGTGCGAATATTTCCTGTATTTCATAACGGCCGTAGTCGCCACAGTGCCTCTTGTATTGTGCTTTCTTTTTCAGTCTGCAACTCCTTTCATGCTCAGTCAGCGTGACTGACCTATATACAGGGTGGTCCATTGATCGCGACCGGGCAAAAATCTAACGAAATAAGCGTCAAACGAAAAAACTACAAAGAACGAAACTCATCCAGCTGTTAGTGGGAAACCAGATGTCGCTATGTATTGCCCGCTAGATGGTGCTGCCATAGGTCAAACGGATATCAACTGCGTCTTTTTTAAATGGGAACCCCCATTTTCATTACATATTGGTGTAGTACGTAAAGAAATATGGATGTTTTAGTTGGAACACTTTTTTCGCTTTGTTATAGATGGCGCTGTAATAGACACAAACGTATAAGTACGTGGTATCATTTAACATTCTGCCAGTGCTGAAGGTATGTGCTTCGTGATACACTACCCGTGTTAAAATGGATCGTTTACCAATTGCGGAAAAGGTCGATACGTGTTGATGTATGGCTATTGTGATCAAAATGCCCAACGGGAGTGTCCTATGTCTGCTGCTCGGTATCCTGGACGACATTATCCAAGAGTCCGAACCGTTCGCCGGATATTTACGTTATTTAAGGAAACAGGAAGTGTTCAGCCACATGTGAAACGTCAACCACGACCTGTAACAAACGTTGCAGATGTTTTAGCTGCTGTCGCGGCTAATCCGCACATCAGTAGCAGACAAACTGCGCGAGAATCGGGAATCTCAAAAACGTCAGTGTTGATAATGCTACATCAACATCGATTGCACCCGTACCATATTTCTATGCACCAGGAATTGCATGGCGACGACTTTGAACGTCGTGTACAGTTCTGTCACTGGGCACAAGAGATATTACGGTACGATGACAGATTTTTTGCACGCGTTCTATTTAGCGACGAAGTGTCATTCACCAACAGCGGTAACGTAAACCGCCATAATATGCACTACTGGGCAACAGAAAATCCACGATGGCTGCGACAAGTGGGACGTCAGCGACCTGGGAGGGTTAATGTACGGTGCGGCATTATGGGAGGAAGGATAATTGGCCCCCATTTTATCGATGCCCATCTAGATGGTGCAATGTATGCTGATTTCCTACGTAATGTTCTACCGATGTTACTACAAGATGTTTCACTGCATGACAGAATGGCGATGTACTTCCAACATGATGGATGTCCGGCACACAGCTCGCCTGCGGTTGAAGCAGTATTGAATAGCATATTTCATGACAGGTGGATTGGTCGTCGAAGCACCATACGTCCGCACGTTCACCGGATCTGACGTCCCCGGATTTCTTTCTGTGGGGAAAGTTCAATGATATCTGCTATCGTGATCCACCGACAACGCCTGACAACATGCGTCGCTGTTGAGAGGAATGTCGTTACACGTATTGCCAAATGCATTGAGGTTGACGGACATCATTTTGAGCATTTATTGCATTAATGTGGTATTTACAGGTAATCACGCTGCAACAGCATGCGTTCTTGGAAATGATAAGTTCACAAAGGTACATGTATCACACTGGAACAACTGAAATAAAATGTTCAAACGTACCTACGTTCTGTATTTTAATTTTAAAAACCTAACTTTTACCAACTGTTCGTCTAAAATTGTGAGCCATATGTTTGTGACTATTACAGCGCCATCGATCACAAAGCGAAAAAAGTGGTCCAACTAAAACATTCATATTTGTTTACGTAGTACACGAATATGTAATAAAAATGGGGATTCCTATTTTAAAAAACACAGTTGATACCCGTTTGACCTATGGCAGCGCCATCTAGCGGAGCAACCATAGCGCCATCTGATTTCCCCCTTCAAGCTAGACAAGTTTCGTTCTTTGTAGCTTTTTAGTTTAACGCTTATTTCGTGAGATATTTGGCCCGGTCACGATCAATGGACCACCCTGTATAATTTGTCATATACACTCCTGGAAATGTAAAAAAGAACACATTGACACCGGTGTGTCAGACCCATCATACTTGCTCTAGACACTGCGAGAGGGCTGTACAAGCAATCATCACACGCACGGCACAGCGGACACACCAGGAACCGCGGTGTTGGCCGTCGAATGGCGCTAGCTGCGCAGCATTTGTGCACCGCCGCCGTCAGTGTCAGCCAGTTTGCCGTGGCATACGGAGCTCCATCGCAGTCTTTAACACTGGTAGCATGCCGCGACAGCGTGGACGTGAACCGTATGTGCAGTTGACGGACTTTGAGCGAGGGCGTATAATGGGCATGCGGGAGGCCGGGTGGACGTACCGCCGAATTGCTCAACACGTGGGGCGTGAGGTCTCCACAGTACATCGATGTTGTCGCCAGTGGTCGGCGGAAGGTGCACGTGCCCGTCGACCTGGGACCGGACCGCAGCGACGCACGGATGCACGCCAAGACCGTAGGATCCTACGCAGTGCCGTAGGCGACCGCACCGCCACTTCCCAGCAAATTAGGGACACTGTTGCTCCTGGGGTATCGGCGAGGACCATTCGCAACCGTCTCCATGAAGCTGGGCTACGGTCCCGCACACCGTTAGGCCGTCTTCCGCTCACGCCCCAACATCGTGCAGCCCGCCTCCAGTGGTGTCGCGACAGGCGTGAATGGAGGGACGAATGGAGACGTGTCGTCTTCAGCGATGAGAGTCGCTTCTGCCTTGGTGCCAATGATGGTCGTATGCGTGTTTGGCGCCGTGCAGGTGAGCGCCACAATCAGGACTGCATACGACCGAGGCACACAGGGCCAACACCCGGCATCATGGTGTGGGGAGCGATCTCCTACACTGGCCGTACACCTCTGGTGATCGTCGAGGGGACACTGAATAGTGCACGGTACATCCAAACCGTCATCGAACCCATCGTTCTACCATTCCTAGACCGGCAAGGGAACGTGCTGTTCCAACAGGACAATGCACGTCCGCATGTATCCCGTGCCACCCAACGTGCTCTAGAAGGTGTAAGTCAACTACCCTGGCCACCAAGATCTCCGGATCTGTCCCCCATTGAGCATGTTTGGGACTGGATGAAGCGTCGTCTCACGCGGTCTGCACGTCCAGCACGAACTCTGGTCCAACTGAGGCGCCAGGTGGAAATGGCATGATAAGCCGTTCCACAGGACTACATCCAGCATCTCTACGATCGTCTCCATGGGAGAATAGCAGCCTGCATTGCTGCGAAAGGTGGATATACACTGTACTAGTGCCGACATTGTGCATGCTCTGTTGCCTGTGTCTATGTGCCTGTGGTTCTGTCAGTGTGATCATGTGATGTATCTGACCCCAGGAATGTGTCAATAAAGTTTCCCCTTCCTGGGACAATGAATTCACGGTGTTCTTATCTCAATTTCCAGGAGTGTAGATTGCAGGAAATTTCATAAATTCCACTCTGTTCTAAGGGCGGACTCTAAGCTTTGCTGTTAAACGGGAGGTGGGCAACAGTATTCCTAGTGTAGAGAGTTCTTAATGAATGTTATTCATATGATGTGAAATGTGACGTTCTCCATAAAGGAACCAGAGGCAGAAAACCAACATTACTTGAAATTCTGGCCATTATCGAACACAAGTCAAAGGACCCTGGCCTTATCCTTAATGATCAAACACAGTTCCACTACACACTCTTATTAAAGAAGCAGCAGCCACTCACTACCTCTCTCACCATTTGTAATTAAGCTTGTTATAACTGTTCCACACCCGCATCCCACAGACTTCTTTCTCTCCACCACCCCTTCCTTTTTTCTGCCTGTTTATTACAATCAGCAGTTAGTCCATATGACCGTCCTGTGCTATTACTCACTTGTTCAACATTTTTCACTTAGACGTTCGTATAGTTTTAATATTTGAATACAGTAAAAACTCGATTAACCATCACTCTTTAAACTGTCAGTTTCTGTTAACCGTCACTGCTGTAACAGCATAATGATACTGTAATAACAGAATGCTCTAAGTTGCAGTGACGCGTTCGCTTTGTTTATTTACTCTATTTTAGTGGGAAGTGAATGTACCCGCCCGCCGTAGAATGGTAAATAAAATATGACCTTCAGTTGACGTGCTAACACATCTCCCCCTTCTCTTGTTTTTGTCTCACTTGTGAGTCAACAATCACCACTGGATCGGTTCCCAGTTGTAGCGAGAAGACTGTAATTGTCGCAGTGTATCTAGCGGCTGTGCCGTGTTACGTGTTTTCCACTTGAATAAGCTTTAGTGACTAATATTTTACACTACCGTATTTAGTGCGGGTGTGTGTGATACAGTGACTTGATAAAATGTCTGAAAAACGTAAACGTGTTGTTTCAGGACTTAATCAAAAACTTGAAATTATAAGAAAGGGTGAAACTGCGACAAGTGTAGCGCTGATTTATGGAATTGGAAGAACAATAGTTAACAATATAAAACGTGATGCTGATAAAATAGAACAACACGTGTCAACAATGCAGAGCATGGATGGAGATGTTCGAACAAGAAAGACAATGAAACCTGAAAAATATGATGAATTGGACACTGCAATGTAAAGATGGTTTATACAAGCAAGAAGTCAGGGGATTACAATTTCAAGGCCTATAATAATGGCCAAGGCTCTTGAAATGAAGAACAAACTTGATGGTGACTCGTCTTTTAAAACAAGTATCGGATGCCTCGACAAGTTTAAATTTCGTCATGGCATTCGCCAACTTGATATCAGTGGAGAAAAAATTAGCACGGATAGCTCTGTAATTGCAGAGTTCCGGGAACAATTTAAAGAAAAAATGGCTGAATTGAATCTTGTTATGGAGCAAGTTTACAATTGTGATGAAACTGGGCTTCATTGGAAGGTTTTACCACAAAAGACATTAGCATCACTCTCTGAAAAAGCTGCTCCAGGTTTCAAAGTACAAAAAGATCGCATCACTGCTATGGTTTGATAGTTTGCGCAAATGTGACCGACAATCATAGGCTACCCTACTTGTGATTGGGAAATCAAGAAAACCTCGTGCATTCAAGAATTTGAATTTGAATGCTCTCCTTGCACAATACTAAGCCCAGAAGAGTCTTGGATGGATCAATCAATTGTTTCTGACTGGTTTCGCAAACAATTTGTACCTCAAGTTAGAGCACATTAGGTTGAAAGTAAGTTGTCACAGAACGCGCTATTGCTATTAGACAATGCCCCAACGCACCCTACTTGTGAAATGAAAAGTTATGACGGCAACATAACATGTCTCTTCCTTCCAGCAAACACAACTCCACTTATACAGCCCATGGACCAGGGAATCATCGAAAACATGAAACGTCGTTATAGAAAAATATTTATCGTAAGTTTGCTCTCATCTGATGAATCAACATCTGTAAATTAGTTTTGGAGGTCTTACAGTATTAAAGATGCCATTTTCAATGTTGCCAGTGCGTGGTGTGATTTGTCAGTGCCAAATCTCAAGAACGGCTGGAATAAACCTTGGCCTCAACCTAGAGGTGAAGACTCGGAGGAACCTGAGTGTGTGACAGTTGACGAGATGGTCAATTTGTGCAATAATTTACAAATCAGCACAAATTTGACGTTAGAAGAAGTATCAGAGTGGTTAGAGCGTGACGAAGTGGGCGGGAGTTTTCAAATATTGAGTGATGACGAAATTGTTGTTAGTGTATGTACCACCGAAGAAGAAGAAGAAGAAGAAGAAGAAGAAGAAGGGGCTGATGAAGACGAGTGTCCAAACCATGAAGAAAAACAAACTATTAGCCATTCAGAGACCGAAACAACGCTGTCCAAGTGTATAGGATGATTTGAAAGTCAAGAAGAGGCTAATGCAAGGTAGGCACTACTGCTCCGAAAAATACGAAATATTGCCGCGGTGAAAGCTCGAACATCAAAAAGGCAGAAAAAATTGACTGACTATTTCGAGGCTAGATAAACTATTTCACCTGTAAGTTTATAGTACAGTACAGTACATTACGTATTTTGCAACTTTTGTAGCTACTGTACGGATGTTTTTATCACGTAATAAATAGTTTTATTTGCTATTACAAACGCGTTTAATTTGTTTTCGCTCCGAAATATTATTATATTACTGTGAGAGTGATATGTGTCTATACATAAAATAATTGATTGAGGTTATGTTTTGGAGGAATACAGTGTTTGTGTTATCCGTGTTATCCGTCTATTCTCTCAAGCGTCTCGACCACGGTCTCGAAGCTGACGGTTAATCGAGTTTCCACTGTATATTGTAACATGAGATTTATTTATTCAGACCCTCTTTAGGTGTTACATTATGATCGTGTTTTCTATCAACATAGTCATGAAATGTGACTTATCTTTGTACAGCAAGCCGTGTACGGCTATGAATTCTCGCCGAAGTTGTGTGGACTGTCTGTCAGGTATTAAGTTAGCCCACGATGGCCTAAGAAGTCGAAAGCTGATTCATAATGAACTATTAAATAAATGTTGTTGTGGAACATTAACATCGTGTATTCGAGTTATTAATAGCAACACATCTCTTCTCGACAAATTTCGGCTGAAAAATGCCATATTTGTCATGGGACGTCGTGGAATATTCTCGCATCAGTCCCTACGTTCCGATTGGTGGCGGCTCCACATGCAGCCTTCAAAATGCCGTGTGCAATGGAGGTGCGTTTCAAGCAGAGAACTGTCACTGAGTTACTTTTCGTGGAAAACTGCGCATCGCAAATATTCATAGGAGCTTACAGAATGTTACGGACATCCGGCAGTGAAAAAAAGGATGGTGAATCGTCAGCGAGGTCTCACACACTTGTCCAATCCCTAGCGTGCGGGCGGGCCGCACACAGCTGTGACTCCTGCAGTGTTGGAACGTCCGGACACCCTTATTCGAGGTGATCGGCGGATTACATTGAAAGCTCTCGCTGCACAACTGGCCTCACATAAGTCTGCACCCCGAGAAGAGCTCACAAAGTTTCATTGGACTGTTCTTCCTCATCCACCCTACAGCCCTGATATCGCATCTTCCGACTTCCGTCTGACTGGCCCAATGAATGATGCACTCTATGGGGAAGCGGTAGGTGGATGATTGGGAGGTTATCGATGCAGCAAGACGTTGGCTGCGACGTTGACCAGTAGAGTGGTATCATGCGGGCATACAAGCCCTCCCTATGAGATGACGAAGAGTATGGTGAAAAATAGGCTTTTGTGGTGTCACCGCCAGACACCACACTTGCTAGGTGGTAGCCATTAAATCGGCCGCGGTCCGGTAGTTTACATCGGACCCGGGTATCGCCACTATCAATGATTGCAGACCGAGCGCCGCCAAACGGCAGGTGTAGAGAGACGTCCTAGCACTCGCCCCAGTTGTACAGCCGACTTTGCTAGCGATGGTTCACTGACAAAATACGCACTCATTTGCCGAGACGATAGTTAGCATAGCCTTCAGCTACGTTATTTCCTACGACCTAGCAAGGCGCCATATTCAGTTACCATTGATATTGTGAATCATGTACTGTCACAAGCGACGTTCATCATTAATGGATTAAAGTTAAGTATTCCACCAGCTACGTCCGTTTTTCTCAATTCTAGTTCCCTTGTCATGTTCCAGACCTCACGCCAGCCTGCGTGAGCTAAAACGCGCGCATTTCGGCCTCCTTCAGTAACACGGTGTTGGCTCTCCTGCCAACCACAACAGGTTTTGTAGCCCAAAGCGTGGGGAACAGTTTGGTGTATTGGCATCATGAGTAAAAGCAGCCTTGTTTCAGTAAAAAAAAATGTGTTGCATTACTTATCGAACGCCCCTCCCTACTGGCGAGGTTCTGTGAATCCATGTTTCTATGGATTCTTTACTAATGCTGTCCCAATATCTGGTCGCTGGCACAGCAACATGGCGGTCTCAAAGTCAAAAGTATGATCTTTGCTTATGGTGCTGATTTCTCCTTGTGTTCCCGTTAAACACAGCTAATGTGTTCCTCCGGCCTCGGTGGTCTAGCGGTTCTAGGCGCTCAGTCCGGAACTGCGGGACTGCTACGGTCGCAGGTTCGAATCCTGCCTCGGGCATGGATGTGTGTGCTGTCCTTAGGTTAGTTAGGTTTAAGTAGTTCTAAGTTCTAGGGGACTGATGACCACAGATGTTAAGTCCCACAGTGCTCAGAGCCATTTTTTTGTTCCTCGCGATGCTTCGAGATACATTACTGAGTTCGCTAAATGTGTTGGTAGCCACCTAAAGGTACACATGACATTCTGTGTATCCATGGTACATTCAGTTTTAGCTGTTCTATCGCAGAGCCAAAGAAATCTTTCGTCTTAGGCCGACGGTAGACGGTTCTGATGTTGCACTTCCAAGGCAACCCGCAATTTTCGCTGAGAGCGGCCCAAAGTAAATAAGGAAAGCGAATCGTCTACTTCCTCCTCTTTCCAGTTTTTTAGGTCTTTTTCCCCCTTGGACGGCCTTTTTATCTCTGCTTCACTATAAACATTTTTACTATCTGTTCTTCCGGGTGTTACAGCTCGGCTAGGAGACTTTCTGCATCGCTTGACAACCTCGTCAATTGGGGCGTTAGCGACAATACGATGGGAGCACACCCAACACTGTCTAGGAGGTAATAACCATCCAGAACACCCCTACAGACATCCGAGCGCAGCCTTAGGTCCTCTCGACGTCCGTACCACTGCACCTTGCCCCTTTCTCGAAATCGGTCGTACAGGACCCATCAGCCCGCAGCCAAGTGGAGGCGGCGCACCGCTGTTATAATATTGGGACATCCGCATGCTTCGCCAGAGTTCACTCTTGTGCTTTCTATGGAAAATTTGGACTGTCTTAATCAGAGTGACCGCTCCAGATTCCTACGTGGCAGCAACATAATCACCCCCTGAGCAGTTTGGCTACGGTCTACGATGCAGAACAATCCTTCAATGGCTACGTCTGGTAGAACACATAAGCCGGACGAGAGGTAAGAAACAGTAGAGGAGCGGTGTTTCTCGACTTCGAGAGAGTTCGGTTGTTTTGGAGGAGGAGACCAGACAGCGAGGTCATTGGTCTCATCGGATTAGGAAAGGACGGGGAAGGAAGTCGGCAGTACCCTTTCGAAGGAACCATCCCGGCTTTTGCCTGGAGCGATTTAGGGAAATCACGGAAAACCTACATCAGGATGGCCGGACACGGGATGGCTACGAGAGAGCATGATGGTCTAATTTATAAAATACCACCGTTAGACGTTCCAGAACACATGGGCAGAATGACTAACTCGTTTCTGACAAGAAGCAACTACTCTGTCGGGTGCAACAAACATGTCATTACGATCTGAAATGCTGTGGACGGAGTTCCGCAGGCTTCCGTTCTTGTCGTCATATTACACTCCCTATATACCAATGACGTG
This sequence comes from Schistocerca gregaria, assembly GCF_023897955.1. NCBI lineage: Eukaryota > Metazoa > Arthropoda > Insecta > Orthoptera > Acrididae > Schistocerca > Schistocerca gregaria. The sequence continues at coordinate 189,441,349 of NC_064923.1, read as the reverse complement.
ACAATATTGACAAGTGGTGCAATAGCGTTGTATAACAATGATCACATATTCGTGCAGCACCTCGAAGATAAAAGATAATAAAATACTATAGCAGTAATGCTTACACTCGAAACAACCCCTAGAACGACAGGTTTCTGTGATGGCAGAATTGTTGCTTGGAGCAACTCGGCAATCTAGCTTTACGGTTAACTTTAGCTCCATCCTTCCAAAGATGCTCTACGGCTGCGAAGCTTGGTACATAGCAGCAAACTTCCATCTGAACAAACAACAGTATTTATAAAACAGGAGCCTTCGCATCATTGCAGACACAAAGGTATATGACCAGCGCACTCATTAATGACCGTTTAGGAGAACCATCAATTCTGACATACTTGACAAGGAAGTCAGAAAACCTCTATGAGAAAGCTTCCATTTCGAATCATTTTATTGATCAGTTAGGTACACAGCACCCCGACGCTTCAGAGAAACGTCCAGTTTTCACCCTGACCAGACAGTTTGGTGTGTAACGGATTACAGACAAACAGTTATACATACAATTATCCAGATAAACGAAAGTCGCCATTCTTATATTCGTACATCATTCAGTCATGCTAAAAGTCTGACGGTCAAAACCTAGTTCTGCTTCTATGGGACAAATAGAAATACCGACTTTGCTAGAAGATAATGAGTACAACACTTGTTGAAACATGATGGTATCTTAACGCCACCACCCGGCTGGAAACTCGAAATTTTTTCATCAGTAGTGCCCACTGGCAAACTGAGCAAAAATTAAAACGGTTTCTTTCCAAGTGAAACATGCTGAATTTTTGTGACTGTATTGTTTGCATTGTTGGGCAACATCTGTTATTGCAAACAATATTCAAGGAACGGTGGGTTTTTTAGAATTTTTTCAGGCATCGAGCACTCTGTAACCAAAAAGCTACCCTCTGATATATGTGAGACTTGGAGAAGCCACAACTTCAGCCCTGTCCAGCATCCTGATAACGAGAGAATCGCTAATTAAAATTAAATCTACATTTCCGAAGGCAGATTCGGATTTCTTGTGAATTTACGAATTAAATGGTATCAATCACGGGTGGATCGAGGTATTACTTTTGAAGTCAGTAATATTAATTCATGAGTAAATGGTATAAAATCAGTTTTTTTCCGGAAATCTGAGACTACCGATGGCCAGCCCGAATAGGGAGCTATCAACTGGTGGAATCAAAGAGATTTTCAGGACTACAGATCAAATATTATTACTTATGGACAAGATTGCAAAATTCTGAAAAGATTCCGAGCCGTTAGTTTACAATTTGAAGCCACGGCAACTTCAGTGTCCAAGGATTAAAGCCTTGCCTGCCTTAGAAGAACTGGTGTTACTTCAGTCTCTAAAATTCCTGAACTGTGATGCTAGGCTGTCACTGGTTGGAACAGATTCTAAACACCAATCACTGTTATATGAATGCGTGGTAGATGTCCGAAAGAACAGACTCCATGCATTCATATAATTGGTTCGCCTGAATGGGCAAAGAATCCACCACCTTCAATGTGAATGCACAATTACGTTCGGCCTCCTGTGGGGGGTTCTCTAAGTAGCGAGCAAGGGGGACATGCTTGGGCACTGCCGATATGTGGCGCTAGGTGGAAATGTGGGTCAGCCGAAGGGTGTACCGAGACACTCCGCGCAGCTGCGATATACACTGTCTCCGGATGGCGCGGTAGTTAAGCAACAGCGTAGTAAACAGGCGATCTCGGGTTCGAATCCCGGTCCGACGCACATTTTCACTCGTCGCCGCTGTTTCTGCATAAAGTCTCGATGCATCTGACATCAAAAGTTCCTTCCCCCGCCTTCCCTTTCTCGCCCATCCACCTTCCATTTACATAAACTCTGTTACGTTGGCTGCGGGAACTTCTTTCTCCCGGCGGACGCTTACTGTGAAGAGGCATCCCTATCGAGAATAGTGTGCAGAACCCCTCTCAGATAGCTTTGCGCTGCAGGTCTATTTTGGAGTCACCTCACGGTAGCAGTTTTTGAGAGTCTACGAACTTGCTTCCGTTACTTCGTAGCAAGCACGGACGGAACAGTTACGTTAAGTTCCGCAGTTTCTCAGTAAAACGATCGCGACTTCACAAACGATGCAACCATTTGAAACTCGATCGACGGGCATAGCGACTTTTTCTATACTTATGCAGTACGTTACTCGTGTTGCCCCTACCTGGGCTTTTATTCAAACGCAGATCGCATGGATATTAAAGAAGAGTTGTTCAAGTTTTGTTCGTCTTTTAAGTGATATTTTATTGTCTGCTTTTGACGAACAGCAAGACATTTCCCTGAACCTTCATTTCGTAATTTCGCAGTGGGTCGACTTTTAATAGAATACAACAGACACCAAAATAAAATTCTTGAAATGAGAGGTAGTCTGTTGTATTCTATTAACGCCTACATAAGACAACGCCTATATAAGACAACATGTGCCTGGGTCAGTTGTTTGATCAGTTACTCCTGCTACAATGGCAGGTTATCAAGATTGGAGAGAGGTTGAACGTGGTGTTACAGTCGGCGCACAAGCGATGGGACACAGCATCTCCGAGGTAGCGATGAAGTGGAGATTTTCCAGTACGACCATTTCACTAGTGTACCGTGAATATCAGGAATCTCGCAAAATATAAAATCTCCGACACCGATGCAGCCGGATAAAGATCCTGCAAGAATGGGACCGACGATGACTGAAGAGAATCGTTCAACGTGACGGAAGTGCAACTCTTCCGAAAATTGCTGCCGATTTCAGCTGACAAGTGTCAGCGTGCGAACCATTCAGTGAAACATCATCGATATGGGCTTTCGGAGACGAAGGTCCACTCGTGTACCCTTGGTGACTGCACGACACAAAGCTTTACGCCTCAACTGGACCCGTCAACACCGACATTGGACTGTTGATGACTGGAACCATGTTGCCTGGTCGAACGAGTCTCGTTTCAAACTGTATCGAGTGGATGGACGTGTACAGGTATGGAGACCACCCCATGAATCCATATGGGCTCTGAGCACTATGAGACTTAACTTCTGAGGTCATCAGTCCCATAGAACTTAGAACTACTTAAACCTAACCAACCTAAGTACATCACACACATCCATGCCTGAGGCAGGATTCGAAACAGCGACCGTAGCGGTCGCGCGGTTCCAGACTGTAGCGCCTAGAACCGCTCGGCACACCCTGGCCAGCCGAGAATCCATAGACCCTGCATGTCAGCAGGGGCTGTTCAAATTGGTACAGGTTCTGTAATGGTGTGGGACGTGTGCAGCTGGCAAGACACGGGACTCTTCATAGTCTAGATACGAATCTGACAGGTGCCACCTACGTAAGCATTCCGTCTGATCACCTTCATCCACTCATGTTCATTGTGCATACCAGCGGACTTGGACAATTTCAGCAGGACAATGCCACGCTCAGAATTGCTATATAGTGGCTCCAGGAACAGAGCTGAACACTTCCACTGGCCACCAAATTCTCCAGATATGAACATTACTGAGCATATCTGGGATGTCTTGCAACGTACTGTTCAGAAGAGATGTCCACCCCTTCGTACTCTTACGGATTTATGGACAGCCCAGCGAAATTCATGGTTATTCACTAACTATTGCATCTGCTCTGACAATTCTCTCTCGCATATCTTCAGATGTAGTTGGAATGTCTTGATAAACAATTTTTTTTATGAATCCCCACAACAAAAAATCCAGAGGCGTCAAGTCTGGCGATCGAGCCTGCCATGACACATCTCCTCTACGTCCAATCCAACGATTTGGGAATTGTCTCTGCAACTCATTTCTAGCCATCAGCGAAAAATGTGCAGAACATCCATTGTCTTGATACCACATTCTGTTCCTTGTTCCTAAAGCACTTTCTTCCAATAACAGACCTAATGTTTCTTGCAGGAATGTGGTGTACTTCCTGCCATTTGCCATTAAGATTTCCTTCAATGAAATAAGGTCCTATAATTCTGTCCTCCAGAATCCCACCGCCCACAGTTGGTGTCCAACTTGCCACAGCCAACATGGATTTTCAGTTGCCCAGTAATTCCTGTTGTGCAAATTAATATTTCCATGGTTCAAGAATGTAGCCTCATCAGTAAATAAAATCAGATTAATAAATGTGTCATCCTTCTGAATATGAAGTTGAGCCCAACGGCAGAATTCAGTGCGACACATACAATCCGTAAAGGTAAAGGTGAATAAATGGGCCTCCACTTTGTTTTTTATATAACACCTTTTATTTTAAGTATAGTCACTAAAATTAACATAAAACATTTCTCGAGTATATCCTGCAGTAGTTACAACATGTTTTGGTTCAACTTTTTAATGTTTAAAACAAATTTTTATTTTTCTCCTGATAGTCTGCATTTTGTTGCGTCAAGAATTTGTGCTGGTAATATGGACCCCAAGGTAATTTGAAATAAAAAAAAAAAAAAAAAAAATTTGAAAAAAAATAATTTTATTTAATTTTTTTGTATAATGAACGAAAGATTCACTCTGAACTTTGTTAATGAGTCTACTGGTGGGATGATTTTCACACCTACAGCTAGTCTATTTACAATAGTCACACGCATAAGCATCTTTTTCGCATCCAGTGCATTCAATGTGAGCCCACATCTCACAGGCTATGAGTCTACTGGTGGGATGATTTTCACACCTATAGCTAGTCTATTTACAATAGTCACACACATAAGCATCTTTTTCGCTTCCAGCGCATTCATTGTGAGCCCACATGTCACAGGCTATACGCTGGACGCACAGTTCGCCTTTTGTGTCCTTTGAAAAACCCATTCACAAAATAGACATACAGCGTCGTCAATATCAGGGACAGAAACACGAACTTCACTATCTGGGAGGGATTCTCCCGAATCAAAACCTACATTTGCCTCTTCACCTTCTTCATCTGATTCATGTTCATACACTAACTTATTTCTCCTACTTGTTCTAGCATTTGGTTGTCTTTCATTGCCGCCGTTCGTCATTGTATTGCTCTTTTCATTTCCGTCTTGTTTCTTATTGGTTTTCTTATTTTTCTTTTCTTCTGCCTCTTCTAGTGCACGTTTATAAGTAGAAGAAGTAATGGGTTTAGGGCTTTTGTTTGTCAATTTTCTTTTTGGTCTTGGTATCGGTAATACGTCTTGGGGAGAAACATGACCAAAACGTTGTTGGGAAGAGCATCCTGAGGGCCCAGCTTCTGCCAAGTCTCTTACAGATAGTGTAGTTAATGTCGCTGATGTGCCAGGATAAATGCCTTGAGCTGATTGACTTGAAGGCTTGTCCTTAGGAGTTTGCCCTTTACTGGCTTTCAGAGCATCTACAGTCAGACTCTGAACGTCAATATCTTCAGAGGGAGCAAAGTCAATATCATTAAACACTTTGCTATTTACAGGAAAAATTTCTGTGACTCTGAACCCTGAAATGGCTATTCAGCTATTTGACATTTCAGGAATGCATTCCCAAGTAGCTCAGCAATATCGTATGGTCCAAGAGGCCTATTGTTGTGCAGCATCCATTGCCTTATATAGTCACTATAATGATTCTTAAGGGGTCCCATGAAGCTCCTATCTACTGGTTGCAGCTTGTGTGTAGTGTGCGGAGGCAAGCTAACTATTGTAACGTGGTGTTCACGAGCCATGTCGATTCGTCAATATTCTTTATGTGTGTATGGTGGCCATATCGAATAAGCAAAATAGGATCATCTTTTGATGGCTTTGTTTTAGAGATAAAGTGGATTAACCAGTCAGTGAAAAGGTTGCCCTGAATCCAACCAGAGGGATGACACCTTCCAGGTGGAGCCCCTTTCATCAGTGTATCTGTCATATTTTTCCCGGGAAAAATTAGCATTGGTGGGACGAAAGTACCAGATGCGCTCATGCAGAACACACACGTTGCAAGTGATGCTCTTTCAGCTGCAGATAATGCACCAACTTGCCTTTTTCCTCTCAGGCCGATGACACGAGAAATTTTGCTTTGAACGACACTAAGGTCTGACTCGTCTACATTAAAAACTCTATCGGCAGGATGTTTGTAGTTACTGAACGCAGCTACAAGTAAATTGAAGAAATTGTCGACAGCTTGTTTATTAAACCCATTAGCACGTGAAATCGAAGTTGCCGATGGCTTCAAAATAGGCAGAATATTTTTGTGCCATGACATAAAACTGTCAAACCAAGCTCGACTAGCAACTTCGCCCTTTACAAATGGATGAGGCATTTTATTTCTTGTGCAAAGCTGGTAGGCCATGCGCCTGACGTCATTTCTAGTAAGGCTGTAGAATTTGGATTCCATAATCAGAAGATATTTAACCAGTTCGTCCTTAAGTCCCTTTGGTAAAACCGGTGGACGGTCCAGTTTAATATTAACTATTTCTTCGACCGCTTTATCGATTCATGAAAGCCTTTGGAGCGTAGAACGAGGGACAGAGTACACTTTAACCGCCTTTTTCAATCCCATTTTTTCTCTTTAATAGCTACAATAGGATTTGCCAATTTGCTTTGTCCCATGATTGCCATTTCGATTTTTTGGTGGGTACAAGACGTCTTCGAGGCATCTGAAACATAAAGAGTTGCAGTATTTGTAAATGGTCTCATAAAATCTGATTGATTTTACGGGGCCCATATATCCGCCTTCTCCATCGTGGGAAAAACGATTTTGCCTATGGTTAGTTTGGTTCGCAACCGACGTTTATTAATGTAAAACTGAACTGCCTACGGTTAGTTTGGTTCGCAACCGACGTTTATTAATGTAAAACTGCATCCTAACATCAAGCCAAATACATACGTTACCTTAGTTTTACTAATAACATGTTAGAAACTTTAGTTTTATTCAAGTAAACACTAACCTTTCAAATTTTTGAAAACAATGAAAAAATTCACAGCACAACTACTCACAAACCATGTCAGCTACTACGTCTGCGCACTCTACAGTGATGTTTGGCAACTAGTTCTAGTAGTTCATGTGCTCTCCGCTAGAATTCGTGGCCTGTACTTCCAAATATGCAGGGGGCCCATTATACAACCAGGGGCCCATTTTTCCACCTTTGCCTCTTCCATTTAATTCTTGGTGGAGACTGACATGGTAAGGATGATATTTATGGCGACGCAGAACACGAACAACACAACTCTGGCTCATGCCAGATTCCCTTGCGATTTTACGCGAACTAACACCAGGATCCCGAACCACAGTGGTAAGAGTAGCGATTTATGTTTCCTCCTTCGTAACTTTTCTTTACCGGATTTTTTTTCCGTTGCGTTAAAGATCCACTTGTTCTCAATATATCATACACATTTAAATGTTCGACGTGTAGGGTGAGTACATCAGGATATCTTTCAGCGTATAAGTCTCTAGCTCTCACATAATTTCGTTGGCATTCTCCGTAAATGAGGAGAATATCGACTTCTTCTTCGAAGGAATGCATCATTCACATTCGCTTGATTCGACACTAGTCTTACCGTTCCTATTATTGTTGTATTGCGAAAAGGTCGAATAGTGTTTAGACGTCAATGGCCCGTTAGGTGGATACGCCGTATTCGGCGAATATTTACTCTTACTATTTGCACGATATACGAGAGAGAATTGTCAGAGCATGTGCTTCGATAAGTGCCGAAGTGATAAGGAATACCACTCAACCATGATAAGAAGGTTGCAGCACTGCATTGATACCAATGGTCATCACTTCGATCACCTTCAGTAAATGGACGTTCATGCCACCTTTTTTACCTTCGCTGAGCTTGCCACCTTTTTTACCTTCGCTGTGCTTCAAAGACATTACTGTTACGCATCACTGGATTCGACTCGGTAGCCGCTATCAGAAAATAATTACCAAACTGTAGTTCTCCATTTAAAAAAATAAAGCTGACCCCGCCTAGCAACAAAAACCATTGTCCCATGCAGCATTTTTCCCACAAACTTTTCAGCTACTATCATACTTTCGGAGTTATTCTAGGAGGCAATAGTCAGTTACTCACCCTGTATACAGGGTAGTCCATTGATCGTGGCCAGGCCAAATATCTCACGAAATAAGCGTCAAATGAAAAAACTACAAAGAACGAAACTTGTCTAGCTTGAAGGGGGAAACCAGATGACGCTATGGTTGGCACGCTAAATGGCGCCACCATAGCTCAAACAGATATCAACCGCATTTTTTTAAAAAATAGGAACCCCCATTTTTATTACATATTCGTGTACTACGTAAATAAATATGAATGTTTTAGTTGGACCACTTTTTTCACTTTGTGATAGATGGCGCTGTAATAGTCACAAACATATGGTTCACAATTTTAGACGAATAGTTAGTAACAGGTAGGTTTTTTTAAATTAAAATACAGAACGTATGTACATTTGCACATTTTATTACGGTTGTTCCAATGTGATACATGTACCTTCGTGAACTTATCATTTCTGAGAACGCATACTCTCACAGCGTGATTACCTATAAATACCATATTAATGCAATAAATGCTCAAAATGATGTCCGTCAACCTCAATGCATTTAGCAATACGTGTAAGGACATTCTTCTCAAAAGCCAGTAGTTTGCCTTCCGTAATGTTCACACATGCATTGACAATGCGCTGACGGATGTTGTCAGGCGTTATCGGTGGATCACGACAGCAAATATCCTTCAACGTCCCCCACAGAAAGAAATCTGGGGACGTCAGATCCGGTGAACGTGCGGACGTATGGTGCTTCGACGACCAATCCACCTGTCATGAAATATGCTATTCAGTACCGCTTCAACCGCACGCGAGCTGTGTGCCGGACATCCATGATGTTGGGAGTACATCACCATTCTGTCATGCAGTGAAACATCTTATAGTAACATCGGTAGAACATTGCGTAAGAAATCAGAATACATTGCACCATTTAGATGGCCATCGATAAAATGGGGGCCAATTATCCTTCCTCCCATAATGCCGCACCGTACATTAACCCGCCAAGGTCGCTGATGTTCCACTTGTCGCAGCCATCGTGGATTTTCCGTTGCCCAGTAGTGCATATTATGCCGGTTTACGTTACCGCTGTTGGTGAGTGACGCTTCGTCGCTAAATAGAACGCGTGCAAAAAATCTGTCATCGTCCCGTAATTTCCCTGGCCGAACTGTATACGACGTTCAAAGTCGTCGCCATGCAATTCCTGGTGCATGGAAATATGGTACGGGTTGATGTAGCATTGTCAACACCGACGTTTTTGAGATTCCCGATTCTCCCGCAATTTGTCTGCGACTGATGTGCGGATTAGCCGCGACAGCAGCTAAAACACCTACTTGGGCATCATCATTTGTTGCAGGTCGTGGTTGACGTTTTACATGTGGCTGAACACTTCCTGTTTCCTTAAATAACGTAAATATCCGGTGAACGGTCCGGACTCTTGGATGATGTCGTCCGGGATACCGAGCAGCATACATAGCACACACCCGTTGGGCGATTTGACCACGATAGCCATACATCAGCACGAAATCGACCTTTTCCGCAGTTGGTGAACGGTCCATTTTAACACGGGTAATGTATCAAGAAGCAAATACCGCTCCCTTGGCGGAATTTTACGTCATACCACATACTTATACGTTTGTGACTATTACAGCGCCCTCTATCTCAAAGCGAAAAAAGTGGTGCAACAAAACATTCGTATTTCTTTACGTACTACACGAATATGTAATAAAAACTTGGGGTTCCTATTTAAAAAATCGCAGTTGATATCCGTTTGACCTAAGGCAGCGCCATCTAGCGGGCCAACCAAAGCGCCATCTGGTTTCCCCCTTCAAGCCAGACGAGTTTCGTTCTTTGTAGTTTTTTCATTTGATGCTTATTTCGTGAGATATTGGGCCCGGTCACTATCAATGGACCACCCTGTATACGAATTTGTCTACCTACTGCTCTGTAGCATTCCCCTGTTCCCCTAAACTAATTAATTTTCTTATTTAGGTGTCAAAACTTCTGCCAGAAGTGAAGAAGCACGATACCATCATGGTCGAGGGAACAGAAGGCTGGCGGGTGAGGTTAATGATGTAGCTAAGAGGAATTCAGCGACACGCAGTTCACACACTTCTTATAGAATTACGCGTTGTTCGATTTCTGAAGAGACTTGCTAGAGAAAAATTTGTCAGGAAATAAGAATAAGTTGGCCAGCCAAAATTTCTGTCATATGCAGGATCGTAGTGAGCCACTTGCCTGGCATATTAAAGCTTTTAGGATACCCATGTCGTCCCTTCGTCTTAGAGTTGCCGAACTGGAGGCAGTAATCAACATTCTAGAAGTCATGCGGCCAGAAAATCGGTCAATTATTCTCTTCAATAATAAAATTGAGACTTTTGCCGAGTCGCCGAGTTGCCGTTTTGCCGATGAAAGGCGCGGCATTCTAGAATGCAGCCTGCTGCTAAAAACACACACCCTCTGATAATAAATCAAAACAGGTGGCATCTAATAACAGAACTTGTTTTCGATGCTGTCAGTCAGGTAATATAGTGTGAAACTGCCCGTACCCCGAGGCAGGTTAAAATGGAGCTAGCTCCTTCTGGTAGCTGCCCGCAGTGAGAAGTGCTGGAGGTGGCTCAAGGTCTGTAATAGGGCAAAAATCGTTTCCAGTTCTCGTCTACCACTTGTCTGTATCACCTTAAATCATGAGCTAACATGCATTTGCTTGATCCGCGTAGCATCATCTCCTTGATGTAAGCGTCTTCAGGAGACTTCGTCCCTTATGGAAGGTAATCAAGCGATGTCCTAAGGTCAGTGCCGAGCTGTTAGCTCTATTGGGAATAATCTGCATTAATTTATGGATTCACGGTTTGTTGTGGCTCATTAAATTTAATGTTGTTATGGGTCTGTCGACCGATGTTTTACTCGGTTGTGGGTTTTTAAAGACAGGCTGTTTTCTAGATTTGCAAGTAGAGGATCCCTTTTTCAGTTGCAACATAACAAAAGGTATTTGCCATGTAATCATAATTATTGTATACACGGGATATGTAATTCCAAAGAGAAAGTTACCTAATGTTGTACAAGTCGGCGAAATTTAGGCTCAGCAATTGGTTGAAGTACTTGGAGAATTTCCTAATGTATTGACTGATAATTTAGGGGTCGGCATAAAGATTGAGTACTAAATTTACCTCAACTATCAAAACTCTGTCCATCGATCCCCTTACCGATTATGTCATCCTGTAATGAAGGTGTTATTTAAAATTTTTCATCAGCTTTTGGCGCGTCGTGTCATTAAGCCATCAGAATCTCCAAACGCATGGCCTATTTCATAATCCCAGTGGTTCATTACAGTTCCCTTAACTATGTTAGAATCAGTGTTTTGTTAGGCCCTATAACTGATACTAGGTCTTACTCAGGCATATCATGAGATGCCATTGGTCAGACTCAAAGCCTCTCTGCACATTTTGTACTGACCGAAATTTGTATGAATTAAATCGTTCCCTTTTTTTTATTAGGCTCTGCGGCAGCTGCGTTGTCACGTTTGAAGTATTTGCTCGATTCATTGTCATGGAAGCTCAAATTTAGATGTGTTTACAGTTATTTAGATTTAATTCTAATATACAGTTCAAACCTTCGTTGGAGATATTGATCATTTACGCCAGGTCTTGCATTGTTTTTGCAAAACCGATCTGACTGTGAAACCATCCAAGGTAAATTAGACCTACTGGGAGATTTCCTTTTTGGGAAACATTGTGCCAGCTGATGGACGCAAGGTCAGTCAGGAGTGTACTTGGACTATATATAATTTCACTCCAAGACAGGAGGGGTATGGATAGGTTTACAGGAATGGTGCATTTTTTTCTTAAATTTACCGCTAATTTTGTCCAGTTGACCGTACGACGTGAAGCAAACCGCGTCCGACGCCTTGAAAATATTTTGACTGTTGTGCCTGTTTTAGTTGTTCCTGATTTCGACTGTGAATTTATCTTGCAAACTGATGCTTCTAATTCAGAGCTAGAGGAAGTGTTGTTCCAAGAGTGTGGAGGAAAGCATAAGCCGGTCGCCGACGCTTCAAGGACCCTGTCGTCTACCGAAGTCAAGTACTTTGTGTATGAGCTGGACGCGGATTTAAGTTCTACCTTGAACACAAATTGTTTCTGCTGCAAACCGATAACGAGGCTTTGAGCTAGATGCTGGCCAGGCCTCATGAAACAGGAATGATTCCCTAACTGGGTGGTTAGAATTACCCGCTATAGCGAGAGGATAAATTTTTCCGAAGGAATTGATTCCATAGGGTGTTAAATACTTTCACCAATTTCTGTGTGGGAGACATATCAGTATTTACAAAACTACCATTAGGATTTAAGAGCATTACACTTGGCCACATTTCAATTGCAACATAAGAAAGCTGGTCAGTCAATGCTGAGAATACAAAATGGCTAAATCTCATTCTAAATCCCTGGGGGAGTCTGCAATCAAGTTCGACAGAGAATCCTGTTTTAAGCTGTTTATTAACTATTTGGGGCTTCTGCTAAGAGTGGTAACTGATACATTTATGTGGTGGCTGATGCACTCACCCATTTTGTTTCGTTGCTTCACAGCAAATCTATGGCAGCCGATAACTGGGGTCACAGTTCGGCACTTGATCAAAATATTTTCGGTGTCTGGGACATCTAAGATTCTCATGAGCGATAATTCGCCAGCCTTTTTGCCCCAGGAATTTACGTGGTTTTATTTTAGTTAGGCGACTTCTTGCATCACGAGCCACGCTGTCTAAGGCGCCTTTCTACGGCTCGCTCGGCTACCCCTATCGGAGGTTCGATTTCTCCCTCGGGCATGGGTGTGTGTGTTGTTCTTAGCGTAAGTTAGTTTAAGTGAGTAAGCCTAGGGACCAATGACCTCAGCAGTTTGGTCCCATAGGTACTTACTTGTACCACAAATTTAAACATTTCTTGCATCACGACTACCTCCTATTAGCTGCAGGCGTCATTCGCAGAACGAGTGCATCACAACTTGAAATCAGCCCTGATTATATATCGCGTCCAGTATCAAATGAATTGAGCTCAGTCCATCAACTGTCTTAATTTTACATTTAACATCGCTGCGGCCGGCCGCTGCAACCGAGCGTTTCTAGGCGCTTGCGTCTGGTACCGCGCTACTGCTACGGTCGCAGGTTCGAAACCTGCCTCGGTTATGAATTTGTGTGATGTCCTTAGGTTAGAGGTTAGTTAGGTTTAAGTAGTTCTAAGTCTAGGGGACTGATGATCTCAGATGTTAAATCCCAGAGTGCTTAGAGCCATCTGAACCATTTTTGAACACCGCTGTCCAGGAAATTCATAAAGCTAAACCAGCCAAGCTGATCTTTTCGTTTCAGGTTAACTCCCTGATATCAAATCTGTGGCCAGCAAGTGACCTCCTTCTTGAGGATATTCATCCCGAGGCCATCAAGAAACACTGGGAAGCTGCTAGGAGCAATATTCGTCTTGCACGCCAAAGAGGCACTGCCTGCTGTAACAGGGGCATGCACCCTGTTTCGCTAAAGGTCGGTGATGTGTATTTTTTAGGTATTTCTGGACTCCGAATAAGGCTAACCATAAGATAACTGCTCATTTGCTTTGTGAGAGCATACAACGTCCAGTTGATCTCCCTAGTTAGTTTCTTTGTTCAGGACCGACCCATTAAGAGACAGCTTAGCATGCATGTAAGTCAGCTTAAAATTAGCTCTGGTGATCAGGTGACGAACCACAGATTGCACCTTCACCCTTAGGGTCTGGTCTCCGGCACCATCCTCCGGTGCTTTTCTTTAAGGGGTGAGAACTGAGCCATGCGTGTGCTCATATTAACACCTTTGCTTGCAGAAGGTACTGGTTTTCGTTACATAATTGCGGTTTCTCTAGCCTCTCGCTGGGTGGCGTCCTTGTAGCTCATATTAGAGGTCTGTCTGCTGGGTGTTGACCGCATTGGCAGAAATCTCTGTGTATCGCGTCCTGAGCTTGCTGGCCGTGAAGGGCAAATTGCTGGGTTTGAATGGCAAATGTTTACTTTGAGAAGCATACCTATCACCATCATTCGTGTGGCACAGTCATGCAGTAGATCTACACTCCTGGAAATGGAAAAAAGAACACATTGACACCGGTTTGTCAGACCCACCATACTTGCTCCGGACACTGCGAGACGGCTGTACAAGCAATGATCACACGCACGGCACAGCGGACACACCAGGAACCGCGGTGTTGGCCGTCGAATGGCGCTAGCTGCGCAGCATTTGTGCACCGCCGCCGTCAGTGTCAGCCAGTTTGCCGTGGCATACGGAGCTCCATCGCAGTCTTTAACACTGGTAGCATGCCGCGACAGCGTGGACGTGAACCGTATGTGCAGTTGACGGACTTTGAGCGAGGGCGTATAGTGGGCATGCGGGAGGCCGGGTGGACGTACCGCCGAATTGCTCAACACGTGGGGCGTGAGGTCTCCACAGTACATTGATGTTGTCGCCAGTGGTCGGCGGAAGGTGCACGTGCCCGTCGACCTGGGACCGGACCGCAGCGACGCACGGATGCACGCCAGGACCGTAGGATCCAACGCAGTGCCGTAGGGGACCGCACCGCCACTTCCCAGCAAATTAGGGACACTGTTGCTCCTGGGGTATCGGCGAGGATCATTCGCAACCGTCTCCATGAAGCTGGGCTACGGTTCCGCACACCGTTAGGCCGTCTTCCGCTCACGCCCCAACATCGTGCAGCCCGCCTCCAGTGGTGTCGCGACAGGCGTGAATGGAGGGACGAATGGAGACGTGTCGTCTTCAGCGATGAGAGTCGCTTCTGCGTTGGTGCCAATGATGGTCGTATGCGTGTTTGGCGCCGTGCAGGTGAGCGCCACAATCAGGACTGCATACGACCGAGGCACACAGGGCCAACACCCGGCATCATGGTGTGGGGAGCGATCTCCTACACTGGCCGTACACCTCTGGTGATCGTCGAGGGGACACTGAATAGTGCACGGTACATCCAAACCGTCATCGAGCCCATCGTTCTACCATTCCTAGACCGGCAAGGGAACTTGCTGTTCCAACAGGACAATGCACGTCCGCATGTATCCCGTGCCACCCAACGTGCTCTAGAAGGTGTAAGTCAACTACCCTGGCCAGCAAGATCTCCGGATCTGTCCCCCATTGAGCATGTTTGGGACTGGATGAAGCGTCGTCTCACGCGGTCTGCACGTCCAGCACGAACGCTGGTCCAACTGAGGCGCCAGGTGGAAATGGCATGGCAAGCCGTTCCACAGGACTACATCCAGCATCTCTACGATCGTCTCCATGGGAGAATAGCAGCCTGCATTGCTGCGAAAGGTGGATATACACTGTAGTAGTGCCGACATTGTGCATGCTCTGTTGCCTGTGTCTATGTGCCTGTGGTTCTGTCAGTGTGATCATGTCATGTATCTGACCCCAGGAATGTGTCAATAAAGTTTCCCCTTCCTGGGACAATGAATTCACGGTGTGCTTATTTCAATTTCCAGGAGTGTATAATATGTAATAAATGTCACTGCGTAAAACAAAAAGAAATTGACCATTGTGGCTCTGGCTTTCATAAAATCATATCATGTGCCCTTAAAGCATTCTTCTCTCGTATATGTCTGATAGATTGCTTCTGTGCACCACAGAAACAACTCGACAACTCGGGGACTCCACAGTACCCAAATTACAGAGTGAGACAGAGCACTGACCACATCCAGTGTGGATTCTATTTAATTTGAGTCACAGTTTCCTGTGGAGGTTGGCACTCACAGTAGCACAGTTATATTTCTCGAACCATTCTCGTTCTCGGTAATTTCCGATGTGCTGGCAGTTCTTGCTCAAGAGATCCCTTACTTTGGTGTTACGTGTAGCTAGATGTTCAGGTACAGTAGCAGCGGGTGTCTCGAATGAACCTTGTTTCTTCGTAAGACAGATATGCCGCGATGAATCTTTTGCAGAGTCTCAATTCTGCTAATCTGTAGTGGGCAGACATTGCTTAGCAGGGAAGCCAGTATACAGGAGTTGGTGTGATTGTACCAGCAATAATGTGCATCGTGTTGCTGAGTTGCGCACACTATTACAGCACACTGAAGCGCAATACTCTGCGACCGAAAAAATTAGTCCATGAGTCGATGTACGCCTAGTTTCCATTGTAGCCCCCTGAAGGCGCCATATAGGCTCTGAATGATGTTGTTGAGGGTTTTTTATCTTGACTGATGTGTTTTCCAGATGTTTTTTATGAGACAGAATGCGGTCGAGGCCAAGATAGTAGGGGCGCTTGTTAAAAGGAGAGTGCTGCAATAGAATTGTACTTTTAGCTCAGAGTTAGCTTGTGTGCTGTTAAGGTGAAATGCGCAAACCTCGCTATTACTGGTACTGGGCTTCAGTCTCCGTTTTTTTAGATGTAAGTCCTCCGTTAATGTTCCCTCCGGCTGGAGAAGCTCTTTCGATTGAGAGGCCACAGCGGTTCGTCTTTACCGCAGAACTTCTTTGAGGAATTTTTCAGATGGTCAGAAATATAAAGGCTGAACAGGTAATGTGCGAGAACTGAGCCCACGGCCTTATTGGGCTTCTATTTATACCCAAGCAAACCTGAACGATCGAGTTCTTATCGTCTTATTAATAAGAGGCGCTGTTTTTGGCATTTAATTATTTTCAGTAATTTGTAAAACATCCCTTCCCTCCAGACGATGTCAAAGCTGCCGTAAGGTCGATAAAAGCCACAGACGTTTCCGGTTTCTCCTCGAAACTGGCCTCTGTGAAAGTTTTCAAAGCTAGTACCTGGTTGTTGCAGTTTCGGCGAGGACTACGCCCCTCTTGTTCCATTGGAATGTGTTCTGAAATACACCCACTAATTCGATTGTAAGCTTAAACATGCAACTAAGTAGGAAAATTGGCCGAAAGTTCTAGGGGTGATTTGCTGGGTTTTAAAATTGCCACAATTTTTATATTTTTCAGTTCCGTAGAAGTTCCTCTCTACAAAATAACAGAGAATAAGCGAGTCAGCCAATGTTTGGCATTTTCCCCAAGATGGGATAAAAAGTCTGGATGTATATTATTAGGCCCCAGAGCCTTACCAATATTAACCTCTGCCAAAGCTACCGCTGTTTCACCCACGGTGAATGGGGAAGAGAATTTTTAATCGCTCGGAAATTGAGCATTTACATTTTTTAGCTCTGTTTTTTATTCTGATGTATGATTTTTATCCCTAGACGTTTTTACTACATGGTTAACAATATAACTGGCTGAAATACCAGGCTTCTGACCAGGTTTATTGAAGGAGCCATCTAATTTGCGGAAAAAGGGCAAGCCTTCCTACTGGAATGTTTGAAATTCTCATTTTCTACCGACTCACACGAGAGAACTTTCCTTGCATCATCGAGACTACGAAGAAGCTCATCTGCAATATCACTAACTCCTGTTGAGTTGTTCATACAAGTGTTCAGATCCCTCATCTCATCCTGGGATATATTCTCTCTTATATCCACGACGAATACGTTTCTTAGCAGACGCAAGAATAGCTCCGACAGTTGATGTAGGAACTGGTTGGTCCTTACGATCATGTAATTTAAAACATAGATCTGGGTTATAGGCTCTCGTCATGCAGCTGACCAAAATCTATAGAAATCTTTGGCGACAAAAACTAGGTAACTGTCGTTATTTTCAGCCCAATCAAAAAGTACATTACCACAGTCGTTGTTCTTTCCGTACTGCCACTGCTGTTGCTAGCTGTTAAAATTACCGGCATATATTGGTGGTTGGACAGTAATTAGTAGAACATGTGGCGGCCACTCAACATTAGTTGGTTTGAAGACTTTACGGATAGTGAACTCTCCAAACTGTACTAAAACATTATAAATTTTATTAGCTGTAATTCCTGAGATTAGATGTGCATGATAAATATTAACTCTAACGTAAGTAGCGAAAACATAAACGTTGTGATAAGTTGCGCCAATAAGCTCATCGTCATATATCCCTCGTCTTTTACGAAGATATTCTTCGTATGACGCATAGGTTTCCTGCATTAAAATCACGTCACCACTACTTCTCAAAAATAAAAAAAAATAAAAAAAACGAGTAATCGTTTTTAGCCCAGCTAACTCCTTCCATATGTAAGTTTTTGAGAACAGAACAACAACTGTGTAAGCTGTCAATATTTTGGTTTCATGTTGCAGTCTTATCACAGAAATACGCGTATTTACACAGTTTACAATAAATTTCATTTAATTTACGTCTATGGTCACAAACTTTTTGTTCACAGATTACCGGTTTCGGTCTATAATGACCATCTTCAGAGCTGTGTTTTATAAAACAGGACACTGTTTCTATAAAACACAGATCTGAAGATGGTCATTATAGACGACAAAAGGTAATCTGTGAACTAAAAGTTAGTGATGGTAGGCGGACACTGTTTTTATAAAACACAAATCAGAAGACGGTCATTATAGACAGAAACCGGTTATCTGTGAACAAAAAGTTTGTGACCATAGACGTAAATTAAAGGAAATATATTCTATATACTTGTCACTGTTTTATTCGCAACAATATCGCATCTTCTGTACACAGTTTACAATGTGATAATATTATGACAGTTGTCAAACGAACGCATCTCGTCCTCAGAAAGTGAAATAATCCTTAACACAACAATAGTAAATTTTAACTAGAAGTTTCTTTGCTACGATAAATCATCTGATTCCAGTTCAAAGTTAGGCACTATTTAGGATGACAATCAAGTCTACGGAGGATGGTTAGTTTTGTTACAAGTCGAGCAAAACATTACCCAAGGTCGCTCGAGTTTACAGTGGACGCAAGCTGGTGAACCAACAAATTTACGCCTCTGCTCACGTTATTTACCTCAGCTGCGATGGGATGTCGTCTGCAAGGCTGCTCTCGTCCTCTGAAATTCCTATATAAGCTAACTAAGCCTTTGCTGATTTTTTCAGCAGTAACTCTCCCTATGTTTCTCGTTATGCGAGAAAACATGTACTCATCCCTAGTCTTGGAATATGGCGATATGCAAGCACATGGCTAGAGCAGCATGCATATTAAAATGCCATCCCAGTTATCGCAAGAACAATCAACTAACTGGCTGGTTCGTTTCTCCAGAGTCAGAGCTCAACGACGCTACAGCTAATATCCAGCTGAATGTCAGTCGCAGTGAACGCAGTGTTCACACAAATTTCTCCTCTGCTTCATACAGAGTGTACTGTACTTGACGCCAGTTCAGAGAAGAGTCCTCGAAAATTTCGCTCTTGCCTTTCTCATAGCCGAACAGTCTCCCCACCTGGGTTTCTTTATTCTCCACGTCATGGCGTTTCTCGACCAATAGGAGGGTTCCTCTCATTTTGTGGAAACTCTCTCTGCCATTCGCAAGGGCCCTACCATTAAACTGCATCAAAATCTCGGCACTTTACTCCTTCCTAGTTCGTTTCCGCCAATCGGACGTTTTGTGCCCACTCCAGACGCCTAAAAGTTACATGCGTACATCACATATGTACCACTCGCTGTCCACGTGATCAACTGCATCACCAGTTGTGTTTGTATCCATTTGGAATTCCGTAATGCAGTTTTATAAAGCTTTTTTCTGTTCTACTTCCCATTACTTGCTCTCCAATATGCATCATCTGTCTGGTCGATGACTCCCGCTGCAGGATGCCCCCTAAGAGGTTTTCGCGGTGCCTCCCATCGTGTGGCCTCTGCTTCTTTCCACGCCCATTTCCCCACAAAACGTTTTCTCTCCCTGCTTGTTTCACCTTCTGCTCATTGACATGCATTATATAGGAGTAGTGTGTTAATACTGTCGATTGAGTGTCACCCCTTTGGCATTACATACTTATAGGCAAATCTGCTCATTACCGCCAAAGTAAGTTGGGTGTCATATTCACCTCCCCGTTACAATGTATAAAACTATTATGTAAGATGCGAAATTGACCTTCATTTATTCTGTCACCTTCCATATCCTCCTCCTTCCGTGTTCAATTTTGTGCTGGGTCAATTAATGGTTGAGAAATTGATTGAAGTCAGTGCAAAATTGTTTGCCACTGCTGACTGTGGCAATTGACATGTTTACTTACCAAAAGGATGTGGGTTGCAGTGGGTTCTGGGAGATAAAGAAGCTGGCACAGGATAGAGTAGCATGGAGAGCTGCATCAAACCAGTCTCAGGACTGAAGACCACAACAACAACTTACCAACTTCATATTTTAATATTTTGTAAACCTTAAACAGTGATTCGATCTAGTCTCCTTATTGTTCTATGTTACATAGTACTTGATTCCATGTTTACAGATTGAGCTCTTAAGTGATGTTCTTTTTTCTTTCAAAATTTAACATTCTCTCTAATTTTCTGATTTTTATACAATTCTGTTTGACTAATCTTAGGTCCTTTTCTTTCAATATAGTTGTCTACATTTTAATTTTAATTTAGATTCAAACAATTTGAGATAATCTATAAATTTGTACGATCCCTAAAATTTTTTAACTTTGAGACTGATCTGTTTTCTTTGATTACTTGATCTATGTTAAATGATGATGGATATATACTGAAGTTGAGGAAACCTTCATTAAACATTATCCTTCCCTTTTTCAACATTTTTCACTTTATCTCCAGCTTTCATATCAATCATAATCTAAAAAAAGTTTCATTTCTTACAATAAAACTTTATGATCAACTAAATCATTCCTATGACTTTACAGTCATAATCCTATTCATAAACATGTTTGTATTCCCCAAAAATCTTAAATCTATGCATTATAACTTTACAAAAATTTTCAGGTTCACTTTTACAAACATTAAATTTATAATCCTACTCATTACTTTACGAAATTTAAACTGACGTCATGAAACCCTTAACCCATTCATATTTATATATCCTCTATTTTTGACAAACATATCACTCATTACAATCTTAACCTTCCAAGAAACGTTAATATTAGATTTTCTTAATTTAAACGTGTTGAAAAATATGAAATACAAGGAAATATTATTGATATGAGAAGCTTAAAGTTTTAAAAACATCGTTAATAAAGATCTATTGCTAACACCTAAAAGCCTAAAAGTCTTCAAATTCAATTTTTTTTTAACACGATCGTAAAAATTATCCCTTTTTTACGTTTGTTCCGATAGTAGTCCGTCACAGACAGTTCTTTCTCCTATATCTTTAACATGGTTCATTGAAATCGTCACTTTTTATTCCTTTTGTTTCGACGTGCCTCCGTCGAACATGGAATGACGGTCGGCGGTGTGCCTCGCTGTGTCTCCGTTGAGCATGGAAAGACGATTGGCATGCGCCTCGCCTCGATTCTGCTGAGCATGGAATGACGCTCAGCAGAGAGAAAGACTGCTGAAAGTCTGAGCGTGTTGTGAATGCGTGGTTGCCTTTGTTCCATTTTTCATGTGCCCATAGTGTTGTATTGGAGATCTGTTTTTGGTAGCATAAAACTCATCTTCTTCTTTCGTCGAATCTTTATGTTGGTTCATCGTTGGTCTGTTCGTCTCTAGGTATTCATGCGAATAGTCATCTCCTATTTCTCGTTATGACATCTAAGGATGTTACAGTTTGCCATTAGGAATATCTGATATTCATACTGCTAGAACAGTTAAATTGGATTCTCGTTCTTAGTTAAATGCAATAAGTCTTGTATGTGAAGGGATTTGAAAAGGTTTCTTGATCTCTTATGGCCCAGGCTCTTCCGTCTTCCAAATCTTCTGTGTGGTATCTTCTGTTCCTGGTGCATCTTGCTGCTTCTCAGTTGTGTCTTCGTTCTTCTCAGGACCAGGAATTGGGATTGAAGACCTGTTTAATCTTGTTATCGTTAAACAGTTCTTATGGTGTCTTCTTTGAAATTATTGTGTATTCTTTTATTGTATTCGTTTGTTCATCTAGATAGATTGGACAGCCTTCCATCGTTTTCTTTCTTCGTCCCATGAGTATTCAGGGGTTGTTTCGCAGTTGTTGAATTCCGTATGATCTGATAACAGTTTTAGCTATTCTGCACGTTGAGTTACAGAAACGCGTCTCTTCTTCCTGAGGTGAATTTAAACACCCACTCCGTTGATACGACATACCCTGAGTTATTAAGGATTCGTCTATTCGGTAAGGAAGGGAAATGTGGAGGCTAAAAATTCTGCAGAGAGACCAAGGCTTGAATTTAGTTCAAATGGATGTAGGTTACAATAGTCACGAAAAGATAACGAGAGATGAACAAAACGGGCTTACATGGAGAGACGCTTGAGACCAGTCTTCAGACCACAATAACAACAACAAAATACGTGTTCTATCGATTACTGACTAATGCCTATCAATCTAGGACCCTTGTCAGATACGATTAATAGAGGAGACACTGAAAATGAGAAGAATGGAAACATCCTCCTTCACGTGCGGTGCCTTTATGGAGATGCTCATCAAATACACTTTTCTTTCTTCAAGATGCCAGCATTTAGCCCTAGCATTACGAGTCTGGGTACTGTATAATTTGTTGAGGTGAAACACAATGTGCAGTGGATGCCTTTGACGAAGTTTCCACATTCAATCCGATTCACTCCAAAGTTTCCATTTCCCGTAGGAAATATAGGGAAAATAGTATTTAGAATGTAGATTACATTGCCCTCTTTCTGTGCCATTAGATTTATATCTCAAATATTTCCCTGTATCTGTTTGTGATGACTGATTCACTATGCCCGCAATATACTTTTTAAGACGTACTAGTTTATATACAGTGTATCCTGTTTTGGTTGTTAACGTGAAATTATTTTAATTATAAAATTCATTTTGCAAATACTGCGTCACGTACACAGTACGAGATTCGCAGGGAAGAACTTCTCGAATAAAAATCCTTATCTCCCATGACGAAGCCAAGCAATAGAAGTTAAATAAAAGGAATGCTGTGTCCAACCACAAGGTTGATTTGATCACTACTGTGCTTTAAAATACGTGGTCCTCTAGGTCCTGGTATGTCCTTGCCTTTCTCCGACATTTAAACTCAATTATACAGTCACTTAGGTGGAGACACATTGTAACATGGGCTCGTCATGCCGCTTGGCAATTTTCACATTATAAAATCTGTTTCCAGAGATGAAAGAAGTTATAAGTGACAAAAATAATTGTAAGACTAACTGAGGACTGAAACCTGGCTCTTTGGATTTGTTGTCTAGCGTATAACGACTTACTTTTTATTCAGCCATCGTATGTGGTTAAAATAAAATCTACTCTGGGAGCCTATTCTGTAGCAAGACAAGTGATCGTCTCTTAGGATTAAAATGATCCAAGGTGCAGCGCAAGTGGCTGTGGATTGGAAGGCTGGACCAGGACTTTATTTTAAATCACATTGCAGTTAACCAATAAACTCTCCAGTTGATTAGAAAGCAGCTTGAAACAATACAAAAGATTATCCCCAAGACCATGAAATTTGGACTACAGGTATCGAATCTCATAATAATTAATAACTAGGTGCTCAGATAGTCCGCCCTTTTAAATAACCATAGGTTATCCCAATACTAATTAGGTGCTCCCACCAGGTGACACTAAATGCCCTAGGAAGGAAGTTTTCTTACTGCAAAACTTTTTTGGTTTGCTTAACAGTCAGTCCAACAGCAAGAAAACGGAGTAAAATCTGCTTAACATATTGAAGATGTTTTTCAAACATTACACTATAAAATACCAAAAAAAATGGCTCTGAGCACTATGGGACTGAACATCTCAGGTCATCAGTTCCCTAGAACTTAGAACTACTTAAACCTAACTAACCTAAGGACATCACACACATCCATGTCCGAGGCAGGATTCGAACCTGCAACTGTAGCAGTCCCGCGGTTCCGGACTGCAGCGCTAGAACCGCACGACCACCGCGGCCGGCTATAAAATACCGCATCGTCCAGCTATTTAATACCGATTTGTTTTTCAGATCATCCAAGAGATCATCTAATAACTGGCAAAGAACGGCTGCTCGCGTGGACAGGCCAAACTGAACTCCGTTAAATTCAGTCGGTGAAAAGGCAGTCAATAGCTTGAAATCTTCAGTCATGGGACCTGATAATAGGGCTGGTTAAGATCCAGCACCATGAAAATTTTAGCCTCGCCAAACCAGGTAAAATAATGTTAGTCCAGTAACAGAACAGATTGCAAAATGATCTTCTGGTCTAACTGCCTATAATCCACTACAGAGCCATGACCCGATTCCCTTTTGGGGACTATAAAAAATGGAAGAGACATAGGGAGAAGTAGACCTCGTAATAACTCCCTCCTTCAGCATTTGGTCCACTATTCACCGTAACACCTCCATCTTGTGCAGTGAAAGCCGATAGAGATGCTGCCGAATCACAACGTCGTTGGTCAGATGAATTTTAAAACAGATTCTATCTGTGACACATAACTTATTAGTCAAAATATCTCGAAACTGAGTAAGAAGTATCAACCGGGCCTCCCTCTCCTGACGCACGCCAAACTCAGAACTCTCCACACGTACGTTATTAACGCTGGCTGAAATTTGACAGAAACACAATCTAAATACCCTGCTACGGCAAAGTCTGAAGGAAAAAGCCTTACTGGCGTAATCTAAAACGAACCCCACCCACTGGTTGCAATAATGGCCCAATAACAGACTAACCGAAAGATCTTTAACTACCGATATCTGAATCGTCCACGAAAAGTCTTGTATAGACAGACTTCCTCTACAATAACCTATCAGTGGCAACACCTTCACAACATCCTTGTGTCGTAGCATGCAGAGGCGGAAGGCTACAAATGGAACAGTTGCTAAGGCAGCTCTCATAATCCAACAAGGAACATTACTCCCTGAGTCAACCACAGTGCATGGTTCAAGAAAGCACAGACAAACGGTAAGGACTGTTTAAGTACCGACCTTACGCTAGTGCATCGCTTAATGGGCGGTTTCTGCCTAATTGTACTTCCTCTCTTTAGGCGTCAGCAGTTACGCCGAGGCATTCTCTCTGTGAGGCAGTCTGATAGTAAGTGTTCGGTACTTCCACAGTGAAAGCATCTCTAATCTCCCACCCTACGTCTTTCCCCATCTGTAGCATTGGACTTCACACAAAAGGGTCTCAGACCCAAAGTTTCCACTTATTCGTGCTTACCATCAGCAAAACGCAGTCCCTCAGTACTGACGACTAATTTACCAAAATAAGTGAAGGTAGTTGGTTTACAAGCAAACACAATCTGAAACCAATCCTCCGGCCTAATATATCTTCTACGGCCCTTTCCTTTGTTATATCTAAGTGAAAGGCAAGGTTGGTAACCCAAGTCTCCTCAGTATACTGCTGGAGAGTTTCTGTAGGGCTCTAAACACAGAGGAAATATTTACTAACTAAATCGCCTTTAATCCGTGGGGTAAACCTACCCACAATAATTCTGTTCTATAAATGCCTTTGAGCCCTAATACTGGAGCAACAGTAGAACCCAGTAAAGCTTTTGTCAATGTGTAAATCAACTGGAGAATTGTTGAGTGGGTAACACCAAGTGTACTGGCAATAATTAACAAACGCACCTGCAACCAAAAGATCTCATCAATGCATGACAGCTCTAAACAGTCAGAGCATTCAGTCCCAGCACCGAGGCAAACACCGGGTTAGGCAGCGTAGCAAAAGGTTCCGCAATGTGGTGACTTACTATCGACCTCTTTGACTCATTTCTCTATCCTGGTGTTGAAATATCACCGCCTACTACACCCCGCCTTCCTGGTACCCTACTTCTTTAAGGGCTAATTGTAAATCTACTGCTTGCTGAAGCAACTGTCCGATGGTCATATTTTGCTTGGGAGTGACCTCTATCTGCTCTAAATCGTGAAGTCTACAGACCCAGTGGTTAAGGTGGGCTTGAAATCTGCTGATTTGGGTATGGGAGGGATTATTATCGTACATGACTTCGAGGTTATCTTGCACACCAGAAGGAGATGCAGTGCACAAAGCCAATGCAGTACCTACCTCACCAATGCTTTTGGCAGTGGGGCATTCCAGCTGATTCAAGAATCCTCGCAAGTGCACGCTAAGATCGTTATCGATACCATTGGGTGGCGACCCTCTAATATTCACTTCATACATAAGCTGCTCTCTCCTAAGGTACTTCAAGCCAAGACACCCCATGGGTTGCAAGTCGCTGTTGCTGTCCTCCTGAAACATAACTGAACACAAAGTCTCTTCATGAAAATAAACTGTGAATGTTGCTGCTACAAGTAACAGTGGAGCCTAAAGCATAACCATGCTCTGCTACAAGAATGATGCATCTCTCTGGGATAAGACGGGAAGACTGCGCCAGGAAGCAAGCAAGGGTACTAGCATTTGTTACCACATAGACTGACTTTGTTTTAAGTCACATAATAATTACCCATGAACCTTTCTAGCTGATTGGGAAGCAGCTGTAAACAGTAAAAAAAAAAACTCCAAGTCCATGAAATTCTGATTACCGGTACCGGACTTCAAAATAATTAATAACAAGGTCTTTAGATAGCCAGCCTTTTTAAATAGCCAAAAGTTATCCCAGAAGTAAATAGTTAGTGATTTTATGCCACAACAATAAATGTCAAATCTTATCTACAACAACGATAATAGAGCTGCAATAGTTAAAAACATTTTATCCTAGGGCAATAATAATAACAGCTAGGTTCAAATAATGCTCAAATAATGAATGATCTCACACCACACTACGATAATGACCAACACTTGTACAAAATCAGTTGTTTTAAATAGTTAAAACACTGAAGCAGTAAACAAGCTGACAGCGGTATATTACAATAGGTGATGTAAATACAATCCGGGGTAGGTGAGATACACATCACAGGTTCGCAATTCCTGAAAGGGGCCACATCTCAAGATTGGCCATGAGCGGTCAATAATGGAACAGGTACAGTTCAAACATAAATGTACATAAACAGGACACTGCATCAAATGTCTTCCCTTTCCCTTTCTTCCCGTTTCTCTTCAGGACACCTATCAGAAATAACGCCCTTAAATCCATACAAGATCATCAAGTGTCCAGTGTCACAATAAAACCAGCTTCACTAAAGGACATTAGCAAATCTGAGAACCTCCCCTATGTTGCGCAGCATAACCACACAATACACTTCCGCGTATGTCCAAGCCATTAAAGTGGGACAGATAATAGAAAACTAGACCAACCAGCGATGGCTGGAGAAACAGTAAATTCACACAAGGACAGCTGGCGCACCACCAGTGCTTAACACCGTGGGTTCACATTACATTCAGGAACCAAATCAGCCCACTTGACAGAACTAGTCACCAGCAGATCCAGGGGTAATAAAATACCACACCAGCGGAAAACACAAGCCACGCCCCAGGAGGCATTCAGACAGGTCGCACCGGACATCCTCAATACAGCTCAAGCGACTCAGTTTTGCAAGGACCTCTCTCTGGCTCTAATTTCCCTGCTGCCAACCAGTGCAGAATCAACACCCAGCACCGTCCGGAAGAAGGAAACGTTTGATACTCATGGGTGTGCATTCCTAACTGCTTGTGAGCTGGAGCCATTCCTCCCAGCTGTGCAAGAAGCCATCAGACGACGCTGCTGCCCAAGCCAAGCACACAACGGAAATACAGCACAAAGTGCCGACACCCAGTTATCACACGCGATCCACACGACTAAACGGAGAAAATGCAAGAAATGATAACAGCCCCTTAGTAATCAGGAAGCAGGAGTGGGAGGAGTATAAACCTCGTTGAAAAGGCTGTCTGTTTCAGGTTGGATGGTAGCACGCTTTCATGTAACCCCTTGAATCTACACCTACATCTACATGGTTACTCTGCAATTCACACTTAAGTCCCTGGCAGAGGGTTCATCGAACCATTTTCATACTACTTCTCTACCGTTCCACTGTCGAATGGCGCGTGGGAAAAAGAAACACCTAAATCTTTCCATTCGAGCTCTGATTTCTCTTATTTTATCATTTCTCGCTTCGTAGGTGGGTGTCAACAAAATATTTTCACATTCGGAAGAGAAAGTTGGTGATTGAAATTTCGTAACTAGACCTCGCCGCAAAGGAAACCGCCTTTGCTTCAGTGACTGCCACCCCAAATCGTGTGTCATATCAGTGACACTCTCGACCCTATTGCGGTATAGCACGAAACAAGCTGCCCATCTTTGTACTTTTTCGATGTCCTTCGTCAATCCTACCTGATAAGGATCCCAACACATCAACCAAAACGGACGAACTGACGTTTATGTTATACTCAGTCTCCACATCCAAAATAGACTCGTAAATCTTAGGCTTCCATCGGAAGACACGATATATCCTGCGACGAGGCATGCTGCCGACTATGCGCCAGCTACTGGAAACCCGCTATTTATAGACGCCACGTCATCCAAGGTCACGGACTTACAATAATACAGCAGATACGCTGAATCATCTCCTCAGCCATCGAGGAATCATACTGGTCATGATAATAACAAGTTTGTGTGCTAAAATTCATACAGCAGCTGAAAACGACATCTCCAGGGCGTGTGATGTCTTCAGACACCTGAGGCCGTGTCAGCAAAACACTGGTGGCATGCCAGCTGCTCACTACACCAACAGTCAGAGTCGCCGGCTTCAGCAGCCATATGACTGAAACAGTGCCAGCAGCGTGCCAACAGCTTAACGTGCGGAAGCAGAGAATACCAGGAGCGGTGATAGGGGATCAGGAACGAGGCGCTGTCAGGCATAGTTGGCGAACGAAGAACTGCTGTATCGTGTCCTGGAATCAACGAAACAAACCAGCAATAGGCTCATAGATTGAAAGCATTAGTTGAGCTCCCAGTAGCACGGCTAGGCGCAGCCCTTAGACCTGTGGTTAGCTGAGGCTGGATGACCCTCAGTGGGCTGACAACTGGTGATCTCAGGATAGGCTGCTGTCGATGACTGCACTGCCGGAGTGAGAAGTATTTGCGGCAACCCATCCCGGCCCTGTTGTGACAGGATCTCACTTTTGACAATGTAGACCACTGAAGCGGTGAAGTGCCGGGCTACAGGTACGGTGTAAGCTAGGTAACACTGTGGCATCATGGCCACCATACAGTGCTATGTCAACAATGTTCCAGCCCCTGCAACAGCAGCAGCAGCAGGGCCGTGTAGTTATTGGCGTGCTACGGTGCCTTAACGCAAGAATTTCGTCACGTCAGCTCAGCACCTTTCCAGCTTTAGGCAGTGGAATGCTGCAGTAGCCTTCTGGCTCACCTTGCCGTAAGTTATGGAAGTCAGTATGGAAAGACTGTGGCCTAATAACTCTCCGCTCTTTCGAAGATCCCATCAACTGGATCACAGACTGGTATTACTTCTGAAAATCACTTTTCAATGGGCCGAGACCAAACTTTATTTTACACTTCTCGTTCTAGTTGCTCTTATGCTAATCCGGTTTAATGCTATTTTATCCGACCACGGAAAAAGACGACCTTCGGAACCAATCCTAGAACACCTAAATCGCGTGGACATCCGAAAATTCATAAAATATCTGCCCCATCTGTCAAACCATCGACAGTACAAATAGTGCCGCATATTTGCTTAGCAAAAGACTGGCCAACATTCTAAGCAAACTATACACTTTTAATAAACAACAGACAACAAGAAATTCTACATTACAAAAAATAAAAAATATCAAAAATCCAAAAAAACGGCAAATTTGTCTTCTTTTATATCACCAGTATCTATGCAAATATTCCAATTGACGAAACATTTCACAAAATAGAATACATTTTACTATGTTCCAGAAAAACCAGCATAACAGGCGTCAATGAGATCATTTAGCTATTAAACTTAATACTGAAACAAAACTACTTTCAATTCAGTGGCAAATTTTACACTTAAGCAGATGGTGTAGTCATGGGATGCAGCTACAAAGGCTTAATAGCAGGCATTTTCCTAACTAACGTAGAAGAGAAATTCTTTCACGCCACAAATAGAATTATCTCCAAAATTATGTACTACTATAAAAGTGTTGATGACACGCTGATGTTAATAGATGGAAATAATGAAGACATCAAACTAAATACATGGTGTCCTCAACAACCTACACCCAAAAATAAAATTCACAATGGAATTAGAAAATAACAAACCAATAAATTACCTGGATTTGACCATTAAAACATCAATTAAACACACAAATCCGAGATTTGTCGAAAACCAACAACAACGGACAACATTAGTGACGCACATTCCTGTCATCCAAATTTGACCTTAAAATTATCATACGGTTACTATCAACGCACTAAATCTATACAGTCCACCATGCGTAAGGAAATAAAGCTGACAAGTGAATGATCAACAAAACAGTCTTTCTTGGAAAGTCACGGGGGATGAAACTTGGGTATCATACGACACCCCTGAAACAAAACGGCAATTAATGGAATGAAGGCACATTTCATACCCAACGAAAGTTAAGCCTAAGCAAATATCGACCCTTTAAAAAGTCATGTGCACCGTTTTTTTGGTACAGAAAATGCATTTTATTGATTGATTTCTTACCACGAGTCCAAACAATCAATGCATATGGTTGCTGCGAGACCATTAAGAAATTGCGCCGCTCAATACAGAACAAGCGCCGAGGATTACTGTCAAAAGTGTTATTTTTTCCACGATAATGCCCGAACTCACACGGCGAATGGGACCAAACGACTCTTACGGGAATTTCACTGGGACGCGTTTGATCATCCTCCGTACAGCCGGACTTTCATCTCTTCTTACACCTAAAATCTGTCCTTGGTGGTCAACACTTCAACAATGAAGACGAACTGAAAGCACATGTTACCACATGGTTGAATACACAGGCGGCGACCTTCTATGAAGAAATACAAAAACTTGTGCCACGCTATGACTAGTGCCTACAAAATTTCAGAAGATATGTAGAAAAGTAGTTTAACAGTTGTAGATTTTTGTAGAATAAATATTTTTTTCTGTGTCTGTACACGTTCGTTTATATAACCAAACGGAACAGATGGTATAGCACTTGCCCGCGAAAGGTAGAGGTCCCGAGTTCGAGTCCCGGTCGGGCACACAGTTTTAATCTGCCAGGAAGTTTCAAACGGAACGTACTTTGTGGACAACCCTCTTATATCTAACGTGCAACTCTTATGTCAACCACGAGAATGGTGACGCCAGTTATGGATACTGTTTACAATGGTCACTAGAGCAACGTCAAAAGGCGAACGTTTAATAAGTTACAATTAACTACTAATGAAAGTACAACTTTACTTACATTAATCAGCAGCCAAGTCTTTCTCATGCACTATTCCTTGTGTTATATAAACTGCCGGCAGCAATCCCTTTTTCAAATAACGTGGATACATTCTTACTATGGCAGTCAGAAATATCGAGATAGTATCAAGAGAAATTGAAATGATGCTCGTCTTGATGGATAACTTGAAACTGTCAAACCAGGTGTTCTGTCATACAGATTTTCACTTGTAGCTGAGCCCATGACATTCTACACACTCCCGGCTATTTTCGCTTGGAAACAATCCGAAGTCCCAACAAAATTTCCACACTACGTAATTGAGGATTCAGGTTTCTCCATGTGCCAATATCGTCACTCCAAAATACAACGCTTTCTCTCGCTGCTATTCACGACAGAAAACTGTTAAGCCGAGCGTTCGATAGGCAAAGACCCTTGGAAATCACCGAAATGAAAATGTCTTCACACACACAAAGTTACCCTCAAGAAATTTATATTAACATATCAATTTGAAACACAAACAATACATAGAAAAATTTATTGAAATTATCCTTACAAGCAAGAGATGAGCAGAAAAACAAAATCTACAAACAAATCGGAGATCGTGTTGCCACGAAATTAAAAATAACTACTGGAAATCATACGTTTGAGAAAACAACATCGGGAAATTGCCACAAACCTCGCGCACCACATTATCTAGCACAACCAATTCCGAAAAAAAAAGAATTAAATTACATATGAGCATAGAACCACATAAACACGAATTATACAAGAAATGCTACATAACTGGTGAGAACAAAGACATGAGGTACGAAGTACCACAGTAGCAATTAGCCTGTAACCATATAACCTTACTAATCAATTTTCAATACAGTTGTCGCGAAATACCATTATGAAACGAACTTTCTTATTTCGACAAGCGCAAAAAATAACTGATCCAACAGAAATTTAACATCTGCTATAGCTCCAAGAACATCAGAAGAGCCAACAGATAAAATAGTGTGACAGTAACTTAGACATCGAAGTCATATGGATATGAGATGATCAGGTGTATATAGCAAACCATAATTCTATAATACGCTATATTAAGTACTTAAAAATTTGAAATATTGCACATACTGTGTAATTTTCAGAGATAACTCGAAGAAAAATAACGCCGAAATAAGTCTATAACAATAAACAAGCTTCTTTAGTCTCATAACGAATATATAATATCCTTACATGCCATGTACACACAGCGGGCCTCGGTGAGTACGGATACCATAAATGAATCTATTTATAATTGTACTCACCATGTTAGGAATGCCATCTTGGAGCAGAGAAAAAATAAGAAATATTATTCAATTATTGTTGATGCACCTGCTGATTCAAATCATTATGCAATATATTTACTTCATTAAATACGAATTAAATGAACAGTTTTCGAAATGTTTAGATTGCAGAGAGATAATTCGATCAATACCTGTGAATCATATTATTCGCATCAGTGAATTTCACAGAAGTGATGTCAGAGGGTCTCACAAAGGAACCGAGACAATTTTCTTGAGTGGAACCCACTTGAAAAATTTCCTGTGTCCTTGTTATAGCCTTATGTGGACTGCATGCATCTGAGACCAGTCGTGAATCAGGTAATTTTTTCAGAGTGCTTCAATAACTTTACAACTTAATCAGTACCAGTCCACAATGATGAGAATTTCTGAAACAGTACTCAGACACATTTTCTTCAGTAGAATTCTCTTCGCAATATTCCTGATGCTGGTCGTAGTCTGATGTGGAGTAATACAGTGAGAGCTGCGAAGAAGCAGATAATTTTTTGGGAGTAACTCAGTAACTTTACAACCTCTTCAGTTGCACTTCACAACGATGAGAAGTTCCGAAATAATTTATTGTACTGATGTCTCATAACTGTTGCAGTGGCCGGATTGATGCAGTAAGACCAATTGCAGATCAGTTGCATAAGACTGTCATTTCTATTGAAATTCACAGTAACTTAGTTTTGTCAGCTGTAACACGTTCTGTGGTGCGGGGTGTCTTGGACTGTGTGAGATCTTTCAAGCGTTGAATCAGGTTGAGAGGGACAGATTTTTAGGAACAGTCTCGTCGCATCTGCAAAGCTGTAATAAAACTCCCATTCAATCGGAATACTTAATTTACTACGACGAAAATTGATATAACACAGCACTAGTGATTGTCAGCAGGTAATTGATGTAGTCCTGGTGTTCTCTTGCTTTTAATTCATGTTTGCATGCGATGTAGCAGTAGAAAATGTTGGAAGCACCGAGAGGGGATGGGCAGGACGCGCACCAGCTGAAGCCGTGAAAGAGCCGCTCCTCAGAAACTAGTTCTTGGAAAGGCCGCAAGACAGAGGTTGTTGCCTTGCACAAGGGCTGCAGAAAGCCAGCCCATTGTGAAGAAACGCAGGTAGCATCTCTCATAGAGAAACGTCTGGCGAAAACCTTTTACGACCACCAAATGGAGTGAGAACTATCCTTCTATAGCTGGAACGCACTTTTGTATGCGAGATGTCAGTAGCTGGTCGTTTCAACAGAAAAGTACAGAAAAATAATAAATGATGGGTAGAGGATGCTCGCTCCTAGGACATTGAAATTGTGGGAAACCACAGCAGAAAAACAATAATTTTTTGATGGGAAACCAGTCAATGGAAAGAGACTTCTGCAACGAGGAGTTATAACAGTCGGAGCCCGTGCCAAGCCAGTTAAATATTGTGAGAGACGGTGACGGTGACAATGCGACGTTTCCGTTTACTTTACATTCGAGTGGAAATAAGAGTTGGGAAAATAGAACTCTGAGTACGAGATCAAGACCCAGAACCTGAGCTGATGCAGTGGGTATTTGGACTTAGCCGATATCGAAGGTCTTTGGTTACACCAGTGATCGATACTACATCCACTTGAACCATCAGATGCAGTACTATGGTGAGATTGTGCCACAGTTGCGAGACGAGGGGTGGGGAAATCAGAGCCATTTTTTCGTAAACCGATTTTTTCAAGCTTCACTCTGAAGACTTGCATTTTCCCAGTAGTGAACAGTTTGCTTTCAACTTCGCCCACAGGTGTGACGCTCTTCCTTTCTTCAGTATGACTACTTCCATTAGCCTTATTACAGTCATTAGGTTTTTCGTGATTATAAGTAAATTTCTGAAGAGATTACTAGGTTCCCCGCACCCCCAACCCCTACGTCAGATACGCCAAGAGTAATAGAATAAAGCTTCCAAAGGTTGCCATTCGGTTATTTATTTGTTTATGGTTTTATCTTGTTATTGTTGCCACGGATTGACACAATGTAATATTCATTTTATTGTAATAAATCAATCATATCTCTTATTTTATATAATATTCATAAGTTGCCCCACAACAGGTTTGCAAGGTAGAAGGAAGTTTCATATCAGCGCACACTCCGCTGTAAAGTTCCACTCTGGATACTAGGTTGTCAATAACGGCATAAAAATAATTACCTTGAATGACTCTTATGAATTCACATGTGTCACTTCATTCTTCATTTCATCATTAAATTATTTCCTCATCATAATGCACACCTGCAGAAGTTCAGGATCGATATTAATTGCACTGCGTACAACTTTAGATTCAGGGAGAAATCTGTCGTAATTTTCGCGAAGATATTTTAAATCATTTAACAAGGTCTGCAAGTGCCTTACTTCATCATCAGTGGTAGTATCTCGAACTTGTAGTAATTAGATTCTGTAGTCTATTGCTACCAACAGCTTTAGCCAGACTGATACCATTGTGCGAGGTCGTTTTATATTTTATACTTGTCTCAAAGGTGACGCTTACTAGAATTCAATTCATTAACCTGTAGCATTAGACCCCTTTGATACAAGTACAACATATAAAACGACCTCACGCAATGTTATCACTTTGGCTAAAGTTGTTGGTAGCAGTAGACTACAGAATCTACACTCCTGGAAATGGAAAAAAGAACACATTGACACCGGTGTGTCAGACCAACCATACTTGCTCTGGACGCTGCGAGAGGGCTGTACAAGCAATGATCATACGCACGGCACAGCGGACACACCAGGAACCGCGGTGTTGGCCGTCGAATGGCGCTAGCTGCGCAGCATTTGTGCACCGCCGCCGTCAGTGTCAGCCAGTTTGCCGTGGCATACGGAGCTCCATCGCAGTCTTTAACACTGGTAGCATGCCGCGACAGCGTGGACGTGAACCGTATGTGCAGTTGACGGACTTTGAGCGAGGGCGTATAGTGGGCATGCGGGAGGCCGGGTGGACGTACCGCCGAATTTCTCAACACGTGGGGCGTGAGGTCTCCACAGTACATCGATGTTGTCGCCAGTGGTCGGCGGAAGGTGCACGTGCCCGTCGACCTGGGACCGGACTGCACCGACGCACGGATGCACGCCAAGACCGTAGGATCCTACGCAGTGCCGTAGGGGACCGCACCGCCACTTCCCAGCAAATTAGGAACACTGTTGCTCCTGGAGTATCGGCGAGGACCATTCGCAACCGTCTCCATGAAGCTGGGCTACGGTCCCGCACACCGTTAGGCCGTCTTCCGCTCACGCCCCAACATCGTGCAGCCCGCCTCCAGTGATGTCGCGACAGGCGTGAATGGAGGGACGAATGGAGACGTGTCGTCTTCAGCGATGAGAGTCGCTTCTGCCTTGGTGCCAATGATGGTCGTATGCGTGTTTGGCGCCGTGCAGGTGAGCGCCACAATCAGGACTGCATACGACCGAGGCACACAGGGCCAACACCCGGCATCATGGTGTGGGGAGCGATCTCCTACACTGGCCGTACACCTCTGGTGATCGTCGAGGGGACACTGAATAGTGCACGGTACATCCAAACCGTCATCGAACTCATCGTTCTACCATTCCAAGACCGGCAAGGGAACTTGCTGTTCCAACAGGACAATGCACGTCCGCATGTATCCCGTGCCACCCAACGTGCTCTAGAAGGTGTAAGTCAACTACCCTGGCCAGCAAGATCTCCGGATCTGTCCCCCATTGAGCATGTTTGGGACTGGATGAAGCGTCGTCTCACGCGGTCTGCACGTCCAGCACGAACGCTGGTCCAACTGAGGCGCCAGGTGGAAATGGCATGGCAAGCCGTTCCACAGGACTACATCCAGCATCTCTACGATCGTCTCCATGGGAGAATAGCAGCCTGCATTGCTGCGAAAGGTGGATATACATTGTACTAGTGCCGACATTGTGCATGCTCTGTTGCCTGTGTCTATGTGCCTGTGGTTCTGTCAGTGTGATCATGTGATGTATCTGACCCCAGGAATGTGTCAATAAAGTTTCCCCTTCCTGGGACAATGAATTCACGGTGTTCTTATTTCAATTTCCAGGAGTGTAATTACTGCAAGTTCGAGACACTGCCACTGATGTTGAAGTAAGGCACCTTAAGAGCTTGTTAAATAATTTAAAATATCTTGACGAAAATTGCGACAGATTTCTTCCTGAATCTAAAGTTGTTCACAGGGCAGTCAATATCGATCTTGAATTTCTGCAGGTGTGCACTATGATGAGGTAATAATTTAATGATGAAATGAAGAATGAAGTGACATATGTGAATGCATCAGAGCCATTCAAGGTAATTATTTTTATGCCGTTATTAACTATCTAGAATCCAGAGTGGAACTTTACTCTGCAGCGGAGTGTGCGCTGACATGAAACTTCCGGGCAGATTAAAACTGTGTGCCGGACCGAAACTCGAAGTCGGGACCTTTGCCTTTCGCGGGCAAGTGCTCAACCGACTGAGCTACCCACGCATGACTGTCGATCCGTCCTCACAGCTTCAATTCTATTCGTCTCCTGCCTGCCAAACTTCACAGAAGCTCTTCTGTGAAGGTCCTGCGTGTGAGTGTCGGTCCGGCACACAGTTCCAATCTGCCAGGAAGTTTCAATCCACTATCCAGCTTGAAAACCCGATATGAAACAGTGAAGATTTTAGGTGCAATATTTGGGTTCTTATGGAATTCTCAAAGATGGCTGCTAATCAGGCAGCTGAGGCATGCAAGTTATTTATTAATGGCTACCATAACGAGGTCACAAAATATTTAGAAGACCAAATTAAATATTTGAAAACAATTCATGCTTTGAACACATTACGTTCAAACCATTAGAGCTCTTCAATAAGATGCGTCAGCTTAAAATTTCAAACTTATTTCCGAATGTATGTGTATCTGTACTCAATCCTTATACTCTTTCAGTGTCTGTAGCTAAAGCAAAAATATCATTCAGCACTATGGCTTGTGTTAAAAATCGTCTCAGGTCAAATATGCATCAACAACGTCTCACAGATTTGGGGACCTTGGCAACTCAATCTAATACGGCAAGGCAACTAGACTCTGATGCTGCGATTCTAACATTTTCTGAGAGGAAGGCAGCGTTCTGTACAAGTAACTGTAATACGCTAACCGTTGCAAGACTGGCTGCAGTTAACATGCGAACGTGCTGATGTCTGTGTACTGTAATGTATGGATACTTCAGGGTAATGAGCGGGCACTGAAACCCATGTCGCACGGTTAGCGGCGCCAGACACTGTAAGTGTACAAATCAGTATAATCTTGTTCTTGTGTGAGGTCGCATCCTCCGCTCGGCTACTCCCGCGCGCGTCCGCAGCTCGTGGTCGTGCAGTAGCGTTCTCGCTTCCCGCGCCCGGGTTCCCGGGTTCGATTCCCAGCGGGGTCAGGGATTTTCTCTGCCTCGTGATGAGTGGGTGTTGTGCGATGTCCTTAGGTTAAATAGGTTTAAGTAGTTCTAAGTTCTAGGGGACTGATGAGCATAGATGTTAAATCCGATAGTGCTCAGAGTCTCCTCCGGCGCGGCTTCCAAAAACACTGAAATTCATATTTTTTATTTGTAACTGCGAAGTAAAACACCAGTTTTCACATTTGTGGCTTTAAAAATACTTTAGTAGTTCATTAATAATGATTTATTTTAAAAAAGTATTTCACTCATTCTTTCACGCTCATAGGGGTAACTTCCCAAAAATGCTAAAACATGTTTTTTTTTATTTGCTGCAGACCTAGGTACCAAATACCAATTTTCGTAGGTTTAGCTTCAAAATTGCCTTAGCAACGACATTTTTCAAAAAGATTTCATCCCCTATTTCACCCCATTAGGAGTGGAATTTCGAAAATCCCTTCTTAAACGACACCTATAGGGTAAGTTCAACACCCACTCCAAATTTCAATTTTCTATCCTTAGCGGTTTGGGCTCAGCGATGACGAGTCAGTTGGTTACGACAGTGCCTTTTGCGAGTACATACACTGCCGGAAAAACATTGGCACACCTGGAAAGACGACGCCGATTTTGATCTGATGCCGACATGTGCCACCTAGAGGATAGTAGATGTTCCGATAGTGGTTTGAAAGGCGTTTTCCAACAGATAGGGTAGTGGCATAGCTACCAGAACATCATCTGAGTCTACCCTTTAGAAGGGAATGCTCACAACTAGAAGGCTCAGTGTGTTGCAAACGTGTGAAACAATCAGGCAACCATGTCACGGAGATGCACTCTTGCTTCCTACAACTAACTGAGCAGTTTGAAAAGGGCCAAATAGTGGCTTTCCGAGTGGCGGGATGGTCCTTTCGGAGATTTGCCACACAAGACGGACGTGCTGCATCAGTTGTGTGACGATGCTGGTATCAGTGGATACGTGAACCAGGACGTCCACGCAACACAGACTCCCGTCAGAATCGCCGTTTTGTAAGGGCAACAGTGGCAGATCGTACAGCTACCTCATAATAGATAAGAGGGCTTGTGAGCCCCGACGTGTGAAAATCAACTGTTGCTAACAGGTTATTAGCAGTGGGATTAGAGGAACGAACACGTATTTCCCGTCTT
The DNA here is from genome assembly GCF_023897955.1 of Schistocerca gregaria. Taxonomy (NCBI): domain Eukaryota; kingdom Metazoa; phylum Arthropoda; class Insecta; order Orthoptera; family Acrididae; genus Schistocerca; species Schistocerca gregaria. The sequence goes on along the minus strand of NC_064923.1, from coordinate 189,402,388 downwards.
CCACTCACGCCACAGCATCGACGTGCACGGCTCGAATGGTGCTGTCAGAGGAACAGTTGGGGAAGATGGAATGGCGCCTCGTGGTCTGCTGTGATGAAAGCAGATTCTGCCAGCATGGAAGTGATGGTCGCTTGCGCTTAAGACGTAGACCTGGTGAGCGCTGTCCGTAGAGTGCATTCGTCCAAGACACACTGGCCCCAGCCCATATCTTGTGGTCAGTGCTGTGGTGGTGTAATGGTTAGCATTTCTGCCTAGCAAGGAAGAAGACCCAGGATCGAGTCCCTGCCGCAGCACGAATTTTGCCGGCTCGGGAGCTCAGCGTGTTCGATAAGAGGGTTCAAAAAATGGCTCTGAGCACTATGGGACTCAACTGCTGTGGTTATCAGTCCCCTAGAACTTAGAACTACTTAAACCTAACTAACCTAAGGACATCACACACATCCATGCCCGAGGCAGTATTCGAACCTGCGACCGTAGCACTCGCACGGTTCCGGACTGCGCGCCTAGAACCGCGAGACCACCGCGGCCGGCGATTAGAGGGTTAGCTGCCCTCTGTAATAAAAAAAACTGAATTAATCGATCAACAACGAACTTAAACGGATGTCTTACGACGTCCGCCCCGAGTAGATACAACGAACAGAAGCGAACAAAAATGAGATAAAAAATAGTCTGGCGTACATTAAGATACGACTCTCATTCCCCTTTGGTGTTTCTGGAGCGGATGTTAACCTGTGCTCGGTACGTGCAGAATATTATTAGAACTGTTCTTTTACCGTTCTTACAACAAGAAGGTGACGTGTTTTTCCAGCATGTTAACACGCGCCCATACACTTGCCCGTGAAACTCAAATGCTGGCATCTTCCCTGGACAGCAAGATCTCCGGACTTGTCTCCTATTGAGCACGAAGGGGATGTGATGGGACAAGAAATGACTAGTTGACTAGTCAACTGTGTCGTAACATATCCCAAGATAGCATTCGCCATCTCTGCAATTGACTGAATATCAGTTTCAGCGCCTGCATTGCCGTCCATAGAAGCTACACAACTTATTAATATGGGTGTTTCAGCATGGGTCGATGCCCGGTACCTCAGATTCGCTTGTGCTATTGATCTGTAAATGTAATCACTTCGTGAACTCCATTTACAGTGTAGCAACAGTAAATCTTGTGTAAATTGTAAACTTCTAAAACGGTTGTGTTGTGTTGTTTGCTTAGAGAAAAAAGGATCATCATAAGACAGAGCTGCTTTCATCTTTAAAAAGAAATATATCATCTTTTCCATTGAAATATGCTCACTATTTTTATATATTTGAATTTAGCATATTTCGCGATAGTACTCACTTTTCCGTGAAATGTTTACAAGATGATATTTTTCTTTTTGTGTTGGCTTCAGTCGTCTAGTGAAAGTGTGATTCCACAATGCTGTTTCGCCGGCTGCAGAAATGACCTGGTTCAATGCGTTTGCCTCGTTTTTGGTGCTTCAAATACCATTTCTTCGAATGTGGTTCCTTCTTGATGTTTATATAAAAAAGTAGTAACATAATTCATTTTTCCTGTTCACTGGCAAATTATTATAACGGCGACCTGCACATTGTTCCACCGTCACACACACCGAGAGTTCACTGCCGACTGACTACGGTCAAATACGACTCCAGCGTCAAAGACATTTCACACAACGCACAAGCTTCCACTTGTAACAAGTGTCTTTTGTATTCTTCGTCGCAACTACTAATATTAATCAATATGCTGTCACTCTCAAACATATAGGCAAATTAGCATAAAATACGGCAAATTACAGTTCACAAAAAAATATTCTGACAAAAATATAAGAAAACATTTACAACTTCCCTCATTAGATTTGGTATCGACAATTCCGATAGAAAAGATTTGGTATCGACAAATCCGGTAGAAAATAACACATCTCCCAGATCCATTACACCATGCTATGGCCAATGGTGGATCAGGAAGAAAATTATTTTGCACAGGACAGTGTATGGCTGCAAAGGAAAGAGACGTTCCTTTTGTCGACTTCCCACTCTTTATGCTTGTCCCACACGTGGCGCCTGCTGAGCTCTGCTACATCACTCGGTGTCCCCTCGGCGTAATTAGCTTCCCGGCCAGACAGCGCTGCGCCACGCTGGGAACCCCCGGACCGCGAGGCTGGGTGGGGAGGGTGGGGTAGGGGATCTCCCCGCAGGATGTGGCACGTAGCCCGGAGACAGCTGTCGCCATCTCTCAGCCGGGACCGCCAGATGCCGGCATTGCCAGCACCACACACAGGGGGCCAGCTTCCAAGTTCTGTTCGTGCCCAACGAGTGCTACGTGCAAATTTCACCGAGTCCTCTACGTTAAGAACGTACACCAGGTCTCAGTTAAATTTCTTTCACCCGGTATTAATTTGAGTTTTTTCACTCTGTATGCTATTTTAAACAACTGGCCACTAAAATTCATACTCCACGAAAGATAACAAATAACGATACTGTTTTTTAATGTGCGTATTGTACTGATAATGAAGTCATGTAGTATCATAGAAAACTTTGCCTCCTAGAGAAAATGTGCGCTATAAGAAGAAAGAAATGATGCAAAACAAAGAGCTTATCCGAATGGGGTGGACATCGGTGTGATGTATGAGTGCAGACAAAAATTTCATGAAAATTGGTTCATTTATTCAAAAGAAAGAGCTTCACAAATTGAGCTAGCCAGTAACGCGTTGATCCGCCTCTAGCCCTTATGTAAGCAGTAAAAAAATGTAAATGTCGTGTGACTAGGACCTCCCATCGGGTAGACCGTTCGCCTGGTGCAAGTTTTTCGGGTTGACGCCAGTTCCGCGACTTGCGCGTCGATGGCGATGAAATGATGATGATTAGGACAACACAACACCAATCCCTGAGCGGAGAAAATCTCCGACCCATCCAGGAATCGAACCCGGGCCCTAAGGATTAAGGTTCTGTCGCGCTAACCACTCTATTACTGTGTAAGCGTACGGTGTAAGCAGGTATTCAGCTTTACATTGATGTTAGAATTGTTTGATGTCCTCCCAAGAGATCTCGTGCCAAAATTTGTCCAATTGGTGTGTTAGATCGTGAAAATCCCCAGCTAGTTAGTGGGCCCTGCCCATAATGCCCCTAAAGAGATCAATTGGGAGACCCCAGGTGTCGCTTGCTGCATCCGCTGTCTCAGCAGCCGAGGCACCTTCTAGTGTATCTGGCACGTTGGGGCCGCCCTCACCTCAGGGTGAGTGGCAGGCTGCAACGCGTTCACAGAGGGCCAATGTGGAGGCTGGCCAGCTGGCCTCGCCCATTCATCCAGTCAGTGGGCAGGTGGCTTCTCCTTCAGCAGGGCCCAAGATGGCACATGAGGGCAAAGGCTTGCTGGTTATTGGAAGCTCCAACGTTAGGCGAATCATGGAGCCCCTTAGGGAAATAGCGTACAGGGCTCGAAAGAAATCCAACGTGCACACGGTTTGTCTGCCGGGAGGCCTCATCCAAGATGTGGAGGTGGCCTTGCCTGCGGCTATCGAGCGTACGGGGTGCAGTCGTCTGCAAGTAGTTGATCACGTCGACACCAATGATACGTGTCGCTTGGGTTCTGGTGGATTTGGTGGAGACCGCTGGCCTTGCACGCGGGGTGCAAGCAGAGCTCTCTATTTGCAGCAGCGTTCCCAGAGTGGATTCGGGTCCTTTGGTATGGAGCCGAGTGGGGGGTCTCAACCAGAGGCTTCGTCGACTCTGTGACGGTCTTGGCTGCAAATTTCTAAACTTGCGCTATTGGGTGGGGAATTGTAGGACGCCCCTAGATAGGTCAGGGGTGCACTACACAAAGGAAGTGGCTACTCGGATAGCAGAGTACTTGTGGCGTGCACATGGATTTTTTATAGGCTACGCAGTAGTGCGAGGTGTCCTGATCAACACTCACCAGCCGACATGCAGGCAGGGAAATCAAGACGCGCTCAGTGTAAAGACACTTCAGTTATCAAGATATCAGCAGTAAATTTCCAGAATGTTCGGAATAAAGTTCCTGAATTTACTGGCCTCCAGGAAGCGTGTGGCGTGCAAATTATTCTCGGGACTGAGACCTGGCTGTACCCTGAGATAGGAAGTTCTGAAATATTTAGTGAGGGTTGGAACGCGTATCGGAAAGACAGATTAGACACCGTAGGAGGTGGTATCCTCATTGCAGTTGACAAAAATATTGTGTCTACTGAGGTCGAAGTAGAGTGTGATTGTGAAGTTATCTGTACACGTTTAAAAGGGCTAGTGGAAATAAAGTTAATTGTGGGGTGTTATTATCGGTACCAGGTTCCACCGTGACAGTTCTAGAATCATGCAAAGGGTGTCTACATTATGTATCGCAGAAGTACCCGAATCATGCTATATTAGTCGGAGGCGACTTCAACCTACCTAGTATAGACTGGGATGTCTAAGGATTCATTGCAGGTGGTACAGACAAGCCGTCGTGTGAGTTACTTTTGATCACATTATCCGAAAACTGTCTTGAGCAGCTAAATCGACAGCCAACGAGTAATGGAAATATTTTGGATCTGGTAGCCACGAACAGACCAGACCTCATCGACAGTGTTGAGACACGGATTAGTGATCATGATGTTGTCATTACGACTATGGTTACGAAAGTTAAAAAGTCGGTCAAGAAGGCTAGGAGAGTATTCTTACTTTTCAACTACTTTTCAAGATCCGGTGACCTCGCTGGACAATGCACGGTTTGGAAAACTCGAAGACAAGCATAAAAAATCTTGCCGTGTACAGACGGGCTTTGTCTTGTTGAAATGTAAACCGAGGTTGTCTTGCCATTAAGGGCAACAAAACTGGACACAGAATATCATAGACGTACTGCTGTGCTAGAAGGATGATGTGGATGACAACTAAGGCGTCCTGCTATGAAACGAAATGTCACACCGGACTATTACGCCTGGAAGACATGCCATAAGGCGGGCGACAGTGAGATTCGAACCTCACCGTCGACCCAGAAGTCTCCAAACTCGTCTTCGCTGTTCATTGGGGCTTCAGTTCGAGGCAGGACTCATCACTGAAGACAGTTCCACTCCAGTCAATGACATTCCAGGCCGAAGACGTGTCTGGAGACGCTCTGGACAGTGGTGGAAAACCATCCTGACTGTTGTCCAAGATACGACCCAACTACCAGGAGTGATGCAGCGAGGTGCTACTTCTTTTCATAGCACACCCTTGTTGTTGTCATCCGTGACATCCTTACAACAATGGTTCAAATGGCTCTGAGCACTATGGGATTTCACTGCTAAGGTCATCAGTCCCCTAGAACGTAGAACTACTTAAACCTAACTAACTTAAGGAGGCAGGAATCGAACCTGCGACCGTAGCGATCGCGCGGTTCCAGACTGTAGCGCCTAGAACCGCTCGTCCACTCCGGCCGGTGCAGACCTCCTTACAGCACAGCCGTACATCCATGATATTCTACGCCCCGTTTTGTTTCCCTTCATAACAAGCCATCCGGGGTTTACATTTCAGCAAGATAATGCCCCCCCCCACGCACACACAAACAAGCATAGACACACGTTGATAGTGTATACCGCTTCTCTTCGTGTATGGTAAACCCTACTCTCTCCAGTAAAGTCGCCGGATATCTCCCCAGTTTAGAACGTTTGGACCACTATGGACACGGTCCTTTAACAAGCTCGAGATTTTTATGATCCAAGCCGCCAATTGGATATAATTTGGCATGATAGCCCTCACAGACACAGGCTCCCTGTAGTGGTTTGCATCATGTTCAGTACATTCATTTACTTGGATAACTGAATCGCCATGAACTAGCTGCCTCGGCTACCCATTGTGTACATTCGACTCTATTTTGTAATCACCGAAATAAAATCACGCAACAACTCTAACAGTCAATGCCAATTCGAATAACTGCTCGGGATTTTGACGATCCAACGAGCCAATTGGACAGAATTTGGCACGATATCCCACAGGAGGACATACAAATAGCCTGCCAATCAATGCTAAGCCGAATAGCTGCCTGCACAAGGGCCAGAGACTGAAAAATCCGTTACTGACTTGCTCAATTTGTGAGGCTCTTTCTTTTGAATTAATCATACATTTTTTCAAAAATTGTAATCATTTGTTTTTCTGTACATGTACATCATATTTACCGATTTCCGTCCATTCGGATAATTTCTTCGTGGTTCGTCGGTTCCCTTTTTTTATTTTATGATGCGCTATTGCATATAGTTAATAGTGCAAATGGCTCTAAGCATTATGGCACTTAACATCTGAGGTCGTCAGTCCCCTAGACTTAGAACTACTTAAACCTAACTAACCTAAGGACATCACACACAACCATGCCCGAGGCAGGATTCGAAACTGAGATCGTAGCAGCAGCGCGGTTCCGGACTGAAGCTCCTAGAACCGCTCGGCCACAGCTGCCAGCATATAGTTAATCTAATGCGTTTATTGTGACGATATTTTTGTTTAACGGCAGCTACAAAGTGCCTAGTTGCTTTTCACTTGTTACATGAATGTCGTGGAGATTTGCTACGTGAGCTACAAAGTTCTTTGCTGCTTTTTACTTGTTATACGTACGTCGTGAAGATTTGTTGAGCGCTGAAGGCTATACTTTGCACTGCACCCGTTAACCCATCGCCAGATGCATTACTCAAATGATCGCTAGTCCACCGTGAAAGACGGCCGTATAAGTCATCTTGCATTGCAAATCAATTGACGTTAATCAGTATTTTACAAAACCTGCACAGGAATATCCCGTGAGCGGAATGCGCAGTGTGTGTGTGTGTGGGGGGGGGGGGGGGGGGAGGGGTGTTATTTCATGTTTTGGTCAGACCTTCCTCACCTCGTCACCTCGTCCCCAGTTCCGCAGACAATCATGTGTGCTCTTTGCTGTAATATCGATTCTGTTAGCCTGTCCCAAACGAGGTTGCTTATTCTCTTTTGATGAATTGGGGCGCTTCTCGCCTGTTGGTTCGGGTAGTTTTTTTTTTTCTGGAATACACCACGTAGTTACTGTTTGGTCGATGTAGATATTTTCCACTTCTTAGCACCGGACGCTTGGAGCTATCCATCTCATTCCACTGGTGGAAGAAAAATCGCTCTCTGGAACCGAAGTCTGAGTCTGCCCATATTTAAACACGGCACTCACTGGCGAGATGCTGCAAGGTAGGACTCTCTGTTCCTTCGGTATATTCTTCAAGATATGCTTACTTCTGTTAGAGACGTTATATTTATTGCATTTATAGTCAATAATGTTCGAAAGCGTTATGTCAATTTGGTGTTGAACCAGTTTAGTTAATTATTAGGATTAAGACGGCGCAGACAAACACTTGGCATTGTTCCACATGGAGACAGCCAAGTGCAGTAACGAATGGTCTCTTATTTGAATAGCCTGACGCAGTGTTTTCATAAATACTCCTAAACAGCATTACTTCTGATAAAAGCTATGCCTTGTTTCTCATTTATTTCCGATTCACGTGCAGTCTTTAGTTGTTCTGTGTGTCACGTGTGAAGTTTTATAATCCATGTCTGACCACCCGTATGTGTTTAATGCCATCAGCAAACACTAGGCAACAATTGTTGCTACTACACCAATATTTTATACAGTGCAGGAATATATTTTTGGCTTGAAGGACGATCACGTATGCAGCCTCACCATCACGTTCCGCTTGTACGTCTTGTCTCGTGACTTTCACACTTCTCAGCAGACTTTCGAGTGCAACAAGAAGCCTGAAGCTATACCACTTCTCGTATAGCAACAATGAAATGACAACGGACGAAAATTATGACTGCCCAATGTAATTGATGTCTGCATAAATGTATTCTGTCTCTTCTTGACCAACCTCGAATCAGGTACATTTTGATGAATTACGGCGCTTCACACCTGCTGGTACTGGTAACTTTCCCGGGAATGTTCTGCTAAAAACGGGGGTACCTTATTAAAATTCTGATCAATCACATAAAATTCGTAGATGAGAAGTCACATGCCGCATTTCGAGAGCCGTCTCTCATCTTCAGGTGACATATACAAGAATTTTTAAAAAAGTTAACAGTGTAACAACACAAAAACTTTAAAATCGTCAGAGCAAACAGTCTCTTTTTTACTTTACATTCAGTGTCTGCGTATTATGCTGAATGTAATGGGGTCTGCTTAGTCTTTCTTACGTTGTCACAGCACTAATAAATTTAAATGTTCTTGTATATTTCACCTCAAGATAAGAGTCTGCCCTTGCAAAGCGTCAAGTGACTATTACGCTTTTTATATGATTGAGCCAAAGTTTAATATTTTAGTAACACGAGGGGCGTTCAATAACAAATGAGACACAATTTTTTTTCTGAAAGCAGGCTACCTTTGTTCAGGACTCCAATAAACCATACTACTACTCGTTTGACTACAAAACCCTATTTTTCAACACAATCATCGTTCAATGCGACGTCCTTACGCCACGTTACTGAGAGGGCCTTTATGCCCTCGTGGCACCACTCTACTGGTCGACATCGAAACCAAACTCACGCTGCATCAGAATCTACCAATCATCCACGAACTGCTCTCTACGCAGTGCATAATCCATTTTGCCATACAGATGGAAGTAGAAAGGTATGAGATTCCTGTTGTAGAATGAGGAATAACAGTCCACTGGAGTTTAGTGAGCTCCTCTCGGGTGTGAAGACTTGTCTAAGGCCGTAACGTTGTCATGAAGAAGAAGAAGTGCGTTTTTATTTTTGTGGTGATGAACGCGCTGAAGTCGTTTCTTCAATTTTCTGAGGCTATTATAATACACTCCAGAGGTTGCACTGTGAAGGAGGATATCAACCAGGATAAACCCTTCAGAGTACCAAGAGACCGTCACCATGACTTTACCGGCTGATGGTGCAGCTTTGAACTTTTTCTTCGGAGAAGAGGTGGTGTGACGCCGCCCAATGGATTCCCGTTTATTTTCCGGTTCGAAGTGGTGAACCCACGTATCACTGCCTGTGACGATGTTCGGCAAAAACTGTCACAATCAGCCACGTGACACACAAGCAATTCCGCACAATTGCTCCGCAGTTGCTGTTTATGGTCTTCTGTTAGGCAACTACGAATACAGCAGGCACACACCTCTGAGTACCTCCACTGGTGGACAAGTGAGGTCAGCACAACCAACAGACGTCCAGTAGAGCAAAAAGTACACTACTGGCCATTAAAATTGCTACACCAAGAAGAAATGCAGATGATAAAGAAAAATTCATTGGACAAATATATTATAGTAGAACTGACAAGTGATTACATTTTCACGCAATTTGGGTGCATAGATCCTGAGAAATCAGTACCCAGAACAACCACCTCTGGCCGTAATAACGGCCTTGATACGCCTGGGCATTGAGTCAAACAGAGCTTGGATGGCGTGTACAGGTACAGCTGCCCTTGCAACTTTAACACGATACCACAGTTCATCAAGAATAGTGACTGGCATATTGTGACGAGCCTGTTGCTCGGCCACCATAGACCAGACGTTTTCAGTTGGTGAGAGATCTGGAGAATGTGCTGGCCAGGGCAGCAGTCGAACATTCTCTGCATCCAGAAAGGCCAGTACAGGACCTGCAACAAGGGGTCGTGCATTATCCTGCCGAAATGTAAGGTTTCGCAGGGATCGAATGAAAGGTCGTAACATACCTGAAATGTAACGTCCACTGTTCAAGGTGCCGTCAATGCGAACAAGAGGTGACCGAGACGTGTAACTAATGGCAACCCATACTACCACGCCGGGTTATGGCGATGACGAATACACGCTTCCAATGTGCGTTCACCGCGATGTCGTCAAACACGGATGCGACCATCGTGATGCTGTAAACAGGACCTGGATTCATCAGAAAATATGACATTTTGCCATTCGTGCATCCATGTTCGTCGTTGAGTACACCATCACACGCCCTCCTGTCTCTGATGCAGCGTCAAGGGTAACCGCAGCCATGGTCTCCGAGCTGATAGTCAATGCTGCTGCAAACGTCGTCGAACTGTTCGTGCACATGGTGGTTGTCTTGCAAACGTCCCCATCTGTTGACTCAGGGATCGAGGCGCGGCTGCACGATCCGTTAGAGCCATGCGGATAAGATGCCTGTCATCTCGACTGCTAGTGATACGAGGCCATTGGAATCCAGCACGGCATTCCGTATTACCCTCCTGAACCCACCGATTCCATATTCTGCTAACAGTCATTGGATCTCGACCAACGCGAGCAGCAATGTCGCAATACGATAAACTGCAATTGCGATAGGCTACAATCCGACCTTTATGAAAGTCGGAAACGTGATGTTACGCATTTCTCCTCCTTACACGAGGCATCACAACAACGTTTCACCAGGCAACACCGGTCAACTGATGTTTGTGTATGAGTAATCGGTTGGAAACTTTCCTCATGTCAGCACGTTGTAGGTGTCGCCACCGGTGCCAATCTTGTGTGAATGCTCTAAAAAGCTAATCATTTCCATATCACAGCATCTTCTTCCTTTCGGCTAAATTTCGCGTCTGTAGCATGTCTTCTTCGTGGTGTGGCATTTTTAATGGCCAGTAATGTATTTGATTGTGATCCATCTTGGCCTCATGAGAAAGTCTGCACGTCCCAACGTTGCAAGGGGCAGAGCTGTGAGTGGCCGGCAGGCACACAGGAGGTCGGACAGGTTTGCGCGGCCTTGAGGTGATGACACACGCCTTCCCCAAGGACTCACCGTGCTTTTGTTCATTGCCAGGTCTACGTAATCACTCTGCAGGTGTCTATGAATATCTGAAAGGCCCTGGTTTTCCACCAAAAGAAACACAATGACAACTGCCTACTTGGAATGTATATCCTTTCCCAAAGGCCTTATAAAAATAACTAGACTTCCCCAGGGCGCTGCAGTCCGAGGATATTTTGAATCTTCTTCTGGACAAAATTGTCGAGATAGAAGTCTAGTGAACAGAAGTGCATTTTGGCTTGTAAGGACACACATCGAACACCACATATTTCTAGGAGCATTTATACAGTATTTTTTAGTCGTAATTGTACTGTTTACACATTAAGGTCCATGTGAATAAAAGTGATGAAGAGTTACCCAGCGCTTAATGGCACAAATAAATTCGAAATGGAAGTAATATTACCTTTTATAGGTGCGTGGATATTTTTTAGATTTTTTGTATCATAAAGCAATCGCCTGAAAAATGTGTCTACAACACGATATTAACTTGATGAACATGTATTTATTTGCAGGTTTCCTGTATCAAAACCACAGCTTTTAGAAACATGGCAAAGTGAGGTCAGGAGAAAGGTTTCAGACCGACATAAAATGTTTTTCGGTGTTCGGAACATTTCGAGGGACGTTTTTTCCTTGACAGCTATGTAAATTACAAAAGTCTTTAATATGATGCTGTTCCATCTACCTTTCTGTTTCCGAACCTTATTCAGCAGAACGTAAATTATTTCTATAAATTTTAGGAACTGTGATTGTTTACGTTAACTATAGAGCTTTAAAGGCAGAGAGATGTAAGTAACAGGGTATTTCGAGGGCAAGTTTACAGCCACGGTGGCCTTTAGTCAATTCGTCTGCTGTTCGTCGTAGACCACTTTCGGAAATGTGTGCCCTAGTCCGTTACAGACTCCATTTGTAGGCTAACCTTAGCGAAGCCATCTATCGAAACTTCAAGAAATTAAGGGGGCTGAAGCGCGAATATTGCACGATGTCTCACAACAAATTGTGCATTGTTTCAACTGAAACTGGCAGAGGAAACAAGTATATTGCTTTACTTATTGAAAGCCATTCGCATTTTACAACTACGACAATTGAAATTTCTAAACAGACGGTCGGTTACAATTAATCTGTGGAAACACAACTACATGGGCAAAGAGTGCTACAACAAGTGGTCGGCGGCGACGAAAGGAGTGGTGAAATCGGGATGTGGGCCGCAGAGCTCTTTAGCGAATCGGATGGCGTTATCTGAGACGAGGCCCTGTAAAGGTGTGCGCCACTCGCACGCGGAGCACGCAGGCCCCCGCCTCCCGCCCCCGACCAGAAGCTTGGCCGCAGGCATCGGCATGGCCCTCCACCTCCACCTCCACCCACGCCTCCGGCACGCCGTGCCCCCAGCGACCTGAGGCTATCGACAAGCCAACCCCGCGCCCTCAGGCCACCCTCACGCACTCACTGTAATGCAGGGCTGCCTGCCTCTGCCCCTAACACGCTCTGCATGCAACTAGACGTCTAGATTAACATCTACACTGTCTCATCCAAAGTATCTAGACACCTATTAGTGGCCACTAACATGGCGTGTGTCCATCCTTCGCCTTTATGATAGCTTGAAAATTGCTTGAAACACTTTCAGTGACGTGCATCAATGTCTGTGAACGAGTGGCCTAAGGCACACTGTCTAGCCGGCACTATGTAGACACATAGGCGTGTCCGTCTGTTTATAGGTTGTGTGTGTGTGTGTGTGTGTGTGTGTGTGTGTGTGTGTGTGTGGGTGGGTGGGTGGGTGGGTGGGTGGGTGGGTGGGTAGGTGGATGGGTGTGTGGGTGGGTGGGTGCGTGTGGGTGCGTGCGTGAGTGTGTGTATGCTAGCTCGTCAAAGGATAATTCCGAAAGCTATCAAGTTTTCCTTCCTTCGTGTGTACATATCGATGATTCAACGCTTCTGCTTTTCGTTGAGTAGTGTACTTGAGCCGTGCGTGACTCGTGTTCGCGCCATCTCTGATTTTACATCCTGTTTGTTGTTACCATACTGCCACCTCGTAATGTTAGTTTCAATTTCTGTTGTCATTGAGTAGCTGCTTTGCCTGCCCGTGAGCGGCAGCAGCAGCGCTTATCGATATAGCCCTGCCGTATTATCTTTGGTGACCTGCTATTACTTCCCGGTTGTCGTGTGTTCGGAGTTAGTTCGGATATGCCAGTGAGTTGGAACGTGCCAGCAGTTAGTTCGGACCTGGCAGTGTGTGAGTTGGCGCGCGGCAGCAGTGAGGTCCGGACCGCCAAGACTCTCCCGACGGTTGCCGACACACACGATTGGAGTGGGGACGACTTTGGTTGCTCGTCGGTCGGTCGTCTTGCCGGACGACATATATTTGGCCGGCGATCGCTTATGGGTTGGCTGACTCGTGATTCCTCCCTGTTATTATACAGGCATTGTCTAGTTCTTTGTGCGAGTTTTCGTGAAACTGTGTGTAGTTTGTGTCATTTTGACTGACAAGTTATTTTAAATGTTGTCGGCGTACTGGATCTGAGGGGTCGGTCGGTTGGTGTAGATTACCCAGGGAATCTCCGCACGGCGTAGTGGGCCGGGCCCTCTGGCGGTCTCTACGCAATGTCGGAGCGTATAGTGAAACGTCCCCTTAGAAAAATTATACATGACTGTGCTTCAACTGACACACAATATTTTTTTTTAGCGCAACGCAATCTGACTTTCAATAATCCATAGAAAATACTGGCCCTGACTAACATTAACCAATACCTTTCACTAATCACTTACCTCACAAAAATCTTCGTTACTCGAGATACTGCAATACAGCAAGCGCCACTACTGCCAGCTAAATAAAAGATTCAAATTACTGAAGGCACTAACTACTGATAGGCATAGTTAGCAAATGAAAGATTTTGATAGAGAACAAACAATGTATTTACCTCAACAGTGTTCAAAAGTCATAATGTATATAGCAGTTCATGACATCCAGTCTTACAAATTTCAAAACTCCGCCATCTCTCTCCCCACATGCACCACCGCTGGTGGCTCAACTCCAACTGCGCAACGCTACGTGCTGTTAACATCCAACTGCCCAACACTACAATGGCGAGTATTGCACCAATGCCAACCAGCCTATGACTGCACACAGCACAGTCAGTGATTTTCATATAGAGCGCTACGTGGCGTTACCCACTAGAAACATAAACAGCCTTCTTAGATAGCCCCCATTCTCCCCGCAAAAAATTTTATAATTGTTTTGGCAGTGGCCAATATAGATTTGAAAAATTTTTCATAATTACAATAACAAAGAAATGAAATGCACACACTTAACGATACAATGTTGGTCAAAAGCTAAAATTTTCTCACAGTCCATAAAGACAGTCCTGATCGTTCATCACAGTAAAATAGCAGTGTTTATCTCAAAGGTTGAGCAGTAAAAGAAAACGCACACGGAAGTAGCGGATTTCCATGCAGTCTTGAAGAAGTAGTGTTGTCCTTCCAACAAAAACTTACTCTGCAAGAAAGTTACCAAGTGATTAAAAAAATTATTTATGCAATTCCTGTGAAGGGAAATGTCTATTTGTGCTCTCTTTTCTACAAAAATACATCATAAAATTATTCTTTACTGAGTCTGTTGACAGAAAATAGTGATATTAGTACATCTATTAAATTTTATTTTAACCAATGCTGCAGTGCAGCTAAAAACTAGATATTAAACAAAATGAGCAATCTCTCAACTGCAAAGACAATAGATGTAAAATGTATCTCATCATTTCATTAGGCATTTTAGTAAATATCATAAATTAAGAGCTCCACAATATAATCATATGTTTTCAAGTTTGAGCGTGTCGTATTTGCGATGTTTCTACAAAGGAATGTCAATAGTGAGGATAATTGCCTCCTTTTTTTCTCCACCTGGGCCTCTGAATGGCACACACTAATGGCTTTTTTCCAGGCGACTGTCGCGCAGCTGGGTGCCCACGACGCATTACGTGAAGGTGGTCACTTAACTTTACGACAGCAGTTTCCGCTACAGTGACAGTCTCATATAAAAATATTTCACAGGTCAAGAATTTGCGTTACAAATCTGTAGAAACAAAATCCTGTAAATATAACAGTGTCCAACAAATTTTCGCCAGCATAGTGGTACATTCACGCATATACACACTTTTCATAACTCTTAAAGTACGATTCTCGGTTTCCAACATCCTTCTTCACAAACCAGAGTCCCTAACCACTACTCATTATTCCTTGCTTTATTACACATACACGTATTCGTAGACACTTCTTCAACATTTCATCATAATAAATACATAGCATAATCATATTCCTCATATAGCATCATCTCATTGATCATAAACATACCTCAACAGCATAATACACATCGTCATACTAATAATAACATCATAACAGATCAATCACATCTCAAAATCGTCGTAGCTCTCTGAATATTTTAAAACCTAAAAAAAAATCTCTGCTCATTTCAAAAGTGTCATCTACCTCAAACGCACTTTAAAAATCGTGATCCCATACCAAATATATCATTCAAAGCTCTCATAATATCACAATGGTTACGAAAAAATATGAGCAGTTCACAAAGTACAGACAAAATACAATTTCGTAAGTGTGAAGTTATCCAATGGTGTAATTACGTAAACATCTGTCACTGATGTAGTAAAAAAATGTTTGTTTCTCTGTTAAATAATCAGATCGCTGTGTAATTTATGTGTTAAAGAAATATGGTAGCTATGTGTAAAGTTGTATAAGCAAATACCATATTAGTTAGGGCTCCTTGTGCTTGCCAAACACATGGTACACAAAGTAAGCGCGTACCCCCCTGAAGATTAATGGAATTATACCCTCAGGTGTTACAGATTACAGCAATGGAATGAAATGTATCAGGGAAAACCTTTATATCACTGTAATTCAAAAATCTTTAAAAATAAATGTTTTAAGTACAAAAGTAATCACTCAAATTCGTGTCCTTTAGCGCTAAATGTACGTCTTGCTGTAAGATAATTCTGTGGAAGTGTCGCAGTTATCGTCCTCCGAAATCTAAGTTCTGCAGAAGTCAATGTACTTACCTCATGATAAACAAAAGTGAAATGCTTTGCGTATAGATATCTAAGTTATTACGCTTATTGTTGTGATGAAGAAAGTACTGTGCTGTAACGTATTGTTGTGCTATTGTAGCTATACCACAAAAGTTACTCCTAAAACATGTTTTACTTTCCAGAAGAATTCAGGAAAACTGTGCAGATATAAAACAGAAACACCGCAAAAGCAACATTGTAAATTGTCACTTGTTAGTAGCGTCGTGATAAAATCGTGTAGCTGTCACATAAACTAACCACTGTGTCAACTGGTGTCTCTCAGAAAGTACTTTGAATTCAGAATGTATTTTCAAGTAAACCAAAATCTTGCGTTCAAATCTTATTAGCAGTGCCGGTATATGTTCTAAGTATGTGAACCTTATAGTCGTTACGTAATCGTGCAACTAACAAGCACGAATGTACACACACAATAACACTGTGTCGTCTGTTCACAATAACAGTGCACTCGTAAATACTGTCTAAATATGTTCCCTAGGTTCTAGACTGTATAGTAAACTTCAAAACATTGTTGCATGTTAACAGTTTCTAAGTCTGACAAAGCATACTAGTAACGTAAAGTGAAAAATTTTATGGCAAAGACTAAGTTATAAAGCAGACTATCTTTCAATAAACGGTATCAAAACCACAGCTTTTAGAAACATGGCAAAGTGAGGTCAGGAGAAAGGTTTCAGACCGACATAAAATGTTTTTCGGTGTTCGGAACATTTCGAGGGACGTTTTTTCCTTGACAGCTATGTAAATTACAAAAGTCTTTAATATGATGCTGTTCCATCTACCTTTCTGTTTCCGAACCTTATTCAGCAGAACGTAAATTATTTCTATAAATTTTAGGAACTGTGATTGTTTACGTTAACTATAGAGCTTTAAAGGCAGAGAGATGTAAGTAACAGGGTATTTCGAGGGCAAGTTTACAGCCACGGTGGCCTTTAGTCAATTCGTCTGCTGTTCGTCGTAGACCACTTTCGGAAATGTGTGCCCTAGTCCGTTACAGACTCCATTTGTAGGCTAACCTTAGCGAAGCCATCTATCGAAACTTCAAGAAATTAAGGGGGCTGAAGCGCGAATATTGCACGATGTCTCACAACAAATTGTGCATTGTTTCAACTGAAACTGGCAGAGGAAACAAGTATATTGCTTTACTTATTGAAAGCCATTCGCATTTTACAACTACGACAATTGAAATTTCTAAACAGACGGTCGGTTACAATTAATCTGTGGAAACACAACTACATGGGCAAAGAGTGCTACAACAAGTGGTCGGCGGCGACGAAAGGAGTGGTGAAATCGGGATGTGGGCCGCAGAGCTCTTTAGCGAATCGGATGGCGTTATCTGAGACGAGGCCCTGTAAAGGTGTGCGCCACTCGCACGCGGAGCACGCAGGCCCCCGCCTCCCGCCCCCGACCAGAAGCTTGGCCGCAGGCATCGGCATGGCCCTCCACCTCCACCTCCACCCACGCCTCCGGCACGCCGTGCCCCCAGCGACCTGAGGCTATCGACAAGCCAACCCCGCGCCCTCAGGCCACCCTCACGCACTCACTGTAATGCAGGGCTGCCTGCCTCTGCCCCTAACACGCTCTGCATGCAACTAGACGTCTAGATTAACATCTACACTGTCTCATCCAAAGTATCTAGACACCTATTAGTGGCCACTAACATGGCGTGTGTCCATCCTTCGCCTTTATGATAGCTTGAAAATTGCTTGAAACACTTTCAGTGACGTGCATCAATGTCTGTGAACGAGTGGCCTAAGGCACACTGTCTAGCCGGCACTATGTAGACACATAGGCGTGTCCGTCTGTTTATAGGTTGTGTGTGTGTGTGTGTGTGTGTGTGTGTGTGTGTGTGTGTGTGTGTGGGTGGGTGGGTGGGTGGGTGGGTGGGTGGGTAGGTGGATGGGTGTGTGGGTGGGTGGGTGCGTGTGGGTGCGTGCGTGAGTGTGTGTATGCTAGCTCGTCAAAGGATAATTCCGAAAGCTATCAAGTTTTCCTTCCTTCGTGTGTACATATCGATGATTCAACGCTTCTGCTTTTCGTTGAGTAGTGTACTTGAGCCGTGCGTGACTCGTGTTCGCGCCATCTCTGATTTTACATCCTGTTTGTTGTTACCATACTGCCACCTCGTAATGTTAGTTTCAATTTCTGTTGTCATTGAGTAGCTGCTTTGCCTGCCCGTGAGCGGCAGCAGCAGCGCTTATCGATATAGCCCTGCCGTATTATCTTTGGTGACCTGCTATTACTTCCCGGTTGTCGTGTGTTCGGAGTTAGTTCGGATATGCCAGTGAGTTGGAACGTGCCAGCAGTTAGTTCGGACCTGGCAGTGTGTGAGTTGGCGCGCGGCAGCAGTGAGGTCCGGACCGCCAAGACTCTCCCGACGGTTGCCGACACACACGATTGGAGTGGGGACGACTTTGGTTGCTCGTCGGTCGGTCGTCTTGCCGGACGACATATATTTGGCCGGCGATCGCTTATGGGTTGGCTGACTCGTGATTCCTCCCTGTTATTATACAGGCATTGTCTAGTTCTTTGTGCGAGTTTTCGTGAAACTGTGTGTAGTTTGTGTCATTTTGACTGACAAGTTATTTTAAATGTTGTCGGCGTACTGGATCTGAGGGGTCGGTCGGTTGGTGTAGATTACCCAGGGAATCTCCGCACGGCGTAGTGGGCCGGGCCCTCTGGCGGTCTCTACGCAATGTCGGAGCGTATAGTGAAACGTCCCCTTAGAAAAATTATACATGACTGTGCTTCAACTGACACACAATATTTTTTTTTAGCGCAACGCAATCTGACTTTCAATAATCCATAGAAAATACTGGCCCTGACTAACATTAACCAATACCTTTCACTAATCACTTACCTCACAAAAATCTTCGTTACTCGAGATACTGCAATACAGCAAGCGCCACTACTGCCAGCTAAATAAAAGATTCAAATTACTGAAGGCACTAACTACTGATAGGCATAGTTAGCAAATGAAAGATTTTGATAGAGAACAAACAATGTATTTACCTCAACAGTGTTCAAAAGTCATAATGTATATAGCAGTTCATGACATCCAGTCTTACAAATTTCAAAACTCCGCCATCTCTCTCCCCACATGCACCACCGCTGGTGGCTCAACTCCAACTGCGCAACGCTACGTGCTGTTAACATCCAACTGCCCAACACTACAATGGCGAGTATTGCACCAATGCCAACCAGCCTATGACTGCACACAGCACAGTCAGTGATTTTCATATAGAGCGCTACGTGGCGTTACCCACTAGAAACATAAACAGCCTTCTTAGATAGCCCCCATTCTCCCCGCAAAAAATTTTATAATTGTTTTGGCAGTGGCCAATATAGATTTGAAAAATTTTTCATAATTACAATAACAAAGAAATGAAATGCACACACTTAACGATACAATGTTGGTCAAAAGCTAAAATTTTCTCACAGTCCATAAAGACAGTCCTGATCGTTCATCACAGTAAAATAGCAGTGTTTATCTCAAAGGTTGAGCAGTAAAAGAAAACGCACACGGAAGTAGCGGATTTCCATGCAGTCTTGAAGAAGTAGTGTTGTCCTTCCAACAAAATCTTACTCTGCAAGAAAGTTACCAAGTGATTAAAAAAATTATTTATGCAATTCCTGTGAAGGGAAATGTCTATTTGTGCTCTCTTTTCTACAAAAATACATCATAAAATTATTCTTTACTGAGTCTGTTGACAGAAAATAGTGATATTAGTACATCTATTAAATTTTATTTTAACCAATGCTGCAGTGCAGCTAAAAACTAGATATTAAACAAAATGAGCAATCTCTCAACTGCAAAGACAATAGATGTAAAATGTATCTCATCATTTCATTAGGCATTTTAGTAAATATCATAAATTAAGAGCTCCACAATATAATCATATGTTTTCAAGTTTGAGCGTGTCGTATTTGCGATGTTTCTACAAAGGAATGTCAATAGTGAGGATAATTGCCTCCTTTTTTTCTCCACCTGGGCCTCTGAATGGCACACACTAATGGCTTTTTTCCAGGCGACTGTCGCGCAGCTGGGTGCCCACGACGCATTACGTGAAGGTGGTCACTTAACTTTACGACAGCAGTTTCCGCTACAGTGACAGTCTCATATAAAAATATTTCACAGGTCAAGAATTTGCGTTACAAATCTGTAGAAACAAAATCCTGTAAATATAACAGTGTCCAACAAATTTTCGCCAGCATAGTGGTACATTCACGCATATACACACTTTTCATAACTCTTAAAGTACGATTCTCGGTTTCCAACATCCTTCTTCACAAACCAGAGTCCCTAACCACTACTCATTATTCCTTGCTTTATTACACATACACGTATTCGTAGACACTTCTTCAACATTTCATCATAATAAATACATAGCATAATCATATTCCTCATATAGCATCATCTCATTGATCATAAACATACCTCAACAGCATAATACACATCGTCATACTAATAATAACATCATAACAGATCAATCACATCTCAAAATCGTCGTAGCTCTCTGAATATTTTAAAACCTAAAAAAAAATCTCTGCTCATTTCAAAAGTGTCATCTACCTCAAACGCACTTTAAAAATCGTGATCCCATACCAAATATATCATTCAAAGCTCTCATAATATCACAATGGTTACGAAAAAATATGAGCAGTTCACAAAGTACAGACAAAATACAATTTCGTAAGTGTGAAGTTATCCAATGGTGTAATTACGTAAACATCTGTCACTGATGTAGTAAAAAAATGTTTGTTTCTCTGTTAAATAATCAGATCGCTGTGTAATTTATGTGTTAAAGAAATATGGTAGCTATGTGTAAAGTTGTATAAGCAAATACCATATTAGTTAGGGCTCCTTGTGCTTGCCAAACACATGGTACACAAAGTAAGCGCGTACCCCCCTGAAGATTAATGGAATTATACCCTCAGGTGTTACAGATTACAGCAATGGAATGAAATGTATCAGGGAAAACCTTTATATCACTGTAATTCAAAAATCTTTAAAAATAAATGTTTTAAGTACAAAAGTAATCACTCAAATTCGTGTCCTTTAGCGCTAAATGTACGTCTTGCTGTAAGATAATTCTGTGGAAGTGTCGCAGTTATCGTCCTCCGAAATCTAAGTTCTGCAGAAGTCAATGTACTTACCTCATGATAAACAAAAGTGAAATGCTTTGCGTATAGATATCTAAGTTATTACGCTTATTGTTGTGATGAAGAAAGTACTGTGCTGTAACGTATTGTTGTGCTATTGTAGCTATACCACAAAAGTTACTCCTAAAACATGTTTTACTTTCCAGAAGAATTCAGGAAAACTGTGCAGATATAAAACAGAAACACCGCAAAAGCAACATTGTAAATTGTCACTTGTTAGTAGCGTCGTGATAAAATCGTGTAGCTGTCACATAAACTAACCACTGTGTCAACTGGTGTCTCTCAGAAAGTACTTTGAATTCAGAATGTATTTTCAAGTAAACCAAAATCTTGCGTTCAAATCTTATTAGCAGTGCCGGTATATGTTCTAAGTATGTGAACCTTATAGTCGTTACGTAATCGTGCAACTAACAAGCACGAATGTACACACACAATAACACTGTGTCGTCTGTTCACAATAACAGTGCACTCGTAAATACTGTCTAAATATGTTCCCTAGGTTCTAGACTGTATAGTAAACTTCAAAACATTGTTGCATGTTAACAGTTTCTAAGTCTGACAAAGCATACTAGTAACGTAAAGTGAAAAATTTTATGGCAAAGACTAAGTTATAAAGCAGACTATCTTTCAATAAACGGTATCAAAACCACAGCTTTTAGAAACATGGCAAAGTGAGGTCAGGAGAAAGGTTTCAGACCGACATAAAATGTTTTTCGGTGTTCGGAACATTTCGAGGGACGTTTTTTCCTTGACAGCTATGTAAATTACAAAAGTCTTTAATATGATGCTGTTCCATCTACCTTTCTGTTTCCGAACCTTATTCAGCAGAACGTAAATTATTTCTATAAATTTTAGGAACTGTGATTGTTTACGTTAACTATAGAGCTTTAAAGGCAGAGAGATGTAAGTAACAGGGTATTTCGAGGGCAAGTTTACAGCCACGGTGGCCTTTAGTCAATTCGTCTGCTGTTCGTCGTAGACCACTTTCGGAAATGTGTGCCCTAGTCCGTTACAGACTCCATTTGTAGGCTAACCTTAGCGAAGCCATCTATCGAAACTTCAAGAAATTAAGGGGGCTGAAGCGCGAATATTGCACGATGTCTCACAACAAATTGTGCATTGTTTCAACTGAAACTGGCAGAGGAAACAAGTATATTGCTTTACTTATTGAAAGCCATTCGCATTTTACAACTACGACAATTGAAATTTCTAAACAGACGGTCGGTTACAATTAATCTGTGGAAACACAACTACATGGGCAAAGAGTGCTACAACAAGTGGTCGGCGGCGACGAAAGGAGTGGTGAAATCGGGATGTGGGCCGCAGAGCTCTTTAGCGAATCGGATGGCGTTATCTGAGACGAGGCCCTGTAAAGGTGTGCGCCACTCGCACGCGGAGCACGCAGGCCCCCGCCTCCCGCCCCCGACCAGAAGCTTGGCCGCAGGCATCGGCATGGCCCTCCACCTCCACCTCCACCCACGCCTCCGGCACGCCGTGCCCCCAGCGACCTGAGGCTATCGACAAGCCAACCCCGCGCCCTCAGGCCACCCTCACGCACTCACTGTAATGCAGGGCTGCCTGCCTCTGCCCCTAACACGCTCTGCATGCAACTAGACGTCTAGATTAACATCTACACTGTCTCATCCAAAGTATCTAGACACCTATTAGTGGCCACTAACATGGCGTGTGTCCATCCTTCGCCTTTATGATAGCTTGAAAATTGCTTGAAACACTTTCAGTGACGTGCATCAATGTCTGTGAACGAGTGGCCTAAGGCACACTGTCTAGCCGGCACTATGTAGACACATAGGCGTGTCCGTCTGTTTATAGGTTGTGTGTGTGTGTGTGTGTGTGTGTGTGTGTGTGTGTGTGTGTGTGTGGGTGGGTGGGTGGGTGGGTGGGTGGGTGGGTAGGTGGATGGGTGTGTGGGTGGGTGGGTGCGTGTGGGTGCGTGCGTGAGTGTGTGTATGCTAGCTCGTCAAAGGATAATTCCGAAAGCTATCAAGTTTTCCTTCCTTCGTGTGTACATATCGATGATTCAACGCTTCTGCTTTTCGTTGAGTAGTGTACTTGAGCCGTGCGTGACTCGTGTTCGCGCCATCTCTGATTTTACATCCTGTTTGTTGTTACCATACTGCCACCTCGTAATGTTAGTTTCAATTTCTGTTGTCATTGAGTAGCTGCTTTGCCTGCCCGTGAGCGGCAGCAGCAGCGCTTATCGATATAGCCCTGCCGTATTATCTTTGGTGACCTGCTATTACTTCCCGGTTGTCGTGTGTTCGGAGTTAGTTCGGATATGCCAGTGAGTTGGAACGTGCCAGCAGTTAGTTCGGACCTGGCAGTGTGTGAGTTGGCGCGCGGCAGCAGTGAGGTCCGGACCGCCAAGACTCTCCCGACGGTTGCCGACACACACGATTGGAGTGGGGACGACTTTGGTTGCTCGTCGGTCGGTCGTCTTGCCGGACGACATATATTTGGCCGGCGATCGCTTATGGGTTGGCTGACTCGTGATTCCTCCCTGTTATTATACAGGCATTGTCTAGTTCTTTGTGCGAGTTTTCGTGAAACTGTGTGTAGTTTGTGTCATTTTGACTGACAAGTTATTTTAAATGTTGTCGGCGTACTGGATCTGAGGGGTCGGTCGGTTGGTGTAGATTACCCAGGGAATCTCCGCACGGCGTAGTGGGCCGGGCCCTCTGGCGGTCTCTACGCAATGTCGGAGCGTATAGTGAAACGTCCCCTTAGAAAAATTATACATGACTGTGCTTCAACTGACACACAATATTTTTTTTTAGCGCAACGCAATCTGACTTTCAATAATCCATAGAAAATACTGGCCCTGACTAACATTAACCAATACCTTTCACTAATCACTTACCTCACAAAAATCTTCGTTACTCGAGATACTGCAATACAGCAAGCGCCACTACTGCCAGCTAAATAAAAGATTCAAATTACTGAAGGCACTAACTACTGATAGGCATAGTTAGCAAATGAAAGATTTTGATAGAGAACAAACAATGTATTTACCTCAACAGTGTTCAAAAGTCATAATGTATATAGCAGTTCATGACATCCAGTCTTACAAATTTCAAAACTCCGCCATCTCTCTCCCCACATGCACCACCGCTGGTGGCTCAACTCCAACTGCGCAACGCTACGTGCTGTTAACATCCAACTGCCCAACACTACAATGGCGAGTATTGCACCAATGCCAACCAGCCTATGACTGCACACAGCACAGTCAGTGATTTTCATATAGAGCGCTACGTGGCGTTACCCACTAGAAACATAAACAGCCTTCTTAGATAGCCCCCATTCTCCCCGCAAAAAATTTTATAATTGTTTTGGCAGTGGCCAATATAGATTTGAAAAATTTTTCATAATTACAATAACAAAGAAATGAAATGCACACACTTAACGATACAATGTTGGTCAAAAGCTAAAATTTTCTCACAGTCCACAAAGACAGTCCTGATCGTTCATCACAGTAAAATAGCAGTGTTTATCTCAAAGGTTGAGCAGTAAAAGAAAACGCACACGGAAGTAGCGGATTTCCATGCAGTCTTGAAGAAGTAGTGTTGTCCTTCCAACGAAAAGACAGTGCTGACTCTTGATATGCAGACAGGTAATGGGCCACAACAGAGCAAACCCACCGCAGATTCAGTTTTGAAGAATATTGGTAGGTAGGTCATCACAGAGTAGATCCACTGTAGTCCTGGTAGGGTTTACGGTATTGGTGGGCCACCAGAGGTGCAGACCCACTGCAGTCCTTGCAGAAATAATGGTATTGTTGTGCCACCAGAGATGCAGATCCACTGTAGTCCTTGTAGAGACGGCCAGCAGCCATCTGTTGCGACTGTGCAGGTGCACAATCACCATCAAAGAGTCTTGCGGACAATATAGTAAGTCCAAAACCACCACTTGTGCACTCACAAAGTTTTTGGAATTGTCGTTAGAACCAGCAGTGCTGTTAACCAGTCCCTTGCTGAATTATCAACACACGTGCAAACACTATCAGTCCCTACTTCTCACATATTGTCCACATACTATGACCAACAGAAACTTGTGCAACGAAATGTAACTTACAAGTTACTTAATTCGATGAACTGGAGTCAATTACAATTTTATAACATAAGAATACAATAACAAAGGTACAAAATACATCATTAAAACATAATAATACGGATAACATTTGTAGTAATAGGGGCTTTACAAAAGAATAGGAATAAATATGTACATCAGTGTTACAAGAATTATTACATAAGTACATATAGAAAATAATGAGAATATTTTTCGAAACATTAATTTCACACATGAGCATTAAAACAGAACAGAATTAATAATGTCTATAAACATCTTTACAAAGAAAATAACATATTATTAATGCAAATTATAGTGAATGTACCTTAGTACTAGAAAAATTCTACAGCATAAATCGTATTATCTAAACACATAAACACAGGAAGAACATAAATACACAAGGGTACACAAACACATAGTGGGACAACACACGGAAAGGACAGGGTTTGTGTTACTGCAGTATTTTGCAAACAAAACTTTCTTCACTTCTCGGAGATCTCCCTTCATTCTTCATTATTTCCAAAAAGTCCTAACTATAGCTGCTTTCTGTACTTTTCTCGTATAAACTCTCAGTGCATTTCTTCCAATTCATCACAACTCATTCTCTTATATAGTCTACCCCTCTTAAGCTAACTTAAATATACTGAGCTCAGATGCTAAACTAAGGGACGAGGCAATGCAGCAGCACAAACCAATTAACGCAAACAGCAATGACAAAAAAAGGCAAATTGGCAAAGCAAGCTACAGTAAATCTAAATTACCAAGCAATGCAACATTACAACTAATATGAGCCAATGTGCAGCAACAAGAAAAATAAATCAGTAGTAAAACTAGCTTAACAGAGTAATACAAAGTCAAATTGCCTGGCAACAGCAGCAGCAAATGCTGTAACTTATATATAATGATGACAAAGCTCAAGCAGAAAAAATATTACAGTGAAGATAGCCATGTTTAATACCTATGTCACATCTTAACACTAGTGTGGTGCATCACAAAAACTTACTCTGCAAGAAAGTTACCAAGTGATTAAAAAAATTATTTATGCAATTCCTGTGAAGGGAAATGTCTATTTGTGCTCTCTTTTCTACAAAAATACATCATAAAATTATTCTTTACTGAGTCTGTTGACAGAAAATAGTGATATTAGTACATCTATTAAATTTTATTTTAACCAATGCTGCAGTGCAGCTAAAAACTAGATATTAAACAAAATGAGCAATCTCTCAACTGCAAAGACAATAGATGTAAAATGTATCTCATCATTTCATTAGGCATTTTAGTAAATATCATAAATTAAGAGCTCCACAATATAATCATATGTTTTCAAGTTTGAGCGTGTCGTATTTGCGATGTTTCTACAAAGGAATGTCAATAGTGAGGATAATTGCCTCCTTTTTTTCTCCACCTGGGCCTCTGAATGGCACACACTAATGGCTTTTTTCCAGGCGACTGTCGCGCAGCTGGGTGCCCACGACGCATTACGTGAAGGTGGTCACTTAACTTTACGACAGCAGTTTCCGCTACAGTGACAGTCTCATATAAAAATATTTCACAGGTCAAGAATTTGCGTTACAAATCTGTAGAAACAAAATCCTGTAAATATAACAGTGTCCAACAAATTTTCGCCAGCATAGTGGTACATTCACGCATATACACACTTTTCATAACTCTTAAAGTACGATTCTCGGTTTCCAACATCCTTCTTCACAAACCAGAGTCCCTAACCACTACTCATTATTCCTTGCTTTATTACACATACACGTATTCGTAGACACTTCTTCAACATTTCATCATAATAAATACATAGCATAATCATATTCCTCATATAGCATCATCTCATTGATCATAAACATACCTCAACAGCATAATACACATCGTCATACTAATAATAACATCATAACAGATCAATCACATCTCAAAATCGTCGTAGCTCTCTGAATATTTTAAAACCTAAAAAAAAATCTCTGCTCATTTCAAAAGTGTCATCTACCTCAAACGCACTTTAAAAATCGTGATCCCATACCAAATATATCATTCAAAGCTCTCATAATATCACAATGGTTACGAAAAAATATGAGCAGTTCACAAAGTACAGACAAAATACAATTTCGTAAGTGTGAAGTTATCCAATGGTGTAATTACGTAAACATCTGTCACTGATGTAGTAAAAAAATGTTTGTTTCTCTGTTAAATAATCAGATCGCTGTGTAATTTATGTGTTAAAGAAATATGGTAGCTATGTGTAAAGTTGTATAAGCAAATACCATATTAGTTAGGGCTCCTTGTGCTTGCCAAACACATGGTACACAAAGTAAGCGCGTACCCCCCTGAAGATTAATGGAATTATACCCTCAGGTGTTACAGATTACAGCAATGGAATGAAATGTATCAGGGAAAACCTTTATATCACTGTAATTCAAAAATCTTTAAAAATAAATGTTTTAAGTACAAAAGTAATCACTCAAATTCGTGTCCTTTAGCGCTAAATGTACGTCTTGCTGTAAGATAATTCTGTGGAAGTGTCGCAGTTATCGTCCTCCGAAATCTAAGTTCTGCAGAAGTCAATGTACTTACCTCATGATAAACAAAAGTGAAATGCTTTGCGTATAGATATCTAAGTTATTACGCTTATTGTTGTGATGAAGAAAGTACTGTGCTGTAACGTATTGTTGTGCTATTGTAGCTATACCACAAAAGTTACTCCTAAAACATGTTTTACTTTCCAGAAGAATTCAGGAAAACTGTGCAGATATAAAACAGAAACACCGCAAAAGCAACATTGTAAATTGTCACTTGTTAGTAGCGTCGTGATAAAATCGTGTAGCTGTCACATAAACTAACCACTGTGTCAACTGGTGTCTCTCAGAAAGTACTTTGAATTCAGAATGTATTTTCAAGTAAACCAAAATCTTGCGTTCAAATCTTATTAGCAGTGCCGGTATATGTTCTAAGTATGTGAACCTTATAGTCGTTACGTAATCGTGCAACTAACAAGCACGAATGTACACACACAATAACACTGTGTCGTCTGTTCACAATAACAGTGCACTCGTAAATACTGTCTAAATATGTTCCCTAGGTTCTAGACTGTATAGTAAACTTCAAAACATTGTTGCATGTTAACAGTTTCTAAGTCTGACAAAGCATACTAGTAACGTAAAGTGAAAAATTTTATGGCAAAGACTAAGTTATAAAGCAGACTATCTTTCAATAAACGGTTTTACACGTGAAATGTGGTGTAAACCTTTACTCTTCCTAGTACGCAGAGTTTCAGCTCCGAAGCAATTATCATGTTGTATATGTTGGTAAGGAATGCTAAAATTTGCTCAAGGTTAGCGTCTATGTTATTTTTCTCTGAGCCAGCCGGCGCTCGTGGCTGCCTGCGGTGCGAGTCATTGTCTGCTATCTCTTTGTTGGCGTGCGTCGTTATTGGGATTTGGAGACCTAACTTCTACAAATTCACCTTGTCGAGAGGGCCCTGCCCTGTTTCAAAGCCGCCAGTTCTGAGGCAATTCAGGTCTGTCGTTACGATCATATCGTCTGTCGTCATATCGGTAGTTCCTGTAGTTTCTTTCTTGTCGGTTAAGTGAAGGAGAATTTCTCCCTGAATTATCACCGCACTGTGGACCGTTGCGTCTGAAGTTATTCTGTCTCCTGTGATAATAATTGTTTTGGTTCCCATACTGTCTGTTTCTATGGTTGTCTCTGTCACTTTCATTACTATGGAAATGCGATCTTTCTCTGTAACTATTACTCTGCCAGTGGTTGTCATATGGGTGGTGTCTGTTTTGCTCACAATTTGTATTGTGAGAATAGCCTTGTCGTATCCAGTTATTGTTTCTTTCATCGCGGAATTGCGACGGATGTGACCTGTAGTGATTGTTTTCCTGTTTTCGCATCCCGCGTCTGTCTGTGTCAATTTCTAATTCTTGTAAGAGTCCCTGAAAAACTTCAATGTCGTCTTTGCAACGTCCTGCCAAAATAATATGCCGTAAATGTTCAGGTAATTTGATTAAGCAAATGCGGATGAGTTCTGAGGGGCTGTATGGGTTTGACAGGTCCTGATTCTTGTGCAACATGTCTTCAAAATATTTCACAAGACTGGAGAATTCAGATTGTTCGAAATGTTTCATCATTATGATGCTATGTTTTACTCGGTCTTGTGTAGCTTGATACCAATACGCTGAGAGGAAGGCATGGTAAAATTCTCCTTCACTGTGGCAGTCGTGAATGACCGATCGCATTCTTATAGTTGGTTCATTCTCTAAATAGCCACACATAAATTCTAATCTGTGCTCTAATGACAAGTTTGGAGGAAAACAATGAGAGAATTGATTAAGCCATGCTTGTGGATGAATGTCGTTGTCAGAATTCTTAAATGTTTTGAATTTACGTGTAGTAATGAACAGCTTATAGTCAAAATCATCGTGTCGGCGAGTCGCACATCGCTCATTGTTACTTCATTTCGGCGCTTCCATCTCAAAATCCACTGCGCCTTGCCAATATCTATCAAAATTTCCGAAGTGTCCTGTGTTATTATTTTGTGGTTGTTCCGTATTTCTATGTCCCTCTTCCCGTACTGGAGCGCGAGTGTCCTCTGAAATATGTAATTCTTGTATTACTTGTGCCAACTGATCTTGTACTTCCCGCATTTCTCTTGTGTACTGTGTGTTGATTTGATTTCGATTGTGTTTGAATTTTCTAATTTGTTGATACTCTTCGGTGTCAGTGAAGGCTACAGGTTTTGTGTCATTCAGATCATCATCTACCTTTGTAAATAAGTTAGTGAACTGATCTGAAAGTTCGGCTACTTTATCCGACAGTGAAATTATTTCCTCTGTGTGTTTTTCTGAACCAAGTTTCAGAGTGTCCATTTGTGTTGAAATCGTATCTACTGTGTCCTTGAAGTTTTCCTGAGTTTTTGCAAGTTGCGTAACCAAATCGGTAGATGCAACTGAGTCAGTTTTAGCTTGCAAGGTCTCATGATTTTCATGAACAATAGTTTGCAGTTCTTTTATGGCTGCTTCGTGAGTCTGTAATGTATTTTCATGCCGCGAAAAAATAGGTTGAAAATGCTCACAAATTTGTGTTTTTACGTCATTACTGACTTTTTGACATTCCGATTCAATGTCATGTAACTCATTAGTTAAATCTTCACGTGTTTGTTCAAGCGTGGTGTCTAACTTCCGAAGATTTTGTTCCATTGTGTCTGACTTTTGAAGATTTTGTTCCATTGTGTCTAACTGTTGCTGTGTTTGTCTCTGGTGTTGTTCCATTGTGTCTAACTTTAGAAGATTTTGTCCCATTTGTTTCTGATTTTATTCAAGCGTTGTGTCTAACTTTTGTAGCCTTTGTCTCATTTGTTGCATTAACTGTAATAACAGTGCACTGGTGTCTGAAACATGTTCCTCATTGGTATTCGACAGTGCATTTGAACCGGCAATATTCGCATTTTGAAAAGCAGAAAATGTGTCTTGATTTATTTGAGAAAACGCTGAGGACGCAAAACCTGACTCTACAGTATTTGCAAGATTGTGTCCTGTCATTTCGGAATCCTGAGGCGAGTTGTTGCCGACCGATTGATTGATAATGCTTCCCTGTTCACTAATTGTTTCACTGTCTACACCATTATTTGCCGCCCGCTCCATTTCCATATGCACAATTACCAAATTACTGGTTTGACCGAGCGAGGTGGCGCAGTGGTTAGCACACTGGACTCGCATTCAATCCCGTCTCCGGCCATCCTGATTTAGGTTGTCCGTGATTTCCCTAAATCGTTTCAGGCAAATGCCGGGATGGTTCCTTTGAAAGGGCACGGCCTTAACCCGATCTTGCGCTCCGTCTCTAATGACCTCGTTGTCGACGGGACGTTAAACACTAACCACCACCACCACCACTAGTTTGAACATTAGTTAATTCATTACACGGTGGCGCTAACACACTGCTTTCGTCTTCACTGTCATTTCTCAGTTTACTTTGGAGCCTCGTATTACGTTTTTCACACGCCATTATTGTCACAATATTTCACACGATAACACAGATAAGCACAATTTGAAGAGCAAAAATAAGAGAACACATTAACATAACACTGAAAACAATATCTAGTTAATTGCAAGCGCAGCTGCGAAATACTTGGTGCCAATCTACATGCATGCCACAACTGATTTACTGTACAACAATGAAAGACTGCAACTACAAAGGAGATTCTCTCTACAATTACGCACTAGCAATAAACAAAAGCTACACTAATTACACAAACTACAAGAAATATCAGAGGATTCCAGCGAGGTATCCTCGGCTAAGGGTCGACATATGAAACGACCCCTTAGAAAAATTATACATGACTGTGCTTAAACTGACACACAATATTTTTTTAGCGCAACGCAATCTGACTTTCAATAATCCCTACAAAAGAATGGCCCTGACTAACATTAACCTATACCTTTCACAAATCACTTACGTCACAAAAATCTTCGTTACTCGTTACAGCGAGCGCCACTACTGCCAGCCAAATAAAAGATTCAAACTGCTGAAGGCACTAACTACTAATAGGCATAGTTAGCAAATGAAAGATTTTGATAGAGAACAAACAATCTATTTACCTCAATAGTGTTCAAAAGTCATAATGTATATAGCAGTTCATGACATCCAGTCTTACAAATTTCAAAACTCCGCCATCTCTCTCCCCACATCCACCACCGCTGGCGGCTCACCTCCAACTGCGCAACGCTACGTGCTGTTAACATCCAGCTGCCCAACACTACAATGGCGAGTATTGCAACAATGCCAACCAGCCACTGACTGCACACAGCACAGTCAGCGATTTTCATATAGAGCGCTACGTGGCGTTACCAATAAGAAAAATAAACAGCCTACTTACAGTAGGAGCTGTTCCGATTACTATAGGGTTCGTGGCTCACCGACCCAGGACATCAAATTAATTACCGAAGTCAGACTGTTCACATTGTGCCGTTGGTTTCCATGGTTGGCTGTTGGGGGTATTCCCGTGAGCAACAGCGAGTTTTCGAGTTGGCGAAAGTTTGGCCACCATCCGGTGGAGTTTAACTGTATTTTGGTTATTTGATGTCCAAGCGCACCAGCGGAATTTTCTGCCTTGTGGCCATTAGCGTTCCGGTTGCCTGCCCTGGTCGTTGACGTAAAATTCAGGCAGTGTCTTTTCCTCACCGTGTTGTCACTTTCCAACAGTTGGGTGTAGTTTTGACAGCTTATGCATACTTGGTTGTGGGCGGCTACACCTTTTGAGTTTTGGCTTTGGAGTTCCTTGTGCACTGGTCGAGTGGAAAGCAAGTCGTCTTGTCGGTGGGTCCGTTGACTCTCTCTTAGTTGGGTTGCCGGCAGATCGCATATCGTTGGGCCGACTACCTTTCTTCCCTAAGCGAACGTTAATATTCCAAGTGCCGACCGATCCCAGGAAACTTCTGAGCGCCGCTGTCTGTACCGCCTTTTCTTATCGGTGTTTCATTGTGTATTTTAATGGCTTATAGCCGATGCTTTGAATTTGTATGCTTTTAGTTGGGTTTTAAATAATGGGCCTTCACTCAGTTTAAAATTGAAAGTTCCTTACTTGTCAAGTCTTGCACTGTTGGGCCTTCAGCCCCCTTTAATTATTTTTGATAAAGCTTTGGGCCTTCTGCCTTTTGAAAATTTATTGTAGTTGTGTTTTTCAATAATGGGCCTTCAGCCGCTTCAAAATTTAAATTCCTTACTTGTTAAATCTTAGATTGTTTGAGCCTTCAGCCTGTGTAAAATATTGTTTAAAGATAAAGCTTTGGGCCTTCTGCCCACTAAAAATTATTTTGGTTGTTTTAAGAAATCTGCCTTCAGCCGTTTATAAATTAAAATTCTTGTCTTTCAAGTGTCAGACTGTGTAGAGTCTTCAGCTTAATTGAAGATAAGGCCTTCTGCCTTGTGTTTTTTTTTTAAATTAGTTTTACCTGCAGTCTTAAACCATGGACCTTCAGCCGTCTTTAAATTAAACGTGTTTGCTTTTCAAGTGTTAAATTTGTTGGGCCTTCAGCCAAGTTATAGAACTTACTTATATGAGCCTTCTGCCTTCCAAATATTCTGTTTTGAATCTTAATTTTAAGTGAATGGCTTTCAGCCGTTTTTAAATGTCAGTGGTTGTGCCCTTAAGTCCTAAGATAGTGTGGCCTACTCAGCCGGTAACTGACAGTCCCCTTTTTGGCCCCTTTCCACAATTCCAACTACCTGTTCTGTCCTGCGGACTTAAGCAGGGCGTGTCACTCCTTCACATCTAAAATAATAAATAGGATCCTACGGTCTTGGCGTGCATCCGTGCCTCGCTGCGGTCCGGTCCCACGTCGACGGGCACGTGCACCTTCCGCCGACCACTGGCGACAAAATTGGTGTACTGTGGAGACCTCACGCCCCACGTGTTGAGCAATTCGGCGGTACGTCCACCCGGCCTCCCGCATGCCCACTATACGCCCTCGCTCAAAGTCCGTCAACTGCACATACGGTTCACGTCCACGCTGTCGCGGCATGCTACCAGTGTTAAAGACTACGATGGAGCTCCGTATGCCACGGCAAACTGGCTGACACTGACGGCGGCGGTGCACAAATGCTGCGCAGCTAGCGCCATTCGACGGTCAACACCGCGGTTCCTGGTGTGTCCGCTGTGCCGTGCGTGTGATCATTGCTTGTACAGCCCTCTCGCAGTGTCCGGAGCAAGTATGGTGGGTCTGACACACCGGTGTCAATGTGTTCTTTTTTCCATTTCCAGGAGTGTATTTAGAAACCGTCGCTTGTGAGACACGTCGCTTACACTTTTCTTTCACTGTACCGTGCGAACCATGGATGAAACGCAAAAGGCAGATTCCATATTCCTAGAATTCCGGGAAGCATTTGACTCAGCGAAACAATGCATATGAAAGAGGTTATGAAATGTATGAGTGGCTGGACGATTTCTTTAGTAATAGAACGCAGTATACTGTATGGGCGGCGAGTGTCATCAAAGGAAATCGTATCGTCAGCTGCGCATAAGGGAAGTGTGATAAGACTGCGTCAGATAAACGATCTGATAGATTGGGGTAGCAGCTATCTGTAACTGAATGCTACTGACGCTGCGGTGTGCGGAAAACTGTCGTCGTTGACTGTGGCAGGATAGAGGAAGCCTTTGGCTAATTTTTAATTACTGTGATCAATGGCAGATTGTTCTAAATGTGGAAAATGGAAGTTGAAACCTACAGATATGGATAAAGGGATGTAAGGTGAAAGATTAGGACCCGTGTATCTCCATGTGTCGTTTCCTTTCTCTAATAACGGCTTCAGTTAAGTAAAATTTACCAAATGCAATCACGCAGGCCTTCAATAATAAAAGCCTGAGTTAAGTAAAATTACTAAATAGGAAACAGGCAGGCATGCCTTTATAACACATTCAGTTAAGTAAAATCCAAACAGAAAACAGGCAGGCCTTCAATAAGGTAAGACCTAAAAATCCAAAACGTAACTGGAGTTCACGAACCGAAGCTGAAGCTTGCCGGTTCCAAAGGGGGCCCAGAGATCAGGCCAGCGAAACTGGCTTCAATTCTCTGATCGGTGTGCCACGACTCAGAGCTGGCTGGCCAGGCTACGCACAAAGACACTCAACTGATTCAAATCGGCCCACAAATATACCCAGCAGCCACTCGCCAGACTCCGTGCCCAACACGCTTGCACGAACGCCTTAGTCACTGGACGGACCTCTCACACCGTTCTCCTCGCTCCGTTACAGCTCCCCAACTCGCCACGCCACAACACTCCCGGTCAACCATCAACAACCTCGAGCAGAAATCTTAGTGTCCTCAAAGCAGAGGCAGATCACACGACAGATCGGTCTAGTGGTGCCAGAAAGTCGAAAGGCGACGCCAGCAACCCCCCCCCCCCCACCCCTCCACAGCTCAGAAGTTAATGCAGGTGAGTAGGAAAAGCATTTCTATAAAGTTCGAATACGGTATTAGCAGTGCGCTGCTTGACACTGTCACGTCGATTAAAGAATAAGGGAGGTGACGCTCCAAAGTGATATGAAATGGGAAGGTGGATGTCTGACTTCGACTAATTGGGAGAATTATATGAGTACAGATATTAGTCATCAGTTCTCAGTCTGATTTCATGCGACCTGTCACGAATTCCTCTCCTCTGCCATCCTTTTCATCTCAGACTAGCACCTACTACTTACGTCCTCCATTATTTGCTGGCTGCATTCTAATCTCTGTCTTCCTTCTGTTTTTACCCCCTACGGCTCTCTCTAATACCATATACATTATTCGCTCATGCCTTAGCCGATGTCCTATCATCCTGTCCCATTTTCTCCATATATTCTGAGCCGTGCGTCGGTGCTGTTTGTAGGTTTCGGCCCTCTGTTGCAGGCCAGACGGTATCGCCCAATTGGCATTGTTGTGGTGGTTTGTCTTCTTCTCATGTTGACTGCCACCACTCGGTTTCGCAAGCGTTGCCTGTCCGCTAGTGGCAGCAGCGGTGGTTATCGATATGTGGTAACTACTGCCCTATATTTGGGGCGATGTCGTTGTTTTTCCGGATCGTGTGAGTGTGGCAGTTCGGTTGGGTACTCAGGAGGAGCCAGGTCCGCGCAGTGCCAGAACATGCCGGGACCGCTGGCGGAGCGCGTGGACTGCCGGATGGAGGCGCTGTGGTCACAAGGGTGCACGACCTCGTCGTAAACCAAATCCGGCAAGCTTTAAGATGAGTGCATTTCAGCCCAAATACAGAAACCACCACTATTGTGACATCTCGCGATTCTCCAGTGACTTGGGTTCGTGTTGCTGCTCGCAGTGTCGCCGAGGCGAAGAGCAGCGAGCGGAGTGCTTGGGGAAGGGGGATCTGGTTAGCTTTCCTCGACTTCTTATTTTACTATTTACTGCCTTCAACTTGTTACAATTTGTTAAGTTGAACCAGCGGTAATTTTTCTTGGCTTGTGGCCGCAAACGCCCCAGTTAGCTGACCTGGGGGTTAGTGTGTGTGATGGCAGTGTACGTTTCGTGTCCTTGCCGCTGCTGTCCGATAAGGCGTGTAGTTTTGACAGATTTCTTGATTGTAGGCCGGTTGGTGATTCTTCTACTCTGGTGGTAGTGTTCCTTTCTCGTTCCGGGCTCTAAACACAGTTTTCTGGACGTAGTGCAGACCGGCGGTTCCGGCTTTGGCGTGTTGTTCCATTCTTACATTTTGTTTATTGGATGTCAGGTAGCTTCAGCAAGATTATCATTAGTCATTAGTTAGACTGCCACTAGCCTGAATTAGTCTCTTGTCAAGTGAATTCAACTCTTGGCTGTCTATCTCATTGCTCGCGAAAGTGTTTGTTGCCGGACCTTCTCAGGGGTCGATTCCTGGAGCACTGTCTGTGACTGGTCCTTGTGTTTTATTATTGCATTATTTATTACCATACTTTGTAATGCCTATATTAAAAGTTATGTGTGTGTAGTTTATAGTTCTGGTCGCCTTCTGGAATAAATCTAGCAGTTAAGGGTTGTGTTACAAGGTTTACCATCATCTTATTTCACCTGTTTGGTGATCAGTGGCTTATTTTTTAATTCACCTTTGCTTGTATTTGCTGTTTAACAGCAGGTTTCTAATTTTTTTTTATCTAATTGACGTTCCTGGAGTGTAAGGCCTTCAGCCCTGATTATGGTGATTTGCTTTGAAAAAAGTTTGGTATTTGTATTTTAGCAGTAAGCCTTAAAACCTTGCTTACTGTCATTCCTGCCGTCTGATACCTTCTCCTGTGTTTGTGACCACTTACCTTTTAATATTTCAATACCTGTAAGTTGTAAATTGCAGCAAGTTCTTAAACATTCTGAATTTATTGTCGTTCTTGGCGTGTAAGGCCTTCAGCCGTAATCACAGTGTTTTTTTTATTTAGCATTATCTGTACCTGTATTTTATGGTGATTGTTAAATTGTAAAGCACTGAAAA
This sequence comes from Schistocerca gregaria, assembly GCF_023897955.1. NCBI lineage: Eukaryota > Metazoa > Arthropoda > Insecta > Orthoptera > Acrididae > Schistocerca > Schistocerca gregaria. Next base: position 189,365,408 of record NC_064923.1, on the reverse strand, counting down.
CAATATTATTTACACAGTTGTTTATTCCTTCATTAATAACGCGTCGCATTTTTTAAATTTATTGTTGAGTCTGGAATTACTGTTTTAAAAATGTGTGTAACTGTAAAAGGCAACCAATAGTAACTGATTACGGCCCCGTCCACAATCGTAACCGAATCCTGCCTTCCAATGACTATAAGGTCTCATATTCCTTTCGTCGCTGACTCTGTGCAGAACATCCGCATTCCTTACATTATCAATCTACCTGATTTGCAACATTCGTCTGCAGCACCACATCTCAAATCCTTCGATTTTCGTCTCTTCCGGTCTCATAACCATACACTACTATGAAACAAGTGTACATTCTCAGAAATTTCTTCCTCAAATTAAGTCCTACGTTTGGTACTAGCAGGCTTCTCTTGTCCAGAAATGTCCTTTTTGCCACTGCTATTCTGCTTTTTATGTACTTCATGCTCGGTTCACCGTGTGTTATTTTGCTGTCTAAGTAGCACTTCAAGATCCCTAATTCTGATGTTCAGTTTCTCTTTGTTGTCATTTCTGTTTCTTCTCACTGCTTTCGTCTTTCCTTGACTTACTCTGTACTCTTAGACTGTACATTCCATTCAACAGATCCTGTAATTCTTAATCACTTTCGCCGAGGACAGCAATAACATAAGCGAATCTTTCAACCTAAATCTTAATCTCATTTTTGCGCCTTTCATTTACTTTTAATTGCTACTTCGATGTATAGATAGAACAGTAAGGACGAAAGACTGCATCTCTGTCATACACGCATTTTAATCTCAGCACTTAGTTTCTGATCTTCCGTCCTTATTGGTTCCTCTTGGCTGCTGTACACACTGTATGTTAACCGTCTTTCCGTATAGTTTACCCCCATTTTTTCTCAGAATTTCGAATATCTTCCACCATTGAAACACTTTTCCTAGGTCAACAAATCCTATGACCGTGTCTTGATTATCCTTCAGTCTTGCTTGCACTATCAACCAGAACGCCAGAACTGCTTCTCTGGTGTCTTTACCTTTCCTAAAGCCAAACCGGTCGTCATCTTACAGATCCTCAATTTCCTTTGCCATTCTTCTTGTCAGCAGCTTGGATACATCAGCTGTTAAGATGATTGGGCGAAAAATCGCACTTGTCGGATCTTGCAAACCTCGGAACTGTGTGGATGGTGTTCTTCCGAAAGTGTGATAATACATCTCCAGTCTCAAAGATTCTACATATCAACGTGAATAGTCCTTTTGTTCCCATTTCCCCCAATGATTTTAAAAATCTCTATGGAATGCTACCTATCCCTCCTCCATTATTTGATTATTTGTCCAAAGCTAATTCCTTATGCTAATAATGGAATCCGTAACTCTTCCATGTGGACTACGGTTGCCTCTTCGAAACACGTCATCCGACAATTCCTCCCACTCAGACGGACCTTCAGGAAATTACAGCCAATCTATAAAGAGGATCGCGTACAGAATACTTATGCGACTCATTGTTGAATACTGCTCGAATGTTTGGGATCTACACCATGCCGGATTAAGGGAAGACATTGAAGCAATTCAGAGGCATGTTTCTACTCATATTTCTTACCAGTAAGTTCAGTTTAAAAGCGAGTGTTACAGAAATGCACCCTGACCTCAAATGGGAAACCCCTGAGGAAATAAGATGTTCTTTTCGTAAAACACTATTGAGAAAGTTTAGAGATCCACTGTGAGCGACATACTGATCAATATACGAGGGTGAGTCAAATGAAAACCTTGAATTTGTAATAACAAATCGAAATTTCGCGCCGTTATTCTGTAAGTTGGTAAGCGTGCTACAAACAGCGTGCAGAATGACCTATAGGTGCCAGCATAGTGCAGATGCACACATGCCGTCGCAGTATCAGTATAAAGATGGCCGCCCCACTTGCGACTTGCACCAGGGAAGAACAGCGATCTGTTATTCGGTTTTTGCGTAGTGAAGGTGTGAAACCTATTGAAATTCATCGACGAATTGAGGTTCAGTACGGTGAAGCATGTTTGTCACAGCAGCAAGTCTACGAATGAAGTAGGAAGTTCGCAGACAGCGTCACTTCAGTGGAAGATGGTCTTCGTCCAGATCAGACACAACGAGTTGTGACTCCACAGAACATTGCAGCAGATGAAGCTGTAGTGATGGAAAGCCGCCGAGTGACACTGAATGACATTGCAGCATGTTTACAGATTGCCATCCAATGTGGCCGAGCGGTTCTAGGTGCTACAGTCTGGAACCACGCAACCGCTCCGGTCGCGGGTTCGAATCCTGCCTCGGGCATGGATATGTGTGATGTCCTTAGGTTAGTTAGGTTTAAGTAGTTCTAAGTTCTAGGGGTCGCGCGGCTCGAGACTGTAGAGCCTAGAACCGCTCGGCCACTTCGGCCGGAGTAGCACACCACATTGTGAATGATGTGCTCCAGTTTCACAAAGTGTCTGCAAGATGGGTGTCACGGCAGCTGACTCCTGAAATGAGAGAACAACGTCTTGATGCTTGTAAAGAACTTCTTCGGCGCCTTGAACGAGAAGGTGATGGCTTCCTTGCAAGAATCGTTACTGGGGACGAAACTTGGGTTCACTTCCACCAACCAGAAAGAAGAGAGCGAACAAGGAATGGTGCCATTTCTCATCACCATAACCAAAGAAGTTTCGAACAGAACCATCAGCAGGGAAGGTTATACTGACTCTCTTTTGGGACGAAAAAGGCGTCATTTTTGTGCATTACATGCCAAGAGGGACCACTGTCACCAGTGCATCATACACAGATCTCCTAAAAAATCATCTGCGGCCTGCAATCAAATCAAAGCGACGTGGATTGCTGTCAGCAGGTGCCCTTTTGCAACATGACAATGCAAGGCCCCACACTGCCCGTACAACAGTTGCAACAATCATAGACCAGCATTTTGAGTGTCTTCCTTATCCACCATACTCACCAGACTTTGCCCCAAGTGATTTCCATATGTTTGGACCACTCAAAGACACAATGGGAGGAAAGAAGTTCCGTTCTGATGAAGAGGTACGCCACGCGGTGCATGGGTGGTTGCGCGGACTACCAAAAGAATTTTTTTCTAAAGGAATTTATGCACTTTGTAAGCGCTGGAGGACTTGCATTGAGCGTGGGGGAGATTATGCTGAAAAGTGATGCAGCTTTGTACCACTTCTGCACAATCATTAATATTTTTAAAAAATATTTAAGTTTTTCAAGAACGTGTGATGAAAAAGACAGTATAAATTTGAAAACTTAATATACCACGGAATAATGTAGATAGAGATTTAAAAATTGACACACATGCTTGGAATGAGATGGGTCTTTATTAGAACCAAAAAAAACAAAGTTCACAAAATGTCCGATAGATGCGCGTCGTTTGGTGATGATCGTGTGCTCAGCCGCCACTTTCGTCATGCTTGGCCTCCCAGTCCCTAGACCTCAGTCCGTGCGATTATTGGCTTTGGGGTTACCTGAAGTCGCAAGTGTATCGTGATCGACCGACATCTCTAGGGATGCTGAAAGACAACATCCGACGCCAATGCCTCACTATAACTCCGGACATGCTTTACAGTGCTGTTCACAACATTATTCCTCGACTACAGCTATTGTTGAGGAATGATGGTGGACATATTGAGCATCTTTGCTTTGTCTTACTTAGTTATGCTAATTATTGCTATTGTGATCAGGTGAACTTACCTCACTACGTTGACCCACATAATCACTACCTGACAAGTCTTAAGAGAACGGAGAATTGATGAAAGGTGCTATATTTGGGATTAAAACAGAAGCAAAACGACAGAGGAGCTAAGAGGAATGCACAGGGTAAATGTGATTAGCTGATCACTTATAAAAAATTGGTGAGCCAGTCACCCTCTTAACACATTAAGAACATCTTCATAAAATTTTAGGAAACAAGTTGGACAAATCACAACACCTTAAAACGCTCAACACATTCGTTTGAACTATACTTAACATAGAGGGCAGATTTGTCGACAAATCTGATCTGAAAATAAAACATAGTCTAATGAAATGTGGCGCACAGTGATCTGGCCGCAGGCTACACACGTTGGAGGGATCTCTCGCCGCAGCAAGAAGCCCTGCATCATAGCGCTGTGATCTAAGCGAAAATGAGTAAAGAGAAACTCGTCCTGTTTGCGTGGCTTGAAGGAGGTACACCATGGCTGCAATGTGGGCCTTACTAGACGGCACTTACTGTCTTTCATCACTGTTCAACGTTCCATCAACATGCACGTCACGTAAACATCGTGAACACAAAACGAGAGAAATCAAGATTCACAGGAAAGCATGCAGGCAGTCGTTTTTTCCCTTGCTCCATTTGCGGGTGGAATAGGAAAGGAAATGCCTAAGAGTGATACAAGGTACCCTCCGCCATACACTGTATGATCGCCAGCGAAGCGCGTTCAGTATGTGGAGACGCGTGTGGTGAGCGGCGGGACCCGGCCACTGACCCCTTTGTGGTAGGCGGGACACGCCCCGCCACGGCTGCGTGTTTTCTGGTCGCTGCCAGCTCATACGCACGTCGCGCCATCTCGGCCGGGATCAGCGCCGGCTATCGACTGCGGGCACCCGTTATCGACTCTGGCGCCGCGGCAGCTGGCGCTCGCCCGCGAGGTGGCCGACCGGCCCGCTTCGTACACCAGGAACACCTATGCAGTCAGCATTTAGATACTCAGAAAGCAGTTTTTGTCGCCAGTAAAGATCTAACAGTCGCGTGACTATTGTAAGGTGTCAGGTTTTCCCTTAGGTTTTTCCTTAAACGCCCTGCAGATGTTGAATGCCACTACACTATCTGGCCAAAACTATTCTGAAACACCAACTTACAAATTGACCAGTGGATGAAACTTCCTGGCAGATTAAATCTGTGTCCCGGACCGAGACTCGAACTCGGGACCTTTGCCTTTCGCGGGCAAGTGTTCTACCAACTGCGGTACCCAAGCACGACTCACGACCCGTCCTCACAGCTTTAATTCCGCCAGTACCTCGTCTCCTACCTTCCAAACTTCACAGAAGCTCTCCGGCGTACCTTGCAGAACTAGCACTCCTGGAAGAAAGGATATTGCGGAGACATGGCTTAGTCACAGCCGGGGGATGTTTCGAGAATGATATTTTCACTCTGCAGCGGAGTGTGCGCTGATATGAAACTTCCTGGCAGATTAAAACTGTGTGCCGGACCGAGACACGAACACGGGACCTTTGCCTTTCGCAAGCAAGTGCTTTACCAACTGAGCTCCCCAAGCACGACTCACGACCCGTCCTCATAGTTTGCCCGCGAAAGTCAAAGGTCCCGAGTTCGAGTCTCGGTCCGGCACACAGTTTTAATCTGCCAGGAAGTTTCATATCAGCGCACACTCCGCTGCAGACTGCAGAGTGAAAATCTCATTCTGTGACCATTGGATGTCACCAGCGGCGGACCTGCCAGTATGAAAAGAATCAGGGAGTGTTTGTATTGTCAGTGGTGAAGAAATCACAGCAGAACGGGTGGACAAAAAGTATAAAACAAAGTGAAATCGTATATCATGAACGCCTGAGAGATCCCGACCGGCAGCTTCAGCCGCCTAATTGGAAAGGTTTTTCTTACCCTGCGCCCCTGCAGGAACCTTTCCTTCGCTAAATATGAGAACTGTGTGTGGAAGTGTGTCTTTTAAGAGTAGATGAAAGTATTGGTGTGTGTATGATGTGGTTTCGTGTGCGTACTGGAGACGATGAGAGAACGGAGAGGGAAGTTTCATATCAGCGCACACTCCGCTGCAGAGTGAAAATCTCATTCTGTGACCATTGGATGTCACCAGCGGCGGACCTGCCAGTATGAAAAGAAGCGGTGAGTGTTTGTGTTGTCAGTGGTGAAGAAATCACAGCATAACGGGTCGACAAAAAGTGAAAAACAAAGTGAAATCGTAGAGAATCAACGCCTAGGAGACCCCGACAGGTTGCTTCAGCCACCTAATTGGGAAGGTTTTCGTTATCCTGTGCGCCTGCAGGCACCTTTCCTCCGCGAAATATGAGAACTGTGTGTGGAAGTGTGTCTTTTAAGGGTAGACGACAGTAACGGTGTCTGTATAAAGTGATGTCGTGTCCGTGCTGGAGATGATGAGAGAACGGAGACGGTGAAAGCCGGTGCTGGCATATAGTCTACTCCTCTCGAAGAGCATCAAGGGTCTCGCCAAGCTTAAGGCCAGGTTCTCATTCACAATGGTCCAAAATTCGATTTTTTAAATTGCATTTCTTGAACGGTGTATGTGTCTAGGATGTAGCGACTAAAAGGTTTCTTAATCCGTGCGAAGCAAACGCTTCTACGGCCCGTTGTTAGAAGAAGTGAAGGCCGCCGTGGTACGCTCTCAACCGGAGACGTCCGGCTCAGGCGGAAAACTCGTCGTGCTACGACGCACGTTCACAAAATGATTTATATTGCAGTATGCTTGCAGATTGTATTCTCCAAAAAATCTGACGAATAACGCGTGCAGCCTGCCGAAAGCAGTATATCGAGCTCAGCCCGATGCGCTTTTCTTGCCAAGCACAACGAGGTAATTGCTCTCTACGAACACTTCGAGTCAGAGGAAGGGAATTGCAGACTAAACGTAAGTGACGAAAATATTTTTTGGTCGACTTTTGCTCAAAACTGGTCAACACATAATTTTTGGTCCGTCATATTGGATTAACTATTTTGAATTTTGAAAATCTAACTTCAGATTAGTGTTCAGTGACATAAAAAATATATAATAATATGCACTGTTTATGCAAATTGAAGTAATGATACACGTAAAAGTTTGGTTAAACTTCAAACAGGTTTGCGTCTAGAAACGATTTTTCAAAATAATGTGGAGCATTAAATAAAAATGGTTCTGCCTGTTAACTTCTACCTTGACCCATGAAAAGTAAACATATTTCTTGGGAACTTATACTAATAATATACGAAATTTCTTAATATTAATTATTTTTTAAAGCCATAAAGAGTGGAACAAACTCCCAAAAATCGAACTCAGAGTTAGCATCATATCATTAAATTTAAGGTTATTTCACTGTGTTTAGGTACAAGCTCCCACGAATTTAATTTAGCATCGACTAATGTTATCCATTTTTATGGGACTACACTGCACACAGGCTCCGTACTTCAAACTCGCAGGCCATTGATCAAACCATAATTACATGCGCCTTTCTTTTTTCTATTGGTCAATGGCCTTGCTGCAGTGGATACACCGGTTCGCGTCAGGTCACCTAAGTGATCATCCGGGCCGCCATGCGCTCTTGCCGTTTCTCGGGGTGCACTCAGCCTCGTGATGCCAATTGAGGAGCTTCTCAAGCGATCAGTAGCGCCTCCGGTCACAGAAAACCATCGTTACGACCGGGAGAGAGGTGTGCTGACCACAAGCCCCTCCTATCCACATCCTCATCCGAGGATGACATGGCGGTCGGATGGTCCCGTTGGGCCACTTGTGGCCTGAAGACAGAGTGCTTCTGTTTTGTATTGAAATCTAAAGTTCAGTGTATGGTCAGTCATAATGCCCAAATAAATCCTTAGAATGTCCTTTAATTGTCTCAGAAAAACTCCAAATATTGCCTATTTTTTGCTCATTTGAATGAAAACCTGGTCTCAAGTTCCCAGCCCGACGGACGGATGACCATCAACAGAGTTGCTTGCCTTCACTTGACGAGACACTGTGGTGAGCTTTGGAATATAATCCAAGACATCGGCGCAATGATTTGTAATCAAGGACTTTATGCGATCAACTGTCCTGTTCTCTCGGCCGTAAAGGCAAAGGGGAAATTGTCAACAGCACTCAGCGTACTCGGTTGGTCGTCCATCTAAGTACTGGTCACACCCATCAGTGCTTAAATTCGGTGATCTGACGGGAACCGGTGTATCCACCTTGGCATGTCACTGACAGATTGGAATGCAGAGATTACGAACGAGGACTAGATATTACACTGAAGCGCCAAAGAAACTGTTATAGGCATGCGTATTTAAATACAGAGATATGTGAACAGGCAAAATACGGCGCTGCGGTCGGCAACACCTGTATAAGACAACAAATGTCTGGCGCGGTTGTTAAATCGGTTACTGCTGCTACAATGGCATGTTTTCAAGATTTAAGCGACTTTGAACGTGGTGTTGTAGTCAGTGCATGAGCGATGGGTCACAGCGTCTCCGAGGTAGCAATGAAGTGGGGATTTTCCCGTACGACCATTTCATTAGTGTATCGTGAATATCAGGAATCCGGTAAAACATCAAATCTTTGACATCGCTGCGGCCGGAAAAAGATCCTGCAAGAACGGGACCAACGACGACTGAAGAGAATCGTTCAAAGTGACACAAGTGGAACCCTTCCGCAAATTGCTGCAGATTCCAATGCCGGACCATCAACAAGTGTCAGCGTGCGAACCATTCAACGAAACATCATCGATTGGGGCCTTCGGAACCGAAGGCCCAGTCGTGTACCGTTAATGACTGCGCGACAAAAAGCTTTACATCTCGCCTGGGCTCGTCAACATCGACATTGGACTGCTGTTGACAGGAAACGTGTTACCTGGTCGGACGAGTCTCGTTTCAAATTGTATCGAGCGGATGGACGTGTACGGATATGGAGACAAACTTCATGAATCCATGGACCCTGCATGTCATCAGGAGACTGTTCAAGCTGGTGGCATGGGGCGTGTGCAGCTGCAGTGATGTGGCTCGCCTGATACGTCTAGATACGACTCTGACAGGAGACACGTACGTAACCATCCTGTCTGATCACTGCATCCATTTATGTCCATAGTGCAATGCAACGGGCTTGGGCAATTCCAGCAGGACAATGCGACACCCTGCACTTCCAGAATTGCTACAGAGTAGCTCCAGGAACATTCTTATGAGTTTGAACACTTCCACTGGCCACCGAACTCCACAGACATGAACATTACTGAGCTTGCCTGGGATGCCTTGAAACGTGCTGTCCAGAAGAGATCTCCACGCACTCATACTCTTACGGATTTATAGACAGCCGTGCAGGATTCGTGATGCCAGTTCCTTCCAGCAGTACTTCAGACATTATTCAAATCCATGCCACGTCGTGTTACGGCAGTCCTGCGTGCTCACGGGGGCGTTACACGTTATTAGGCAGGTGCACCAATTTCTTTGACCCTTCAGTGTAGATGTCACCTGAGTAAGAGATCCGTTGGAGAACTTCAGCCCTTCTGAAGGTACCCCAAGTCGACTGTGAGCGATACTACTGTGAAGAGGAAACGCGAAGGAGCAACCATAGCTAAACAATGTCCACGCACACCTCTTGCACTGACGGAAGAAACTATCGAACATTACAGAGAGTGGTTGTAAAAACAGCGCTTTAAATCATAGGAAGGAATCACTCGTGAGTTCCGAAGTACTACCAGACGTCCAGGTAGCACAATGACTGTCAGGAGGAATTTAAAAGGAATAGGGTACTATGGAAGAGCAGCTCCTCGTTAGCCACACATTTCTGTAGCCAGTGCTAAGCAACACTTGAGATGGTATAGTGACGCCACCGGACAGCGCATGACTGGAAACGAAGCATTTGGTTTGAGGAATCACAATACACCACGCAGCAATCCGATGGATGGTTTTGCATTCGGAGAATGCCTCGCGGACGTTACCTGCCATCTTCTGTAGCGACGACAGTGAAGTAAGGAGGTGGTGTATCGATATACGTACATATGTTGCAGTCGAAACCCGTTTTTAGTTAAAACGCGTTCTTACTAGTTAAAAGTAGTTTTTACTGAGCCACTTCCTCAAAACGCGTTTTGCCTAGTTAAAACTAGCTTTAACTGACTTTCTGCATCTACATCTACATCCATACTCCGCAAGCCACCTGACGGTGTGTGGCGGAGGGTACCTTGCGTACCTCTACCGGTTCTCCCTTCTATTCCAGTCTCGTATTGTACGTGGAAAGAAGGATTGTCCGTATGCTTCTGTGTGGGCTCTAATCTCTCTGATTTTATCCTCATGGTCTCTTCGCTAGATATATGTAGGAGGGAGCAATATACTGCTTGACTCTTCGGTGAAGGTATGTTCTCGAAACTTTAACAAAAGCCCGTACCGAGCTACTGAGCGTCTCTCCTGCAGAGTCTTCTACTGGAGTTTCGCTTTTGACCAGCCGTAAATTCTAGTTGTAACTTAGGCTATCAGTAACAGCTACTTTCAACTAGTAATAACGCGTTCTAACTAAACTAGACAGAACTGGTTCTCACTAAATTTATTTAGGGGCAAATATTAAAATTAAGAGCAACTACGTGTTGATGGAAATAAAAAACAGCATTTTTGTATCGTGTAACGCAATATGAATCATGAAAGGAGGTTGTATACATGGAAGAACCCTGGAGATACTAAAAGGTATCAGATAGATTATATAATGGTAAGACAGAGATTTAGGAACCAGGTTTTAAATTGTAAGACATTTCCAGGGGCAGATGTGGACTCTGACCACAATCTATTGGTTATGAACTGTAGATTAAAACTGAAGAAACTGCAAAAAGGTGGGAATTTAAGGAGATGGGACCTGGTTAAACTGAAAGAATCAGAGGTTGTAGAGAGTTTCAGGGAGAGCATAAGGGAACAATTGACAGAAATAGGGGAAAGAAATAGAGTAGAAGAAGAATGGGTAGCTCTGAGGGATGAAGTAGTGAAGGCAGCAGAGGATCAAGTAGGTAAAAAGACGAGAGCTAGTAGAAATCCTTGGGTAACAGAAGAAATATTGAATTTAATTGATGAAAGGAGAAAATATAAAAATGCAGTAAATGAAGCAGGCAAAAAGGTATACAAACGTCTCAAAAATGAGATCGACAGGAAATGCAAAATGGCTAAGCAGGGATGGCTAGAGGACAAATATAAGGATGTAGAGGATTATCTCACTAGGGGAAAGATAGATACTGCCTACAGGAAAATTAAAGAGACCTTTGGAGAAAAGAGAACCACTTGTATGAATATCAAGAGTTCAGATGGAAACCCAGTTTTAAGCAAAGAAGGGAAAGCAGAAAGGTGGAAGGAGTATATAAAGGGTCTATACAAGGGCGATGTACTTGAGGGCAGTGTTGTAGAAATGGAAGAGGATGTAGATGAAGATGAAATGGGAGATATCATACTGCGTGAAGAGTTTGACAGAGCACTGAAAGACCTGAGTCGAAACAAGGCCCCCGGAGTAGACAACATTCCATTGGAACTACAGACGGCCTTGGGAGAGCCAGTCCTGACAAAACTCAACCACCTGGTAAGCAAAATGTATGAGAAAGGCAAAATACCCTCAGACTTCAAGAAGAATATAACAATTTCAATCCCAAAGAATGCAGGCGTTAACAGATGTGAAAATTACCGGATAATCAGTTTTATAAGCCACAGCTGCAAAATACTAACTGGAATTCTTTACAGACAAATGGAATAACTAGTAGAAACCGACCTCGGGGAAGATCAGTTTGGATTCCGTAGAAATACTGGAACACGTGAGGCAATACTGACCTTACGACTTATCTTAGAAGAAAGATTAAGGAAAGGCAAACCTACGTTTCTAGCATTTGTACACTTAGAGAAAGCGTTTGACCATGTTGACTGGAATACTCTCTTTCAAATTCTGTAGGTAGCAGGGGTAAAATACAGGGAGCGAAAGGCTATTTACAATTTGTACAGAAACCAGATGGCAGTTATAAGAGTCGAGGGACATGAAAGGGAAGCAGTGGTTGGGAAGGGAGTAAGACAGAGTTGCAGCCTCTCCCCGATGTTATTCAATCTGTATATTGACCAAGCAGTAAAGGAGTAGGTATTAAAATCCATGGAGAAGAAATAAAAACGTTAAGGTTCGCCGATGACATTGTAATTCTGTCAGAGACAGCAAAGGACTTGGAAGAGCAGTTGAACGGAATGGACAGTGTCTTGAGAGGAGTATATAAGATTAACATCAACAAAAGCAAAACGAGAATAATGGAATGTACTCGAATTAAGTCGGGTGATGCTGAGGGAATTAGATTAGGAAATGAGACACCTAAAGTAGAAAAGGAGTTTTGCTATTTGGGGAGCAAAGTAACTGATGATGGTAGAAGTAGAGAGGATATAAAATGGAGACTGGCAATGGCAAGGAAAGTGTTTCTGAAGAAGAGAAATTTGTTAACATCGAGTATAGATTTAAGTGTCAGGAAGTCATTTCTGAAAGTATTTGTATGGAGTGTAGCCATGTATGGAAGTGAAAAATGGGCGATAAATAGTTTGGACAAGAAGACAATAGAAGCTTTCGAAATGTGGTGCTACAGAAGAATACTAAAGATTAGATGGGTAGATCACATAACTAATGAGGAAGTATTTAATAGGATTGGGGAGAAGAGAAGTTTGTGGCACAATTTGACCAGAAGAAGGGATCGGTTGGTAGGACATGTTCTGAGGCATCAAGGGATCACCAATTTAGTATTGGAGGGTAGCGTGGAGGGTAAAAATCGTAGAGGGAGACCAAGATATGAATACACTAAGCAGATTCAGAAGGATGTAGTTTGCAGTAGGTACTGTGAGATGAAGAAGCTTGCACAGGATAGAGTAGCATGGAGAGCTGCATCAAACCAGTCTCAGGACTGAAGACAACATAAACAACATCGCAATATTTATTGGAATATTGATCATACATTCCAGATAGTGAAACCAAGAAGGCGCCGACACGAAAATGACGAGTGTTGCTGCAAACTGGATGACAATGGGAAAAACATAACAATTGAAACGAGTGTGTATTGTGAAGAGTGCGATGCTAGATTGTGGGCAATACCATGCTTTGAGGTATACCATACAAAGTGTCATTTCTAATAAATATTCTTCAAGAAACTATATTTCCTTTAGATCTACCACTAAAATCTTTCCTCGTTATATGAAAATTAATAATAAATAATTTTTAATTTTGCAATAGCGTTACTAATGTGAAAACCTTCGAATTGTTAGGTATTCGGTTGTTAGATAATCACTTGCCCCCACAACAATCGCACATAAGCGTGTCAAATACGCGTCGCTACAATAAGCGCCAGCGGCGCGGAAAGAGTTACACGCGCGGGAACAGTTCTTGGCGTAAAAACTCCGCGCCTGAGTAGCGCTACAGCGGCCGACAATAGCCCGCCACTGGGCGCTTTTCGCCACAACAAACACAACGTTGGAAGGGTTAAGCACGTGCAGATCACCTTGTACGTATTTATCATGGCAGATCTAAATGAAGAAAGGCGCTGGAAAGAAGGATGTTTCAAACGGAATAACACGACAAAAGAGAAAACCACTACAATGTTATGACAAAAGAATCTTACGATAAACTAGTGGACGAAATTGAAGAAGCACAATCAGCTGATAAAAAGACACAGAAGCAGTACAGAGGATTAAATCGATTCAAGGTTATTAATATTTGTGGTACCAGGTAGTTAGTGACAAGAAAAGGGCCTTGAAGTACTACTTACGTGTCCAAGAAATTTTCGACATTTTTGAAGCAGCTCATCAGGCCATTGGTCATGGAAGTCGAGACAGATTAAAGGTTGAAACTTCAAGAAAATAAGCAAACATAACAATGGAAATGATAAACATTTATCTGTCTATGTGTGAAACTTGTCAGTGCAAAAGGAGCGTTAAGAAAAGGGGGCATGTTTCGAAACCTACACTTCATTCAGAATTGAACAGTCGTTGCCAGGTTGATTTCATCGACATGCAAACTTAATAAGATTGTGGATTTAAGTACAAAATGCTGTATCAGGAGCACTTGACAAAATTTGTTTTGTTACGTGCACTGCAAAGCAGATATACACTCCTGGAAATTGAAATAAGAACACCGTGAATTCATTGTCCCAGGAAGGGGAAACTTTATTGACACATTCCTGGGGTCAGATACATCACACGATCACACTGACAGAACCACAGGCACATAGACACAGGCAACAGAGCATGCACAATGTCGGCACTAGTACGTGTATATCCACCTTTCGCAGCAATGCAGGCTGCTATTCTCCCATGGAGACGATCGTAGAGATGCTGGATGTAGTCCTGTGGAACGGCTTGCCATGCCATTTCCACCTGGCGCCTCAGTTGGACCAGCGTTAGTGCTGGACGTGCAGACCGCGTGAGACCACGCTTCATCCAGTCCCAAACATGCTCAATGGGGGACAGATCCGGAGATCTTGCTGGACAGGGTAGTTGACTTACACCTTCTAGAGCACGTTGGGTGGCACGGGATACATGCGGACTTGCATTGTCCTGTTGGAACAGCAAGTTCCCTTGCCGGTCTAGGAATGCTAGAACGATGGGTTCGATGACGGTTTGGATGTACCGTGCACTATTCAGTGTCCCCTCGACGATCACCAGAGGTGTACGGCCAGTGTAGGAGATCGCTCCCCACACCATGATGCCGGGTGTTGGCCCTGTGTGCCTCGGTCGTATGCAGTCCTGATTATGGCGCTCACCTGCACGGCGCCAAACACGCATACGACCATCATTGGCACCAAGGCAGAAGCGACTCTCATCGCTGAAGACGACACGTCTCCATTCGTCTCTCCATTCACGCCTGTCGCGACACCACTGGAGGCGGGCTGCACGATGTTGGGGCGTGAGCGGAAGACGGCCTAACGGTGTGCGGGACCGTAGCCCAGCTTCATGGAGACGGTTGCGAATGGTCCTCGCCGATACCCCAGGAGCAACAGTGTCCCTAATTTGCTGGGAAGTGGCAGTGCGGTCCCCTACGGCACTGCGTAGAATCCTACGGTCTTGGCGTGCATCCGTGCGTCGCTGCGGTCCGGTCCCAGGTCGACGGGCACGTGCACCTTCCGCCGACCACTGGCGACAAAATCGGTGTACTGTGGAGACCTCACGCCCCACGTGTTGAGCAATTCGGCCGTACGTCCACCCGGCCTCCCGCATGCCCACTATACGCCCTCGCTCAAAGTCCGTCAACTGCACATACGGTTCACGTCCACGCTGTCGCGGCATGCTACCAGTGTTAAAGACTGCGATGGAGCTCCGTATGCCACGGCAAACTGGCTGACACTGACGGCGGCGGTGCACAAATGCTGCGCAGCTAGCGCCATTCGACGGTCAACACCGCGGTTCCTGGTGTGTCCGCTGTGCCTTGCGTGTGATCATTGCTTGTACAGCCCTCTCGCAGTGTCCGGAGCAAGTATGGTGGGTCTGACACACCGGTGTCAATGTGTTCTTTTTTCCATTTCCAGGAGTGTATTTTTGACATTTAGTGCTCCTTGTATTTTACACTCTGACAACGGCAGAGAATTTGTTAATTCTGTCATAAACGAGCTGGCTGTATTTTGGCCTGAGTGTAAAATGGTTCGCCGGCCGGAGTGGCCGAGCAGTTGTAGGCCTACAGTCTGGAGCCGCGCGACCGCTACGGTCGCAGGTTCGAATCCTGCGCCGGGCATGGATGTGTGTGATGTCCTTAGGTTAGTTAGGTTTAAGTAGTTCTAAGTCCTAGGGGACTGATGACCTCAGATGGTAAGTCCAATAGTGCTCAGAGCCATTTGAACGATTTTGTAAACTGGTTCATAGATAACCTAGGCACAGCCAAAGCCGAGGTTCTGTTGAACGCGCCAACCAAGACGTTGAAAAAATGTTGGCTTCATGGATGCAAGACAACATTACCACCAACTGGTCAAATCTTCTTCGCCTTGTACAGTTCTGGTATCAAGCAAACACCTTACAAAGCTATGTTTGGCACAAAACCACGAATAGGGCTTATGACTTCGAGTTTGCCTCTAAATCTTATTAAGGAGGTACAATATGAAGATGATCTTAAAGAGGTTTTAAATAAATTTAATGTGGCAGACGCAGTAAACGAGACACCTGATGAACTGGATTTATCACACGATTCAGAAGAGATAGTGGTTATGGCTAGTATCAATGGACAAATTACAGCTGCAGCCAGACAAGAATATGCGGAAGCTTTGCCCAGTACAGCTATACAGTCTCCAACAACAGCAGCAGCCAATCAAGAGGATCCAGAAGCCGTAGCTAGTACCAGTGCAGAGCGTTAAATAAATCCAGCTTGTCACGAAGATCCAGTAGCTGAAGCTATTACGAAACGACAGTCTGAAATACGAACAGCTAGATAAAACGCTCATGAAAACCTGACCAAACAGGCCAAAGGAATGAAGATGGCTTCAGATTCAGTACACGCCACTGTAGAAATCAGTGACACACGCCACTGTAGAAATCAGTGACAATATAATTATACCGATTCCTGTTATCGATAGAGCAAAAGCAGATCTCCCCAATATTATTCGAGTTGTTATTCAGAAAGATGAACAGGGCTTGCACAAGATTGGAACGAAATATGGAATACTCCACAAATTGTATTGCAGGTATGTATTTCTGAACTGATTTCAATAATTAAGGATAAATGTCGGACATATTCATTACTTCATTGATTTAATGCTCTGAAAATGTTGCTAACTATTCAAGTAATTAATTAATATTTTAAGTTTTAATACTTAAATTGTAATATATTTTATAATATGTATTAAGTACCCAATCGCCTTTCAAACAAGCTAATTAAAAGTTCTCTTCCAGATCCGAATTAGACGTGTCCAAAGAGAAATTCTTGGTGCTGGATGACGTACCAGAGACCAAGATGGCAACCTTAGGATCAGGACAAGGATTTGTTCGCTGTGTGTGCAAGAAGGCTTATATTTCAAAAAGGTTCTTTTGTAGGAAAAAAGGAAACCTTTGTAACTCAAAATGACACTACAGTTTGCCTTGCAATAACAAATAATCAGAATATAATTGTTAAATTTATTTGGTACGTTTCTCTTTATTTAAGACTGTAGCAACCTTTTGTCAAATATATGAGTACTTAATATACTTTTATTGTATGATTATTTTGTTTCCGCTTTCGTACCAATACTGTTAATATGGCTCTGTAACATTCCTTAAAATGTTTCTTCAGTATGTGATTATTTTTGTATTGCTGTATTTACCATTAATGACTTAGATGCATGATCAATATTCTCAATAAATATTGCATTGCACAATACAAAAATGCTGTTTTTTATTTCAGTCAACACGCAGTTGTTCTTAATTTTAATATTTGCCCATAAATAAATTTAGTAAAAACTAGTTCTGTTTAGTTTGGTTAGAACGCGTTCTTACTCGTTGATACTGATAGCCTTAGTTACAACTAGAATATACTGCTGGTCAAAAGTGAAAGTCAGTTAAAACTAGTTTTAACTAGGCAAAACGCGTTTTGACGAAGTGGCTCAGTATAAATTAGTTTTAGCTAGTAAGAACGCGTTCTAACAAAAAACGGGCCTTGACTATAACACATAAATATATTTTTGGTGGTTACGGTGTGGTCCCATTACTGCCCTTAAGAAAACGCTAAATGGAGAAGGATATGAACACGAAACTTCCTGACAGATTGAAACTGTGTGCCGGACCGAGACGAACTCGGGGCCTTAAGGCAAAGGTCCCGAGTTCGAGTCTCGGTCCGGCACACAGTTTTAATCTGTCAGGAAGTTTCATATCAGCGCACACTCAGCTGCAGAGTGAAAATCTCATTCAGGATATAAGCACATTTTACATTGTCTACTACAAAACAACAACCAAAGAAAACCAAGTCCAGACACACCTCCATGTAACGGTAGACAGGTACCGCCGAACATGGCGGAGATTTATTGTAAAAAATCGCATTAAATCACAGGAAGGAAGCGCTTGTGAGTTCCCAAGTGCTACCGGCAGTCCAGCTAGCACAATTTCTGGGATGGACTGGCCTGCCGAGATGCCCGATCTGAATCCTATGAAACATCTTTGGGATGAGTTAGAACGTCTGCTTCGCTCCAGACCCGAGCGTCCGACACCACTACCCCCTCTGGTTTCGGTTCTTGGGGAAGAAAGAGCTCACATTCCTCCACAGATGTTGAGACACAGCATTAAAAGTATCCACAGCAGTTGTCAAGCCATCAGAAACTGCACGTCGGATTGGAACGTTAAGCCCGGCGGCTCTCGGAACTACTCGAGGGGAGTACCAGTTTGCTCCCTTCTTTCATCCTCATACAGCACAAACATGACACCACACCTCGCCCCATCCAGAAACATATTGTAGCTGAATCACTTTCACTTTTAACGTGAGTATACTGTATACTCTTTCAACCGAGAAATCTTCCATACGATTGGAGTAGAGCACGTGTCACAACCCAACAAATAAATCATAGCTGGCTAACAGAACTATCGTCCTATAATATTCACACTTACTTGGAGCAGAATCATACAACTTATTCTCAGCCCAAAAAAATTGGAACAAAATACGAAATCTCGATCGTGTGAAATCTGTGTCCACGTCTATGCTCTGCAAACCACTCTGAAGTCTACGGCAGAGGGTACTTCTCACTGTACTACTTATCGTGGCCTCTTCCAGTCACTTTCGTGTTTGGAGAGTGGGAAAAACGCCTGTTTGCGTGATGTGTTTAATTTAACCGTTTCTTCGCTGTCCTTACGCGAGCGTTACGTGGGCAGTAGTGGTATACTCTTGGAGTGCCAGCTGAAAATGGGTTCTTGAAACTTGACAAGTATTCTTTTGTGGGATAGTCTGTACTTTCCCACCTGATGTCCTCACTGTCAAGTTGGTACAGTACAACTTCCAAAAACTTGTTATTCAGTGCCACATGAATCGCTTCTGAAGAAAGTACATACGGTAAGTCTCACCAGGATCGTGACTAGATAGAATATCTCTAGTCAGGCAGGACGCATCACGCTATTCTGAATGGAGCCTCATCTACCGAAGCGCAAACTACTGTACGGGCCGCTCCGTCAGTCCAGGGGGTAGTACGAATTTTTATTGTTATTTCCAATTTTCTGCAGTCAAATTTTGGTCTACTGTGTTGGAGTATATAATTCACTGCGGCCTACCCGCCGACTAGGATCGTAGCTTCAGCAGAGGCCATTTGTTCCCGTAGAACGTACTGCCCCAAAAGCCACTGTGCATTGCTTTAAACAACCAACTGGGAGAGAAATCTCGTGCTGTTTGTTGGCCGTTCCTGTACGCTATCGCTGACACCGGCTTTCAGCTATCTACGATGTGAACCATCTCTTCTTCCTCCTTATTTCTGAGACTTATGGCCCGCGCCACAACTAATACGAGGCGTGTTTTTTAAGTAAGTACCGTTTTGCCACACCGCGGCCGCAACGCTGCATTCGGCGTACTGCGCATGCGCAATGGCTATGGTTCAAATGGCTCTGAGCACTATGGGACTTAACATCTGAGCTCATCAGTCCCCTAGAACTTAGACCTACTTAAACCTAACTAACCTAAGGACATCACACACATCCATGCCCGAGGCAGGATTCGAACTTGCGACCGTAGCAGCAGCGCGGTTCCGGACTGAAGCACCTAGAACCGCATGGACACCGCGGCCGGCTGCGCAATGGGTACCTACATCTGTTGCCTACACACAGACGCCATTACAGTCTGATTCTTCCTTGTTTACGTTGTGTACTGAGTGTTTAAGATGTCTCCGATAATCGTGAGTCCCGCCAAGTGTGAAGCACGGGCTGTTATAAGATTTCTTAGTGCTAAAGGCCTAAAAGCGATCGATATTTATCGTGAGATCTGTGCAGTTTACGGAGAAAACATTATGAGTGATGGAATGGTAAGAAAGTGGGTGAGAGCATTTAAAGATGGCAGCAAAAATGTGTATGATGAACAACGGAGTAGACGTCCTTCGGTAATTAATGAAAGTTTGGTGCAGGAAGTGGACAATAAGGTGAGAGAAAACAGACGCTTTACGATTTCTTCGTTGGAGTATGACTTTCCTAATGTTTCTCATAGTGTTTTGTATGGCTTTGTGATCGAGCACATGAATTACTGAAAATTGTGCGCACGTTGGGTACCGAAAATGTTGACGGATGTGCAGAAAACCAAACGTTCAGACAGCGCATTGACTTTCCTTGAGCGGTACCACAATGATGGTGATTGTTTCTTAAGCCAATTGTTACGGGCGATGAAACATGGGTGGCCTACACCACACCAGAATCAAAGCAACAGTCCATGGAATGGCGGCATTCAGATTCACCCAGGAAAGTGAAGTTTAAGCAAATAATTTCTGCCCGGAAAATCATGTGCACAGTTTTTTGGGACAGAAAAGGAGTATTGCTTGTGGAATTTCTGCCTCGTAATGAGACAATCAATGCAGCAGCTTATTGTAAGACATTGTACAATCTGCGTCGTTCAATTCAGAACAAAAGACGTGGCAAGTTGAGCAAGGGTATCATTTTGCTGCAAGGCAATGCCCGTCCGCATGTGGCTAATCAGTCCAAAGATCTCATCACATCTTTTCGATGGGAAACTCTAGATCATCCTCCGTACTGCCCCGATCTTGCGCCCAGTGACTACCATCTGTTCTTGCACTTGAAGAAACACCTAGGCGGTCAGCGCCTTCAAGACGATGACTAAGTCAAAACAGTGGTGATGCATTGGTTAACAAGTCAGGTAGCAGCCTTCTATGAGGAAGGTATTCAAAAACTGGTACAACACTGCGACAAGTGCCTCAATATTGACGGAACTTATGTAGAAAATTACAGGCTTTCATGTAAAAATAAAATTATTGAGCTATCTTAGCATGTCTTTTTTTATTTCAAAACGGTACTTACTTAAAAAACACACCTCGTATCTTTGATGACCATTTTGGCTGGCCAAAGTTCTCACAGGCCGACTCAGGTGCGTCCATCTGCATTCCGTAGGGAGAATATTTCCACATAATTCGTAAATCACTTTCTCATTAGAAAACTCCCTTCAGATGTCAACATCCCAGCCTATCCTGGTTCTAAGCCTCTCTGACCACGAAAATATCTGGTGCGCCTCTGGGGACTGTGATAAAGCCAAAATTCTCGAGGGTGGATTTCACAGTGAACCCAATGCTCACCGAGCGCAATATTAGTATTGTAAACAAGAAAATGGCAGCCTCGATCGTAAGATTTCAAATCTCTTACGACTGAGGCTGCCATTTTTCTTGTTGACAAGAACCAGTATCATTCAAAAGTGATTGTACTGGTGGAAACTGGAAAAAAAGTCATGTAAACATATATCTGGAAATAAAAGCTTATTGGGATATGGGTCAGCCTGCCCTACGGTAGTCATCTGTCTGATAACACTACTATACATTCTTACACATATTTCAACCTACATCCTGAGAGAGTTACGAACATCTGCGAACACATGTGACTGCCACGAGAGTTCAGTGTATACTATGGATACACGCTCCTTTAACGTGCGCGCGTTGTCGGTTGTGAAATACAACCAATGTCTTTAAAAATCCTCCCCCCCCCCCCCCCCCCATCTAAAATTCAATGCCATGTGGTTACGTCAGTTGTAAGCCTATACTATTGGATCGCCTCGATCAGTCCATCGTTCATTAAATGTTTGCGTCAGATAGTTCCAACGAGACGTAGAAAACGGGATGTTCTCCCGTCATGCAAAAACCACAACCGTTGTTTTTCTGTTAGCGTCAAGTTCTCCAATAGCGCGATTAATTAATTGCTTAGAAACGGGTCATGAACGGCAGCTGTCTGTTCGAGTTACGAGCGCATCGGTGGTTTTATACGACGCTATTGGTGTGGGCAACGCACGACGTAATTATTTGATGGCTTGACACTTTGTGATACCTAAGGGGTCGGCCGTGCACCGTCGCTTTAAAGCCCTTACACTAAACACAGAACTAATCGTAAGAACCCTTCAGGAAATAAACATATTCGCGAAAGAAATTAATGATGTCAGCGGAAATGGAGGATTATATTTGTGAACCGAGTAAACGTTTGTTACTTACATTCCGTATGTTGACACATATGACAGTGGTGACCTCAAATGGAATGCCAATTCACATCAAAAACAACAAACGTTACTTAATTATGCAGTTATGCAACTTACAGTATGAGCGAAGCACTGAATATGAAAAGCACCTGCGAATACAGTCCGTTTGACTCCACAGTAATTCATGGAAATCAATAGCAAACTCTCGAAGCATGGAAGACAGTTTCGCTCTACCATTAGCGATATAAGCTTAACTTTACAATTCAAAGTAACAACTGGAAAAAAACATCGCACTCAGAAAATTATTCTGTCTACTCAAATGTCAAATTATTTAACTTGCAGGTGGCTCCTCGGTTGTCACGTCTCTCAATAAAAGCACACTCAACACCCACAAAAGCGCACCGACAAATTACCACGAGTGCCCTTTCCAAATCATTAAATGCTCACTGTGACGTCTCACACTACAGAATCCCAGTTAGGTACTTAAATAATGACCGTCAATCAAACTTAAATCTAAACATCACATAGATAAAACAGAGAAAATTATTGTGGTCTTTTATATCATCCGCCGGCCGTTGTGGCCGAGCGATTCTAGGCGCTTCAGTCCGGAACCGTGCGACCGCTACGGTCGCAGGTTCGAATGCTGCCTCGGGCATGGATGTGTGTGATGTCTTTAGTTAGGTTTAAGTTAGGATTAAGTTAGGTTTAAGTAGTTCGAAACTATAGCATGGCTGCTAGGAAATCTCACTGCAACACAAGAAGAGAATACTTTCCGATCTCACTCCCATGTCAGCTTATCACATCACTTGTTGCCATAAAGGTCAAAATAAGAAATCAGTCTATCCAGACCTATGCTCTCCCCATCAATTTCGTCCGTCTCGTTGCTTCCTTCCTCTCCCATCGTCTCTCCTATACCACAATGCCAACTCCCGTACTTTCTATCCCACCGCTGGCGTGCCCCAAGGCTCCGTCCTTTGTCCTCTCCTCTATCTTTTGTTTAATGCTGACATGCCCAAGCCTCCCCACCTGTTCATCTCCTCCAATTCGCTGATGACACCGCCTTCCTGGCACTTTATCCTACTCTTCAATGGTCCCAACGTCCCCTCCATACCCACCTCGACCAGTTCACCACCTGGTGCAACCAGCGGCTCCTTCGCATCAACCCTTCCAAGATCCAGGCAATCTTCATAGGTCCTACCACCCACTCCTTCTGGCTCCACAATTTTTATCTCACAATTTATGATTGACCTATCCACCTCACACCTATCCTAAAATACCTTGGCCTCACCTGTGACCATCACCTCACCTGGACTCCCCATCTCCTTACAATCCAACACAAAGCCCACAATAGACTCCACCTCCTGAAACTCATATCTGGCTGTACATGGGGACTGCATTCTTCCACCACCTTTCACGCCTACAAATCCTTGATCTTACCCATCATTTGTTATGCCAGCATCGCCTGGATTTCTGCCCCTCCCAGATTCTATAAAGCAGTCCAAATCCTAGAACGCCCTGCACTCCGCCTTACCTTCTGTATTCACCTTCTGTCCCCCATGCGTATCCTCTATCACCTCATCCCCTTCCCACACCTTCTTCTTTTTCTTGAACACATACACACCCTGTACATCGTCCGCTGACTCTATCCCCCCCCCCCCTCCAGCCCCAGTGGTCCACCTTCCTCTGCACCCCCAGCCCATTCTGTACCGCCCTTTCTCCACACCCTCCACCTCCTTTCCCAGTGCAACTTCCAGCACCTACCCCTCCTGGATGAAGAGCTTCACCCTGACATCTACCCCTCCCACCAACTCTAAGACCACCCTCCAGCCTCCTTTCCACTGCCCCTTCCCCTTACCTCTTTTTGCCTCCTCTCAGGCCTCCTGTCCATAGGCAGGTCCCCACCAGCGGCCTTTTTTTTTCTTCGTGTGTGCTCTGTCAGTTACAGTGGTTTTTCAAGTGTCTCTCGTTCTGTGTGTTTTTATACTGTGGCTGACTTTTAACTAGCGTATGTGACTTCAATGTATTTTAAGTGTCCCACAAATCACTGACTGTGTTATTTTAACTTTATGTCGACTTTTTTAACTGTTCCCCAAACCATGTTAGTGTACATTTTAATTTCCATTATCTCCATTGACTGTGTTTTTACATCCCCTTTTTCCTCCCTTTTGTGTAAGTTTGCTCCATTTTTTCTGTATGCCCCTCGGCTGAAGAGGGACAGATTGTGCCGCTGTCAGCCCTCCCCTGCCCGTGCGAGGCAGGGGCATTAAATTACAATAAAGAAGAAAAAAATCAGTCTACAATCACTTGTCAGATACAAACCGATGGAAATTTGTTTTCCAGCCTACTACATGTTAGACGATGCAAAGCACATGAATCTGCAGACACGCTGCAGTTCTGTACTCAGAGACCAGATTTCTACATCCAGGTTGTATAGAGATAACTGATTACACCATACTTGTATTATGTTTGACTAGATGCAGTAGACGCCATATTCATTTTGGTGTATTTCGCCGTTTCCTGTTATAACTTCCAGTACGCTGTTTCAAGGCAACACAAATTAAGATTTATCCACAAACACATCACGCTTATCATTAAATGTCAGTGAATGATGTATCAACGATATAAGCATCGAATAAATACTGTGATAACCGAGACAAAAGACCAAAATCTTAAGAACATGGCATAGCGTAATGGATCAGGTCGTAGATTACTAAGTCAAAGAAAGTAGGTTTGCGTCCCATTATATGCTAATTATTTGTTTTTTTCATATTGGCATTGTTAACGCAGTCTGGTACTTCCTATGAATTTAATCAAGTTTGTTATGCAGTATTCAGTGTTACTTACATTTCAATATGATTAAAAAGCAAAGAATGAAATAAATATTTGGCAGTTTATTTCCGAATATGTGGCGATTTCCGATCGTGTGGTTAGGCAGGAATATAAAGCGACAACTTTAATTGCTGCGAGTGGACTGAGCAGCAAGCAATAAAAGTCTCATTATTTTATGTCACAAATGTTTCGCTGTTTATTTCCGAATATGTGGAGATTTCCGAGTGTGTTGTTAGGCAGAAACGTAAGAGGACAATTTAAATTGCTGGGAGTGAAACGGGCAGCAATAAAATTCGTAATCATCCTTTTCACAAATACCTGCTGGTTTATTTCTGAATACATGTCAGTTTCCGACACAACAGTTTAAACTGCTTCTAGTGAAACGAGGAGCAATAGTGTTCATAATCTTCTTTGTCACAAATATTTGGTTGCTTATTTTCTAGCATGTGCAAAGAACATGAAAAGGCAGATACCGCACATATTAGAACCAACAGCACTTCCAGTTGATATATATCTGCCGCTAACGACATTTCCCCTCAGCTAGTCGCTTAGACGCCTGAATGCCTTTACTTTCCTTAGTGCTTCCAATCTACTGAATGACATGTCAAAATCTCACTGATTTGTGTTTTTTACTCAGAGTCGTCGAGTTTAGCGAAATTGAAGTTAGAATTTATTTGAGACTATTAAAAAAATAGCAAGCAGGGAAGCTTAATCGCCGGGGCAGTAGCATGATCGAATCCTTTTAGTTGGCTTTATCAAAAAAAAAAAATGGTTCAAATGGCTCTGAGCACTATGGGACTTAACTTCTGAAGTCATCAGTCCCCTAGAATTTAGAACTACTTAAACCTAACTAACCTAAGGACATCACATACACAGATGCCCGAGGCAGGATTCGAACCTGCGACCGTAGCGGTCGCGTGGCTCAAGACTGTAGCGCCTAGAACCGCTCGGTCGCTACGGCCGGCTTGGCTTTGTCGTAAACCACGTTTTATCGCACCGAGATAACTATTCAGTCGTCATTGTTTACTACGCGCAATAAATCTCAGTGTGTATTTTAATTTAAAGTAGTTTGCTTTTTTCAGTTCGTCGTCTGGTGAAGGAGATGAAGGAAAATGTCGGCTACCTACCGTAGTAAAAGGTTAATAGCAGTAATTCAAACATTACTGACTCTACAAACATAATATAGGGATACAAAGTACAGCAAAGGAATTGTGGCGATGACACGAGCTCATTGCAACAGAAACATGACAGTTTCCACGATGAGCGGTAGGTGATAGGTATGTTAAAACCATTTTCGTTGCGTTTTCGTAAAAGATATAAAGTACTTGATAAGTGACTTACTGTAACTCTGCTTCACAAAATTTTATAAGTAAAGTTACTTCCCTGCTTTATATATTACCATTAATATGGAATTGGTGGGTGGATAGATAATTTAATTGCTAACAGAAATACAAAAGTAGATGGCAAGTAGAAAAGGTCGAATGTCCTAGCTCTAGACTGATTATCATAATATTTAATATTTTTTAATTATAAGTGATAATAAAATTAATAACAAATAGACCTTTGGAAAAATCTGATCATATGATGTGAATATGAAAGCTGACGATGTCAGTGAACACTATAATGTGTTACTTTTAAAATCAGGAGTACGTATATATTATCGGACGATTTGTCGATTTGAAATGCAAATGTGTCAATACTATTAATCATCCATGTAAAATGTAGGCAGCATAAGTTTCCCAGGACCCTACCAGACGTTTGTACTGAATGAGTAACGCTAATCTCAATTATATCTACATGATTACGCTGCAATTCACAATAAAGTGCCTGGCACAGGGTGCATAGATCCACCTTCAAGCTATTTCTCTAGCATTTCACTCTTGGACAGAGAGCGGGGAAAACAAAACACTTAAATCTTTCCGTGCGACCTCTCATTCCTCTTATTTTATTATGATGATCAGTTCTCCCTGTGTAGATAGGCATATTTTCGCACTCGCAGGAGAGGAGGAAGTTGACGATTGAAATTCTGCGATAAGGCCACAACAAAAATAGCCTTGTTTTAGCGATTACCACCACGGTTCGCAAATTATTTCTGTGGCACTCACTCCCATATTTCGCGATAATACAGAACGAGCTGCCCTTGTTTGAACTTTTTTGATGTTCTCCACCAGTCCCATCTGATGCGTGCTCCACATAGCACAGAAGAAGACGGAGAAGTGCAGTCTAGGCTGTCACTTTAGTATACCTGTTGCATTTTCTAAATCTTCTGCGAATAAATTACAGTCTTTGGTTCGCTTTTCCCACAACGTTATGTATGTGATAGTCCCGAGTTAAGATATTCGTAACTTAAATTTGTAAATATTTAGTTCCACTGACAGAGTTTACATTTTTGTGAATTGTCGTATAACCGAAATTTAGTAGATTCGTTTTAGTGCTCATGTGGATGACAGCACACTTCTCACTAATAAGAGTCAATTGCCACTTTTCGCACCATACATATACTTGTCTAAATCATCAAGGTTTTGAACATCTGACGACTTTGCAAGATTCTAAAGGTAGCATCGTTTATTTATTTATTTACAAGTCAAGTTACTTAGGACCGAATTGAGGAGCAAATCTTCAAGGTCATGGAACATGTCAGTACATGAAACTACAACGTAAAAGTAATAACAGATAAAA
The DNA here is from genome assembly GCF_023897955.1 of Schistocerca gregaria. Classification (NCBI taxonomy): domain Eukaryota; kingdom Metazoa; phylum Arthropoda; class Insecta; order Orthoptera; family Acrididae; genus Schistocerca; species Schistocerca gregaria. The sequence continues at coordinate 189,338,133 of NC_064923.1, read as the reverse complement.
ATAAAATATTTATGAACCCGAAAAAAGTCAGTCCATAAGTTTAAGTAAACGCAATCAAAATACGGCAAGAATCAGCTTAATTTTTCAAGGAACTCCTCGACAGGGGCGACCCATGAGGTAACACTTCAGTTTCGATTTGAAAGCGCATGGATTACAGCTAAGATTTTTGAATTCGAGCGGAAGCTTACTAAAAATGGATGCAGCAGTATACCGCACACCTTTCTGCACAAGAGTTATGGAAGTCCGATCCAAATGCAGGTTTGATTTCTGAGTATTAACTGAGTGAAATCTGCTTGAGAGGAAAGTGTCAAAATACCCAGACTTGTGAACAAGAGGTTCGTGAACTTACACCACTTATTGCCCGAACCGCCAGTTTCTGAGCTAAAAATATCCTTCTATAACGCGAAGAGTTACCCCAAAAAATAATACCATACGACATAAGCGAATGAAAATAAGCAAAGTAGACTAATTTTCGTGTCTAACGATCACTCCCTTCAGATACCGATCGAATAGTAAAAATGGCAGCATTAAATATTTGAACAAGATCCTGAACGTGGGCTTTCCACGACAGTTTACCATCTATCTGAACACCTAGAAATTTGAACTGTTTAATTTCACTAATCATTTGCCCATTCTGTGAAATTAAAACATCAGGTTTTGTTGAATAGTGTGTTAGAAACTGTAAAAACTGAGTCTTACTGTGGTGTAGCGTTAGTTTATTTTCTACAAGCCTTAAACTTAGGTCATGAACTGCACTATTTGAAACCAGGCCACTGTTGCACACAACATCCTTTACTATCAAGCTAGTGTCATCAGCAAATAAACATTTTACAGTTACCCGTAATACTAGAGGACATATCATACATACAGACCCCAGACGACAGCTATTCTCAACATTGTTGAACAATGACCTTTTGCTGTCTGTTACTGAAGTAAGAGGTGAACCAATTGTGAGCTGCTCCCTGTTTTCCGTAATGGTCTCACTTCTGGAGCAATATTATGAGATCAACACAATCAAACGCCTTACTTATATCAGAAAATACGCCTAGAGTTCGAAACCTTTTTCTTAACCCATCCAGTACCTCACAGAGAAAAGAGAATATAGCATTTTCAGTTGCTAAACGACCTCTAAAGCCGAACTGTACATTTGATAGCAAATGGTGTGATATAAAAGGATCAATTATCCTTACATACACAGCCTTTTCAATCTCTTTAGCAACCACTGATGGCGTAGAAATAGGTCTAAAATTGTCTACATTATCCTATTCTAACTTTTTATAAAGCCGCTTTATTACTAAGTACTTCAATAGTTCAGGAAACTGACAACTCGTAAAGGAAAAATTACAAATGTGGCTAAGTACACGGCTAACATGTGCAGCACAGTACTTTAATATTCTGCTAGGCACTTCGACATATGCATGAGAGTCTCTAGTCTTCAGTGATTTAATTATTGACTCAATCGCCCCCTTGTCTGTATCACAGAGGAGTATTTCAGACATCTATCTCGGAAAGGCATTTTCAAAGAAAGTTTCCCTGTAGAAACTTCTTTTTTTTTTAATTCACCAGCAATGCTCAGAAAATTATTGTTAAATACTGTACACGTATCCGATTTATCAGGAACAGAAATATTTTTACTCGGAACTGACTTAATATCGTCGACTTTGTGCTGCTGACCAGACACTTCCTTCACAACTGACCATATGGTTTTAATTTTATCCTGTGAATTAGCTATTCTATTTGCATACCACATACTCTTTACCTGCTTAGTAACATTTTTAAGCATCTTACAATACTGTTCGTAATGGGCTACTATAGCTTGATTATGATTACTTCTAACATTTTGATATAATTCTCGCTTTGTTCTGTGATGATATCCTTATGCCATTAGTCAGCCATGAGGACTGCATAATACTGCTAGTAACCCGTTTAGAACGTTCTAATGGAAAGCCACTCTCGAAGACCATTAGAAATGTGTTAAGGAAAGCATTATATTTATCATCTGCGTCATCAGCACAAACATCCTGCCACTTTTGTTCCTTGACAAGGTTTAAAAAACTCTCTATTGCTGATGTATTAATATACCTACATAGTAATTGTATGTGACACTTATTTGAATACAAAAGTTTTTTAGTGTTAAAATTTGGGTATCATGGTCTGAAAGGCCATTCACTCCTTCGCTAGCAGAATGCCTATTCAGTAATGAAGAACGAATAAAAATATTGCCTATGGCTGTGCCACTGTTCCCCTGCACCCTAATTGGAATAAACACAGTCAGTATCAGATCATATGAATTTAGGAGATATACCAACATCCTTTTTCTTGCACCATCATATACAAAATTTATATTGAAGTCACCACAAATAACTAATTTCTGGTACTTCCTACAAAGTGAATCAAGAACCCTCTCTAGCTTGATGAGAATTGCTCTGATATCCGAGTTGGGGACCTATAAACAACAAGCAATCCAAGAGAGCTGCTCAGATTGTCTCCAAACGAGTTTATGCTCTGTGCTATTCAAGGAGCGTGTAACACTTCCTTAGCGAAAGCCACATATTAATTTATGTTTTACTCCTGACTTTCCTCATTTACTACGAATTGTCACCTTTCTGACAGAAAATCACAAATCCAGTCACATAACAGAGAAGATATTCGGTAGGCCCGTTATTTGATTAGAAGTTGCTTATGAGAAAGAGTGTCAAAGGCCTTCTGGAAATGTATGGAATCAATTTGGCATCCCCTGTTGATAGCTCTCATTACTCTTGAGAATAAACAGCTAGCTGTGTTTCACAAGAACGGTGTACTTCATTATTATGCTAAAAAGGTGTATATCATGCAGGAACAAAACTTTACAACAGATTACCAAGACACATAAAATCTCTTACTGAACTACAAAGCTTTAAAAAGTCTGCGACATCCTACCTTCTGAAAAGCTGCTACTATTCAATCTCACAGAATCTTATGCAAGAAAAAATGTAATTTGTATCTTTAATTGTAGAAATAAGTTATAAATATACAGTATTTCAAAAATTTGTTATTATTAACTGTATAGATCCAATTTGTCATAAAAATTTATAAAATGTACGTTTGTCATTTGAAAATCCAATAGCTAAAAAGGTTTTCTGTCCAATATCCTGTGTACACTATATGTACTTAAAAAGAGATTTGTATGGACAAATAAATAAATAAAAATAACTGCATTATCTGCAAAAAGTCTGATGTTACTACTGATACTGTCCACAAGGTCATTAATATACATCGTGAACAGCAAACGTCCCAATACACTTACTTGGGGCACACCCGAAGTTACTACTACATCTGACAGTGACTCTCTGTCTAGGAAAACATGCCGTGTCCTCACTAGCAAGAAGTCCTCAATCCAGTCACAAATTTCACTCGATACCGCATTTGATTGTACTTTTGATAACAACCATAGATATGGTACAGAATCAAATGCTTTCCAGAAATCAAGAAATACTATACCTACCCGGCTGCCTTGAAGCAAAGCTTTCAGTACGTCGTGTGAGAAAAGTGAGAGAATCGTTTTGCATGATCGATGTTTTCAGAACCCGTGCTGATTGTCGTGGACGATCTTTTTGTTTGAGATATGTAATTATGTTTGAGCTCACTATACGTTCTAATATTCTACAGCTAATCGATATCAAGGACACTGGACGGTAGTTTTGTAGATCACTTCTACTATCCTTCTTGTAAACGGATGTGACCTGTGGCTTTTTCCAATAATTGGGCCCTGTCTTTTCTTCGAGTGATTTACGACACATTATAGTTAGCAGAGGGGCTAACTCAGCCGCAAATTCAATATAGAACTGACAGGGATCCATTGGGCCCTGGAGCTTTGTTCAGGTATAACGATTTCAGCTATTCTCTCAATACCACTGAATCTGATACTTAATTCATTCATCTTTTCTGTGGTATGAGGATTAAATTGGGACGATTCTCCTGTGTTTTCCTTTGTAAAGGAACATTCGAAAATAGCGGTAAGCATTTCAACTTTTGCTGTCCTGCCCTGAGTTTCTGTTCCTGTCTTATTTATGACTGACTGGACGTTAACTTTAGTGCCACTTCCAGTCTGTACATACAACCAGAATTTCTTTGGGTTTTACGAAAGATTATTTGGCAGTATTCTGTTGTAATAGTTATTGAAGGCTTCATGCATTGCTCTCCTGACAGCCCAATATGTTTAATTCAGCATTCTCAGTTTATAGACCTGCGTTTTACACCTATTACGCAGTAGTCTCTGTTTCATTAGATGTTTCTTTACAGTGACTGTATACCATGGAGGATCCCTCCCATTACGAGCTGTTCTAGCAGGTACGTACCCATACAGTGATCGGTCAACTACTCCTTTAAACATGAGGCACAGTTCTTCAACATGCTCCTTTCCTGTGCTAAGACTTTCAAGTTCCATACTGAGATATGTGTGTGGTCTTGTCCACTCGTCACTTACAGGGTGTCTAAAGGATGCTGCTTTTTCGGATAGCTATGCAACAATTCAAGCAAATCACATCAATAGTTTTATTACAATAAAGAAGATAGGCAATACTTAACTTTGAATTTACAAGTGTCGCAAACGATGGGTGACATGCAAACAGTGAATGTCTTTCGCTATTAACAATGTCCACACAAGCAATGGATGTGGATCACGAATAACTGGTATCGTAGCGCTCTCTGCTAGGCCATCTTCTAACTGTCCACTACTGATTCCGGTCTGGTACTGTGCGGCTGAGGCTGGCAGACGCGGCTCTTATACGAGGTTTGTCCGGAAAATACGTATAAAACTTGAATAATGTCTTTATGTTGCAAGTTGAAGTTCTGACACGTCTCAGAGCTCGTGTGGCCCGAGTTGGACCGGAGTTGGCAAAATGGAGCAGGTGGATCCTTCATCACAACAATGCGCCCGCTCACACGTAGCTCGCTGTGCGCGAGTTTTTGGCCCGAAGCTCAATCACCGCGACAGACCACCCGCCTTATTCACCCGATTTAGCCCCGTGTGGATTCTACGTGTTCCCGGAATGCAAAATGGTGCTCCGAGGGCGGCACCTGGGAGATACGGAAGCCATCAAGGCGGAAACGACACGGCAACTGAACAACATCATAACTGAAGACTTTCAGCAATGTTATCAACAGTGGAAACGGCGTTGGCAGAAGTGTATCGCGTCTCAGGGCGAGTACTTTGAATAATACTTTTTATATTGTAATACCTGAATAATTGTAAAATAAAGTTATTATTCAACTTTTATACGTATTTTCCGGACAAACCTCGTATTCTCTTCGTATAGAGGCCGCTCCTGTCGTCGTGCGGTCCTGGTCAGTGGGCTTTGGCTGACGTCGTCTCACAGCCTTCTCTGCTCTTGTGGTTTCACCGGAACAATATGACTCTACTGCACTTTTATCTAGTTTACTAAACATATACAGCGCGGTCAGGAACAGTCTGAAAACTTGTGACTGTTTCAGTTTAGGTTGTGCTGATAAATAATTGCTATTTAGAGGGCCTGATCAGCTAACTTCAACATTAATTATCTCGGGAACAGTGTAACTTACCAAATTTTGTTCATAACAATTATTTCTCAGCACTATATACTCTGCAACATCCTTCCAAGCTTTTCAGACCGTTTCTGACCCCCCCATATATCTTTTTCCTTGTTTTAGTTGTCCTTTGTGCTTTGGTAAGCATTGGTGGCACAACTGCCTTATGGTCGCTGATAAGTTTCGATGTGGACAGCGTCAAAGAAGTCAGGTCTGCTTGTTGTCATTAGATCAAACATTTCCAATATGAGTGGGGTTCGAACTATTTGTTCTAAGTAGTTTTCAGAAAAGACATTTAGTAATTCATGCCAACCACTAACAATACTGTAAAACTCGTTTATGAAGCATCACCTTTCAGTGTCCCACTTCTCCTTATTTTCACTCACATGCTTTGTCTTTCTCTGAAATAACATACAGTTTGCATTATTACCAATTCAGTCAGAACACAGCAACAGAAAATGCTTGGATTGAGAGAGGAAGAGAAGTAGGACGCCACCTCCTCCGCTTGATGATTGCAGGCAGAGCTAGCCGCTGTGGCCGAACGGTTCTAGGCGCTTCAGTCCGGAACCGCGCTGCTGCTACGGTCGCAAGTTCGAATCCTGCCTCGGGGATTGGATGTGTGTTAGGTTAGTTAGGTTTAAGTAGTTCTACGTCTATGGGACTGATGACCTCAGATGTTAAGTCCCATAGTGCTCAGAGACATTTGAACCATTTTTTGATTGCAGGCAGCCCCTCCACGAGCACCGTCATCGTAGCGGTGGTCTGAGGAGGCAACGTGAGTTGAGTGGTGCACAGGCACGCGGCGGAAGAAACTAAAGTGTTGCCAACTGTTTGTTCAATATTCCACAGGATTCGTGAAACAAAGTATCAGTGCTTAATAAAGATTCATTCACGCGATATTGCCAATGCTGCGTTCTGAACTGATGCCGCTCGCAGGAAAAAAATTCTTGATCTATAAAAACGATCCGGCCGCCAGGCAGTTGTTTTTTATACTCTCTCCATGTAAGTTGACACTATGCAGCCTGTCTGCTGTCTCAACGGTTATTAGCGTTCAAAACACTTAACATAAATAAACAACGCTTGTCGAAAGAGCAGAAAGGTCTCTTAAATTCACATTCATATTAAAGTGACAGCACACACACTTCTGGAGTGTCCGTATATGGCACACACGTACATTTTAACTGGCCTCGCAGTAAGTTTCAGAGTTTACAAATGCACACGCCGTGTCAATAGCCAGGTTCATATCTGAGTCTGAGACAGGTTCGGCTACTGCATGTGAACAGGCGACTCGTAAGTTCTCGAAGATCTAAGCTTGTCACACGCTCTTCATTTGTGATAGTGTTTGCGAAAACTGCGCTGCCTGCAAGAACACAGGATTACAGGTCCGAGGATTCACAGTATATGAGCACCCAACCGAGCCCAGGCAGGGGTAACACCACTGCTGCACACATTCTTCTGTTTCATGTTTATTGATCCTCCACAGACGTGAGGAAGTTTTGGTTCGCCGAAACGCTAGCCTGTTTATTCATTTTACAAAAAGTCTATGCACCTTTGCTACTCAAATGATGTCTATAAATAAGATGTGCATCATAACTGTGCATAATGTTTGCATTCTAGTCCCGAGATCTTGACAAAAGTCTTTCCAAGCTTCTCATACTTAATATAGTCAATTAAAATTAGTCGTTTCACAAGCAACTAATCATTGGGGCTCGTGATTATACATTCTGGGTGTTCACAAATTTTTAGATCTAAATAAATTTGAGAGTGTGAAATTAATTGCATCTGTCATACAACAGTTATGCTTATCAACAAGTTTATGCAACTACAGCCAGAGCCAGTCATGACAACAACAGCAATAATAATAGCCGGCCGAAGTGGCCGAGCGCTTCTAGGCGCTACAGTCTGGAACCGAGCGACCGCTACGGTCGCAGGTTCGAATCCTGCCTCAGGCATGGATGTGTGTGATGTCCTTAGGTTAGTTAGGTTTAAGTAGTTCTACGTTCTAGGAGACTGATGACCTCAGAAGTTAAGTCCCATAGTGCTCGGAGCCATTTGAACCAATAATAATTACAATAATAATAATATGCAAAACGTTTCAGAAAAAGTGAACTGTTTTTGTGGAGATTCCTTGTTTTGTACATAATCAAGTACAGTTTAGCGCAAGATCGAAATACTATTTAGGCTTTCTTTACTCCCGTTTCGCATTTTTGTGTAAGGCGTTTTTGATTTTTCGGGCAAGTATAAAACATTCTTAACATATGTATTAGCCCACGAATTAACTTCCGGGACATTCGTACGTTGCTCCTACACAACATCTTTCACTGTTTATACATTTCTTCGTAAAATGTTCGCTTGTAGGAACGCTTATTTGATTTCATCACTTTCTGACTCAACAAATCTGATCTGGGAGGCCTTATTTTCTTTGCGACTAGCTCATCCTGGTAATTGTTTATAACACAGACAGATCCAGCGTAGTTTATGTTAACAGTGCAAAACGAAAGCCGATTCCAGCACAGTAAACAAACAACTCCAACTTCCCGTTTGTGGAAATGATTATATTTAAGTACTAATGTCTGCCAGCAAGGTCACTTGACTAGTATACAAATTTAGAACCATAATGATCGAAAGCACACCGTCGTCGATGCAACATTTAAGTGAATATCAGACAGACCAGTGAGACAGTTTTTCGTGAGTGTTTATATACACAGTGTGGGCCTACAGCACACATAAACCCGACTCACCATAAGATCAACAGACTTCAGAAGCATGAATAAATGCTACAGCCTAAGAAGCGACGATGAAGTGATTTATGGTTCTCAATGTTAAAGTCAAAATTTAATATACGGTAACTCATTCAGAAACCCACAAAATAGGCTTTTCTGTCACTATAACATGTAGTGGCATCCGATCTAATTTTACTATATAGTGAGTGAATTGGCATATCTGAGGAGTTTGCTACCGTCGAGCGGGATTTATACCAAGCGAACTGGGATAAAAGTCTGCTGCAGTGTGCTACCACCTGGTGGCATGGACGTAAACTTTTAGTTGAGTGGTAAGAGCTAACTGTGCACACCGTGAAACGTCACATTGTTTATCAAGTCCGTATAAATTTGGCCCCTAAGGCAATTACGTCACGCCATCAGCGCATCTTCAAAAGCTCTTTAAAACGTGCACAACTGAAAGTGTGCTCACGACCCTGATGTAAAATGTCACGAAGTCTACTGGAGTAACAATGTAACATGGCACGGTAGATTTACTGCCGTGTGTTTCATATTACCACATCTACGTTACATTTAACAGCATTCAAATAAAAATATCCAAAAAATCTGCAAGGTGTCAAAAGTTAGGGTGTTCACGTGCTCTTGTGCTCTTACACAGCAGCCGCCATTGCAACTAACGATCTTCAATTTCAACGGTAAGTAAAAATCGACCATGTTTTCCAAATTTGGAACAAACCAGTAGAGGCTTGCAAGTGGTCCATTCTCTAACAAATGAGAGAATATGAATAAAAGGTTGGGACATGAAGTCTCTTCAGCCCGTACATTACAGACACAAAGAAAAACGACCATAATCAGGAAAATAACAAGGCTTGCGAACGGGAATGCCAACGCGGCAATGCAACAGAAGCTAACGTTAGGGGAGAGTTAGGTTAACTGGGCCACATTTTTTTTTTTAAATTGGTCTGAATCATTTTCTGTACAACTTATTAGTGTTTAATTTTGTGGGAAGCCTAGGATACATGTTTTCTTTGCAGTGTAGTGTTCAAGGACACTGTATTACTTCCAGTTTGTGTGAAATCTGAGGTAATAAACTTCTTCGCAAAATGACCACTTAACCTAACCGGTAAGGTTAACTGGTCCGAGGTGGTATGGTTAACTGGTCCAGGTAGTAAAATCAATAGAAATACAGTAAATACATTTAATTTTGAGTTTTACAATGTTTTAAAGTATATTTCACCAACATTTAGTTTTTATTACATTACATGTCAAATGCACTGATTGAAATTTTAAATATAAGCAGTCTTAACAAAGGCTGTATTCATATAAATCGACATTGAAATAAATCATGTCTTCAAATCTTTGACGGAAGTCTTTAAGGGGCTGGGGTAGTTTCATAATAATGTCTGCAGTGGCAACAAATGCATTTCCATCTGTTATGGAAAATCTGTTAGACGGTTTGTGCCGCTTATAGAAAATCACTTCAGCCCCAGAACTAAGAGATTTTTTCACAACAGCGTAGTAATTGCTACCTAAGACTTTTTTAATTCCATGGACTTTAACAATTCAGAAGTCACCAGCTTTAATTTCTGAAATATCCTCATCTGCTTCAATGTCATCATCCCATGAACAATAGGATTCTTCTATAACCAAGTGAGTGCTGTCTTCTGATGATGAATCTGGTTCTTGTGGAGTAGGTTTCTTTTTTTTATTCTTTTTATTCTTCTTTTCATGTCTGGCAGAGGCTTCTCCTTCCAGGCGAGCCTTCACTGGTGAACTTGTAAGAATAAGAGATTCTCCTTTCTTTCGGCCACGATTATCTCTCTTTTCAGGGACCACACTTTGGAAATGGAAGCAAGGCTGCTGGAGCCACAAACAGTTCTGCTTTGAATTCTTGTTCATGAGGACAATGAGCAATGAGATTATCAGCAAAAGTTGAAGGAACTCGATGAGAAGCAGATTCAGGAGGAGGTGGAGGAACTGAACCTCGAACTGTACTAGGAACATTACTTTCTAAACAACTTCATTCTCAATTGGCTCAAATGGTCGGTCTGTCACAGATGAACACAAAAAATCTGCGTCACTAAATGTTTCATCATTGAAAGACATCATTCCTGTAGCTTTGAAACGTTTGCTGATATTAGACGGAGTGAAAGCAGGTGGAAATGCTTCACCTACTAGTCCTGCTACATCGTAGATACGCAGTGTCTGACCAGGATGATTTAGTAGCCCTCTGTCACAAGCTTTGTTGTAAAAGGACTTGAAAGGCCCAAAAACGGCAACATCCAGAGGCTGCAGCTTATGACTGCAGTGTTGTGGTATTGTTAACAAAACTACGCCATTTTCTTTGGCAAATGTTATTGCCCCATGGACATGTGGCTCTCATGATTGTCAATGAAAAGAAGTTTTGGCTTTTCTTTGCTTGGTCGTTCTTGTTTGACAAAATGTGGCAATGCGTCCATAAATATGTCCCCAGTCATCCATCCTGAGGTGTGAGCCGCCCCTGCACTTCCAGGTGGTGCATTGTGGAGCATGTGATCATGAAAATGGACACGTGGAAACACAAAAAATGGAGGAACAGCTTTTCCAGTGCTCCCAATTTTTCCAAACATGGTTACAAGCGTGCCTCTCTCTGCAGAAGTTATCTTCCCCACTTGCTTCTGGCCACATGGAGACACTACCTTTCCAGGCTTTGTACTGTTTGTGAGGCCAGTCTCATCAAGGTTGTAGACGTCTTCTGGACCAAATTTGAAGTTTCTATTAGCTTCCTTCAAATTGGTATAAAATTTACCAACATTTGACTTATTGAAACTAGTAGCACGAGTCAGACTAGTTGCTTCAGGTTGTCTAAGAGAGCAGATAAAAGAACGAAGCCACTCCTTCCCAGCCTTATTTTGTTGTTGCCAGTTTGCGAGAAGTTCCTTCTTGTTATCTGCAGCAAATTCATATGCTACCTTCCTTGTATCTGTGAATGATAGACCGTAATGCATACCAGCAATTTGTTTCAAGTAGGAACACAAAGAAAGCTCCTCTGCTGATGTAAACAACCTTTTGTGCTCATTTGATGGTCTGAAGTTCACTTCACGGTCATCGGCAGATTTTCAGACCTAACGTTTCAGCGTTGTTCGAGGAATCTGAAACCAATTAGATGCTGCACGAATACCAGTTCCTTCTTTGATGGATGTCACTGCTAGTTTAAGATCTTCAGCTGAATACGACCGGTGGTTAGATGTACGAATACGAACTTGTGGCATCTGAAAGAAAAACTTATACCTCAGCTAAAACAGGTCTTAAGCACAGTTCATCACTGTTCTAACTAAATATTACGTGAAATATTTTGACATTAAAAGCTGTGTAAGTTACAAAAGTAAATAGTTATGTTGGGGTTAACTGGACCAGTCCACATAACCTAACTGCCTTGATGTCCAGTTAACCTAACCACACATTTTTCTTTTAATGTCGCTAAAACAACTACTAAACTAACATTAGTCAGAAACAGAACCATCTTCTGTAAAGGGTAAACACTTACAATTGCTATGGTGTATTTGACTTCTCCAAAACTATTCCTGAAGTCACAAATAAACAACAAACAATATGAGCCAGAAAAAATTGTGGGATCTCAGAAACAAAGCTAGCCACACAAAACAGTTGTTTATTGCTTTTCAACTGTTACTGGTAGCTGAAGATCTTTGACCTGAGTAGTTACTTGAGCCATCTGCTGGAAGACACAGAAAACAGATTCTGATACAATTTACAAGCAAGGACCAGTTGACCTGACCTGTCCAGTTAACCTAACTGTCCCCTACATGATGCACTTTAAAAATTTACCCAGTAACTCAATTTCTGCATCACGCTCAGCTGATAGACAAAATATACGTACGTACAAAACATTAATACAAATGCACTTGAAGAAACATGTCATACAACCCATTAAAGTAAACCCAAAAATCACAAAACGAAAATTTGGTTTACTATTAGCTAGTAAAGATTACTTCGACTGAAGTGTTTAATTAATCAATCTTAAAATTACTATATACAGTCTGTTTATAGAGATTCATATCTCAAAGAAAATTGAAGAATAGTGCCAACGCTATGTCCACGTAGTGACTGGTCATGAACGTTCTTATGGGACGTGCTTCAAGTACAAAATGTCGTCCTCGTATAGGAAATTGCACTGAAATAAACAGAGAATCCACATCCTTAATCACTAAATTTCAGATTACTACTTACATTACGTAAAATAATCTACTTTACAAATGACAAGATAAAACTATTAGGTCACAGTCATTCACGATATTAAAGTTCGTAGAGCAGGACGCACTAACTAGTGTGTAGAGGGCAAATCCTCAAAACATGAATCATAATTCTAGTACCCGATAGATTATCATGAAGTCTGGTATCGTTTAAACGAATAATTTATGGTTTTGCACAAGCCCCATTTACATTCCGTACGTTTGATAAAAAAATTCTCTCAATCATCAAGGATTATTTTACAAGATGTTAAGCGCTCTTGCATATTTACATTGGCATATACTTAGAAAGTTCATTGAAGAATACATCGTAAATAAAACAAAAACAGACATAGCTACATACAATAATAAAAGAAATCTGTGCTATATAAATTTTCCCAGATCTCTGTGACTTTACACGAATTCGGACAAGAGAAAATCTGCATAGTGGGGAATTTTCACAATGCGGCACAGGCCATTATACAATAACTGCCACTTCTGGCCTAAGTAGCACCATTTCGTCTAGGCCAAATGACTGCGTTCGGCCAAGCTTTCTATCACACGCTCTCTTTCGTGTCACAGTGCTGGCATCCAAAGGCAGGAACGCTTGGCGTGTTCTTTTTTCCCACGAGATGTCACTTCTCGGGGCGAGTGGTAGTGGAACAACCTAATCATTTCTCTCTGCTTTGTTTAACACAACCTCGTTTAGTGTGTGCCCTGTAGAAAGACGTCGAAGATAATTCACAATTTCTTCAACTGTACAATTACTTTTCGTATGGAAACGTGAAACTTATATCCGCTTTCTGTTATGCACACGAGGAAGTGAGCAACAAACTCGCCCGGTAAAATTCGAAGCATTATCGGACAATATTGCATCCGACTTTCCAAAGCGAGGGAAGAAGTCATTCTTCAACCTTTTGAGTACGGGTCCTTCGTGACATATAATAGGACATGTTCTAAGAATAAATCCTGTATTGGAACAAGATTTTTCACAACTCCCCTTCCTTGAGAGTATGTTTCAGCTATGTCAGTGGACGAGATTTCTCTAGGTTTAGTCGTCAGAGTCGGATGCAAAGGAATTTCACCAGGCAGGTTCATGGGTTTAGTTTTCTGACAGACAATGCACGTTCTCAACAAATGACGCACGCACCGGTGCAGATTCGGCAAGCAGCAATAGGTGACAACTTTCCACTTATATTTTTCAGTTCCACAATGTCCCTGGGCCATGTGCGTTTTCCAGATCAAGTAATCCTCGTACGCTCAAGGTACACACACGCATATTAACTCATTGTCAGTATTGCTCCATTGTCAGTATTAAGCAAACTATAATACTGGCTCAGCTTGTGATTTGGTTGAAGCACCAGAACACAGTTAACCTTAGACTACTTAGGACCTGCATCCTGTAATTCTTGCATGTTCTTACACATTTCCAGATAATAATATCGGTGAACAGGGTCCTTCATTAACAACACTTTGTAATCCGTCACCTGTTCCATAAGTTTACTAAGCTCAGGCAGACCGTAGGGTAACATGGCGACATTATTTTCACTTCCTTTGATATAGAGAATTTCGAAGTCACAACCTTACAGAAACAACAACCATCATGCTAATCTCTGGTGGAGCAGCAGGCAAGTTAAAAGTAGACCTAAGGTTAAAGCTTTGCGGTCGCAGAAAACTTTGACGTGCCACTGCAGACCGAATAATTAAATTTCTTAAATGTCCACACTATATAGCGAGGGCCACCAGCTCCGTCATCCTGTATGACTTCTCACATGCTGTCAAAACTCTGCTAGCGAAACTAATGTCAAGAACTACAGTTCCGCCATCAATCTATACTATCTAAAACAAACAGGATCCGAGTCCTGTATATGACACATCTGAGACGATACAAAAATCCCCTTCCATATCACAATCGTGCAACGTCTCTGCATGAACAAGCGCATTTTTAATTCTGTCAAAAGTTCTCTGACGTTGGGGAGACCAGAACCAAGGAGCAGTTGATGTGCAATCTTTAAAAGTTGACCTGACATGAACCATCTAAAAAATGACGTCATGCCCAAAATACTTTCAATTGTTTTCTGGTTGTTGGTAGCGGAGATTAGGCTATTGGTTGTAACTTATCCGGAGAATTTGATATGTCCTAAAAACCTGATAAGTTAATTACCAGATTTCGACTTACAGAAATTATCGGTCACTCCTGAAACTGAATACCGTTGTAAAACTTGCCCCAATAGTTATATGTGTTCTTCCCAGTAAGGCATGGCTACTAACAGATCGTCAACAGAGACTGTAATTTTGTCCAACAAACTCGGTCCGAGATCAGCGTCCAAGACTGTAATAAACACGCCAGAACGAAGGGATTCAGGCCGAATGGAAGTGCGTTAAACTGACACGACCGTGTGAAGACAAAACCAGTGTACTTTATATAATTAAATTCTTTTACAACTGAATCTCCCAGTGCGATTATCGGAGATCGAGTGTCATTAGGAATTTCATTCCAGAAAATTTTTTAATAACTCTTCGAGAACTTCAGGATGGGTTGTGACAAGCACAATAATTTTGTTTATGCTCCTGCGTCCAGGATTAAACGCCCACCACCTTCTGACTCTACTATAGATAAAAATAAAGTACAATAGGGAGAAAACGAGGTCAGTAATGTCCCTCTCGAGCATCCTGCGTATTTTCTATTTCACCACTACCCTTCCAGCCCACGGGATGGCCTGATTACAGTTTGTAACGTCCCCTTAGAAAAATTATAAATGACTGTGTTAGTAAACTTCTACGTTATTTGATTTTCAAACAGATGCCCAAAACTGAACGTACTCAGACATTTCACTCTTTACTTACTCTGATTATCACTAAACTGACACACAATATTTTTAGCGCGATGCAATCTGACTTTCAATAATCCCTTCAAAAGAATGGCCTTCACTGACAATAACCTATACCTTTCATGAATCTCTTACCTCACAAAAATCGTCGATATTCTAACTACTGCAATACAGCGAGAGCCAACACTGCCAGCTAAATACAAGATTCTAACTACTGATGGGCATAATTAGCAAATAAAAGATTTTGGTAGAGAACAAACAATGTATTTATGTTAATAGCGTTCAAAAGTAATATATATATATATATATATATATATATATATATATAATTTTGGGACATCCAATTTAAAAAAACGCCTTTTTCTGACGGACACACATCCAGATCGTCCGCTCAAAACTCTGGCATCTCTCTCCCCACAGCCACCACTGCTGGCGGCTCACCTCCAACTAGACTTGGCCACTGTTTCTATGTTTCGATACAGTGTATCGATACGTGAAACTGGTTCAGTGTTTCGGAACGACTGTGGTTCACTGTTACGAAACAGTGGTGTTTCATTCCGCCCCTGTCTCGGATAACCGGACCAGATTCGATCTCGAGCCAGACACATAAACTGTATCGTTGTTTCAAAATAAGGCTGTTTCAGTCCACCTGTGCTTGGAAGAGACTAATTGTATCGAAACAGTGACGTTTTATTCCGCTCTGTGTCGGACGAGTTCGGGCTCGGCACAGGTACCGAAACAAAACAGACCACTTCGTGAAACACTTTCAAGAGTGTCGAAATCTTTTTGACAAGTAATAGCATGAAGCTTAAGATATCTGAAAATAAAGTTTCGTTTCTATCTGACTGTCCTATTCCGAAATGGTTGAACATCTGCTTCATAAACAGTAACCAAACTATAAAACAACGCATACTATTCACATTCAAAATAATAAATATGTGACAATCACTTAGTTAAATTCCACTTTTTTTTATAACATACGCTTCTCTGTTCATGTACAGTAATCATATTAAGAAACGCAAGTAAGCCTGCAACATTTTGAATAAAAAAAAGGGGTAGAGTGACAGTTATTAGACATATACATAAATTTGATGTAGGTATAATTGCAAGCAATCTGTTTGACATATCACTGATAGTGTAATGGTGAGGGCTGGGAAACATGGTGAATTTATAGTAACCGTTCGAAACACCTTCAAAAACAAAACAAAATTCTGTTATATTTTGTTATTTATTCGAATTATTTGGCATTATTTGTGAGTCTATAGTCACTGTGCCTATTATCCACAATGATGCCCTTTGTGTGCATGGAAATTAGCAGGATGGGTATATTACCCATACTAAACGAATGTGGGAATCCTAGTAGCATATCCGTTGTTTCTGCAGTTTGCCCCCACCACCAGTTCCGTTCGTGGTGGTTCTTCTGGCTTCAGCTATGTCTGTCCTCAGCCAATTGAAAAGTATGAAAGTCACACGACACAAAAGCAGCGCATTTGCTGCAGGAAATACGAAACTGCCAAGACGCGTAAGTGATAGTTTCATACTTTCTGCGATATGATTAGCGCTCTCGCACCTCATTTGTGTTTATATGGACACACTTATACAGTAGACATTCAAGTCAGTTGTACACATCAAAAGTAACATTGGCAATTACTGCACAAACAGCTCTGTCCATGACCGTGCAACAAGAGATAGACTCAACTTACATTTACCAAGAAAAAATAAACATAAAACTCAAAACAGCATTTTCTACCAAGGAATAAAACTGTACAATAAATTACCAAAAGAGATTAAAGAAATTTCAAAAATACACTTATTTAAGAAGGCAGCTAAAAAGTACCTGTTATGCAATACATTTTATACATTGAAGGATTACTTAGATAAAGCAGAGTAGGGGTTTGATAAAAAAATGTTATACAAACAAATAATAATAATAATGATGATTATAAAACATCCAATATTCCACATAACACCTTCACTTTATTATTTTTCTTCTTTTTTCCTTTCTAGAGACACTCTCCCCTCAAGCTATGCATAGCACAATACTAACACCTCTTCCTCTTTCTGAGCTCAACATCTCACTCATTATGAAGGGATGCTGACTCAGTTTTTCAGGACAGCAAATGGGAACTTGCAGTACAGAAAATGGCCCAAGGATCACCTGTGTGTGTGTGTGTGTGTGTGTGTGTGTGTGTGTGTGTGTGTGTGTGTGTATGTAGTGAGTGAAGTGTTATGAAACAATGTGTGTATAGTGTCTGCAGTGACTGATAGTGAAATATGAGTGAATAGTGTGGCATTACATTATTTAATGAGTTATTTGTAAATAAATTATTGTATACCAGGAGTAAAATCTAATGATTGTCTCTAACTAGAAGTCTGTAAATATATGTGTATACGAATTAGCTTATTGTAAATTGATCTAAGCTTGTAAATACTTTGACATGTCCTATATCCTTGTAAAAAGAGATCTACGGATGAATAAAACTACTACTACTACTACAAGATGATAAATTGTGTAGGTTCATTAGATTACAACACACAAACTGTTTCACTGTTTCGAAACAGCGTATCGAAACATTACATTGTACTGCTTCATTTGTTTCGAAATAGTTACGTGTTTTGGTTCGCACATCTCTACCTCCAACTGAACAACGCTATGCGCTGTTCACATCCAACTGCCCAACACTACAATAGCGAATATTCCAGCAATGCCAACTAGCCACAGACTGCACACAGCACAGTCAGTGATTTTCATACAGAGCGATGCGTGGCGTTACCAACATAAAAACCTAAACAGCCTACTTACAAGTTCAGTGTCGTAGGAAGCAACATTGATGTGATAAACGTATCCTTTCGCAATGCCAGGTTTCTTAGGCCTGGGATCATTCTTTTGCTGTTCATCAAGGCACTCAGATTCCTGAGCCTTGGCGCTAATTTTGTTTATATAGGGTAGATCATCATTCATATATACTGATAATGGTTCTAAATCACAAATGGAAAAATGACTGTCTGCCTCCAGCACATTTACACCAACTAAAAGAGGGGCAGTTGAAAAGTCCGTGCAAAAATATAAACTACTTACATGTTTGGGGTGAACCTTTTTTATTTCTCGACATAGTCTCCTTTTAGACTTATACACTTCGTCTAACGCTGTTCTAATTTGTTGATCCCTTCCGAATAATAGGAATTGTCCAAATCTACAAAATAGCTAGTAATTGCTGCAATCACCTCCTCGTTTGAATAAAATCTTTGTCTCACTAGACAAATAATAGTCCGAGGCAGCCAAGTCTGGAGAATAGGGGGGGGGGGGGGGGGGAGGAAGTGAGACGAGTTTCTATCCTATTTCCAATAATTTTACGACCACAACTGCTGAGGTGTGTGCTGGTGTATTGTCGTGATGGAAAAGGACTTTTTTGCGGTCCAATCGCCGTCGTTTTTCTTGCAGTTCGGTTTTCAAACGCTCCAATAACGATGAATAATATGCACCTGTAATAGTTTCATCCTTTTCCAGATAGTCGATGAGGATTATCTCTTGCAAATCCCAAAAGACAATCGCCATAACCTTTCCGGCCGAAAGAACAGTCTTCGCCTTTTTTGGTGCAGATTCTCCCTTGGTAACCCATTGTTTAGATTGTTGTTTGGTCTCAGGAGTATAGTAACGTATCCATGTTTCATCCACAGTGACGAAACAACGCTTAAAGTCTTGCAGATTCTTCCTGAACAGAAGCAAACCATCTTTGCAACACTTCGCACGACTCCATTTTTGGTCAAGCGTGAGCAGTCGCTGAACCCATCTTGCGGATAGCTTTCTCATGTCCAAATGTTTATGCAAAATATTATGTACCCGTTCATTCGAGATGCCCACAGCCACAGCACTAGCAATTTCACACACCTTAACTCTTCTGTCATCCATCACCATATCATGGATTTTACCAATGGTTTCTGCAGTTGTAACCTCCACAGAGCGTCAAGAACGTTCAGCAGCACTTGTGCCCATATGGCCACTCCGAAAATTTTGAAACCACTTATAAACTGTTCTGATCGAAAGTGTATAGTCACCGTGGGTCTAGTTTAGCAGGGGATACAACCCGTCGGCTTTGACCAATTACGTCAGAATTGGCCAGAGATCATGTATTATAAAGCTGAAAGAGCTGAGAAGAATAGTCAGAAACAAAGGGATGCAAGAGAGAAAAACTGTACTTCACATATATAAGGGCCAGTAGTGTTTTCACATTAATGATATCGTGTGTTTGTATCTTAGCATTTCTCCGCAAAATACAATGGAAAGAAATGAATGAGATATATTACTAGCAAAGAATACATCACGTTACATGTATGTCAGTTGTATCTCGAAACTCTTTCGAACTGTATTGCTTAAGTGTAGTATGGGATACAAGTTCAGTGTACGTCGATTTCTTAGTTTCAACTAGATTTGCTGTCCTGTTGTTCACTTGGACTATGCATCCCCTGCTTCACTAAACCGTAAATGAAACACCGAATACAAATTAAAAGCTCATTCCAAGTGTGTTGCTTAAGTACAGTACGGAATACGAGTTTGTCGTAAGTCGATTTCTTCGTTCTCACTAGCATTACTGTCCTGTTCTTCACGTGAACGGTGTATCCTCCGCTTCAGTAAACCCTAAGTGGAACACGAGATACAAATTGTAGATGTGTTGTTTATTTCGTGTCCGCTAACAGTCTTTTCTTACGTACATATCAGTACTACTGGTGACAGAAGGACCTACGTATGTAATATATGTATGCCAGACTTCCGTTGACCTCTATATATGTAGACTGGTAACGAAAAGGTGGAAATGGACGTACGTTACATTTGCAACCTTTACCTCAATTGAAGTACACGGACACAAGAAGTCGACACACTACTTTAGTTGTGTCGGGGGTTTCGCCTGTAATATAGCAAGTACACATTCGAAAATGTCGTACTGATGCTAGTGCTGGGAAACGAAAGAAGATCGACAGCTGAGAAATTTCTATTATGTACTTCACAACACGAAAATACACATATTGGTGGAATAAAACATTGAAATATGTCAAAATAGTGAATTCAAGTGAACGAAGCAAATGCAAAAGTGAACTTACCGCACGGAAACATCGAGGAATAACCGAAGCTCGACTAGGCAGACAGTAACGAAAATTACATACTCACAAAGAGAAAAATTCATTCCTATAAACGAAAATAAGACACTAAAAATTGTTCTACAATAACAAACTAATACTCCAAATTACCTCAATATCATTACGAATAATTATTTTAGTGTACAATGATAGCGCTTATCCGGAACACAGAACTTCTTTATTATCTATGCCTCTAAATGAAGACATTGCTATCTATGACTAATGTATGACGTCATTGATCAAAGCCAACGGGTTGCATCCTCTGCTTCACTAGACCCGTCACCGTAATGTTTATCAAGCTTCTCTTTAGTTCAAACGGTTCAAATGTCTCTGAGCACTATGGGACTTAACATCAGTGGTCATCAGTCCCCTAGAACTTAGAACTACTTAAACCTAACTAACCTAAGGATATCACACACATCCATACCCGAGGCAGGATTCGAACCTGCGACTGTAGCAGTCGCGCCTCTCTTTAGTCTCCTGAGGCGTTTTGCCTTTCATAAAATAATGTTTAATTACGATACGACATTCTTTTTCGTCCATTTTTGACGATCACTCGACTTCATTGATTCACACGGATGCCAAACACGAAGAAATAGACCAATATGGCTGAAACTTGGTGTGCGTTCTTTCCAAAGATGCTACTAACTAAACATGAACTCGATACGCGCCGGTGGTGCCATCTCTCGGACTTGGCACGGACTTTTCAAACGCCCGTCGTAATTAAATTTTCCATGAAACATTTATTCAGCTTCTATGATTATCGTAGATAAAGCTGACACTTAAACGCCTCGGGAAAAATTTAATTATAAAATCTATAAGATCGCCTGTGGTACAGGACTACCCCATTACGTCCAACGCTGTGGTGTTATTCCAGTGCCGGAGAGCCCATTCAATAGCGACATTTTAGGGGGAAAATAAACTGAAGATATGAATTGAAGGGTGTGTTGGTGTGGGTACTCGTCTTAGGTAGTTCGTGCAGCATCAACGTCTGCAGTGCTGCGGTGGTGTTATGTTAAGCATTTCGGCCTACTACACAAGAACACGCGGGCTCTAGTCCCAGCCGTGACACTAATTTTAATTCATTTCTTCAGCCTCCATCATTGTCGTTACACCAACTAGTTTAACTGACAGGTCCTGACGTTCCTTGGTACGAATCAACTTTTTCATTCTACCCAGTTCCATCAAGAAGTAGGGCGCATGTTCCGTGCTGGAGGCTGACAGACGCATTCCTCCGTCTTAGGAACTCCATGCACACCAAGCAAAGCCGTGACACTAATTTTAATTCATTTCTTCAGCCTCCATCATTGTCGCTACACCAACTAGTTTAACTGACAGGTCCTGACGTTCCTTGGTACGAATCAACTTTTTAATTCTACCCAGTTCCATCAAGAAGTAGGGCGCATGTTCCGTGCTGGAGGCTGACAGACGCATTCCTCCGTCTTAGGAACTCCATGCACACCAAGCAAGGTACGGTTAGACCATTAACCACTAAAAACGTGCACTCATCGTGTGGGATCTTGCCATTCGTTGCTAATAGGGTGCCTAAGGGATCCTGCCTTCCGGGAATGATATACAACAATTCAAATAACATTGGTAGTTCTATTTCTAGAAAGCAAACTGACAATACTTCACTTTGATTATAGCAAATGTCGCTAGCGAGAGGCCACATGAAAACAGTAAAGTTCTTGCTGTACACAAAGTAAACACTTGGTACGGATAACGACAATCTAATAGCGTAGCACACATGTCCGTTGGAGACTGGGCCGATCTGAGCGGCCGAGGCTGGCAGGAGCGGCGCTTATCTCTTTATTTGGCAGTGTTGCTGTCAAGCAACATCAAATTTACATTGGCCTTATGGGACAACAAACACTTCCCAGTGCCTTTTACTGGCATTGTTGCCTCCAGGCAACGTTCCTTTACACACTGCGAATGCCAGTTGTTGTAATAGTTCAAGGTTTTCCATACGAGATGGCAGTTTGTTCAGTGGTGTTACAAAGATCTCCTCGTGTGAGCAACAGGGTGTCTTATTTTGGTTCTGAAAGAGTGAATTTCAATAAATTGGCTGTAATCTTAGCAGATTATCTTCAAGAAATACCCAGAGGTGAGTTTACAGCAGAAATATTTCAATATAATATTGTTTTGAATAACGTAAATAGTATAAAACTTTTATGTTGCCTGTGAGCAACATTGCCCATAGTTGGGATATGTGCTATTAGTCTATTACATATGGTTACAGCGGATATTCAAAACAATAAAATCGTGACACTTGCAAGCTCATTTTGTGGTGTCCAACCACTCTCAACAGTAAAATGATGGGAAAGCAATGAAAAAAGAAGAACTGATGAGCCCTGTCCCAGTATTGTACGTCAGTACAACAAGCATATGGGAGGAGTTGATCTTGCTGGTATGCTGATAGAGCTCTACAGAGTAGCAATGAAAACTCGGTGTTGGTACATGTTTGGTTTTATGCTAGATCTGAGTGGTATTTCGAAGAGAATCTCTGGACAAGAAGACCTCACTGAAGTCATTCAGGGCAGATATTGCCAATGGTTTGATGTTTTCAGGGAAATGGAAAGTAGGAAGGCCCTCAGTAGACATAACACCACTACAAAAGAAGAGAAGGAAGCCAAGAGCTCCGACTATTACACAAGATGTCCGATTTGATAATATGGAGCATTGGCCTGTATATGGTCCCAAAGGTCGTTGTCGTTATTGTCCATCTGGATTTTCTACAGTCATGTGTTCAAAATGCAATCTAGTATTGTGCTTCGTTCCAAAGAGGAACTGTTTCCAAAAATTCCATTGCAAGAAGAACTAGAAGGGAAAATGAAACAGTTCTATTACACAGCAGGAATGCATAAATGTGTTTATAAATTAAATTATTCACGTACAGGAAACCTTTTGCTTCAGATTATTGGCAAACACGTTTTTCTGTAATATGTATAAATGTGGTCTACTGCTGACAATGTTGCTTGTAAGCAACATTTCACAATTTTCATAATTTTTGTCAAAAATTTCTAAAACTGACTGAATTGTATTTCTTTAGGTATAATAAATGAATATCAGCACTGAAAAAAAAATTTGTTTTTATTTTCACCATTTGACAAATAAAGGGGGCGGTCCTGGCACGGCACGGTCCAGTTCTGCGCACCATGACCGACGTTTCCTCACTGCCTTCTCTGGTCTTACGTTCGTCGTCTTCGTCCCAGCGCTTGTGGTTACGCCAGAACACATCGGCTCTGTCCTCAAATTCAGTTAAAACCGGTACGTGCTTCTCTGCTCTACTCTTTTGCTCCCGACACAACACAGTTTTGTACCAGTAACGTCGGAACCCTTGTTTTCTCTGAGATTCTTTTCAGGGACTGTGTGGCCACCACACTCATACCACAGTCTAACCGCGACACTTCGCCTCTATTTTGTTGCCTACCGCGCCAGCAGCGCCACAAGCGGCGAGTAACTTAAACTGTGAGTTCAGCGCCATCGTGAAAGCGAATAGTGGTTGTTTATTTTGATTTCGACTGGTTTTTACAAGCGGGAGCGTTTGTAGCGCAATAAATTGCAGTAACAACAGGAAGAAGACACCACTGCTGTTTTTTTAGGTTTCCTAAGGATACTGAGAGGTATAAACCATCATTTTACTAAACTGTATCGTCAAGATTTACTTGCAAACTACTTGTGTTTCAATGATTAATGTTTCGTTTTAGGAGCAGTAAATGGCTAGTTAATAGCGGACGAGAAGACCTTATGAAAAAAGACCCAGTTTACCTGCATAATGATATTAGGTTTTGTTCGCTACATTTCGAACAAAACCAGTTCATTAACGCAGGCAATAATAAACTCATGTGGAATGCACTATCCACACTGTTTGACATCCCAAATAACACACCTCAACTGACGATGAAGAGGAAACTGCGACAAAGATTCGACACTCCATCTGAAGCTGTAAAACAGTCCTATGACACAGAAGCGGCCAGTACAGCTCTCCATTTATCAGTGCTAGATTCGTGTGAATCGTCAACACAGACCTGCTTTGACAATGAAGTGGTTAGATTAAGTGCAGTTAATAAGATAAAAATGAAGGTCGTACTTGCGGCAACAGGCGACAATGACAAACACAGTTTGGTATCAACGAGGTAAGCTGCAGTTCTATCCAACGTCACAAATGTTTCTTCACGAATGTGCTGTAGCTTACCACTCAATTCATGTTTTTGTCCATACTTGCGCTTATTTTACAATCATTTTTAGAAACATATGTGCCTTCTGATACCACACAAACCATTTGAGGCAAGAAAATAACACAAATATTTCGTAAATTACGTAAGAAATGGATGCGAAACAAACATTATACATACGACGCGTCTGACGTTCATGTTACTCGCCGCTTGGAGTGCTAGTGTCGCTCCACCTATCAAACGGTAACAACTTTTACAGCAGTGAGTGTCGCGACTGCTATGTTAGACTGTGCTCATACTAGCACCAGTGTCAGTCACTATGGTGATCGTAATGCCTCGACAACACCATGTGCCGCCGCTTGTTCCTTATCTACCCAAATTTCATTGCATGATATCGGATCACTGCAACGTTCGCCACGAATATATTGTCTATCATTTTAACGTAGTATGTTCATCGGTTCAGTAGAACTGTTGCCCTCGTTAATTCCCGAGGCCACAGTCAGGGAGCGCGACAGACCGCTGACACTATAGCTCCCTACTTAGCACTCATATACAACCGCTCGCTCACCGATAGATCTGTACCTACAGATTGGAAAATTGCGCAGGTCGCACCAGTGTTCAAGAAGGGTAGTAGGAGTAATCCATTTAACTACAGACCTATATCATTGATGTCGGTTTGCAGTAGGGTTTTGGAGCATATACTGTATTCAAACATTATGAATCACCTCGAAGGGAACGATCTATTGACACGTAATCAGCATGGCATCAGAAAACATCGCTCTTGCGCAACGCAGCTAGCTCTTTATTCGCACGAAGTAATGGCCGCTATCGACAGGGGATCTCAAGTTGATTCCGTATTTCTAGATTTCCGGAAAGCTTTTGACACCGTTCCTCATAAGCGACTTCTAATCAAGCTGCGGAGCTATGGGGTATCGTCTCAGTTGTGCGACTGGATTCGTGATTTCCTGTCAGGAAGGTCGCAGTTCGTAGTAATAGACGGCAAATCATCGAGTAAAACTGAAGTGATATCAGGTGTTCCCCAGGGAAGCGTCCTGGGACCTCTATTGTTCCTGATCTATATAAATGACCTGGGTGACAATCTGAGCAGTTCTCTTAGACTGTTCGCAGATGATGCTGTAATTTACCGTCTAGTAAGGTCATCTGAAGACCAGTATCAGTTGCAAAGCGATTTAGAAAAGATTGCTGTATGGTGTGTCAGGTGGCAGTTGACGCTAAATAACGAAAAGTGTGAGATGATCCACATGAGTTCCAAAAGAAATCCGTTGGAATTCGATTACTCGATAAATAGTACAATTCTCAAGGCTGTCAATTCAACTAAGTACCTGGGTGTTAAAATTACGAACAACTTCAGTTGGAAGGACCACATAGATAATATTGTCGGGAAAGCGAGCCAAAGGTTGCGTTTCATTGGCAGGACACTTAGAAGATGCAACAAGTCCACTAAAGAGACAGCTTACACTACACTCGTTCGTCCTCTGTTAGAATATTGCTGCGCGGTGTGGGATCCTTACCAGGGGGGATTGACGGAGGACATCGAAAGGGTGCAAAAAAGGGCAGCTCGTTTTGTATTATCACGTTATAGGGGAGAGAGTGTGGCAGATATGATACACGAGTTGGGATGGAAGTCATTACAGCATAGACGTTTTTCGTCGCGGCGAGACCATTTTACGAAATTTCAGTCACCAACTTTCTCTTCCGAATGCGAAAATATTTTGTTGAGCCCAACCTACATAGGTAGGAATGATCATCAAAATAAAATAAGAGAAATCAGAGCTCGAACAGAAAGGTTTAGGTGTTCGTTTTTCCCGCTCGCTGTTCGGGAGTGGAATAGTAGAGAGATAGTATGATTGTGGTTCGATGAACCCTCTGCCAAGCACTTAAATGTGAATTGCAGAGTAGTCATGTAGATGTAGATGTAGATGTAGTTTGACGTATTGTAAGACTGTTGAGATCGCTCATCCATGCACTCCGCTATCTGTGTTGTCTCATTCCGCTGAGAGTGCGACCATACCGTCAATAGTCTCGGATCGGAAACACCGATTCCAGCCGTTGTCCCCGTCCAGAGGTTTATTCAGCTGTGGACAATTCTGTCACATTTGGTTATTATCGTGTTTAAAACTGTTGCTGCACCCAAAGGTTTCAATGGAGAATCTGCGTACAGACTCTTAAGGTCCAGTATGTTGCGATAACGCTGCATTATTTTGACTAACCCCCGCAGAATTATCAGACAAAAACACCGGCAGAAATTTCGCCAACGCTCTGGTGGGCGGTTTGCGGATTTAAATCACCTCAGGGTATGACCATGCGGTGCATTTGACCTGCGGTTGTCGCGCGGTGGCGCTGGCAGCAGTCCACATACGCAGCGGTGCGTTGGTGCATATCAGAGTACGGTGCAGCGAGTAAGTGTGCAGTCGTTTACAGACGTGCTAATGGTGACTGTGTGTTGAAACTGGCTCAAAGAACACATATTGATGGCGTTATGAAGGGTAGAACACTAGGGCGACTGGAGTCTGGTCAAATACAGCAGGTCGTAGCATGGGCCCTCCGTGTGCCACTAAGTGTGATGTCAAGAATATGGCAATGATTCCAGCAGACAGGAAACGTGTACAGGCACTACAGAACGGGACGCCCACAGTGTACAACACCACAAGAAGACCGATATCTCACCATCAGGGCCCATAGACGGTTACAGAGTACTGCAGGTAGCCTTGCTTGGAACCTTGCCGCAGCCACTGGAACAGTTGTCTCCAGCAGTCGACAGACGACTGAACAGACATGGTTTATTCGCCCGGAGACCCCTGGTCACAGGAGAGCCCATAAAACCAGGTGTCAAGAACACAGTACATGGTCACTGGAAGAGTGATCCCAGGTTAAGTTCACGGACGAGTCCAGGTATAATCTGAACAGTGATTCTCGGCGGCTTTTCATCTGGCGTGAGCCTGGAACCAGATACCAACCACTTAACGTCCTTAAAAGGGACCTGTATGGAGGTCGTGGTTTGATAATGAGGGTTGGGATTATGATTGGTGCATGTACATCCCTGCATGTCTTTGGCAGAGGAACTGCAACAGGTCACCATGCACCAGCATGTCCGCCTTTTCAGGGGTGCAGTGGGTTCCACCTTCCTCCTGATGGATGATAACGAAATGGCCGAAATTCTGCCGAAGTTTTTACAAAGACACAGACGGTGTTTAGAAAGGATAGATTGCATGCAACCGGTGGTGGCGTGCTTGTCGCTGTTAGCAGTAGTTTATCTTGTAGTGAAATAGAAGTGAATAGTTCCTGTGAATTACTATGGGTGGAGGTTATACTCAACAACCGTGCTAGGTTAATAATTCGCTCCTTTTGCTGACCTCCCGACTCGGTAGCATTAGTGGCAGAACAACTGAGAGAAAATCTGGAATACATTACACATAAACTTCCTCAGTATGTTATAGTCTTAGGTGGAGATTTTAGTTTACCAGATATAGAATGGGACACTCAGATGTTTAGGACGGGTGGTAGGGACAGAGCATCGAGTGACATCATACTGAGTTCACTATCCGAAAATTACCTCGAGCAATTAAACAGAGACGTGACTCGTGGAGATAATATCTTGGACCTACTGATAAGAAACAGACGCGAACTTTTCGAAACTGTAAGCGCAGAACAGGGAATCAGTGATCACAAGGCCGTTGCAGCATCCCTGAATATGGAGGTAAATAGGAATATAAAAAAGGGAGGAAGGTTTATCTGTTCAGCAAGAGTAATAGGAGGCAGATTTCAGACTACCTAACAGATCAAAACGAAAATTTCTGTTCCGACACTGACAATGTTGAGAGTTTATGGAAAAAGTTCAAGGCAATCGTAAAATGCGTTTTACATAGGAAAGTGCCTAGTAAAACTGTGAGGGACGGGAAAAACCCACAGTGGTTCAACAACAAAGCTAGGAAACTACTGCAAAAGCAAAGAGAGCTTCACTGCAAATTTAAACTCAGCCAAAACCTCTCAGACAACCAGCAGCTAAGCGATGTCGAAGTTAGCGTAAGGACGGCTATGCGTGAAGCGTTCGGCGATTCGAAAGTAAAATTCTATGTACCGACTTGACAGAAAATCCTAGGAAGTTCTGGTCTTACGATAAATCAGTAAGTGGGTCAAAACAGCAGATGCAGACACTCTGGTATGATAATGGCATTGAAACAGAGAATGACACGCGTAAAGCTGAAATACTAAACACCTTTTTCCAAAGCTGTTTCACAGAGGAAGACTGCACTGCAGTTCCTTCTCTAAATCCTTGCACGAACGAAAAAATGGCTGACATCGAAATAAGTCATGATTAATAAAATTCTTTTCCGGGCTATTATGCCGTGGTCTGATGGATTTCGCATTGTAACCAGACGTTTCGTCCCCATCTGCGGAGGACATCTTCAAGGGCGTTCGTGGCTTCTGTTAACTTCCGAAACACACACTGTCTCACTACTGACTGCAGCAAATTTTTGTTTTCGCGTGCTCCCGCGCATAGGCGTGACGGGAGCACGCGAAAACAAAAATTCTACAATATACTACTTTCTCTTGGAATAATTGAGCTCCCTCTCCACTGTCAGTCCAGTCAGTCATAAGGCAAAATGGTAATGTCAAATCTGGTCTATGTTAAATTGTGCTATAACATAATAGTCTCGTTATTTCAATAGAAGCTTGTTACCATTCCTTATTCCATTCCCATAATACATTTTTTTTCTCAAAAGGCTATTTAAACCAAGTGTATTCAGAGCCTGTGTCCTTGTGTATTTTCTACAAAAACTAGCTAACCCAAAGAATGATTTTAACTCCTTTTTTGACTTAGGGGCAGGCAATTTTGCCATGGCTAATATCTTATCAGTGTCAGGCAAAATTCCTTCTTCCGTAATGATGTGGCCTAGAAATTTCAACTGTTTCACAGAAAATGTACACTTTTTCAACTTTAATCACCTACCTCCTTTCTTTAACTTTCTCCCTACATCTCTCAATAATTCCAAATGCTCTTCCCAACATTTTCCTGTAGCTAAAATATCATCTAATAAATTATCAATGTAGCAAGTAATTCCTTGCCCAGAACAAAATCTAATATTTGCATAAACTGTTTAATCCAAATGGTACAACACAGTACTGATAAGCTCTACCACCATACAGAAAAGCAGTGTGTTTTCTGGAATTAGGTTCAAATGATATCTGACAAATAATTTACTTCTCTATTGATATCAACTGGTAAA
This sequence comes from Schistocerca gregaria, assembly GCF_023897955.1. NCBI lineage: Eukaryota > Metazoa > Arthropoda > Insecta > Orthoptera > Acrididae > Schistocerca > Schistocerca gregaria. Next base: position 189,308,255 of record NC_064923.1, on the reverse strand, counting down.
ATCTTATTCTTATGTAGATACCTCCCAATCAAAGTTTTGGCCTTCCTGAATATGTTCATTACTGTCACCATAAATACCTTCTTCTAACTTTTTGTCTTTAACTTTCACATAAATCATGCCATCTAATTCTCTACATAAGTCAATCTCACTTCCCATTTACTCTTCAATATCTTTGACAATATCTTCAATATCATCACCACAATTAACAGTTACATCTTCTTCACTAATCTCACTATAATTACCTCAGATACCCTCTTCACTTTCCTACTATTACCTAACACAATTTCTTCCCCCTAGGTACATGCCTGTCAGATTCATCAGTTTCACCATTAGAACATGTAAATTCTCTTTTGCATTTGCTACGTACTCAGTCATTAACCTTTGTAACCCACTTTCATCAAAATTGTCATCATTTCTCTCCTCTCCCACTAAAACTTCATTACTTCATCCACTGTAAAGATTTGTTAATGATTCTGTGTCTAGTTCTGCTTCCACTCTATGAGTAACCTTCTTTCTGATTTCCCTATACATATCTACATTCATTGCCTCCTATAATTTCTTGTCAAAATGTAACCTATTCATTTCATATTTATCCCTAGTTTTGCTTTGTTGTTCACCTGGATCAAAGTTATTCCTACTCTAGTAATTTCTTTTGTCATAATTAGCCTGGTTTCTTCAATTTTTCCTTGCCCCAAACCAACATGCTCCCAGTGGAAGATATTTAATTTTCAGGATCATTACCCCTATTTTCATCTCTGCTGTGGTTAAATGGTCTGTTATTTCCTTCCCATGACCAGTTTTTATTTTCCTGTGTTCTAATCTCATTCCTGTTTCTCTCATTCCACTGTGGTACTCTTCCACATCTTCCCTGATAATTATTCTTGTAATTTCCTCCCTCTCTTCTTCCATAATTACTTGTGTTCCTGCAGTTTTGATTCTACCCCCATGCTGATTACCATCATATTCACTGTGATTAAAGCTACAGTTTTCAGTTCCCTCCAATGTCATGTCTAGTTTATCTACATGTTTCAAAAATGTTTCAATTGAATCATCTCATCCATAACTGCATCTTTTTGTGTAATTTTATCAAATGGTTTATGTAAGTGGTTTAATCAGCTCAGCTGCTTCTCACAGAAATCTCTCATAGTGTCATTCACTCCTCCGTGACATGGTTAATTTAAAAATGTGCTTTTTAACCTAGCTTGTTCAATTTCTGACCAAAATTTATTCAAAAAGTATTTTCAAAATCAAGTCAGGTTTGGATTAGCGTTTTGGTTAGCCCAATAGAGTGCTTCTCCCACGAGAAACTTTTTTCAAAACTTTATCTTAAGCAAAGCAGTCACATCACAGTGTTGTAGAAAATCAACTGGGCAACTTTTATTATCTCCTGGAAAACTTTTAATTGGTAAATTAGCCCCCATCCCACTACAGTTGCTATTGAAACTTTTAGCTTTCACCTTCTACAGTACCAGCCTGTGTGCTGAATCATTTTTGTTCTGACTCTATAACTAATTTATATTTGTTGAGATACTCTTATTTGAGCAACTTGAATTTCAGTATTTAAAATTACACTGCTCAGTTCTTTTAGTGCCACATTTGGAGCATCGGTTTTACTGCCCAAGTCTTTAATCACTTCATTTTTTGATGTTACAGTTCTATTCCCCAAATCATTATCTTATGCCTCAATTCTTCCACCCAGGTCTTTATTCCGATTACTCAAATCATTGCTTGGTTGTTCCAGATCACTATTGACTTCATTTTTCAGTCATTTGATTTGTTTACTCAAAAACTCACTGACTGCACAGGGAGGTTGTTATTGGCTTCTAAAAGTTCTCTGTGATCAAAACCTTGGAAAGGACTGCAAACACTAACATTCCCAAATACTGCTCCCTCATCATGGCTCTGATTAACTTCATCATTATTGTCCACCATTATTTCTGCCTCCCTAAGGCTTTCACTAAGTTCGTATTGTCATTTAAAACTGTTTCCTCAGTAACTGCTTCTTACTTATATGCCACGTCTATTTATTGTAAAAACTTCACATTAATTAAAAAGATTTCATCTGTCCTAAAACACTGTATCTCTCTGCAGTACAGAAGAAAAAATAAAATTCACACTACTTATCTTTTTCAGTATTTTTGATGATGATGTCCCAAATAATTATTTCCATTCATTTAGTGTGGACATTCCTTGTTCATCAGTATATTTAATTTTTGGTCAGTGATGTCTTTGATGCCTCCCATGTATATAAATTTGAATTTTCATCATATTCAGTTCTATGGGAATGACTGTTCACCACAATTGTTATGTAATCAAGGACAGAAAAAAGGTCAGCATTGGCTGTAAAGTCATGTCTTTTTTATTGCATTGCAGATCTAGATTTCAACTGTCTGAGCAGCTATCATCATTGCATTATAAGTAGTAGTGTAGACTGGACTAACACTTGTACATGTCTGAGTCAGATTAAAATGTGTCTCATTATAACTACATGTGGTCTACATGACACTCATGATAGCCACTATGTCAGCAGAAATCTAGTTCTGGAATCTAATAAAAAAAGATAGTTGACGTTATGACCGATGCTGGCCTCCTTTCTGTCCTGAATTTGAATTTTGTTTGAAATTTATTTTTCTGATATATAGATTCCTGAAACTTAAAACTGGTTTACATGTCTGTCCTGACATTTTTTAACATATTCAAGTGCCTCCAGCATGTTAAAATTAACTAGATTTCATGGCTACATTTCAATTACTCAACTTCTGGTAGTGGAGGACTTGATTAAAATTTGTAACATAGGTTTCCTGCAAGCCCTCCTCCTGAAATAATATTTGGGTCCAGTTTTATGTACGTCAAGCAATTTATGTCAAGTTAACCAAAAAATAACAGAGCCAAAACTGACAGAAACCTTTTTGATAACAATATCTTTATTGCATCACAACACAGAAGAGACTGATATGTGTTTTGTGCCTGAAAACTGATTACATACTGATGCAATGCAGCCATCGCTGTGGGTGCTTGTACAGCATGAGTCACATAAAATGTAACCCTCTTTTATTTCATGAACAGTTCCAGGTATCAAAATGAGGGTTCTGGCAAATGATAGGGGCATGTAATTTGGTATGACATAAAGTGTCTTAACTCTGATATCACAATGACACTGAACCAAGTATAAAATTTAAACAGAACATTAAATTTGTTTTAACAGCATCTAAAAGCACTTGAAAAGATGAATACAGTGATATAATGCTTGTTAATGTAGAGGTTGAAACTCTTTGCAAAAGCATCTGAAAAATGTCCTACAAAAAAGGAAATCAATGTGGTCAGGGTCACCTTCTGTGATGGAATCACCATCAAGCCGAGCTCTCGTGTAAGGCTCCGTTGTTATATGCAGCAAGACATGCCTAGTTGCAAAGATAAAATCTGATTTCCTGTACAACTTAGATATAAGGTCAGCTAAAATTTTTGTGTATGGAACTATGACATATGCTAGCTTCTGGCACATCATATTGGCTTATGAAAACTATTTAAATTGTGTGTATGTTCTCATGTTGTTGTAGAAACAAATACAGTTGCTGCTCACTTGTCAAAGCCAAAACAGGAATGTCACTCATTCATACTTTATAATAATAAACAGTCTATTCAACAGAAATAGAAAACTACTGTTTGAACTTTCTTAGATTCAAAAAACAAAAAGGAAAAATGCCACCTGATGTGCCTTTGCTGGAGACGTCTGAATACTTCTTAAAGCAGACCATCTGCTTTTAGAGAAATGTTTTTATAAATACTACTCAAAATTGTAGTTAGATGGAATACACATTAAATATACTGAACAGTTCATTCAAAATGACTTACATGTCACTCAAAAATAACTACTTTTCTTATTGAAATGTAGTTTTACTCTTTACTTAAGTATGTGCTCAAATTGTTTCCATCGACTACAAGGCACATTTGCAAATGCTGTTCAAGACATAGATTAACAGATGAAAGTATATTGGACAATATGCCCTTTGCATGCTGTGGCATTTCAACAGTGCGTATCACCTGTCATAGTTAGGCCCTCAAGATAGACTGCATCTCTCAGTAAACCCCATAGAAATAAATGAAGAGGAGTAAAATCAAGAGACTCGGTCATCCATTGTCCTGCAGCATTCCATTCCATTCAGTAGTCAGGAAACTTTACATTCAGTATTACATTATATTATAAAAAAATCATACTAGCTCCAATATCTTGATCAATATGATAGATAAGACTCTTTATCACATGCCAAACTACATGCTGCTTAGAGTAGAGTACTACCATTTGCCATCAACTTTGTTTTGATATCTGGAACGATTCATAAAATAAAAGAGGTGTTACATCTTATGTGATTCACCATGTATAGTTTCCAACAACCACAAACTTAAATTATGTTTTGTTTGAATATGAGTTAATTGAATTTACAATTAAGATTTTGATGCTTTCACAAAACTGGTTATTGAATTTCACTTTGTAATTCATGACAATGTTTCTGAAACACCATGTTGAAATATTATGGTTTTCATGTTAAGGATCATGGACTATATATGAATAACAATTTCTTGATTATTTCTTTTTTATTGTTCCTAATATAAATACTGTTTTATACAATTGGCTGTAAATTATAAATTGAGTTACATTTCATGAATTTTCTGTTCATAGTTCAATTTCTCTATAAATTAATCATAATTCGCCTTGAGGTGTCCTGTCCTCATCAGCACAGTAATCCAGCAACATTACATTACAAGCTGTTGTGTCTAAGTAATTCTGTGTAAACTTCACATAGTAGTAGTTTTACTAAATGTTATCCTGTTCTGCTACATTACCAGTGTCACAAAGATACTGAAAGAACTGAACTGACACACTCTTGAAGGTAGATGTAAAAAATCCTGTGGTAGCCTACTTACACAGTTTCAAAAACTGGATTTCAATGATGACAGTATACAATAATCCCCTCCATACTGCTCCCATAGGGATCTTGAGGATAAGATTAGATTAATCAGAGGTACTTAAAGGATCATTCTTCCTCTGCTTCATATGTGAATGGAATGGAAAAAATCTGTAATAACTGTTACATACCTGCCATGCACTTCACTGTGGTTTGCAGAGTATGGATGTAGATATAGTTGTAGATATAGATTCTAGTCATCTGATCTTCCAGTCATTTGATCTTAGAAATATTCTCCTTAAACAAAATGTGTTGGTTTTTTTTTTTTAGGTATCTTTCCAAGATAGCCTAGAAACAAATTTCATACACTCTTTCTTCCCAGACATGGACAAACTAGTCACCACTCTAACATACTTCACTTATCAAACCAGTGTTAAAGTTCAGACACATCCATAGTGGAGCTTTGTATAGTCCTTGCTGTGTCCTGAAATGCATGATCTTTTTTCACTCTTGTAGCAATCTCTTTATCTGAATAGCATGTCATCCTATTTCTTCTATTATTTGTTGAATACATATATTCAAATCTCTGGCTTCCTCTACAATTTTTACCCTCTTCAGCTCCCTCTAGTACCAGGGAAGTTATCCTCTGATTTCTTAACACATGTCCTGTCATTTCATCTTCATTTCATTTACATGATGTAAGAATTGTCACAACAAAGTTATCATACAAGTACTACAAACATAATAACGGAATATCATTTTCAAGGCATTTTTAGAAGTACAATTTAGACGTATAAATTAAAATTTTCAGCAATAAATTTATGCACAATCAAAGTACTCATCTATGTCATGTAAAGTTTTGCTTAAAAGGTAATTTTTAAGCTCAGTCTTAAATTTTACTTCATCTATTATTTCTTTTATGTGCACTGGCAGAGAAATGTTAAGTTTTTTTTTTTTTTTTCAAAATTACTTACATGCTTTTGGGTTTGTGTTGTCCTTACCCCTTCCACACACAAATTCTTACAACATCCAGTATTATAATGGTGGCAGTCCTCATTTCTGCGTATATTTTTCATATGTGCTCTTGTACACAGAATGCTTTTAATATATACAGTGACGGTATTCTGAGTGTGTGTAGTTGTTTGAAAAGGGGCCTGCAATGAGTTCTTGGAGAATTATGTGTTATAATTCATATAGCTCTTTTCTGAAATGTGAAGTTATCTATTAAGCTTGATTTAGTTTTACCCTAGAGCACTATGCTGCGAGACGCAATGGACTGAAAGTAAGCAAAATACACTAGTCTAGTACAGTCTGTGCTGCATACTCTAAATAATATCCTCAATGCAAAACATTCCAAATTGAGCCTGTGAGATAAATGCTTGAGCTCGTCTTTCCAGCTAAGGCTTTGATCAATGTGCATGCCCAAAAACTTTGTGGATTTGCCTCTATCTCCTTATCAATTAGTTTTAACTGGAGGTCCATTTCTTGGGTTGCTTTGCCATACTGTATATAATTTGTTTTACTTACATTAAGTGTTAACACATCAGCATTAAACCAATGTTGTATATATTTCAGGACTATGTCAGTTGTGGTGGTTAATGATTGTTTATCATCACTTATAATTGTACTCATGTCATCTGTGAACAACATTATTTTGGTAGAAAAATTTGGATTTTTTATGTCAGTTATATAAAGCAAGAATTTAAAAAAAGGGACAAAGAACACTGCCCTGTGGGACACCTATTCCAATTTCTTTGCATCTGAAACTCACTTGATTTTCTGATTATTATGTTTTGTGATTATTTCTATCACCTGAGTTCTATCTTGAAGGTAAGATTCAAATCACTGCCTCACAACTCCCCTTACACCTATTGCCTCCATCTTGTTTAAGAGAATTTGGTGATTTACTGTATCAAAAGCTTTAGATAGAGCTAAGTTAATTCCCACTATACATTTTTTAGTGTTGAGATTCCTGACAATCTCTTCAGTATAGGCATGGATAGCTGATTCTGTGCTGTGGCCCAAGCGAAAGCCATATTGATTGCAGTTCAGTAGTTTGTAAGCATCTAAATAATTTATGAGTCTGGTTTTCATTAATTTCTCTAGAATTTTGGAAAATGATTGGAGAAGGGATATGAGACTATAATTTTCTACCTTGTGTGGATCTCCTTTTTAAAATAGTGGTCTAACAGAGATTTTAAACCTCTGAGGAAACACATCTTCACTGAAAGACAAATTGGCAATATGTACCAGGGGCTTTATAATTTGTTGGGCAACATTTTTTATTACTGACAAGGGACTTCAATCACACCTGCAGATATTTTTTATTTTAGCCTCTTTATCACATGTAATATTTCACTATCATTTGCAAGAGTTAACAACATACTATACTTTTGTGGATGTTAATTTCTCATGTTTAGTAAAGTTTTTACTTAATGACACAGTAACACTTAAAAAGTAATTATTTATGTAATTTGCCAGAGTTTTATCTTTTAATTCAATATTTTCACAATTTTTGAGTACTATTTTCTTATTCTTGAGACCCTTACCTATTTCCCTATTCACACTTTCCCAAGTAGTTATTGATTTATTACCTGATTTTCTTATTAATTTATCATTACTTAATAATTTGGGTTTTTTAATTGGTTTTCTATGTATTTTTTTGTAATTTGTTACATGTTCTTTAAACTTGGGGTCAGTACAACTCTTCAGTTTATAGTTAAGCATTTTCATGGTCCTGGAGGAATTTCGAATACCTGTTGTCATTCAGAAGCATGCCCATATGAGTTTGTTTTAAGAAGTTTTTTAGGAAAACAGATTTCAAAATTCAGCATAAACAGGAAAGAGAAAACATTATATGCAGTATTTGTGCTAGTTTGTAACACTACTTCTGCCCATGATTGGTTAATCAGTGTATTTATGAAGTGACTGCAACTATCTGTGGAGAAGGTTCTTTTGTACATATGATGTGAACTACTTTTGGTCACAGGGGCTATGGGAAATTTAAGGATGTGTGCATTTTGATCAGATATTCCTAGATCAACATTTATTACGTCTGTATCTATCACATCTATATTTGTGAAAATATTATCTATGAGACTTTCTGAAGAGTTTTTTTAGTCTTGTAGGGTTCATTATATGTGGATGCAAGTTGAAGCTCTGTACAACATTAAAGAATTGATCTTTGGATTCTCGTTCAGTCAATAAGTTGACATTAAAATCTTCACTTATAATTTTTGTTGATTTGTTATCATGTAATATATTGAGCAATGTCTCTAACTTATTTCTAAAAATTTCAGGATCACCACATGGTGATCTATACACTGACATTATTATTAATTTACTCTTTTGCATATTCAACTGTATTGCTGCAGCCTCAAAACGTTTTTCTTCGCTCAAGGATTCAGTTATAGTCATATTTTTAACCTTTACTCCAGGTTTTACACGCAAACACCTCCATGTCTTGTTTCCTTCCTGCAATAATGGCTCAGTAATTTGTATGGTGAAATGCAAATATTTTGTATTTCATAGCTCATGCACCAATCATCCTGTCCCTTCTTCCTTTCAGTGTTTCCCATCATTTCCTGTCTTCACTGTTTCTGCCTTATTTCTTAAATTACCACTGTATCTAATTTTCAACAACCTTCTATACCAGAATATCTCAAAAGCTCCAATTCTCTTCATTTTCAGTTTTCCCTCAGCCAACAATTGACTACCATAGAAAGCTGTGATCCAAATGTACATTCTCAGTGATTTCTTCCTCACATTAAAGCTTCTTTTCATGAGGAATGCCCTGTTACCTGTGCTAGTCTTTTTTTTATGTCCTCCTTGTTTCATCTGTTATGTGTTATTTTGCAGAATTCCTTAACTTCATCTATTTTCTGATCATAATTTGTGATGTTAAATTTATTGCTAATTTCAGTTCTGCTACTCCTCATTACTTTCATCTTTCCTGAGTATACTCTCAAACATTTTCAGCTGTCATTAAACTGTTCATTTCATAAAAAAAATAACATTTTGTTTCACGTTCACTGATGTCAACAGTGTCATCAGTGAATCTTACCATCAATATCCTTTCACCCTGAATTTTAATACCACTCTTGAACCTTTCTTTCTGTCATTGCTTCTTCCATTTATACACTGAACAGTAGGAATGACTTTTAATTCAAGCACTTCATTCTTATTGTTCCCTCTTAGTTCTTGTACCTATTGTATATTACCCTTCCTTCCCAGTAATTAATTCCTATTTTTCTCAGGATTTCAAATTCTTCACACCATTTTACATTGTCAAGCACCTTTTCTATGTCAACATATTCTATGTATGTGCATTGATTTTCCCTATTAAGTGAAACTCACCTCAGAAGCACCTCTCTGGCACGTCTATCTTTCCAAAAGCAAAATAGTATGTGTGTAATGGCCCTTCATTTACAAGTAGGTCTGTGGATGCCAAGTTTTATTTTTTTTCTATGGAAAGTTGGGTATAGAACCAATTTTTGTCAATAGAGGGGCCTGTTGCTTGTGTATTGCATCACAAGAACTGGTCGAATTTGAATAAAGAGATTTAAAGACACAGCTGAAGGTGTTACCACTAATTCACAAATACTAGTCAGCTGTAGTCCCATTCTCCATCTAAAATTGAATGTGGATATATGAAAACTGTGAAAGCAGCCACGTCGTATGCCAACTCCGGTACATATGATGACCAGTATTTTATGAAGCCATGATCGCCATCCAGCTGTCCATCAGAATGAATGCCCACCACCAAACTGTGGCCAAGAGCAGAATTGACCTCTCCGGAGCACAGCTCACTGCTAAGCATGATATGCTCAAGTTCAACAGCTGCTTCACAACCCATGCTATCTGAATCCTTCACTCCATCTACTCACCCCATATACACAACCCCTCCTTCCAGTCTACCTGCTCAACTGCAGTCAACATTGTGTTATCAGGCAATGCAATGTAGCTCCACACACACACACACACACACACACACACACACACACACACACACACACACACACACACACACGGTAGACAGGCACAATAAAATAACACACAAACACACACAAAATTTCTAGCTTTAGCAACCAACGGTTGCTTCTTCAGGAAAGAGGGAAGGAGAGGGAAAGACGAAAGGATGTGGGTTTTAAGGGAGAGGGTAAGGAGTCATTCCAATCCCGGGAGTGGAAAGACTTACCTTAAGGGAAAAAAGGATAGGTATATACTCGCGCGCACACACAATGTGATTCCAAGACTTATGAAGCGGGAAAGTGCCGGTAGACAGGCACAATAAAATAACACACACACAAAATTACAAGCTGATGCGAAAGCTTGTAATTTTGTGTGTGTGTTTGTGTGTTATTTTATTGTGCCTGTCTACCGGCGATTTCCCGCTTGGTAAGTCTTGGAATCTTTGTTTTTAATATATTTTCCCATGTGGAAGTTTCTTTCTATTATATATATATGGTCCGTCCAACAGGGCTTGAGCAGCAACAGACTTCAATGGTATGCGATTCTTCTTCTCTCCAGCTGTTGTGGCGAACTCCACGTTTTCGATAGTTTTGTAAACAGTTTGCTTTGAGCGGCGTCGATATCTTCTGTAAGGCATCTTGACAGTGTTCAATGTAGTTGCCTGTGCAGCAGCAGCAGCGCGAATGAGCCGCTATGTGGCGCTAGCTCGCTTATATATAAGTCCGATAACGCGTGACCTTGAGTCGGACTTAGATTATTTCAGGCTGCCAGCGAAGCGCTTATCCCGTACGCGCGCACTAGTAGACTTAGGTGCGCGCATTAGCGCGCCGCTGGCTCGCTGTCAAGATTGCGTAAGATGCTCGGAGGGTTGCGTCAGCCGCTTATATATATATTCCTTTTTTTCCCCTAAGGGAAGTCTTTCCGCTCCCGGGATTGGAATGACTCCTTACCCTCTCCCTTAAAACCCACATCCTTTCGTCTTTCCCTTTCCTTCCTGAGGAGGCGGCCGTCGGTTGCGAAGGCTGGTAGTTCTGTGTGTGTGTTTGTGTGTTTTGTTCATGTCCCTGTCTGCCGGCGCTTTCCCGCTTGGTGGGTCTTGGAATATATATTAAAAACAAAGATTCCAAGACTTACCAAGCGGGAAAGCGCCAGCAGACAGGCACAATGCACACACAATGAATGGACACAGGCAGACAGTGTTTGTTGGTAATGAGGATCACCCTGTGGCTAAACATGCCTTGGTGCACGGCCAGCACATCTTGGCACAGTGTTACACTGTCCGAGTTATCTGGATACTCCCCACCAACACCAACCTATCCGAACTCCGGAGATGGGAACTCGCCCTTCAGTATATCCTCTCTTCTCGATATCCGCCAGGCCTCAACCTCCGCTAATTTCAAGTTGCCGCCACTCATACCTCACCTGTCTTTCAACAACTTCTTTGCCTCTGTACTTCCGCCTCGACTGACATCTCTGCCCTTACTCTTTGTCTTTAAATATGTCTACTTGTTTCTGTGTATGTGGGGATGGATATGTGTGTGTGTGCGAGTGTACACCTGTCCTTTTTTCCCCCTAAGGGAAGTCTTTCCGCTCTCGGGATTGGAATGACTCCTTACCCTCTCCCTTAAAACCCACATCCTTTCATTTTTCCCTCTCCTTCCCTCTTTCCTGACGAAGCTACTGCCAGTTGCAAAAGCTCGTAATTCTGTGTGTGTGTGTTTGTGTGTTTTGTTCATGTGCCTGTCTACCGGCGCTTTCCCGCTTGGTAAGTCTTGGAATCTTTGTATTTAATATATTTTTCCCATGTGGAAGTTTCTTTCTATTTTATATATATATATATATATAAAAAAACAAAGATTCCAAGACTTACCAAGCGGGAAAGCGCCGGCAGACAGGCACATGAACAAAACACACAAACACACACACAGAATTACGAGCTTTCGCAACTGGCAGTTGCTTCGTCAGGAAAGAGGGAAGGAGAGGGAAAAATGAAAGGATGTGGGTTTTAAGGGAGAGGGTAAGGAGTCATTCCAATCCCGGGAGCGGAAAGACTTCCCTTAGGGGAAAAAAAGGACAGGTGTACACTCACACACACACACACATATCCATCCGCACATACACAGACACAAGCAGACATATTTAAAGGCAAAGAGTTAAGGGCAGAGATGTCAGTCGAGGCGGAAGTACAGAGGCAAAGAAGTTGTTGAAAGACAGGTGAGGTATGAGCGGCGGCAACTTGAAATTAGCGGAGGTTGAGGCCTGGCGGATATCGAGAAGAGAGGATAAACTGAAGGGCGAGTTCCCATCTCCGGAGTTCGGATAGGTTGGTGTTGGTGGGAAGTATCCAGATAACTCGGACGGTGTAACACTGTGCCAAGATGTGCTGGCCGTGCATCAAGGCATGTTTAGCCACAGGGTGATCCTCATTACCAACAAACACTGTCTGCCTGTGTCCATTCATGCGAATGGACAGTTTGTTGCTGGTCATTCCCACATAGAAAGCATCACAGTGCAGGCAGGTCAGTTGGTAAATCACGTGGGTGCTTTCACATGTGGCTCTCCCTTTGATCGTGTACACCTTCCGGGTTACAGGACTGGAGTAGGTGGTGGTGGGAGGGTGCATAGGACAGGTTTTACACCGGGGGCGGTTGCAAGGGTAGGAGCCAGAGGGTAGGGGAGGTGGTTTGGGGGTTTCATAGGGATGAACCAAGAGGTTACGAAGGTTAGGTGGACGGCGGAAAGACACTCTTGGTGGAGTGGGGAGGATTTCATGAAGGATGGATCTCATTTCGGGGCAGGATTTTAGGAAGTCGTATCCCTGCTGGAGAGCCCCATTCAAGGTCTGATCCAGTCCCGGGAAGTATTCTGTTACAAGTGGGGCACTTTTGGGGTTCTTCTGTGAGAGGTTCTGGGTTTGAGGGGATGAGGAAGTGGCTCTGGTTATCTGCTTCTGTACCAGGTTGGGAGGGTAGTTGCGGGATGCGAAAGCTGCTTTCAGGTTGTTGGTGTAATGGTCGAGGGATTCAGGACTGGAGCAGATTCGTTTGCCACGAAGGCCTAGGCTGTAGGGAAGGGACCGTTTGATATGGAATGGGTGGCAGCTGTCATAATGGAGGTACTGTTGCTTGTTGGTGGGTTTGATGTGGACGGATGTGTGCAGCTGGCCATTGGACAGATGGAGGTCAACATCTAGGAAAGTGGCATGGGATTTGGAGTAGGACCAGGTGAATCTGATGGAACCAAAGGAGTTGAGGTTGGAGAGGAAATTCTGGAGTTGTTCTTCACTGTGAGTCCAGATCATGAAGATGTCATCAATAAATCTGTACCAAACTTTGGGTTGGCAGGCTTGGGTAACCAAGAAGGCTTCCTCTAAGCGACCCATAAATAGGTTGGCATACGAGGGGGCCATCCTGGTACCCATGGCTGTTCCCTTTAATTGTTGGTATGTCTGGCCTTCAAAAGTAAAGAAGTTGTGGGTCAGGATGAAGCTGGCTAAGGTGACGAGGAAAGAGGTTTTAGGTAGGGTGGCAGGTGATCGGCGTGAAAGGAAGTGCTCCATTGCAGCAAGGCCCTGGACGTGCGGGATATTTGTGTATAGGGAAGTGGCATCAATGGTTACCAGGATGGTTTCTGGGGGTAACAGACTGGGTACGGATTCCAGGCGTTCGAGAAAGTGGTTGGTGTCTTTGATGAAGGATGGGAGACTGCATGTAATGGGTTGAAGGTGTTGATCTACGTAGGCAGAGATACGTTCTGTGGGGGCTTGGTAACCAGCTACAATGGGGCGGCCAGGATGTTTGGGTTTGTGAATTTTAGGAAGTAGGTAGAAGGTAGGAGTGCGAGGTGACGGTGGGGTGAGGAGTTTGATGGAGTCAGGTGAAAGGTTTTGTAGGGGGCCTAAGGTTCTGAGGATTCCTTGAAGCTCCGCCTGGACATCAGGAATGGGATTACTTCGGCAAACTTTGTATGTAGAGTTGTCTGAAAGCTGACGCAGTCCCTCAGCCACATACTCCCGACGATCAAGTACCACAGTCGTGGAACCCTTGTCAGCCGGAAGAATGATGATGGATCGGTCAGCTTTCAGATCACGGATAGCCTGGGATTCGGCTGTGGTGATGTTGGGAGTAGGATTAAGGTTTTTCAAGAAAGATAGAGAGGCAAGGCTGGAAGTGAGAAATTCCTGGAAGGTTTGGAGAGGGTGATTTTGAGGAAGAGGAGGTGGGTCCCGCTGTGATGGAGGACGGAACTGTTGCAGGCAGGGTTCAATTTGGATAGTGTCTTGGGGAGTTGGATCATTAGGAGTGGGATCAGGATTGTTTTTCTTCGTGGCAAAGTGATATTTCCAGCAGAGACTACGAGTGTAGGACAGTAAATCCTTGACAAGGGCAGTTTGGTTGAACCTGGGAGTGGGGCTGAAGGTGAGGCCTTTGGATAGGACAGAGGTTTCGGATTGGGAGAGGGGTTTGGAGGAAAGGTTAACTACTGAATTGGGGTGTTGTGGTTCCAGATTGTGTTGACTAGAATTTTGAGGTGTTGGGGGGAGTGGAGCTGGAAGTGGGAGATTGAGTAGATGGGAGAGACTGGGTCTGTGTGCAATGAGAGGAGGTTGAGGTTTGTTGGAAAGGTTATGGAGGGTGAGTGAGTTGCCTTTCCGGAGGTGGGAAACCAGGAGATTGGATAGTTTTTTGAGGTGGAGGGTGGCATGTTGTTCTAATTTGCGGTTGGCCTGTAGGAGGATGCTATGTACAGCCGGTGTGGATGTGGGAGAGGAAAGATTGAGGACTTTGATTTGGGATAGGAGTTGACGGGTGTGTTCATTAGCCGAGTCGATGTATAGGTGAAGGATTCGGCTAATGAACACACCCGTCAACTCCTATCCCAAATCAAAGTCCTCAATCTTTCCTCTCCCACATCCACACCGGCTGTACATAGCATCCTCCTACAGGCCAACCGCAAATTAGAACAACATGCCACCCTCCACCTCAAAAAACTATCCAATCTCCTGGTTTCCCACCTCCGGAAAGGCAACTCACTCACCCTCCATAACCTTTCCAACAAACCTCAACCTCCTCTCATTGCACACAGACCCAGTCTCTCCCATCTACTCAATCTCCCACTTCCAGCTCCACTCCCCCCAACACCTCAAAATTCTAGTCAACACAATCTGGAACCACAACACCCCAATTCAGTAGTTAACCTTTCCTCCAAACCCCTCTCCCAATCCGAAACCTCTGTCCTATCCAAAGGCCTCACCTTCAGCCCCACTCCCAGGTTCAACCAAACTGCCCTTGTCAAGGATTTACTGTCCTACACTCGTAGTCTCTGCTGGAAATATCACTTTGCCACGAAGAAAAACAATCCTGATCCCACTCCTAATGATCCAACTCCCCAAGACACTATCCAAATTGAACCCTGCCTGCAACAGTTCCGTCCTCCATCACAGCGGGACCCACCTCCTCTTCCTCAAAATCACCCTCTCCAAACCTTCCAGGAATTTCTCACTTCCAGCCTTGCCTCTCTATCTTTCTTGAAAAACCTTAATCCTACTCCCAACATCACCACAGCCGAATCCCAGGCTATCCGTGATCTGAAAGCTGACCGATCCATCATCATTCTTCCGGCTGACAAGGGTTCCACGACTGTGGTACTTGATCGTCGGGAGTATGTGGCTGAGGGACTGCGTCAGCTTTCAGACAACTCTACATACAAAGTTTGCCGAAGTAATCCCATTCCTGATGTCCAGGCGGAGCTTCAAGGAATCCTCAGAACCTTAGGCCCCCTACAAAACCTTTCACCTGACTCCATCAAACTCCTCACCCCACCGTCACCTCGCACTCCTACCTTCTACCTACTTCCTAAAATTCACAAACCCAAACATCCTGGCCGCCCCATTGTAGCTGGTTACCAAGCCCCCACAGAACGTATCTCTGCCTACGTAGATCAACACCTTCAACCCATTACATGCAGTCTCCCATCCTTCATCAAAGACACCAACCACTTTCTCGAACGCCTGGAATCCGTACCCAGTCTGTTACCCCCAGAAACCATCCTGGTAACCATTGATGCCACTTCCCTATACACAAATATCCCGCACGTCCAGGGCCTTGCTGCAATGGAGCACTTCCTTTCACGCCGATCACCTGCCACCCTACCTAAAACCTCTTTCCTCGTCACCTTAGCCAGCTTCATCCTGACCCACAACTTCTTTACTTTTGAAGGCCAGACATACCAACAATTAAAGGGAACAGCCATGGGTACCAGGATGGCCCCCTCGTATGCCAACCTATTTATGGGTCGCTTAGAGGAAGCCTTCTTGGTTACCCAAGCCTGCCAACCCAAAGTTTGGTACAGATTTATTGATGACATCTTCATGATCTGGACTCACAGTGAAGAACAACTCCAGAATTTCCTCTCCAACCTCAACTCCTTTGGTTCCATCAGATTCACCTGGTCCTACTCCAAATCCCATGCCACTTTCCTAGATGTTGACCTCCATCTGTCCAATGGCCAGCTGCACACATCCGTCCACATCAAACCCACCAACAAGCAACAGTACCTCCATTATGACAGCTGCCACCCATTCCATATCAAACGGTCCCTTCCCTACAGCCTAGGCCTTCGTGGCAAACGAATCTGCTCCAGTCCTGAATCCCTCGACCATTACACCAACAACCTGAAAACAGCTTTCGCATCCCGCAACTACCCTCCCAACCTGGTACAGAAGCAGATAACCAGAGCCACTTCCTCATCCCCTCAAACCCAGAACCTCTCACAGAAGAACCCCAAAAGTGCCCCACTTGTAACAGAATACTTCCCGGGACTGGATCAGACCTTGAATGGGGCTCTCCAGCAGGGATACGACTTCCTAAAATCCTGCCCCGAAATGAGATCCATCCTTCATGAAATCCTCCCCACTCCACCAAGAGTGTCTTTCCGCCGTCCACCTAACCTTCGTAACCTCTTGGTTCATCCCTATGAAACCCCCAAACCACCTCCCCTACCCTCTGGCTCCTACCCTTGCAACCGCCCCCGGTGTAAAACCTGTCCTATGCACCCTCCCACCACCACCTACTCCAGTCCTGTAACCCGGAAGGTGTACACGATCAAAGGGAGAGCCACATGTGAAAGCACCCACGTGATTTACCAACTGACCTGCCTGCACTGTGATGCTTTCTATGTGGGAATGACCAGCAACAAACTGTCCATTCGCATGAATGGACACAGGCAGACAGTGTTTGTTGGTAATGAGGATCACCCTGTGGCTAAACATGCCTTGATGCACGGCCAGCACATCTTGGCACAGTGTTACACCGTCCGAGTTATCTGGATACTTCCCACCAACACCAACCTATCCGAACTCCGGAGATGGGAACTCGCCCTTCAGTTTATCCTCTCTTCTCGATATCCGCCAGGCCTCAACCTCCGCTAATTTCAAGTTGCCGCCGCTCATACCTCACCTGTCTTTCAACAACTTCTTTGCCTCTGTACTTCCGCCTCGACTGACATCTCTGCCCTTAACTCTTTGCCTTTAAATATGTCTGCTTGTGTCTGTGTATGTGCGGACGGATATGTGTGTGTGTGTGTGTGAGTGTACACCTGTCCTTTTTTTCCCCTAAGGGAAGTCTTTCCGCTCCCGGGATTGGAATGACTCCTTACCCTCTCCCTTAAAACCCACATCCTTTCATTTTTCCCTCTCCTTCCCTCTTTCCTGACGAAGCAACTGCCAGTTGCGAAAGCTCGTAATTCTGTGTGTGTGTTTGTGTGTTTTGTTCATGTGCCTGTCTGCCGGCGCTTTCCCGCTTGGTAAGTCTTGGAATCTTTGTTTTTAATATATTTTTCCCATGTGGAAGTTTCTTTCTGTTTTATATGTGTGTGTGTGTGTGTGTGTGTGTGTGTGTGTGTGTGTGTGTGTGTGTGTGTGTGTGTGTGTGTGTGAAAGAGAGGCAGATAAAAAGAAAAGAAAGAAAGAAACATGTTTCTAAGAGTTAATAAAAATGAGGTTGCAGGCTGTTGCAGCTCAGGGTGCAATCAGAAAATATTTCTACTTTTTAGCAGTAATATATTTGTTTTCTTCCAATACTATATTCAAGGGGGTACACAAAAAAAGCAGATTTAAAAAAAAATAAAAGCTGTATATTTCCAAATTGTTTACAAAAGAACCTTATTCCCTTCAAAATATTCTCCATTACAACTAATACATCTGTCCCACCAGTGCTTCCGCTGTTCGAAACATATTGCAAAAGTGAATAAATAAAACATGATTTTGCGACTGGCTGCTGCATATTTAGTAATTTTATGGTTTACGGTCACTGGACAACTTGGGAACCACATGGAGCCCATCATTCATACATATTTGTAGTCATCTTTAGAAAATGCTGATAGCTCCTCTCTCATTTTTCTTCACTTCTTCAACATTGTCAAATAGATGTCCTTTCATGCCCCTTTTCATGCATCGAAATAAGAAAAAAATCATATGAAGTCAGATCAGATGAGTAGGGTGCATAGGACAGCAGAACCATGGCATTTTCAGCCAAAAACTGTCTAACATAGATGACTGTATGTGCAGGATGCATTGTCATGGTGGAAGAACCAGTCTTCTGTCTGAAAACCTGTGTCTTGGCATATGAGATTGTCCATTTTAAAAATTTTGTTTTCAACTCAGCAAGCTCCATCAAAAAGTCAAGCCTCAAGCAGACACAAGATATTTCCACGACGACCGCTGGGGACGACACTTCACAGGATTCTGCATCTTCCACCACCCAGCGTGACACTGGGGACAGCACAGACCTGTGCTGGCACCTGTAAACAGATTGTTGGCGGCCGCAATTGGATCATCGGTGCTTGCAGTTGGAATTGTCAGTGGCTGCGGGAATTGAAGCCTGACATGAGCAGGCAGACCATTGCATAAGAAACACCTGATGATGGCAGAAAGGTTATTCTCCAAAATATTATGGGACTTTAATGATTGGACACGCAAGAGCACTGGAAACAGTCTGAAGGTATTTTGCCTATCTGATACATCTTGCACACTAGATGGAATAGATTTGTTATGGCTTGCTCTCCCAAGGCTATCAATAGTTCTGAAAGAATGTTATCTACTCCACTGCTTTGTCATATTCTTCTTGCAGTATCATATCTCCCATCTCATCTTCATCTACATCCTCTTCCCTTCCTGTAACATTGCCCTTATACAGGCCCTCTGTATACTCCTGTCACCATTCAGCTTTCCCTTCTTTGCTTAGGACTTGTTTTCCATCTGAGCTATGGTATTCATACAGATTCCTTTTCTTTACTCCAAAGGCCATTTTAATTTTCCTATAGGTAGTATCTATATTTCTCCTAGTGAAGAATGGTTCTTAATCAGTAAATCTGTCCTCTATCCATTCCTGCTTCACCATTTTGCACTCCCTGATAATCTCATCTTTTTAGTAGTTTCAGAACTTCTTCAGTTTTAACCTACCATTCATAACCAACAAAATTGTGGTCAGAGTCCACATCTGCCCCTTAAATTGTCTTACAACTTAAAATCTTCTTCCGAAATCTCTGTCTTAAAATAATATAATCAACCTGAAGCCTTCCAGCCTCTCCAGGTCTCTTCCATGTACACAACATTCTCTCATGATTCTTAAACCAAATATTAGCAATGAATAAGTTATTCTCTGTGCAAAATTCTAATAGTCCTCTTCCTCTTTCACCCGTTTCTCCCAGTCCATATTCACCTGCTATTTTTGCATCTCTTCCTTTTCATACCATTGAATCTCAGCTCCTATCACAATTAAATTTTTGTTTCCCTTAACTATCTGAATATTTTCTTTTATCTCATCATACATTTCTTCAATCTCATTATCACCTGTAGAGCTAGTTGTCATGTGAACTTCTACTACTATGGTGGGTATGGAGTTAGTGTTTAGCTTGGCTGTGATAATGTGTTCACTATGCTGTCCACAGCAGCTCACCCACATTCCTATTTTCTTATTCATTATTACCCTATCTGATTTTGTGTTTAATATCCCTGTATTCACCTGACCACATGTCCTGTTCCTTCTTGCACTGAACTTCACTAATTCCTGCTATATCTAATGTTAACCTATTCATTTCTCTTTTGAAATTTCCTAACCTACATGTCCAATTAAAGGATCTAACAATCCTCACTCCAACACATAGAACACCAGTTTTGTTTCTCTTGAGTAGTCCTCATCCAGTTGAAGGCCTCACCTTCAGGCGCACAGTGAGATTTAACTATGCTGGACTCATCGAAGACCAGTCTCCTTTTGATTTCTACAGCTGAAATACTTCATAGTTTTTGGCTGAAAATGCCATGGTTCTGCTGTCCTATGCACCTTACTCATCTGATCTGACTTCATATGATTTTTTTCTTATTTCCATGCATGAAAAGGGGTATGAATGTTGGGCTCCGTGTGGTTCGCAAGTTGTGCAATGACTGTAAACCATAAAATTACCAAATATGCAGCAACCAGTCACAAAATCATGTTTTATTTATTCACCTCCAATCAACCTAATCCAGACACTGAACATTGCCTCTCTCAGTTCACACCATCATCCAACCATAATGACCCTTAACCATTCCCCACCTAACCACCCTCTGATCATCTTCTAGGTGTTCCCTACCTCAAACTTGACTCGCCATCTTTCCTAGGCTCTTTGCCAAGAACAAAAACACCTCAACAGAAGAAAGAGCAATCATTCATAACCTCAGGACAGATTCTGATTTAAACATCCTCCCTGCAAACAAAAGTTCTACTATTGTTGTGGTTTTATTTTATTTAATCGTATGGTGATTTTATACAATATACATATGATATAAAACAAGATTAAACCTTAAAGTCAGTGTTTATCAACTGCCTGTTGAGGCGGCACCAGAGATTCCTCAGTAGGTCAAAACCTTTTGGCTTCTTTGTTGGATCAAGGCGATGGACTCTTGTTTCCAATGTTCATGCTACCAGCTTTCATTTAGATCAAAACCATCTGCGATGAGTTGTACTGCAGTAACACTTGCTGGTCTTCTTGATCGCAATTGTTGCTGTGGCGGATGGCAGAATTCCTGGTGCAGTGGTAGAGTAGGTGATAGAGAGATTTTCTTGGCCTCCCTCAGTAGAGCTTGATTCCACCTTAAGTGAGGTGGAGGGATGTGACTCAATACAGGTAACCTGTGGCACGGGCTTATTTGATGGAACCAGTAATGCAGCACATTGTGCCATTCAGCTGCATTACTGGTTCCATCAAATCAACCTCATGCCACTGGTTACCTGTATTGAGTCACATCCCTCCACTTCACGTAAGGTGGAATCAAGCTCTACTGAGATAGGCCAAGAAAATTTCTGCATCACCCTCTCTACCACTGCACCAGGAATTCTGTCATCCACAACAGCAACGATTGCAATCAAGAAGACCAGCAAGTCTTGTGGAGAATCCCAGTGACTTCCTGAGAGAATGATTCTGCCATCTGTCTCATTCCTCACCTACAAGCTCTGCCATAGTGATCCCATCCCAGAAGTTCAGCATAACCTCTGGTCCTTACTCAAACTCATTGGCCCAGCCCATAACTCTTATCATGAATGCATTTTCCTCATCTTCCCAGTGACCTCCCCTGTAAACATGCCTTCTACATGCTGCTCAATATCCATAACTCCAACAAGCTTGGGTGCCCTGTTGTAGCTGGTTACTGTGTTCTCAGTGAATGGATGTCCACTCTTGTCAAGCAATACCTCCAATCAAATGCTTGTAGCTGACTGTCTCATGTTAAAGACACAAACTGATTCCTTCACTGACTGTGAGCCACCCCTACCCCATTACCACCTGGATCCCTATTCATCACTGTTAATGCCAACTTCCTATACACCAACATCCCTCATGATGATGGTCTAGCTACTATCCCTTCTAGTGTCCTTCGAACTCCAAACCCTGTGCCTCATTCCTTACACATCTAACCAATAACATCCTCACACACAACAATTTCTCCTTTGAGGGTAAGACATGTAAACAAATCCACTGCTGGGCCATGGGCACCCATATGGCACTTTCCCAGGTCAGTCTCTTTATGGACTATTCTAGAGGAAAACATCATAATGTCCCAAAACCCCAAATCCCTTGTCTGGTTCAGGTTCACTGATGATATCTTCATGATCTGGACCCAGGGACAAGACTTCCTATCCTTATTCCTCCACAACTTCAACAACTTCTCTCCCATTCGCTTTACATGGTCCTCTTCACCCCACTCACTTTCCCAGATGTTGACCTCCAACTCACTGATGATTCCGCCCCTACCTGTATCCACATCAAGCCCACTAACCATCAACAGCACATGCATTCTGAAAGTCCAGCAAGAGGGAGCAGCAGGCAGCAACAGCAGTTTTTTGTTTGTACATAGCATTTAGTTTAGTGATTTTCTCATGAGCTTCTGTCAAGAAGTGAATTTAATCTGTGTTTTTACAAGGTGTGTTTTTTAAGTAAGGTCAATTTGAACATAAGTACACAATGAAAGGTTATTTCAAAAAGTAAATTTATTTTAAGAAAGTATGTACTTCACTCTATTTTTTGACATAGTTGTCAAGTTTGTTGAAACACGTATCACACCTCTCAACCAATTTTAAAATACCCTCTTCATAAAAACTTGCCACCTGCTCTGATAACCAAGAGTTCACTGCCGTTTTCACATCATCGTCATCATTGTAATTGTAGCCACTGAGGTGTTGTTTGAGGTGGAGGAACAAATGGTAATTGTTCAGCGCAAGATCAGGTCTGTAGGGTAGGTGATCTAAAACTTCCCAGCCAAAACTTCCCAATAAATTGCAGGTCTGACCTGCAGTGTGAGGCCTTGCATTGTCATGGAGAAGGACAATTCCCTTTGTCAGCATGCCACATCTTTTGTTTTGAATCACTCTGTGTAGCTTTCTCAAGGTTTGGCAGTAAGCTTCTGCATTGATAGTGGTTCCTCATTGTATCCCAAAACACTGATGCCATGTTTTGCCCTAGGACAGAGCCTGTTTGGCCTTCACCTTTACTGGCAAGTGTATGTGTCTCCATTCCATGCTCTGTTGCTTCAATTCAGGCATCGTATGCCAAACCCATGTTTCGTCTCCAGTTACGATCTGACTCAAGAAGCTGTCACCTTCTTCGTGATAATGAGTACAGAACTTTTGTGGTCCTCTGTTAGGAGTTTCGGGACCCAGCAGGAACGCAGTTTCCTAAACTTTAGGTGTTAAGAAACAATGTTTAAAGCATTAATCTCGACATGTCAGGAAATTTGTTCACAAAACTTTGATAAGCATTCTCACACAGTAGTATTTTTTCACGTTTCATGTACTTTCTTCCAAACTAACCCCCCACACACAACAAGTTTTTAGTACAGTCCACCGATAAATTGGTCTAAAAGTTTGTTGGTACCTAAATTTTGCTGGTATAAAATCTGTCACCATATTTAGTAGTAGTAATGCATCTTATGTTCAACTATCAGAGATTTATAACTTTTAATTATAATACCAATGATTTAATCATTTCAACAGTACTGTGACATATTCTGATCATTGTATGTGGTTTACACTATTAAAATAGTGCCTGCTGGTCCAGATTAGTATGGTTGGTAAGGTTTTGCCCTCAGTTAAGGCTGGTAGTCTATGTTAATTATCGTAAGAGATGTGTTTCTTTTAAGTGGTGCAATAAATGAAGAGCAATAATGTAAATGGGGATGTAAGTTATGCTTATTGAAGTTACTAAACATCCATGCAGAGTTACACTTTTCCTTCAGATGAGCGTATTTTTCAAAATTGTTCTTAGTTGCATATTTACCATTTGAGCTTTTATCTCTCATAGATTGACAATGGCAGTTGTTCCAATAGCATCACATGTAACATTACTAAGTTTCTTAATTGCAATTATTTTGATGTTCATTAGTTGCACAAATTTCACAAGATAGATGTCCCACATGATGGAAAAAAGCTAGGATAATGTGCAATTCTTAATAACATTACAAGAACCCTTGGATTAAAATTTTGCAGACATTATTTTGTACAATGTAAAAATGAGTTTGGAAAAATGTTGAGGATGTACAAGAACACAACAAGACACAAGATGAACAATAGATTTGGAATGGAAATAAGTATGCTTCCTGGTGTACTCAAAAATTAGAATGAAAAACTGGAATTGGAAAAAAGTGCAACATCTAACACACCATATATGGAATACTGCAAATGACTTTTATTTTTACTTTTGTGGCTACTGTGCAGAAACATTGAATGTGATGCAACCTTTTTTTTGGAATTTTGGACAGTTAGTAAACTCTCAATTACCGAAGTTAAACTCTAAATTGGAACAAAATACACTAGAAAGAGAAAATTTAGGATTTACTCTGTAGTAAATACATTTGTTTTTGGGATCTGTGGAAAAGCTGGTGGCAGAACATCAAGGCGGAATGGTGACAGAACTTGAATAACATTTTTGTAGATTAATAATTAAAGTAGAATTGGACCTGAAACAAAATTTGGTTTAGTAGATAGACAAACATAATGATGTTTGAGTCTCATCTTAATCTACGATAATGACAGGAGCTGAAGAAATTAATTAAAATTTACACTATGGCAGGGACCTGAACCTGGGTCTCATTGACTTACTAGGCAGGTGTGCTAGCCCTTATACCACCACAGCATTATGGCTAACATGGCTGCACAGGCTACCCTAATCCAACACCCTCCCTACCACAAACTTCAGTTCACATCTTCAAGGGAAAGAAAAGCTGAAGATGTGAATTGATGTTTTGTGTTAGGGATGGCACTGGATTAGGGTAGCAAGTCCAGCTGTTTTAGTTACACTGCTGCAGTGGTGTAATGGCTAGCACACTTGCCCAGTAAGTCAAGGAGACCTAGGTTCAAGTCCTCGCCACAGTGCAAAATTCATTTCTTCAGCTCCTATCATAGAAGTACCATGAAAAATAATCAAGCATCAGACTTAGTTAATGACAATCTAATTATTCCATGCAGTAAGTACATATAAACAAATGTTTTTACTGAAACAGATGATGTCAGACATGTTACAGATGAAATGTTAAAAATGGAGTGCATTTTAAATGCTTAGAGGTTTTTCCTGCTAACATTCTCTGCGACTCTTTGACACAAAAGTAACAAATTATGCAGACAATGGTTTTGTAAAAAATGTCTTAGTGTTTCTAAACTGAATTGACACAGGACATTCCAAAAAGTAGTTTTATAAGGGTGTGCTGGAAACTAATGCCTGCAAACTTTTGTGTAAAAACTTTTGAAGCCTTCTAAACAAAACAACATTATTTTCATTCTGCACCTTTATTCTTCATGTCTATTTATTTATTTTTCAATGTAATCACTCTGACAATGAACACAATTCTCCCAGTGATAGACTAGTTTGTTGATACTATAACTGCAGAGTATTTTATTTTGTTGATGGAGCCACAACCTCCCCTATATTTGCACTCCTTCATCACTGTCAAATTGAAGTCCTTGAAGTTGTTCTTAAAGGTGTGGAAACACATTAAAATCAAGTGGGGTCAAGTCACAACTGTGTGGAGGATGGTTGATGACAGTGAACCCAAGGCATCAGATTGTTGCAACACTTGTGTGTGGCATAGCATTATCATGCTGGAGGAGAGGGTGCTGCATGTGTGGATAAACTCTTCAAATTTGAAACTTGATTACAGCACCCTGTTTCTCATGCAGCGACATAGTTACACTACACACTGCTGTGTTACACGCTACAATTTGGAGGCCTCTAGTGGCAGAGGGTTTGGAAATATGTAGACATGAAGAATAAAAATGTTGAATTTTAATAATGTTTGTTTTATTTCAAAAGCTTTAAGGGTTTTCACATTGTGGCGCCGATGAAATTGACACCAACATCAGTATGGATTCATCTTTGGATTCTAAGCATTATATTCGCCTGTTCTGCCATGTTCAGTTCAGTTCTTCGTGATCCTTGTATGTGTTAAGGTTAATAATTGAACTATTGCTAAATGGGTGTGATTATTGGTGCAACCAATGCAGTAATCCTCCTCTCTGGTAACCCCTTTGAGTGACTTCTAGCTCCAATCGTCGGGCTCTCCTCCAACCTCGCCCCTCTACTCCAGTCTCACGCACTCCATCGAGTGACCACATGCTCCCCACGTCGTCTTACCTATGATCATGCTCTCGCCGTCAGACCCTTCACCTGTCAACCTCTCCACCATCGCCTGCCTCACCCTGTCGAGGTTTCTCACGCCCCGTCTTGAACATGCCCTTGCTCGAGGTGTTCGTGCCTGTCCCTCCGGACATAATCCACGACGTCTCAATAATACTGCACGATTATACACTGTTTGTCGTGTGTTTGTCTTCATCCAGTGCTCATGACACATCCTCCGCCATTCCCTGTCACCTGGGGAAATGTGTTCACACACATTACCCCCTCCCACCCCCTGGCTTCTCAAGAGTTCTCTGTACTGTGTGTGTGTGTGTGGGGGGGGGGGGGGGGGGGGGGGGGGGGGGGTTGGCTATGTGGCGCCGATGAAATCGACACCAACATTGATATGCATTCACATTTGGACTCTAAGCATTATCTTTGCTTGTTCCGCCTTGTTCAGTTCAGTTCTTTGTGATACTTGTATGTGTTAAGGTTAATAAATGAACTATTGCTAAATGGGTGTGATTATTGGTGCAACCAACCCAGTAATCCTCCTCAACATAAAAGTTTGGAGGCAATATTTTTCAGCAACCCTTTTTAATACTACTTTCCAGAATGTCTTGCAGTAACTTGGATTTAACTTAAAAATTCTTACAAAATTTTTACAATACTTCTGTCTGTGTAAATTTGTTAACATGGTGTCAAAGAGTCAGAGGGAATGTTAGCAGAAAAAACCACTGAGTAATTAAACTGTAAGTTAACATCTATCTGTATTACTTGTTTATAAAATGTATTTCACAGATTTTCAGTCTAAAAATGTTTTGCGAACTAAATTCTATATATGTAAAACTAGTCACCATAAGTTGTAATAATGTGTCCTGTGTTCATACTGTCAGAGGTTTACAGCCCCCAATTACAATACTGACTATGTAATCATTTAAACAATGTTGTGAAATATTCTGATCATTGTATGTTGTTTATACTGCAGCGACAGCACCCACCAGTTCAGATTAGTACAGTGTAGAGTCTAATTTTAACCACAGTTAAGGCAAGTAGCCTGTGTTGGTTGTTGAAAGAGATGCATTTGCTTAGTTGGTGCAAGAAATGAAGAGCAATAATTTACAATGGTGTACAGCTTATGCATATTGCAATTACTAAATATCAGGCAGAGTTACACTTTTCCCCCAGATCACTATGCTCTTCAAAATTCTTCTTAGTTATGTATTTACCATTTGAGCTTTTATCTCTTAGTGATCAACAGTGGCAGTTGTTCCAATACACCTGTAACTTGATAAAGTTCATTTTTTTTCACTGATTACTGTGGTCATTATTTTCAAAAATTTCAGAAGATAGATGTCACAAGTCAGACAGCTATATATCCCCTCCACTAATTGAATGTATTTAAATGTAAGACGAGGAAGTGCTAGATGTTGTTACTTGTAGATAGAATAAGACATAGGAATGAACATGTAATTGAGAAGGAGATTTTATTCCCTTTATTTTTCTCTCATCACTGGCATTTAGGGAATAATCTGAACATGATTTATATACAAGGAAGATGATAACCTGGGACACTGCATATTCATACAAAATTTATGAATCAAAATCATTGAAATGGCTATGAGCACTATGAGACTTAACTGCTGAGGTCATCAGTCCCCTAGAGCTTAGAACTACTTAAACCTAACCAACCTAAGGACATCACACACATCCATGCCCAAGGCAGGATTCGAACCTATGAGCATAGCCGTCACGCGGTTCCAGACTGTAGTGCCTAGAACCGCTCGGCCACTCCGGCCAGCATTTATGAATCAATTATTATATAGATTAAAGGAAACTACATACATTTATGGGTAGTAAACATTATTCTGTGTTGAGTGTTAGTTGTGGATTTTGATGATAATACCAGTGGTTCTAAAACTATACATTTGAGAACTTGCATTAATAGTTCATTTGCGAGTAACATGGAAGATTATTTGGAGCTAATTTATATTATAGGTGTCATGGGAGATGTATGTGAAGGAAATGGCAAGGCAAGAACACCAATTTATAGGAAACCTAGTTAGTATCACATTGGACTGCCAGATGAGAAATGACGTATGAGTATACTGTGTTGGAAGTTGAATAATAGAGAAGGGCAATAATGATAAGTGTATTTATGGCAAAGAGTATATTTCATCAAAAGTGATTAATATTATTTACAAATGATGAACTTTCTTGTAATATAGAATAATACAAAGATATAGAAAAACATACGAGCTGTCCAATAGGCACAATAAGAAAATATTTATAAAACAATGGGTAAATGTACTTAGTTATGCAGTGTCCCTAGGTGGCCTGATTATATGATTGCAGCACTGAGAAAAAATATATACATTAATTGTGATATATTCATGTGGAGTCCAATATTCAATAGACCCAGCTTGTGGTTTCTTTGGGTTGATTCAGAGACTTAGATAACATCACTTCATCTTATTGAGGAGATATGCAGCAACTTGCCTAGAATGACTGTCAGTACATTATTTTAATACATGGCTATATTCTAAAGATGGGTACTTTATTGAGCCTACTGCTGAGCAGCCAGGCAAACTACCAGTAGGGAGGATGTATTTATGCTAATCCTGGTGAAAAACTGTTCCAGAAACCTGTGTGTTTTAACAAGCCATGCAGTATCCAGAGGAGATGAGGGAGATGCTGCTGAATGAAAAACAGAAAAAATCTCATGTTGTACATTCATTCATTCATTTATTGCAATTCAGTCTTGATAGACTGATGTGATTCATTCATTTTGCACCACACCAGTTCTAATTAAATTGATATTTGATTTTAAGTGTTTTTAGACACTTGAAAGATAGTTAGGGACCTACAAGATGCATTGCTTTTATGGGTTTATGGAACAGTATGTTAGCCTGAGTTACAGCAGTTTAGCAGCTTTTCTTTGCAGCTGAAAGTGACTGTGTGTTGAATCAGAACTGTGGCTTTAGTTTATTAGTTAATTTTCTATGAAACAGTTGATATTACTTAAAAGTAATCACTAATTGTGCTAGAAGTTTAGTCTCTGCAGTTAATAAAATTTTTTAGATAACTGAAATGTTTAGGTTTTGTCCAGGAATGAGCATTAATTCTCATGCAGTCAGATGGACACTGCATGAAAGGTTGTTAATTAAAATAATCACTCTGCATTCAATGCGGATTTATTTTAGGCCCATACTGTTGGTGATCACACCTGAACTTGACTTAATATTCATTGTACATCCTGTATCAGGAAGGTGTGAAGTTAAACAGATGGTATAACACCATTC
The DNA here is from genome assembly GCF_023897955.1 of Schistocerca gregaria. Classification (NCBI taxonomy): domain Eukaryota; kingdom Metazoa; phylum Arthropoda; class Insecta; order Orthoptera; family Acrididae; genus Schistocerca; species Schistocerca gregaria. The sequence continues at coordinate 189,278,941 of NC_064923.1, read as the reverse complement.
AATATTCATCTCCCAATAGGCCAACTGCCAGACCATGATAGACAGTTGCTATGTAAGCAAAGAGAGCTTCAGCTCAAATTTCACAGAAATCAAAACCTAGCTAGGAAACCAAAGCAGAATGATGTGAAAATGAGTGTGAGGAGAGCAGTAAGAGAAGCATTCATTTACTTTGAAAGAAAAATTTTATCAAACAATGTGACTAAAAACCCTAACAGCATTTGATATTATGCAAAATCATTAAGAAAATCAAAATCATCCATTCAGTCACTCAGTGACTACCACCAAAACAGAAGTTGACAGAGAGAAAGCCAAAATATTGAATTAGATCTTCTGAATCTGTTTCACCATGGAAGATCACAATGTTTCAGGCCTCACATAAATGCTGAAGTGGAAGATATAGAGATAAGTGATCATAGAATTGAAGAGCAATTGTAATCACTTGGTAATGAAAAGGCAACTGGACTAGAATAATAATTAGTGGCATTGTGTACAGGAGATTGGTGAGTCACAGCTGTGTGCAGAGACTAAATGGCAATATTAAAGAACAATACAATAAACTAGGAGTCATTTTCACTGATCCCAACAAATTTCTGGGTGCAAAGTGTCTTACCAAAGATGGTTTATATCTGAATAGGTTGAGCTCAAAAATATTCAGTAAGCACTGATACTTGCCTCAAAAAGGACACTGATAAGTAGGAAGGGGGTCAAAAAACTTGTGTAGCATTAAGAAAGAAATTTTCTAAAGCCTATTATAAGTAATAGTCGAAGTAGATATCCACTGATGCTTCAAACAATAAAAGCTCCAAAATAGATGAACTGGAAATCATTCTCTCAGAATGAGCAAATATTAGAAATCCAGGACGGAATGTAACAATATTATGAAAGGAAAGTGGCAACTTTCTTAATATTGAGCAAATATTAGAGCTGTTTGTTTAAATGAACACTGTTTTATTAAGGATACAATTAAAATTTTAAACAAAATAGGGAACTTCAGCTTTTGGAGAAGAAACAAGTTATGTGGAGGCTCATGAGTTATCATTGCTGATTGTGGTGGTAATTGATAAATTATGCATAAGTAAGCAAGAGACATAATTTGCAGGTTTATGCTTTCTTCAAACGGAAAGGATGTGCATGTATGTACCGCAACTTTTACTTGGAATCATCAACAACGGGTCTCAATATGAGTGAACCACAATTCTCGTGACTGGACTATAATGACTGGAAAAAAATACATGTGATTCTCAGTTTCAAGAGATCTTGCAAAACATGAGATCTGGAGCACTGTAAACATCAGTGCTCAGATTGATAACATATTTCTTTACATCAGGAAGGCATTTGATACAGTTCAGCACTGTACATAGTACAACAACCGAGTTAGAAAACTGCTGCGGAAGCAAAGGGAACTTCACAGCAAACATAAACATAGCCAAAGCCTTGCAGACAAACAAAAACTACGTGAAGCAAAATGTAGTGTGAGGAGGGCTATGCAAGAGGCGTTCAATGAATTTGAAAGTAAAGTTCTATGGACTGAGTTGGCAGAAAATCCTAAGAAATTTTGGTCTTATGTCAAAGCGATAGGTGGATCAAAACAAAATGTCCAGACACTCTGTGACCAAAATGGTACTGAAACGGAGGATAACAGACTAAAGGCTGAAATACTAAATGTCTTTTTCCAAAGCTGTTTCACAGAGGAAGATTGCACTGTAGTTCCTTCTCTAGATTGTCACACAGATGACAAAATAGTAGATATCGAAATAGACAACAAAGGGATAGAGAAACAATTAAAATCACTCAAAAGAAGAAAGGCCACTGGACCTGATGGGATACCAGTTCAATTTTACACAGAGTACGCAAAGGAACTTGCCTCCCTTCTTGCAGCGGTGTACCGTAGGTCTCTAGAAGAGCATAGCGTTCCAAAGGATTGGAAAAGGGCACAGGTCATCCCTGTTTTCAAGAAGGGACGTCGAACAGATGTGCAGAACTATAGACCTATATCTCTAACATCGATCAGTTGTAGAATTTTGGAACACGTATTATGTTCGAGTATAATGACTTTTCTGGAGACTAGAAATCTACTCTGTAGGAATCAGCATGGGTTTCGAAAAAGATGGTTGTGTGAAACCCAGCTCGCGCTATTCGTCCACGAGACTCAGAGGACCATAGACACGGGTTCACAGGTAGATGCTGTGTTTATTGACTTTCACAAGGCATTCGATACAGTTCCCCACAGTTGTTTAATGAACAAAGTAAGAGCATATGGACTATCAGACCAATTGTGTGATTGGACTGAAGAGTTCCTAGGTAACAGAATGCAGCATGTCATTCTCAATGAAGAGAAGTCTTCCGAAGTAAGAGTGATTTCAGGTGTGCCACAGGGGAGTGTCATAGGACCATTGCTATTCACAATATACATAAATGACCTTGTGGATGACATCAGAAGTTTGCTGAGGCTTTTTGCAGATGATGTTGTGGTGTATCGAGAGGTTGTAACAATGGAAAATTGTACTGAAATGCAGGAGGATCTGCAGCGAATTGACGCATGGTGCAGGGAATGGCAATTCAATCTCAATGTAGACAAGTGTAATGCGCTGTGAATACATAGAAAGATAGATCCCTTATCATTTGGCTACAAAATAGCGGGTCAGCAACTGGAATCAGTTAATTCCATAAATTATCTGGGAGTACTCATTAGGAGTGATTTAAAATGGAATGATCATATAAAGTTAATCGTCGGTAAAGCAGATGCCAGACTGAGATTCATTGGAAGAATCCTAAGGAAATGCAATCCAAAAACAAAGGAAGTAGGTTACAGTACGCTTGTTCGCCCACTGCTTCAATACTGCTCAGCAGTGCGGGATCCGTATCAGATAGGGTTGATAGAAGAGATAGAGGAGATCCAATGGAGAGCAGCACGCTTCATTACAGGAGAGATGCTCAGTAGCTCGGCATGGGCTTTTGTTAAAATTTCGAGAACATACCTTCACCGAAGAGTCAAGCAGTATATTGCTCCCTCCTACGTATATCTCGTGAAGAGACTATGAGGATAAAATCAGAGAGATTAGAGCCCACACAGAAGCATACCGACAATCCTTCTTTCCACGAACAATACGAGACTGGAATAGAAGGGAGAACCGATACAGGTACTCAAGGTACCCTCCGCCACACACCGTCAGGTGGCTTGCGGAGTATGGATGTAGATGTAGATGTAGATGTACTTCAATGAAAATGTATGAGCTTACTGGTTATCAGATCAGTTTTGTGACTGTATTGAAGACTTCCTTGCAGATAGAACTAAACACGTCACTTTCAGTGGAACAAAAGTGATAGATGTTAAGGTAATTTCACAAATACCCCAAGACATCTGATAGGGCAATTACTGTTCACAGTATGAGGTCTGTTCAAAAAACTCTGAAACATTCATTATTTCATGCCAGTGGTATGTTGGAGTGAAATGCAGTTGGCATCCCTGCACACATCTGTGTTTAATGTGTAACTGCTATTAGTTTTATTGTTGTATGTCTGTTAGCTGTTATTCAATGCTATATTGAGAAGAACATTGTGTCACACAGCTTGCGAATTTTGTGATGGCAGAGTTACAGGAACAATGTGTCTGCATTAAATTTTGCTTGAAACTCAAGAAACTCTTTACAGAGACATGCCAAATAATGCAAGAAGCCTACAGTGATGCATGTTTAAGCCTTATTCAGTGTTACAAATGGTTCACATGGTTTAAAAATAGCTGGATGGAAGTTACAGATGACCCTCGTTCAGAATGCCCTTCCACATCTACTGACAATGCTCATGTCAGGAACATCAATGGAATTGTGTGTGCCAATCAAATACTGACTATCTGAGAGATTGCAGAAGAATGTAACATTTTCATTGGATCATATCATGAAATCCTGACACAGCATCTTGGAATGCAACATGTTGCTGCCAAGTTCATCACACACTCATGAGTCAAGACCAGAAAGACCTTCAACTCACAATCTGTGAAAAGCTTTTGGATCACACAAGTGAGAACTAGATGTTCCTTAAGAGAGTTATAACTCGTGATGAGATGTGATATTGAGACCAAGGTTGCAATGGGTCAGGAAAGGTTTTCCAAGACCAAAAAAAGCTTGTCAGGTCAGGTCAAGGGTCAAAGCCATTCTGATAGATTTCTTTGACTTTGAAGGATTAGTTCATCATGAATTCATGCCACAGGGACAAACTGGTAATCTTTGGTACTATCAGGACATGTTGCAATGCCTTCAAGAAAATGTGAGAAGCAAATGGCCTGAAATATTACAAGACAATTCATGGCTCTTGCATCACAATAACACACCTGTACATTCACCCCTGTTGGTGTGTGACTATTGCCCAAAAAACGAAATCACTGCGCTGCCTCATCCTCCATACTCTCCAGACCTGGCCCCTGTGGATTTTTTACTTATTTCCAAAGATTAAAACCCCATTAACAGGATGAAGGTTTGAAACAGTAGATGAGATAAAAGAAAGTTCACAGTCAACACTTTACACGATCCAGCAAGAGGTGTACCAAGACTACTTCTGGAAGAGGAAACAGTATTGGGAACAGTGTATCAGTTGTGGAGGAGATTATTTCAAAGGAGACCATGTACAATAAGTAAAAGGTAACTGTAGAAAAATTTTGTGGACGAAGTTCCAGAAGCTTTTGAACAGGTCCCGTATATCCAAATGATGTAGTGGATGACATCGGAGTCTCCATGAGGCTTTTTGCAGATGATGTCATTGTCTATGTGAACATAGCAGTGTCAGAAGACTTTAGCGAACTGCATGAAGATCTTCAGTGGAGTGATGAATGGTGCAAAGAGTGACTGTTTACCTTAAACATAAATAAAGTAACATATTGTGCACACATAAGAGAAGAAATCCACTACTGTGACAAACTGCTGGAAATAATAAGTACTGTAAAATATGTGGGAGTAACAATGTAAGTGACCTTAAGTGGAATGAACACATAAAAAAAATAACAGGCATGTGCCAGACTGAGATTCACATGAATAATCTCATAGAAACACAATTCATCCACAGAAGTGGCTTAAAACATCTTTTTCAATTGATTCATCAGTATCTGTCATCAGTGGGGGACCTGTACTAGACTGGATCAATAGAAGAGATAGACAAAGTCCAACAATGAGCTGCACATTTCATCACAGGGCTATTTAGATAACATGAGAACATTATGGAAATGCTCAAAAAATTCCAATGGCAGACATTAAAAGCAAGGTTTGCTATTGAATTACAAATTACAAGAGCATACATTCAGGTAAAAGTAAGACAATATATTACTCCCTCCTACATACTTCTCATAAAATGACCATCATAAGAAAATCCAAGAAATTGGAACTAATGTGGAGATTTAACACTGAACAGTCTTCCCCTGTATTGCTGGTTCAAGGAAGGGGGGCAGGGGGGCAGGGGATCCGATAGTGATACAAAAGTGCCCTTCACCACACATTACCATATGGCTTCAGAAGTATGCTGTAAATGTAGCTCTCACTCCTTCTATGCCACAGAATCACTCCCATTTAATCTGTTCTGTCCGCAAGACAGTATCAGTTTAGAAAGCATCACTGATGCGGAGCTTGACTTGGCATTTCTTCACATGATGTTCTATAAATGATGGGTGGACAACCAGCAGTCTGTGGAGTGGGTCCAGTCAACAATTGCTTTCAATCTGGCCTGCAGAAGAAATTTGTGGGATGGAGAGCAAGGCATGCGCATTGTACTCTGCCCAGGATACATATTCAGATATGCCCACAGATGCTCAGCTTGCCTCTGTTTAGCAACTCATTATGCAAACCAGTAGAAATTTCTCTTACTCTACTTGTGTGCAATACCACTTTCCCCCACCAGATTTCAGCAGAACTCCAATGACTTGCCTGTGGTCAAAATAATTTTTGTCTGTCATGGACTTATTCGAACACTGTAACTGTTGAAATTGAAGATAACTTTTAATGAATTTGACTTTACGTATTAGAAGCATTCTTGTCACGTCTCATGCCGAGATGGCCCAAGAGGTTAAGTAAGTATGTGAATCAGCCCTGCAGGTCACCATAAGTTGGCCATGTCTGCTGTAACCCATAGATGAGGAGCATCAGATTTCCAGAGCACATTTGACACAGTTGCCCCACTGCAGACTGTTGAAGAAGGTCTGAGCATATGGATTAGGTTCCCAGACATGTGAGTGGCTTGAAGACTTCTTAAGTAATAGAATCCAGTATGTTGTCCTGGGTGGTGAGTGTTCATCAGAGAGAAGGATATCATCATGAGTGCCCCAGGGAAGTGGGATAGGACCACTCTTCGTCTATATACACATTAATAATCTCATGGATATGGTGAACAACAATCTGTGGCTGCTTGGTGATGATGCTAGGTATACTGGAAAGTGTTGCCATTTGAGTGACTGCAGACAAAATTTCTAATTGATGTGATAAATGGAGGTTTCCTCTAAATGTAAGTTAATGCACATGAGTAGGAAAATAATCTCATAACATTTGAATATTGCATTATTTGTAATATGTCTGGCACAGTCAAATTGATTAAATATTTAGGCATAACATATCAAAGCAATATGAAATGTAACAAGTATGTAAGGATGGCAGTACAGAATATGAATGCTCGACTTCTTTATTGGGTGAATTTTTGGCTAATCAATAAATAAGACCCATTCTTGAGTATTTATTGAGTATTTTGAATCCTCACCAGGTCAAGTTAAAAGAGGACATCAAAGCAGTTCAGTGGCATCCTATTAGATTTGTTACTGGTTGGTTTGATCAACACTTGAGTGTTGTAGAGTTGCTTCATGAACTCAAATGGGAATCCCTGGAGGGAAGACATTGTTCTTTTCATGAATCATTGCTGAGAAAATTTAGAGAGCCAGTGTTGGAAGCTGACTTCAGAATGATTTTACTGCCCTAACAGCTTGTTGAAGTTCTTATAAAGTCCTTCTCAGACAGGCACTATTCCCCAAGTCTCACATCAATCTTTGCACTAGTGTAAAACCTTTTCAAGAGCTGACTGAATATTTTTTCTACTTTTTGAAGATAGTACATGACTACAGATAACTGCATCATCTGCAGAAAGTCTGACATTACTATTAATATTGCCTGTTAGTAATCTAAATTTTTAAATCCAAGTGATCACAGTCATTCTTTTGACGAAGTTAGCTCCCAAATATGAGCAATATATCTATATATTTACCATGTCCAATTCTTATTTGGTTCAGGCAGAAACATGCCTACCATAGTAATTCAGCTCATGAGTGTCACTGCAGAACATGGCAGCGAGGGGGGGAAATTTTGGTATCCATAAATAATTCAAAAAATTTTTAAAGATGAAATTCTCTTTGAAAAAGGACATTAATTGCAAGAGATAGATCTGTTAACTGGAGTCAATTAGCCTGTAGATCTTGGATACCATGCTGAACTGCCCCTAATGCTCACAACATTACTTGGATTGCTGTAGTATGGAGAATGAGACTAAGTGTTCAACATTTTATTGTCATTCTGCCCATCTAAGCTTGTAATACTTATTTTACAATGGCTAAATAATTAATGGAAAATCTCATATAAAGATGTGAAACAAATACTAACAAAGTGATAGAGGGGATGGCCAGTACTTACCTCAGCTCAGTACAGCTGATAGATACACAAAAAACAACCAAAAATTTGTGTTCCTAGCTTTCGGAATAAATGTTCCTTCATCATGGAGGAGAGAGGGGAAAGAAAGGGAAGAAGGGAAAGTGGATTTAGTTACTCACAACCCAGGCTATGAAGCAACAGGGAAAGGAAAACAGGGAGGGTAGCAAGGATGGAGACGTGGTTGTCAGAGGGAAGCCAAAGATATTCTATTGTAAGTACTGTGCCAGCTTCAAACCAAAGAGGATGCGTACAGAAGTAGAGAGGTATATAGTATAAAGTTGTAGGATGAAAAGATGCATGAATGGCTAAAGAGGAAAGGGAAAGAGGAGAAGACTGAAGAGTAAAACAACCTCACTCCCATTTAATCTTCAGTCTGCTCCTCTTTCCCTTTCCTCTTTAGCCATTCATGCATCAAACAACCTCACTCCCATTTACTCTTCAGTCTTCTCCTCTTTCCCTTTCCTCTTTAGCCATTCATGCATCTTTTCATCCTACATCTTTGTACTATATACCTCTTTACTTCTGTATCCATCCTCTTTGGTTTGAAGCTGGCACAGTACTTACAATAGAATATCTTTGGCTTCCCTCTGACAACCACGTCTCCATCCTTGCTACCCTCCCTGTTTTCCTTTTCCTGTTGCTTCATAACCTGGGTTGTGAGTAACTAAATCCACTTTCCCTTCTTCCCTTTCTTTCCCCTCTCTCCTCCATGATGAAGGAACATTTATTCCGAAAGCTAGGAACACAAATTTTTGGTTGTTTTTTGTGTATCTATCGGCTGTACTGAGCTGAGGTAAGTACTGGGCAGCCCCTCTATCTCTTTGTTAGTATTTATTTTACAATGCCTGTCCTTTCAGACATGCATTCAGGCAGGAAAAGACATTGTAAAACAAGTATTACAAGCATAGATGGGCAAAAATAATAATAACTTTGAACACACAGTCTCATTCTCTGTATTGCAGGAATCTAAGTAATGTTGCAAGCATTAGGGGATGTGGACAGTGTGGCATATGGAGGTTTATCAGTCCAGGAAGAGTGTGTGTAATGCTGAAATGATTACGGTAAAAGCTCACGGCAAGTGAGAAATATGGGTTCAAATTCCAGTCTGGCATAAAGTTTCATGTATCACTAACAAGTAGTGTGTCTATACCTAATACAGCTGATGTGAAAGAATTTGTGATCAGCAAATAAACATCATAGTATATTTAATCAGTTATGCAATTTATGACAGATTAATTTGGATGCAAGGTAAAATAGCTTAATAAAAGATCTACAGGAAATTATTAGAGAATTGCAGCACAGTGTTAATTTGCTTCAGTAGATTGAAAACTCTGATCTTCAAGCAGGCCTGCAAGATGGAGCAGAGCACCAGATGGTGGTGATATGGGAATGTGGTAGCTTTTTAATCATTTATCATATCTGGTTATAACCATTTTGCAAGGTATTCATGAAATGTCCTTTGATAATGGTGCTCAGATTGTGCAGTTCCTTTACTTGGCAGTAATACTGCTTTGGTTATCCTGCTTTGGGTTCCCAATGTTTTGATTATTCAGACTGCTTTTTCCTTGGCCAAGAGCTGTTTACAAAGCATTATAGAACAGATTATTGGTAAAGGAATGCTTTGAGAGATTTACGAAGCAGAATTGTTCGCCAATATTTATCCAATAGGTTGAAACATCAGCTTAGTGGTGGTGGTTAGTGTTTAACGTCCCGTCGACAACGAGGTCATTAGAGACGGAGCGCAAGCTCGGGTTATTTTAAAGTGCAACACTGACTACAACCTAAGAGAGACACTCAAAAAGCTCAAAAATGTACATGTGATGATAACCAGCATTCCATATGATTTTTTTAAAAGAAATCTCGTGTTAACTAAGAAATCAAAAAAAGTAACAGACAGTTTCACAAAATAACAAAGTGCTACCCGAAATTCAACATTTGTCCAGCTAGATTTCAGAAAACAACATTTCATAAACAGTGGAGATCTCCTAAATAGAGCAGGACAACTATATGTCTGTGCGCAAATTATGAAAACGATAAATAATCTCAATGATCAACACAAACTGCCTGGTATCCTCACCATAGCAGTAACTGAGCAAATGGAAATTTGCAAGGAAATGTCTAAGATAAGAGAGATACCTGACATACCGGTACCAGTATCTGAAGGAGTGGTGGAATATGGGGTACCAGCAGAAATGTCAGGAACATCCAGCAGAGTTGAAGTGGAAACAATTTCTTCAGATGAGAAAGCCTACAAACCTAGTGTAAACTCATGTGCACCTGAAACCTCCAAGGATGAAGCTGTCAGCACATTCGACACACTTAATGCCTCATGCTCACTTGTAACTAGGACTGCAACCACACCAACAGCCAAGAACCGTTCTACTAGATCCAGAAATTCATCAGCTGCTCTGCAGACATCTCAAAGGAAGATCCTCAGGATAAGAAGAACTGCTGTGCGTAGTGACTATTTTTTATGGGATCTTCGCAATTCGAAGAAGAAGAAGAAAAGGCAGAATCTTTACAGTGTCAGCAATAAGAAAGTACAAAGGTAAATAATGCAGCAAATCCACTACATGAAACTTTAACAGCTGTATACCAAAATGTGCAGGGACTAGAAAGTAAATTAGCTGAAATAGAAGTTCTATTAACTGACTATCTAAAAGACATTAACATACTATGCATAAGTGAGCACTGGGTATGAAATGAGTAGCAAATTTTGTAGAATCAACCATAAAGAGGATGGGACATATATTTATGTTAGGACAGGGGTAGAATCAAAAGAAATTAAATGTAAACTAAAATGCATAGAAAAAGATTTTGAATACAGTATATGTGAGCTAACCAAATTAAAAATTACTATTGTGTGTTTGTAGCGATCACAATTGGGCAACTTTGCCATTTTTATGGAAGACCTTGAGGGACTACTGAATGAACTTAAACATAATGTAATTGTTCTTGGTGATTTTAATGTTAACTTTAAGAATGACTGTAGTAAACAACAGCAACTGTGCAATCTCTTTTTGTGTCATAATATGATGGCAACTGTAAATGAAGTTATCAGATGTGGAAATACGTCTGAAACTATAATAGCTCAAGTATTTATAAACAAGGACAAGTGTGAATATAACACTAAAGTAATTGGATCACAAGGGTATCAAATTGAGCTTAAACGTCACATCTTACAACAACCCTGTTATCAATAACAATTACATAGAAAGGAGATTTATAAATGATGACAGCATAAGAATTTTTAATTACATTCTGGAAAATAACAACTGGGGTAGTGAATCAAGCGGTGATGTCAACACAACGTTTGACTCATTCTTTGAAAGCTACAAACACTGCTTCGATGTTGCTTTTCCTATAAAAAGAATCAAAACTAAACATAAAACCAAAACATGGGTTACACAGGGGATTAGAAAGTCGTCAGACACTCGCAGAAAGTTCAATAAATCAGCCAGGAAGAATGTAGCACTGAAAGCACATGTGAAATGTTATAGAAGCCTGTACAAGAAAGTAATAATTGCAGCTAAGAAGCTTGATAATGATTCATATAGTGAGAAACGTAACAACAAAATGAAGTCAACTTGGGAGGTAATAAATAAAAATATAAGAAAACACAAAAGAAAAGATAACAGCTTTGTCATTAAACGTGGGGGTAAAACTGTTAAGGACCCACTTCAGATTGCCAACATACTTAACAAACATTTCACAAATATAGCCATAAATTTAATTAAAACTAAATGCAATTCCAATAGCAAGGTAAAAATCCCCATGAATGACATGACAATGTTCCTTTATCCAGTAACTGAATCAGAGGTACTAAATGCTATAAATAAGTTAAAAAATAAAATGTCATGTGGGTGTGATGGGATTCCTGACAAAGTCATTAAGCAAAGTGCAAGAAACATTGCCTCACATCTCACTGAAATTATAAATGAATCTTTTAAGACAGGGGTGTTTCCATCAAAACTTAAAATGTCAACTATAAAGCCACTTTACAAGAACGGTGATAAACATGATGTTAGTAACTTTAGACCTTTATCAATGTTATCAGGTTTCTCAAAAATAATAGAAAGGATAATGTATCATAGACTATACAAATTTCTTATTAAGAATAGAATATTGGTTAAGGCGCAAAATGGTTTCCATAAAAATAAATCAACTGAAACAGCTATCTTCAATTTTTTGAAACTTGTTCTAAATTCCATAAATAGAAAGGAATTCAATTGTGGATTGTTTTTAGACTTATCAAAGGCCTTTGATGTCATCAACCATAAGTTACTGCTTAGGAAGTTATATGCCTATGGAATACTTGGAGTTGCCCACAAATGGTTTGAATAATATGTGTCGGAGAGGTATCGGAAGGTGGAGATAAGCCATCCAGTTATGACATATTCATCAAGATTTGAGAGAGTTTTGTACAGAGTACCCCAGGGATCTGTATTAGGACAATTACTGTTTTTAATATTTATCAATGACCTACCAAGTAAACAATCTGAAGCAGAGGTAGTACTATTTGCTGATGATACAAGTTTGTTTGTTAAAGCAAATAGTGAAGCTGACTTACAGGAAAAAATTGCATTAGCAACAAGCAAAGCAGACAGATGGTTTAATGAAAACAGACTCATTGTTAATGCCCCAAAAACAAGGTGGGTCAACTTCAGACATATTACAAATAAAATAAAAACTAACCTTACAGTAGAACTGGGTAAGTGTAAGATTGAACAAGCATCATACCCTAAATTCTTGGGAGTATGGTTTGATGAACTCTTAAGATAGGAAAAGCATGTACTATCATTGAACAAAAAATTAAGTCCAACATGTTATATACTAAGAATGCTTAAAAGCTCATCTAATATTAAAACAGTGTTATGTGTTTATTTCTCATTCATGCACAGTTTATTGAGATATGGTGCACAGTTTTGGGGGAACAACAGTCTAACAAAGCATGCATTTAGACTACAAAAGAAGGCAGTCAGAATAATAAAAGGTATAGGATATAGAGACTCTTGTAGACATGCTTTCAAATAATTAAAAATCATGACACTATCATCCTTACACATATATGAAAGCATATGTTTCTTAAAAGAACACAAGGAATTTTCTACATCAAACAGAGAGTTTCACAACTACGAAACAAGGAATAGGAATGATTTCCACAGAGAAATTCATAAAACAGCTATGTATCACAAAAGTGTACTATACCAACCCAAAATCCTCTACAGTGCTCTCTCGAAAGAACTAAAAATAATACCAAAACTGCACATAAAAGAGAATTAAAAAACATGTTATTGAGCAATAGTTTCTACAGTATTGAAGAGTTTATGAATTGTTGACAGTAAAAGCGGAGTTAATATTTCCCTGACATAATAAATATGAGCAATTGCTCACATTTAAATACTTGCTGTTTCTATGAAAGTGTGAAACGCTGTTAATGTAAGAATGTAAATAATCTTTGATGTGAGAATCACTACCTTTTTTTTTTTGTTTTTTGTATGTTGTTATCCTACTTGTATATTTTTGTGTTAATGTTCTTATAGTTCTATTAAAATTGTAATGTGTAAGTGACAAGTAAATTCAATTATAAATTTTCATGTACATGTATTTTAAATTGTAATGTTTATTGACAAGTCCTATGTCATTTTGATGATGTACTAGAAGGGCGCTAATAAATTGAATTTCTTTGATTAGGTTCAGAGAATTAAGAGGGATCAACTTGCATTTTGTACTGAAGCCTGTGAAAGAGACGTCATTCAGAACATAGTTCATGGTAGTTCAGCTTGCTACTGAAAATTATCCTAGAATGATGGTCAGGTCTGACAATCATTCTAGGATAATTTTCAGTAGCAAAGTTGAAGGCTTTCTCAAACTCAGTGAAACTACTCATGATATTAAGAGAATTAGTTTTTCTGATCAACAAAGAAAAACCATTACAGCCAAAAGAAAATAAAACTCAGGGAATCAGGAAATAATTTAGGATAGAGGGAACTGCTTTAAATGTAATAAACCTAGGCACTTCACATGTGATTGTAAAACAAGAGGTCAGAGCCTTAAGAGCAGCTTATAGCTTATGGTTTCAGAATCAGGGCAGCCAAAGAAACTAGGCAACCAAGGTAAATAAACAGCTAATTGGTGTTACTAAACTTTCATTGGCTATGGTTTGCCTTGCAGTCACCCAGGAATATATTTGTAGTATTTTAGACTCAGGTAGCAGTGTATCATGGATGTCACACAAGTGGCATGTCAAGTATAAAAATATTTGTACGTTCAGTGAACTGAAGTCTGTTCCCGAGAAGCTTTGAACACTTAGTGGACAAAATTTATCTTTGTTAGGGAAAATGAAGGTTAGCATAAATAGTATTGGAGTATTCTCATGGCCCTTCAAGATCTTTGTTGGTCAACATCTTTCTGTTGGAATTCTTTTGGGACGTACTTTTTTTTTTTGTAAACTCTCCTTGCTATTTAACAAACAAATTGTCTTTCAGATTTTGCACTGAGACAGGTTATCTCTGATGTCAGCATTCATCCATTCCTCAAGTTAATGATCTTAGAACCAATGAATCACAGTTTTAACAGTGACACTTAACTTGTGGTCAGGCTTAACTTGTTCTCTGACATTTTTGACTGACCTTTCGGGGCTTATTAGTAAAACTGAATATGGAATTCAGTTTACTGACCAAATTCCTGACGAGTACTCTCCCTACCATTTGTCACCACCTCAGATGCAGGAGCTGACAAAAATAATTGATAAGTTACTCAAAGAAGTTTATTAGAAAGTCTGTATCATCATATACATCTCCCATGTTTCTGTTGCTGAAGGGAAAGGGCATAGGTTATAGGCCGATAGCTGACTATCATGCCCTCAACCAAGAAACTGTTTTGCAGTATGTCCCCTTGCATGACCTCCACACTTGTTTAACCTGGTTTTCTAGAGCATATTATTTTACAGTTCTTGATCTAAATCAGGCTTACCATCAAATTCCAGTTGATGAATAGTCTAAGCCTTTGAAGCCTTCTGCACTCATTACAATCTATTTGAAGATAGTGAGGTGCGCTTTGGCTTGTCTATAGCTGCTGCTATATTATTACCTATGTTGGGCAGTGTTCTTGGGGAACTTAAATTCAAGTGCATGTACAACTACTTAGATGGTGTAATTTATAATTAATCTTTTCATAAACATCTGTAACATCTTTATCAGGTTTTAACATAGCTTAGGGATGCAGGATTGACTGTAATACCTAGTAAGGTCAACTGATTCATGTGAAAAAATATCTTTCCCTGGTCATCTTGTGTCTGCTCAAGGAATAAGGATTGTCAGTGAATGCACCAACTCTTTTTACAATTTCCCCCTCCAGTAGTTAGAAAGGAATAGTATATTTTGTTGCCAAGGTTAATCTTTTAGGAAATTTATTTCTGGGTTTGTACAACTGGCCTCATCCCTCAACCAACTCTGCTGCAAAGGTGAGCCTTTTGTTTAGGGTTGTAGTCACCAAGCCACTTTTGATGCCTTAAAGCAGGCCTCGGTAATGGACCTGTCCTTGCTATACCTGATTTTCAGTTTGAATTCGTTTTGCAGACAGATGCCTCCAAATCAGGTATTGCCACATTTCCAGGTTACTAGGTAGACCATCAGCTGATAGTGTAAGTGTTGAGAGCTCTTTCTACCAATGAGCTTAAATATTCTGTGTAGAAGCTGGAGGCAGTGGCTGTTCTACTCAGCTTAAGAAAATTTAAATTCTATCTAGAACATAGAAAATTTAACCTAAAATCTGGTAACCAGGGCCGCAGTTGTGCTTTGGCCTGCCCTCACAAAACAGAACAGTGCAACTTTTAGCCTTCCATTTTATTTTTAGTCACATAAAAGGGAATGACAACCAAATCACAGACATATCTTCAACCAAGACCACATGACAGACAAACCATTACAGGAAGATGGGGATTTTGAGTTCACAAGTGCCATTCTGACAGAGATTCCCTCTCTTTTTCAAAATATTATTAAGAAGCAAGACCAAGATCAAAGGACTAGTGGTATTAAAAGTCAGCCCCATCAGGGGCATTCTGTTCAGAGTTAGTGTTTGAATAAGAGTGTATTATATTGTCACATTAAGTATGATGTGGAGCTTAAAATCTATCTTCCCCTTGAATTTATTGCAACAGTTTTTCATTATGTTCATCTTTCCCCTTGTGGAGGCCATTTAGGGCATTCAAAACTATGAAGAAGATTAAGCAGCATTTCACTTGGCACTGTTTAAATTCAGATAACAGAAGACTGGTTACACAGTGTCAGGCAGCTAAACTTTATCCCAATACCTGTTGGGGGTCTTTTACCGAACCAGATGATCGGCCTATGGACAATGTTTTTATAGCTTACTTGCAGGTCACTTCCACTGACTAAATGTAGGAATAGGTAAATTTTGGTAACACTTCATGCCTTGACACACGTTGTGTGGCTTGTGCCAAGCCAGAGCAAGATGATTTAGTAGACTATTTCCCAACTGAGTACAATTTTTTTTCTTATTTTGGACCTCTTAAAACCCCAGTTAGTGATAATGCACCTAATTTTACAGCATAACAATTCAGAAAGATCGTTTTGGGAAAGCCAAAGCCCACATTAGTACCATCCTGTATTACCCTGTATCCTCTTTGTCTGAGCAAGTTAATATAAATCTGAAATCCACTTTCATTATCTATCACAGTCAAGCACAAGGCTACTGTGATAACTCCATTAATTGGTTAAACTTTGGCTTCAATTCACGCAGACAAGAGTTCATAAGATTACACTGGCAAAGCTCATGTTTCATTCTCCAATAAATTAATCAATATCTAATCTCTGGTGTATTAATGATCTTGTTCCTGAGAATATAGATTCTGATACTCTTAAGCAGAACTGGAAGTGAGCCATTAATAACATTCACTCAGCATATTGGTGAGAGGGTCACAGATATAACTGAGGTAGGCATCTGCCCTTGTGGTTGATGGGACCATGTTTCATTAACAACATTTGGTTGCACAGAATGTGGTTTGGAAAGTTCCAGCTACTGGCATGTTTTGTGGGTCCTTGGGAGGTCACTGAGATGCATAACCCTGTTAGTTTTATTGTGAAAAAATTAAAAATTGGTAAAAACACAGTCCTTTTAAGCCAGATTAAAGCTGGAGTTTCTGTAGGGGATATTTAGTCCATCCAGTGATCAAAGATCCTCCAAATGTTTTATTTTTAGGGGAGGACTGACCCATATGAATGCATGGGATCAATAGTAGTTTCAGTGTATCTTTTCTTAACTGGTGAGAACCTGTTTACTTTCCATGCTTCCAGGGAACAGCCAGTGCAATGCCAACTTAAGCAGATCTACTGAGTTTGCTGGGTCAGTCATGTGCTGGAGTGAACTTTGACATTATCACTAGTGATAGGCTAGGTGTGGTACATTGTCATATTACTCTATGTTGTCACAAAGTGTGGAAGTTCTTCTTGGTGCGTTTCTACTTCCGGTGAGTGATATCAAAGACTATGGATCAGTTACTTCTGGACAATCACAGAGGAAAGTTATTTAAAGAGGATGTCACATTAAATTTGTTGCTGTCATCATTTTGGGTCTTACCTGAACATTGGCATTGAAAGTCACATTTTCTGCTTGCCTTAGAAAATATCCTACTAGTGTGTTTACATATATTTTTTAAATGATATTGTCAGTGATGACATTTTATTGATATCTGCTGTATACAGCTCATTTTCCTCTGGATCAGTTGCTAACAGTTGAGTACCATGTTTAAATGACTGAATAATTTAAACGCATTTATCAATTGTTTTCATCTTTCTGCTACAGCTCTCCATTATTTACTAGGCTAACTAATGTAAAGATTGTTATTGCTTTTCTGAGGCTCCAGTTGGTTTGTTAAGAAGCAATGTGTTGCTATATTGTGCAGTTTAGTTCTTATCTTTATGCCTGTAAATGTAATTGTTAGAGAAATCCCTCTGTTTCACTCAATTATTAACAGAATTGAGCTAAAGTAAGAGCTATTTAATTAATGCTTCTAGTCATTCAAAAGCCTTCATTGCTTATTAATTTCACAAATATTGTCTGAAAATTGAACTTAGTAAATGTTGTTCTGTTCATTCAGTAAATGCTGAAATCTGTTGTCAAGGAAAACATTGTTTTAATAAATTTTACATTGAGTTAAGTTGTTATTTTGGAAAAGGCCAAGCTAATTTTAGTTAACAAAATTGTTTGTGCAAATATCCAGGTTAAGAATTATGCTTATTCATGATCCGTCACTTTACCACTCCAGGTTATCTGCCTGCTCCCTATCAATGTCTAGTCTGCAATTCATACTTAAGTGCCTGGCAGAGGATTCATTGAACCATTTTCACACTATTTCTCTGTCCTTCCACTTTCAAACATTACACAGGAAAAATAAACACTTAAATTTTTCTAAGTGAGCTCTGATTTCTCTTACCATATTTTATTATAATGGTAATTTCTTTCTATGTGGATGGCCATAAACAAAATGTATTCACATTTGGATGGGAAATTTGGTGACTGAAGTTAAGTGGAAACATCTCACCACATCATAAAACACCTATGTTTTAATGACTGCCACTGCAACTTGCATATCACATCCATGATATTCTCTCCCCTATTTTGTGATATTTCAAAATGAGCTACCCTTCTTTGAATTTTTCGACAATCCTATCTGATAAGGATGATGAACCTTCATAGTGCAGGCAGTCTCTTTAGTGGATTTGTTGCATCTTCTAATTGTAAGTGTTCTGCCAGTAAAAAAAACAGTCTTTACTTTGTCTTCCCTACAAATTATTTCTGTGATTTTTTTCATTTCCATAATTTTAATCCCTGGTTATTTCTGCTACAGCCTTTTACATTTACTGATTAATTATGTAACTGAAATTTAACAAATTTCTTTTATTCTTGTGGAAGGCCACACACTTGTAAACATTTACGGTCATTTGCCACTTTTGGCGCCATACAGATACCTTGTCTAAATAACTTAGTTGTTTTTTATCTTCTGATAATTTAACTAGATGATAAATGACAGGATCACCTGCAAGCAATCTACAGGATGTTTCAAAAATGACTGGTATATTTGAAACGGCAATACAAAATAAACGAGCAGCGATAGAAATATACCGTTTGTTGCAATATGCTTGGGACAACAGTACATTTTCAGGCAGACAAACTTTCGAAATTACAGTAGTTACAATTGTCAACAACAGATGGCGCTGCGGTCTGGGAAACTCTATAGTACGATATTTTCCACATATCCACCATGCGTAGCAATAATATGGCGTAGTCTCTGAATGAAATTACCCGAAACCTTTGACAACGTGTCTGGCGGAATGGCTTCACATGCAGATGAGATGTACTGCTTCAGCTGTTCAATTGTTTCTGGATTCTGGCTGTACACCTGGTCTTTCACGTGTCCCCACAGAAAGAAGTCACAGGGGTTCATGTCTGGCGAATAGGGAGGCCAATCCACACCGCCTCCTGTATGTTTCGGATAGCCCAAAGCAATCACACGATCATCAAAATATTCATTCAGGAAATTAAAGATGTCGGCCGTGCAATGTGGCCGGGCACCATCTTGCATAAACTACGAGGTGTTCGCAGTGTCGTCTAAGGCAGTTTGTACCGCCACAAATTCACAAAGAATGTCCAGATAGCGTGATGCAGTAATCGTTTCGGATCTGAAAAATGGGCCAATGAATCCTTTGGAAGAAATGGCGGCCCAGACCAGTACTTTTTGAGGATGCAGGGACGATGGGACTGCAACATGCGGCTTTTCGGTTCCCCATATGCGCCAATTCTGTTTATTGACGAAGCCGTCCAGGTAAAAATAAGCTTCGTCAGTAAACCAAATGCTGCCCACATGCATATCGCCATCATCAATCCTGCGCACTATATCGTTAGCGAATGTCTCTCGTGCAGCAATGGTAGCGGCGCTGAGGGGTTGCCGCATTTGAATTTTGTATGGATAGAGGTGTAAACTCTGGCGCATGAGACGATACGTGGACGTTGGCGCCATTTGGACTGCAGCTGCAACACGGCGAACGGAAACCCGAGGCCGCTGTTGGATCACTTGCTGCACTAGCTGCGTGTTGCCCTCTGTGGTTGCCGTACGTGGTCGCCCTACCTTTCCAGCACGTTCATCCGTCATGTTCCCAGTCCATTGAAATTTTTCAAACAGATCCTTTATTGTATTACTTTTCGGTCCTTTGGTTACATTAAACCTCCGTTGAAAACTTCGTCTTGTTTCAACAACACTGTGTTCTAGGCGGTGGAATTCCAACACTAGAAAAATCCTCTGTTCTAAGGAATAAACCATGTTGTCCACAGCACACTTGCACATTGTGAACAGCACGCGCTTACAGCAGAAAGACGACGTACAGAATGGCGCACCCACAGACTGCGTTGTCTTCTCTATCTTTCACATCACTTGCAGTGCCATCTGTTGTTGAAAATTGTAACTACTGTAATTGCAAAAGTTTGCCCGCCTGAAAATGTACTGTTGTCCCAAGCATATTGCAACAAACGGTGTATTTCTATTGCTGCTCGTTTAGTTTTTATTGCTGTTTCAAATATACTGGTCATTTTTGAAACACCCTGTAAGAGGACTGCTCAAAATTCTCCTAAATTGTCTATACAGATTAGGAACAGCACAGAGTTTACAACACTCCCACAGAGAACGCCATATATCACTTTTGTTTTACTTAATGACTCTCTATCAATTACTACAAACTACAACCTTTCCAACAGGAACTTGTGAATCTAATCACACAATTGGGATGATGCTCCACAGGCCCACAATATTATTAGAAGTAACTTATGTGAAATGGCATCAACAGTCTAGGAATATGGAATCAATTTGATATATGATGTCAAGAGCACTCATCACTTCATGAGAATAGAAAACTAGTTGTGTTGAACATGAGTGATGTTTCTAAATCCATGTTGACTGTGTCACAATCTGAACCAGAAGACTTGCCTTTATTAAGTGATTTGAGTTGCTCAAATAAATAGAGGACATATACTTTAAATTACTCATATTGGCAGACATTCTTGACATGAATTGTGTAATATTTACATTGTCGTCTTTAGTGAAGGAATTTTGGAAAACCCTATTTAGTAAATCTGCTTTAGTGGCTCTGTCATTGGTAACATTAATATTGCTTTCCATATTTATTGTGTCTTGCCAAATACAATGAGAATCTCTATGGCTTCTGTTAAGCATTGTCAATCTAAGAGATTTTGCATTCTTTTAAATCTGCATTCCTTTTTTTGTTGCGTCTGCAACAGTGTCCTGACATGTTTTATGTGTTGCTGGGGAACCTGTTCCTTCTCTTATTAATTTTATGGTATAAGTTCCTCAATTTGTTTGAATTCAAGCCATTTCTGGTCTATCCTTGTGCAGTTAGTTCAGAAGGAAAGGAGACACTCTTAGGATGGGGTCAAGTGAATTTTTATCTGCTTTCTAAATTAGTGTATTGCTTGTAGTCACTAACCCCTGTATCCGTCATTATACTTCCTACTTGGTCAGGATTATTTGTTGCTAAGATGTCAAGAAATTTTTTGCAACCATTTACACCTTAAGTGTGCTTCTGAACTAGCTGCTCAAAATAATTTTTGAGGAAAGCATTTAATACACTTCTGGATGATTTTTATGCATACAATCGGCTTTAAGTATGAATTTTCACAAACATATGGAGTGTAGATTGAAGTCACCATGAACTGTAATTGTATGAGTGGGTTACATATTTGAGATTATACTCATGCTTTCTTTGATTCTTTTAGCAACTGCATCTTTTGAGTCAGGGGTATGTAAAAGGAACCAATTATTAATTTCTTCCAGTTGTTAAATACAACCTCTGTTTCTTTCCCAATTTAGCTATGGCAATTTACAACTATAATACCTACAGTTCCTAGGTCTACCCTCATCACCCACAGCTCATGGTCTAGTGGTTAGCATTGCTGCCTCTCGACTGTGGGGTCTGGGTTCAATTCCCAGCCTGGGCTGGGTGTTTGTGTTGTCCTCATCGTTCCATCATCATTTGGGCAAATGAACAGATTGGGAATCTGTACGGGCTCTGATAACTGCATTGTTGAGTGCCCCACAAACGAAACATCACCATCACCATCATCTACCCTCATCCTGGGTTTGACCTGCACCCTTTTGAGTCTGAAGCTCTTTTAATTCCTTCCAAGACCTTCTGTGACATTTGGAAACAAGGAGACAAATTAAACTTAATTTCCTACCTTGGCCCCCCTCATATATAAGTTGTTTGCACTGCAAGGGGCAAAAGGAGGTCCAATAAAATATTAGGAGATATTCCATGACTTTTGTCACCAGAATGTATAATAGAGCATTCATCACTTGCTCACTTAAAGCAAGTTTTAATACCCTCTTGATCAGAGATCAAAAATATACTTATTAATGCTGACAGGGGGCCAAGACTTTGAATCACTGATGATATCTGCACAAGTCTGTTTTTGTACACACTAACATTATGTTTGCTTGCCTCTCTTGTAACCACAATACTAGATAACTGATCGGTCCTTTTTTGTGCTACAGTGTAAATGTAATTTTTTGGTGAATAACACTCAGTCTCTCAGACATCACTTTCATCTCATTTAACTAACAAAATGGTATAACATACATAGTGATAATATTTGAGAAATTTGCTAGCTATTGCAGAGATTTTTACAAAAATATGGTGTTCCAAACCATTAAGGAAATTTTCAGCCTCAATGCTGGCTAGGGAATTTCTCATGGCGAGCCCTTCAGATTACTGTTATATCTTGCCATTATAATAAGAATTTTTGTAGTATAATGTCATTCCTACTAACATAAAGATTGTAAAATGGCAGATTTGCTCTTTTAACATAGAGAAAGGTATCTGCGTGGAAAAACAATATCTAACATATAGGCATAATAGACCTATCTTGAGTGCTCTATATTTGTATCAATATCTTAGGATAATGACATAGTGTTATCAACATGTATATGATAATGACATCATGTAATCAACATGAATACTCCCCACTTAAAATAAATTTGTGTAATGTTTTCTTTTTTATTGTAAAATTAACAATATATGAAAAGTGTGCTATTGTTCTACACTAATATTCATAGGATTTATATATACTTTGTTATAAGAATATACTGTAATTGAACTCATTGATGAAGCCCATTGTATAAGAAAATACTGAACAGCTAATAAAGATCCTTATTCTTATGCCACAAGTTTTACAATTTCTGCTGTAGCCATTTTAACCTGTATTTTAAGGTTGTTCTTAATAACTTCTACTGACACAGGGACAGACATGTTAATGTATAAATGTAGCATATTTAAAATGCAATGCCTGACAGACAACATAGCAGCAGCCAGAAGGAATAAGTTTTTTAGAAAGTACTCAGAGTACAAGGGAGACACCCCAGGAAGGGCAGTGGTTTGGATGTTTGCAGGAAATGTTGTGTGGACTCACAAGGTATCACATGAGCTCATGTGGAGAGTAAAGAGGCAGGGCAGTGCTTTGGTGGTGACTCTATATGGTCACAGATGAGGTCCTGCAGGGTAGTGTCCAAAAGCGCCAATGGGAAAAGGGATGCCATGACCTGCCACACAGTATAAAGGTGGAGGTGGAAGCATCCGAAAGGGAAGTTCAGTACAGACAGTGGTTCAGTACAGACAATGGATTGTGTAGGTCAGGTGTGGGGCCTGGACTTGCATTATTTGCCTTGGCTCTGATCACTTTCATCCTTAGCCACATACCTCCCTTCATGGGATTTTGCAATCAGGAGTAGTGTAATATCATTCAAGACATTACCCAATTCTTGCTCAGATGAACAATTAAAGATTGTAGTTATTCAAGTCTTGTGTTTGTTCAGTTATTTCCCAACCGAGTTCCAAAACTCTTTCAAACTTTCAGTTAGCCACCTCCATGTCAGCCGACTGGATGGACTTTCTCCAGTCTCAAATATCAGTAAGTGTCTAGGCTGGTATCTGGATGTAACAGAGACTCTTCTAGTCCCAGATCTGGGGTTAGATCACGGAATTAGCATCTCCTTATCATGGAATTAGCATGAGTTACAGGGATAGGTCTACTCTCTTTGGTATATCATCACGATGTCATATAAAACTATGCAATGGCTTTGAGGACCCATTTTGCATTACCTGAATAACCCATACACAGGCCAGAGGGAGAATCAGGAGCCAGGACCAAAAACAAAAAGGGTTCCTCTCTCTCTTTTGAGAAGAAGTAGGTGCGAGAAAGAAGACGAATAGGTCAGGACTAGTCCAGCAACACATGATGTCTGGGGACAAGGAGAATATACCAAAAGGCAGCCAGGGTCAGTGCTGCCTCAGTAGCAGTGGAGAGATAGTGCCCAGAGTTGACAGGGAAAATCCCAGAAAGCGGCTGACAGCAGCGCAAGGACACGGATGCAGATGACGCGGCCACTGCAGGCAGCACTGGGTCGCTGGACAGCACACAGTGTGCAGTGGCAGTGACAGTTGCAGATAGCAGTGAAGGCATCAGATGGCTCCAGGGTACCCAGTAGTAGTGCAACCACAGCAGGCAGTATAGGGTCACAGATGCCACAGAGGTTGTGCACGGGCACCAGCAAACAACAGACAGCGGCAGGGGTAACACATGGCACGAAGGCAGCCAGCAGCAGCAGCAGCACATACAAATGCAGCAAGTCACAAGAAGCAGCATGAGACAGTCAAAGGCAGACAGCAGCAGCAGCAGGAGCTATGACAGATGGTGGCCCAAGTAAAATGCTTGACAGCAGGCAGTTTGCAAAATCAACAGCAGCAGTGAGAATTCCAGAGTTAACAAACTAGCTGGCATGACATGAGACGGTGGCAATATTTATAGTGCAGGCTCTGATGTGCCTGAGACACGAAGTAGGCAATTTGCTAGTTTGTCAGATGGGCTAAAATTAATACTGCAGTCATTTGATGGCACTAAGAACACACTAAATGAGTTCCCTGACGATTGTGATCTTGCATTTGAACTTTTAGTTCCACAGCAGCATGATACCTTTTTGAAATTTGTTAAAACTAAAATAGTGAGCTCAGCACTTAACTTACTAGTAAGAGATCTAAGC
Source organism: Schistocerca gregaria (assembly GCF_023897955.1). Lineage (NCBI taxonomy): Eukaryota > Metazoa > Arthropoda > Insecta > Orthoptera > Acrididae > Schistocerca > Schistocerca gregaria. Next base: position 189,254,149 of record NC_064923.1, on the reverse strand, counting down.
ACTAATTGGCGAGATGCATGTGCCATATTAATAGAAAATGTGCTAGGAAAAGGACACTTGACTTCTATGCTTATCAGAAGTTTGCATGTCAGCAAGAACATGGATGAAGTATAGTTCAGTGGAGCTCGATGTTGGACACCATTCAGTACGATTTTAGGGAAGCAGTCAGAGGCATCCTGCAAGAATCAGAGCTAGAAGGCAGCCTTGCTCTCATTTGGAAGTTAAGCTGCGTGGTGTTTATCCAACCGATTTATGATGACAGGATAAAGACAATAAGGTTGCGCGAGGTGTGTAGCGAACATTAGCAGAGGCTATAGAGAGAGGTCTGACAGAGGAGAGAGCAATAGTCTTGGTGTGAGAAAAGATGATCGCCTAAGGTGATGGGGTGATGTCATGGTTTGTGAAGAAAGCCACCAAGTGGCTCATGTGTAGGAAGCCAAGCCATATGGTGCGAGAGTGTAATGCAGATAAAAGAATAAGAAAGGTGGAGCGAGATGCACCAAGAAAAGGCAGGGAAATGGACCAATCATAAAAGTGATGTGCTCACAATGTAGTTTACCAAGTCATAGAGGCCCATGTGTGCATCTGAAGTCCATAATGTGTTTTAAAATCAAACAAAACAGTCATTGAGTGAGAGACTGCCCACAAAGCATTTTCTGTGCGCAGAATGCATATAGGAGAAGTAAAGACCATGAAAACTAAGTAACAGCATAAGAAAGCACTCACTTTATTTCTTACCTGGAAAGATATTAACAGTCAACTCCGAAAGTAAAAATGAGTTAATACAATTGGAGTATCTGGATGGTGTTACCAATTGCCCGAAGTTTCTTGTGGATAGCAGTCCACAGACAAACCTAGTTAGCGGAAGTAGCTAGACAAACAGCAGAAAGTATTATACAGCCAAATGTATTAGGATTCTGGGAATTGCTAATATGGTTGCAAAGACAGAGGGAACTATAACCCACAAATTATGAATGAGGAACTGAATGCAAGTGAGGCATTGTTTCCACATATTTGGGGAAGATGTGGATGTTCCATTCAATAGACCGGTAGGACAAGACTTTTTGAAAGAATATTATCGAGTCATAATCAATTATGCCACTGGAGCATGTGGATTGATGTGCATCACGTCAGAATGAAGATGGAGCAAGAGTGTGAGTTTCGCACAGTACCTTCAAAGAAAATGGAAGTCTCTTGCAAGAGTCACTTAAGTGGAACGTGAGAAAGATGCGAAAAGGCGAGAGTGAACAGTGACAGAAACTCATTAACTGTCAGAACACAACAGAGGCAGGCAACAGGTAATGCTGGAGAGAAGCAAATAGAGAGTAAACAAATTGGTTCTGGATTAACAAGAGGACCTTGGGAGGAATGGGTGTGTTGAATAAAAGTAGAGATGAATGGTACAGGAAATAACCAAGGGCATATATTTACCTCAGGCATTTGTGAAAGTATAGTCAGGAGAATGCCTAACGAGTGGACTGAATGCTACAGCAATCATTCATCATGAACTATGTCAGTAAAAATGAAGCCATTCCAAAGTGGACATTGTTGCAGCCGTCATTCAGTGTGAACTATGTCAGTAAAATAAGCTACAGCTGAAATTGAGCAGAAGTGTACTAAAGGAGAACATCCAGATGAGTCATTTGAATGTGGAAAAGAAGGCAGCAATCACAGAGTTATGCACCACATACAGTGATGTTTACCATTTGCCTGGAGACATGTTATCTGATGCAGATAGTATCAGGCATAAAATTAAACTGCTACTGGAAGCAGAACGTAGGATGATATGTTTGTGACCATACAAAATACTGAAAGCACAAAGAGAGGGCTACAGCAGTAAATTGAAAAATTGTTAGAGGGTGAAATTATAGTACCAAGTAAAAGTGGTTGGAATTTCCCCCGATTTAATTCCATAAAAGATGGATGTCAGTGGAAAACAAAAGTGGCAAACAGTTGCTGACAGTTGCAAACTATAGGTGACTTAATGGAATCTCCCTAAATTCAGTGTAACCATTGCCAAGAATAAGCAAAATTCTTGATGGTCTAGTAAAGGCAAAGTACTGCTAGACGCTCAACTTAGCGAAGGATTATCATCAAATCTTGTTAGATGAACAGGACTGATAAAAGATTACTTTCAGTATGCTGTATTGGCATAAAGAGTACAAACAAATACCCATGGGTCTTAAGACAGCTCCTTGTACATTTTGGAAATTAATTAACTCCATTTTGATAGGGCTATAAGGTGATAAATTGTTTGTCTATTTGGATGAAGTGGTAATATTTGCCAGAGATCAACTTTCTAAGAAGAGTAACATATCTGCAGCTAATCCATATTTGGAAGCTTAGGTGCAAGTGCAGTTACATGAATTAGATGAAGAGGAAAATGGTATCGTTGACGACACGTTAGACGACTCTGATGACAATCCAGATTTCGTGATAGGTGATTATCACCATGAAATAGGGAGTGATACTAGTGAAGAAAATGTTTTATTGGAAGAAGAGCCTGGAGCAATCTATACAACAAATAATACCTCACAGCAAACACAGTATTTGTTTGGCAAAAATAATTTCCAATGGGAATGTTCTGAGCCTGTTAGAACAAGAAGAAGACGAGAGCACAACATTCTGAAAGGAGGAATGCCTGGCCTAACAGCCAAAATTCGAAATTTGGGACAATGTCCTACTAAATCTCAAATATGGGAGAACATGATAGATGAAATAGTTTTACAAACAAACGTGAAACTGAATACAATAAGGCCACAGTTTCAGGAAACAACTAATCCGTCCAATTACAGAGATACTGACAAACCTGAAATCAAAGCTTTCATAGGCCTTCTAATGATGACATCAATATTCAAATCGTCTCACGAAGATATGTTGTCTCTTTTCGAAAAGGATATGACTGGTCGTCCTATGTTTGTGGTGACAATGTCGGCAAAGTGCTTTGAAATACTTCTAAGCACCCTGAGACTTGACGATGTGACCACCAGAGATGAAAGAAAAATGTCAGATTATGCAGCTGCAATATCAAACATTTCTGAGAAATTCATTTTCAATTGTCAGGAATTATACTGTGTAAAAGGAAATGTTACAGTGGATGAAATGTTTGTACCACTCAGGGGAAAATATCCTTTCCGCGTTTATATGCCTAGCAAACCAGCCAAATACGGCATAAAAATTGTGTGCCTGACACACTCTGGAAGTGCTTACCTCTTCAGTGCCTACATATATTCAGGAAAAGATAGTGATGGATGTGGCCTGACAGAAGAAGAGGAAAAACTTGCTCAACCAAATCAGGCTGTTTTACGCCTGTGCAAACCAACAGAAGAAAGTAACAGTAACATTACCAGTGACAAATGGTTTACATCTATAGAACTCATTTTTAATCTGAGAAAGAGAGGACTAACATACGTAGGAATGGTCAGAGAGAACAAATGCGAAATTCCCAAGAGGTTTTGGCTGATACAAGTAAGCCACTTGGGTCAGCATTATATGCATTCTCTGAGAATACAACACTGGTTTCATTTGTTCTTAAGAGAAACAAGGCAGTAATTCTTGTGTCTTCAATACATCATTCCATTAAAAATGATACCATAAAAAAATAAGTCAGATATTATTTGCTTCTACAATGCAACAAAATCTGGAGCAGATTTGCTCGACATGAAATGCGCCCATTATTCGTCAAATGGACGTATGAGGTGCTGGCCAATGTCAGTCTTACACACACTTGTAAACATCAGTTGTGTGAACAGTTTTGTTCTGTATTTGTGCTACAGAGGAAACCCCATGCTAAATCATCTGAAATTCACCATAAGTCTGGCCATGGAGCTGATAGAGCTACATCTAAGAACACGCCTGGAAGTTCAAAATTTACCTTGAAATATCAAGGAAATGATCCCAAAAGTTCTGAGAGACACTCTGCAATCAGAAGAAGGCATACCAAGTGATAGAATGGACAAAAAGAAGATGTGTATGAAGTGCCCTGCATCCAAGAAGAGGGTGTAACAAATGTGATCACCTAGTTTGCTTGGAATGCAGCAGAAAGATGTGTATTGACTGTGCAAAAGAGATGTGATTTAATATTTCAGTTCAGTTGATTATTTTTTTTTTTACATTTTCTGCAATATTTTATTTACATTTAGGAGTACATTGTCTGGTATAACAGCGGTGAAAATATTATGAAATCTGACACTGAATGACTGCTTGTACTTGTGATATTTCATGTTTATATGTTGTCAATGCAGATATTGTAAATGCTGCAAAGGCTGTTTTAAACGTCTATGGAAAACAATGGGTAATGATTACTGTAGAAAAATATATGTACGTGCAGATGGGTGTGTGTGTGTGTGTGTGTGTGTGTGTGTGTGTGTGTGTGTGTGTGTGTGTGTGCGCGCGCGCGCACGCGAGTGTATACCTGTCCTTTTTTCCCCGAAGCTAAGTCTTTCTGCTCCCGGGATAGGAATGACTCCTTACCCTCTCCCTTAAAACCCACATTCTTTTGTCTTTCCCTCTCCTTCCCTCTTTCCGGACGAAGCAACCGTTGGTTGCAAAAGCTTAAATTTTGTGTGTATGTTTGTGTGTCTATCGACTTTCATTTGGTAAGTCAATTCATTTTTGTAGAGTATGGATTGGATCAAATTAAATTTCTCATGTTGTTGTTGTTGTTGTTGTTGTTGTTGTTGTTGTCTAGGTCTTCAGTCCTGAGACTGCTTTGATGCAGCTCTCCATACCACTCTACCCTGTGCAAGCTTCTTCATCTCCCAGTACTTACTGCAAGCTACAGCCTCCTGAATCTGCTTTGTGTATTCATCTCTTGGTCTCCCTCTACGATTTTTACCCTCCACGCTGCCCTCCAATGCTAAATTTGTGATCCCTTGATGCCTCAGAACATGTCCTACCAACCGGCCCCTTCTTCTTGTCAAGTTGTACCACAAACTCCTCTTCTTCCCAATTCTATTCAATACCTCCTCACTAGTTATGTGATCTACCCATCTAATCTTCAGAATTCTTCTGTAGCACCACATTTTGAAAGCGTTTATTCTCTTCTTGTCCAAACTACTTATCGTCCATGTTTCACTTCCATATGTGGCTACACTCCATACAAATGTATTCAGAAATGACTCCCTGACACTTAAATCTATACTCGATGTTAACAAATTTCTCTTCTTCAGAAACGCTTTCCTTGCCATTGCAAGTCTACATTTTATATCCTCTCTACTCCGACCATCATTAGTTATTTTGCTCACCAAATAGCAAAACTCCTTTACTACTTTAAGTGTCTCATTTCCTAATCTAATTCCCTCAGCATCACCGGACTTAATTCAACTAAATTCCATTATCCTCGTTATGCTTTTGTTGATGTTCATCTTATACGCTCCTTTCAAGACACTTTTCATTCCGTTCAACTGCTCTTCCAAGTCCTTTGCTGTCTCTTACAGAATTACAATGTCATTGGCGAACCTCAAAGTTTTTATTTCTTCTCCATGGATTATAATACCTACTCTGAACTTTTCTTTTGTTTCCTTTACTGCTTGCTCAATATACAGATTGAATAACATCGGGGATGGGCTACAACACTGTCTCACTCCCTTCCCAACCACTGCTTCCCTTTCACGCCCTTAAACTCTTATAATTGCTATCTGCTTTCTGTACAAATTGTAAATAGCCTTTCGCTCTCTGTATTTTACCCCTGTCACCTTCAGAATTTGAAAGAGAGTATTCCAGTCAACATTGTCAAAAGCTTTCTCTAAGTCTACAAATGCTAGAAACGTAGGTTTCCCTTTCCTTAATCTAGCTTCTAGGATAAGTCGTAGGGTCAGTATTGCCTCACATGTTCCAATATTTCTACGGAATCCAAACTGATCTTCCCTGAGGTCCGCTTCTACCAGTTTTTCCATTCGTCTGTAAAGAATTCAGGTTAGTATTTTGCATCCGTCACTTACTAAACTGATAGTTTCGTAATTTTCACATCTGTCAACACCTGCTTTCTTTGGGATTGGAATTATTATGTTCTTCTTGAAGGCTAATGGTGTTTCACCTGTCTCATACATCCTGCTCACCAAGATGGTGGAGTTTTTTCAGGACTGGCTCTCCCAAAGCCGTCAGTAGTTGCAATGGAATGTTGTCTACTCCCAGTGACTTGTTTCAACTCAGGTCTTTCAGTGCTCTGTCAAACTCTTCATGAAGTATCTCCCATTTCATCTTCATCTACATCCTCTTCCATTTCCATAATATTGTCCTTAAGTACATTGCCCTTGTATAGACCCTCTATATACTCCTTCCACCTTTCTGCTTTCCCTTCTTTGTTCAGAACTGGGTTTCCATCTAAGCTCCTGATATTCATGCAGGTGGCTCTCTATTCTCCAAAGGCCTCTTTAATTTTCCTGTAGACAGTATCTATCTTGCCCCCTAGTGAGATAAGCCTCTACATCCTTACATTTGTCACCTATCCATCCCTGCTTAGCCATTTTGCACTTTCTGTCGATCTCATTTTTGAGACTTTGTATTCTTTTTGATCTGCTTCATTTACTGCATTTTTATATTTTCTCCTTTCATCAATTAAATTCAATATTTCTTCTGTAACCCAAGGATTTCTACTAGCCCTTGTCTTTTTACCTACTTGATCCTCTGCTACCTTCACTATTTCATCCCTCAGAGCTACCCATTCTTCTTCTACTGTATTTCTTTCCCCCATTCCTGTCAATTGTTCCCTTATGCTCCCCCTGAAACTCTGTACAACCTCTGGTTTAGTCAATTTATCCAGGTCCTATCTCCTTAAATTCCCACCTTTTTGCAGTTTCTTCAGTTTTAATCTACAGTTCATAACCAATAGATTGTGGTCAGAGTCAACATCCGTCCCTGGAAATGTCTCACAATTTAAAACCTGGTTCCTAAGTCTCTGTCTTGCCATTATATAGTCTATATGATACCTTCTACAATCTCCAGGATTCTTCCATGTATACAACTTTCTTTTATGATTCTTGAACCAAGTGTTAGATATGATTAAGTTATGCTCTGTGCAAAATTCTACAGGTGGCTTCTTCTTTCATTTCTTACCCCAATCCATATTCACCTACTACGATTCCTTCTCTCCCTTTTCCAACTCTCAAATTCCAGTCACCCATGACTATTAAATTTTCATCTCCCTTCACTATCTGAATAATTTCTTTTATCTCATCATACGTTCCATTGATTTCTTCATCATCTGCAGAGCTAGTTGGCATATAAACTTGTACTACTGTAGAAGACATGTGCTTCGTGTCTGTCTTGGCCCCAATAATGCATTCACTATGCTGTTTGTAGTAGCTTACCCACACTCCTATTTTTTATTCATTATTAAACCTACTCCTTCATTACCCCTATTTGATTTTGTATTTGTAACCCGTATTCACCTGACCAGAAGTCTTGTTCCTCCTGCCACCGAACTTCACTAATTCCCACTATATCTAACTTTAACCTATTCATTTCCCTTCTTAAATTTTCTAACCTACCTGCCGATTAAGGGATCTGACATTCCACACTCCAACCCGCTGAACACCAGTTTTCTTTCTCCTGATAACGACGTCCTCTTGAGTAGACCCCGCATGGAGATCCGAAAGGGGGACTATTTTACCTCCAGAATATTTTACCCCATAGGACGCCATCATCATTTAACCATACAGTAAAGCTCATGCCCTCAGGAAAAATTACGGCTATAGTTTCCCCTTGCTTTCAGCCATTCGCAGCACCCGCACAGCAAAGCCATTTTGGTTAGTGTTAGAAGGCCAGATCAGTCAGTCAACCAGACTGTTGCCCCTGCAACTACCTAAAAGGCTGCTGCCCCTCTTCAGGAACCACAGGTTTGTCTGGCCTCTCAACAGATACCCCTCCGTTATGGTTGCACCTACAGTACGGCTATCTGTATCACCGAGGCACGCAAGCCTCCCCACCAACAGCAACGTCCATAGTTCATGAGGGAGAAATTTCTCATATTATAAAATAAACTGTATCTTTATTTCTGGTATTAGAATATGTAAAAAGACATTAAGCGAGAAAGGTAAAAATAATAAAAATGTTTCTCTTACAGGAAAAGATTGATTTATATGCATTTCTGTCATGGACAGTTGTAAATCAATTGCGAGTGTCTTTTGAACATTATTATAAAGCAAATGTACATGTTTCCCCATTAATAGAATAAAATTTATGAAAAAAATTGTACAAATATTTGTAGTTTCTGGGGATAGTATCCACAAATTTTTCTCAGAGGGTTGAAGGTGTCGCATTTTTCAAAATGTAATCCCACAAAGGCAGCAGCGCAGCAGCCTTAAAAAAAAAAAAAAAAAAATAAAATAAAAAAAAAAAATAAAAATTAAAAAAAAAAAAAAAAAGTGCTCAGAGTTCAAACGAGACACCACCAGAAGGGCTTTGGTTTCGGCATGGCAGGGAATATTGTGTGGACTCGTGAGGTATTGCATGAACTCCCATGGAGAGCCATGAGGCATGGCAGTGCATTGGAGGTGACTATGTTATCACAAAAGAGGCACAGCGGGGTGGTGTCCAGAAGAACAAACCTGGTAAGGGCAGCGTGACCTGCTGCACAGTATAAAGGTGGAGGTGGCAGCGTCCGAAATGGGAGTTCAATACAGACAACAGTCCAGGAGGGGCGATGTGTAGGTCAGGGCCATGGCCTGGACTTGTAGTATTCTCTCTCTGGCTCTGCTCGCGCTCATACTTCGCCGTGTATTTCTCTCAGTGGGATTTTGCAGTCAGTAGTAGTGTACTTTCATTCAAGTCAATGTCCAACTCTTGCTCTGACATGCAATTAACAATCAAAACTGCCGTTATTCAAGTCTTGTCTTTGTTCAGTTCTTTCCCAGCTGAGTTCCGTAACTCTTTCAACTTCCAGTTAGCCATCTCCTGTTAACTGAGGGAACTGACCTTCTCCAGTCTCCAATGTCATTGAGTATCTAGACAGCACACTGAATGCAACAAAGTCACAACATCTAGGGAGGCAAAGATAGAATCAGCTTTGTGGTCTTTTCACAGACACAATAGGTTGCTGGTACAACTATATAGGTAAATTCTACATTAATGTACAATACTTTTCAGATTTTGGCAAAATAATAGAAAGTATATACTTGGTTTTAATTTGTGTTTAATTCTTTAGATTATCCATGGAGATAGCAACATATTGGGTACTACAAAAAGTGCAACTTGGGTTAAAAATAAATGATATATTAGAATTGTTTTAAATATCAGGATATCTGTTGTGCTCTCATGACAAGTATGTTCTCTCATGACAAGTATGTTGATTGTAGTGAAAATAGCGTCTAGTCAGGTGGTGAGAGACTACTGACAATAGAGTGGACACTGAAAAAAAAAAAAAAATAACTGCATGGCATCCTAAGAAAAGACTATGACAGATGGAAGGAAACACGAAAATACTACTGTGCCAGAAAACATGAGTAAACAAATTTGTTAATCTCACCAATACTTCTCTCAAAGTTGAAGGGAAATGTCTTCTGTCAAAAGGTTTGAACTATGAATCTAAACCAACATTATGACAGAAAGACTTATAGAGAATTTACAGCAGAAAGAAATTAACTAAGCAGCTAAAGATCAACACAAAAACGTTTCACTCAACTAAAACACAAAATGATGAACTCTGATTTTTTTAATTTTCTGATAAAGAAAAAAATTGTATGTGGTCACGAATAACAAATGCCAGACCAACATGCACAGGTAAAGCTTCACAAAAAGGGCAAATGCATCCTTATATCTAACCAGAGACAGAAACCTGATGCTCCTACTAATGTATTTCTAATACGAATTTTAAAATTCGTTGCATATGCTTCACAAGCAATAGAGCTTAAAAAATATGAATAGGTTTGCAGACAAAGTTAAGGATACAGTCACATTAGCTCTTTATCTCCTTAGATCTGGTGAATTATGTACTACAGAACCTGTTTGCAAAAAATTAGAAATAATTAAGAACAACCCTGTGAAACATAAAAAATGGCAGCAGGAGAAATACTAAACATAGTGTAGCTACTAGGAAGGCATTATCCTACAATTCTTTTACTTGTAATGGCAAAATACACCACCAACCTGATGATTTAGCCATAGGAAATTCCCTAGAGGATATTATGGATGACATTTTCCGTGATCGTTTGGAACATCAAGTTTTCACAAACAGTTCTGAAATAGCTAGGGAAGTTCTCCAACATTATTTCTATGCGGATGACCATATTTTGTAAGTAATAGAAGATCAACGTGATGTCTGAGAGACCGACTGCTATTCACCCGAAAAGTTAGATTTACAGTTGAGCACAAAAATAAACGAGCCATCTATTAGCTCAATATTGGTTAGAAGAGAGGCAGGCAAACAGAAGTTTTGTGTGTACAAAAAACAGATCCGTGCAGACATTGTTACTGATTATAAGTCTTGGCATGCTGAGAGAATCAGTATGGCATATTTTTGATCTGTAACCAATAGACTATTAAAACTTGCTTTAAATGAACAAGAGAGGAACAAAGAAATCTCTATTACAAATCAAATTGCAGTAAACAAGAACTATATTGTTTCGACATTAACGAAGTTGCTACTGAAAATCAAAAGACAACAATAATGCAAAATGAATGGTAGTGCACTAATAAATGCACCGGAAGACAAGAACACTGTGTATATGCCTCTGAGATATACAGGATGAATGTCAGAAATAATGAGTAGGCAATTTTTAGTACCAGTTTGTGTATAGGCTTTAAGACTGATGACATTCTTCACTTCAGATTTAAGCATCACGTGGAAAAACAACCTCAAAATTCATTTCAGCAGGTGTATATAAACTGAAGTGTGTCAACTGTCCAAACGCTTATGTATGTCAAACTAGCAGGATGTTTGAAATTACTTCAAATGGAATGGCAAACTTAAATTGACAATAATAAAACAGCATTTGGCGAACATCATCTAACACTGAAGTAATCTGTTGGCATCATTGATAAGCATCTGGGAGTCCTGCAGAATGAAAATACAGCACACCAGCTGAGAGTGCTGGAAGAAATTGAGATTTCCTCACACTGTTTTCAAGAGTCTGCAACACATTAAATCTGCAGAATTGTATTATTAACAGTGCATTTTTGGAAACTTTGAAGGTCTCTTCCAATCTTCCACCTTGAAAAAACACGCCTATAAGCAACAGCCCCACTCACCGAGAGGTGACAGCTGCGGTTCATCAATTCACACACAGTCCTAGCAGCAGGCCAGCACGTGCAGACTGTCTCCCATACATACTGTAAAACTGCACACCATACACCACCACCATGCAGAAGCAAACCTAATTAACCATAACTGTCATATCTTATTTCTGTAACTTTAGGTGCTGTGCATAGTTTCGCTTTTATAATTTTTATCTGCTTTCTACACTTTCAATGTTTTATAGTTAATTCAATTTACTATTTCATACTTTTTACAATTCACACACCCATTGTTCCACTTGCTTAATATTTTAATGGTAATTCTTTTTTTTCTTTTATGAAAGTTACTATAATGTTTTCTCCCAATATAATTAAATATGCTCAATAAGTCCATCCCTCATTGTCCTATACACGATTTTAACAAAAAAAAGACATAATTTTACTTTTTATAGTTGTAGAATAAGACTTTTTTTAACTGAATTCTATAATCTTTTAGTAAATATAAACCCATTGAACTGATTACATACATACCACTCACCTTTACTGCCTTCTCACCTCTCCCCCCCCCCCCCCTTTTCTTACCTACCTTGCTCCACTTTTTCTCCCACAACCTCTTTCCTTCCTCCCTACTGCTCCCCCCTCACATCCCAACAAAAATTACCCATTTCAAACATTGACTACAGTTGCATACGACATAACTGTATGATTCTGACATTCTACATTTACACACAATACTTCTCTAATTTTTGTAAAATAACAGCAGCACAAGACTCAACAATAACTAACCTGAATGACTGAAGACCTGTTTCACCTAACTGCATGAAAAAGCAACAATAATCCCCTACATATTTACATCTGTGTCACTGTCTTTTACATTTCTTTCTTATGGTGATAAGATTAATAAAGAACACTCAACAAGAAGCTGATACAATAATCACAGGATCCTACCATCAGAGGTGTTCTCAGTTCATAAATTGCCTTCCCCATTTCCTTTTCTGTTGTCCAGGGCCGTGGGATGTGCAGCATTTCATTGCAATAATTTTTTGTATACATCTGCACATGTTTGCAACAAACAATAATACTTTATTCAATTTCTCCCAGCATATTTGTTGATTGAAGAGTCTATGAGTGTAATGCCAATCCATTGTGCCCAATGGGCACAATATTTCAGTGATCAGAGATGTATCTATTGTCAGGTACACTGGCAAATTGAGCACTTGAGTGTGCAGGGCCCTCACCGCCTCAAGCCATTCCCTCGAACGAAGCTGCTCTGTCTATCCTGGTTGTCAAAAAGTTGTGTTTGCCGAGTGTCTCCATAATTATACCCAGTGTTGGTTTCCAAGCCTTGCTGAGATTATAGCTTCAGTCTGGATTTATTAGATTATCCCTGGTGCGAATTTCGATTGCTTCTCTGGGGACACTTTTCCCACATTTAGAAGTCTGTGCTGAAGTCCTGGTATGTTCGTATTCCATAGCACGATTCTCTGATGAACAGTGCACTGCAACCACTGACTTGTTAGAGTACATTAGTCAAGTGTGTGCTGGTGTTGTCGGCATCAATCTTTGATGGTGCGCAATGTGTGTCCAATATACATCCTGTCACATTGCCATGGAATAATACACCCCAGCCTTCCGCTAACTGAGGTCATTTCTGACACACATCACTAGGGCTGATGTTTTATTGAGTGGGCAAAAGACATCTAGGAGATTCGAGAGGTACATGAGAGGGTACACTTTACCCATTGGAGTCTTGAGTATAATTCCCAGGAACTTTTTAAGCTATGTTTACAACTGGCCAATCATTTTAACTCTTGGACCTGTGACTGGATTGATGGTGTTAGCTGGGTGACATCCTTTCTGCTCACAGGAAGGTTACAGGATGTCAAGTAACAAAATGTCATGTTGACGAACCATCACTGAAAGCCCCATGCTAGACTGTCATCAATCTAACTAAGATACAGCTGAGAGAGAACGCAATTTCAGTTGTGGAGAGACGACTTAACTCTGTACCCTAGCTCTAATTTCACACTGGTCTTTGACACTGTCACTGCTGTTTAACAGGTTGTCATGCAACTACTGCCAGAAGTAGTAGATCATGCAACTTTGCATGCTCTGACAAAAACTAAGACTACAAAGTCAAACATTACCAGCAAAGAGAGGACAATCATTCAGAATCTAAAAGAGTGCCCTGAGAGTGTTATCTTACCTGGCGACAAAGGCAATGCCACTGCTGTTCTTGTCCATGAGGACTACTCAGAGAAGACGCACGGCCTGTTAAATGAAGTCTCCTACAGAAAGATCAATGCTGACCTCACTAAGAAGGCAGATAACAAGACCCGGGCACTTCTCAAGAAATCAGGAGTTACTAGAGAGGGTCATCACGGAACTGTCACTACAAGGACATGTATCGCTAAGACTTCACAACTCACTGTGGTCCACAAAAATGGAGTGCCGTTAAGTCCCCTTCTCAGTAACATCTGAAGCTGCTACATATTGGCTGTATTATACCCGATAGAGATACTACATCCTTACGTGGGTAAAAGCTCACGTCACATCTGCAATTCTGTGGATTTTGTGAAACAGCTCAGCAACTTCAGGCTGTGGGACTCAGATATCACAGTGAGCTTTGATGTTTTTTCATCATTCAGCAGGGTGTGTCTATGTGAGTCAATAAAACTCACTGGTCAGAAATTTGATGAGAAGACCACCAATCCTTTCAGGCACATCCTAACATCCACGTATTTTTTGCAATTTAATGGAGAATAGTACGAACACACAGAGAGGGGAGTCACACTGGGCAGACCACTCTCCCCAGTGGTTGGGAATTTATATATGGAGCACTTCGAAGAAGAGTCCCTCACATCATCTACATGGAAACTCATTTGCTTTTTCAGTTATGTGGATGAAACATTTGTCATGTGGCCCCATGGAAAGGACAAATTCCTTTACTTCCTTGTACATCTGAACTCCATACATCCCACATCGAATTCACTATGGAGATCAAAGAAAGAAGACAACCATTTCTGGTCAGGGGAAGAGCTGATAGCATCCTGGGTCAAGGTGTGTATCAGAAGAAAATGCACTCTGACCTGTCTTTGCATGCAGATAGCTATCACCACTCTGTGCAGAAGAATGGGGTGCTAAAATCACTGGTACACAGGCCACACACCATTTCAGACACAGACAGTCTGCCCCAGGCACTGGAACACCTCATAAACGTGTTCCAAAAAAAATGGATACCCTAAAGGGCAGTAGTCGCATGACACCACACAATACAACCTGTGAAGATGGAAGAAATTGAGCAGGAAGAGCTAGCCATGCCCTTTATATCATACACCAGTACACTAAAAGGAAAACTCAAGTGCACACTGATAAAGCACCGTGTAAGAACTAGCTTTTGCCCACCCAATGAAACATGGGCATTATTGGGGATTATCAATGATGGCCTCGGTCTGTAGGGGGTCAGGATACATCAGATTCTGTGCCAGTGGAGCAAGATACATATTGGACAACAGTGTGCACCATTGAAGATCGATGCCAAGTACACCAGCAACACACTTAGCTTATGGTTGGTTGGCTGGTTTGGTTTTCATGAGAGGACCAAACAGCACGGTCATCAGTCCCATCAGATGAGGGAAGAATAGGGAAGGGTATCAGCTGTGCCCTATCAAACGAACCATCCTGGCATTTGCCAGAAGCGATTTAGAAAATCACAGAAAACCTAAATCAGGATGGCTGGATGTGGGTTTGAACTGTTATCCTACCAAATGCGAGTCAAGGGTGATAACCGCTGCACCACCACCTCGGTCTCGACTAGCATATCCCAACAAGGTGGCTGTCGCAAGGCTGCCTTGACTATGTGAGATCATCATCAATATAAATGAAATGCCACAATAATTATACGATACAGCAAAGCAAACTTCATCTGGTAACCATAAGAAAGAAGGAAGAAAAGAAAATTAGGGTTTACTGTCTTACTAATGTCAAAGTAATTAGAGACAGAGCACAGGCTTGGATGGAAGGAGGGAATCGCCTGTCTCCTCCATGAAAGAATCATCACGACAAATATCCTTAAGTGAGGTACAAAAGCAATGAAATTGTACATGTGGATGGTTAAATGGCAATTTGAATTCCTGTCTATTTGATTGTGAGCTCAATTGAAATGTAGCACAGGGGATTTACTACTTAAAATAAGGGTTTTTCTCCCCTCCCCAGTCTGCCAACTGATTCCACTTATGCACATAATGCAAGTACTATGTTTATACAAGATTTCCAGTTATTATTTGTGCAGTATTTCATGTAATCTTATTATTTACTGACATTATATTTTATTATCTACTGTTCCCAATGTTAGTTTCCCATAAAACATTTTCCTTTGGGATAAACCAGTAATTGAAGTTTTTCCATTAGCAGGTAATCATCGAGATGGTGTGGTCTAATAACAGTTTATTAATAAAAGACCTGTCTCACTGGATAGCACTAATTTTGCAGTTTTCAGTAACCAGCTTATTTTTTCCAAACACTAATTAACTAAGTAATTATCCACAGTTAAAATTTTGTCACACCCGGAAACAGTTTTCTTATTTGAGCCATAGGCTTATATATTTCCCATTTGATGATGTATTTTTGTCCCCCTTTTTCAATAGGTTAGTACCTTTGATTAATCAAATTAGCCATTGATTAAAAATTTGGCTAATATAGAGAAACTAATGACCTGAGAGTTTTTAGTTGAAACCCGGTATTTGATCGCATAGGTTTACATTGTATCAGTCAAAACTGTATGCAGTCAAAACAGTACATCTGACTTTAATGTTTTGCTAATTAACTGATACACAGTTAAACTAAATTACTGGGCTAAATAGATTAATGCTAAATTTGACCATTGCAGAATTACGAACTAAAATATAATTGCCAGTTTCACAATGAATCCACATCCTGTCTTTATGTATCCCTACATAAAATGAGACCCTATGTAGTAGATATCAAAGTCCGTGGGTAGAATTCACCCGAACAGCACATCCATATCACTCCTCTTGTTAACATGTAGGCTCTATCTCATTGAGAGAGCACATTTCAGAACTTTCACGATAACATCTAAGGAAGAATAGTCTGTGCCTATCAACACTCTGTCCAAGATCTGCCTTATTTACTTTATTAATTTCTCCATGTCAACAAGACAAATATCTCTTGTTTTGCTAATAGATACCAGAAAATGTGTTGTGTACAATGATTGTGTTATCAAATCAAACTTTGTGATATTCATCCATCGGAACTCGCCTGTGAAAGTGCACTGTAAACATCTTGCAACTGTTCGAATGTTTCGTAGCTTAAGTGTCTACCAATCAGTTGTGTTCTATGAGGAGCGCTCAATAAATAATGCAACACACTTTTTCCCCTGAAGTAGGTAGCTTTTATTCAAGATTCCAATACACCATATTATTCCCCACTCTTTTGGCTACAAAACCTGACTTTCAACATAATCTCCAATGTGACAGCCTTACACCACCTTTCCGGGAGTGCCTAGATGTGTGCAAGCTACCACTCTACTGGTGGACATCTGAGTGTGTGTGTGTGTGTTGCTGCAGCAGTAACCTCACCATCATCCAAACACCGCTTCTTGCAGAGTTCACCCTTCATTGGGCCAAAGAGATGGATCCGGGCTATAGGATGGATCCCAACAGGCACACAGCTCTGAGTATCCTAACTTGTGGACTAGTGTGCCAGCATTACAAACAGAGACCTCCAGTTGATCAGTGAGGTGTTTGATTGTGATCCGTTTATCATCTTGAATGAGTGTGTTCGCACACTCCAACATTATAGGAGCCACAGTTGTATGCGGCCAGCCAGCACGTGGGAGACAGGTCTAAGCAACCTCGTTGCCATAGCAAATGGCTCAACCAACGACTCTGTGTGCTTTTGTTCACTGCCATGTCTCCGTAGATATTTGGCACTGATGTTTGTTTTCTACCAAAAGAAACTCGGTGACAGTTCTCTCTGCTTGGACTGCATCTCCGTTAGTCGTCATTTTGAAGGCCACCTATTGAAGCTTCATGAAACTATAGGGGCTGAAGTGAGAATATTCCACTACGTCCCACAATGAATTCCTCATTTTTCAACCAAAGCTGGCCAATAAAAAAAAGTGTTGCATTGTTTGTGGCCCCTAGATGGTTATCATGTTGCTACGTGTAATAATAAATGTGAAAACCCATCAAATTGACTATATACTGTGTTATGTACATTGTTTAAGATCTCGTCATAGAACTAGGTAACAGCAAAATGACTTGCTACTAAGAGCAATAAGGGAATCACTGTTAAGCTCTTTACTCATTTTCCTATTCATGTGCTACCTCACTTGGTCTTAACAAGAGAATAAACATTTAGCATTTAATCGCTAATAATGCCTGTATGCAGCATGCACATATAAAGTAATTTTAAGAATTTCATGAAGTTAAGATTTAAATATTAGCTCTACAAACTGAGACTAAGTTCATTTTGCCAATCAGACATGAAGGAATAAAAGGGGACATACTCTGATTTTCTGGAACACCATTTCAGTTTTCTGAATTGCCTAAATATAAGAAAACACAAGTGTAGTTATTAAAAGCATAAAATATAATTTTCATGTTGACAGGTTCTGTTTAATAACAGTTTACAAAAATCCAGCATAGCTCATTTAATAAATCCAAAAATCAATGAAAATAATTTTCTGCAAAATTTTTGCTACACATTTACTTTTAGTGCCACTAATTTAAGTTACATTTAACACTGTTGAAGGAAAGATTAAACATAACCATCAAATGAGATTCTGAAGTATTTGCTTGTAATTGGTTGTAATTTATGTTGTTTATCTCTTCCAATCAATATAAACAAAAATCACCACCAGTTGTCCCTTCCTCATTCCACTCACACATGTGACGTACAGAGGAGAAATATACACACGTTCTCTTATGAAACAATTTTGGAAAACAACACATATATTATATACTTATTATACACAATTTGTACACAAATTAATGACTAATTAATTACATTGTACAGCCATAAAAGTAGATAACAGACAGAAAAACAATCTGTTAAATTACCAAAAGATCATGTCAATGGATGCTTGAAACTAATCATTCTCTTGCACTAGCGAGATTGATGCATAGAACAACCTGTCAATACCACAGCAACATAATGTAAGAGATCGTAAGTACTGGGCAATTTACACGCACACACACTCCATTGCAGATGAAAGTAGATGTTTCAGTTATATTAGAAAACAAAAATAAAGGAAATGGCAGAACTTTATCCATGTAGCTACCACTGTTCATCCATGTATGAGTGTAAATGAATATTGATGATAAAAATGTGGTGCTGTGCAACAAAGGTCAAGTAACCATTGACACAAAAACTGGCACTTTCAAACACAAACAACAACTTTAATTTGTCACAGATTTTTTTCATTCTGCTGTTTTACAGAAACATTGAAATACATATTTACAACAAAGGGTTTTACAAACAACAGGTAATAATAAAAAGTAATAAATAACACAAAAGAGAAAAATACATTATCAACTTTCTGATTATATTCAAAACAAAATCACATAAAAGGAATAGCAACACATTCTCTTAACTGGTTTCCCAGTGCTAATACAGTAGAGAGCTTGAAAACACACACACACACACACACACACACACACACACACACACACACACACACACACACACACTCTTTCAATATCTAATACAAAAAAAGAAAGGCCATCAATCACACAGTATTATTTTAGAATAAAATTTAATGTTTCTGTCGTGCGTACACGCAAAAATTAATATTCTTTTGGTGAAATAATGACCATTTCAAAAACATTGGAGTCCTATGTGAAACAGGATTAAATTAACAAAAAGTTCTCAGATTGACATTATTACTGTCCAAAAACTGTCAGTGACTTCTATTATTAAAAAGTTAAGCACTCTTGGATGATAAATAAATAGGTTAATCAATTTTTTTAAAAAGCTGTAATGTGTTATGTCACTAACATTGTCAGCTTCTTGGATGGGAAACACAGAAGTGGAGGAAAAGGAAAGGATAACAGAGAGAGAGAGAGAGAGAGAGAGAGAGAGAGAGAGAGAGAGAGAGAGAGAGAGAGAGAGAGAGAACGAACCTAACTGCAGCAACTATTTGGAGGGACATTTTCTGAATCATAATTTCATTTGTATACTTTCCATTGGGCCTTCAGGCAGCAAATTTTCAAATGTTGCAAAACAGAAAATATTATTTGAGACTGCCACAGTAAGATCTTCTAATAATCTTTAATTCACCGATCAGTAATCTGAAACCTCTGATGCCATTTATTTATTTATT
Organism: Schistocerca gregaria; assembly: GCF_023897955.1. Taxonomy (NCBI): domain Eukaryota; kingdom Metazoa; phylum Arthropoda; class Insecta; order Orthoptera; family Acrididae; genus Schistocerca; species Schistocerca gregaria. The sequence continues at coordinate 189,234,633 of NC_064923.1, read as the reverse complement.
TAAAATTGGCGTATTGTTGTTCTAACTGCAAAAGCATTAGTCACAACACCAATGAAAAGCTAATATGCAATTGAAGCAGACACTGCACAACTACTATACATCCAGATAAAGTACATTTTAATGTAACAGATTATCAGTTTCAAAGTGCAAATTTACAAATACAGCATGCTGTTCTTCAAGAGGCTCCATGGGCACTCAAGTGAGATAGTGGATTTGAGAGTTTTTTCATTAGTTTATACACATTTCCGTAAAATCCCAACAAACAGGTGACAGACATTCTTCAAGTCCTAATGGGAAAAAAATAATAGGTTTTCCCCAGAGTACATCCCTCATTCTTATAACATTGTTATTTGATCAATCTTTGTGTAAGAAACTATCACATTTTATATGACTCTTAATATTAAATGAAATGTAATACAAAACAAGCAAGTAAATGGATGTCTCAGAATAGCAAAGTTTGACGCTGAAGTGCCAATTAACTCAAGAGCCAGTTACATAAATGTTTTCCAAAAAACTGGCACAGCTCAGTTCTGAAACCAATCAAACCACACACTCTGGCTATTGTCACATTTTTACTATTAAATTAAAACCTCACATCTATACAAATAAAATAATAAGAACTTACAATGTTTCTTAAGCAATGCAGAAATTACTTCTGATCAATATCATTAAAAATTGTATGTGATCTCTTTTCTATCACTTTTCTAAAACTGTAACAAGTGTGTGGGAACTATTCTTGCACATACCTATTTGTTTTAATCCTAAAAATGTTCACTCAGTACCCAGTGCATATTAGTGGATAGTAACTAACCTAGTTATCACAATGGACAAGACTGCATCACAAATTTTCTCCAAGCCTTTCTCTTCATTATATGTTGTACCTTACATCTGGGAACTATAACTTACACTATATTTATTGTTATCATTATTATTTATTTATTTTACTTTCACGAAGGTACACTGGGTGAGCTGTGGAGCACCCTCTCAAAATTTATCTTTTGAGACAACAGGAAGCATCACTTGATCCAAGTGCTGCACAACATTTTAAGTACCTATCACAGTAACTACTTTTTGGTTGGAATACCCCGTTGGGTCAGTCCTTCAAATCTCTTGAATGTATAGTTGATAAAAACCCAGTCCTTGTATATCACTTCACCATCCTGAGGCAGGGGTGCAGCTGCTGCAAACAAAATGCATCAAAATTTTAACTTATTGCCAATGACAAAAGGAACTTAGAACATTAAACATACACTGTTTTAAAGCAATAACCTTACACAAAAACTTATTTACTGCTGCATGATTTTCTGAACATACAATAAACAATAGAGAGGGCTGATGTGCAAGTTACAAATTTTTTTTTACTTGAGTTTATTATTCATTTATCTGGTTAGCTAATTAGAAATTTCATTACTTCAGCTTGCCACAATATTTCTCCTTGGGGCAACTATAACAACAACAACAACAAAAACAACAAAATTACTCAGTAATATGTTGTTCTATAACATTCTTCTCTTCTACTGATGCCATACCGGAAGCAATCTGCTGGTTTGTAGATGAAGAATTCATCAAGACTAGGTTGGAAAGCACCTTCATTATCAACAAGAACTTGCTAGGAGATTGATCAACTGAATTCTTATCTCTTGGTTAGACATTATATATGATGTTAACATGATTGTCATGTTTGCAACAACAATAGACTGAGTATTCTAAGACTTTTTAATAACTGTTTATTTGATTTCCCATCCATCCACTCTACTGCTTTCCAGCTGATGACAGGTTGGGACTCTTATGACAGTTCCCTAATGATGCAGAGAACCAACCATACCTTCCTACGGGTTGTTGTTATTATGATGGGGTCACCAATACCAGAGGGATTTTGAAGCTACCACCAGTTCGCCCCATTGATAAATCTATGTAGCCCTTCTGCTTGTATCTAGTGTATATTACATGGTACAATGTGACAATGTTTTCAGATTTTTTAATCATTTAACAGCCATGTAATTATCTCAATGGATGAGGAAAACTCCCTAAAAACCACCATTCTGTCATTAATTCACAAGGTAGATATTGTCCAGTGCTGGCACACCACCTCAGGTCCCAGAAGTGGGCATTCTAAAGCACTCGGCTGTTTTGTTTTCTTTTTCATTTATTTTTTTTAGTACTTACAAAGTAAATTACTTCAATACCACAAAGTAATAAATGTCAGATGATCTAGTTACATTCCCAATAAAAAATTCTTAGCACATTAAACCTCTTTATCGTATCAGTCATATTTCATCATTTATGACTGGGTAGAAACTTGTTATGGGTCAGCCATTCCTTCCTTTGAAATGGCACAGCAGACTTTCTTCCCCATCCTTCCCTGATCCAATGGGACGGATGACCTCAGTGTTTCGTCCCATCCCGCCAACCAGCCAACCAGCCAACCAGCCAACCAGCCAACCAGCCAACCAGCCAACCAGCCAACCAGCCAACCAGCCAACCAGCCAACCAGCCATTCCCTACATTTTTAACATTTACCAAAGGCACCATTGTTTATCCGTACAAACAAGCTTTGATAGGATAGGTCAACTTTCATCAAGTGGCTGATGATGACTAAGAAAAAATGGCCCTGAGCACTATGGGACTTAGCATCTTAGGTCATCAGTCCCCTAGAACTTAGAACTACTTAAACCTAACTAACCTAAGGACATCACACAACACCCAGCCATCACGAGGCAGAGAAAATCCCTGACCCCGCCAGGAATCGAACCCGGGCATTGGAAGCGAGAACGCTACCGCATGACCCCGTTATGCGGGTGATGACTAAGAACTAACATGCAAATCATCACTGCCTTATAGTCCTTCAAGCAACAAAAATCATGTTCATTGCAATGACAGGGCCTATTTAGTGAAGGCGGTACAACTCTGAAGTACAAAGGAAGAGGCAGATTGCAAGAGTAAATGAAAGTATGTACATAGTAGCAGAGTGATTCTACAAATATGCTAGAAGGGTTGTGTCAGGATGTAGAGGTGAAAATGCCAATGTGGAACAAATAGGTGATAACAGGACTGTAACAGAGGCCTTAATGGTGTCGGTCCACAACAGTTATTTATTTATCTCTTTTATTGTACTGTGACAATGGTGAATATTAAGAAATACATATAGCATTAATTAAGTCCTAGATAGTTTCTCAGAGGGCTATCCCTGACTGTACTGAAGGTTTGTTCTTGGGGCCCCACAATATCAGGCTGGAGATTTTCAGAGTCCCCACTTGTGCCCCATAGCACTGTACCTGGTATGACCAGTTCTTATCCTGTTGCCTGCTCACTCACTCCTCTTCAGATCAAATCCTGGTAGGCTGGCACATGGATATTTAACATCTCTATGTTTTATCATTGCAGCATTCCTTCTCCTGCACCACTCTTCCTTCATATCAGATTTCATGTTGTGTCACCCATTCCACCACAGTGGAGTGCTAGAGCTTAAGCAGTCTGGAAGAGGGTCAATTAAGACTGTAAGAAATGGAAGGAATTAGGGGTAGTTGGGATGATCCAGCTTCCTCCTGGTTACTTCCTGGTGTTGCAATATTCAGATGGTGGAATGTCACTGATGGTGTGCAGCCTAGCGATCAATGTGGATTTTAATTTGCATAGTAATTCTCACTGAATTGTTAAGATGTATAACTAGTTTCCATGTGTGAGCACTGTGTTACCATACTGGGGCACAGAGTACATCTACTGGGTATTCTAGTATCAAATCTGCAGCTCGTAAAGTGGATACTTCAGCACCCCAGATTGTGTCAGCTGCTTTCTTTATGATGATGTTTCATATCTTTAGCTTTTGGCTAATGTTTTCCAGGTGTCATTTAGATGTTAATGATTGATCCAGTGTGACATGAAGATATTTAGGCTGGAAATGTTGTCTCTGCTGACAGAAGTCCACAACAAAATGTTGGTTTGCAATTCATTTGTTTAGATGGTATGCACAAACGTGTGTCTTACCTGCATGTGGTTGGAGCAGTAAGTCCCTAGACAATACATTTTCTCTTTCCTTAAGTGTGCTGCTTCATATGGCTATTGCAAGGTCATCAGCATAGCAAAATGCTTTGGTAGTAATGTTTGGCATATCACTGGCGCACAGGTTGAAGAATAAGGGACCTAGGACAGACACTTGAGGATGCCCCTTTCTTTTTGCCCAACGCTACTCTTGAAGTAATGATAGGTTAAAATGTTTCTCACATGTGTCATCAGTTTCTTATTTGGGACATGCTTTTTTTTGCTCCATCAGGAGACCACCTAGCTACACTGTACCATATGCTGCTTGCGGATCAACAAAGGCCACTGGTTTCTTTAGTTTCTTTTGGAATCCAGTCTCAGTGTAGCATGTCATGACTAGAACCTGTAACAGCAGCTCCACTGGCTTCTGAACCCAGCCTGATATATAAGAGTTATGTCATTTATTACTCCCTGAAATCTTATCTTATGTCATCCATGTTGGACTGTTATAAGGAACTGCAACTGTTTATGACAACAAAAAATAAAATAATAATTATATTTCATCCCATGATGTGTTATAAGAGTTTACCGTCATCGTGAAACAATGATATGTTACATTTTTGCTATCAGGATGCAGCCAGTTGTATGTTGTTCAATTTTGCTACAAAAATGTAGTCCTCATTTTCACTCAATGTGGGATTTGGACATTGCATGAAAGCAAATATGCAGGCTTAACACTTGTGGAGATGCAGGAGCAGCAGTTAAGTGGAACACTTTGGCAGCCGTGGCAGTGAGCGATTTCAACTCATGATGGCTGAGACAGCTATCAAGGGCTGATGTATTTTATTTAAAATGACATGGCTTGTAAACAGAGAAGTGTTTACTGAGACTTATCAGTAGATGGCATAGGACTACAAACTTTCACTGGTGATAGAGCTACTTATGATCTTTTCCACTACACAGAACATTGTGGTTTGCCATAAATGTATATTTTTAACTTAATTTGTTGCCCAGAAAACAAATTAGTAACATAAACAAGCTTACAATTATAATTATGTAAAGATATAGTGCCTTGTCTCAGAGGTAAATTATTATTAACTTACACTGTGGACCATAAATACATACCCTGAGGTGACCTAAATCTGGATAGCAAATGGACATGTACAGAGGGCAGTAGAATCACAAAGACAAAGTATAAAGGGCAGTGTATTGGCAGAGCTGTCACTCAGGTGATTCGTGTGAAAAGTTGTCAGTCATGATTATGGCTGCATGACAGGAATTAAAAAACTGAAAACAGTATGGTAGCTGGAGCAAGATGCATGGAAAATTCCATTTCAGTAATCATTATGGAATTCGATATTCCGATATCCACAGGGTCAAGAATGTGCGAAGAATAACAAATTTCCGGAATCGTCTCTCACCACAGACAGCAGTGGCCGACAGCCTTCACTTAACAACCAAGAGCAGTGACATTTGCTTAGAGCTGTCAGGGCTAACAGAAAAGCAACACTGCATGAAACACCAGCAGAAATCAATGTGGGATGTACAATGAATGTATTCATTAGGCTGGTGGAGCAAAATATGGCATTAACGGACTATGGCAGCAAACAAACAATTCAAGGGCCTTTGCAAACAGCACATCACCTGCAGTGCCCCTCCTGCACTCATGACTGCAATGGTTGGACCCTAAATGACTGGAAAACTGTGGCCTCATCAGATGATGCCCAATTTCAGTTGATAAGAGCTGATGGTAAGGTTCGAGTGTGACACAGACCCCAAAAAGCCATGGATCCAAGTTGTCAACATGGCAATGAGTAAGCTGGTTGTGGCTCTGTAATGGGGTGGGCTGTGTTAACATGGAAAGGATTGGGTCCTCTGGTCCAACTGAACCAATTATTGGCTGGAAACGGTTATTTTCAGCTACTTTGAAACCGTTTATAGCCATTCATTGACTTCATGTTCCCAAACAACGATGGAATTTTTATAGAGGACAATGCATCATGTTGCCAAGTTACAATTGTTTGGAATTGGTTCGAAGAACATTCTAGACAATTCAAGTGAATGATTTGGCCACCCAGACTATTGGTAATGGGATGTAATCGAGAGGTCATCTCGTGCACAAAATCCTGCACAGGCAACATTTTCACCATTACGGATGGCTACAGGCGCAAGATAGCTCAATATTTCTGCAAGGGACTTCCGATGATTTGTCAAGTCCATGCCGTGTCAAGTTGCTGCACTACACTGGGCAAAAGAGGTCCAACATGATATTAGGAGGTAGACCATGACTTCTGTCAGCTCACTGTGTAACAATTACAAAACTGTCTTAGTACCTTTATAACAACTTGTTGAAAGTATTACTATAGGAAATACAATACAGAAGAGCCAAATAAAAATAAAATAAACCACATTAAAAATATAAAATATGCAGGCTTAATGTCAACATAATCTAATTCTTACTATGTCTATACAGTGATTTGTGAATTATCTTTTATTAAGGTCACTCAGGCAGTAGAAAGTTGGAAAGAGTTGTAGTACATCACCTAATATATATGCAAAGCTCTAAAAGAAACTCACTGCCTGTGTCTCAGATTTTCCATTTAGTGTGTTCCGTCCATATTTTCTATTGTGAATGAAAATTGCTACTTCTTCATAAAGACTGAGTTTATACCCCTTGTTTATTTTGTGAAGAATGAAGTCTGTTCAAAAAATTCCGGAACATTCATAATTTCATACCAATGGTGTGTTAAGAGTGAAATGCAGTCAACATCCCTGGAAGTTTTATTATTGTATGTCCGTTAGCTATTGTTCAGTGCTGTACTGGGTAGAATGTTGTGTCGCACAGTTCGCGAATTTCGAGATGGCCGAGTTAGAGGAGCAATGCATCTGCACTAAATTTTGTGTGAAATTGAAGAAAACGTTTACAGACACACATCAAATGATGCAGGAAGCCTACGATGACGAGTGCTTAAGACATGCTCAGTGTTACGAATGGTTCCACAGTTTAAAAATGATTGGACAGATGTTAAAGATGACCCACCTTCAGGTCGCCCTTTGACGTCTGCAGACGAAGCTCATGTCAGAAACGCCAACAGAACTGTGAGTGCCTATCAAAGTCTGACTGTCCAAGAGGGTACAGAAGAATGTAGTGTTTCAGTTGGATCATGTCATGAAATCCTGACACAGCATCATCATAGGATGCATTGTGTTACTACCAAGTTTGTTCCAACACTCATAAGTCAAGGCCAGAAAGACCTTCACCTCTAAATCTGTGAAGAGCTTTTGAACTGCACATATTCCTTAAGAGAATCATAACTGCTGATGAGTCATGAGTCAGGAAATGTTGTCCAAGACCAAAAAAAGCTCGTCATGTCAGGACAAATGTCAAAGGCATGTTGATAGCTTTCTTTGACTTTGAAGGAGTTCATCAAGAGTTTGTACCACTGTGCAAACTGTTAATCAATGGTACTGTCGGGACGTGTTGCGAGAAAATCTGATAGTGACCCAAAATGTGTTTGAGACAATTCATGGTGTAGGAGAGTATTTCGAAGGAGGCAACGCACAATACTTTTTTTTTTTTTTTTTTTTTTTTTTTTTTTTTTTTTTTTTTTTTTTTTAAATCAGGTTGTCCTCTATGTACACAAAGTAATGTCGTGTGTCCTGAAGATGTCAGATTTATTGGGTGTGTGTGGTTTCCTATATAATAAATGCCTATTAAACCTTTTTGTAGCAAAATGAAACCACAACAAATAACTGGCTGGATCCAGCTAGCAAGTATCTGACATAATACCACTGTCCCATCTGAAGATGCAATTAAATAAGAAGAATGACTGATGGGGGTAAACGTTTTATTTCAACTTTTATTATCCTCAAACTCTGTCACAGATGAGTCGTTCCAGTAGTTTGAAGCACATGCTCAGCAGTGTAATTGGGAAATAACTTGAGAACTTTTCTATGGGCTTTCTGGATTTGATGATTGCTACTATATACTATCTTGAGCTATTGCGGCACGTTTCTTGTTTTGAATACATCGTCACAGAACTTGTTCGGCTGAGGTTTGCCATGTTCCTCAATATATTTTACAAAATTCAGCGAAGACAGCATTTGGTCCTGCTGCTTTCTTCATTTTCAGTGTTTGATAGCCTTACTTATATGTCTTTCATTAAAGGGCTCTGATGAGATGGTGTTATGATAAATGCAGTTATTTATTTCGGTAAGTTCATCCCTTGTCCTTTCTTGAGTTGTTGAGTCTACAGAACTCTTATTTTATGTGTAATGCGCTTCTAAAGGTGGTATCTTTGGTTGCGGGTTGCTGTGCCAAGTTTCCTCAATAACTTATTTGCCTTTTTGCTTGAATGAGTGGAGTTTGAAGTAGATAATTTCACCCCTGCACAGTCTTAAGTAAACAATAAGGTACTTCTATAGTTACAAACTGAGATAAACAGGCACTATCTATTTCCCGAAAGCTATCAAACAAAATATGGATTTTTAACTAACTTTCACACTGCCAGGGGTGGTTTACAAATAATCAAAACCCCATTCTTTCTTTATATTTCTGATACAGTTAAAAACATCATGACTTGAATTCAAGGAACATACAACTTTTGTAACTAGTTCTATGCCATCAATGGATGTCTAAAACAGAGTACTCTGTAGTATTAACTTTGTGTGGCTTATTCAAAACAAACATTTACTGGAAACTGATGGCAAATATGCTGCCTACAACATTACTTTTTCTCCTCCCACACCCCCACCCCCTCCGTTCTCTATGTCTGTCTTATCTCAAACAATGCTCCAACAATAAACGACAAACAAAACAAAAAGTACCCACATCTCTTCACGTCATTTTTATATGGACCATTTTCTTTATGGAACCTTTCACATGTATATTTGATGTATCACTTCAATTCACTGTCAAGGAGAGCAGGTGACAGGCCATCATATGTACCTATACATGCAAACTAGTATAACTAAGTGAGTGACAGCTATTTGTTTACAGGGCACCTACCATAGCAACAATAAATCACTGAAAAATCTCTTCTGATCACCACTGTCATACTGCTCTACTTCCTGCAGTGTCAGTTACCACAGACATTTGCAGACATCACTCGTGGCCACTCACATAACCGTTGTGATAGTTTTCATGATTTTTCTGTGTGGCATGTTTACTTTACGTCACAGAATGTCTGAAACCAGTAGTGAAAATCCTCAGAAAAGTGGTAAGCATATTACCACCTACTAAGAAAAAATGTTGTTGTATGCCAATGAAGAGTGGGCAGCTGTATCTAAAACAGAAATGCTGCCTAAGGGAACCTCTGATGTCTTGCTGCACCCCAGCTCTACACATGCTTTCATTCATTCTGTCGTTCACCATCACTTCATACTACTTCTTATTCCGAGGACATTTCCTGTTACTTTCTTGAAATATATCAATGTCTTTTTTAATTCTGTGGTTAAAGAGTTCTTCAAAATATTTTTGAAGCTCCTTTAATTGTGGACTCACTAACCAAACTTGCTGAGTTTTAACAGTTGAAAGATAAGAGCACTGGTAAACCAGACAGACAAATCCTCTGAATGTTGGATTCAAGGCCTGTCAAAATTGTGTCATCAACCAAGTTTGGAGGGAAGTTGTGGAAATTGTTTAACTTCAGCCTATCTTCCATAGTTACGAAGACTCCCCCCCCCCCCAAATAAATAAATAAATAAATAAATAAACAATAATAAGAATAATAATGGTCTTTAGCAAAATAGGGGTACACAACTGGAGGAGAGATTTTATTTTCATTGTTGATTAAAGCACCCTTGTCATTACTTTTCGAATTATTTATTTAAGAAAAAAACTCTCTCTCTCTCTCTCTCTCTCTCTCTCTCTCTCTCTCTCTCTCTCTCTCTCTCTCTCTCCCTCCTGTTGCCGTATTCAGAAACAGCCCCACTAACGAAATTGTGTTCCCAGGTTTAAACTTCCCACAGTCCTTTTATTTAGGATCGTCTACCTTCTTGGTTAATGGTTAACGTATACAAAGAAAGTACGGGATCAAGTATAGAAGTAAAGGAGTAATTTATAGTGTCCACCAATAAAGAGCTGCTAATACTGAAAAGCCAAAGAAACTGATATACCTGCCTAATATTGTGCAGGGCCCCAGCAAGCACGCAGAATTGGCCTAACATGATGTGGCATGGACTTTAAGTAGTGTTGGAGGAAACTGACACCATGAATCCTGCAGGGCTGTCCATAAATCTATTAGAGTACAAAGGGGTGGAGATCTATTCTGAACAGCACATTGCAAGATACAGAGTGTGTTCCATAAGTAATGTGACCAATTTTTTTCTGACTTAACGGTACACCACAGTGCGTAGTAACTGGCTGGGCTAACACACTGTCTCATTTGGCTGCGAGCAGCCGGAGAGTCAGGACGTGCGTTTCCGTCAACCCTGTTTTGAGTTTATACAACACGGTACAATGGATCATTCCATAGAGCAATGATACGCTATCAAATTTTGCGTTTAACTTGCAAAGTCTGCCACCAAAATGTTTCCATTACTTCAGCATGCCTTTGGGAATGATTGCTCGTCCAAATCACAAATTTTCCAATGGTACAAGTTGTTCATGGATGGTCGAGAGGAGATCACCAATGAACCTCACAGTGGACGGTCATCAACTGAAGATTTGAACATGAGAAAGGTGTGTGCCAAACTCGTCCCCGAAGTGTTGACCGATGAACAGAAGAACATGCGAGTGCTTTGGTGACGAGATGTTGGAAATGTGTGAAAATGATCCTCATTTTTTAAACTCAGTTACCACTGGTGATTAGTCATGGATTTTTTAGTATGGCCCTGAGACAAAAAGGCCGAGTTCAGAGTGGCACACCCCATCGTCGCCCCGTCCCAAGAAGGTACGCATGAGCAAGTCCAGGATCAAAACCATGATCACTGCCTTCTTTGACATAAGAGGCATTGTCCACCACAAATTCGTACCTACCTGGACTACAGTGAACTCGGCTTTCTACTTGGAAGTGCTCAAAAGACTGAAAAGGAGGGTCTCACACTGCCAAAGTGACATTAAGGACATGTGGAAAGTTCACCATGACAACGCACCTAGTCACAGTGCCTCCACAGTCAATGACATCCTGGCCAGGACCAAGACCCCATTGGTTCCCCAGCCTCCCTACAGTCCTGACCAGGCTCCCACTGACTTTTTTTTGGTTTCCTCAGTTAAAAGCAGTCATGGGGCACGTTTGAAAGCATCCAGGTGCATGTTACATCAGCTGTAAAGGGCACTCCGGAAAAGGCATTCCAGGATGCCTTCCAGGCATGGAAACACCGCCTCCAGAAGTGTATCGACACAAGAGGGGGCTATTTTGAAAATTTTTATTATTTGTATGAATATATTCAATAAATGGTTTTTTATGAATTTGGTTGCATTACTTATGGAACACTCCTTGTATACTCAATAATCTTCATGTCTGGGGAGTTTGGTCACCAGCGGAAGTGTTTAAACTCTGAAGCGTGTTCCTGGAGCCACTCTGTAGCAATTCTGGACATGTGGTGTGTCGCACTGTCCTGCTGGAATTGCCAGAGTCTGTCAGAATACGCAATGGACATGAATGGATGCAGATTATCAGAAAGGATTCTTACGTACTTGTCAACTGTTAAGAGTCGCATCTATATGTATCAGGTGTCCCATATCACTACAACTGCACATGCTCCACACCATTACAGAGCCTCCACCAGCTTGAACAGTCCCCTGCTAACATCCTGGTTCCATGAATTCAGGAGATTTTCTCTATACCTGTACTTGTCCATCTTCTCAATACAATTTGAAATAAGACTTGTCCAACCAGACATGTTTCCTGTTGTCATCTGTCCAATGTCGTTGCCTATGGGCCCAGGCGGGGCATAAGGCTTTGTGTTATGCAGTCATGAAGGGTAGACAAGTGGGCCTTCAGCTCCAAAAGCCCTTATCGATGATGTTTCGTTGAACTGTTTGCACATTGACCCTTATTGGTGGCCCAACCATTGAAATCCGCAGCAATTTGCAAAAGGTTTGCACTACTGTCACACGTTGAACGATTCTCTTCAGCTGCTCTTGCAGAATCTTTTCTGGCCGTAGTGATATCAGAGATTTGATTTTTTACCAGATTCCTCACATTCATGGTACACTCGTGAAATGGTACAGTGAAATACCCACTTCACCACTACCTCAAGATTTTTCCCAAGTAATTCTTTCATTACTTCTGCATTCCTCAATTTATCCTTCTCCATCTACACTCAGGCAAACTCTTACAACTTTACCCTTCCCCAGTCTTGTCTTCACTTTCTCCTCAGCTTAAACAAGGTAAGATTTAGAGTTGAATGCCTCATCATCAATGACAATCAATGAACAAGATTGGGTTGATCAAGGATGTGGAAAAAAATTAGCCATCTTCTTTTCAAAGGAACTAACCCAGTGTTCACCTTAACTGATTTAGAGAACCACCAGAAATCCCAAATTCTTACAGAAAATTGGAACTTTAGTTCTTCTGTCCCCAAAATGCAAATGAAATGTAATCACCATTTATCTCCGTTGTCTGAACTCATTGTGCATCACACATAAAAGCTTACAACACATTTCATTGCTCAGTGGTGCTTTATCGTGGTAGTATAATGTATATTATATTATTGTTGCAAACTATTTCTGTACTAAGTGACAGTGTCATCATGAACCTCATCTTTACAGTAATGGTTATGTCTGAGGGTATTTTTAAGGTATGTACTACAACAATGGCTGTATCAGCCACGAAAGAAACATTTCATATTAAAATTCAAACTTGGCTTATCATTCATAATAGTTCAGACAAATTTGAAGAAATAAACAGATGGTGCAACATCGCTTTACTTATTTTGAGCAGTCAAAATTGTAAACCCTGCACTACCCATGAAATAATCAAATCCAGCTAACTTTCTCAGCCCTTTAATTAAAATATTCGTCATGTAATCACCGGTACTTATAGTAAGTCCTTGTATACGTATTTAATCATCTTTTCACTTACGGATTTCGAGCTTGACATCAGGGAAATCGTCAAAGTTGGATGTGTCATCAATGGACCTCACTTCAACTGGGATTGCTGCAGGCCGTTCTCTTATATGATCCCAATCAACTCCTTTGAAGAATGGTACAAGCTTCAATTCATCCATACCACGCTGAGATCCCAGACGCCTTTCGGCCTCACAACAAAATCTCACTATGGTTTCCTTAGCTTCTTCCGAGATCGGTACTTCTGGCGGAAATGTTAGTGTTTCCCTCCAGTTCATTACTTTACGATATGTTTCTTGCGGATTCTCACTGCAGAATGGAGGGTATCCTGAAAGTAAAGAGATAAAAATTAATATCTGGTTTCAATTAAAACAGTCTATCATGTTTACTTTTCAAGCCCACTGAAACAAGAAACTGATTGTCAGTAACAATCAGATACATAAAAAAAACGACTTTTCACACATAATGGTAACCACAAAATATGATAACACTACATTCCTCAGTCTTCAAAAAGAGGAAAATAGCTTTAGTTTTGCTGATAGTCTTGCATCAAAAAACAATGAAAAATTAGGCACACACAGGGAAAAATTGTTTACAGAAAGGAATAAAAACGAATAAAAAACGTATAAAAAAATAAAGAAGTCCTAACAACTTTCTTTTCTTTTGCAGTACTTTCAACTTATTTGCTAATGAAACAACATCACAGACTTACCAATTAACATTTCATACATAATAACACCCAAGCTCCACCAATCACAGGCTGGCCCATAGCCTGTCTGCAGGAAAACCTCAGGAGCAATATAATCTGGAGTCCCGACAGTACTATAAGCCAATGCTCTCCTATTTTTCTTCCAACTCTCTGCTCTACGCTTACTGTCCATCGGACTTGAAGCTAAAACAAACATTTTCAGTGTAAAGCTACAAATATTATATTGTATGAAATTAAGTTATTCTTATAGCGACAAATTTATTTATTTACTTATTTATTTATTTAGCGTTGCCATATAACTTAGTATTAACTGTGCTTAATTAAAACCTCCATCTAAACTACAAAAATAACAGATGAACAATTTAAATCATTCTATTTTTCAGAGACTGCGTTAAGCTTTCGTTTAATGTTGTGTACAGCTATCCTTTTTTCTGCTGAAATGTTGGTATTCTTAGGAAGGGATCTGGGGAAGGATGGTGAGGGCAAATTGGAGGTAAGGAATTCTAGGAAAGTGACCACGGGGTTGCTAATTGGGAAGGAGAGAGGATCATGGTTGGATGGTGGTTACTTTGCTACTGACTGAACAATACAGGATGGCTTGGCTGTCCCTACCTATGGGTTTTATGCAACCCACAATGCTATCAAATACCCTGTGCATGATTTTCACATTCCCTTGCTTCCTACATGGGTGCTGTTAGTCTAAAAAAAAAATGAGCAGTACCTTTTTGTAGGACATTTAATGTAGTTAAATTTTGTAGCGGATGTGCTTTCACTGGAGGCCATAATTTGAGTTATTCAAGAAAAAAGTGACTGAAGGGCACTTTTGTACACTTTTGTAGAAGAATTTGAAAGCAACAGTCTCTAGCGAAAATATATCCCTGTACAAAATTTCACTACATTAAATTTCCTACAAAACGGTACTGTCAATTTTTTTCTCTGTAGGACTAATAGTTTGCTCATAGCGAGCAAGAGAATATGAAAATCTTGCACAAGGTATTAGAAGGCAATGTGGGTTGCATAAAACCCATGGGTAGGAGCAGCTGAATCACCGTATATGGCCAGCCCAGTTCAAACCTCTCATCTTTGGCACTTTATACAGCTTCCGTAAGTTTTTTATCATGTGTTCTGTGTTATTTTTATTGTACACGGTTTGAAAAATTTCCCTTGGTATTTTTCTCTTGAGTATTAACAGTGTTTCTTCTGCTTTGTTTCTGACTATTAATGCTTCACATCTGTGTAATGTTAATGAAAGTACTAACTTCAAAATTTGCTTGTATCAATTGACTAGTCTAAGTCATCCTTTCCTTAAGGTGTTCAGAAAACTAGGAAGTGTTTTGCTTGTTGCTGTTGGGCAGATAGCTATTTCTACATCTTTTCTATTCCTGTTACTAAAACAGACTCCTTATGTATTAGAATAGCCAGATGTCGTGAAAGTGAATCTATCTACAGGCAAAGGTGCATCACTTTGGATTTTCTTACTTAGAGCCAGATGTCTTTCCTTCAGTAAGAAGTAAAACTGTTTTCTCAGCAATGTATACAAACTTAATATTCCAAAATTAGCCTTTAGGTCACAGTTAAAGACACTATTAGTGAAGCTTTGTTTTATTCACTTACTGAAATCTGAAGGTTTTGCCTGACTCAAGTCCCTGTAGAACTCAGTTCGATGAGATTTCTTGAGTCCAGTACACAGGCCAAAGTCAGAGAGCTTTATATGCCCACGTGCATCCAGCAGGAGATTGTCAGGTTTTATGTCCCTGTAGGAAGAAATAAATGTAATAGTAATTAACCTTAGGATGAATATTTCTCTTCATTCAGACAATGAAATATAATGCATGTAAGCTTGAACAGACAATATAAATTACACACATAACAAAAACTTTGTTCCCTTCATCAGATAAGTGAGTCTACTCATTGATGAAGTAGGAAGGTCAGCAGAGGTCACAGATTATGGGAGGGGGGTTTCTGCTATTTATCGGTAGCTCCAATGTTAGGTGACTTATGGAGCCCTTTGGTGAAATAACGTTCAGGGCTGCGAAGAAATCCAATGTGAACTCAGTAGGTCTGCCAGGGGACTCATCCAAGATGTGGAGGAACCCAGGCTATGGCTATGGGGTGTGCAGGGTGGAGTCATTTGCAAGTTGTGGCTCACGCCTCCACCAATGATGTCTCTCTCTTGGATTCTAAGGCCATCCTCAGTTCAAAGAAGCGTCTGGCAGAAGTGAAGACTACTTGCCTCATGTGGCTGCGGCACAGTCTACAAGCCGAGTTCATAATTTGCAACATCATTCCCACATTAATCGAGATCCTTTGGTTTGGAGTGAATGGAGGATCTCAACCAAAGTCTCTGTTAATTCTGTAATGGTCTTGGTAGCACATTTCTGAGCTTGTATTATGGGGTGCAGTGTTTCAGAACTTCTCTTACACGTCAAGGGTTCACTTCACAAATCAAGCAGTTACTTGGGAGTCACAGTACTTAGGGGTGCACATGGGGGGAAGATTTTTTAGCCTAGCCAGTCGCTTAAGGTCCTCTGATTAATGCCTGGCAGCGATTACACAGAGAAAGTAATCAGACTGGATACAAAGTAAACTGTCAAAATTTTAACAGTAAATCATTGACGTATTTGTAACAAAGTTCCTGAACTTACTAGCCTCCAAGAAAGTTTTCATTTGTTATTCTCTGACCTGAGATTTGACAAACTCAAAGAAGAAAGCTTTCAAATATTTAGAAAGGCATGGAACAAATATCAAAAAGACAGTAGTCACTATGGAACAGGGAGTATTTATTTCAGTCAACAAAAACATCTTGTCTGTCCATCAACATTGCGCCCAACTGTGAAGTTATCTGGGAGCATGTAAGAGGTCTAGGTGAAAATTATCAGATGTTCTTACCAGCTGTGACAGTTTTAGAATCATTCAAAGAAAATCTATGCTTAATAGCACAGAAATACCCAGATCATAAAATATTAGTCAGAGGTGACTAACCTACCAAAAGTAGACTGGGACATCTACTGGGTCATTGTAGGTGGTATGGACAGGCAGCCTGGAAGTACTTTTGAACATATTCCCCAAAAACTGTCTTAAGCAGCCACTTCATCAGCCCACATGCTGTGGAAATATTTTAGACCTCGTGGCTTCAAACTGAACTGACCCCATCAATGGTGCCAGTATGGATACAGGGACTAGTGATCACAATGTCATCATAGTGACAATTGATACTGACATCAATAAAGCCATCAAGAAGGCTACGAGCGTATTTTTTCCAGAAAGAGCAAATAAGATGATGTTAGCATCTCACTTAGAAAATGAATGGACATCATTTAGATCCAGTATTATGGGTGAAATTTAAATATATTGTAAATCGTTTCCTGGAGAAGTATGTGCCAAGGAATGGAAAAGACCCATTGTGTTTTAATAGCAAAATTTGAAATTTCTGAGGAAGGATGAACTGTCACACTCTTGGTTCAAAAAAGAATGTGTAAATGATGATAGGGGAAGTTAGTAGAAATTTGTGTGGACTTTAAGATTGATGTGCAAAGAATACAAAAAATTCCACTGTCATACCTTAGCAAACTCTGGTTGAGAACCAAAGAAAATTCTTGTCCTACGTAAGATCACTACGCAAGTCAAAGGGTTCTATACAATAACTTCTTGTCCAGTCCGGTGTAGCAACAGAAGACAAGCAAAGGAAAGCCAAAGTTCAAAGCCCACATTTAAGAAGTTAATCACACAGGAGGCTTACACAAACATACCACTATTTGACAGTCTTACAGACTCCCACATGGAGGGCATAGTACTAGGCATCCCTGGCACAGAGAAGCAACTGAAGAAGGTGGAAACAAACAAAGTCATGAGGTCCAGATGGATTCCCAACAAGAGTTCAAAAAGAAAACACAACTGCACTGGCCGCTTACTTATCGTAAGTGGCTGGGAAAAAGCTCACATGACTACATGACTCTTCTACATAAGACGACTAAAAGAATAGACCCACAAAATTGCAGACCAATATTGTTAACATCAGTCTGTTATTCCAAGGTTTCCACAGTCTCTCACTGCAGCCTGTACACAAAAGTATGACTAAATGCGTTGAGTCCCCATATATGCATGGCTTGAAAACTTTTGAAGTAATAGATGGTTAGTTGGTTGATTAGGGGAGGGGATCAAGAGAGCAAGTTAATCAGTGCCATGATTTGAGATTGCAGAAACCAAGAGAGCAACAATGCGAACAGTGTAGCCCAGTTAAGGAGATGGGAAAAACTGGCCAATAAAGAGCTAAAAGGAATGTTGAGAGCAGGAAGAGTAAATAACAGGGCGAGGGGGATGGTGAGAGCAGGAGGGGGGGGGGGGGGGGGGGGACGCGAAAGGCTACACCTGTTGAGGCAGCAGCATCGCCAGAACCCTCACTGATCCCCACACCATACCACGGTCATGACAACGAGGAAAGCAAAAAGTAAAGAAGATGCAAGAAAAGGGGAAACAAAATAGCATGAAAGACCAGACAAAATGTGGAGAAAAAGAGGGGGAGAACCCATTCAGTGCAAAGGCAAAGCCATAAGCCTCCATAACCAACGCAAACCTCAATGTTAATGCTAACCTAAGGACTTCAGTTGCAGAGGAAGATACAAGGACTTAAACCTGGGATGACAAAATACTTTCTTGAAGGAAACTGAGGGCAGATGTAACCATGCGAGGGTCTTCCACTAACAAACAGAACGAGGAAGGTGGGAGGGCTTATTTAGTACGAAGGGTCATAAGGTGGGGGCAGTTCAACAAAATATGGATCACCATGAGGGGTGTCCCAAAACTCGGAGGGACTGATAGTTCATTTTGGAGTACAAAACCATGGGTCACCCTAGTATGACTTTTACAAAGACAGCAGAGGATGGTAGATTCCCACCAGGAGTCTCATTAATTGCACAAAGTTCATTAGAAAGGCGGGCGCAACCATCCCCAAAACTTGGCCCACAACAATCAGCAACTTCATTACTTGGATACCCACATGGCTGAGAGCCCAAAGGAAATGAACCAAACAAGCACCATTGCCACGATCAGAGAAAAGGTCACAGATGGCAGAGACCAAGGGGTGTTGGGAAAAACACCAAGTTGCATCCCAAAGGCCACTCAGCAAGTCCGTACATAACAGAAGTTGAGAGAGAGAGGACTGTTTAATAAAGCAGAGGGCCAAATGGACTGCCATCAATTCCGCAGCAAACAGCTGACTTCTTGAAGGCAATATATGGTATTCCATACCAACAGAAGACATGAAGGCACTTCTCACGTGATCAGCAGATTTAGAACCATTGTTGTAAAAAACATTGACATTATGAAACTCCCATAAGAGTGAGCAGAATAAACAACAAAAAACCATTAGAGCTTTAGAGGCTTTCAGACCCTTGAACAGATCCATCTGAATTTAGGGTCGAGAAACTAAGCAGAGATGGAGGCCGAGAGGAACCAGTAAACTCACCCAATAGCAAAAATGCAAAATATGATGGTATAGGAAACGAGGCACCAGGGCTGCCGAACTGAAAGAGGAGGGATCCCAACATCAACCAGAAGAATACGGACAGGGCTAATGTGAAAGATACTGGCATCTAAACGGATACCATGATAGTGAAGTAGGTCTAAAGGATCATCATTGCAGGGGCAGCTGATCCACAAACTTGACAACCATAGTCCAGATGACACAGAACTAGTTTCCAATAAAGGCAGAGAAGGGTTAAATAATCCACATACCAAGAGCTGTGGGCAAGGAAGCAAAGGATATTGAGTTTATGAAAACAGCCAGCCTTCAGAAGGCAGATATGGGGTAACCAATTAAGCTTGTTGTCAAGGTGACAACTCTCAAAATGGAACTGGGGGACCGTGATCAGGCATTGGCCACTGAGGTAGAGCACCAGATGAGGATGAACCATAGCACAGTGATAGAAATGCATCACCTTCAACTTAAATGGGCACAACTGAAAACCTTGCAAGAGTAATCACGTGGAAGCATCCTGGATGGCACCCTGGAGCTGTCATTCCACAGAGGCCACCGAGTGGAGCTAGCACAAATGCAGAAATCATCCACATACATAGCTGGGGGTAACCAATGGTCTGGAGGCAAGAAGTGCACTACTAGCAATGAGAAAAAGAAGGACACTTAATATGGATCCCTGTGGAATGCCATTCTCCTGGGTCTGCGGAGAGCTGAGAACGGTGCCATCACTAACTCCAGGCAAATAAAAAAATCAGTAGGGGGCCCCGAAGACCCCAATCACCGAGTGTAAGCAGAATGTGATTGCACCAAGCTGTGGCATAGGTCTTATGAAGAAAACTGACAAGATGGCAGTGCTGACGAAAGGCTTGCCAAACTGCGGTTTTCAATCGAAGTAAATGGTTGATCGGAGACCATCCCTCTTAAAAGCCCCGTTGATAAGGAGATAAAAGGTCGACTGAATCTTCCATTGGTTCTTGGTACAACAACATTATTATATATGCAAAGCACTAGTTTGTATGGGGTTTGGGGTGGGGAATGCCAGGAGGAAGCCCCTAAACCGGCAAATGCTGAAGAATGGGGACACTTCTCTGACCAGGAGGGAGAGCAGCACACAGAAGAGAGGGCATGGGACCCAATGCGAAGGAGAAGAAGAGAGTAGAGCGGGAAGGTGGCAGAAGGGGGAAAGGACATAGCAGAGAGAGTTAGATGCCATCGACGCAGGGTAAAGTCAGTGAATTTCTAACAAGCCTCAGTCTATGATAAATTATCAAGGGACTTATACTCTGATCTTATTTTCCTTTTTATAAGCCGTGCAATATAGGGAGTGTGGAAAGTGTGAGTCATGACAATTAACACACATGGGCAGCAGAACACAGAGGCTTCCCTCATGAAATGAGTGTCCACCTTCACCACACAGTGGGTCTGCCATACAGCAAGAAGAAATGTGCCTGAAATGCAAGCACTGAAAACAGCTCATGGGTTTGTGATGAAGTTAGGTTTGTGGGGCACTCGACTGTGTGGTAATGAGGGCCCATACAAAGTGCTAATTTTTACGCAGTCCCATTTTTACACAGTATAGTCTAGCCACTATCACGAATGACGACAATAAGGATGAAATGATGAGGACAACACAAAATCCCAGTCCCCGGGCAGAGAAAATCTGCAACCCAGCCGGGAATCGAACCCAGGATCCAGTGACAGCAATGCTAGCCCCTAGACCACGAGCTGCGGACAGTTCAGCTCATGGGTGGCGGGATGTACGGCTTCATGTCACACTGGTAACATCGTGATGGAATCTCCTTAAGATATCAGAACAAAGGCATCGGTAGCAATGTGATTGTACTTTCTGAATATGCCAAACAAAATAAACACCCCGTCATTACAGATAGGGCCAGAATTTCTCATCAATTTGAAGGATGAGGTTCCTACGACAAATGACTCCCTGAACCACACTGAAAGATTGGTGAGGAGGATGGACACCAGGACGACACCAAGATGTTCACAAGCATAAAGGGCTGCAGACTGGGTGGTAGAACAAGTTTTGATCAACAATAAACCCAACTAAATCTTACTGAGAGACTTCACTTCACCAACCTTGACTTCCATATGGTCCACAAAAAAATAACAGCTTGGTGGAGGAGGTGAATGTGTCCCCATCATGTCCTAGTGCAGACCAGGTAGAGGGGAAAGTGTTTCACTCCAAGTTGGCGAACCTGGATCTCCTCCCAGGGTGTAACCAGAGAAGGGGAAGTTGCAGGGTCATAAGCAGCAGCATTAAATGATCGCATCGTGTGCGATACCACCAACTCTGATCAGGCACTCTCGCATGGACTGTCTGGCATGGTGCCCATTGGCATGAGTTCCGATGCTCCAGAGTGACAAGCAACCACTCCCAGACATAACTGAGCAGGTAACAGCTCAGGTATCAGAATTGCGATCTCTTTGTTGTCAGGGGGCTCAGACAGACACATACATAACAGCCCCGTCAGTCGCAAGGCTACATGTGCTGATGATGTAGCAGTGTGGGGGATGGAAACTATAATGGGGAAGGAAGAGGGGAAGGGGGGGGGGTTTAATCCATGCCATAGATTGTATGATTGGAGGTCTTCCACAAATGGCTCAGACTATGGAGAAAAAAAATGTAGAGGTGGGGGCCAGATGCCAGAGTGGGACCAAAAAGAAAGGATGAAATGGAAAAGACAACGGAAACAAAAATTGCAAGGAATTCAGGAAACCATGTGGACAGCAGGGTCAGCTTAAGTAACAACACAGAGAGAGGGGAAGGAGGGGAGTCAGAGGGGAAAGAGTGAGGACAGGCAGTCCAGAAAGGAAGAATGGGCTGCAATAGCTCAGGGCCCTGTGTGAGCCACTCACCTACTCACAACAGAGCCGTAAGCCCTGTGGGGGGGGTTGAAGTAAGAGGACTCAGTATATTGTCCTCTACGTCAAGTGTTCATATGAGACAAGTTTATTGCCAGGAATGTCTAAAGGAAGTGAGATAGGACTGCTCTTATACTCTACATACATAAACGATCTGATGGATGACATGAACAGATATCTGTGCTGTTTGCTGATGGTGCTGTGTTGTGCCGAAATCTGGTGTCCTTGATTTACTGTAGGAGGATGTAAGATGACTTGGACAAAATTTCTACGTGCTGTGATGAAAGACAGGATTTAAAATAATGGTAAGAATACTATAAAAACAAACAATGGTAAAGTTACAGTAAATTGTAAAACATGAATACCTGTGTATAAATCCCAGTTTATGTATAGAATCAATTGCCAGAGCTGTTTCAGCTATATAAAACTGGGTACATTCCTCCGATAATGTGTCCTTCTTCATAAGAAGTGTCATCATGTCACCTGGAACATTTTTTTTTTTTAAATCTCAAGCAATTTCAAAGAGCATTCACCTTATTGACTAATTATTCAATAACATTTTAACTGATACTTTTTCTGATGTTCTCTGTAGACAGTTCCCCTTCTGATGAAATTTTCACTCTGCAGTGGAGCTTGTGCCAGTACGAAACTTCCTGGCAGATTAATACTGTGTGCCGGATGACTTGAACTCAGGCCTTTTGACTTTCAAGGACAAGTACTCTACCACTTTCCCTTGAAAGGCAAAGACACCGAGTCTGAGTCTGCCATGAAGTTTCAATTCCTCCTCTTTTCTCCTCTCAACTGGCAGGGTCATGTTATTTCATTTCCAGCATCCATATTGCAGATGTAAAAGAATAACTTGTGTAGTTTCTACCATTATATAATCGGTTTCACTAAGATGGCTAATAAATCCATTACAGAAAATGGATGTACGAGGAACTCAGAGCAGCTCATTGTTATGAGTGGCATGTGGCCAAATGGTGTTGATTGTATGTCCCTGATTTGATATGTGAGCAAACAGTTCACAAATGGTTGTAGGAGATCTATGATGGACATGAGAATGTGGCAAATGAACAATGCGCAAGACAGCCATCAACAATGATTACAAATACAGCTGTCAAACATGTGAATGACACGATTATCAACAAATTCCACATGTGCATGGATGATGATGTGTTAGCTCTGATTATTGGATGCACTCCAATTCACTGCATAATTAGAAACAAACAGTTTCCATTAACACATCACGGCTGTGCAATGCGTGGCTCAAACATATTCAACGAATAGACATCAAAGCCTTACATCTCCTTCGTTAGAAGAACAACATAAAAAGTTCTTTGCCAAACACAGAGGTGGCTTTTTTATCTGACCTTCCCCACAGCTTTGTGGGTCGGGCTGACTTTGTTGTCAGACTCCTTTAATTAGTCAAACACCACTACTATTTATTGTACATTCACTGTTAGATAAGGATCTATTGGCAAGTTACTTGCTTCAGCTCTACATATCCATTCAACTTTCTTCCATCAGGTCACCATATGTATATTTTCTTCCATTCAGAAAGCAATAAATGCCACCTACCTCACTTTCATCTTCCTTGCCATCGTAACTGCATCCTTCCCTTCAGTCAGTTTCATGATATGTTCATTCATGCTGCTTTATCTCCTGAAAACTCTGAACACACAGCTCGCCACTGCCCACTGAGGACCTGGAGTATGCCTTTGCTCCCAGCTTGTAGTGTATCTATTGAAACCCTCTCCAGATGAATTTCTTTTTTTCATCTATCAAATGGTTTTGTAATTCTCTTCTGACATTACTTCCACAACGTCAATTTCATTATCTTTCTTGTAACTCATCACTTGCATTACACACATAAAGGATCTTTGGAGTGTTTAATAATTTATCCAAAACCAAATATGTATGTCAGACTTCCTGAAAGGAAGTCCATATAAACCTGTTACTTAAAGCCTTTGTAATCTCTGTTACTATGTATGTGCCTACTATAACTAATGTCACTAAAGCACGCTACTGTACTGGCACTCAAATAGAAGAATTCAGTTTAATTTCTGGTGTTGTTGTTGTGGTCTTCAGTCCAGACACTGGTTTGATGCAACTCTCCATGCTACTCTATCCTGTTCAAGCTGCTTCATCGCCAAGTACCTACTGCAACCTATATCCTTCTGAAATTGCTTAGTGTATTCATCTCTTGGTCTCCCTCTATGATTTTTACCCTCCACACTGTCCTCCAATACTAAATTGTTGATCACTTGATGCCTCAGAATGTGTCCTACCAACCAATCCCTTCTTCTAGACAAATTGTGCCACAAATTCCTCTTCTTCCCAATTCTATTCAGTGCCTCCTCACTAGTTACAAGACCTACCAATCTAATCTTCAGCTTTCTTTTGTAGCACCACATTTTGAAAGTTTCTATTTATCATCCACGTTTCACTTCCATACATGGCTACACTTCCATACATGGCTACACTTCCATACATGGCTACACTTCCATACATGGCTACACTTCACAGAAAGATTTGCAGAAAGGACTTGCTGATACTTAAATCAATATTCAATGTTAACAAATTCCTCTTCTTCACTAACATTTTATATCCCCTCTACTTCAACGATCATCAGTTATTTTGCTTCCCAAATAGCAAAACTCTTTTACTACTTTCAGTGTCTCATTTCCTAATCTAATTTTCTCTGCATCTCTTGATTTAATTTTATTACATTACATTACATTACTATCATTTTGCTTTTGTTGATATTTATCTTATATCCTCCTTTCAAGACACTGTTCATTTCGTTCAACTGCTCTTATAGGTCTTTTGCTGTCTCTGACAGAATTACTATGTCATTGGCAAACCTAAAAGTTTTTATTTCTTCTACATGGATTTTTATTCCTACTCCCAATTTTTCTTTTTTTTCATTACTGCATGCTCAATATACAGATTGAATAACATCAAGGATAGGCTACAACCCCATTTCACTCCCTTCCCAATCACTGCTTCCCTTTTATGCCCCTCAACTCTTGAAACTGCCATCTGGTTTCTGTACAAATTGTACATAATTCCTGGTGATGGAATCTATTTTCATCACCAATATTTGGCCCATAACAGAAAACAACTGAAGTAGCTTTTAGTATTTTCCAGCAAACAATGCCATGTGGCTTTCTTCATTAATATCTCTCTCAAGAAAGCTGGTCTATGATTTTTAGTATCTAAAATATGCGTGCCTGATTCACACTACAGTAATTAGAGCAGAAATGAAGGACTGAAACACACCCTGGAATAAAGAATTTTCTCCAGTGACAAAATCAACAAGATTAAAATGAACTTGATGCAGATTATACTTGGACTCAGTTTTGTCTGCATTATATATTTGAAATGCATGTAACATTTGGAAGCAGTGTATATCTATAGTATGAATAATATGTAGAGTTTAAGGTGACCAGTACGTTATTAAACATTAAATAACAGCAATTAATGCTACCAATAATTATGGATCAATGTAAATTTTGACTAATGTTATACCTCCAAAGTGTGCGCTCACATTTATGCCTGCCTCTTGTGTTGAAGCATGAAGATTCCGCAATTCAACTTCCTTCCCACCTCCTGAACTCAATACATTTATATTATCATTAACACACAGATGAGCACCATTCAAAACACTAGCAGTCTGACTCAATACTGTTCATTTACCTCAGGGTTCACAAGTAACAACAGTCCATGAAAGGATATCACAGATTCATATGTGTCCTTCTTTTACTCATGTATGTTCTTACAGAAGGCACAGATTTTTTTCAATATTTGTGAACAATATAGTGCAGAAAACCCTTATAAGGAAAAAAAGCCTATTGTAAGAGTATAATGTAAAAAATTAACAGCAGCAAGTGTGATTCAGTGACATCTTTTAGTGGACATTTAATGGGAAAGTATTCTTTATAACTTAAAAGAGTGAATGAGAGTTAAAAAAAGTTTATGATTCTGAGCAACTTTTTTCTCTTATTCGACATCGAAACAATACACTGCAACATTGCTGGATGCCTGTCAGTTCATGCATGTTATGCAGCCATTTGCTCTGAACAGACTTCTGAACTTTCATGTTCACTAGATGTATTGTCCGTTTCATAATTGTATATTACCAACTTAAGATACATCTGAAATGGTAGCCACTGATTCTCTGCACTCACAGTGATATGTTACTATTATGAAGTAAGTATCTGGAACTACTGATATTCACCATATGGAAAATGTAGGTTTCAAACCTTAATCACTCGATCTTAATGGCACACATTCATCAGCCACAACATGTCATTATGTCAAGTTTTCACAGATAATAACTTTCAATTAAAATATTCAAACTAACGATGCTTTTCAGATTCTGAGTTTCAAGATCTATTGGTACACTAAATGAATATCTAGTATTTCATAGATAATGAATACTGACAGTCCATCCACTTTCACAGCTGCCACTTATTACCTACTACTCACACTCAAGTAGCTTGTGGCTAGTTACATCGTAAGACAAACTTCTTTTTGATACCTGTGTTTATGTTTACAAGAACAAACAATAGCATGTGGTACACTATTAGTGATGTTTTAAGGCAAACATCACGTGTAACGAATGGCTAGTCAACAGCAACATTGTTTGGAAACCAAAAGATGAAACCCCAAAATATTCTAATGTACACTCCTGACAGTATTAGGTGAGTGTAATATGACTGCAATACTAGAAACTAGAATACTACACTAATTACATACAGGGTGAGTCAGGAGGGAAGGTACATGCTTTGATGGGTGATGGTATTAGTGACACTGAATAAAAAGCTTCATCTGGACTTATGCCTTACTCCAAATGGTTTCAGAGATGGAACACACTTAATATTCACTGTTATTTATTTTCGGTACTATCAAACATTGTCACTGTTTACTATGTGCCACAGTGGTGTAGAGCAAGTTCAGACTAACAGTTTTTACATGGGGCACTTGGGGTCTATCAAGTCAGGAAATACCTCAGATTGACCTACAGGAACTTTGTAAACTACAGCGCATGCACGTTGGGCGGGTTTTGCAACATTCTCGCACTCTCTTCACACAAATCATTAGTTCTAGAGAAATACTGCAATACATTTTCGCTGGAGGGTGCAGTTTTCGAATTATTCAAGACAAATGTACAACAGTGATATTAAAGGTGTGCTATCTCGAAAACCATTCAAAATAGGGCATACGTCTACATGAAGTTTTTTGTTGAGAATCACTTATACTATCACCTCTCAAAGCATGTGCCTTTCCTCCTGACTAACCCTATATAATAATAACGACATAATAAAGATGATAATAGTATTTTTACACTTTAAAAAATGCAAATATTATCATAACAATTTAGTTAGGAGCTGCAATTCGCTTACAGATATTTGCTAGCACAAATAATTTATTTTTTCCGGAACACTCATCAATGTTACTTTTGTTTCTATTTTAATAAAACAACAACTACTACTACTACAACTACAACTACAACAACTACAACTAAAACTTAGGTAAGATAACTTAACTAACCTCCTGGAAGGAACTCCATAATAAGGTACAGATTAATAGGATCTTGAAAGCTGTAGTACATTTTCACAACCCACTGATGATCTGCTTCAACTAAAACATCCCGCTCTGCGCGCACATGTGCTACTTGCTCTTTTTCTAACATATCAGCCTTTCTTAGTATTTTCATTGCATACACATGTCCTGTATCTTTCTTTTGTACAAGTCGAACCTCTCCAAAAGCACCTCGACCAATCACTTTAAGAGGTTCAAAGTCTTCAACACCGAGTCGCGATCTTTTCAATCGTAAGAATTCGGTCTCCTTCTGCGCATGCTGTTGCCGCTTTTCCTGTTTCTGAGCTTCTGTAAGGCTGTCATCTTTCAGGGATTCTTCCAATTTGGCTAATCTGAAAAAGTTAAAAGCATGCACCACATTTAATGTGTACACTAGTTACGGAGAAATGCTCAAAGAATATTTTACATAATTAATAAAATTATGTGCACAAGTATTACTTTTAAGCAATTGAATGCAAAATTTCCACTGATTCGCTTCATGGAAAAATGGTAAGGTGTGACTGTTATAAACAGTTAACTGGAATGCCGTCTACTTGAGTGTAAATAATGCTGCATTCAAATGTCAAGCAGAATGCGTCAAAAAGAATGCAACAAATATCTGCATTCATACCTGGCACTATAACCTTTGCCTCTCATGCAAGAATATGGTTATTGAATAAGGTCTCAATGTAGTTGCAAGCTATCTTATTATAATTACAGTAAAACACTTTCTGCATTTTCTAAATTCGATCTTGTGTTTCACTTAATGGAATCGGTTCAAAACTTTAAGTCATTCCAGTCTTCCTTGATAATTTTCTAGTTAAACATTTTTTTTGTTTTTTTTTTGTCTTTGGTCAGTTATTTTCGAAAGTATATCGTAAAACGCCATGCTTAATTTATTGGACAGAGGATGACATCACGTATAGTTAGTGCAGGTATCTGCTCTACACCCTCTGTTGATTAACATTTATACAAGTTTTTTCTCAATGGTATTGGAACACAGCAATATGTTAAATACTAGCATACTTTTGCTATTTATCAATCATTTGCCAACGTTAAAATCTGCTTTAACAATATCATACACACCGTTAGAGAGAGAGAGAGAGAGAGAGAGAGAGAGAGAGAGAGAGAGAGAGAGAGAGAGAGAGAGAGAGAGCGAGAGAGAGAGCGAGAGCGAGAGCGAGAGCGAGAGCGAGAGCGAGAGCGAGAGCGAGAGCGAGAGAGAGAGCGAGAGGGAGAGCGAGAGCGAGAGCGAGAGCGAGAGCGAGAGCGAGAGCGAGAGCGAGAGCGAGAGCGAGAGGGAGAGGGAGAGGGAGAGGGAGAGGGAGAGGGAGAGGGAGAGGGAGAGGGAGAGGGAGAGGGAGAGGGAGAGGGAGAGGGAGAGGGAGAGGGAGAGGGAGAGGGAGAGGGAGAGGGAGAGGGAGAGGGAGAGGGAGAGGGAGAGGGAGAGGGAGAGGGGAGAGGGAGAGGGAGAGGGAGAGGGAGAGGGAGAGGAGAGGAGAGGGAGAGGGAGAGGGAGAGGGAGAGGGAGAGGAGAGAGGGAGAGGGAGAGGGAGAGGGAGAGGGAGAGGGAGAGGGAGAGGGAGAGGGGAGAGGGAGAGGGAGAGGGAGAGGGAGAGGGAGAGGGAGAGGGAGAGGGAGAGGGAGAGGAGAGGGAGAGGGAGGAGAGGGAGAGGGAGAGGGAGAGGGAGAGGGAGAGGGAGAGGGAGAGGGAGAGGGAGAGGGAGAGGGAGAGGGAGAGGGAGAGGGAGAGGGAGAGGGAGAGGGAGAGGGAGAGGGAGAGGGAGAGGGAGAGGGAGAGGGAGAGAGAGAGGGAGAGGGAGAGAGAGAGGGAGAGGGAGAGGGAGAGGAGAGAGGGAGAGAGAGAGAGAGAGAGAGAGGGAGGGAGGGGGGGGGGTTTCAGAATATGAAACACATCCAAGATGCATGCAAAAAGTTTCTCATCATATGTTGAATCAAAACCATCTGCATTGGAGATCACTCAAGGCATGACAATCTTTGTTTTATAGATAAAATAAATTTCTCTGAGTAAGGACCAATGCCAATTTTATGTGATAGCCATTAAAGATGGAGCACTTTGGGCAATGTTTCACACATTTTAGTTAAATGCTGGGCTGATCCCTAAGCTGCTCCTCAGGAAACATTACACACTAACTTTGGCTGCATTTTTAATTTACTGTGTTTTAATACAGTAATGACTTATATACCTGGTAAGCCCACTATACACTTTACCTATTGAATTCTTCCATATAGTACAACCATATAATTAACAAATAGATGTGCAGTAGTGACATCTAGTGACAAAAACATTTTGTGGCTACTGTAGAGTATTGTCTTATGAACAGTAGCACTGTTGACAAAATGATTCCTTTGACCTTTCAGCCTAGTGTATACTACATTTAAAATATTTGCAACAATGCCAAACTGATTTTGTATTTATCTTTGATGATGACACTATGGCTACATTTTATTAGGACATGTTTTCAGAACAGGTATGCCTCGTCATACTTAAAACGCATGTTTTCCACATGTAGGTCGGTAAGGTTTTCCATTATAGCCTATTTTATTGTTGTAAGGTGATATGATAGAAGAAGAAACAAGAGTCAATTTAGAAGAGATGGGAATCCAGTATTAGAATCAGAATTTAAGAGAGCTTTGGAGGACTTAAGATCAAGTAAAGCAGAAGGGATAGATACCATTCCATCAGAATTTCTAACATCATTGGAAAAAGTGGCAACAAACAAACTATTCAAGTTGGTGTGTAGACTGTACGAGTCTGGTGACATACCATCTGACTTTCAGAAAAAATATCATCTATACAATTCTGAAGACTGCAATAGCTCACAAGTGCAAGAATTGTAGCTCTGCATCCAAGTTTCTGACAAGAATAATAGACAGAGGAATGCAAAAGAAAATTGAGGAAGTATTAGATGACACTCAGTTTCACTTTAGTGAAGATAAAGGCACCAAAGAGGCAATTCTGATGCTGTGGTTGATAATGGAAGCAAGACTACAGAAAAACCAGGACACATTCATAGGGTCTGTCGACCTGGAAAAGGTGTTCAACAATGTAAATTGGTGCCAAATGTTCTAAATTCTGAGAAAAATAGAGATAAGCTACAGGGAAAGATGGGCAATATACAATATGTACAAGAGCCAAGAAGGAATAATGTGAGTGGATGATCAAGAAGGATTAAAAACGGGAGGGATGTAGTCTTTTGCTCCTACTGTGCAATCTGTACATTGAAGAAGCGACAATGGAAATAGAATCTTGATTCCACTCCTAAATCTTTCTTCAAGGTGGAACAATATCAATTACACAATTCACTGGTGACATTGCCATCCTGAGTGGAAGTAAAGAAGAATTATATGACCTGCTGAATGGAATGAACAGTCTAATGAGTACAGAATATGGTTTGAGAGTAAATGGAAAAAAGATGGAAGTAGTAAGAAGTAGCAGAAATGGGAACAGCGAGAAATTTATCATCATGATTTATGGTCGCAAAGTAGATTAAATTAAAGAGTTCTACTACCTAGGCAGCAAAATAACTTATGACAGATGGAACAAGATCATCAAAAGCAGACTAGCACTGGAAAGAAAAGGGCATTCCTGGGCAAGAGAAGTCTACTAGAATAGGTCTTCACTTCAGGAAGAAATATCTGAGAATGTACATTTCAAGCACAACATTATATGGCAGTGAAAGATGGACTGTTGGAAAACCAGAACAGAAGAGAAGAGAACTGAAACATTAGAGATGTGGTACTACAGACAAATGTTGAAAATTAGGTGGGCTGATGAGGTGAGGAATGAGGTGGTTCTGCGCAGAATCAGAGAGGAATGGAATATTTGGAAACACTGACAAGGAGAAGGGACAGGATGATAGGGCATCTGTTAAGACATCAGGGAATGACTTTCACAGTATTAGAGGGAGTGTAGAGGGCAAAAAATGTAGGGGAAGACAGAGATTGGAATACATCAAGCAAATTGTTAAGGACTTACTCAGATGAAGAGAGTGGCACAGGAGGGGGGAGGGGGGGGGGGATGTAGACCGTCCATTAGTTGTATTTGTGTTTTTTCCTACGTTTTGCTGCAAATCTGAGGACAGTCAATGCTGACATAAAGGTAGTCTAAATACCTAACAATTTTGTGACCACAGACAGAGAGAAATTTATTCTATGCTTTCTGGGTCATTGTTCTATTCGCATTGTGGCTTGTGTTACAAACAAACAGTTGAACCACAAAGTTCACACGGTTCTTAAGTTAACAAGAAGTAAAAGTAAAAATAAGTTCAGCCAAATCATGAAAACAGCAGACCTCATATGGGATGAATGCTAAGAAATGGAAACCACAGAAAACATGAGCTACAATAGTGATACCAGAAATCTAACAACAGCCCTCCCACACACGCTCCCTCCATTCCAGGTGCTGTTTGTTTTTTTTCACCCTGCTGAAGAAGCAACTCTCCAACATACATAATGAACTAGTATACATAATTACGCAGCACTATGTCTTCTCAAATACAGTCATTGTGTGAAACACTTTAATATAAATCGAATGGTTCACTATTTTCTTAACAACACGTGTCATGATTTAAAGTGGCTTGAGGATTAACTTAACCAACAATAGTAACCTCATCAAACGTATATGAAAAATAGTGAATACTGCACTACAAGTAAGTTTCTCACACAAAACAGTAGCTTCAGAAATTATGATTTATAAGCCAGAATAAATTAAGAAAACATACAGAAAGAGAATGAAATATTTCAGCTCTCTGTTTCTGAGCAGGATATGTGGACCAAAATAAATTTACTGTAAAGAATATCTAATAAATAAAAATTCACTTGCAAAATACAAACCTCTGTTTTCGCTCAATATGCTGAGCAATGAGATTGCTGTAGTAATTCTCCAGTGTCACTTTGGCTTTGGTTGCTTTATCCAGTGTGTGACCGCTGAAGCGGGCAGTGTTCTCTGTTGCAGTCATTTCCAGGACTCCTGAAACATTGATGTCACCTCAGTAAACACACTGCAGCTTTAGTGAGCACAAGCTTAAAAATTAGTGTTAGTAGGAAAGGAACAAAATTTCATAATTTGTTCCTCAGAAGGAAAGAACTTTCACACAGACAACACAAATGAATAAATTGGTGAACTGCTGCTAATTGAGCCCAAGCCAAAGAGATGTCTGAGAACAGTACAGCCTGAAACACAGTGTTCCCTTCATACAGTACTTCCAAAATATCAAAGTGATTTGTTTTCTTATTTAGGCCATGCAGTATTCAGTACGACCCAAATACTGTAGCATATAGCAATTTTACAAGAGGGCACTCCCACTAGAGTGGATAACAAAATGCCTGAATCCATTACTTATTCATTTTAAGGAACCTGGTTCCTCTATCACTGGGGAATGATAACCTTGCAATTATCACAGCTTCCGTCACTTAAGAAAGGCCTTGGAGGGTCAATTCCTGTTGGACAAGGATGTCCAGCAGGCAGTTCGGACTACTACATGCAGTAGGGCATGGTGTTTTACCAGACAGTTACCTTCAATCTGGTACATCTGTGGGAAGATTGCCTGAATGCTCATGGCAATTTTGTTTGATTGAATACCAATTTTTGACTGTAGGGTCTGCAAACGGAAACATTTTGATCACCCCCTCATACAACAGCACAACCTGCAGGCTTGGGTAGCATCTGCATTTATTTACATGCACGCATTTCTTGCAGCATTTTCATTTTTTGGCCAATGCCTGCATGTGTTAAGTGTGGTGTTAAAACTAGGAGAATTAATCGGTCAGGACAACATATGGCTCAAAGCACTTTGAGACATAGTATCCACGCACAGTAATGAACATCGTGTGTTCTTCAGAAACCAAATTTTCTGATGTTTAATTATCATCTCCGGTAACTACAGCAACTTTCACAATTTTGCCTGTGTCTGTACATCAGTTATCACCCAAATAATTCAACCATGTATTTCACCCTAGTATTTTTATTTAATTTTGGAATACTTGTATCCGGCTGAACTAAGAATATCAGGAGGCAACTAAAGTTTTAGTTCGGTTCCCAAATTGTGAATGACAAAGCAGACTACAACTTTGGCAACTGAAGTAAGCGATAAATTTCCAAGTTATTGCTCAACTGTGTATATGTCCTATGCAGGTTACTCATGTAGAACATGTCACAACATGCAGTGGTGTAATAGGTAAGAACATTTAGATAAACGTGTGAATGTCAGCCACAATAGTGGTGTAGTCCTCACAAATACTTCAGCAAAAGTAGTAAAAACCGGCCAACTATATCCCTACAATCAAGAAAAATGGACTTATTTTTGTTATTTAGTAGTTCAACGGAAATATTAGAGCTGCCGATATCGCCAGTCTGCTTTGACCCGTTACATTTCCCTACAATCTGCGCCATATGTAGCTTACAGTAATTCTGACGACTTCAAACACAACGCCATGTACATTCCAAAGAGTAATGTATAAGCGACACAGAACATTTAATGTTCTGTTCCATCTGTTTGCATCAGTCGTGTCACGTAATCTCTGTACATCAGGGCCAATGCCGACGTCCTGCATCAATCCACTCTACTTCACCGGTTTTGATCGGCTTAGACAATTGTTGGGTCGATCTCGTAACCACACCCGCCGGTAATTGCTTCTTTTTATCACAGACGCACAGGTACTACAAGCGCAAACTAGGTTGACAATCGGCGCGTCAGCCGGTGGGAGCGACCGTAAACAAACACATTTCTCCATTTATAGCGGCTCCTATCAGCCACCGCGCCGAGTGTCAACTTAGTTTGCGCATCTATTACATGCTTGGTGAGCTAAGCGATCACAAATCCTAAGTTTACATGGGTCACAGACACCTGGTGACCAGCGTGACGTGGAAGGCCGAGTGCAAGCCTCGGTTACACCACAGAGAATGGAATCGAACACAAGCTAAGGAGCATCAGCAAATGGTTCACAAGCGTTCACTACCATTCGCTTGTATCTGCGAGCAAACGTTTACAACGGAGAGAACAAAACAGAACGGACTTGGCTGGCCAACACAACGAACCCCTATTTTCTGCGGTATAATCGATAAACCAGTTTCGTACTATTCAAAGCCATTTATGGCCACGGAGCGAAACTGTGACATTCAGATATGATTATTTCTTATCGCGAGAATTCTGTTTTTGGCAAAAACAAAATGGGGTAGGAACAGAAAAGAAGATACTGTATGAATTTTAACGCAAGAACGCAAGTCTGAAACGTAAAATCGCAGCTTCAGGCTTCAGCATTGTTACAAAACCTTGCACGTATGACGGCTGACGCTTTACAGCGGCTTTCACTGCAACTTAGGGAGAAATTTAAAAGGACGTAAAAAGGACGACACGAGCAACCGAACTACAGAAACGTCAGCATTTACATTCTGGTTCTTAGCAACAGGATATAATTAGATTAATAACTGTCACGCATTTCGAAAGCTGCTATCTCGTAGACCGTTCCCGATATCTGCAGTAAAACACTCAAGGATTTTACTGAAGGAAGATAATGTCACTGTATAATTAATGTAATGTGAAATACTCATAAGAACAGACACATAGGCTACGTGATAAAATCTGCTATATAGCTTTGTAAAGTGTGATCGACGGAAAAGCTATTTCTAGTTATTCGGTTATTACATCAAAAAATCCAAAATTTCGTGATGAAATTAATGCTAACTTGAACGTATGCGTCGAGAATGGTCAGGTCTACGTGGCAATTTTAATTTTACATTAATCAACATATTCGTATTATTTACTTCCAAGGGAATTTATTATGCTATGCAGTTTTCATAAGAAAATACAAAAGCTTGCGTCTTTTCCCCCGGATCCGCTTAATGGACGAAAGTAATGAACATCCCCACTCGGGGATCTTTAAGTGCTTCGGCAATTTCCAACCAAGAATGTTTCTTTTTGTTGAGCTGTGTGTGTGTCTGTAATACCACAAGCATCTACGATATCCATGTTGTTGTTCTACCAACATTACATTCTCTCCCTAACATTCCAGCCTTCACGCAACTCGCGTTCAGCAATGGATTTAGTTCGCCAGCAAAACAAACAGCAAACGAATGCGCTCTGTGCTCCGAGCGGCGAAGCGGAGAAGATGCGAACTTTCTTTGAAGCCGCCTCTGAACAGGGAACACAATAAACGTCAAGCGAGGTCTCAATCGGATCCAACGCCTGTCACGAAAACAACTCCCCAACGTCGTTACTTTTTGTAATCCCGTCATAATATGAACGATACATCCACTGTGATTCACATCTTCAGTATCTTGCAGCTCTGCTGCACCGAATTGTTTATGAAGAGCTACTCGTGCAATACAAATTGAACAAACGCGATGGGAAAGTGTTCTTCGCCTTTTGAAGCCAAGATGCACTAGTGTCTTCAGCATCATTTCCGACATTTCACTGGAAGATCACACTAACAGAGACTCAGCCGCGATCCCGGTGTAATGGAACAGGGAGGAACGGCATCTGCTGCAAGTCAGTGGCACGACGTCAGTATAAGACGCCCATGAGGGAGAAAGTAAGCCTGTCCAGTAGGAAAAATCTAGTTTGCAACCCCTGTATACGACCACAACTGACCTGTTTCGTTACACCTGTACAGGTAGCCGAGTTACGTACCATACGGTACCACCTAATTATGCCTTTCTTCAGAAAACGAAATGTCCGCCAGAGTAAAAAGAAAACAAAAAACCAGATGCGTCGTCGCAGAAAACACATGACATACTATATTGTTCGGAATACGGTAACTTTTATGGATATAATCAGCAACCATTATAATTCGATTTTAGAAGGGCGGTTTTTGTACTAATCAATGTGGCACACGCCTGAACATCGTTACAGGTATAAGAAGGCAAAAAACACAGGCATCCTCTCATTCTGGTGTGTATGAAGATGTCAGTATTCATTATGGATATGGTGTTGTGTGGTGTCCTGTCGGGTGGGTTTCACAAAACAATTCGGCCCATCCTGTATTGCTACAATGAACTTGACGATGCAAATCAAAAAGCATCAATGGGCGAATTGTCGAACGGCGGTATAACGGCCTGTTTGTGGAGCACCATGTTCGAAAGATCTATTTGAATATCACCACGAAATGCAAATAGCCTTAAAAACGAAATACATATATCTGAAAACCTGACTGGCTCCAGTATCTGACGGAAATGTGAGGCCCCAATTAAAAATTATGAAAAGTAGTGCGTCGTGACTGGATGTATTTAAAGAGGTTGTGTGAATTTGTGCGGTAAGCAAGGTTCAAGTGAACACACTGCGCTTCACTAGGCATCTTTCTACTGGAGGAAATATACCATCACCACTTTCTTTTACACTGGGGAAGCAGAGTTGTCTTCGAACCACTGAGCAAGTGGCATTTTCCCCACAATAACAGATCACTGTCAGAGGTGGAAGAACGGATAAATGGCAGGAGAGAATTCTTGTACCGACCGGAGACTGAACTTTGGTCCTTTGAGTTACGCATCAAGCTGAAGTTTTCCGCGTCCTAATGCGCTTGACTAATTACTCGTCGTGTGGACGGACTCAAGAACATCCAGCACAAACCTGTTCAAAGAACTTTGGACACTAACTATTGATTACCAATGTATTTATTCCTTAACGAATCTACAATAAGATTTAGCGTTACTTCCTCTGATCTAGAAAGGTGACCATTATTCTCAGGAATACACATTTCCAGTAACTTGACAAGAGTCATGAAAAGTTTGGCTGCTAAGTTTAGTTCAAAAAGATCGTGAAGTGCTTTGGCTGGCCACCCAAAATGCAACACCCTGAAGAAAGCATCAAAATCAAGTGACATCTGCAGCATGCGTTTGCAGCTACGACAGAAACACATGATTAGCATTTCAGCACAGGTGCACATCATGGGCGCCAGTTGCGCCACTTGCAAGCGCTGTATAAAGCCGAACAGACGGCCTTGTGGACGCACTGGAATTGTTCTTTCGTGCGAGTGTTTAGCGTAAGCAGTGTCAGCAAGCCTCGCAAAGGACAACGAGAGTCTTTCTAGCAAGTGCAGGAGCTCAACCGAAGAAGAACAGTTGCCTACAGGGGTTGCGGACCATCCTTCAGAGAAATTGGTGATCATGTCGGACGGAACCAAGCAGCCTGTGATGCGGATCTGTAATCGCAGGACGACGAACCGACGGGACCGACCGCACCGACCTCGCACCAATATACGTGGTGACAGATATATTGGGCGCCCAGCAGTGATGGATGGCTCTGTCACATCACGAATTATATCACAACAAATTCTGTCTGTTGCGCAACAAGCATATCACTCGACGGCGTTTGCAGCAGAGTGGACTGTCCGCCAGGCGCCAATTGTTGCGTTTACCATTCAATCAACACCACATGTGTTTGCACCGGAACTAGTGCGCTGAACGACGGACATTGACAATCGAATGGAACGACACTGTTTTTAGCACTTTGCGGTGACACTGAGAATATTTGTGGTCCGAAGATCGTCCCGAGGTGACTTAAAGGCGTACAGCTGTTCATTTGGTAAGCACAACATATAACCAAGTTCTTATCGGACTCGTGACTTCTTTAGAAATCTCATCTTCTGAGATCCGAATGAGCAATACTGGATCGAACAGGCAACCAGTAAATGGGAGTTTATTGACAGTGCTAGTAATTATACTTACATGGACATGGTGTCTGTTCTTTCGGACATGTCCGAAAGGACACCATATCCATAGAAGTACATCGTTCTGGCAATACCGGCCATGACCTCCTTCTGTGCGGATGCACTCATATTCCCCGAACTCTTACGGGACTTGGTAAGAATGTCTTCCACGAGTAATGAGTGTGTTGGGGGAGGAACACTACGAACGTAGTGTGTGAACATACAAGGTGAGAATGTGGGTCTCGCGGGAGGTGTGCGCGATATAGTCCCTGCAGTCGCGCTATCCTCTGTGCCCTCCGTAGCTCAGCGTCTGCCACGTAAGCAGGAGATCCCGGGTTCGAGTCCCGATCGGGGCACACATTTTCACCTGTGCCCGTTGATATATATCAACGCCCGCCAACAGCTAAAGGTATTAATATAATTCTGATTTCATGCTAGTAATTGTCCCCAGACATGTATCTACGTTATTTGAACGTGTGCTGTTTTCCCACGCAGCAGCACAATATTCAGCACGTGGGTACACAACAAACTGCAGCACTCAGTTTCCTCGCCATTCGTTTCCGGCTACTTTGTTAAGTAAATTTAATCTTGAGTCAAGCTTTTCAGACAGGTTCGTAAACTGCACGAATGAGCATCACACCTAGATATCCTTACAGCGGGCCTCTGCATTATGGAGACAGAACGCGGCAGCTGCCTCTGGAGCAGCTACGTAAACACAGAGTGAGCGCGCCGGCCGGAGTCGCTACAGTCTGAAACCGAGCGACCGCTACGGCCGCAGGTTCGAATCCTGCCTCGGGCATGGATGTGCGTGATGCCCTTAGGTCAGTTAGGTTTAATTAGTTCTAAGTTCTAGGCGACTGATGACCTCAGACCTTAAGTCCCATAGTGCTCAGAGCCATTTGAGCCACAGGGTGAGTCAGTCATACCAATCATCTGCTGGTGCCCCAGTACGGAGACAGGGGCAGTTATGCTTCAGCCTCTTTTGTTCGCACATCGCCGTCATCCGCCGCATTTAACCTACAACATCGCTGTAACGTCCGATCTGCACCAAGAGAGGGCTGCAAGTTAGTTTGTGTTTGTAGCGGGTCACTCCAGTCCTGCTGTTGTTAAGTTGACTTGCTTGTTGCACGGTTTCTCGGGTACCGTATGCAGACGCTAGTGTTGATCATGTCTTGGAAACAATTTGATGAGTGAGAACGATGACGGACGATTTCATTTCGGCCGCATCTGAGCAGAAGGCTATCTGGGACCATAAGCAAATAGATAATCAGTACTGCATTGTACTGGAAAACGAACTTTTTTTCTTATTTTTATGTCACTGTTTCACCTTACTGTCAGGAGGAAAGCCTCATGCGGCAGAGTACTAGACGAAGTAGATATAGGTAAAACGTGACGGAGTACTTTCTCATAATGAGCACCAATCGCTCTTCCACAGCAATACCAAAAGGCAGGGGGGGGGGGGGGGGGGGGGGGGAAGAGTGTATCTTGTGGCAGCCTTTCGAAAATATTGTAATCTGTTCAGTGACTTTCTATTTTGAAAACAATGTTTTTTTTCTCATTAATTGTTCTACCTGATACCCTAAATGTTTTCAATTTTTCACTTAAACCAAAAATTTTGACCAGAGGTTGAATGACTAAGCACTATGGAATTTAACATCTGTGGTCATCAGTCCCCTAGAACATAGAACTACTTAAACCTAACTAACCTAAGGACATCACATACATCCAAGCCCGAGGCAGGATTTCAACCTGCGACCGTGGCAGTCGCGCGGTTCCGGACTGAAGCACCTAGAACTGTTCATCCACCGCGGCCGGCTGGCCAGAGGTTGAAAATGCCGCTACAGTTGTAAGGTTCTTTTATTTAGAAATAAAGGAACCTTACAACAGTAGCGGTATTTTCAACCTTTAGTATAATGCTCAGTTGCGGATGTTCCTCCGACAGGACTGTTTGTTGCAAAACTTTTAAGTCTCAATAGTAGACACCACTTTCCCCAATGAACGTCGTATTCAATATTTTCAGGTTCAGTATGTCACCTATACATCAGATCTCACTAAAAAAAAATAAATAAAAATTCCTTAACTTTTAATCAACATAGTTCTTAATCTTTTTAGGACTATCTCCCCCCCCCCCCCCCTTCCGGTAGGGTAGTTCAAGTTACTGAAAATGCGGTGATGTTCCTAAGAGTGTGCTGAAATATACATTCACGTCCTGGATCCTACTAACACATCAATACCTCTTTAAAAAGTATGTCGCTAATTTGTGTTAACAACAATAGACAAATTTAGGTTTTAATTTGTGTGGGTAATGCGCTTGATATTGCTTGCGTTAGTAATGTTGGGCAGAATCTTCCCGTTCTCAACTATTTTTGGTTCCACAATATTTAAAATGTAGTGGATAGTTTTACGGGATGGTGCTAACTGTTTTTTTATATTTATTTTGTTCGCTTTAGTTCGTTGCATCTGCTCAGGGCGGACGTCGTAAGACATCCATTTAAGTTCGTCGTTGATCTGTTAACTCAGTTTTTCTATTACAGAGGACACATTGCCCTCTAATCGAACACGCTGAGCTACCGTGCCGGCTACTGTCTAAAAGAAGCGACGTGAATTTTTCTCTCTTTCGTTAGAACTGTAAGAAACCCATCGTGTCAAAGTTCTGCATGCCGAAGGGCTGCTCTTATTACCCCAGCCAATAATCTCATGTTTCTCCCGAACTAATGGCTGTTACTGTTGTAAGAAGATGCAGAGAGCATCGTTTCCGCTTCTCTTAAAACCTTGTGTCATCCATTGAACCAGCTATGTGAACAGGTGCAGGGTAAATGCGGCGAGGCTGAAGCGTAAACATACCCTATGGGTGTGTATTGGGCAACTCACTGGGTCCAAGGACGAGGGCCGGAGCGGACGGTGTGGCGCACCTGCGAGTGAGTCAGCAGCAGTGCCCGCCCACGCAGGCGCGAGGCCAGCAGAAGCCTCGGGCGCTGCCAGCCGGAGGCTACTCAGCCGCGGCTACCACAAGCGCCTTCACCAAGTCCCCAAGGTCGGTGGCCACATTAAAACACTTCCTGAAGACACCATTGCGCGCGGTCCAGCAGATACGAGGTGTGTGAGAAAAGTACTGTGATTTTTTTATCTAACCAACTTTTTATTGTTTTCGAACATCAATATTGTTCCCTTCGAAGTAGTTCCATTCAGCAGCTGTACACAGACGGAGTCGTCGTTCGCCGTCTTGACATCAGCGCTTAAATACTTTAACTGGTAGAGCCTTTATGATGTCGGCCACATTCTTTCGAATGTTCTCGAGAGTCCCAAAAATGACGTCCTATTAAGACATTTTTCAATTTCGGGAAAAGAAAATAGCCACATAGACCCAGACTAGGTGAATAAGGGGTTGTATTTATTAGGTACGCCGTTTGAAGTCAAACATTCCGTGATGCAAGTGGCCTTGTGACATTTGGCGTTCTCACGATGCAGCATCCATTCGTTTGCAATTGTCCGGTCTACTCGGGCACCCTTTTGCTGAGTCTTTCTCCGACACCTTTGTAAAACAATCTCTTGACAGTTTGTCCTGGGAGAAAAAATTCTTTATGCCCTACTATCAAAAAAGCAAACAACATTGTTTTGATCTCTGGTTTGCTCGACAAGATTTGAACCATTCGTGGTTATTGACAATCGTCTCGACAATATCAACGCACACTTAATGCCCACCTTTTGAAAATATTGTAATCTAGTTATATATTTTACACAGGGTGATTCTTAATAATGTTTAAAAATCCCGGATGTCACCTGGTGACGTGCCTTACCACACGTGCAGCGGCAGCCCATATCGGTCGTTGAACCTCATAATTTCAACCAAAGTCAAGTAGTTACGTCGGTGTGGCTCTGGGCCTGTGTGCGCGCGTGGGGCTTCAAGTCTTGCGTCTCGCACGCAGTATTTTGTTTTGCACTGCCTTAGACAATTACGTGTTTACACTGAGGTATTATTGATTATTTTATTGATCAGTCTCGCAGTCTCCGCTGGTTTACTGCAAAGTACAGGGTGTACTGCGAAGTACAGTGTGTACATAAAGTTCGGCAACACTTTCAATTATTTGTTGCTCAAGAACACAACATTGTACAGATCTCATACATATTGCATTTTGAAGAGAAACTAAGTTTTTTTCTACAAACATTCGATAAGCGATACGTGATTGACCCGGCAGACGTCAATACAGTAATAGTGTTACTGCCATGCCCGTCCCAGCATGGCATCGTCGACTGTGTCAGTTTCCCGCATTCTCTCCCGGAGCTCGCTACGTCACTTGGCAGAGGCGGTACATCCACCAGCCCTTTAATGTGTCCCCACAGAAAAGAGTCACACAGAGTGATATCTGGTGATCAGGGAGGCAATTTCATGAAACAACTGTCCCCTTCGGTAGCACGGCCGATTCATCGATGTTTTCAGCTGCCCACGAATGGGGTGGAGCCCCATCCTGCTGAAAGAT
The DNA here is from genome assembly GCF_023897955.1 of Schistocerca gregaria. Taxonomy (NCBI): domain Eukaryota; kingdom Metazoa; phylum Arthropoda; class Insecta; order Orthoptera; family Acrididae; genus Schistocerca; species Schistocerca gregaria. Next base: position 189,191,848 of record NC_064923.1, on the reverse strand, counting down.
GAACAGAGATTCCGATTGCATTTGAGGCATCAGCCATTGCTGCAACATGTCCAAGTTGGAATATCAAGTAAGTGGCAGTACAGTTTTAGACGTGACAAGGTATAAAAAACATTTACCATTGGGGAATCACGCTCAAATTCAATGCAATCGTGTGGATGCTTTGCACCCCAGATTCACAATTCACTTTCGTCGCCAAAAAAAATCAAGCGATCATCAATGCCATCCCCATCCTAATTCAATTGTTGCAAATGCGAACAAAACTCAAAACGCTTGTCTTTTCGTCATTGAGCTTCTGCACTAGCTCCAATCTGAATGGTTTCATGGTCAACTTCTGTCGCAGGACTTTCCGCACTTTCATTGGAGCCCTTTCGAGTTAACGGGATGCACGACGCACCAATTTCTTTGGACTCATCAAGGGGGCGCTGAGGCGCTGACTTACAAAAAAAATTTGGGGGGGCGGGGGCGGATACTGTGGGTCCTGTCCCGGGAAATCTTTTAAATTTTAGATGAAAAATACTGAGTTTTAAAGTTTTTTAAAGCATTTTGGAGTCATATGATCAATATTAGAACCCCGAAAAATGGACTCTCGATAACTCGACACTCCGGGAAACTCCACAAGCCTGACTTTTTTTGGCTCTGGAAGAAAACGCACGATATTTTTGTATAAAGCTAATATAATTTACAGCAATGATCATGCTTACAGACAATTACTGAACCGTTAATATACATCTCTGAAAAGACTAATTATATTTAAATAAATCCTCAACTATCATTAAAAGAATAAAACATAAAATATTGCTGTTGCACAATAATAGCACTTTGACTAATAACTGAAATAGCTAATTTAAGCTTACTCTGAATAAGGATGAGGGCTCATTAAATAAAAACAACATCTCAAAGTGATTGCTTTAATACAGTCAATAAAGTTAACACAGTACGCCTAATTCTCACAGTCAAAAAGTGTGTAAAAAGAGGGTTTTAATTGGGCACTTCCACCCCAAAAATATTTGAGTATTTGAAAATAAATAATACAGTAATATAGTACCACAGTACTAAACTAGTACTAATATTTCGAAACTGAAAATTGAACATTATGTATGTATTTAATTCTCTATTTTATAAAGATTTTTAATATTGCTCTAAATGCCATTATTAGGACTAGAGTGCCTTTTAGAAAGGTGCCATGGCGACCGTCTGACTGGATTTCTAAATATGAAGTCGTTGATGACTGGTCGGATACCCAATCCATTCAAAATATCTCGGTGGGCATGAAGAACAGCCAAGTTGTTCAATCGCTTCTGTCCCATTGTTGATGGAATATATGACTTCGGACGTCTAAGGGCGCTAAATGACCGTTCTGCTGTTGCTGTCTTGATTGGAACTACTTTGAGAAGCTTAATGCACTTCACTACTTCACATAACATTTCTCTAACTGCAGGCTCTTGTGTACTTTCTTACATCACGCATGGTTTTTAAGATCAGTTGTTTTTTATTAGCGATATTGGCTAACATAGTCAAGTGTAAGCGCAGTCTCTCAATGCCTAGGTCATTTTTGAACAACTCAGTTGATTTTTCGAAATTTGTTTCACGTCTTTTTACTAAAAGCAAGCACTCTTGTTCAACTGCAATGACCTGTTTGAGTCCAGTTGAAGCAAACCGCTCAGTAATGCAAGATTGCATCGTTTCATGAACTTCAATGTAAATAGCTTTGTAGTATTCCTTTGGGGGGGTTCGAAAGCGTGCTGCGAGCTGGCTTTGCTGTTTTCATACTTCTTTGGTATACTTCGATTCCGAGGAAGCGAAGGATCGTCAACTTGTAAAGGTTTTTCTTTTAAGCACGCCTTACATTCAATATGCAAATCGACCGGTCATTTTTTACAGATAAGCAACTCTTAGGTGAGGGCACTGAATTTTTTCATTGACGTCCCCCACTGGGTTCACTGCATGGCTAGAAGCTCGCTACAACTGCCAAGTCTAAACTGTGAGCAGTGCAGTGCACATAACGTGCTTTTGGTTGTATGTCCAAAACTAACTTTTTAAGTCCTTTGATCTTACCTCTCATTCGAGGCACCATTATAGCACTGTCCTCTGAAGTTATCCATTGACAAATCAAGACGAGCAAAAACGTCTTTTAAAATTCCTAACAGAGTTTGTGATTCAGTCCTGGGGATCTCGTATAAGCCAATAAAGTCATCGTTGATGATTAAGGAATCGTCGACAGTATGAATACAAAATGACACTTGTTCGTTAATCGAAGAATCACTTGTTTCGTTATCCATAATAGCAAAATGTTCAGTTTTCCTGATGGAAGCCAATGCCTTTTGACACAGGTTTTCCTAGTAGACCAGTGATCTCATTTTGAATATTGTGGGACGTCCACTTATACCCCAAATGCTCTAACCAATCTTTAAACTGAGACATGTCATTCTTTCGGATTTCCAACAATTCAAAAAAAAAATTTGAGTTTATATCTTCGTGCCCTCTATTGATAGTCCTCGTCAGCATAGAAATTTCACTGTAGCAAAAATTGTCTAAAGAGCTAAACGGCCTTTCTTCATATCACTATCCAACTGTAAGGCCACACTTCGGTTAGTGACAATTTAGTTTCAGAACACCTTCTTTATGTGTAAGCCTATTTTCATGAAGACGGAATTTTTCCAAAGCCTATTTCCAGTTAAAAAACCCTAAGGAAGTAAATGCATTATCTTCTTTTGAAGAAAATTGTAATAGATTTTTAGCATCTGCCTCTTTGCAGGTTTTTCAAAAACTTTTTTGGATGATGCTTCATATACTAGCCATGCATATTTGGTCAAACAAGAGTTCTGGAATGATCTTTCCTTACCGGGTTGTCCAGGGTTTGGCTGTGAACGGTTTTCGCCTGAAGACGACAAAGCAATTGATGACACAATAATTGTTGGAGGTTGACTTGCAGTATCATCACTCTCAAGCGCGCCTTTTTGCTAACAAATTTATCCATTGCAAACTTAATTCACAATGCAGCCCATGAAGGCCCAACGGTACCGACCGGCCGCCGTGTCATCCTCAACCCACAGGCGTCACTGGATGCAGATATAGAGGTGCATGGGGACAGCAAACCCGCTCTCCCGGCCGTATGTCAGTTTACGAGACCGGACCCGCTACTTCACAATCAAGTAGCTCCCCAGTTTGCCACATAAGGGTTGAGAGCACCCCGCTTGCCAACAGCGCTCGGCAGACCGGATGGTCACCCATCCAAGTGCTAGCCCAGCCCAACAGCGCCTAACTTCAGTGACCTGACAGGAACCGGTGTTACCACTGCGGCAAGGAGGTTGGCCAAAAGACTAAAGTAAATTAATAAAATATAGTCATGTAAAATAGTCCACTAGACACTAAAGTCGGAACGCTAAAAATGTCTGCAGCGTGCACTGAACGAGACTATCCACACTGAATGACTGCAACAGCAGGGTAGGCTTTATACAGCCGCGGCGTCATAATATCTCTAAGCGTCAAGGCGACACGAGGCGGAGGGCTCCAGGCGTTTCTGCTCCAGACTTCACCCGACGGTTCGCGCACCGGGACAAATTCTAAGTGTGCCCGCAGCACCATAACACTATCACAATTCACAACACTCGTTTTAAGTTGACCTGATTACTACCATAATAACGATTTGTTTTAACCCATTACTGAATGTATTTTAAGAAGTAACTGTCGTCAAACAAGGAAAATAAACAAATCCAACCTAACTCTGATTTTAAAAAGCGTAATATAGCTAATAATTTTCTTAAATTATGAGAGGGGGCTTGGCCCCGACCCCCTCCCCCAAAACGAAATTTTGAGGCGGCTCGAGCCCCCTCCGGCCCCACAGAGTTGGCGCCTGTGCTGCTTATGAATGTGTCTCGTACGCGCTCCACATTGACTTCACTGGGACGTCCTCTTCTCTTTGCCCGGCACAAGCAACCCGTCGTAACGAATTTGTTGTGCAATTGGTAAATGGCCTTCCTTGTTGGTGGCTTCTTGCCGTACTTGGTTCTAAACATCCGTTTAACAGCTGTAGCACACTTGCTTTTGTCGAACACCCAGAAAGCTCACTCCGCACCTGAACTCGCCCTGTTTTAAACTCAGAACTTCCGACACAGTTGGGCTGGTTGTATAGTATGTACATATGGTAAACAATTTCCTCTTCTCTGGCTTCTCTCTCTGTGCTATCCTTCAAGCACTTTTGAGACATTCTGGAAACTGGAACACACATTCAATTACTTCGATTTCTTCGCCTTTCTCAAGCACTCAGCATCTTCTTTGCCGCTGGATATTTACAAATTGTCAAAGAGCTAGTGTATGACTATCTTTCACGAAGTCTATGAATTTTGGCACCGACATGCACGATGATTACTAGTGTGCGTGACGTATCTTTACACGGCGCTTCGAGTAAATATAAGACAGTCGCTGATAGCAACTGACGAATACAACTAGATTACCTCTAGACTACTTTAAGGAAGACGGCTTGAGCAAAATTAATTCAAGTTTCAGTATTTACATTAACATTTATTGACCCCGCTTGTTGAAATCTTTCCTAAAGGCTCTCGATATCAAACATTTCGGCAAGATTTAGACAATTATTCGCCTTCGAGCAGAAACGGCGTGTGCTATTTCGAATTCCGTCACATACAGTGCTACATTTGAGCTGCGGAAGCGATATCGATAACAGAGGCTCTAAAATTTTGTCGTCATTCAGTGTTCCAGAATCTTTACAATCCATCTAAAACCGGACGTGAAACAGAATAATGAACTTTCAAATTTCGTAAATAAACGGGAACCATCGCAGAAAAAAAAAGAGTACATCCTTTCTATGGGCTGCAACTCACGTACGTCTGATTATCATGACAAGGTGAGCCAACCGGCGAAGGAGGCCCGTGTCTCTGACCCCTGTAATGAACATCACTGCCCCCTCTCCCTTTATGATACAGTTATGGAAACTGATGGCTGACAAATGGACAGTTTATTGGCGCATTCCAATACATCAATGGGCACAGTACTATGCTGCGAAGAAACCCTTAACTAGAAACTCAGTCTTGTTCCGAAAATCTAATGAGGAAGATAAGGAGGAAGCAAAAAAACTCATGACTCAACCTCTCTCTCCACTTCATGAAAATAAGAGGATGTAAACCACTTACTGTTTCCGCAGATTTGCTTCTCGAATCGGGGTAATAGTGCTGGGTCCAAAAGGAGGGCACCCCTCTCAGTAAGTGTTCCAGTCTCACCGTTTCGTGATGATATCCACATACATGAAAACCTTTCTGGTTTTACAAGGACCAGTGCTAGGTGTTTAAAAAATTTGCTATACTTTTAGTGGTCACCTTAACACTTTGGTCTCCTGGTGACTTCTCCAAATTAGTTTTTTTAAATCCTTTTCCGCCTGCAGATACTGTAATGTCATGGTTTTCTAGTTGGAAGTTGTCAGTTTATGTGGAAATGTGTTTATGAATCGCTGTGCAGATTTTGTTTTCATGTGGATGATGGTATATACGGTCAAGTTGTGGCAATATGATTCGATAAACTACAGGTAGTAATTCAGGTATGAAGTCCGGGGCGCGCGGCGTCGACCGGCCGCCCCGTCACCCTCTGCCTTTTGGCGCCATTTCGATGCGGTATGGAGGAGCACGGGGTCGGCACACCCCTCTCCCGGCAGCTGTCAGCTTCCCGTTGCTTATCAAGCAGCTGCTCAACGGGCCTAACGACGGAGTGCATGCCCGTTCAAATTGTCGCTCCGAGGGGGGAGATCTTCGTCAGTATCGGGAACTGAAACCGGATCGTCTGCTTGGTAGTCAAGCATGCTGACCGCTCAGCAACGGACGCGTACCCAGTAAATTGAAGCCAAATAAGTAGAGAGAGATCAGGAACAGTCTGAAAATCTTGTAAGGGTGTCGCAGGGTGTTAAAAAAAATCGATTCTTTGTGCCGTTTCCGAGTTCATTAGTATAGAAGGTAGGCAATCAGGCCGTCGCGCGCACAAATTTAAGTGGCCCGCTTGAGATGGGGTGTAGCCAAACGTGTGCTTCATCTGGTTTCCCAAAACCAAGAGCGATACAGAAATTTGACATGGGATGGTCGTACGGATAGACCCGGAGCCAAGGTTGAGCAGTACCGTGTGCTTTCGTCCACGCTATGAGAACTGAAACAAACTGCCTCTGGCAGTCCGCTTGAATCTGCGCGCGTCGGCTTGATGGGCTAACTCCACCGCCGATTAATTCGGTGACGGTGCAACAATTATTTCTCAGCACAAATTACCCTGCAACAGTGTTGCGAGCTTTACAGACTGCTTCTGACAACTGTAAATACAGCGCACGAGAGTAATATCGTCTCCGGGCCCATTTATCAGTTAGTAACATACTGCACTAAAGAGGACTGGGAGCAATGCATAGAAAACGACTACGACGGCGTAGTCTTCAGCGCCCATAACAAATTGAACAGCGCAAATAATAACTTTAAGACAAAGATGATCACTGATCACCTGTAATTTCACTTCTTTAAGTTCGTTAAAGCAGCGATCTCCGTATGTGATCTTTGTCATCAGCAATTACTCTGCGTGGTAGAAACACACGACGAAAATGTTTACATTGACTATAAACTCTGCTAACTAGCGGCCTAACCAGAGTCATTTAATTAGTATTTCTGGTCGAAGGGCGAGAGAGAGGTAACGAACGTATATTTAATGTTCGTTAAAAAAGGATGGCACTAGAGTGACTTATCTTCATCTGACGGCTGTTCATGAGATATGGGGGCTAAGAACTTGGGTGTTGATCGGCCAATTGTAGCAGTTCAGTTGCCAAGGAGAGCCAGAGACACGACGGGCTTGAGAGCGACCTCCAGAAGTGAATTTCGACGTGTTACGTCGTTGAAAGCTATGTCGGTGTACGTCGTACTGAAGTAACAGGCATGATTACCGCTCGAGGTGGAGGTAATGAATTGACTAAGATACTAGACTCGCGCTTTTGGAAGAACGGTTTCCAAAGTGTCGTCTGACTATTGACGTATTTCCATAGTTTCCCGAAATTTTTTTTACGACAAATTCCGGGATGGTTCCCAAACGCAAGTTCTGACGGCAGGTTTGTTATAGAGACATGACTGGCGGACGGTAGGCGGCTACTGAGAATTGCAGACGATTACTGACCGCGAGAAACCAGTAGGTGCTTGCTACTGGACATTCCGGGCCGAAGGTGGAGAAAAGAAAGGGGAGGTGGGAGGGACGTAGGTGATGTATTTCCCCGTGGTAAACTTACACCTAATGTTCTTCAGTTCAGAAACATTTGTTTTAACCGTAATACCTGTGGCGGTGCCAAAATTTTAAACAGAGCATGACTATCGTGTGACGGCAAACTCAACAGCAACATACTTACATTGTTTCCGACTCAACTGGTGGAACAACTGGAGGGGTGAAAAGGGGGGAGGGGGCAACTTGCAAATAGTGCGTTCGTCAATCTTTGCACTCCGTAGTCTACAAGGGGATTCGTGGCAGCATCTATTTCGGGTCTACGAAGGGATTTCTGACATTTAAATTAGATGGTATATCATGTTCAAGGTACAAAGTTGCGACGCTGCGGAGACTAAAATTGACTACAGACAGCACCGATTAAAAAAATCGCTTTGCAGTCGATCTCCTACAAAAATCACGTGAAACTCTGAATTTAGCTTACCGCTAAGCATGTCAAAAATCTGTTCTTAACTTTAATTAAGGCCACAGTTGTGTTCTCCTTTGATACAAGGAACGTTTCCTGCTTGACAACTGGCAGGCACAACGCTTTACGCAGGTGAACTGGCAATAGAGCGGAAACCGGAAACGCCAGGCTCCCACAGGTACATCGCTAGCTGTGCTAGTTGTCAAATGCCAACTTCTTCAAACGGGACCATATGGCGACCCTAGACGGCGATAACGCAGTCTTGGTAAGAACAGATGCACTTCGTTTTTTTTTTTTCCTTTTTCTTTCTGAACTGAGTAAAGACGAACAATTAATAATCTCATAACTTATTCGAAGTAATTTCTCGTAACTATATTTGGTGTTTTGTCTTCGGAGGCAATAACAAAATAAGTTTCTAAGTTGTCCAAACCGCGAACACAGTACGTATAAGTTGTTCGTGCAAGGAACACTCTTCTTTTAAATTCTGTCAGCAGCGTTGGTATGCTTACTGTTCTGCTTTACTGATAGCCGTACTGCATCTACACCGATACTCTGCAAATCACATTTAAGTGCCTGGCAAAGGGTTCCTCGAACCACCTTCACAATTCTCTATTATTCCAATGTCGTATAGCGCGCGAAAAGAAGGAACACCTATATCTTTCCGTACAAGCTGCTCTCTACTTCGCGATAATACAAACCGTGCTGCCCTTCTTTGAACTTTTTCGATGTACTCTGTCAATACTATCTGGTAAGGATCTCACAACGCGCAGCAGTATTCTAAAAGACGACGGACAATCTTAGTGTAGGCAGTGTCCTTAGTAGATCTGTTACATTTTCTTAGTGTCCTGCCAATAAAACGCCGTCATTGGTTAGCCTTCCCCACAACATTTTCTGTGTTCCTTCCAATTTAAGTTATTCGTAACTCTAATTCCTAGGTATTTAGTTGAATTTACGGCATTTAGATTTGACTGATTTATCGTGTAACTAAACTTCAACAGGTTCCTTTTAGGACTCATGTGGATGACCTCAGTTTTCTTTATTTAGGGTTAATTGCCCATTTTCGCACCATACAGGTATCTTTTCTAAGTCGTTTTGCAGTTTGTTCTGATCTTCTGATGACTTTACTACATGATAAACGACAGCATGATCTACAAACAACCTAAGACGGCTAGTCAGATTGTCTCCCAAATCGTTTACATCGATAAGGAACAGCAAAGGGTCTCTAAGGGTACCTTGGGGAACGCCAGAAATCACTTCTGTTTTACTCTATAATTTTCCGTCAGTTACAACGAACTGTGACATCTCTGATAGGAAATCACGAGTCCAGTCACATAACTGAGACGATATTCCATAAACACGCTATTTCACTAAAAGCCGCTTGTGTGGTTCAGTGTCAGAAGCCTTCCGGAAACTCAGAAATACAGAATCAATCTGAAATCCCTTGCCAACAGCACTCAGCACTTCATACGAGTAAAGAGCTAGTTTTCCATAAGAACGGTGTTTTCTAAATCCATGCTGACTGAGTCGATAGTTAGTTTTCTTCGAGGCAATTCATAATGTTTGAACATAATACATGTTCCAAAATCCTGCTGCGTATAGACGTTAACGATGTGGGTCTATAATTTAGTGGATTACTCCTACGTTTCTTGAATATTGGTGTGACCTGTGCAATTTTCCAGTCTTTGGGTACGATCTTTCGTCGAGCGAACTGTTGTATGTGGTAAGTATGGAGCTATTGTATCAGCATACTCTGAAACGAACTAAACTGGTAAACAATCTGCACCACAAGACCTTCTTTTGTTAAGTGACTTCAGTTGCTACACTTCTCCGAGGATATCTACTTCTACGTTACTGATGTTAGCAGCTCTTCTTGATTCGAATTCTAAAATATTTACTTCAGCATCTTTCATGAAGGCATTTCAGAAGACTGTTCAGTAACTCTGCTTTGCCAACAGTATCTTCGATAGTATCTCCATTGCTATCGTGCACAGAAGGCATTTATTGTCTCTAGCTGCTAGCAAACTTCAAATACGACCATAATCTCTTAGGATTTTCTGCCAGGTTTCGAAACAAAGTTTCGTTGTGGAAACTGTTATAAGCATCTCGCATTGAAGTCCGCACTAAAATTCTAGCTTCTGTAATAGATCGCCTATCTTGGGGATTTTGCGTCTGTTTAAATTTGGCATGTTTTTTTCGTTGTTTCTGCAACAGTGTTCTGACCCGTTTTGTGTACCATGGGGTACTCCGTCGTTCGTTAATTTATTTGGTATACATCTCTCAATTGCTGCCGATACTATTTCTTTGAATACAAGCCACATCTGGTCTACACATATTGTTAATTTGGAAGGAGTGGAGATTGTCTCTCAGGGAGGAGTAAAGTGAATTTTTATCTGCTTTTTGAATAGGTATACTTTTCGCTTATTTTCGGAGGATTTGGGGGTTAGAATATTCATTCTCGCTACGAAAACCCTGTGTTCACTAATCCCCTGATCTCAAGTGTAATTGGAGTCTTTAAAGCTATATGATAAGTTAGAAGTAATGAGTACAATTTGTGATATAAATACTGATTTGCCTTTTTATTTTCATACTAATGCTTCCGTTTCACTGGGAACACTGAAAAAAGGTAAGGAATTCTCTTTCGGCTTAGTTCATACGCCAACCATGTGTTACTATGGACGGTACGCAAGATGTCAATTTCCTATCAAAATTACGATGCAAGATACACGAAATATTGCACTGAAATGAGTACCAATAACGTCTCTGACATATCATACTTCGTCTCAGGCGAGTTGTAAGTAGGATAAATGAGTAACACAAACCGGTTCGCTCGAAACATTAACAAAAGCAGTACTACCCAAAATTGAGCTGATTTTTACGTCAATGTTCTACATATTTGGAAATCCGGTTTATCGTATTGTTTCAACAGTTAATGATACACGATGAAAACCACCTTTCACTGCAAGCAAGGAGAATCAGCAGAGAACATCAACTGCGCCATCGCGTGACACACACACACACACACACACACACACACACACACACACACACACACACACACACACACACACAACTAACCAGAGATATACGTGAAGGGAAGGGGGAGTGAAAATAAGAGGGTTGAGGAAAAGTCAGTCAGCTAGATACCAGTGGCGTAATGAAGTAGAAAGCGAGGATTGCTTTTAGCAGGGAATTCCCAACCTGTCCCTCCAATGCTTTAGGCGGGAATTCTCCTGGACAGACCATTAAAAAGCCATTTCAACAAGGACGCTCCCAAATGATAAAGGAGCGAGTTAGCTATGAGACAAGGTAGATCCTGTTACAACAGACGATATTGCGAAAATATATTTCAAACATACCGGCGTAACCAAAATCAGCCAAGCACACCAAGCACACCTTCCTAACGCCCGTTCTTCCTGCAACGTATACCACATCTGCGTCTACATCTATATTTCGCCCGACACCTTACGGTGTGCGGCGAAGGGTACTGTATGTACTAATGTAATTCCATCCCCTCCCCCACTTTCCTTCTACAGCTGGGAATGGTTCACGGGAAGGGTAATTACTGCTGAGCCTCTGAGTGAGATGTAAGTAGGTGTAAGCAATACATTGGTAGACTCTTCTAGAAACGTACTTTCTCTGAATTTTAACACCAAATTAAATCACGATGCAGAACAGCTAGCTTGTAGTGTCTGCTAACGGAGTTGTCTCAACATCTCCGAGACGCCTCTGCGTTTACTAAATGAAGCTTTAATAAAACGCGCTGCTCTTCTTTCGATCCTGTTTCCTCTAGCAGTCCTATTTGGTGCGAATCCCAGGCCAACTAGCAAAATTAAAGCATTTGCCGAACGAGTGTTTTATTAGCTACCTTCTTTGTGGGTGGATTCCTGAGAATTCTTCAAACGAATCTCATTCTGGCATCTGCGTGAGATTAGTTTTATGTGGCTGTTCCATTTTAAATCGCTCCCTATGCTTACTTCTTGATATTTTATGGATGTGACTGATTCCAGTGAGTGTTTAGGCATCATATCATCATACAATCGGAGACTAGTTAACTATTTGATGATATTGTTTGTCTTGGTATATAGGGAGCTCAGAAACAGTCTGCAAAGCTTGGAAGGATGTTGCAGAGTACATTCGGAACGGTGCGCCGTTTCAGAGTTGATTAGCACAGAAATTAGAATATCAAGCCGTTGGACGAACATTCAAGCGGCCCGCAAGAGGCGATGTCGCCAAACGTGTTCTTGGTGTAGTTTTCTAAAAATAAGTAGCCGATCAATATCAAAGCTGGACAAGGGGCGGTAGTACACTAAGGATCGAGTCCAAGCCAAAGACTGGGGAGTCTCGCGCACTACTATCGAAGCTATAAGAACAACTGGCAGTAATTGTATCTGGCGTGGTACAGGTTCCTTTTCCTAACAGTCCTACCTTCCTGTGGCACTACAAGCACACCATCAGTGTATACACACGGTGTCCCAAAAAAATGTGGACAGTCTTTGAAACGGAGTCTCTCTAATTACACGAGACAGAAATACAATTCTTATGGCTAATAACTTAGAAGGCGGTGAAAAACATAACAATGCTTTCTTTTGTTTCAGGATTGTCAGCGGTACGCCAACGCTGGAGAGTTGAATTTGGAACACCACGAACGGCAAGAGTAACAATTACAAGAATCATAGCTAAGTTTGCACGATATGAAGAAGGGACTTAGCGGACGAAAGAGAAGTTCAACAGAAAATGAGAGTGTTGATGCAGTAATCCAGGCATACACACGATCCCCGAATGAAATATGTGAGGCAATGCTCTCGTGAGACTGGGATCTGCAGAAGCAGTGTTCATAGAATTTTGCTGTCTCAGAACTTTAAGCCTTACATACCAAGACTTCATGTTCTAACGATGATGACCCTTTTAGGCGAAACGAATTTTGTGATTGATTCATCAACAGATGTGAAGAAGAGCAACGTTTCCAAGATCGAATTATTTGGTCAGATGAATCGAAGTTTAAACTTGATGGAACAAAAGAATGCGGCGCCACCTCACTTTCACCTGGATGTGACGGCATTTCTCAATCGTACATTCACTCACAGATCGATAGGACGAAGAGGCAGTGTGGAGTATCCCGCTCGATCTCCAGATTTAACTCCTCTAGACTTGTTTCTGCGTGGTACTTTCAAGAACACAGTTTACGCAGTGAGACTACACACACTGAATGATCGTAGAGAGCAAATTAAGCAAGCCTGTGATGCTATTCCGTTGGAAACTATGGAGCTGGCATTTTACTCAGTCGTAAGTCGTTGTCGACGGTGTATTGCGGTGGACGGACACCACTTTGAACATTTACCACAGTAAGTCACACCATAAGGCATCTAACACCTTTCATTAAAGAGATGTTCAGTTTCAAAGAGCGTATACATTATTTTGGAACACACTGTATATAACAATTATTCGGCTTTACAATACGTTGTCAATGACAGCACCACGGTACATTTACCAATCCAGTTCCTTTCCTATCAACATTACAGGGGAACATATTTTACATAAAAGATCACGGAAGTATTCACTTAATAACCTGAAAATAGCCTCACTACATAAACCCGAACTGAGTGAAGTTCCTACGTCTCCTCATACAAGATAACAGGACAGATGGAAGAAGTAGCCTTTTCAGGAAGAGAACTACAACCATCATACAGGATGAATAAGACTCAGTTTACCCCAGTAGGGGAGACCAGTATGCGGAGATTTACGCAGAATCTGTTCATATGCGTTTCTTGCATTCGTAGTGTTAGTAATTAATGTGTGTTTTCCATACAGTGTTTACGTATTTTGTGGAAATTGAACAATCCTGGCTGGTCTCGACATAGTGTCGCCAGTGATACATAAAGCGAACTGCGGAAGGGTAGATAAAACTTTGAGAAATACACTGCAGTCGTATAGTAGGGGGAGAGAGAGAGAGAGAGAGAGAGAGAGAGAGAGAGAGAGAGAGAGAGAGAGAGAGAGAGAGAGAGAGAGAGAGAGAGAGAGAGAGAGAGAGAGGGGGGGGGGAATGGCGTGTTCACTCAAAGGATGGCAGACCTACGAAAAAGGTAATTGCATGACCTACCTTACCTCTCTCCCCTATAGTGACGCCCCCCCCCCCTCCCCTACATAAACCCAATCTATCGCTTAATACGACTACTGAAGACGTTATACACACAGTTGAAACTGGTTCTTAAGCCATTTCATTTAACAACAAACAAATTTTATAATATTAATACACTATTTTTAGTAATGTGTGACCTTTCGATCCTCTGCAATGCGGTAACTATCAGTCCTAGAGAAAGTTGTCGGAAGTTAAATGTAGCTTGATTTTGTACTCTGAAACATTTTTTGTTAGAAGCCGCAGGTTTCGAGTTATTAAAGAGAAACGTAAAAAGTGATCTTTAACCACCACGCTCATACTCCACCAGGAGGTATTTTTAATACCGTTTGTAATGTCGCTCATACTACCACGTGAGCCAATGAAGTGCTACCTATAAACACGGAAGTCGTTGTTGTTGTTTTCTTCAGTGCGAAGATGCAGCTAACCACGCTAGAATATACTCCGCAAGCCTCATTCTTCCCTTGACCTACAACCTGCTTATTATCGTTATTCATTGGGCCCCTTTTGTAATTTATACACCCAACACCACCGCTTTCATCTACTGATTTTCAGCAATCTTCTGAAATGTCAAATTTCAAAGGCTTCTCTTCTCATGTCTCTTGTTTATCGTTCTCGTTTCACTTCCCTTCAAGCCTACAATCAATAAAAACTTTCATGAAATTACCATCTCCTACTCGTTTTATCTTTAAACTCTTCCACTGGTCCGTGTTTGCATAAAAACATGGGATTGTTGGTCCACCTTAAGCAAAACACTTCTGTTTTTTATTTATTTATTTCCAAATTAGTTTCAGCGACAATATCACCGTCGTCAATGGGTTCTTTAATTCTTATCTAAGTCAGCATGGTTTCTACCCTTGTTGCCGCTACTTCCGGTATATTTTCTGTGTTTTTGTTGCCGTTCCTTTGACATACAGTATGTCATCTGCATCTACGACATGGCGTTATGTTTTGGATTACGAACAAGGTGCGAAAGTTATGTTTAACTGTGCATAAAAGCAGCTGCAAGCAGACAAACAAACTTGCAGACGACATGCTGTACGCCGAAGAAATGGTAACAAAAACACACAAAATATACTGGAAACAGCGGAAACGAAGGTAAAAACCATGCTATGGCATAACAGTAAATAAGGCGGACACACAATACCATACTGTTGTTAACATTTCCCATACTGGCAGTACGGTTTATATTTCCCATAGAGGCAGTACAGTTTTCACCGTGGCGGTGTTTTAAAAGAAAGATACTGTTCTTGATTTAAAGCAAGACTTACGCAACAACTGCAGAGAGATGTTTCTTTAGTCAATAGCATTTGAGTTAGTATGATCAGCAGCCATTTAACTTGGTATAGCAATCAAGTATCTTCTACTCCTTTTCGATATCCCAGTACAGTGACCAGAGGATCAAAACGTGTCGCTAACCCACTTAGTTACGGACTGCGGAACCTCTACGGGAGCAACGAATCACCTTCCATGAGTTTCCTTAACCTGAGTGCGGGCTCATGTCACAAGGCGGTGTCGTATACGACACTTGGCTAAATAAAAAATAAATAAAAAATTGTTAGCACCTTTAAAAATGATATTCATCTGGTTTACAAGCGGAACACATACTAACGGACACTAGTACTGATTCCTGCGCAAACATAATAAGTCGTTTCTGATCCGACGCCGCCTTGGGGTTACGAAACCTAAATAGGTGAGGTCAGATCTGGTCATGCTATGTATTTGGGGCCTACGACAAGAATCTCAATTCGCTTAGAGTGTAAGTCATATCACGGATACAAATCACGTGGATTAGGAAACACAGTCAAACTGAAATTCATGAATTCTTAAGCAATGACACAAAACTGTAATATTGTGAAAGCTCCCTAAATGAAGTTCGCACCAGCTGTTGAGGCTATGAAGTCATTTACGTTTAACACCTCGTTTAGTCCCCGCACGCACTAGAACACAGTGATTAAGTTGAATAACGATAGTGTTGAACAGCAACCTCGAACGTCAAAAATTTCTATTATTACAGGAAGGTGAAGAAGAAGAAGAAGAAGAAGAAGAAGAAGAAGAACCACCACCACCACCACCACCACGATATGAAATAAATTTAAATCATTGTTCAACATTTCAGTAATAAAATATTAGATGGAAAAAAAGACTGAAAAATGAATTTCAAAAAACCTGATACACGGTGTTGCAGTACGAAAAAAATGGCATACGAGTTTGCAGTTCAACGGTATGACAAACACGCAGGAGGGCTGACGGCCCCGTACGTTCACTTGTGCAAAGGAAGGACAAAGCCACGCGGTGACCATATGGCCGGCACGGACACGTAAACACAGGCAGGCAGCCGCAACACACACCGCGCGCCGCGGCCGCAGCTGTGGCGCCGCGCCGGCACGGACCTAGCTGCACGCCCAGCTCCGCCAGGCACACGTCCACGCACACCGACACGCATGGCAAGCACGAAGACATCACACCGCAGCACTCCGCGCCGCGGAACACACCGGCCCAGCTGCCACTGCCGGCGCCGCCTCCGCCGCACGCACGTACAATCGATAAACTAAAGCGGCCGCCGCAGAGGCACCGGCGCCCGGCTACGGGTGCAGAGCGCAACTGGAGCGTCGCTATGGTAACCCAGGCCCGCGGCCGCATCCCTGACCCAGATACCGCGCAGGCCGTCGCGTGCCACCCCCTGCGCAGAGCCTCCCACCCACCCCTGCTTCCCCTACCTCACTCGCGCTGACTTCTGCTCCGTTCAGTTTTACTCTGCATTAGTTCACTCACTACTCCCCCTCCCGCCGCTATTAAGTGTCTCAGATACCCACTCATACCACTCCTTTACTTACCAATCTACCACCATTTCCCTATTACAGACCCCGACGAGCACACGCTGCCTTCTACATCTACACAAATGGCCATTAAAATTGCTACACCAAGTAGAAATGCAGATGATAAACGAGTATTCATTTGAAAAACATATTATACTAGAACTGAAATGTTATTGAATTTTCACGCAATTTGGGTGCATAGATCCTGAGAAATCAGCACCCAGTACAACCTCATCTTGCCGTAATAATGGCCTTGACACGCCTGGGCATTGAGTCAAACAGAATTCGGGTGGCGCGTACAGGTGCAGCTGCCCATGCAACTTCAACACGATACCACAGTTCATCAGGAGTATTGTGAAGAGCCAGTTGCTCGGCCACCATTGACCAGGCGTTTTCAATTGGAGAAAGATCTGGAGAATGTGCTGGCCAGGGCAGCAGTCGAACATTTTCTGTATCTAGAAAGGCCCGTACAGGACCTGCAACACGCGGTCGTGCATTATCCTGCTGAAATGTAGGATTTCGCAGGGATCGAATGAAGGGCAGAGCCACGGGTCGTAACACATCCGAAATGTAACGTCCACTGTTCAAAGTACCGTCAATACGAACAAGAGGTGACCGAGACGTGTAACCAATGGCACCCCATACCAGCACCACGCCGGGTGATACGCGAGTATGGCGATGACGAATACCCGCTTCCAATGTGCGGATTGGATTTTTTGCCATGACATTTTGCCATTCGTGCACGCAGGTTCGTCGTGAATACACCATCGCAGGCGCTCCTGTCTGTGATGCAGCGTCAAGGGTGGCCACAGCCATGGTCTCCGAGCTGATAGTACATGCTGCTGCAAACGTCGTCGAACTGTTCGTGCAGATGGTGGTTGTCTTGCGAACGTCCTCATCTGTTGATTCAGGAATCGAGACGTGGCTGTAGAATCCGTTACAGCCATGCGGCTAAGATGCCTGTCATCTCGACTGCTAGTGATACGAGGCCGTTGGGATCCAGCACGGCGTTCCGTATTACCCTACTGAAGCCACCGATTCCGTATTCTGTTAACAGTCATTGGATCTCGACCAACGCGAGTAACAAGGTCGCGATACGATAAACCGCAATTGCGATAGGCTACAATCCGACCTTTATCAAAGTCGGAAACGTGATGATACGCATTTCTCCTCCTTACACGAGGCAGCAGAACGTTTCACCAGGCAATGCCGGTCAACTGCTGTTTGTGTATGAGAAATCGGTTGGAAGCTTTCCTCATGTCAGCGCGTTGTAGGTGTCGCCACCGGCACCAACCTTGTGTGAATGCTCTGAAAAGCTTATCATTTGCATATCACAGCATCTTCTTCCTGTCGGTTAAATTTTGCGCCTGTAGCACGTCATCTTCGTGGTGTATCAATTTTAATGGCCAGTAGTGTATAACTACATCTACAAGACTCCTCTGCAGTCATGGGCGTACCCAGCGAGGGGCAGGGGGGGGGGGGGCAGCCTCCTTCCCCCCCCCCCCCAGAAGATATTCGCAGTTTTTTACTAGTTTACTGCTTTATTTAATAAGAAATGCTGCACGTTTTCTCGGATTGTACAAGTGCATTCTTGTATTTAAAATGTTTATTAAAAGCTGTTTTTCACTGGTTTACTGTTTTATTTTAGTAGGAATGGTGTATGTTGTGTCGAGTCCTTGTTTCCTCAGTTTAGTATGACCTGCCCCCCCCCCCCCCCCCTCCCGTTAAGATCCTGGGTATGCCCTTGTCTGCAGTTCACACTTAAGGTTTTGGCAGGGGCTTCACAACACAATTTTCAGGCAATTTCTCAATCGTTCTCCTCTAGAATAGCACGCGGGAGGAAAACACCTTATTCTATCCGTGCAGGCACTGATTTCTCTTAATGAAACTCGATGGTCCCATTTCCGTGTGTAGCTTGGAGTAACTTAAATGCTTCGCCAAGGATAGAAGCTGTATTATTGACTTTAACCCAAGCTGGATTACCCTAGTCTAATGCCGTCCCTAACGGGAACTTCAATTCACACCTCAAGCTATCTTCCAGTTCTTAAATCGTTGGTATTGCCCCTACAGCTTCTATCCGTATCGAAGATAAACTTGAGACTCGATATTATGTGCGAAGGGAAATGTAACCTAAATACATTCGCACTCGGAGGTGGTCAAAATTGCGTGAAATGGTCTCCGCTCAATGATTCCCTCCCGAGTTAGCTTATCACACGTCCGTGACAACCCCCCCCCCCCCCCCTCCACCGCACCACTTAGTGCTAATACAAAAGGCGTTCCCCTTCCTTGAACTTACTCTACATTCTCCGTCAAATGTGCCTAGTACGGACCGCATAGGTGCAGCAGTTGTGTAGAAGAGGACGGACACGTGTTGAGTGTGTCTTGAGTAGATTTGTTGTACTTTCGGCGTGTTACGCCAAAAAACGCTGTCTCTGCTTCGCTTTCCCAACAACATTTTCCATGTAATGGTTTCAGTCTAAATTGTAATCATTAGATATTTAGTTCCATGGAGTACATTTGTGTGTTGAGTGATATGTCGGGTAACCAAACTTTAACGGATATCATTTAGTTCTTATGTGGGAACCACTTTGTGGGCGTCCATTAATTACGTGAGCTCAAAATGGGAGGGGGTCCGTCAAAATTTTACCAAATCTCACTTAAACGGGAGGGGGGAAGGCAATAAAAATATCACTTTTCAATTCAGACATTATACATTATGATAACGGATAACATTTTGTTTTGCATAATTAATCCGGGACGTAGACAATATTAAAGCGTCCACCAGTCTTTATTGCCTCTCTCAACTGAATACAGACGCGGGATTCCCACACTTTAAGCAAGTGCCGCAGATGTGTGAATTTCATTCTGGGAGTTCCCAGCCACGCTGGTCGAAATCACGGTGTGTCGGTGCGTCAGTCGTGATATTCTGGAAAGCATATGAAGCTAATGTTCTTGTGCACAACACGAATCAAAGTTTTTACAGTGTGTGCGTTAAGCGGCATGCGGATAAGCTGGAGTAATCGTGTGTGGAAGGAAGCTAAGCTGAAGTTCACGACAAGAATTCTCTTAGTGATCATATAAATAAAGGGACTGACAAGTTACCTAACCATATGGTTTAAAGGAAGGTACATGCAACGTTGTCCTTCGACTGTGATGTAACTGAATTTTCAGTGACATTTAGTGTATATAATATACACATGAAACGTCAGTTTTTTCAGGGATGCGCCAAAACCGTCGATACCACTTTCGTGGAACCTTGTTGTCAGTCTCTTTCTATCTGTGTCTGTCTGTCTGAATACTACTCATTGGCCAGTTTAAAATGAAGTGTTTTAATCGATGTTTAAAACGAATTTTAAAAATTTCGCATAGTCTCACCAAATCTCACCAAGGTGGGGTGGGAATTTCAAAGAAAATCTCTCAGTTAATGGACGTTCTCTTTCCTTTATTTAGAGTCAATTGCCATTTTTCGCACAATGCAGATATTCGTATCTAAATAATTTTATAATTCACTATTGCAGTGTCTGGATTTTACAGAGTTCGTATAGTTCCAGGCAATGTTCCTTCGGATCTGACGAGGAAAGTTAAAGCGGGTCTCTCTACGTGCAGCAAACAAACAACTGTGCGAGCACTATGGGAAGCAAGACTGACGGGGCATGTGGAGACTTGGGTCGGCCCTGGAAGCGTGCTCGGACAGCTTAAGTTGGAAAGACGACCGCTCGAGATAAGCGCGAAACCCTGGTTCGAGTCCCAGTCTGGCACAAATTTTCACATTTCCCAGTAAATTGTATAGCTGTTGTGATGTATTCGCAATTAGTGAATACATTTCATCATATTGTATGACTTTACTAGTCGTTGAATGATAACACCGTCTGCAAACCATCTAAGAAGGCTACTCAAATTTTCCCCTAAATCGTATTATAGTCTATGAACAGCTGAGGGCCTGTAACGCCTGTTCGCGGAACCCCAGACGAAACTTCGATTTCACTAGATTTACTGTCAACCTCTACGAACTGTGACCCCTCAAAGGAAATCATGAAGCCAGTGGGATAGCTGATACGATACTCCACAGGCACGCAATTTGGTTAGAAGCCTCCTAGAAATCTAGACATTTGGTATCTACCTTAGCAGCTTACCTCCACGTCCATAAACGAGGTGCAGCACTTAAGGCGCTGCCCTCTCATTCAAGATAAGCGACATTCAGAACCCCGCGTCGCCACCACTGCTGTTCAGTCTGGACGTTACTGTTAAACACTGTATAAATGCAGCAATCGAGAACAATTAGGCGTTCCAGAACTCGTATAGAGAGTCAGTAGGTAGAAAATGCGAGTAGCTTAATGGAAATTGGAAATTTGTGGTTAGGTCTTATGGGACCAAACTGCTGAGGTCATCAGTCCCTAAGCTTACGCACTACTTAATATAACTTACGCTATGGACAACACAAATACCCATGTCCGAGGGAGGACTCTAACCTCCGCCGGAGGGGAGTCGTGCGGGCCTTGACAAGGCGCCCTAGACCCCGCGGCTAGTAGCTTAATGGAAGACAAGGCAGTGCCCAGGCGAAGGCGTGTTCGTGTCGAATGCTGCACAGTCGCACACAGTACCGTGCGCAATGCGGCCACCGGCCAGGGCAGTTTCACCGAGGAGCGCCGTTTAGAGTAACTGGTGCACGGCCTTCGAAACATCAAGGCGACGCGTCGACGGCGGTGGACACACGCTTCCTGCATTATTAGCGAACCTGCCTGGCTCGAGACACAATAGAAGGAAACTCTGCTTCCGCCCGCCATTGTTCACTATCCGCTCGCCTCTGTAATGTGGGAGGAGCAGCGTGCGTTACATTCTCAAACGAGAAAAATGTCCTCGCGTAACTAACCGTGAGCGCAATCAAACAAAATAGCTGTGGACAAAGAGTAACGGCAGAAAGGAAAGCCAAATTTAAGAGGTGGTTAGAAAGATACGCCTTATTACACGACAACAACAGATTTTTATAAATCTCTTGTAAATTCAATACTAGACCGGCTATGTCGTCTTCTGCAACTGTAATACGACTATGTTTACACCAAAGTCAATATGGGGTAAATTGGTCGCCTTGACGTAACACTTACCTAAAAACTAATTTCTGCGCCAGTCTGCCACGAGACTATTTTTCTTGGTGCAACATTGTAATTGTATTAATTTTTAAGTTACGTGATTAGTTTCACGCTTATGTTCAACAAAGTACCTTTTTATTTCCCTATTACTTAGGTGTCGCAGCAATAATTACCCGATGTGTTTGCTCTTCTAGCATGTCATCCGCAATGCTAGCCCCTATTAGACCGGTATTACACTATCAAAATTAGGTTTAATCAAATTTTCATTAAACAAATCTAGAGCCTCGCCTTAGATTTGATCACTGAAAGCATTCGTCTTCTGTATCCTGCGTGGAGAAACGTAACCGCTTAGGGCGCTAGCATCGCTGTAGCTGTCTGACGTTTATCAACAGGGCTTCGAAATTTACATGGTGCGTCGTATCTACAACGAAACTGATCGGCAGACGAAGCACTGTGTAACTTGAGGCATCCCGAATACAAAAATAGAATAGTAAGAAGATGCGAGAGCTATCAAAAAATGGTTGAGGACATTAACCGTGAAATACGCTCAGGATGTCTCCCACAGGACATAAAGACGAAAGTCGTCAACTTTTGTAGACACAAAAATCTTTCTTATGGCTATAATATGTACCAAAAAGGTTATCTGCCTTCAGACATTCTTCCTCCAGTGCTTTATAAATAGCTATACACGTCTCTGTTATTATTTTCGTCAGTGTGCACTGCGGTATTGGAGTGCTATACAATAAACTAAAATAGCTTTCTCATGTAGCAAGAAATCGCAGTGTTGCGGTAGGTCTTTTGCAGAAGTAGTATGTCTGCAGTGAGTTTTTTGCTTCGTAATATCAGGAGCCGTTTCCTTGGGCCCAAACTGCAATGCACTCCCGCCCATTCGCAAGTAGTTTCATACGACTTTACTTCCTCGACTTACAGCTGCCGTACGTTTCCTATTTTTTTTTCTTATGCTTCTCTTCCAAATGCGAGTACAATGTAGTTATGATACACCCTACTGCAGAGCACAATAATAAGTCTTCGTCAGCCAATCTGAAGGAACTGTGACTTCAAATATCTTTGTCAGAGAAAATTTCATGACAGTTTAATATACCTATTTGCGCCACGTCAGATATCTCTGTGAAACAAAATATGATGAATATATGATCACATTTCCTTACCAAAGAGAATTTGTTAATGCAATACCAAGCTAATTGACATCGACTCTGGATTTTAGCGATTTTACATAAGAGCACAATTTTCACCCGTTCTGTGCCAGATCCTTTGTCACGATGTGACAGCGGCAGTAGTTATATGCTTCGCGCACAGATCTTTTCACAGACGCGTACCAGAAATTTAGTTCGGATTTATTTTTATGGCCATAGCTCAGCGTTTTCGAGATTCTGTATCTTAAGTAGCAGTCGCTTTCAAATCACTGAAAACGAAGAACTGGTTGGTGTGTAGGACGGGCTACATATCTAAAAGCGTGTACACACCGGTCAACGAAAGACACCAACCGCTTCGTTGGCTGAAACTTGCTGAGAGTGTACGGGCAGTAAATCGGAGCCAATGAAGCGGCTGGCCCTCGTTGCGAATCGGTCTGCTGACGGTACCATCAAAGCGTTGGCCGTTGATTGGCGTTTGGACCCCTCTCCTTGTGTGCACTTCGAGCCATATATTCGTTAGATCAGTAGCGATTTGCTGTGTCTCCAGCAGAATAGGAGTCTATTTAAATTTTTCAGAACAACCACAGGCCATACTTAGCATTTTTTTATTCATCGGTTTCGCTCTTTAATTTAACAAGAGCATCATCCGAAACTCTAGAATTTAGATTGTAAAATACAGAAGCTGACTGATAAATTAAGGACATAAACTAGTCAACTAAACAAACTTAGTACGACTTGGGGCTGTCCTCAAAAACTTAATTTCAATAGTCGCTGTTTCCCCTGGAGGCAATGCCTGTTGTCACTAAGAATGTATACTTATAGTATTTACAATTACTGGAGTATATGGGCATAGCATTACGCCTGGTAAGAGTTGTATCGTTGTCGGGAGTATGTTTGGGCGCAAACGAACTGCGATTATAAAAACAAATTAAAAATACTAGACCCTTTGAGGGAAATAACTTATCAAAGTGACATGCAGGGTTGGACACCGCTACGGTCGCAGGTTCGAATCATGCCTCGGGCATGGATGTGTGTGGGGTCCTTAGGTTAGTTAGGTTTAAGTAGTTCTAAGTTCTAGGGGACTAATGACCACAGCAGTTAAGTCCCAAAGTGCTCGGAGCCATTTGAACGGTTGGAAAAAGAAAAAGATGTCTTTATTGACAACTTTCCGCCATGAAGAACAAAAGAGAAACAAACAAAACTGTGAGTGACTATTAACTTTATGCTGCCGTTACAGCTATCCTAAACGAGGAGTTACCTTTGAAAATTTTAGTGCCTACAACAATTCGAAATCTGTAACTTTCATTAGCGAAAAAATTATCAAATACTCCGTATTTCAATTAAGCTTTAAAGTAAATAATTTCGCCCCAACGCACTGCTCGCTACTATTTAAGAGAGGTATCATCCATCGGCGTCGATTCTTCTACATCTTTTTCTGATGATCAGCACCTTGCCGTAAAATAAATGATGTATATGCGACGACTGCTAAATCCTCTTTCTTGCCTTATAATATCGGCCGGTGAAAGAACAGTTAAAACGCTACTCTATGACAGCAACAAACCGGGATCAACGTCGGCATGTTATCACGGCCAAATGCGATTCCAGGGATCGAATCTGTTGGCCCCAAGCACTTGGTGCGATATGGATGAGAAGGCGAACGCCATTGCGTTGGCGATCAACGTTCGGCCGAATCCAGTCTCTGCCGTTCGTTTGCCTAGTGTGTAGGAGCCGTTAATTTTGGATCTATTCTTGACCGTTAATTTTGGATCTATTCTTGACCAGTTCTAGTGGTTTTTTTTCTGCGCTTATAATGACGACGTTCTAAGCTACTGTGTGTCCGCAGAGAGAGAGAGAGAGAGAGAGAGAGAGAGAGAGAGAGAGAGAGAGAGTTGCAGGGTTTAAGATCTCACGCTGAACTGTAGTAGCACTTCTATCGTAAAACTGCTGTACAGTACATGATTTTATTCGCGTGGAAAGAGGGGTGTATCTTATATTGCGGATGCACCGTGGCGATTCTGAAGGCTAGCTGTCTCCCTTTTGGCATGACACAAAAAGCTCCTGGCGCCAGCTGTGAAGTGAACTGGCGACGCAGCAAGAGGCAGAAACAAAGCGCTGCGCTGGCGCCAGCGCTCGCCGCCGCAGCGCTCTCCTGGCGACAGTCTTCGCCGGCCTCCACCCACGCCGCCCGCTATATTTAGCCTCCAGCCGGACAACCGGCAATCAGCTGTTGGCGCACAGACTAACACTACGTGCAAACGTCACAAAGACTCGGCTCGTTTCTGCCACAGCAGAAAATAGAACGAACTCTGAAGTAAACAGTGTCAACATGTAAGAAATTTCTTGCGACGACCACACTGAAGATTCGATTTATTAAAATATAAAGGGCGTTCGGAAATTTTCGTTACCGACTTCGAGGACTTGAGGAGGGGAGTGAGTACATAATATTTTGAATAGGACTCCATGTTCGGAAACATATCGTTTGCGTTCTACGACGGTTGCAATTCAGATACTCATCCATTCGTGTTTGAGAATTTAACTAGGCATGATGCAATGTAATTACAAAGTAACAATTCGCAAGAAAAAATAACGGTACAGCCATTTGTCATGTAAACACATTTTTTTTATAACACCACTTTAACACCGCATGTTTACATTATTCCAAAACAAAAAATAACCCAGCATACTGCACGTACAGAACAGCAGTGATGCATTACAACAGCGGCTTGCCGCGCCGACAATCAACGTTGTTATGGACATTGTACCTACGAAGCACGTTCTGGTACACACACTCCAGCCCACCTGGTGTCTCTTCAGTTTCTGGTGCAGCGGCCACAACTTGTGCCAGCAGATCTTCCTTTGTCTCTACAGTGTCTCGCAAACTGAACTTTGCATTAAGACCCTACCATAAGTAGTCCATAGGAATCAAATCCGGCGATCGTGACGGCCACGCGGTTGGACCTACTCAGTCTACCCACCTTTCATCATATCGTCTGTTTGAAATGTCTCCGATCCACACGTGAGAAGTGAGGTGGTGCACAGTCATGCTGAAACCACATTGCTGGCGGACGTTCAGTGGCACAGCTTAATAGAAGGGGTCAAGCACTTTTTTTTTGTTTTTTGTTCTATACAGAACGAACAACCAGTTAGCTTGAGTGAAAGGAGATATAGCCCAATCACGCAACCGTCCAGAATATCTGCCCACACTTTAATATCAATCGCTGAACACGCGGAGCGTGAGGGTTTTCGTCTGTCCAGACATGGCTACTTCGTGAATTCGGAACACAGTCCCTAGTGAACGTCTATTCATCTGTAAACAGATTTCGACTGGAAACACAGGTGCGTCGATGCAGCGGTGCAGGAACCATGCACAGTAGGCAACGCATTGTGGAATATCGGCTGTAGGGGTTCTCTTGGACGCGATGCGGTAAATCTTAAACTCCAGGCTTGCGGCGTTGCCGTACACCACTGCAGTTCTGGCACCTCACGATGGAGGTACCAGTTCTTCGGAGCCGCTGCGTAACTTCGGCAAAATGTCTGTGTGCTTTCCAGCATACTAGCACCTCTTCCGTTACCTAGAGATTCGCCGCACACAAGGACATGACTCTGTACTCCCAAAAAGTGTACCGAACTACGTTTACTGTCTCCAAGGCGCATACGCATGGAACACGGATCGCAGCAAGGCATACGTAAAGGCTCACCAGGCGACGTCTGACGCAGTATACGTCATCCTGCCTACCATGTTGCATAAGATGACAGTCACTTCTTGAGACTTTTCTGTTACCCTCAGCAAATATTGATGCGTTGCACATCGGAACTGGAACCGTTGTATAACGGTAATTGTGCGTTTCTAGACATGGGCTCCTATGGAATCTTGTGACCTCACTTCCCTCTACAAGTTCTAGAAGTTTGTAACGGAAATTTCCCAACACAGTGTACATCAGTAACCTCCCAAACTCCCCATGAATAAGCAGCTGGCACTGACTACATTGCATAATTTCGCTTTCCCTGCAAAGAGCTTCTGTATTCCTTTCGGAATGCAAATCGATTGAATGCTCCGGTGTGTTAACCATAACCACTACAGCTTAATGTGCAAGTGGCCCCATCAATTTATAGTGCATGCCATCCATCATCTCGCTGACGCGCTTCCGGCACGCACAGGAACAGACGCACTTCCCTTCGAAGGCTATGCGTAACAGAATTAAGACCAGTTCTTGAGTCGCGTATCTGTGAACGTACAATCCGTACCTGCCAGTCCATTTATTACCTCCCCTCACTTGCGTACTATTTGTCTATAAAGTTACGAACGGTGGCTCTCTCCGCTGCTCCATTATTCCCTTCCACCCTGTAAGGCAATTTCGATGTTACATTCGTACTCACTAAGCTAGTGTTCCTCGAGCTAGAAAAGTATTTGGAAGTTTTGTATACTAGTAATGACCTCCTGCACTTTTAATCCTTACTGTAACTCCAACTTACATGCTTCCAGATTTAATAATTTCACTAATCTCTACAAATTGCGGTCCTATTTGTCGAACAGCTTCTTTCTCATTCACACGTTCAAAATAATATGACTACAAAGTGTCCTAACACAATCCCAACGGCCACAAAGTAGTTCGGAGCCTGGTTTCCAAGTATTTGCACCTGAGTCAGCTTCTGCTTTAACCACAGCATGCCGCAGATATCGCGAAGAATTATAATAAAAAACCGTGCCAAATGCTTGAAAAAAGCACACGACACACCAGTCTAAGAGGAGGATAACAAAAATTAACGACAAAACTACCGTTCTATCTCACTGAAGTCAAAGTGTTTTAGAATCTTTGCGAAGCTCTGAGCCAAAACATAAGGAAGTACCTCGAACAAAATGACCTCCTCCGTTCCGAACGGTATGGATTCCGGAAACACCATCTGACTCACAATCCGCACTTTTCTCAAAAGCCATCCTGAAACCCATGCATCACGGAAATAGGGCATATGCAGTATTTCCTGCCATTCGAAACACATTAGGACCAGTATCTTACTTTGTGTATTAAGTCAAGTACCATTATATGCGGTTTGTAACAAAAACTGGTCATTGGTTGACGATTACTTGGAAGGCAAAACGCAGCACGTTATCGTAGACGCAGAGTAATCAGCAGAAGGAGTAACTTCAGGCGTGCCCAGTCTGGCGACCATTGTTCATGTTGTGTATTAATGACCTGACAGCCAACAGTAACAGAATCTTCATACTTTTCACAAATGATGCAGTTATTTACAATGAAGTGCTGTCTGAAAAAGCTGGACAAGTATTCCATCGATATTGATAACACCTCAAAAGAGATGCAAAGTGGCAACTTACTTTAAATGTACAGGAACCTAAAATTACTCAATTACCAATACGTAAAAACATAGTATCCTATGACTACAATATCACAATTAGAATCAATTAACTTTTACAAATACCTGAACCTAACATTTTGTAGGAACATGAAATTCTCCACAAGACTCAGTTGCAGGTAATGTAGGTAGGTAGGTAGGTAGGTAGGTAGGTAGGTAGGTAGGTACTGAAAGTGTACAAAGAAGAGCGACACGAATGGTCTAAGGTGTTTTGACTCGCCGGATGGCGTCATAAAGATGAAAAACCCGAACTCGCAGAAGCTTGAAGATGTAACTAAAATAATCTTGCGATATCTCGTTTAGAGGGTTTCAAGAACCAGTATTAAGTGAAGTATTCAGAGATATTATTCATCCCCCTACACATCACTCCCGTAGCGACAGTGAAGACAGCAAACAAAAAGACATTTAAGGAATGACTCTCCCCGCGCTCCATAAACAGTAAAGAAATCTAACCTATGGTATCACGCTAAGTTCATACTAAGTAGTCTTTTCCATGCTTTCACAGTGGTTTGCGGAGTATGTATATAGACTGCCGGCAAAAAATTGTATACCTGGGGGATAGTAGAAGTACTGGTAGTGGTTTCCACGTCCTTCGCCAACAGACAGTGCAGTGGTTCAGCTACCAGAGCGCCATCTCTGTCAAATCTCTAATAGCTAATGCCGAACACCAGAAGGTTCAGTGTGGTACAAACTTGTGAAGCAGGCAAGTAACCAAGCCAAGGAGACGCATTCGTGCTTCCTACAGCCAACTGAACGAGTTTAAAAGGGGTCAAGTACTGACCGCGAGTGGCGGGATGGTCCTTTCAGAGAATTGCCACCCAAGTTGTACTTGCTGCGACAGTTGTGCAACGATGCTAGTATCTGTGATCACGTGAACATTATCAGATCCGTAGACGAGGTTCTGGACGTCCACGCAGTACAAACGCCCGCCAGGATCGTCGTATTGTAAGGGCAGCAGTGGCAGACATACAGCTACCACAGCACAGATAAGAGTGTTTGTGAGCCCAGACTTGTCAACACGAACTGTTTCGAACCGGTTAGTAGCAGTGGGACTAAAGGCACGCACACCTCTAGCCTGTCTCCCACTCACGTCACAGCATCGCCGTGCACGGCTCGGCTGGTGCCGCCAGAGGATCACTTGGAAGATGGAATGGCGCGTCGTGGTCATCAGCGATGAAACAGGATTCTAGCTGATCCCAAGTGATGACCGTTTTGCGCGTACGACGTCGACCAGGTCCGCGCTGTCTCGTAGAGTGCTTTCATCCAAGACCCATGTGCCCGTCTCCAGGCCTTTATGGACTGGGGTGTGTATCTGGGGTGCAATAAGCTACAACACTCATTCGGCTTTGGTGTTTCTGGAGGGGTCACTAACCAGTGCTCTATACGTGCAATATATGCGTTGTTCTAACAGGATAATTCTCGCCCACACTCTGGAAACTCAACGTGCTCTGCAAAACTTTGAGCAGCTTCTCTGGCCAGCAGGATTTCCATAATTGTCTCCAATCGATCAAATGTGGGATATAATAGGGCGAGAAATGACTCGTGCGACTCCTCAATCAACAACTCATGCAGAATTATGTGAACAGGTCGAGCAGGCGTGGCGTAACATATCGCAGACAGTATTCACTGTCTGTATTATACACTGGATGCCAGTCAGCGCATACAGTGCTGCCCGTGGAGGTTACACCACGCACTGATACAGGGTTTCATCATGGGTCGATATCTGGTACCTCAAAAAAATGGCTCTGAGCACTATGGGAGTTAACTTCCAAGGTCATCAGTCCCCTACTTAAACCTAACTAACCTAAGAACATCACACACATCCATGTCCGAGGCAGGATTCGAACCTGTGGCCTTAACGGTCGCGCGGTTCCAGACGGTAGCGCCTAGAACCGCTCGGCCACCCCGGCCGGCCCTGGTACTTCAGAAACTTGTGCTATTGATCTGTAAATGTAACCATTTCATGTACTTCACATGCACTGCTGCAACAATAACTCTTGAGTCAACTGGAAACCTCTAGAAGAGTGTACTAATTTTTTCTAACAGTGTAGATTAGAGGCGGTCATCACGCACATAAAGCTCGCTCTTTACTCGTGGCTGAAGTACAAGAGATAAGCGACTCTAGCATACTCGTCGAGGAAGGGACATCAGGAAAATGTGATACTGAACGACCTGCACCAAAACCTGTACGCATTTAAGCATACGTTGTATTAACACATTATTTGATCTTTCTAATGTTTTGATCTTTGCGTTCTCCTGCTCTCTTGCTTGCAAACATAATAGCGTCAGAAAGTAGCGAAACTTTTCGTTCGTTGAGCATGTGCATAGACGCTAAATTTTTGTGAACTACAATCTTACTCAAATTATGGAGTCATTTCATGACTGTTGACTGGGATGGATTATGTTCTTTAGGAGATGACACAGGTTAACGTTTCGTATCTCTTCCTTTGTCACCGAATGTAGCCCACAGGAGTGCTAGTATTGCTTTCAGCCACTATATGAAATAAAAGCAAATTTTTCGAAACCATAAAAAAAGCAAAGATGAGAAGATTAAGCTGATCATTCTGATAATGGTCCAAAGATGAAACTACGACAGTGTCCTCAGTTAAGAAGTAATATTGACGTTTTCGATGACATCAAAGGAAAGCCTTTTCTAAGTACGCGATCCGGCGTCGTTTCAGCTGTTTCTAGGTTAAATCAGTTAATATTGTCCGAAGATTCGTCCGTGATAGAGCTTTGCAGCTTTGACTGGAGGCGAGACAACTGATTTAAATAAGACGACAGGAATGCATCAGTTTTTCTATAATTAGCACGTGACTGTTGGGAAACTGTAAGACGTGAAAAAATAAACTTAACCGTTCTGAACAAGGGAAAGTCAGGAAAATCCCTAGACACTGGCTTGGATACCTCGATCATGAGACATTTAATGATGCAAATTCCTAATGAAATTGAACACCTAGTAGCTTGAAATTATGCCTGGTAGAATTACCCCAGTTTATTTCGGATCTGGCCAGTCGAAGGTACGCTCGTCTCTTATTTTTGTTGGAGCTTAGTCTTTCGTAATCAAGACACTGTGACAAACAGAACTCCACTGTTAACGAGCGCTGGTACGAGATCAGTGGGAACTCGATGGCTCGCTGCGCCGCATGTTTATCACCGACTCTAGCCCCATTACATCTCGGGGTCCGAGTATGCGACACTGGGGACATGAGCTTACGAGCAAGCCTGAAGGCTGCCGTGACTGGCTCTAACGTAGATATGTAGTTTAAGATGAAACAACCAAATAGCAAGTGAGTGAGTGAGTGAGTGAGTGAGTAGGTTGGTGGGTGGGTGCTTTCTAGTGAAACGGAGCGCTTGTTAAGCGATTCCGCCGGCCAGCCTGGTCTAGCACGCTGAAGGTGTCCGGCCGGCCCTGGCCACGGGAAAGGAGAGCAACTCGGCCAGGGCACTGCTAGGCGCACACGGCAGCTGTAGGCGGCAGGAGCGCACGCACGCAGTCGGCCTTGGGCCGGACACAAACAACAGCGACAGCTGCTACCCGGCGACCCCGTCCAAACACGCGCCTGCTATCTGCTACGCCCGCTTCCACGTTCTCGCGTCTCCGGGATAAAACACCTCGACGTAACAGAGTTGACGTTCGTGCTGTCCCAAAATGGGCATACGCACGTCAGACAAAACTTCTGGCCTAATATTTTAACGTAGTATAGTGGAATGTTCTCCTGCGTACCTGAGAGGTCAGCGGGGCTGACCTATTCGGAGGACCCTGTTTCGGCTCCCGGTACTGCCAGTAAACTTTTCCTTGATGGGAGGACTGGAAAGGGGTGCGCTCAGCCTACTAACTGACCGAGCAGTAGCGGCTTGTGGCTTCTGCTAACGAAAAACGACAACGGCAGAAAGAGCGGTGCGCTGACCCAACGTCCCTTCATACGCATCTAATGACACCACTGGCAGAGAACGTCGTTCGGTAGCGATGGGTCCGTCAGGGCCTGTAGCCAGGCTTCAAGTTTACCATAGTAGACTTGTTAATTTGGTAATGCATGGAAGCGAGAAGGTAACAACTCTTAGAGTGAGACCAAGGATTCACTGCAATAATCAAGTTTAAATAAATGTAGAGTGCAATACTTACGCAGATACGAAAAGGCTTTTACAGGATAGACTTGAGTCAAGAGCTGCATCAAAGCAGCCCTCCGCCTGAAACCCCAACATCAACCTTAAGTATGACTTACATGTTAAAACGCTTAGTTCACGTCACGGCCCAACTCGAAACATTACACTCACTGTATGACATTTTATGGCGCTACTGATCCATAAAAAGTCCAAAAGTTTGTACCTACTGACAGTATAAAAACTGCACTTGCCGCATTAGTAGACTCCGAGAAAGAAATTGTCATATATATATATATATATATATATATATATATAGAGAGAGAGAGAGAGAGAGAGAGAGAGAGAGAGAGAGAGAGAGAGAGAGAGAGAGAGAGAAAGTGTCGTGAAGACTGTATGAATAAGTCGCTGTCGCATGTGACTGGGAAGTCATCAGACACTGGCCAGTGGGTGACAGCCGAATGCTCAATGGGATAAACGCCCAACATGAGGGCATTCTATCGCAGTGAGATCATGTCTCCTCAATGCTTTCAACAATATTGTGTCGTGCAGGCATCGGACTTTTCAAGAGTCGCGTTCGGAGAAAACAACCGCAACTCGCACAGCCAACAACGTGTAGACGACAGTCGTCTCAGACGACTACAGCTTACTTCAAAAGCGGACAGATGGACCACAATGCAGCGAATCATTCGCCATTTCAGTTGTGATTTTCAAGAACCGACCTTGCACTCATTCTGCCCAGACAAACACCTCGCTATGGGTAAGGTCAATCCTCCGCCATCGTAACATTCTACTTGTGCTCAGCGCACATCACTGCCAACATACGAGTGCAGGTGTAGTAACGTTGCAGGGAAGGTCGCCCCTATTGGTAAGTCACACACCCACTCCTATACGCCGATAGCAGAACTTTAACAAGGAAAGTCGCAGGAAGCGATACATCATTCCCTCCTCCACCCCCCCCCCCCCAACCCACACACACACACACACACACACACACACACACACACACACACACACACACACACACACACAGCGCGTCTCCCATGTTAGCAGGGCATACTTTTTTTCTTCTGGTGACCAGTTACATGGGATTAAATCGAGCGTCGATAACTCAGCCGTCATCCCTCATCAGTTCAAAAGAATGGAATACAGTGTCCTTTCCGTTTATTAGGCCACAGGCTCATGGACACCTACCCTAGCTACTACTTATCACTCCTCGGACACCACCAAGGCATGTTTAACTTGGTGGACTGCCAGATGCACTAAATTTTGAATAGCAGCTTAGCTCCGTTAGCCAGATAAAAATCGTCTGTCTGGCTTTGAAATAGAGTGCGTTTAACAAACTTAGATGCTCTGCAAAGAAACATTTGGGAAATCTCATTTCATACTCCAATTTAAGAGGAGTACTACGACAAATATAAAATAATTCATTGCCGTACTACACACTCGCGATTCTGAAATCAACTACAGTATCAACCCATCGTTAGGACGATGAATGAATCTGTTGAACTTGTGGGAGGCGAATTTATATCACTTACCTACGAATACAGCTCAGCTCAAAGTTTTGAAGGTAGACAAATGTGTGCCCGGTGCTACCCCATAACATGGGGCCAATGAACCACCGACCACATGGGACCAATGCACCACCATCATACGTAAATACTGTGTTCGTTCGTTACTCGCAAGCTTATTAGCAGCACCTGTGGAACGCATCCTGGTGTTTACTGCGTAGCTCCACATTAGAATACGTAGCACACTACTGGAGAAATTCTGCTGATACAAAGCACATGGACATTAGTCTGAACACGAAGAGGCCCTCTGCGGGATGACAGCGAGCTGCTCCAGTCTATATTATGTCTTTTCCCGTTATGGGAGTAGCGACCACGGACTCCATGCGCAGAACAGTAGCAGTGGTCAAAAAGAAGAAATTGGAGGAAACGGCACCAGGCATTCCTTGCACGGCTATTAAACGCAGCCGCCTAGGTTCAAGTCAAGAAAAACTTTCCTAAGGACCGTATTCAATCATCTCCTACGTTCCGTCACGTTGGCGAAGTACTGCAGTTGGAGGTCAATCCGAGGATATCAAGGAGTAACTTGTCGCTGGGCACAACATGCCTTATAAGACACGGAAGACGCTGTGGACCGGAGTCACACGGTGCAAGGATAATCTGAAACAGTCGAGGTACACCGCCGGGGTCGTTGGGAAACACAGAGACGCACAACGCCTGAAGTCTGCACAAACCATCTCCGTCTGCAGGAAACTGCACGAACGATGTGAATTACGCGATTTGCTACATAGTTAAGGTAATATTTGACTTAACGGTACATTTTATCTGCATCTCCGTCTGTATAATTTGTGTATTTGAATCAGTATCGGACCTCCTTTCTACCATGATCATTGCTTCTGTTAATCGTATCTCCTTTGCTTCTACAGTTGCGTATTTTTCCCCGTGACAATGTTTAGTTTTGTAGAATGATGATAAAAAATAAAAATAATAAACTGAAGATTTTTCGTATTCTCTACAATGATGATACTCCACAACAAAAACACTGCAACTGACCAGTGACGGGCGTGTGCTGACAGACTGAATACATACCAGTTTTTGTACCGATACGTCACTTCTTTCCACAACTGAATCCGTGAGTCAGGGGAGCAATATCATCCAGTCATCTCTGGTCAGCACCTTGGCCATAATGCTCCTGTCCGCCTAATTTCGGGGCTTTCTTTGACATCTACTACCTAAATACGATACAGCGACCACCTTTTGCTGCAACACAGTATGCGGGCTTGACATTTTCCTGTTTCACGCGTTCATCTAACGAACTTCCTACGTAATGACACCCACTAAAGTGAAACAGCGAAGATCGGTTTAACTTGGGGCTTATTTTATTGGTATCCGCCACAGCCTTGAATATAAGTTCTGAAGTCATAGTCGAGTATTTTTCGTCCGTCAGACAGAACAGTCCCATGTTGAATGAAAGTAAATTATTCTCCGCTTTTACACCGCTGGGTTATGCGGAACAGAATGCACACCCCTTGCGGTTCGTTTAACGGAAAACCAGTCATGAGCTTTGTAGTGAAACAAGCGTACAATGATATGGTGCGCGAGTTTACAAACTATAACGCAGTTGTCAGCTTCACTTGCTTGTTTTACAACCTTCCGCGATGTGTATGTCGAGTCTCTTCAGATATTCAAGGAACGGATGAAATCGCCGGATTACAAACTGCAATTCTTCGAAGAATTCTATTTTACTTTGTATCTCTTTGCCCCAGCAAACGTTTTTAATATATTTTACTACTCTTGTTTCAGCACTCCTCAATTCACTGCAGAAACTGCACTCGCCCACAACCTAATAAAAACATCTCTTATTCTCCAGTACAGAATAAAACGAAAGGACTTGACGATGAATAGGTAATGGGATTGAGTCTATTCGGATATATACACATTTGTCAACGAACAATTTGTATTGCAATTTTTGTGCCAAGAAAACTCTCTCTGTTTGTGTGCGCGTTTGCGCGCGTGCGTGCGTGCGCCGTCGATACACCGCTAACAGAAATTATAGTGTGGAGTGGAACAGATGCTCAGCACCCATTGCACTATGAGCGGAGGTGTAAGGGATTCGCTGCTGATGCCATGTAATCTAATTCTTAATTGGAGTTACTGTATGGATACAATGCTAACCACTTCATTTACTGAGATGTTAGGATGATTTAGAATACATAGACTACTGTTTCTCCATGTGATGGCTGCATGAGCTGTTAAGTTTCTAACGGTGCCTCGCCTTATGAAACATATTCCTACGTCTGGAACAATTTGAAAAAGATATAAGAAGGCCTCTTGTCCTAAGCATTATTCTTTTACCGTAATTAATGGAACGTGGGTTCCCAGTTGGGGCTCCTGTCTTCGAAAAGGCGTCGACTGGGAAAATCTCAAAGTAGATACACCAGCAAAAAAAAAAAAAAAAAAAAAAAAAAAAAAAAAAAAAAAAAAAAAAAAAAAAAAAAAATCATTTTCTCTGATTATTTGCAAATTTTATCATCACTGTCTACACTAACCCAGTGGTTTAGTGCAGTGACTGTCATCATTTATAACCACAGAGAAAGAAAGGGAGGGTCCTAGCAACGCCAAAGTAACTACACACGGACCACCAGCTAAAATGGAAAACACTGTAAGGTAAGTATCCGTGAAAACTCTGGTAATCCACTACAGATTTTTATTTAATTTTTTTATGGTTGCTATGCATTCGTTCCAACATATTTGATTTGATACGTCTTCACAAGAAAGCAATACATTCACGAAATTCGTCGAAAACAAAGTGGAAATAATCATCATCCTGTCATCCTCGGAGCTTTTCATTGGACTTTGAGGCAATAACGCGCATGCCCTCTGTGAATGTTAATCACAGACACCTAAGTGGTATGCTCCGCATAAATTACGGAAAGCAGTCTGTAGTATCCAATGGAACGAAAGAACTGAAGGCAAGCTGGAAGATTATGTCTTGTCAAGCGGATACTCGTACTGGATATCTGGGTCGTTCGGCCCTTCCTTGTTACCTGTTCTTTACAGTCTGATCGGATACAGTGTCTCCAATGGCCCTTCTGAGATCGTCTTGCAGTGGAGCCGCGCACCTGGCAAGGCGCCTCAGACCGTGCGGCTA
Organism: Schistocerca gregaria; assembly: GCF_023897955.1. NCBI lineage: Eukaryota > Metazoa > Arthropoda > Insecta > Orthoptera > Acrididae > Schistocerca > Schistocerca gregaria. The sequence goes on along the minus strand of NC_064923.1, from coordinate 189,154,871 downwards.
GATATCAGGCTTCATGTGAGGCTGTAATTCGTCGGGGACCTTGTCCAACCTGCCTTGTGTACTGATCTGTCTCCCTGTAACGTGCATACAACATATGGATGACACATGGAGAGGCACTGGCATCCGTTGCAATGTGACAAAGTCGACCCTCTCTGGATCAAACAGACCACCATTGCAACTTGCACTGTATTACGATGTTGCATTGCGTGTGCTTGCTTGAATACAACGTCCACAAATGATAACGGTCATGCGTGTAACTCACTAAAAAACAATGGGATACCGGTGTTCACTTCCTTCTGAGGGATCGCCTGACACTATAACGCACAACACAGCCAATAGGTGTTTAATGATTTTAATTGTTGCTTACGTCGAAAGCAAAGATCTGAAGTCGACTGAAGACGACAGATACCGCATGAACAAATATAGATTTAACATATTGAAGGGGCTGGTATACGTATTTTGTTTTGGACACTGTATATTTGCCGTCGTCTCACAAGAGAGCTGTATTTATCGTCGCGGGAGTAGCAAAAGCACTCAGCATTCATTACAATCGGGGCAGAGGCTCGAACAACATGAACGGGGTGAAGGAAATCGGGTGCTCACTTACAGGTAGCCATCTCAGCATTCGCCTTATTAGTTACGGAAATCACAGAGACGCAAAACGTGGAAGGCTTATTGGCTGACCCGGATTAATTATCTTCACTGCTGCACCTAAACGGTTTGTCTAAATAATGGTCGCCAAGCTCGCTTCGGCCAGCGAGACACGGTTAAAATTCTCACTATGCCGACGTCAGTAACTGAGCCACGCAGCAGCTCAAATAATCTAGAAAGCTCTCGAGGTTTGATCACTAGACAGTATATGTACACCGTGGCTCCTACCAACTTCCGCCAGTAACATCCACGAGAGCACAACTCAATAGGGGAGAAAGCCGCACAAAAACACCACTCTCAGATATAACTTATTTGCTTCAAGTAACGCGAGGCCAAGATCATGTCGTTCAGTGGGCACTATTACCTCCAGATACCTAATGGCTCCACGGGCCGACATAACATGTATCTTCCTGTAGAGTTCTAGCGCGCTTAGTAAAGGTAAAACCGGGAAAGGACTAAACGGAATTACACGAACGCGCACGGGAACGGAATTATGATTTCGTAGTTTTTCCAGATTTTAAAAGTTGCTTCGTTGTTAATCACGAAGGAACACACAGTCTTGGATGTAAAATACAAACTCGACCCTACATGACCCGGAATTTGCTATCTGAAGGTTAGGGTTAACAATCCCTAAAATATAAAGTCCCGACTGGGCCCTCTATTTAGCTGGACGTTTTGCCTTAAAAGGCAAACTACCTGTTTTAAGTGCAAATAGTCGATTGGGAACTTTCAGTCGTTTAGTAGTAATCAGTTACAGTTAGCATTTTGCGAACTCAACCTTAAACATCGGTCAGTAAACACCCCTGTAATTTGGTAATTAACACAGCTAATAAGTGCCTAGTTTTCGTAATTGCTCAGTCTTCTACATGAGATGTCAAAATAAACAGAGTACTTCATTGAACAAAGTAAGCACTTATTGATTCTTCTCGGACACAAAAAGAAATGACGCAGCGCAGAGTAACTCACATTTGCACTTATGTCTCCCCTCGTGGACAGCAGCGACGCAAGATTATTGCACTAAGAGGGATGCGCGAGCATAACCGGTCGGGGAGGGTCGCGTCGGCTGATCGGCACACTACATTGGTTTGCTAACTCTACGCGGAGCTTGGCTGTAACACTGAGTATTACGCTCGTTCGTCCTACGAAGAAAATCATAGGTCACAGGTATAACAATGGCACTGTTTCGTGTATCTATATATCCATACGGTGTTCCTCCTTAACTTCAGTCCTCGGTCCTAGGCCATTAACTTCGAACGGGCCTCAGTTGTGCGTTCTTCACTTCATCGCTAGAAAGCCTAACAAAATCGGATACTACGGACATGTCTATATTTGCCTGGACACGACCGTAAAAAGTAGGGTACGTGGCAATTCTAGGAGCGCTGCGGGAAGACTCCTCAATTTCACTAGTTGCAAACCATCCCAAGAAATTATTTAACATTTAGACTTTGCAGCGAATCAGAATTAGAGTCACTGGTCATTTAATGCTCCCACTAATAGAGCATGTCCGCGGTGCTGCTTCCTGCGAATAGAACTTACCGAAGTTTCTCTTCAACGGCCGGTGAAAAACATCGGCTATCATAGAAAATAGCAAGCCTAGTCGGTCGGTTACTACCCATTTAGTGGGATTGCCGAAAGACCGGCATGTAATCTGCACGCTGTAGAGAATCTTCTACCAGTGGACACTGCCAACAAGGTACTCGGTCGTTCAGTGACGCGTCATTCAGCAGCTGCGCAGCCGTGAACCCAGCTAGGCATGCACCAGGTGGAACGGGCTTAAGTGCGGAGCGGCCGAGACCAGATGCTGTGTCCCGCTAGCAACAGAGCGGGTAACGGGGCTCCAGCCGGCCGCTGCTGGCGGCCCCGTTCACTGGAGATGCGCCAGCGGCTGTCGCACTGACCCCCCCCCCCCTCCCCTCCTAGCACAGTAAAGCACTGGTAGCAGCCTGCCACCTGCCCAGTGACAAAGTGACGCCTGCTGCCATCTCCCAGTCCACGTATACCGCACTCACATTCACGGCGGCAGCGAACCAGCACATCACATTGCTAATTACAGCGCTTCTTATTTTTCTATTTCCCATATTTACATAGAGGTCCCTTAACACTGTTTACTACCTCAGCTATCATTCGTGTATTGTCACTAACTGTACTTCTACACAACAAATTTATAACAGTGCCCAACAAATTACTTTCTTTCTCACTTCACTGTATTCCTATAAGATCATTAAGCGTCTTAACCTACTGAGCTGCCACAGAAATCTTCCTGTCTCTATTGTTATCTGAAATTAAATACTCCTTTTCTTTGCTATGCGCTCAGCACTAATCATATCAGTTTTTCGCTTCACCTTCGAACCATCGTTCTGGGTAGAAACACAGCTGGAAAAAATAGGTGCTTCGTTATCATTCGACATTTTGCCTACACAATCGTCGAACAACACAAGCAAGCAGACACTGACCCCTGCCCTCCCCCCTTTACAAGAATAAAGGTGTCATTCTGGAGCAGATGGGAGAACTGGTAACAGCCTGTCATACGACACTCTACCACTGACGCAGAATGTCAGAGTAGAACTGCAGTGTTTTGACGTGACCATGATCAATATCGTAACGAAGTTGCCCCACTTCCTTGTGTATCAGTGCTGACTGTCCAACGTGTCTACAAGAGATGATGTACCAATCGCAACAGCTATCTGACGCGGCGTACAAATAGTGGTCACAAGAAGCGCCTAACGGAAAGGGCCTAGAGATTATGTCAACCCTTGTCAGTGACAATCGGCTTCAAACCCAACAGGAACTGGTGCTGGTGCTGTCGGAGAGTGCAGGTCCGTCTCATCAGTTTCCCAGGAAAGATTGCGAAGGGAACTACATGAAATGGCACGACGAATGTAAACACAGCTGACAACTGGTAAAACTTTGTTTAATTGGCTACACTACCGGTTTCACGGCTTACAGCCACACCTTCAGTTGCAAATTACAAATTTTAGACATTTGGACTCGCGAAACTCGTAGAAGGCCACTATCCCCCACAGGCACAAAACTGCATGTCTTCAATGGGTCAAACAACATAAAATAGGGCAGCAGGTGGATGGAAGCATTGTATTAGCTCGTATTTTTTCTGCCTTCCGTCGAGAGTAGAAATTATGTCTCAAGTTTTTTAACATAGTGAAGTAGTAATTCAGCAACTAACCTCTAGCAGAAACCACCTAATGTTACAGAGAAGATTTTGATGTACATCTCCGACCAGTTTCTTACTGTACGTTTCCCCTTCCAGAAAAGAAAACGATATGTAGTCATTTTACCGAGTTTCAAATCCGCCATTAGGAAGAAGTTCACATTCACTTGCCTTTCCAGAAAGCTACGTACCTTCTGTTACGACCTCATGGATCGAAACTTGAATGCTGATGCAATGCGTCGATGAACGAAAAACAAGATACGTGGTAGAAGTGGGAAAGAGGCATATTATTATCAACCAAGGCACGAGTGAATCTTCTGTGTAACTAGCAATGAACATTTATATTGGACCAGGAAGAAAAATCAAAATCGCATTCCTGTCCAGCGAGGAATTTCAGCTGGCGACCCTTTCAGCGTTCCAGTCTCCTCCGAATAACAGTGGCTCACAATGATAAATCCTCCATTGGCTCATTCACGTAACACATATCGAGACGGTAGTACATAGCCAGAGCAGTTAAACGGGAAACTACTTTGGGAGGTAATTTTTTGAGATCTTAGTCGGAGGACGGAAGATTATGCTACACAACTAAGTGATTAGAGTAGAGCACAAGGACTTTGTGAAGTAAATCGGCCCTGTCCTTTCAAGGAACCATCCTGACTTTTGATTTAAGGGATTTAGGAAAACCTCGTAAATCCTAAATCTGGTGGACGGGAATTTGAACCTCCGTCCCCCCCAAGTTACAGTAAAGTGTGCTAATACTGTGCGGCCTCGAAAGGTCAAGGTCGTGAGCATTCCTTCTTTTCTTGAAAGGTCATCAACATACATAGATGGCTGTCGTACTATGAAGCGTCACGAATGCCCAATGACCATAACAGGCACACGATGTTGCGCAGACAATGTAAACGAAAATGGCTCTGAGCACTATGGGACTTGGTAATCAGTCTCGTAGGACTTAGAACTACTTAAACCTAACTAACCTAAGGACATCACACACATACATGCCCGAGACAGATTCGAACCTGCGACTGTAGCGGTCTCGCGGTTCCAGACTGTAGCGCCTAGAACCGCTCGGCCACCTCGGCCGGCTAAACGAAAATGTTTAAGTCCCACACATCCCCACAAGGTAACGTAGTACGTAGGGCGTTTTCAGTTATCATCGTGCTGTCTCAGCAAACTCAATTAACTATAGGGAAAGGTTTTATAGCAATATTCAATTAACAATGCTGCCGATCTCTCCAGCGACATTATAAATTTTACAGTTCCGAATCCGAACTTGAGCGAAAAATAACTGAATATTTAAATCGATCATAAAGTGCTTCCATGTTGAATTTACCGTCTCCCTTCACTTCGCTATTTTTCATTAAGTGTACAACTCTTCACGGGCCACTGTTGTTTATACTTTGGTGATGGACATGTGCCAGAAATGTCCAAAGATTTAAGGAGGAACGGCCACTGAAGTGGCAACTACTGCGAAAACGTGATGTAAATTCTGCCTGCTGCGGGCAGGTGTGCGGCGCAAGCCAGTGTCCGCAGCCAGCGGAAGGAAGCGGCTAGGCAGCCGGGAAGCACGTGCGACGTGACACCGGCAACATCTGCCAACTGGCCCGTCTGTGCCTAGGGCTACTACAATTCTCCGCATAGCGAATTTGGTGCGCGCTAACGCCGTGTTTTATCGCTGGTCGTTTTTACCACGTAGCATGTGGGAGTGGAGTACGGAAGGACGGAGTGACAATGGTACCAGAGGTACACTCTGACACACACCGTAAGCTGGATCTCGCAGTACAGACGTAAATGTAGATTAACGTTGAACATTTACTGTTACCTGAGCTGATCTCCCTCTACCTATGAGCCAGTCTCGAAACACTGCGACAGATGCCACAATTTTTCAGCTGCTTTTTGTAAAAAATATACCATTGGACGCGCGATACGTGTCACGCCTGTCCCATTATTCTCGTTCCCTTGGGCCATCCAATGGCACGACTAACCAAGCTGCCTTAGTGTTTCACCACACCCGCCTTCGTATTCAGACACTGGATCTTCATCCTTTCGCCGACTTTTCTTCTCAGCTCAAACACAGATGACAGAATCGTTTCAAACGTTGCCCGAAATCCTTTGCTGAATATGTCTACTCCAACTAAACTTTCTTCCCCTTCATCATCAGTCTCTTGACTGGTTTCATGCGACCCGCCACGAATTCCTGTGCTCTTCTAACCTTTTCGTCTTAGAGTAGCATTGGCAATCTGCCTCTTCCATTTTTTTCTGGATGTATTTGAGGTCTATGTTCCTCTACAGTTTTTACCCCCTACAGCTCGCTATAGTAGCATGGAAGCTATTCCTTGGTGTTTCGACAAATGTATTATCATGATCCTCCTCCTCCTCAGTGTTTTCTATATGTTCCTTTCCTCGGCGACTCTGCGGAGAATTTCCTATCTTATCAGACCACCTAACTTTCCACGTTCTTCTGTATGACCACAGTCCATTTCGTAACAACCCACTAAAGTCGATTACTTTCTAATTTTATTTGTTGCGGTCGCTTGCTCCACCATCAAATGATGGTGGATGTTTTAAGCAGCACTGCTCTCAGGAAAGCAACGATGGCTAAAATCCCCTATATTTTTTCTGTCATCTCATCTGGGCAACAACACATGATGTGAACGTTCCGAATATCCACGTGCCACGATAAACTTCACAAAAATGGCGATGCGTAAGTAACTGTCTGTGAGGAACAGTACGCTTTAATCCAGTTCCGAATTCGAAGAATTCTTCAACACGTGAAGCAGCTCTCCTTCAGCACGAGAACGCCAGGCCACGCGTGAGCTCTGTGACACCTGCAACAATCCGACGCCTTCTATTCACTGGTATCGATCATCCTTCATACACTCCCGACTACACGCTATCCTATTTTCATTAGTTACCAAAACTTAATGAACACCGAGAATTTCACTTCGACGGTGATAAAGCGGTGCAAACCGATGTGAGGTTGTGGCTCAGTCAACAAAATCAAATTTCTAGCAGTGACGTCATCAACGAATTGTGTTCTCTCTCTCTCTCTCTCTCTCTCTCTCTCTCTCTCTCTGAGAAATATGTTTGTCGCCAAAGGGATTATGTTGAGGAATAACGATGCAAACATGAAGATGCAGAACGAACTATTTTATATTCTGGCCATCCACAGCTGTTTAAAGGGGCGATGTCGGCAGGAATTCCGCAAGCAGCTGGTAAAATAATTATTTATTGAAAAAGAACCGGTTTCGCGGCCTAAAGCCGCATCAGCAAGTGCAACCAACATGGTAAAAGGCAACTCGTGGATAGCAGTCGTTCGTGGGGGCCGATTTTACTTTGCCCAATACCAGGGTCGCCGTCGCACTGGTAGGATACTGCCACCTGCTATATTCCAATTGCCACCTGCTACATTCCACACAGTAATATATGTAATGTCGCGACTAATTATGTTGGCAGTGACAATTTTTATCGCCAATTCGGCACTTCTTAAAAACGTTTTTCGCATCCTATCACTATAGAAGTTTTTATTTTTTTATTTTTAGCCGACCGGTGTGGTCGAGCGGTACTAGTCGCTGCAGTCTGGAACCGAGCGACCGCCTCGGGCGACAATGTCTGAGGTGTCCTTAGGTTAGTTAGGTTTAAGTAGTTCTAAGTTCTAGGGGACTGATGACCTCAGATGTTAAGTCCCATAGTGCTCAGAGCCATTTGAACCGTATATCTTTAGATACACGCCAATTTTAAAACATGGCTCTGTAACTGCACGTTTCACAGATCAGCAATTTGTCCAAAGTGAATGGAGAACGTCTTCGCTACCTTTCTTCCAGACCACGCCCACTTCCCACGGTATTCAGGCCGTTCTTCGATGTCCGACTCGTCAGTCGGCAAGACTCAGCACAACCAGGAGCACCTCCGAAGATGTCCAACGTAGCTTTGGACGAAACGTCAGGAATAGAAGAATTCCTTGGACCACTGCCATACAACCCGGTAGGAGCGATGGATATGCCTGTGACCTTTCAACGCAGTGAGCGTATTTTAGACATCCCTTTATTAATTTTAATATCCACAAAGTGGTGACACTGTACATTAGTCTACCATGGAGGCTGCATCTGATAATGCGGCTTTACGCTGCGAAACCTGTTTCAATAAACAACGATTTTACGAGCTACTGGCGGCATTCTGCTTAACATCAAAGACGCTTAATATTAATAATGCTTGTTTTATTTAAAAATTTCTAAAAGTTTTCATGCAATAAATTTGGAGCCATTACTTTTCAGCAGGCTCTCGTAAAAGGCAGTGGGTTCGGTATGGATTGGCACCTTTCATAATATACAGGGTGGTCCATTGATCGTGACCGTGCCAAATATCTCACGAAATAAGCGTCAAACGAAGAAACTACAAATAACCAAAATTGTATAGCTTGAAGGGGGAAACCAGAGGGCGCCATGGTTGACCTGCTAGATGGCGCTGCCATAGGTCAAACGGAAATCAACTGCGTTTTTTTAAACAGGAACTCCCATTTTTTTATTATATATTCGTGGAGTACGTAAAGAAATATGAATATTTAAGTTGGACCACTTTTTTCGCTTTGTGATAGATGGCACAAACATATCGCTCACAATTTTAGACGAACAGTTGGTAACAGGTAGGTTTTTTAAATTAATATACAGAACATAGGTACGTTTGAACATTTTATTTCGGTTGTTCCAATGTGATAAATGTATCTTTGTGAACTTATCATTTCTGAAAACGCATGCTGTTACAGCGTGGTTACCTGTAAATACCAGATTAATGCAATAAATGCTCAAAATTATGTCCGTCAACCTGAATGCATTTTGTAATACGAGTAACGACATTCCTCTTAACAGCCAGTAGTTCGCCTTCCGTTATGTTCGCACATGCATTGACAATGCGCTGACGCATGTTGTCAGGCGTTATCGGTGGATCACGATAGCAAATATCCATCACCTTTCGCTACAGAAAGAAATCCGGGAACGTCAGATACGGTGAACGTGCGGGCCATGGTATGGTGCTTCGACGACCAATCTACCTGTCATAAAATATGCTATTCAATACCGCTTCAACCGCACGCGAGCTATTTGCCGGACATCCATCGTGCTGGTAGTACATCGCCATTCTGTCATGCAGTGAAACATCTTGTAGTAACATTGGTAGAACATTACGTAGGAAATCAGCATACATTGCACCATTTAAATTGCCATCGATAAAAATGGGGGCCATTTATCCTTCCACCCATAATGCCGCAGCATAAATCAACCCGCCAAGATCGCTGATGTTCCACTGGTCGCAGCCACCGTGGATTTTCTGTTGCCCAATAGTGCATATTATGCCGGTTTACGTTACTGCTGTTGGTGAATGACGCTTCTTCGCTGAATAGAGCGCGCGGAAAAAAAAAGCCTGTCATTGTCGTGTAATTTCTCTTGTGCCCCGTGGTAGAACTGTACACTACGTTCAAAGCCGTCGCCACGCAATTCCTGGTGCATAGAAATATGGTACGGGTGCAATCCATGTTGCTGTAGCATTCTAAACACCGACGTTTTTGAGATTCCCGATTCTCGCGCAATTTGTCTGCTACTGATGTGCGGATAACACCTACTTGGGCATCATCATTTGTTGCAGGTCGTGGTTGACGTTTCACATGCGGCTGAACACTTCCTGTTTACTTAAATAATGTAACTATCCGGCGAACGGTCCGGACACTTGGATGATGTCGTCCAGAATACCGAGCAGCATACATAGCACACGCCCGTCGGGCATTTTGATCACAATAGCCATACAGCAACACGATATCGACCTTTCCCTCAATTGGTAAACGGTCCATTTTAACACGGGTAATGTATCACGAAGCAAATACTTTCCGCACTGGCGGGATGTTACGTGATACCTCGTACTTATACGTTTGTGACTATCACAGCGCCATCTATCACAAAGCGAAAAAAGTGGTCCAACTAAAACATTCATATTTCTTTACATACTACACGAATATGTAATAAAAAATGGGGGTTCCTATTTTAAAAAATGCGCCAACTGGTTTCCCACTTAAAGCTAGTCAAGTTTCGTTCTTTTTAGTTCTTTTGTTTGATGCTTATTTCGTGAGATATGTGGCGCGGTCACGATCAATGGACCGCCCTGTATACGAGTGTCTAGTGCTGCCAACTTCTCAACTGTCATATCTGGAAGTATCGTTCCTGGAAGTACAACCAAGGGGCGTTTCCCGGAAACTGTGAATCACCGGCCGATCCTTCCACTACAGAAGCACACCTTTAAAGACATGACGTAGCGCGATTCGTACAATGATTCAGGTGATAGTTGTCGCGAGAGGCGGTACACCACCAGCAGAGGCGCAGGCGCGAGGTGAAAGAACGGGAACAAAGGAGTTATTGTAGCGTGAGATAAGACTTCCTAATGGGCACGTGCCAGTCCGGACAAGGCGGGCTCTCAGCTGCCCGAGCCACCCGCGACAAAAGTGGCTTCTCCTTGAACGCGCCGCCTTCACGGGCTGCGTCATTAGGGGCGGTGCTACACGCCGGCTAGAAGCACGCGCCGCACTTAGCCAAGCAGACGCCCTGGGAGCAGGTGGCAGCGCCGGTGACAGCTAGCCCAGCCCAGTAGAGGCAGTGCCTCCACAGCTGTAGCCGACCTCACACCGAACCACCGTCAGCGCCTAAGACCGTCCTGCATCGCGAAGCACGCCAGAAGCTATTTACATCACGATTGGTGCATGCTCCGAAACGTGCCGGTACATCACATGGAACGTGCTCCTCATTGTGATTTCCAACCGCAGCGCTCTCCAGCGGTAAATGCCGTATCCGACGATAAAAATCATCCTTTACAAAAATGGACTCACGTAAATCTGTTACTTTCGCGCTATTATTAGGCATAACCCTTAAGCCAGCCATGTTCCGTTAAAACATATAACAGATGCCCGTGAATAAGGATGAATTTGAATTCTGCGCCATTCCGTCACATGACGGTTGGCAGCCGTGGTTTGATGTTTATCCTCGTCTTGGAGCAAATGACAACTGAGCAACGTATCCAAGTGATAAGAAGTTCTTACAAAAACAGTGCAAGCCCAACGGTAAGCGTTCGTGAGTTGTGTGTAACACTCGAATATAACGCTGTTCCAACCGAGTCAACAGTTCGGACGTTGATCCGGAAGTGTGAGACTACGGGTTCTGTTTAAAACGTCAAGGAAACAGGACGCCCGCGTTCTGTTCGAACACAAGAAAACTCTGCTGTCTTGCGTGACAATGTCACCGTTAGCCCGAGACAATGTCTGCTGACCAGCTCAACAACTGATATATCAAAATGGTTCAAATGGCTCTGAGCACCATGGGACTTAACTGCTAAGATCATCAGTCCCCTTGACTTAGAACTACTTAAACCTAACTAACCGAAGGACATCACACACACCCATGCCCGAGGCAGGATTCCAACCTGCGACCGTAGCGGTCTTCCGGTTCCAGACTGTGGCGCCTATAACCGCTCGGCTACATCGGCCGGCTAACTGATTTATCACCAAGTTCATTGCATGAAATCCTTTCAGAAAACCTGAAAGTACATGCATACAAGATTCAACTTACAGAAGAGTTGAAGCCTGCAGATCTTGGAAAGAGTGTCGATTTGCTCACTCGGTCCTGGCTCTACAAGCGGAGAACGGGAACGTCAGAAAAAAAATTTTCTCAAATGAGGCCACTTCCACCTCAGTGCGTACGTTACTCAGCAGAACTGCAGAATTTGCGGTAATGAAAATCCGCGAGTGACTGTGGAAGATGAGACGCATCCACAACGCACGGCTGTGTGGTGTGGGTTCTGGACAGGGGCAGTGATCGGCCCGTACTTTTTTGAAAATGATTGAACTGCTGTCACTGAACGGCCACCGTTACCGGAGCATGCTTTCTAATTATTTTTTTTCCCTCTTATTGATGAAAATGACTTTTTGCTTTCAACAAGATGGTGCAACATGTCACACATCCCGCGGAACGACCGCTCTGCTGAGTGAAAAGTTTCCTCAAAAAATTATCTCTTCGCGTGGCAACCAAGAATGGCCTGCCAAATCATGCGATTTTAACGCTATGTGACCTTTTTTGTGGGGCTTTATGAAATCAGACGTGCACATTAACAAACCACAAACAATATACCAACTGAAGCATGAAATTATAAGGGTTATTAACGGTATCCCATAAGATGTTAGTGAACGCGCCATCGAGAGCTTCAAAGAACGCATTGCTCGTTGCCGCGCGACCTTGGGTGGTCGTATGGAGGACATAATTTTTCATACATAAATGGGAGAAGATACTTAATATGTTTATAGAAAAAACTACATTTTCAATCAATTGTGTATGTTCTATAGGACTTTAATTTTCGTCCCTTCTACCAGGACGCTTCAGTATCAATAAACACGACACAAAACGAAAGGGAAAGAACCATGTCCATTTCGTACGGGCATCACCATTTAGAACGTCTATTACGAATAGTTTTCGGGTAAAAAAAAAAACGACCACATAATATGTGTGGAGCCGTAAAAATGTAATGGAGGAGCGATGTAGCCAAATCGCCCACTCTTCAGGGCCACTGTCGAAACGTCGTTTTTCGTAAACATCTGCACGCGCCCGGACACCTGGGAGCAATACAAATAAATTACTGAACTGTGACCTAATCGGGCAGCAACGCAGAAAGCAGTACTGTAATTCATTGGTCATTGTTGGCATGGCGACAAAATCAAGCAAACTCATACCGAAGAGAGCAATGTTACACAGGACATACTTGTATTAATCTAATAAAAATCGTTAAGGTGAATAAAAATAACAATTGAAGATAGCACGACGAGGACTAGTTACCTTTTGGTTTTCGAAAAAAATACTCAAATGCGTGTGAAATTTTATGGGACTTGACTGCTAAGGTCATCAGTCCCTAAGCTTACACACTACTTAACCTAAATTATCCTAAGGGCAAATACACACACCCATGCCCGAGGGAGGACTCTTAACCCCTCCCCCGGGATCAGTCGCACAGTCCATGACTGAGCGCCTTAGACCGCTCGGCTTTTGGTTTTCGGTTCCACGCCTCTGCCCACTGGACTACAGCAAAGAGACGTAAATGTGTGTATATTTAGTAATTCATCTTACAATGTCCTCAAGGCTTTAATCGTCGGTATGTCACTGATAATTAGAACAAATCGTACCGAGAACGAAGCGTTTGTAATACATCTCCAATACGATATTGCCGTAAAACTGTATACTTTCGTAACACGCCAGTTGTAACACGAGAAAATCCTCTCTTTAGCCATCAACATTAAATTTCCATTCACTTTATTGCAACAATTAGTAACAAACATGATGCATTTTCGAAAGAGCTCCAATGCACTGGTGCTTTGAAATGGCATGACCTACCAAAGTTTTGGAGATTGGATCAATAATAAACTCAGAAAAGTTAAGATCGTGGTTGTAATGTTTCAGGTGTTCTAACGGTCTTTCGTCTCTTGAGTACGACGCACAGGACGTTCATAGAATCACCTGGAACTGTCGTAAAAAGACCTTTGGAACGTTGTTCAACTCAGCTTGAATGTCGGTTAAGACGTGAAGGCGTTGCCTCTTCATGCAAATTTCTACAATTCGTCGTTTTGTGGTACGTTCGTCACTCACAGCGATTTTCTCCAGAAAAGAACTGTGCGTGTTTTACATTTCACTAAATTCGCGGCAGGCGTCTAAGCGTCGTTGCTTTTGTCTGGGAGTCAAGGTGTGCGGAATGAACTTTGCACACATTCTTCTCTTAAAGCATTCTGTAGAATGTCTTGAACGACCGATAAAGAGATGTTGCTCATTGCGATTTGTGACAAAGTCGAAACACTATAGTCGTACGTTCACTGCTTGATACTGCCTGTTCACAACTGACTGGTCGAGTGCGAGTCTGTTGTTACAGTCCTTAGTTCAAGCTGCCACCGTTGTTACTGCACTAACGTCGCTAATACGCCAGAAATAGAATCAGTCGCGGAACTTGTTGGACCGCCCAATAGATTTACCAAGTAAGGGTAAACACTGCAAACGACGTAATCGAATATGAGATATCTTTGTTCTGTTTTGTGACGCAGAAAACGATTGTGCATCTCAATGGCCACGTTGCTCATTACGAAGCAAATATTTGACTTTTCTTAATCTTTCATGCTTCGCACTGCTCCGGAACGTGAAATTCCACCTTGTGGCGTCGCACATTTTTACCCGCTCTACATCCGCGAACGTTTTTACGTCACACCCAAGGACGGCTTAAAGCATCCCCGCCCTCTACACACATGTTATTCCGCCACGGTACCAAAGTGTATAGCCACCCCAAGTTTAACAGGGCCAGGAGACACAGACAATTTTCACACAAATTCCATAAGCGAATTACGATTCTTAAGTGCTAAAAACGGAGCACTGTGCTCCCGCATTCAAATTAGCCAGCAATATAAAACGTATGTTCGAGAATTTCTCAGAATTTTGCGGGGGCAGGACAGAGATGTTGACAGAACTGAGCCTCCGAGGGCAGGTCACGAGTCGTGCTTTAACACCTTTCGTCGACTCTCGAAAGCTGAGGTTACTCGTTCGAATCCCAGTCCAGTACTTAGTTTGAAGCTGACACGAAGTTTCAGGATAGATAGCATCAACTATTTTTTTCCCCTAAATGGAAGTATTTTATGGTACTTTTACCCTTCATAACAGTAGCTCTCGACAGCACAAATCCAGTAATTTACTTGTTTTGCAGGTGTGACAAGAAATTAATAAAAATTCATACCGCCTAGGGATTTTTCTGTTACAAGTTCAATGGTTCACTACCTGGACGATGAAGTCGGTCTCGCCAGTGATGTGTCTCACCCAGAAAGAGAGAGATTTTGGGATATTTCAATGAGGTGCAGAAAAATTGTTTACGTTGAACACGTTTACTAGGGGGTATGTGGATCATTCTTTACAGTATGTTGTGTTGAAACATTTTTACAGTCGATTATTCAGTTATTCCCCATTCAATTTGCCTCTAGAAGTAATTTTTATTTATGAAAAAACTAGATGGTGTGGCATTAATTTATGGCCCAATTAAAGATTTGCGCATGGACGGTATCCTGTTCGGTCCAGTTTCATCGATACTATCAGAAGGCTTTGCGAATTTACAAAATTTAATAAGAAAGAACTAATTAGAAGTAAGAAGCGGTTCTTGCAACAACATGGTTACTGTATTTCTACCGGTAGTTGGTAAGATTAGGAAAACATGCTGGCCATCGTTCCACGGGGGGAAAGGGGGGGGGGGGGGGAATCAGGGGGAAGGGGGGGGGAAATCAGGGTTTAAAGTCCAGTCGATGTGTGGTTCGGGGCGAATCACAACATGGGATAGAAGAGGAGTGGGGAAGAGAACTGAACGCAGTCCTTTTTCAAAGGAACCGTTCCACGATTTCCTTGGAACGATTTATGAAAATGGCGGAAGTTGATGTAAACTCGTTCCTTCCGCATGGTTATCCAGTGCTTTAACCAATACGCTGCTATATTTGGTAGTACTGTGATCTTCTGGGTCTATTTGCCAAATTGAATCACTTCGCTACATGAAATAAAAACCTATGACTTCAACATTAAAATGCGACTACCCATCTCCACTTGTTTCTTTGTGTACAAACAAGGAAGTACCTTTGAACAACTCTACTTCAATCAGAAGAGTCAGTGCTGTAAGCATGACCATTGCCTGTCGTCTGAGTGGACAAAAGGAAGACGAGTAGCAGTGAGCCTTAAAGGTTTCACGCATGGGAGAGTCGCGGAATGATGGAACTTTTAACTTCAAACACTAGCAAGAAAATTGTAATTAGTATTGAGAGAGATCACTATTTCAAAAACCTTATTTTCAAGTTTGAATACTGCAGATGCTTACACATTCTTTATTCACTGTTCTAGTGGTAAAATTAGATTCATGCAAAGTAGAAACAAGAAGTACAAGCCGAAGTATTTGTACTGTCGTTCCGATGAACGGAGTGGCTAGCAGCCTTCGTACAAGGTGCAAGGAAAAGTTTTCTCCGTCAAGCACTTAACTGCTGTTATGTAACAACACTGAAGGCTACGGATTTCCTTTGTGCGCCCCAGATACGTTTGCTATACGCCAGTTGCGTGACCCGTCGCAACTTTTAGAGGTCTCAGACAAGAATTGACGGAACTGTCAAGTGATAGTTTACCCATGTTATCGGAAGTGGTGCCGCTACTCTATATTTCACAGCGCGAGCTTTTGGACTCCATCAATGATTCTGTAGCTTCGGCGCCAGTCTAATGTACAAACTAGTATTCTACAAACTACCACTAAGTACAGGCACACTGAAACCAAGTCATACATTCGCCAAGTCATTACCAAATGCGGCAAACAAGCTTAAAATATCCCAAACGACAAAAATTCACCTTCGATTTCCGAAAGAACTTCTCCTTAATATCCACAACTATTTATCCTGGAAGAAACTGACGAAGTGCCCACACATTTTTGTGATTTAAGTACTGATTTGCTGTTGTACCCAAGGAGGCGGGTCATTACCGTACCTACAATGGAATTGAATGGTTACTCCTACTAAATAATTTGTCTTCGTCTTCGTTCGTAAAAAATGGCTCTTTAGTATGTTTTCTTCCACCTTGTTTTTGTCTCTTCTTAGGATCTTCGTCCTGTTCGTTTGCATTTATATAGCACGTCTGGATATCTATCATTATTCACTGAGAAATCTTTTTGTTTACATGTTATTCTGCTCTTATTACCGTACTTCACTTTCGATTTTGTTTTGTGTATCCCGCGACGCCTCTGAGAAAGCTCTTTCCAAACACTAATGCAGAGTATCCTACTTTCCCTCACTTTCCTTTACAGTTCAGCCACAAAAACAAACACTGGACTCGCATTCGGGAGGACGACGGTTCAATCCCGTCTCCGGCCATCCTGATTTAGGTTTTCCGTGAATTCCCTAAATCGCTTCAGGCAAATGCCGGGATGGTTCCTTTGAAAGGACACGGCCGATTTCCTTCCCAATCCTTCCCTAACCCGAGCTTGCGCTCCGTCTCTAATGACCTCGTTGTCGACGGGACGTTAAACACTAACCACCACCACCACAAAAACAAATTCAACCCAATGAATGCCACTAGCGTATGCAGAAAATAGATTTTGTACTCGTGTGACATTATACCAAATTAACTTAAAACGTTACTTTCTCCGTCGTTTTCTGTTTACTTACGTTGTAGGCCCCTTTGTTTTTCACGGTCTAAACCATCATCTTCGCTCCGCTATTTTATACACCCAAGCGTACATTGTGTCATTAACACGCAGTTTTTGTAGGTATTTTTTCACTATTTGGAATTGTTATGTGCAATAAGTAAAGACTCAATTTGTATTTTTTAAGATGTAACGGATAAAATGGACTAAAACAGATATCTTTGGTCTGATACTACTTGCCGATAAATTACACGAAGGAATATTAGAATAAAATAAAAAATAAAGTAAGGAAGAGCAATAATATAACAATAATAATAAATCATCATAATCTTGCTGCTTCTGAACTGTCCTGAACCAAGTCAAATTGGAATTCTCAGATATTAATCGGACGAGTCTCGTTTCTAATTGTATCGAGCGGATGGACGTGTTCGAGTATGGAGAAAACCCTATGAATCCATGGACCCTGCCCGTCAACAAGCTGCTGAAGGCTCTGTAATGGCGTGAGGTGTGTGCAGTTGGAGTGATGTCGGATACGTCTATATATGACTGTGGCAAGCGGCACCTACGTACGCATCCTGTCTGATCACCTGCATCCATTCATGTCCATTGAGCATTTCGACGAAGTTGGGAAATTCCAGCAGGGCAATGCGACATCCACACGCCCAGAGTTGCTACAGTGGGGCTCCAGGAACACTCTTCTGAGTTTTAAACACTTCCGCTGGCAACCAAACTCCTTAGATACGATCGTTATCGAGAGAATCTGGGATGCCTTCCAACGTGCTGCTCAGAAGGGATCTCCCCCCTCCTCGTACTCTTACGGATTTATGGACAGCCCTGCAGGATTCATGGTGTCAATCCCCCCCAGCAGTACTTCAGACATTAGTCGAGTTCGTGCCACGTCGTGTTGCGCCACTTTTGCGTGCTCGCGGGGGCCTACACGATGTTATGCAGGTGCACTAGTTTCTTTGGCTCTTCAGTGAATTTACTAGTACTCTCCTACAGGAATTTGAAAGGTATTTCTTCGTCTTCCACTGCAATAATGCAACAGAGTACCGGAAACGTTAACAACGACTATTTCGTGCAACTATACTTGTTTACGACGTGCGCAGATGGCAGGTCGCAGCACGAGAGGATCAGTACTCAGCTGTACTCTCTGACCACTGTAAACATGGTTTCCAGCTTGGAGTGCTGTACGAAAGTGTGTGGTCGGTTCATTCGTCGCTGCAGAATATAAACTTACATTCACGAAATGGTTAGTTTTTGAAAATAATTTATTCAATATAAACGATCTTGTTACGTAATTAAACCCATCAAGTTTCCATCTCTAAGGTCTAATCTCTAGCTATGTGCCAGTTAAGGGCGGTATCTTTAGTTTGCTCTACTGGACAGTTCGAGCTTCTCACTATCGGCAGACTCACGAGTTGAGAGGTAACTTTACCGGAAGACTTACAACACGAGTCGTCTTACTTTTCCAAGCATTTTTTAACCTCACGTTTTGCTACTTATTAAGCTATCCACTGCAGAATGATATTTTCTGCTTTTCACCATGTGATGACTTGAAACTATCAAGCCCACAAGATACGTGTATTTTTAGGTGTCACAGCACCAACTGATTCTACAATTGCTTCGCAGCAAATTTCTGGGAGAGAGAATCACGCCTTTGGAGATGACTGTAGTCGGTAACGAATCACAGATTTTATCTTATCGTGCAGCTTTATTTACTATCGCTAAGCGTCCTATTGATTTTAGTTTCTCGACTACCCTGCTGCTCTGGTACAGTTCAGTGATGAGAAATACGCTGCTATCATCAGACTAAATGAAATCAATCTATCTTTCCAATCGCGCTATCGCGCAACGAAAACCAGGGGTGTTTTCTTTCCTTTCCTTTGATTTCTGTTTCCCTGTTGCTTATTTGCTGGTCTCTGTAAGAACAGGTTTTGGCTACACAGTATTTTTAGCGATATTAAAGCATTCCTTAAGCGAGCTACGCACAGCTTCAACTCTATATCTTGCCATAAAGGGGAATTTGCTGTCCAATTTCTCCTTTATCACGCTCAAAGCGCTGTTTACAGACTACGCCCCCGTAACCTTCGCGAGTATATATTATCCTAGATGGTAACATTCAAGAAACCAGTTCCGTCAACGATTTGATGCGTCCGGTTGTCTTTTGTCTTTTTCTTTAACGTAGTTCTTTTTTATAGACACGATGTAACTGTATAATATTGTTCAGTTCTACTTCCTTGCACTGTCGTTGATGGTTATACCATTGGACGAGTTCAAGAATTCGAGTACCTGGGTTCGATACTGACTAATGTAAGTGAAGCCATGTAAGAAGTACGTCAACGAATAACAAATTCCAGTCGCATCATCTTTTGTCTGAACAATTTATCTAGGTCATGCCAGATATCAAAGAAGAATAAGATCAGTTGTACATGCGACTAATACGGTCGGTATTTCTATATGCTCGCCGAACCTGGGCGACGTCAGCAAGAACTGAAAAAGTTATCTGGGCCTTTGAGGGGAAGATACGTCGAATGATCATCGACTCGTCTACAATAAACAGATGGTAAATGGGAACGAAGAACGAAAAAATACTTGCACGAGCGGTTTGAAAAGCCATAAACTGGCCGAATATCAATGCACAAGAGGCTACAGTGGTCCAGCCAAATTCTTCGAGCTGATATATTCCTCCCATACCGAGTCCTCCATTCTCCACCTGCTAGAATACGCCCAAGAGGATACCCATGGACGCGATGGGAAGATCAAATATTAACAATTCTAACATATGTGGAGCCGACAGCAGTGAAAGACGAAGCTTGGGACTAGCAACGATCGACTACAATCTGCAGTACGTATCTTCTTTGTTGTGGCTGACTTTTTTTATTGTGCTTTTGTGTTTACTGTTTTTGAAAAGTTATTTTTCTCCTTTTGTAATTTTATTATTTCTTTACTTACTCTGCTGTAGGCATTAGAGGCACGTTAATCAAATAAATGATGATGATGATGATGATGATGATGATGACGGTATAACATTCTCTTGCAAACCCTAACTCCCAATTTTGGTTCTTTCATTTAGTAAAAAGCTAGCGCTATGTTTAAGCTTCCAGAAATCGACATCCAGACAAGAAATATAGACTATAGACTGAAGAATGAAGTTCTGTCGACTAAGAGATCTCTAGACACGTAGTACCAGCTCATTTTAAAGTGCTGGGGGCAATAAATCGGTCGTAACCTTTGGGAATAAAGAACCCACTTCACATGAAGTGGGTTAAGGAAAGCAAGGAAAATATAAAACAGGCGTTG
The DNA here is from genome assembly GCF_023897955.1 of Schistocerca gregaria. Classification (NCBI taxonomy): domain Eukaryota; kingdom Metazoa; phylum Arthropoda; class Insecta; order Orthoptera; family Acrididae; genus Schistocerca; species Schistocerca gregaria. The sequence goes on along the minus strand of NC_064923.1, from coordinate 189,134,542 downwards.
TCAAAAGAGGGTATGTATGGCAGCAGAAATACAGGGCGGGGTGCGCTTTCCTATTCCCTGAAGCCAATAACTCACCAGAATCTTAACGGCGAGCGGTAACAGACACGCGATGTAATTGTGTTTGGGCTACAGCTGTGTCGCTCTCAGGGTCGAGTCATACTCAAGGTGCGCGTGTCTATAATGTTAGACGTGTCGTCTGCGTGCAGCTGGTACATGCGACGGCACACTCCGTGGAACGCAGTCTACTCCATTTCGGGCAATGAGGGACATACTAAAGGCAGCTTGCGACTAATGTGAAGTGCACAATGCAATCTTGCCGTACTCGGCAACACACTATCCATGGAACCAAGACGAACCTACAGCTTTACTGCAGCTCTGTTCTTCGGAAATTAAATTCTGCGGAATATCTCAAGCGAGATACGAGCATACAAGATATCGTCCAAGGAAAGCGCTCTGATTCCTAAACGAACTTTGATGTCCCAGATACTGTTGTCAAATTTTAAATAGATATATTTGTTTATTTATTTATTTATTTATTTAACCTGGCAAGATTAGGGCCATCAGGCCCTCTCTTACATCTAACCAGGCATTCTACTTATTTTACAGTCATATGTTTTAGTAGGCATGCTAAACTACATCTAATACAAAAAGTGAGATAAACAATTAGAAAGGTACACCTCGAAAAATACATTATTGAAGAGAAAGATTTTAGATAGGAGTGCTGGCAGCAGGGAGTATGAGGGAGACTCGTGGTGAAGGGAGGAGAAGAATAGAGATACATGATGAAACATAATTAAGGAAAATATAAAGGAAAAGAAGACTGCGTGGCTAATAGAGATAGATTAAGAGGAAGGCATCTCAGGAACAAGATAGGAGACGCGAGCTTTGCTATTTGACAGATGAGAGGATTGGCCTTGCACATTAATTTTGTGGAGAATTTTATGAGGATGATAGTAGGAAATGCTTCAACTTCTTCTTAAAAGCAACAGGAGATTGAATTTTCCTCAAGGTAAGGGGCAGTTTGTTCCAGAGGCGGACAGCGGCAACTGAGAAGGAGTTTGCAAAAGTTTTTGTTTTGTGAGTGGGCAATGTTAGGATACCAAATAAGAGTGACCTCGTGTTTCGATTATGATGGCATGACAGGTTTTTAATCTCTGAAGCTAGGTACTGGGGTGCTAGATATAGTCACCACGGTATTTTCAATAGTCTATAAACAGTCATTTTTCCCTGGATCAATCAGAAACGTGCTTGAACTAGGAAAACGACCACTAAACAACCTTATAATTTGATAGTTATGATAGCCGTTAAGTGTTCAGTCTTCTTAATTGTTCAATCAAAGTAGTAAGATAATTTCATGTTACAATAACCTATAACTTCCTCGCTGAACGAACTAAACAATTATCTATTCTTCTGGGAAGGAAAACGAAAAGACATTCAATAACTTTGGTAATTTCAATTAGACTTTAAAAAAAATAATCTGTTGAGCAGCTTGGCATCGGCTGATCGCTCTGCGCGTAGCGTGATTGTGACACTGTGTGTACGCTCGTTCGGTCTACGAAGGGAAACATAGCACACTGACGGAAGAACTGCAGTTCTTGGTATATTTATATATATTATCCTCATACTTACTCCTCGCGCTTAAGTCGTAAGCTTCACAGCTAAAAAGCCGGACTTTTTAGTCGACACGACCGTAAGACACCTGAAAACCCTAACTGCAGATGGATTTGGCGAGATATGATCTACTATTAACTACTAACCAATTCTGAAGACACCATAACACTGACTTCAATGAATATTTCCATCTAGCACATGAGCAAGCCCTGGACGAAGCGGCGGAACGAATGGCGACATTTTTGTTGTAGCAAACGGCCTAACTATTAGCGTCACAGAAACTGTCTGCTAGTAGTATGAGGAAGGGAATGGGCAACACTCTTTGGTAACTAATTTTAGCGAAGAGTGGACTCCTTTTACATTAAATTTTACCGAAACCTGTTACGTTTCAAATGCTCCCTTTCGCATGTGAGTGTACCTAAGCACATACAGATTGGTCTAATTTGGAGAAACTTTCCATCATTACTTAGCACCCTCACTCTGCATTAGAAGTCGCAATGTGTGTGTGTGTGTGTGTGTGTGTGTGTGTGTGTGTGTGTGTGTGAGAGAGAGAGAGAGAGAGAGAGAGAGAGAGAGAGAGAGAGATAGAGATTTGGGGGGGGGGGGGGGGGGGTAGGCGAGGGGGTTATGTTACTTAATGTTAAATAAAGATACATTCCTATGCTATTGAATCGTCGAATTTAAATCCCTTGATAGCTAACTTTTAGTATCACTCGAAAACGCTATCCGCCGTTCAGTAAACATGGGTGAATTTTGATGATGTCTCAGCAGCAACGACATGCCTCGAACTTTGCGATGACTAACGCCAAATTCTGTGTCAACTCTTCCCGAAGTTTGCATTGTACTGCTTTGGATTATTGGTTCCACTTTAGCTCAGAATAAGAGAATCAAAAGAAACATTTTTTCTAGTCACAGGCATATGACCAATCAAATTTTACTCCTAGCCTTCTCCGATATTTCACTTCAATTCTCTTCTCTGAACGTCATCAAAAAATTTCCCGTCGCTTCCTGGTAAACCACTATTTACTCAACAAAGATAGCAGGTGTTTAAGAGACCAGATTTTCGTCCAACCTGTTCCATCTACGGCAACGAAATTACACACTATCGCTATTGCTTTTCGACGATTCTGAGCTTACGATTTTTAAGTATTCAGACAAGTGATTCGTAAGCCATCTTCACCTCTGAAATCTCTCATGTCGTCTCTGATGGAATTTTATTTACTGTCGCCGTAGTAGCCTTCATAACTACCTCCTAAGACTATCACAGACGCATTGGCGGCGTGTGCTCTTGTTCTGCGTCAAATAATGGTATCCCTTTTCGCCAACTGATAGTTCTCGGGAAAAAAAAATTCAATTGCAAGTTTTAATTATCACCTCGAGAAAAAGAAGTCAATTGCGTAATTGATTTGTTTTGTTTTCAGGTACACATCTGCAGTCGTGTTACAGAATGGCGCAGCCCATTGAGAAACAGGAATATCGTGCGGCAATTCGCTTTTGGCAGTAACGTTTCCGCTGACGCCCAAAATAAATTACCGCACAATACTGCACTCTATCAATGGGCTGCGCCATTCTGTTGTGGCTCCTCTACGGGCGTGCTACGGCACTGACGCGTGGTGATTTTCGTGTGTTCCAGACCTACAGACCTGTACCAGCAAACAAACGAAAAACTAATTTCATTTTTTTCTGAGGCGAGAAAACATCTCTAGCCCTCGTACATGGCATCGAAAGATACGGTTCGGTAGAAAATGACAGCTCCAATAATTCTTGTTGTACTCAATCCACACCACCTTCCTGTTTTCAAAACCACGCAGCGAGGTCCAGCTGTTGATGTTCAAAATTCATCGTCGACTGTTGTTCGGGTTCCGTGCAGCTACGTTTCATATAAACAGATATTGTCGATGGACCTGCGTTACCTCAAAGTTTCAGTCTGTGTTTGGCGCAACTCCGTGAGCAAATGCTACTAACAATGGTATGCGCTAAATAGTGTAACTATTTTCTCAGACATCCTTCCAAAGTAACTCCTAACATGTCCAGTTCACCTATAATCGAAACGCCATATTCCAAGGTCCACGGGAAGGGGCTGAGCGCATGCGGTAATCTGACGCTTGCTCCCCGTTATTACTGCAACGCTTGAGTCATACAGGGAACATTCAGTACATTTGTGCTAGTGTGAAATATCTATCGTGCATCATCATGTTTTATTCTGTTTTGTTACGTTGACTGCTACTTCTCAACTTACTTTTCTCATTTGTCGTAGTATACTGTTATACATACATTCAGCCCCCTCTAAAAGTTTTCAAATTTTTTCCGAGCATCTGTACAGCAATTCAGATGTTTCAACTGCTGACAGCAAGTTCCGGGTCGTGCTACGCAATCAAGATGATTCGATTTCAGCCTCGCAAGAATTACGCACGAGCACAGCAAAGCTAAGCAACAGTTGTTGCGCCAGGTTAAGTCAGGTTGTGAATTTGGCATGTACCCGCTACGTCAACACCCACAGTAGAGCTGACTGGTAACACATTTCAGGCGAAGCAGTTTCTAATCCCTTTATAAATCGTTTCCCGCCCAGACGAAAGCCGTAAACAGTCTCCCACGTGTGAGAACAAAGTGCTGGCGTATACAAACAAGGGGAGCGAGGGGGCCCTGACTCACGGCGGATGTGCGGTAGGTTACAAGGTCAGCATGTGCCCTAGGCTGTTTCGCGTTGCGTTGTCGAGTCCCGGACAATCCAGGCGCTTTGCAGAATCAGAATGTACTGCCCTGCGACGAACTTGTAAAGGTAATGCCAAGAGAGGTTCTAATTTACGCCGAAACTCTGATACACATCGGATTGGTCTTAATGTATCCAAATTACGAACATTTGTAGATGAGAGTACCAGCACTAAGAACAGACTTATAAGGCTACGTAGGGCCATTTGTGCCCTCTACTGTGTGTGTCTGGAAAGGTAGGTGACATGCCGAACCCAGTCAATGAAAGATAGTCAAACGACACAGTATCAGTGTGGGTTGTAGTGCGTCAGAGTGATCGGTCTCCAGGGGTCTATCAGAGAGATTTTTCGTATGTTGCACGCCATGTTGCTACGATAGTGGCATGGGGCAAACTGATAGGACAGACACAGCGACAGACAGGTACTGGATCATGCAAACGCATTGCGGGAGACGATGTCGCTCGTCTTTGACTTATTGCTGGTAACGAGCAGGACACCTTGGTGCATACCACCGGGAAGAAATCTCTTCGTGCACTAAATGAGAATGGTTGGAGTATTGTTGTTGTTGTTGTTGTTGTTGTGGTCTTCAGTCCTGAGACTGGTTTGATGCAGCTCTCAATGCTACTCTATCCTGTGCAAGCCTCTTCATCTCCCAGTACCTACTGCAACCTACATCCTTCTGAATCTGCTTGTGAATTCATCTCTTGGTCTCCCTCTACGATTTTTAATACCCCACTCCGCCCTCCAGTACTAAATTGGTGATCCCTTGATGCCTCAGAACATGTCCTACCAACCGATCCCTTCTCCTGGTCAAGTTGTGCCACAAACTTCTCTTCTCCCCAATCCTATTAAATACTTCCTCATTAGTAATGCGATCTACCCATGCTGGTCTAAAAGGCGAAGCGTCTCTGCATTCTCTCAGGATGAGGGACGACTACAAGCTATTTCTTTACACCACTTGCGTCTTACCCAGGTGTTTGAGTAGAATAAGACGACGACTTAATGCCGGACAATGTCGTTCGGCCGAAATTGTTTTCATGCCAAAGGCGTCACTGAGTACGGCGCTGATGGTGCTACGAAATGGTACTGTGAGAACGTTTTGTGCATCTGTGGAAACTGGAAGGGTTACAGGATATGAACTGCAGGGTGATATAATTAAATTTCCCACTTCAAAACACTGTAGAAGAACAACCGCTGCATAGATTCACGTTAAATTTGAACGAAATATTATCCAAAAGGGGGAAACGTTATGGAAACAAAATAATTTACAGGAAATTTTCCCAGTACATGATGCTGCAACTACCATAACGTAAATCGGTTCGACTGCAAGTGACAGATGAATCGCAATTCGATGTGTGTTTCACATTAAACCAACCATACCGTGCAAGCTGCACGACCGCACAAGTTTTGCATTCAACAGCTGTGGCACTGTTACGTTGAGTCCTTCCACCACGGCAAGGTCACCTTTGCAAAATCAAGCGGTAACGGTCGGTATGCGAGCAGGTTTTCCGTTGCCCGTACTCTGTCTGCACTGACATCTCCTTGATGTAAATGGGCTTCGTCTGTCCGCAAAATAATCAACGGCAATTCGCTGTCCACTTCCTTGCGGGGAAGACGTTCTAGAGCCAACGGTCGTCGTACTGACAGATCAACGTGAAGCAACTTCTGAACATAGAATTTTTTTTATAGATTGCGATGTATTATATTCCGTGTAATTTTATACACCGTGCTCAAAAGTATTTCTTAAGTTTGGGCAATGCCCCCGAGCACTAGATGTTTGCACACCACTGCTCGACTCTTCCAGCAATGCTGTGGCCACATCCCCAACTGACGTCCGATCAACTGGTTTCCTTCCTCTACCACATTGCACTTTGAAAGATACTGTCTTTTTCGGATTTCGTGATCATTTTGTCTGGACCCCTGAAGACATAGGAACAATGTCCTTTTAATACCCATGAGTGTCCGAAACATCTGCGGAGCTACTAACGCACGGTCACCAGACGCAATCTTAGGAATAGCCGAAGTTCCCCGTGAATTATTTGCCATTCTGCCGCTTACAGCGTCATCTAGTGGCAAGATTCTTTTTTTCCAGTAATGTTTCCCCGTTCTTCGATAATAATCAGTTCAAATTTGACGTCATTCTGTTTGAAACTGGAACTTCAATTATGATCACCCTGTATTTAACCTGGTGGTGATCTTTAGGATTTCAGAAACACTATGCCAGTGACGGAGGCCGTCAACCTGGCAGTATTCTGTTTTGGAGAGCAGTAAACGCAAGACCGAGCTCTTTATATCAGTAATTATTTATTTGGAAATTATATTTATTTGAAACAAGTCACAGTACAAACTAAAACTAGAGCAATAATTTTATTATACATTCTGGACGGTGACACAAAGGATGTCACTGCAGCTTTTGATTTCTTAATAACTACTGAATGACGGCATGATAGTAAAGCGAAAGCGGTGATGATACTACTTTTGTGACAGCGGAGATTGACGAGCGGGAAAAAAATACAGTATGGTAACTAGACTGTAGTTCTTTTATGTGGAAGAATAATAGTTACCATAAACAATAAGTTAGGTCTCTCTTAGTTTCGAGGTGGCAAGCTTGTTTGTATGTCATCAATATACAAATAAATAAATTAGCCCACAATGTTGACAACGCGGTCGCCCACAGCAGCTGGTCTAGACCTGTCTGCGTCTGTAGTCCGACACACTCTGTAATGAACTGTTGAATAGCTTCATTGTCGTGCAGAGAGGCGAAGGGAACTGCTTTCAGACGAGTACTGCTTCGTCACTTAACAACGCCGTCGCTGCAATCTGACAACTTGCCTGGTTAAGCAGCAAAGCGGACATAGGGCGTTCAAAACATCACATTTAGCCTATAACATGCTGTCTCAGTTCCTGCAATCTGAAGGATACACGCTTAGAAACTGCCCTTCCTATCGGCGACTCCGCTTGTCATATTTCAGCAGCATAACCCTCTGCCACATGCAGTGACGAAGGTACAAGGGCCGGCCGCGGTGGCCGAGCGGTTCTAGGTGCTTCAGTCTGGAACGGCGCGACTGCTACGGTCGCAGGTTCGAATCCTGCCTCGGGCATGGATGTGTGTAATGTCCTTAGGTTAGTTAGGTTTAAGTAGTTCTAAGTTCTAGGAGACTGACGACCTCAGATGTTAAGCCACATAGTGCTCAGAATCATCTGAACCACAAGAAGGTACAAGGCTTTTTCGAAGAACCTGGAGTTCCACTTTATCGCTCTGCACGTTCGTCTGCCGTGTCGTCCATGGAACGTGTCTGGGCTGCGCTGGCTCAACTACTTGCTACCCAGGGTCATCCAAACAACCACTGTCGATTCCGACATATACCGCGACCGTGGACATTCTGCAGAATCATACCCAGACCCCACTAACTCCATGCCACCACCTCGAAAGTCTCTGAGAATTCATACTGTCTGCCCATAAGTAACTAACTGGTTACAAACCCTCGAGGCGCCCGAGTTCTTTCGCAATCCTCGTTAACTGATATTAAACGGGCCAGTTGCCTACTACACTGCCGCGAGAAAATATGCTAAAGCCTCAAAGACTGTGTTCAGGAGAACCACGTTATAATATCCGCTTACTGAGGGGTTATACACTAGTGATTCATCGATCACGGTCATCGGCCAACAGTAGCTCTTGGGAGGCATCTCTGTACACCCACTGTTCTGACCCTACAGGGAATAATTAGACTGAATTTAGAGCTGAACACTGTTTGCAACTTTCATTCTAGGGTACAACCAAGACTCGCCAACGAGTACATACTCCTATCGAACTGCTTCAGTCACTTCAATGGGGTCGCATTGTGGGTTCGTGAGAAGCTGGATCGACTATCGACGACGGATAGATCCGAATGTTGGGCACAACGCATTGGTGGCGGGTCGCTGCTTTCAACAGCGGTCTGGAGAACATTCCCACACCTGTACACCAGGTTCTGGACGACTGCACCGTACAGACGCACGTCAATACCGTCGCACTGTGCGAGCGGCGGCGTCCGACCGAACATCATCCACGGACGAAATCCGGCCGCATGTTGGACTTGCTGTGTTATGAGGGACCAATGGGGACGGTCTGTTTGCAGCAGGTTTAACATTAGTGTGCCTCTCGCCAGGCTACCACCGGCACGATGACAATGGAAAGCTTGGCTACTCTGGTGTAGGGGATGTGTTGACTGCCCTGTGAAATGGCACTCCGTTGCCTTCAGTGACGAATGTAGGTTCCACCTGTGTGCGAGTGATGGACGTACACGTGTATGGCATAAACCTGGTGATCTCCCTATTCCGGAGTGCATGCGCCCACGACGCACAGGCTCCACCGCAGGCCTTATGATGTGGGAGGACGTCAGTTAAACTCGCGGCCACATCTGGTGATACTGAGGTGGTTACCCCTGCCATTTCTTCGACACAAAGATGTGATTTTTCAGCAGGACAATGGGCGCCCACATACACTTGCTGTGACACAAAGTACTCTTCGTGGTGTACAGCAAGTGCCCTGGCCAGCACGATCAACGGATCTCTCGCCAATTTAACGCAATACGACATGATGAAGAGGGAAATTATTCGTCCTCCAGGTTCCTGCACGTCAGCACCTTCATGATCATCTGCATGTGAGAATACACGACAGCGTTGGCACCAAAGGGTTGGGAGGGAGTGAGGGGGGAGAGACGCACACTGTATTGAAGCCAATGTTTGGGACACAGTTCACTGCGACGCTGTGACTTATGTTACATTTAATCTGGATCATTTCTTACATACTTTTACAATGATGACCTACCTGTAACCTCACTTGTCAAACAAAATGAGCTTATCTTTTTTTTCTGTCAGTCTATGTCGTTCTATCCATGTAACCAGTCTTGTTTAGTTGTGAGCCCTTCCCAAGTTTGTGTTAAGGAAGCACAGTCACCCAGTAAAAAGCACAATTCCGTACGACCTACGTCGCTGTAAGTTGGACGAAAATTCGGTAATTACCATCAGGTATTTTTCTTCCTGCAACTAGCAACGACGCATAAATGTCTTGATTTATACTTCTGTATCGGTTCATTTGCTGACTAGAGTAGGGCTCTATTCTAGTCAGCAAATGAACCGATACTGGTTGTATGACAAACTAAAACATAACAGGCAAATTCTGCGTTCCATTTCAAAAAATCCGTTAATTCATTTCAGTCCATGTCGCAGTGTAATCGAAGTCAGTCTCACACATTCATGCAATACGTATTTACTGTTTCCTACCTATTTTTTAAGTATCGTTTCAGTGACATTCTCCTCGGTCTTCAGTTCGAACTGCTCAGTGAAATGTAGTGTCAGTTCCAGGGCTTAGCTGGTCGCCAGACTTAATTCGTGCAATGTGACGCTCTGACGAAGGGTCAGCTGTCGATTAAGTACTTACATTATGTCGGTCATTACAAAAGAGTCGTGGCCGCAGACTTGAACTGCGAGGCACAGCGGAAACGTGCAATTCATCCGCTCCAGCAGGTTCTGAGAAGCTGCAACAGCGGCAAGAACCTGCCCTACTGCTTCTCGGGCGCAGGGAAACCAATGTGGGAAAACTACAGTTCGCTGAGTGCAGCAAGCAGGAGCGCGGAAATATAACTTTTAGTGCGGAGACAGTTCTGGGTTATGGCAAAAAGAAGTCGTCGGCATATCGTCAGTAATAATTAAACTGGTCGATACTGCCCCCTCTTTCTTCTATCTCGCCCGCCATCTAAATATGCGTTTTCTACATGTAAATTCAGCAAGTCCTGATGCAGTGAATGGCTGACGGTACTTCGTACCGCTGATAGTAATTTTGTTTTCTGTTGTATACGTGTAAGCACGCGAGGAAAAATATCTATCCGTGCTTATGTCTCTTATTGGACTTTACGGTTGACTGGATGACACTATTGTCAATTCTGAAGGCGGCAGAGAAGAAAAGGTTTTAGACTATCCTGGATGTTACACGATATGTATGCCGAGCAAGCTGTTTTGGAAATCACGGAATATTTTGGGGAGGGAATTATAGTTCATGGAGAGAGAAAAAAAAGGAATAAAAACGTTTGATGTTTGCCGATGATACTGCATTCCTACCGGAGACACCAAAAGGGCTTGCAGTTGAAGGGAATGATTAGCGACTTGAAAAAAGATAAGATGAACACCAACAAAAGTAAAACACGACTAATATATCAAAATTACATCAGGCGACACTGAGGGAATTAGATTAGGAAAAGGAACACTGATAGAAGAAGATGAGTTTTGCAATTCGGGCAGCTACGTAACTGATGACGACCGAAACACAGAGGATATGAAATACAGGCTGATATTAGCAAAGAAAGTGTTTCCGGAAAAAAATATTACCATCGAATAAATAGATCCAAGTTAGGTCTTTTCTGAACATATTTGCCTGGTGTGTAGGCTTTCACAGATGTGAAAACTGGACGACAAACAGTTCAGTCATGAAAAGAGTGGAAGTCGTTGAAATAGCGTTTTGCGGAAGAATGCTGATGACCAGATGGCTGGATCAAATAACTAATGAACAGACAGAGAAAGTAATTGAGAAGAAATGAAATTTATGGCACAACTTGATTAAAAGAAGGGATTAAATGATAGGATACATCCTGAGTTACCACGAAATAGTCAATTTGGTAATTGAGGGAAGCGCAGAGGGAGACCTCGGCAACAACACAGTAAGGAGGTTCAGATGTATGTAGGTTGCAGTAGTTACTCAGAGATGAAGTGGCTTACACAAGAGGGACTAGTGTGGGGAGCTGGTGTTCGGACTGTCAACGACGACAAAAAGAAAATGTGAATTATATAATAGCAGAGGGTGAATGTTTCACCGTCATTCGGGTTATCTATTGGTTTCAATTTCTTCTATTAGATTCCCCATTAATTCCACCGCAGACCTGTATGACTAAACTCGACTTGATTATTCCGAAGCGGAGAGCGATATCCCATGCAGACCTTGTACTTGAGATTTGTACCGGATAAACACCCTGTACTATCTCGGAAGACTTCCAACATTTTTGGAGTCACAATTCGTCAACGTGTGTGTTCGTTTCACTTAATATTGCGCCGTAACCGTATCACTGTCGAGGTCATTACGATCAGTGACCTGCGGCGCGTTTTTTTTTTTTTTTTCTCTCTCTCTCTCCATATAATACGAAAAACCTCAACTTCCGTCCTGGACAACTGTGCAGTTAAGAAAATAGCTTTTGAAAATCTAGGTTCAATTCTATGAAAAGAACCTGTGTACTGGGCGGTTGGGATCAACACGCCGCTGTTTTAGATCCACTCGTCGAATTATGATCATTAGTCTAGCGATTTTTGAACTCTTTGTACGTAACCTGCAGCTGAAGCACGATCGTGGTTTCGGTGCATCTGCTACGAGTGATGCCGTATTCAGTTCACGGCCTCCAACGTTAGCTAACGTACGCTGCTGGCGCAAACCGCGGTTGCGAAAGAGGCGAAGAAAGCTCTCACGTTTTCGCGTGTGAATATAACGGGCCGCCGTACACGGCTGCGAGCGGGCGGCTGGGCGAACGGAAGGCAGTAGCGCCGTAGCAGCTCTATAGCTGACTCCGAGGATGGCGGGCGTGGCACGCTGCTTTATGCACACAATGATTAATTCCACGTGGCTGCAGCAGATACTAAGACGTCCGCCTTCAGACTAGAGATGGGTAGTTCGCGAACGAACGGGTGCAAAGAAACGATTCACCAAGATGAACGGAAGGACTGAGGAACGAATTCCAAGGAACGATCAGTTCATAGTTCACTTCGGCCGCGGCGGTCACTTCGGCAGTTCTCGTTCCAGCCGCGGTCGCGTGCTCGTCTCAGTCTCGGTCTCCCTCGGCCGCACTCTCCGTTCGTCGCATGACCACCTGTCGCAGTTCCACTGCCGACTGCTCCTAGTTAATTCAGTATCCAGTTGTTCGTTTCGTTCACTGCGCTCGCCTATTTTACACGTGTTCCAAACTGTTCTTGAATTTGGTTCTGGCTATTCAACGTCCACGACCGTTAATCAAAAATCTTATAGTTACGTAAATTACATAATAGGTACGTCTTTTCAGGTAATAAAAGGGCATATTAGCTCACTTCATTACATCGATGAACAGCAGAAGACATACTTATAACTTTTTTTTTTGTTATTCATATATTTTTTGGTTTCATCGACTTGATTTAGCAGCTAACTTTAAATAATTTACTTAATTTTGAGTGTAAGAAAACTCATTAAAACGATTTTCGTGCATCTTTCATACACAAAACATTACATTTAGGAAGGCTCTAATTATTTTTAAGTTTGGTTGTTTCCAATTTGCATTACCTGCTAGTTTAGTTTCTTTGGGGAAAAAAAGTGGGTTGTGGGTCATTTTGGCTCAGTAGGAAAAGCGGTGCCTCTCCAAATGAAAAGACATAGATTGCCATAAAATCGTATTTACTTGTTATCTCAAAAACTTTTGTTAAAAAAAAATAGTTCAAATGGCTCTGAGCACTATGGGACTTAAACATCTGTGGTCATCAGTCCCCTAGAACTTAGAACTACTTAAACCTAACTAACCTAAGGACATCACACACATCCACGCCCGAGGCAGGATTCGAACCTGCGACCGTAGCATCATTTGTTCAGAAGGAGCTTTCAAACCAAAAACTTTATTACTGCGAACATATTATTATTATTATTATTATTATTGCTGCACTAACTTTAATAATGCAACATAAAAACGTAATTTTTACTAAGCGTGTGACGCAAGTATGAGAAAACCACATTTGTTTTTATGCTTCCATGAAGTCTCTACTTCGCCTACGAACTCAGAGACAACGTGAAGTATATATATGGTGTAAATGATTATTTTTTACAATGTAGCTTAGCTATGTAGTGGAAGTCGAAGAATTTTATACTAGACACTTGTGGACTATTAAGTTGGAAAGCAGCCACCAACAGGTTTACAAGACTAAATGAGCTATAGCCCAAGCGCGTCGCGTGAGATTTTCATGTTCTCTTCTCCAAGTCTCTAGACGTCGTCATCGATTGTTCCGCAATTGTTGCTTGCATTAGCTTGTTATTTCTTCACTGCCTAGTTATTACATGTTTGTCTGTTTGTTGTATCTGTCCGTAATTGCAGAGCAGTCTGTACTCGGGGCCGGTTTTCCGTGCGCCACCCTATGTTGTTTCCCTGCGATCAGCCACACAAGGATAGAGTTGGCTAAACGGGAGGTGCTGCAGAATCACAGAAATTACTTCTGAAAGTGTGTAAGGATTCTGTAATGAATAGAAACTCTATACTCCTGGGGGGAAGCAAGTTCCCCCTCTTGGTGCCCTCCATCCTTCAGTCACCCACACTACTAGTTTTCAGTTTTTCGTAAGAACCAAATACATTCACATTTACATCCATACTCCACAAACCACCTGACGGTGTGTGGCGGAGGGTACCTTGAGTACCTCTATCTGTTCTCCCTTCTATTCCAGTCTCTTATTGTTCTTGGAAAGAAAGACTGTCGGTATGGCTCTGTGTGGGCTCTAATCTCTCTGATTTTATCCTCATGATCTCTTCGCGAGATGTACGTTGGAGGGAGCAATATACTGCTTGACTCCTCGGTGAATGTATGTTCTAGAAACTTCAACAAAATCCCGTACCGAGCTACTGAGCGTTTCTCTTGCAGCGTCTTCCACTGGAGTTATTCTATCATCTCCGTAACGCTTTCGCGATTACTAAATTATCCTGTAACAAAGCGCGCTGCTCTCCGTTGGATCTTCTCTACCTCTTCTGTCAACCCTATCTGGTACGGATCCCACACCGGTGATCAGAATTCAAGCAGTGGACGAACAAGTGTACTCTAACCTACTTTGATTTCGGACTGTATTTCCTTAGGATTCTTCCAATGTATCTCCGTGTGGCATCTGCTTTACTAATGGTTAATTTTATATGGTAATTCCATTTTAAATCAATCTTATTGCCTACTCCCAGATAATTTATGGAATTAACTGCTTCCAGTTGCTGACCTGCTATATTGTAGCTAAATGATGTGGGATCTTTCTATGTAATCGCAGTACATTACACTTGTCTACATTGAGACCAAGCACAAATGAACGGTGAGCGAGTAAAAAATAACGGTTCCCAAAAAAGAGCGATCAGCAGTGAACTAGTTCCCAAGGATGAACGAATTTGCCCCCCTCTACTTCAGACGCTTTACTATGAGGAAGACTCTCTCGGACCAGGTCTCCTGCGAACCTTGCAGAACTGTGAGTACCGGGCGTGAGTCGTGCTTCGGTAGCCCAGATGGTAGAGCACTTTCCCGCGAAAGGTAAAGGTCACGAGTTCGAGTCTGGGTGGAGCACACAGTTTTAATCTGCCATGAAGTTTCATATCAGCGCACACTCCGCTGCAGAGTGAATCTCTCATTCTGGATATACAAAAAATTTCTAAATTATGTTGGCAAAGAAATCACAACGGTTTACAACGGGCAAAGGCATTCGACAAGGACGTGTGCTCTCACCAGTGCTTTTTAACATCGTGATGGACAACGTCATAACCGAAGTTCTCCTAGCGTCAACAGCAGATAATATGAAAATCATAGTATTAATAAAATGTAAATGTCGTGTGACTAGGACGTCCCGTCGGGTAGACAGCCTGCCTCTTGTGTGACAGGAACTCGTCGTCCTGGAGTTCAGGTGCGGATGCACGTTAGTGGTCAGCTGCGTGCTGGCACCGCAAGGTGCAGCGATCTCTGGGTGACGACCGCCCGCGTCGTGACGCAGCGGGTGAGCCGGCGGCGCGTGCCCCGCGGACGTGAGGAGCGGGAATCGAGAGCGTAATTTGTGTGTGCGGCTGCACGGCGCGCTGCGGCGCTATAAGCAGGGCGGGAGCATAACGGGACAGCGGCGGCCCCTTGTCGGCCCGGCCCGGCGTGGCCTGCTCCGCGGACGTCGCTCCACTTGCCGAGCCAAGCGCCGGCCGCTGGAGTCGCGGCCGCCAAAAACTGGGCTACCCGTGTGTGCGACTGTCCTGCGTCTCAAGTGCCTCACACTCCCAGTTCTCGCCGCGTCCGAGCGCCTCGATCATTACAGGAAATCGAATACTGATGTAATCGCTACGACCTGGGCAATTTTGCTGCAAAAATGGGCAGGACGGTGTCATGAGACCGTGCACGAAAAGTAGTGCCACCCAATTTTTTTAATGTCAAAATTCGAAGCTTTTTGAGAGATTATGGTGGTGCCTTAACACATTATTATACCGAAACGAAACACACCTTGGACATTCCTCAACACCGTGAGGAAGGCTTCGCATGCTGATGGCACGTTCTTCAACTTTCTTGGCGCCTGTCATCCTTTGTAGCGGAACTCCATTGATGCGCCGGTTTTCCGAGCCAAATGGTGAACCCACCATTCATCACCTATCACATTGTTGTGATGGAATCCACCACGCTCAAAATGCTGAAGAAATTGTTGACAGACGTCCAACCGCCTGTCAGTAGTGATATTTACAGGCACCCGCCGCGTACACAGTTTTCGTGTAACGCTGGTCTGCAATGATGGTCTGTACATGCTGTCGTGACATGCCACTCTTGCCTACGAGCTGTTTCTGTGTTAACCGACAATTACGATGAGTCTCGCCAGAAAGTTAAAGAGATCTTTGGAGAAAAGAGAATCACTTGTATGAATATCAAGAGCGCAGACGGAAACCCACTTCTAAGCAAAGAAGGCAAAGCAGAAAGGTGGAGGGAGTATATAGAGAGTCTATACAAGGACGATATACTTGAGGACAATATTATAGAAATGTAAGAGGATGTAGATGGAGATGAAATGGGAGATATAATACTGCGTTAAGAGTTTGACAGAGCTCTGAAAGACGTGGGTCGAAACAGGGCCTCGGGAGTAGATAACATTCCATTAGAACTACTGACAGCCTTGGGAGAACCAGTCCTGACAAAACTCTACCATCTGGTGAGCAAGATGTGCGAGACAGGCGAAATACCCTCAGACTTCTAGAAGAATATAATAATTCCAATCCCAAAGAAAGCAGGTGCTAACAGATGTGAAAATTACCGAACTATCAGTTTAGTAAGTCACGGCTGCAAAATACTAACACGAATTCTTTACAGACGAATGGAGAAAGTGGTAGATGCCGACCTCGGGGAAGACCAGTTTGGATTCCGTAGAAATATTGGAAAACGTGAGGCAATACTGACCTTACGACTTATCTTAGAAGAAAGATTAAGGAAAGGCAAACCTACGTTTCTAGCATTTGTAGACTCAAAGAAAGCTTTTGACAATGTTGATTGGGATACTCTCTTTCAAATTCTGAAGGTGGCAGGGGTAAAATACAGAGAGCGACAGGCTATTTACAATTTGTTCAGAAACCAGATGGCAGTTGTAAGAGTCGAGGGGCATGAAAGGGAAGCAGTGGTTGGGAAGGGAGTGAGACAGGAGTATAGCCTCTCACCGATCTTATTCAATCTGTATATTGAGCAAGCAGTGAAGGAAACAGAAGAAAAGTTCGGAATAGGTATTAAAATCCATGGGGAAGAAATGAAAACTTTGAGGTTCGCCGATGACATTGTAATTCTGTCAGAGACAGCAAAGGACTTGGAAGAGCAGTTGAACGGAATGGACAGTGTTTTGAAAGGAGGATATAAGATGAACATCAACAAAAGCAAAACGAGGATAATGGAATGTAGTCGAATTAAGTCGGGTGATGCTGAGGGAATTAGATTAGGAAGTGAGACACTTAAATTAGTAAAGGAGTTTTGCTATTTGGGGAGCAAAATAACTGATGATGGTCGAAGTAGAGAGGATATCAAATTTAGACTGGCAAAGGAAAGGAAAGCATTTCTGAAGAAGAGAAATTTGTTAACATTGAGTATAGATTTAAGTGTCAGGAAGTCATTTCCGAAAGTATTTGTATGGAGTATAGCCATGTATGGAAGTGAAACATGGACGATAAATAGTTTGGACAAGAAGAGAATAGAAGCTTTCGAAATACGGTGCTACAGAAGAATGCTGAAGATTAGATGGGTAGATCGCATAACTAATGAGGAAGTATTGAATAGGATTGGGGAGAAGAGAAGTTTGTGGCACAACTTGACTAGGAGAAGGGATCGGTTGGTAGGAAATGAGCTGAGGCATCAAGGAATCACCAATTTAATATTGGAGGGCAGTGTGGAGGGTAAAAATCGTAGAGGGAGACCAAGAGATGAATACATTAAGCAGCTTCAGAAGGATGTAGGCTGCAGTAGGTACTGGGAGATGAAGCAGCTTGCACAGGATAGGGTAGCATGGAGAGCTGCATCAAACCAGTCTCAGGACTGAGGACCACAAGAACATTCAGAACTACAAACTTTCTTAACGTAATACATCTTTAGGTCTCCATATTTATTTCTGAACAGTCACTCTGGCGACGACCGCACTTCTCCCAACGACAGACCGGTTTATTCATACCGTCACTGTAGGATTTTTGACTTCGGTGACGGAGCTACAACCTCACCTTCGCTTGCAGAGCATCGTGACTATCGAAGTGACGACCTGGAAGGTGTTCTTTACGTTTCGGAAACAGATAAAAGTCGTATAGGGCCAAGGCTGTAGAGTACGGGGGATAATCGAGGACTGTCAGCCCAAGGCATAGCAGTGCGGCGTCGTATCGCCATCCTGAAGGAAAGAGCGCTCCTTGTGTGGACGAACTCTAGGCTCTCGCAATATCTTGCAGAGTTTACGGTGGTGCCGTAACACACAATGATATCCAAACTAAACACATCTTGGACATTCCTCAACACCGTGAGCAAGGCTTTGCGCGCTGATGGCACGTTCTTCAACTTTCTTGGCGTCTCATCTTTTGTAGCGGAACTTCATTGATGCGCCGGTTTTCCGGGTCAAATGGTGAACCCACCTTTCATCGTCTATCACATTATTATGATGGAATTCATCACGCTCAAAAGGCTGAAGAAATTGTTGACAGACGTCCTGTCTGTAGTGAGATTTGCAGGCACCCACCGCGCACACAGTTTTCGTGTAATGCAGGTCTGCCACACTTACCACACTTACCTACGAGCTGTTTCTGTGTTAATCGACAATTTTCTCTGAGGAGTTCATCAACCCAATTCCGATGAGTCTCACCTCTGTCACGCACGTTGAGCTTAGCACCACCGTTTCCTTCATTACGAGTACGAACAATCCCACACTGCACATTACTCATGTCAACGCAATCGTTACCTACACAGCTTTCATTCTTTTATGGATTAGAATTTGAGCCACGTTTTCTGCAGTCAGAAACTCAGGCTGTTTTTCACGCACCGACGTAATTAACGTTTATAAATTGGTAACCTACATAAATTGGTATGTTATTAGCTCCCAAAACGCTATCTACTCTAAGGAAGCGTTAAGTAAGCCGCAGACCGCTGCGCACCGATCGTTAAAAGCTGACAACATTCAGAACACTTCGTTTCAACACTCATCTGTTTGTGATTGCTGCCACGGTCAGTGACCCTAAAATTGTCACACTAATTGCTTGAAGAACAGTAACTGTGTTGTCTGTGTGGTGGGTATTAGTTAATCAATTAATTAATTAATAACAGTAAAAGTGTTTACATTCAAATGCATTGTGCCACATAAGAAACGATCACAAATGTTTACTAAATGTTTTGGGTATAATTTTTCTTCTACACATTACGCTGCATTATAATAACCTCAGTTTCATTCAGTTCCCTTGCTAAAAATATGTACCAGACTTAAAGCTAACGTGTCCCTAACACCCACTCGAAAACCCAAGTTACCTCCGTGTCAAAATTTATACCAAACGACCTGATCGGTACTGTTTCTGCATATCCGTGAGTTGACAAAGACAAACAATAAAACAATCCCCGTCTCTCACGTACTCTAATCGCAGTGCCCTTGTTGTTCACCCCCCCCGAGCTCGAGATAAGCAGCCAAATTTACTTAGCTCACGACCAAATTCAGTAACATCAATTAAAATTAAGCCCATATTAAAATATTACTGCCACTGTAAGTGTTCTAATTTGTTATCGAGATGGACAACAAAACAGAGGAAAAAAGTACGATTGCTAGTCACCCTAAGGACGACACAATGAGTTGCAGACACAGACAGGCGCAATGATAAGATTGTTACACATTGAGCTTTCGACCAAAGCCTTCTTCAGAAAGGAAACACACACACACACACACACACACACACACACACACACACACAAAACGTGCGTGCGTGCCTCTCAGATCTGGCCGGACCGATCAAAAACAGCGCTAGCGCGTGTGTGTCTGTGTGCGTCTGTGCGCGTCTGTCTCTGTGCGCGTGTGTCTCTGTGCGCGTGTGTCTCTGTGCGCGTGTGTCTCTGTGCGCGTGTGTCTCTGTGCGCGTGTGTCTCTGTGCGCGTGTGTGTCTGTGCGCGTGTGTGTCTGTGTGCGTGTGTGTCTGTGTGCGTGTGTGTCTGTGTGCGTGTGTGTCTGTGTGCGTGTGTGTCTGTGTGCGTGTGTGTCTGTGTGTGTCTGTGTGTCCTTTCTGAAGAAGGCTTTGGTCGAAAGCTCAATGCCTATCAGTCTTTGCAATTCAACGTGCCATCTTTACGGCGAGTGGCAATCTATCCTTTTCGTAATATTCCAACCTGTACTTTCCATTATTTGCCCTTTCTTCTGCATCTTCCCGTTTAGTATGTTGTGGTCACTGCTTCGCAATCGAAGACACGCTTCTTCTCCGACGGCGATGTCATCCTGTCTCGGAGCCAGAACCGTGCTACAATGGCTTGAGCAGCATTATAGTAAACTCAAGTTGGTGCGTCTGCGACCAAATTTGCCTTTCTAAAACCTATGGAGCCTATCTGGATCGCTATCGGGCGCCATCACCGCGTACGCAAATCAGCGGCCCGTTATTCACTCGAATTACATGACCTGTGCGAAGACATCAAACACCACATACCTCACAAACCTACCAACAAATTGTCGGATCCCTAATACGCAGAATCGGTGATGTGTTTCGTTCCAAAGATGGGCAAACAAGCTATTAAACAGCTGGTCGTAATGAAACTTCCTGGCAGATTAAAACTGTGCCAGACCAAGGCTCGAACTCGGGACCTTTGCCTTTCGCGGGCAAGTGCTCTACCATCTGAGCTACTCAAGCATGACTCACGCTCCGCCCTCACGGTTTTACTTCTGCCAGTACCTCGTCACCTACTTTCCAAACTTTACAGAAGCCCTCCTGCAAACCGAACTGTGAGGACGGGGCGTGAGTCGTGTTTTGGTAGCTCAGATGGTAAAGCACTTGCCCGCGAAAGGCAAAGGTCCCGAGTTCGAGTCTCGGTGCGGCACACAGTTTTAATCTGCTAAGAAGTTTCATATCAGCGCACACTCCGCTGCAGAGTGAAAAATCTCATAGCTGGTCGTAATGTTCGGGCTCATCACTGTAAGGATGTATCTGCAATTTTGTTACGTCTTTTAACACTGTCATTAATATTCCTACCTCCTACGCTAAAATCTAGCAGTTAGGAATAGGAATTTAACAGCCGCGAGTTTATTAGAATTATTTCTTGTATTTTATAAACAGATGTTCCTACCATCATTTATAAAAAAGATTGATCAGTTACATAATTCAAGTTTGAATACGTTTTGTCATATACCATTTTAAACAGTCGTCATAAGAATACTGTTATAAATGCCACCTACTGGCTAAATCGTTTACTTTGTGCCTTTTTATACTGCTTGTGTCCATTTCGGCACTGATGGCCTGCCGGAATGCAGTAAGACGACATATAATTGTATACTATGTGTGTGTCAGATTCACTGCGTTCTTATAATAAGCACTTTTGAATTTCATTTCTTATATTACATATTCGTACCACTAATCTAATGATGGGGATATCCCGAAAAGGATAATGAAATGTCGATACAGATTATATTGTTCATCAGAGTGTCGGAAATTGTGGAGTACCTTCTACGAGAAACATCCTGAGGAATGGAAACCAAACTATTTTACGTCCTTCGATAAAACTCTATACTTTGATAAGTTCAGAGCGCTGCACGTAGGTCGCCTACGTTTCGATGCAGAGAAACAGGAAATGTGAGCTGCGGTTAGAAGAATGCTTTTAGCTGCGGGAAATTCGATCCACATGTGCGGGGGCAGGAAATCCGTTACACGCGTTTCCACTCAGGTTCTCCATTCAGAGAAAACACACCCTTTGTTGGTGCTTAGAGACCTGGGACCGGACATCGATACCACCAAGCACACACGACACCGGACTAGGAATTTGCTGAACAACATGGATAACACCACGTAGCACGTGCGCCCCGGGAATGCTATTATATGTATTATCACAAACGACTAAAATTGTTTTAACAGTAGTTAGCAAGGTAACTATATAATATCATAAAAACATAAAAATATCTATTTTTTACACAACCACTCGACACTACGCCCAACTGACAATACGCTACTAAAATGTAGGCGTTAAACTTTCGTATAATCGTTCGTATAGTACGTAACGTCACTTTGTAACTAAGTCGAAGTACCACTCGAAACTTCCGCTCCGCTGCCCCCCACCCCATTAAGCCAATGCCACGACTGATACCCGGTGTATTTATAATTGAACTTTCGGTACTTGAGACAGTGTGGACGACAAACTATTTATCGTACGGGTACCCAACTTACAGGAAAATTGTTCAGATTGTGCTCTTCAGGATCTGCGTTGTTAGTAAGATTAGTGTCATGACTTGCCGTTAGGCGCCGGTACTGGTACGGCGACGTAATGTTGAAATGCGAAAATCAGAGTGCATTACAGTTCCAGACTTTCGATATGGGTCTGCGCAAGGTGAGCGCGGCTTTACATGTAGAGCTATTTTATCAAAACAACAGTGACAGTGCTGTTCTCCGCGACTATCGACGCATTAAAGTGGGAAGCACCGGTGTTGAGGAATATGATTCGGAAATTCGATGTAAGTTGTGATTCGGGAATCGCTGTTGGAAGAAGCCGAAAGCCAACTGCGCCACACATTGTTCTAGTTACTACTGCCATGGTTGATAACGCTGGGGACAATGTACGACCTTCAAGTAGTGCAAGAGCTGTGTCAAGGAAGCTGCAGATTCCGTGACACACAGTTCGAAAAGTGCTGCCAACACTTGTGAATTGGTATACCTACTGCGGTTCCACGCCGTCGACGGTGTAGATGGTCGTCACACCGAGCAACGTTTGTAACCTAGAACGTAAACATCGTACGCAATTAACATGTGTTACCCAGTCCCATGGGAACTACGATGCATTTCTTAGATTACATTAAATCTATTTTTCGTTCCAACTGATCCATAGTGAGGAGATCCTCTGGTACGTGGAGTATGTCGATGATTTATTCGTTACTTCCCTTCCTCATGTCCTTGCAAATGTTTGAACCAAGTTTCGCCATCCTGCTATCACCCGTTTTTCATTGGGAGGGGGGGGGGGGGGGCGCTTTCAAGTATCAAAATATTTTTGATACGTGCACTAGCAGTGTCAGGATTTAAATACAAAGTGCGACAAAAGACGGATTTGTTTGATTCAGACTAACATTAGCGAAGTGCGCCAGTGCTAGATCGACGTGCCCGCAAGGGGAACAGAACGCGCTCGCGCGAGAGAAACTGACTTTTTCAGCTGGCGCACAAAAGACGTGGGGAGCAGATGTACGAAGAGTGCAGGCGCTATTGAAGTGGGCCAGCAAGGACGAGATGTTTTTTCCTGCGATACGCAAACGAGGTCGCGCAGGGGCGTCCCGTGCGCCGGCCGTACGAGCAACGGTTTTCCACGGCGTGGGAGGAGGCCTCACGTTCCCGGAACAGGGCGAGCGCGACGCCTCTGTCACGCTGATCACCCGCCACCGGCGGCCCCATTCCGCGTACGCCCGTCAACACTGTCATGTGTTGTTCAAATGGCTCTGAGCACTGTAGGACTTAACATCTGAGGTCATCAGTTCCCTAGATTTAGACCTACTTATACCTAACTAACATAAGGACATCACGCACATCCATGACCGAGCCAGAATTCGGAACTGCGACCGTAGCAGCAGCGCCGTTCCGGACTGAAGCGCCTAGAACCGCTCGGTTACAAGGCTGACACTCATGTGTGTTCTTAGTTACTTTTGTTTAATGCCTTAAAGCATCCATATACATAGCGTCATATACAGCTGCATAGATACAAGAGCAAGCAATAGAGTTCTGCGCAACAGGGGATACTTCCCTGTGCTATTATGTAGTGGTGAGGCAACATTGGTATCAGAAACTCATTTCCTTGCAATACCGTTATTCGAGAAAAAAATTAAAAATTAAAGCAGGAGTAACATTGCTAGTATATCGCAAATCATTGCCAGTTCAGTGCCGCCTGTGATGTCGAACTGGCTTGATCGGTTTATCTGCAATGATTATTTATTCCAGCGCTTTTCTGTTCTTGTTTCGTTTATTTCTGATGGTAAGTTTAAGAGAACAACGTGCAGCTGTGAAATTTTGTCCTCTACTCGGAAAAAACGCTCCTGAAACTGTTTTAATGTTGTAAACACCTTATCAAGTTGAAGCTATGGGGAAAACTGAAATGTACGAGTAGTTTGCTCGATTTAAAAATGGCAACATGTAGATTGATGACAAACTTCGCTCTGAACATCCATGAACTGGCCGAATTCTAGAGCTTGTGCTCACAAGCCATCGATAGACAACTGATCAACTGTCAGAGACTGGCTGCTTATCTTGCACCTCGGTTCAACTAGTTTTAACAAAAGAACTGGCAATGAAAGGGTTACTCCCACGCTTGTCCCTCGGGTTCCGACTGACAATCAAAAAAGAATGTCGTGGTTTTAACCATGGACCTTGCCGTTGGTGGGGAGGCTTGCGTGCCTCAGTGATACAGATGGCCGTAACGTAGGTGCAACCACAACGGAGGGGTATCTGTTGAGAGGCCAGACAAACGTGTGGTTCCTGAAGAGGGGCAACAGCCTTTTCAGTAGTTGCAGGGGCAACAGTCTGGATGATTGACTGATCTGGCCTTGCAACATTAACCAAAACGGCCTTGCTGTGCTGGTACTGCAAACGGCTGAAAGCAAGGGGAAACTACAGCCGTAATTTTTCCCGAGGACATGCAGCTTTACTGTATGATTAAATGTTGACTGGAATACTCTTTTTTCAAATTCTAAAGGTGGCAGGGGTAAAATACAGGGAGCGAAAGGCTATTTATAATTTGTACAGAAACCAGATGGCAGTAATAAGAGTCGAGGGGCATGAAAGGGAAGCAGTGGTTGGGAAAGGAGTGAGACAGGGTTGTAGCCTCTCCCCGATGTTATTCAATCTGTATATTGAGCAAGCAGTAAAGGAAACAAAAGAAAAATTTGGAGTAGGTATTAAAATTCATGGAGACGAAGTAAAAACTTTGAGGTTCGCCGATGACATTGTAATTCTGTCAGAGACGGCAAAGGACTTGGAAGAGCAGTTGAACGGAATGGACAGTGTCTTGAAAGGAGGATATAAGATGAACATTAACAAAAGCAAAACGAGGATAATGGAATGTAGTCAAATTAAATCGGGTGATGCTGAGGGAATTAGATTAGGAAATGAGACACTTCAAGTAGTAAGGGAGTTTTGCTATTTAGGAAGTAAAATAACTGATGATGGTCGAAGTAGAGAGGATATAAAATGTAGACTGGCAATGGCAAGGAAAGCGTTTCTGAAGAAGAGAAATTTGTTAACATCGAATATAGATTTATGTATCAGGAAGTCGTTTCTGAAAGTATTTGTTTGGAGTGTAGCCATGTATGGAAGTGAAACATGGACGATAACTAGTTTGGACAAGAAGAGAATAGAAGCTTTCGAAATGTGGTGCTACAGAAGAATACTGAAGATAAGGTGGATAGATCACGTAACTAATGAGGAGGTATTGAATAGGATTGGGGAGAAGAGAAGTTTGTGGCACAACTTGACTAGAAGAAGGGATCGGTTGGTAGGACATGTTTTGAGGCATCAAGGGATCACAAATTTAGCATTGGAGGGCAGCGTGGAGGGTAAAAATCGTAGAGGGAGACCGAGAGATGAGTACACTAAGCAGATTCAGAAGGATGTAGGTTGCAGTAGGTACTGGGAGATGAAGCAGCTTGCACAGGATAGAGTAGCATGGAGAGCTGCATCAAACCAGTCTCAGGACTGAAGACAACAACAACATTTCGAAGTTTTAAGAATATTGCTCAACAGTTTTCGTCAAGAAAGACAATTTCTGGCAGACACGAGACTTGTTCTTCCATCACGACAACGCACCTGCACATACAGCCATCTCTGATACGAAGTTTTTGGCAAAAACTGGCATGGTTCGGCTGCCCCACGCACCTTACTCGCCTGACATGGCTCCTTGCGACTTTTTCTTTTTTCCGAGCATGGAAAGGCGTATGAAAGGAAACCGATTTGACCACACTGAGGAAACCAAGGAAACCAAGGACGGAGGAGTTGTCAGCCACTTATGAAGGTGACTACAAAAATGTTCAAGAAAATAACTAATTTCCTGCTTACAGAGGAAGTACATTGGTTTAAGTACGCCGTTAAAACCAGACTCGTCCGATAACCATAAAGCTGAGTGAACCTAATCATGTAAAAGCAATGTAAATTTTGGAAGTCTGGCACAAAATACATCGGGCTGGGTGGAAGTCCTTCTTAAAAAGATACCGAGAGCATATAATGCGCTCCGTCTTGCGAATTACGACGTATCAGTTGTCGCCAAACGTACGTACGGGACACAGATTCAAAAATATCTAAGGAGATTTAAAAGTTTTACAAATGGAGGACATAGGAACGAAACGGAACTCCTTCGTGTAGTTGTAAATCTAGAGTCAAACGAAAATATTTAATGGAGTTCTAAATGGACAACGTGCGAATGAAAACTATCGACTTCTATACAGCTTTATGGCAATTTATAGTTTGTTTTGATTCAGGATCAGGCGGCGGACAAGGATATTTACTTCTTTGGTACATGTTGCGTGTGTTTCACGGCCGGCATGACGAGATATCTGACAGGCGTAGCATGGTGCCAGATATCGTCAGCGGCGCCTGGAAGAACATAATTACTTCTTGACACTAATGTTTACTGACTATAGGAAGACATTCCGCATTACAGTACTACAAAAACATGGTTTCACTATATTTTGATGTCTGGACAAGGCAACTTTCAGTAATTCGCACGAGACAGATGACAAAGTCATGTTAGATGTTTCAGAGGGGAGCTAGCGGCAGACTGTATTTTGCGTTCTACAGAACAGACGCGAGCTTATTCTTGCGAATCACGTAGCTGAAGAACAATATTACGTGGCTGAATACAGAAATTCCAAGATATTACTATTGCATGTTTCTTCACGTTCCACCACTTACAAAGTGGAGCACTGGTAGAAGAAATGGGCTCGCTTTCGGAACGATCGAACTTGAAATCTCTGTTTACCTTTTTTGTGTTACACTGGATTCCTCTATTTATTCGATCGGCGAAGTATCTGGATCAGAAGTCATGGGGAACAACCCTGGTTTTAGATAAAATATTCGCTAACGCTACCTGGCGACGTCTACGTGCTGCTGTATTCGCCACTCCGGGGGCGACGAGATCCCACCGAACTAGCAGCGTCCACCAACCTGGTGTGCTGTTTAATACCTACCCCTGTGAATTGATAGATCCATTTACAACAGAAAACCCTTAAGAATTGCAATTTTGTCATATGATGACATGATGGAGAATTTGGCTGTTAACAGTGTTAGGACAGCAACCAGCCACAAATTTACTTTCAGTTCCTTTATTCAAAGGGTACCGTTACCGGTTTCGAATCGTTATGATTCATCCTCAGATGGTTTACACGCTTTCTTTATGACATGTGGTGTGTTTTTTACGGATTAATTGTGCTAAAATATAATTTGTGTCTGTAATATGAGAAATGTATTTTAGAAGAGAATCAGGAACTCTTGGGCCGGCCTGCCACCTTCCACGTGGAGCCAATAACTGGGTTACAGGAGCATAGCGCCTACGCCCTGTGCCTCTCAGGCGATAACTAACGCAAAAGAAAGCCTAACATCGCCGGGTAGCGTCAGCTGACATTTTGTCTCTGAACAGTTATGACGGGCGTTCAAAAGTCAATGTATGAAACAAGACTGAGCACAGGTCCCTAACTGAAGTCTTTATCCGAAAATAATCACCGGAGGCCTGAGCGCAAGTATCCCACTGTTTCACGAGCCGGAGGTTTCCCTATTCTCAGAATTCCTGTGACTGCGCCAGGAGCCGGACCTCCATTGTGTCCTTCAGTTCGTCGTCCGAGTTGGAGCGCTTCCCTTTGAAATGTGTTTTAATCCGACCAATCACATTCAAGTCGAACGGCGACGTCTCCAGGCTGTAGGGCGAATGCTCAAGCTGTTCCCACTTGACCTCGACCATTACATTTCGTGTGACCTTGGAGACGTGCAGACGTGTTTTATTGTGGAGCAGAATCATCCGCTCTGTGAGCAGCCCAGGCCATTTGCTGTTGACACACCTCAGTAGGCTACCGAGTTCTTCAAAGTAAAAGTAACTGTTCGTGGTTTTTTTCGTGCTCGAGGAATTCGATGAGTATCAGACCTCGTGCGTCGGAAAAGACGGTGAGCATTACCTTGCCAGCTGAGGATAGAGATTTGAATTTTTTTAAGGGGGAGGTAACGACAATAGAGTTGCGCCCCCAAGTTATCCGAAAGCGGCATATGCGAATTTCAACCGGTTTGGTTGTTACGACATTTAGAACCTTCTTAATTGAATACTCCTTAAACTTGCTGAGGTTTCACATTGCTTTTGTGAAAATTTCATGAACAGATGCTATTGACGCGTATTTCAAGTGTTAAATGGT
The DNA here is from genome assembly GCF_023897955.1 of Schistocerca gregaria. Taxonomy (NCBI): domain Eukaryota; kingdom Metazoa; phylum Arthropoda; class Insecta; order Orthoptera; family Acrididae; genus Schistocerca; species Schistocerca gregaria. Next base: position 189,106,378 of record NC_064923.1, on the reverse strand, counting down.
GCACGAGTTTCTCCGACTCCTTACTGCTCGTGCAGTTCTGCTGAAAATAGTACGGCACCCGCTAACTCACAGGAACGGGTATTAGCGTATGCGACGATCAGACCTGCGTCCACAGTACTTGCTTCCGCGCAGCGTCGGACACAGGGCTTACGGCATACATGAACCAAGCTGTGTCTTCCAAATACGAGTCTACTCACCTACCTACCTACCTCCCTCCCTGCCTACCATCCTTTAAAATGAAACGAATGCTTCACAAAACTCGTGCAAGCAGCGAAATGGCTAACTCCTGTCGTCGTCGTCGTCGTCGTCGCCGCCGCCGCCCCGCCGCCGCCGCCGCCACCACCACCACCACCACCACCACCACCACCACCACCACCAAGCGTCTAACATTCGATGGTTGAAGTATTCCTAGACTTGTATTCGTGCATAACGTTCTTCAGAAGCAACTCTTAAGAGTCGCTTGCCGCGTGTTTTCTGTTTAGCCACCTAATTGGGTCGTCGTCCACACATCTATTCTTGTTTCGGATCTATCGAAAAATCTCTTTCGTTTATCAGGTCCCATGTGCCGCTCCACCTCTGTGGAATTCTCAATACGGGCAAAATATACTTCTTCCACTCCAGTCTCTTCAGTGGCCCATTTGTCTGTTTTCCCGTCTCTAAGAGTAATTCCTAACATACATCTGTGGACTGCTTTCGGAGCAACACAGATCTCTTAACTAACGAACTCCCGGCCATATTTACTATTGTTTTGTTTCTTTCACTGTTCATCCAGGCACATTCTTCAAATCCCCTAAACATAAAAGAGCTCATTCTCTGTTTCGGTGACTTCAATGTTAGTATCCATTTTCTTTTCGGTTTTGTTAGTCTCGTAGTAATTCAGTTCTTAGCATACTTTCGAACTGTCTATTACCTCCTGCCATTAACATAATGGAGGAGGTTCAGATATGTCCCATTAACACGTACCCTCGATTCATTTTCCGGCTAAAGTGGTTTAACTGACACCCAGACATTACATGTGAATTCAAGGTGAAGAGGGGATAAAGGGAAAGAATTATGGATGTCCGCTACATAGGGACTTAAATGCGGAATTAGCGGCGGCGACTGAAAACGTGTGCCGGACTGGGACGCGAACCCGGGATCTCCTGCTTACTGAGCAGTTGCATTACCCCCTGCGCCATCTGGACACAGTGTTTACCGCAAATGCGCGGACTATCTCGCTACGCTCTCTGGCCGATCCACATTCCCAAAAAGCGCCACCTGTCCGCAGTTCCCGTCCACGCCCTCTATGCTCACTACTTTGAGAATCCTGCTGGAGGTCGACCGTAATTGTGCATCCGCACTTTCGGACATACTCGAAAGAACAGACACCACGTATTCATGTAACTGATTCGCTTTGAGGAGCAACGAATTCACCATCTTCAGTGCAGATGCGCACAGATGAGTCTAGGTGAGACAGAGTCGGCTGGGGGGGGGGGGGGGGCTTGCGCCGATGAACACTGTGTCCGGATGGAGCAGTGGTTCACTCAACTGCCTAGTAAGCAGGAGATCCCAGGTTCGAGTTCCGCCCTGACACACATTTCCACTCGTCGTCGCTGATTCCGCATCAAGTCTCGATGAAACTGACGTGAACAGTTCCTTCCCTTCCCTTCCCTTCCCTTTCCGCCCCCTCCGCCTTTAATTTACATAAAATGTATCACAGCTGCGGATTCCTAGTGGTGTGTGTTCCTTTGAACTCGTCCGAAAGATCAGACTCCATGCATTCCTATAATATCCCAGGTATTAATTTATATTTTTGAGTCCTTCGTTTTTTTTTTCATCAGACGTTGTTAATTCTTGCTACCAGGTAACACAGTCACGGCCACGCTTGATAACGGTTATGTCAGCGAGTGCTGCACCCGTTTAAAAAAATTAACTAGAGTGATACTTCACTGCCTCGGCAAATGAGTGAAGAAAGAACGAGCAGAGCACGCTATTTTTTACGTGAGCACAGCAACAATTATCAGTTTCAGCGAGATTACCAGAGAAAGGGAACCTTATGCTCCCCAACAGTTTAGTGCCCCGGCAGGGCCCCCAAAACGGAGGGTCCAGTGAAAGTAAGCAGCGCCGCGCTGAGGTGAGGTGAGGTCAGGCGACTTTCGCCCTTGGTGGCACCCCAGTCTGCTACGGTACGGCCAAGCCACCGGTACCGAGCGCGGCTCGAATAGCGTTACTCCGATGACGTCACGCCGCTTAATGCCACGGCCACACCTACTAACACATATACCGCAGCGCCGCCGCAGTTGTTTTTAGCGCTCGGGCGAGCACCAAAAGCCGATCACGTTTTTACCAGCACAAACGGCTCAGCAGCGACCCAACGATTAAAATTAGAAACTTATCAGGCCTCTTACTTTTGGCCGCAGCGCAGAACCGTTCGATAAATTATCCGCACAAAGCTGTGCAGTCTACTGGAATTCTTGTGATAAATTTTTAACTTCATGTGGTCTGTGTATTTACAACTTTTTCTAAAATCTTTCAGATGTACTTTAAGTCCTTTAAGTATTCCGCGATTTAGATTTCTACTTGATACCTATTTTACAAGACGTTTTTCAGATAGTAATTTAAACAGAAGATTAACGAAACAGTTAAGCATCACAGTCTCTACCTCAACGTCACATCTTTCGCTGTAACTTAAGGATTCATCTTTTCATCTTCCGCCACACTTTTAGTTTCGCAATACGACAAATTTACCTTAACGACTATTACCTGTTATCTTTACGACATTTGTCTGTCCTTCCGTCAAAAGTGTTCTGTCTTAGTATGTTCAACGAATGGTTCAGTTAATTTTTGCCACTTTTATTGTACTCAGTAATCGATTTTCCTCATTTTTTAAAAATATCGTATGGTTTCTCACTTTGTCTTTCAATTTTAACATCCCATGTTTTCCACATCAACATTTCGAAGGCGTCTAACTTGGCTCCCTGCATGATCTTTTTTTTCCTTTCCTTTACAAAGTCTTCTTCGGCACTGCTATTCTTGTTACCGCCAAATCTTGTAAGACCATATAGCTGCATACTCGTGTTTCCACAATTTAAAACTGTCTCGCTGTTTCTCTTCCAATCTTCTTGTTCCTTTTACCATCAATAATGGCCATTGCCTTTATTTATGTAACATGCAACCCGCTGATTGTGTTCTAGTGGTTGGCATAGTTTCGTTTACATCCTTGGGTCTAGGGTTCCACTCGTGGCGAGATCAGAAATTTTCTCCACCTCGGGGATTCTTTGTTTGTGATGTAGTCATCATTTTACGCAACCATCGCAGACGTCCGGAGTCGTCGAAGTGGCGTCAAACAGGAAAACTCGCACTAGAAGGCCGAACTACCACAGACGGGGTCGCTAGGCCAATAAAGATACACGATCATTCCATTTCGTGTAATATGCATCTTAATAGGACGTTGTTAATAGTTGCTCATCAATTTTTTCAGACTTTCACTTATTGCCTTACCTTCTATAATAGGCAAACCCCATATACCTGATTACTCTGACACCCACTACCGCGCCTCTATCCTAAATACCATTATTTGCTATATCTTCCAGGTAAGTGTTTAACAGCGCTCATGGTCTGCCTGTTATCCAATTCTTATCTTTTTTTTTGGAACCTATTTTCAAAATATGAACACATTGTATATTTCTATTTTTCATTTGTTGTTCCCTTCCTTTCACTCATCCTGAAATACAATCGGGGACATTTCGTCAACAAATGAAATACCGGTACACTTTGAGTAAAATTTTTTCGAAGGTGAATCTGAAGTGCATAATACATTTAAGCTGACGGCGTATTGTGAAATTAAGCTTCCATTTTCTTAGTTAAATAGGACCTTGCACACAGTCTTCCTTGCGTGTGTATGTGTTTTTTTCGTAAGACTTGCATGAAATGACAATACGCTTTATTTTTTAAGTCGGGAATGTAATATTCCTCAACAACAATTAATACGAGCAGTGGCTGTCTCTCACAAGCTAGCACAAGGTGTATAAAATTTGTGTAGGTTCGTGAAAGAAGAGGTTGGGCTTTAAGTCATCGCATAAAATGGCATGAGAAAAAGAAGTTATCAGTAGGAGATGAAAGCGTAGGCTGGTTTCCACCGTGTCCGTCTTTGTTCCTGAATTCAAATTTGAACTTATGGAGTAAAAACGACCTGGTATCAAAAGTTTCTGGTATACTGGTTAAAGGAGAGGAGAAAATTATTACGGTTTTACGCCCCCTTTAAAATACACCAATCTGACAAAGCCCACATTCTAACGAATTAGACGACGCATTACGCCAATTGAACCAAGTGCTGAAAAACTATCTCGCTACACTGTCAAGACGGCCAAACCTAGTAATTTTCACAACTTCGTAACGGTATTCATATAGTTATAAAACCCTTTCTATTTGCATTAGCTTTAGTTCGTAGAAATTACATTACATTCTTGGTTTAGCTTCCCTTAAACAACAATATCAGACACGTAGCACAGTTTCAACATAAGTGGGTAATAACATGATCGTTACCTCAATACGCGAACTAGAATAAGACCGATCTGATGTGATCTCGGGGAACCTAAGCTATATAATATCAAAAGCGTGTGTCGAATTCAAGTCAAATTTTTGGTAACTGCCCTATAACGCATACAATGGCAAGCCCTTGATTCTGACTACGACAACGTCACGTGAGAATTTGTGCATCTTTCCTCCCATGTCATCGCGTTTCGTTTACAAGGCGAACATATGTGAATAACGGGGTTAGTTAAGGGATAATAACGGGAAACTTATCGACTGACAACCTTCTCTCAGAAATTTGCCGACGCACGTACTTCAAACATTTACGGGGAAACCAGTTCTTGCAACACGCACACACGAAAACTGGAGGTTATTTGCAAGAAAATGAGTTCTTTTGCTTCATGTATGAATGCATGTTTTCGCTGCGATAAGAATTAATAACATTTTCTCGGGCTTCCAGCCGCGTCAGGTGGTTAAAATCTCACGAGCTTTCGACCGAGCTCTACTCAGTCATTGTGACATCTCACAATGAAAGCTCGGTTTTTTTAACCACCTGACGCGGCTGGAAGCCTGAGAAAATTTTATTAATTCTTTTGCTTCGTTTTATTCTAACATGTAGACGATTAACTTAAAATCACAGGAAGACGTCTATGGAATGAAAAGAAAAAAAAAAAATCCCTGAGAATTGAAGCAATACACCTATTCCAAAAGCGTCAAAATTGCAACATCAATCCATCATCATCATCATCATCATCAGAAGGATGTAAACGGCATCTTCCAAAATTGATGTCCGCATATTCACTGCTGATTGTTCTATCATTTCCATTAAGGGCGAGTTATATACTAACACTACTACTCCGAGCTTTAAATCCACTTTGTTGGCAATTTATGCAACGAAGTACTCACATATTCTGACGTACAATTTCGATTACACAACGCGTTTCAAACAACGAGTAACCTCGCAAAGTACTTTAAAAATAAATGCGACTGATTACGCCACTTTTCTCTTCGTAAGGATTCGACTCATCGTAAGAAGCTGCATTATTCAACTCACGACCAATTTCGGCGAAACAACGTCGAAGTGTTTGGTGCAAGCCCTAAATTATCACGCGCCTAGAAGACAAAAGCGGACAGCTGTGGCGTTTGAAACACTTCCCACGAGAGCAACGTCAACGGCTTACATACGTGAGAGACCGTTGGGTAACAGTTCTATTTTCAGATCGGTCGCCGAAGCAGGACACATGGTATAGACAACAGTGTTAATGTATGTCAATATTTAATAGGTATCTATTTTTCATTAAAGAAACGAGACGGTAACTAGAAGTGATTTAGTTTATACGCTGAAACGATAAAGAATCTAGTATAAGGACGCGTATTCAAATACAGGGATACGTAAACAGGCAGAATACGGCGCTGCGGTCTGCAACGCCTATACAAGACAACAAAAATGTGCCTCGCGGAATTGTTAGACCGGCTACTGCTGCTACAATGGCAGGCTATCAAGATTTAACTGACTTTCAACGTGGTGCTATAGTCGGCGCACTACCGATGGGGCACAGGATCTCCGAGGCAGTGATGAAGTGGGGATTTTCTAGTACAACCATTTCAGCAGTGTACCGTGAGTATCAGGAAGTCGGTAAAACATCTGATCTCAGACATCGCTGCGGTCGGAAAAAGATCCTGCAAGAACGGGACTAACGGCGACTAAAGAGAATCGTCCAACGTGACAGAAGTCCAACCCTTCTGCAAACTGCTGCAGATTTCAATGCTGGGCCAACAGCAAGTGTCAGCGCGCGAACCATTCAACGAAATATCATCGATATGGACTTTAAGGCCCGCTCCTGGAACCTTTGATAACTGTACGACACAAAGCCGCGCCTAGGCCCGTCAACACCGACATTAGACTTTTGGTGACTGGAAAAGTGTTGCATGGTCGGACGCGTCTCGTTTCAAATTGTATCAAGCGGATGGAAGTGTACGCGTATGGAGGCAACGTCATGAAGTCAGGTGAAGGCTCTGTAATGATGTGGGGCGTGTGCAGTGGGAGTGATACAGGACCCATGATACGTCCAGATACGACTCTGACAGGCGATGTGCACTTAAGCATCCTGTGCATTCCGAAGGACTTGGGCAATTCAAGCACGACAATGCGACACCCCACACGTCCGGAATTGCTACAGAGTGGTTCCAGGAACACTCTTCCGAATTTAAATACTTCCGCTGGCCACCAAACGCCCCAGACATGAACATCATTGAGCATATCTAGGATGACTTGCAAGGTGCTATTCAGAATAGATCTCCATCCCCCATCCACACAGAAACACTATTGTGCTAAGCGAGTAAACATATTCGAAACAATTGGTACGAAAATGAGAGGATTTCAAGAAAAATTTTTTAGTCTCAAGAGTACGTTAAAACATATGTGATATTAAAGAGTTATTACTTGGACGCAATAGATCAGATGTCGATTGAGTGCTTGCTACCGATCTTGGTTGAGAACGGTGGTTTTATGAGAACTTTATCACTACAGACTTGAAGATTTCAGCTGTTTTCAACGGATTAATGAGCGTGATCAGGGTCAGAGCCACTTATATCAAATCGCCATTGCCATTACTCCTTTTCTTCATGAGCGCTGTAAAACTTCATTGTAGTATCCAAGTGGGAGATATCACCCTGTTCAGGCTCTGTGTTCGATACCCCGGTCCTTGGAAGTTTTCTGATAGTAAACGAGGCTTTCGTCTCCGACAAGACGTAAAAACAGTTGCGCCGTGCTGTAGGTTCCCTGTGAAATAACGTTCGTCTGGACACATATTGGAGGAAAGCAAGGGCATGCCGACCTTTAATAGGATATGTCCGCGGCGCTTACTACAGAGTCATGGAGTCCGGTATTCGCAGAGATGTTTAATTTTCATTCCTCTACTATTAACTGGAGTTCCACTTGATCCTATACTTTACTTTGCATCATTCCATTAATCTCTTTACATCTGCTATAGCCAATCTTTTTCCATTCACGTTACTTGCCTATTGCGAATAACTAGTCCAAATACCTTCGTGCATGTTTCGTAAGCCTGTCCCATTGTTCAGCATTTGTTCCCCGCTTTTTTTATTTTCGGTACTAATATTTCATTTCCTGCTCTATCCAACAACTTAAAAATGATTACTACCTTAAAGAACACCCCGTAAGATGCTACCAGTCTCTCCTTTTATACGCGCACGAATTCTTAACATTTTCCTGGCGACGTTTCCGCGTTCATTTATTAAGCGGAATCTCTGCTTTCTCAGCATTTTCTGAATTTTGGTACTAAACCAAAGTGGGACATTTCCGCCATTAATCTATTTGCTTGGTACCTGGTTACCCAGATTGCGGTTTACAACCAGTTTGAACTTCGACCATAATCTTCACTACCGGCATCATACTGAAACTGAATGACGTCCACTTTCGAACAGGGTTACGTCGGTTATTTCTAGCGTTGTGAACTGAGACTACGTGGTACCCAGCTCATGCTGACTCGCCCGTCTGTACTACATTCTGTTGTAGTCTGCTGTTCTATGAAGGTTGTTTAATGACCTCTCGAATCTTCACTAGGTTAAATTTTAACAACAACCTGAAACAGGCACGCAGCATACACATGCAAAACACTTATTACGCCAAAAGAATCGCTTGTACCTTAACCTTAACAGTATTTAGAGATAGATAACATGAGACAACTAGAAAGTTATTGTCTCAAGGCATTTAGCAGACCTTAAAGTCGAACACGCTTCCTCAGCTTTCAGGAGTAGTACTCTTACCATTTATTTTTGAACGTAATCACGATTCGATTGAAAAGTTCAACCTAGCGGCATTTTTCTCCTGCTTTTATAGGTGCATTTCCTAATGGACAACCGCTGTATGTTTACACGGCGTCAGCGACAAGAATCGACAAAATCCGAGATATGGGTCGACAGAATGTCAATACCAGCAGGCGCATTTGTATCTACGGGACAATCATCCCCCGTCAGACCCTTATCGGCTGAAGGGCCATTCCCAGTTCGTGCAGTTACGTAAACATGCCTCGTCAGTGCAATGTACGGCTGGCAAACTTGTCCGATTGTATAACAACTTACGCGAGCTGAAAAACAGATAAGACCCGTGACAACTGTTACGGAGACAAAACTCGTGCTGGGAAATTGTTTTCACGAATCAACGAGTCAAATCTATAAGGTGAAGAATTTGAATAATGATGATGATGGCTACCGGCACGAAATTATACCTTTACATCATTATTGTTTACGACTTTCTTGCTCTATTCTGATCCACATTCAGAAAGCAGACTTGCATTCTACCTTGGGTAAATTAAAAAAAAGCGCTTTCTTAATTGAAAACAATGATGCACGGAACATTGCTTAACGCCTTTATATTTGCTTCTAATACATAAAATCATCTATTTTGGGCTCTGGTGCTACTGGTGGATATGTAAGCCATATGCTTATTTTTTTCCAGCAAGACGAAGAGAATGCTTACTGACTACTACATTAACCAATAAACTCATTTTCCTGCAACGCCAGGTTTATCTGAGGTGCAGCAGGAGCAATGTAAATTCATTTTGGTAAGTATTTAGAAACTAAGGAAATGATTACTCTAGAATTACGAACTTTCGGTGGAAGCATCAGAGCGGTTGCCGATGGGACGGTCTAATTAATAGATAATCTAAAAATTTACGAACATGGCGTCCAGGGCTGCAAGCATATCGGAGTAGCGCGCTTACCGGGCCAACCAAGCAATGGTGAACATGGCACCTCGGTGAAGCAGGTTTTCGTGTCAGGTTGGCATCGACCTCGCTGCAGTACTACTAACCTTGACGATTATTGATTCAGGAAAACGAGAGACGCTTGTGCTGATCCGGTGCGCCATCCCAATGCGGAAAATCAGCTCTGTTAGCTTTCGCACTCTCCGCTAATGGAGAACCCCTGTATGGAAAACAGCGTCCGCAGGAAGACTCGAGTTTTCTGTTGAGAGTTTCACTTACGTGTTGCCTAATGTCAGAACTTTCTCAATGTGTGCACATGCTATGAGCAAACTCAGCGTATCTCTCTAAAAAGTGACTTCTCCTTCGTTCTTATGTACACAACGTTTAACTGCCCTCCACCGCCATACCACACAAAATTGCGACATAATGAAATAATTACTGGAACAGCCAAAATAGTAGATTACACTGTCTGTTATCTGCTAATGTACCTCCATCGCAGTGATGTCTCGTCGCCAGAATCCGAGGTTATCGGATAGTTGTACGTTGCTCCCCCTGTTAACACAGTTGAAAGTTCAGTGAATGTAGGTCCATGATTACTCCATGTTGATGGTCGATATTTGCTGTTACCCATGAGAAGGCATATTTTGAGTGCGACACTATAAAAAGCGACTTCCCAGTACTCGTCAAAAAAGTGAATGTTCGCAGTAGACACGCACATTTATACACCGGACCTCAATTCAATGGAGAACCACACATTTGGTGAATGAAAGGAGGTTTAGCGGCCACAGTGGCATCAAAGGTAGTTAGCTATTCTAGTATCACGATCTCTACCTTACGTGCTTTTAATCAGAAGTAACATTTTGTGAAGGTTCGCCTATGACGACCATCAATACTTAATTTTAATCCTCGTATTGATCATAAAGATAAAAGCATTTACAATAATGATATTGCTGAGCGACCACGAGAAAATATAAGTAGGGGAAATTTCATGTGCTAATGATTGTGAAAATTGTCGCTGGAAGCTGTTATAACGCGCCATGTAGTATCCAGAGGGGCTGGAGAAGAAGAATCTTGCACCCACCGGCGTCAACAACGACACAAGGGCGAGCACAGACTGGCAGCCAAACACCCGGGAAGTCACTGCTGCGGAACACGAAAATCTTCCTCATGCAATCGTAACCGGTAGACGTAGTACTATATTTTGCGCCAGGCCAGTATTTTATTGGGATAACGCTGGTTCTTGAGTTACTTTAAACTATTTCATTGAAGTTAGGAAATTACGGCGCATTTCACGTGTCTGATGCTTTTCAGAATATATGAAAGAATTCATTACAGCATTTACAGGGTGTTTCAGAAATGACCGGTATATATGAAAAGGCAATACAAACTAAACGAGCAGCGATAGAAATACACCGTTTGTTGCAATATGATTGGGACAACAGTACATTTTCAGGCAGACAAACTTTCGAAATTACAGTAGTTACAACTGTCAACAACAGATGGCGCTGCGGTCTGGGAAACTCTATAGTACGATATCTTCCACATATCCACCATGCGTAGCAATGATATGGCGTAGTCTCTGAATGAAATTACCCGAAACCTTTGACAACGTGTCTGGCGGAATGGCTTCACATGCAGATGAGATGTACTGCTTCAGCTGTTCAATTGTTTCTGGATTCTGGCGGTACACTTGGTCTTTCAAGTGTCCCCACAGAAAGAAGTCACAGGGGTTCATGTCTGGCGAATAGGGAGGCCAATCCACGCCTCCTGTATGTTTCGGATAGCCCAAAGCAATCACACGATCATCGAAATATTCATTCAGGAAATTAAAGACGTCGGCCGTACGATGTGGCCGGGCACCATCTTGCATAAACCACGAGGTGTTCGCAGTGTCGTCTAAGGCAGTTTGTACCGCCACAAATTCACGAAGAATGTCCAGATAGCGTGATGCAGTAATCGTTTCGGATCTGAAAAATGGGCCAATGATTCCTTTGGAAGAAATGGCGGCCCAGATCAGTACTTTGAGGATGCAGGGACGATGGGACTGCAACATGGGGCTTTTCGGTTCCCCATATGCGCCAGTTCTGTTTATTGACGAAGCTGTCCACGTAAAAATAAGCTTCGTCAGTAAACCAAATGCTGCCACATGCATATCGCCGTCATCAATCCTGTACACTATATCGTTAGCGAATGTCTCTCGTGGAGCAATGGTAGCGGCGCTGAGGGGTTGCCACGTTTGAATTTTGTATGGATAGAGGTGTAAACTCTGGCGCATGAGACGATACGTGGACGTTGGCGTCATTTGGACCGCAGCTGCAACACGGCGAACGGAAACCCGAGGTCGCTGTTGGATCACCTGCTGCACTAGCTGCGCGTTGCCCTCTGTGGTTGCCGTACGCGGTCGCCCTACCTTTCCAGCACGTTCATCCGTCACGTTCCCAGTCCGTTGAAATTTTTCAAACAGATCCTTTATTGTATCGCTTTTCGGTCCTTTGGTTACATTAAACCTCGTTGAAAACTTCGTCTTGTTGCAACAACACTGTGTTCTAGGCGGTGGAATTCCAACACCAGAAAAATCCTCTGTTCTAAAGAATAAACCATGTTGTCCACAGCACACTTGCACGTTGTGAACAGCACACGCTCACAGCAGAAAGACGACGTACAGAATGGCGCACCCACAGACTGCATTGTCTTCTATATCTTTCACATCACTTGCAGCGCCATCTGTTGTTGAAAATTGTAACTACTGTAATTTCGAAAGTTTGTCCGCCTGAAAATGTACTGTTGTCCCAAGCATATTGCAACAAACGGTGTATTTCTATCGCTGCTCGTTTAGTTTTTATTGCCGTTTCAAATATACCGGTCATTTTTGAAACACCCTGTATAATCTATGTGAATTGTAGTTTGGAGTATGAAAGTGATTGTGTATTGACATGTGATTGCTGATTCTGAGGTTTAGCTCTGAGCGGAGAGATTTAATTCAATGCGTGTAAAACAATTACGAATAGTGGAAGACAGTTCTTCTTTGAATTTTGTAGAATGTGTTACAGAACTACGAACTTTTAAATTATGCGAGTATAGAAGAAGATCAGCTAACATTTAACGCGGTCAGATGCATTTACATCATCAACCACGGCCATCATTTTAATTAATCATTCAGCTTTCATTGGGGATTTATTTTAGGCTCCTACTGCAGGTTATCTCACCTGGACCGGAATTAAGATTTTTTGCGTCCAGGGTCGAGAGAGAGAGAGAGAGAGAGAGAGAGAGAGAGAGAGAGAGAAGGAACATTAAATCACCTCCCAATAGGCATGTAGTAAGTAGTCAGTAGCTGATGAATGGTATCGACAAAACTGGGGAAATGGCTGCCAATCACAGTTTCCCTACAAAACAAGTACTGGCAGTCACTTGCTAACCGTCTATCCCTACATCGTGAAGACATCGGGCTGCTTCTCTCAGCTGGTGTTTTATCACCTAATTTAGAGTTTAAACGAAAGAAAGTGGGACACCGGGATAACTACAGAATAATGATAGCGAGTAATACCATTTGAACACACAACAGAAAGTCACACAAATGTGATTCGTCTATTACAGCGTTTTGTAGAAAGCATCCGCAACTCTGGGTCAGTGAACGAGACACCGCCCTGCTGTATAGCAAGGAATGAAACGAAGTAATCAAATAGAAGTACTGTCCCAACCCCGTTACGAAAATTTGTGACTGTGAATCTTTAATAGCTACGTAAATACTCGTAAAATTTAAACCGGAAAACATGTGGCATATGTAATACATAATCGATGCATGAGTAGTTGATCTCTTAACTAAGAGCTGCCGACAAATAATGTCTCCTAATTTTTATGCTTAACTTTTTAAAGTTTTAAAAAATAAAAAACTTTAGCAGTCTACATCTTTATTCTTCATGTTGACATATTTATTTCTCAACATACCACGATGACGAATACATTTCTCCCAACTAGAATCGAGTTTGTTCATACCGTCACTGTACGATGACGGACTTCCTTGACGGAGCCACAACCTCACCTCCACTTGCATTTCTTTTGAGGACTAAGATCTGGAAACAGATGAAGAACGGATGGGGCCCAGTGGGGACTGCATGGAGATTGATCGATGACGTGAAGCCAAGACGTCGGATGACATAGTTCTGTTACTCACTGCTACTATACACGCTACGATTCGGAGCTCTCTAGTGGCAGAGGGTGGCAACTTGCATCAGTGAAGCGTAAAATTGACAACACAATAACACAATAAATAATAATATTGAGAACACAAAAAATTTGGAAGCACTGCTTCTCAACACGCCCTCTTATCTATTGCATGCGCCCCACGTTTTTGTTGTAGATTTTATAAGTCTGTGCATAGTTGTTAAAAATTCACGCTCACAAACTTTTGTGACTATCCGTCGTGAGTTAGGTGTATGTATGGGGGCTAAGAGTAATTATTTTGATCTTTATACTACGATGTAAAGACTTTTTTAAAAACTGTATATTAAAAATTCATATACATTTAAATAATTATTTTCTGCTTTTTAGTGTTGTATGTACGAATTTTTTCAGTACATTCGAATATCTTTACGATACCGCTTAGCGATGGGGTCCTTGGATAAAAACTTCTTGGTGAATTTACCGCTTCCTCCGACGTGTATCTCGCTAAAAGAACTTGAAGGTAAAAATTAGTGAGACGGGAGCTCACACGGAGGCTTACCAGCAACAGTTCTTGCTGCTAACAATTCGCGTCCGGTTCAGAAAAAAGGGGAAATGGCAGTGGTACACGAAGTACCCTCCTCCACACACCACACAAGAAAGCGAGTTAATATTGCACAGTCATTTAGTGCTGAGCTACGTTAAAAATTTCGAGACTCTACCTCACGCTGTCAGTTAAAAAATCAATTGCAAAACTGTACCGAAACGACGGACAAGAGTGCGTTTTAATGAAAACGTGAAATGAATCATGTATATAGCAAATCTGGCTGAAATTGCTCCGAGTGCCTATCAGTTATTCTTTCATATACCCCCCTTTTCACTCCTCCTCCCCGGCCGTGAAGGTGTTGGGAGAGGCCTTACTTTCACAGAAATTTTTATCCGGTTGCAAGTGATACGTGTGCCCACTTGGCAGGAATCGCTTCCGGCTTTATAGAGGTGAACCTAGAAATCGGATGAGTTATCGCAGACACTTTCCGTAGTAGGTAATTTACACACATTGGGTGTGTAGGGGCGATGACGGAATCTGCTAAGCGCAATCATCGTGCAGGAACTCTAATTGAACAGGCGATGCTGTGTGTGCATCATGTTTCTCTCTCACCCCGTTTTCATCTGCACCCCCTCCCCTATTGCAGGTAGGTGGTTCTTACCCCATGTTATCGCAGTGCACTCCAGCCCAGTTCTGACATACGTTTAAAATTTGAAGTCTATCTTTTCGGCAAGTTATTTAAAACTCAATTGCGAAAGTTGTACCGAATAGACAGTCAAGAAAGCAACCAAATAAAAATGTTAAAAACACAACAAACAATGAGAAGCATAAAAGAGAATAGGCCCAGTCCCTCGAGATAGCAAGGAATGCTTGACTTAAGTGAGTGACGAAGCTGTGTTGTTATCCACGAGTTGCGTATTAAGTGCACAGAGCTTACTACCGAAAAGGAAACATGGCTTTTGAGCGTCTCGCATGCTCTACTAGCAACAATGAGGACTGGGTATTTTACCAAATTATACCTTTATCTTTCACAGTTTAAGTACATAACAAAACACCATTATATGCTCGATCGTTTACATAAAAAGAACCGAGTTGTCCGACAGGAGTCGGAAACAAAGTGGACACAATCATTCATCACGTTAGCCTGGGTGGTTTTCATTCGATTTCGACACTTCAATAAAGTGCATACCCTCCGTGAGCGTTTATCACTGCTGACACCTAAATGACACGCTTCGTCACGGAGGTCACCCTGTGGTATGCGCTCCCATTTTTCAATGGCACTCTATGAGAGTTCTTGGACAGCGAATTATGGGAGAGGACGACCACGATCACGTATGTAAAGCATGTCCCACATAAGCGCGATGGGGTTTAGGTCGGGACTCAAAACCGGCCATCCTATTGCTTCAATGTTCTGGATTTACAAGACTTTCCTGCTGACGCCCACCACATAGGCCCTGGCAATAGAAGGAATTCAGGCCACGCTGTATGCAGTAGCCACCACATGGTCCAAGAGGATCTGTTCCATGTACCGCCTGGCGTAAGACAACCATGGACAACAAGATATGTATGGCTGTGAATACTGAAGCCTCCGCACAACATAATAGAAACTTGACAGTGTGTCGATTTCCTGGATAGCATTTGGCAGTTACCGATCATTATGTGTCTACGCCCACGAATATGGCTGTGATCTTGTGTCAGAGAATATCTGCAGTATTCTGTGAATAAAACATTTCGTCAATAACGAAGTTGATGTGGGAAAGGCAGAACTACAGGCGAGCAGCAGAATGATGTGTGAAGTGATGTACTCGGAAAGGACATCTGGGTCGTAAGGCCCTTTCTTGTAGTATGTTCATTGCAGTCTGATCGGACATTGTGGCTCTAGTGAAGCATCCGATATCGTCTTTCTGTTATCCGGCGGTACGTACGATGCCGCAAAGATGGCAAGATATGTCTTCATGTCCCCCCCCCTCCCCCTTGGTTGAAAACAATGTTCACAAACGAAAACTGCCATCTTTTTATCCCACTGGTGAAAACTGGTACTGACTTCCTTCTGAGAGATCAGCTGACACTAAGAGGTAACACAGTCAATAGAAGGCGAATGACTTATTGCCTACATTGAAAGCGAAGACCTCAGGTTAAGCAGTGAGATCCCGGGTATCGCTTGTATCAAAATAGATACAACGTACCAGACGTTGATACACAGTATGGGTAACCGCAGCCAACATGACAGAGAGGAAATCAGTCGTTTGTACAGTTTCGCCCCGACGGGCGGCTTGGTTTCTTTAAGTCTCCACTTGGGAGACTTGCTTGCGTGCCAGTTCCTCGAAAGGGGAAGGAACCTGTATGACTCCGCCACCGCGCGGCTTCAACTTATATACCAACATAACGGCCACGAACTTTTAAAGAAATTCTCCTTCTTGTGCGATTTCGACATTAAACAAATGGAGACTGTGGAAGTTACTTCAGCCCATCCAGTTGATTTTCCCCCATGTAGGCAATCCTTTGCATAAATTTATCGATTACCTTTCGTGACCTTTTCATTAATGATCAGACTGGACTGAGATTTTGAGCTCGAAACTTTATGATTGACTTGGACAACCGTTGTGACCGCGCCACGCGTTATAGGCAGATTGCCAGAATGTACTGAAATTCATTGCATACTACGTCAATAACTTACTTTTTCACCTGTCTGTGATTCTACGTGTGTCCCTTTGCTTAGGACATCTTTCTAAATCAATTTACATATTTGTACTAAATAGTCAATAGTTTATGTTTATAAAAACTGCCTGTTATTTATTTGAGTTGTTATGAAACAGTCAAATTTAAGAAATGTCTTGGCGGTATGAGCCCATTTATCAGTAGGGCGCTAGACATCATCTGACCTAGATGGAAGGGTTATGTAAGGTGCGTTCCCAACTGTGACCAAAAATTGCGTAATGACAGGGATAGAAGTCCGGACTGTATGGAGGGTGGACGATAACCTTCCATTTGAATTTCTGCAGGAGTGCCGCGACTGTGTTGGCCGTATATGGCTTTGCATTGCCGTGGAGCAGAATGACCCCTCGGGTGAGATTGCCTCGTCGTTTTGATTTGATCGCTTGATGAAGGGTGGTCAAGGTTTGCGGGTAGCGCTGGTCATTCGCTGTTGTTCCGTGCTGCAGGAAGCGAATCAGAAGAGGACCGGTCAAAGAAGCCTTTCCTGCACTCGTGTGGACGGCGACGTCCAGTTGTAAGTGCGGAACTGGTTAACATCGCAGCCCCGGGAAATTTATAAGACAGCCATTCACCCTCCTTGTGTTACAGTGGGACAAGTGTGTCAAGAGCCAGGGTCAATACTTCTAACATATAGGTACTGGTTTCTGTAATTATGCCTCCGGCTCTTTTCTTTTCGAACGCCCCTTGTCGGCCGGCGTGGCCGTGCGGTTCCAGGCGCCTCAGTCTGGAACCGCGTGACCGCTACGGTCAGCAAAGATGTTAAGTCCCATAGTGCTCAGAGCCATTTGAACCATTGAACGCCCCCTTATACACACCTAAAAGTGCAAGCTATCTATTTTGTCATTGTAAAATTTTGTAGTGGATGAATATTTCTCTTTTAGTTCTTCTCTCTCTCGTTTTCGTACACTATCTAGCAAACTGTATAGGTTTGCTTATATTTTTCTCAAACGAAAAAAGGGGAGGAGAGAGAGAGAGAGAGAGAGAGAGAGAGAGAGAGAGAGAGAGAGAGAGAGAGAGAGAGAGAGAGAGAGAGAGAGGGGGGGGGGGGGGGGGGAGTGTGGACAATAAATGTTTAGGTGAGTCAATTCAGAGAGTTAAAGAAGACAAAACTTTCGTCCACATTCGTCGTTCTACGAGGCGCTGAGAAACCGTCCTCCCTAACATATATAGGTTCCCTTCCACACTAGTGGAATTCATGTAGGGATTTCGCTGAAGAGTAGCTCCATCGTTTCTAAGCTGCGGAGTTTTTGTCCGCCCATGCAAAGCTACTAGGGAGTGAAACCTGGTGGCTATCTGCTAGTTCTTCAAAAGTACCCAAACGAATTTTGAAATAAATAATATTGGGCGTCAGGACGCGTCACTGTAAAATACTATATCAATAAGTTGTCGTAGTTTCGATTGTCTTGCTGCTATCTCTTTAGTGTGGTTAATTGCCTTTAAGAGCACCGTAGCAATTTAGTTGCTTTAGTGTTTTACGTGATATGGCCCAACAAAATGTTTTTATTCAAAAGGACTCTGGTCGTGAAAGCCTACGATCTTATACAAACATACGAATGTTTCATGAAGGGCACTTACAATACCATTAGTCTTCCACAGTGGGAGCAAGCCTTATGCTGCTTTTACATAACGACATTGTGAGAACGGTGCGGGGAACAGCCTGTCACTCTTTTGTTACCTTCCGTCTTATCGCTCGCGCGCGAGTAAACAAAGTCGCAGCGGCCCTTGTTGCAACTCATCGACTTTCGCCGAGACGCAGCTGCGTGGGAATTTACGCGCACAGTGCGTGGAAACGGCCTGACTGCTCCGGACCGCGAACACCGGGCGCACGTTACGTAAGCTGCGCCGCGGCGCGGCGCACGTGCAGAACCTGTCCCGGAACAGCCCGCCACAGTACTGCCGCTGTGACGCACTGGCCACTGGCTGCCGCCGCCGCCGCCGCCGCCGCCGCCGCTGGCCACCTGCCAAGCAGGGTGCCCTCCGTCTCCACAGCCCTCGCCCAAGGTCTGCCACCCATGCCTCACCAAACTCTGCGCTGAGCCGATAATCAGTTTCAGTGGCAACTGGGGACCAGCTGGATGCTGGCAGGGCGGCTGCTTTCGTCTGCATCTACATACATCCTCCGCCAGCCACCATACGGTAAGTGCTGGCGGGTACCTTCTACCACTGCTCCCAATTCCTTTCCCGCTCCATCTTCAAATGAAGTGAAGAAAAACCGACTGCCCGTATGCCTCCGTACGTCCTCAAATTTCTCTTGTCAACGGTGTCCTTATGCAAAAATTATGGACGGATCCTACCGGTAACAAATCTGAGAGCATGCCTCCGAATTCCTTCGGTACCTTCTTTTAATTAGACATGGCGGGGATCCGAGCACTCGAGCAGAAATGATGAACGTGTCGCACCAGTATTTTATACGCAGTCTCCTTAACAGATGAGCTACTCTTTCCAATAATTCTCCCAATAAACCTAAGTCGATCATTACTCTTCTCTACGACCGACTTTACATGCTCGTTCCATTTCATGTTATGGCTAGGTTTAATCGACCTACCTATGCGAACTGTCTGGTTGGAAAGCGTACATGTGAAGAAGGTAGACACAAAACTTGACACAACGCGCTTTATTACTGGTTCCATCAAATCAACCACTTGCCACTGGTTACCTGTACTGAGTCACATCCCTCCACCTCACTTACGGCGGAAACAAGCTCTACTGAGGGAGGCCAAGAAAATCTCTGCATCACCCTCTCTACCACTGCACCAGGAATTCTGTCATCCGCCACAGCAACGATTGCGATCAAGAAGACCAGCAAGTGTTACTGCAGGACAACTCATCGCGGATGGTTTTGATCTAAATGAAAGCTGGATGCATGAATGGACAACAAAAACACTAGGAACAAGGACCCATCACCTTGATCCCACAAAGAAGCAAAAATCTTTTGACCTACTGTGGAACCTCTGTTGCCATCTCAACAGTTTAAGGTCTCGACATGGTCGTTGCAGCTACTTCAGGCACAAATGGGGCTGGATCAGTTCACCAATGTGTGAATGCAATAAAGAAGGTCAGACAATTGAACATTTAGTCCAACACTGTCCACTTCATTGATACCCTGGAATTCCCGACGACTTGTTCACCCTCACTTCCAGCTTAATTAATTGGTTGAAAAACAAAGACTTAAAGGTTTAATCTTGTCTTATATCATGTGTATATTGTTTAAAATCACTTGCCTTGTATCAACTGTATATGGTATAAAATCACCATACCATTAAATAAATAAGTAAGTACTGTATTCGAACACTGCAGTGTTGATTTTTCTGCATTAACCTATATTTTCCCACATTTAGACCAAGCTGGCATTCATAAACCCAAACAGAAATTCTGTGTCCTCTTCAGCCATTCAAAGACGACAATTTCAGGTACTCTACAGGTTCAGCAGCGAACATTCTTCGACTGTTGCTCACTTTATCAGTCAGACCGTTGATGTACGATGAGCATTAAATGAGTAAAGCAAACCTCTCTTTTCTGAAAACATGCCAGTTTTATTGTTTGGTTGATTTAAGGGAGGGGACCAAACAGCGAGGTCATCGGTCCTATTACATTAGGGCAGGATGGGGAAGGAAGTAGGCCATGCCTTTTCTAAGGACCCATCCCGGCATTTGCCTGAAGAGATTTAGGGAAATCATGGGGAAAACTAAATAAGGATGGTCGGACGCGGGTTTCAACCGCCGTCCTGATCAATGCAATCCAGCTAGTTTTGTTCAGGATTCCAATGCACCATATTATTCCCGACTCTTCTGGCTACAAAACCGTATTTTCGACATCATCTTAGTTCAACGAGAGCCTTGCGCCACTTTATTGGGAGGGCCTGATGCGCACATGGCACCACTCTATTGATCGACGACGGAGCCAAGGTATTGCTGCATTAGTAACTTCCCCATCCATCCATGTACTGCTTCCCATGGAGAGCATCCTTCATTGGACCAAGCAAACGGAAGTCGAAATGTGCGAGATCCAGACGTATGAATGAGGAGTAGCAATCCAATGAAGGTTTGCGAGCTACTATCGGGTGCGTAGACTTGTTTAACGCCGGTTGCGTAATGAGGTGTTTGATAGTGATTCGTCGATCACCTCGAATGAGCCAAAAATTATTTTGTCGAGTAGTAACAGGATAAAGAGAAAGACTATACCGCTACTAGATAAGAACATAAACGCATAAAATCATTTTAATTTATATTTCTTCAACGCTGAAACAGTCACCTATTCTGAGGTAGTAAAATACATGTTTGGTCGTTATTTGGCAGTTAGAAGGAAAACAAGGCGCGTAGGATAAAGCAGAAAAACGATACTCACTGCCTTGCATATGAATGTTGAGTGTCCGCTTGTTCCAACACTGTAGAAGTCACAATTGTGCGAATATACGCGCTTGTAAATTATTACAAGGGTAGTTTGGCGACTTTTGAAAAAAAAAATGTAAAGCGAAGTATGGTATCTTCTGATACAATGAAAAGGAATATTTTTTTTTAGTATATAGACTATTACGTGTATGACTAATGTTAAAATATAAACACCCCTTATTAGACAATGCATTGTAAAATTCGGAGCCCCCTAATTCTGAGGCCGTGTTTTTAGTGTACCAATGTGCGCCTCACTGGTAGACAAGGTTAGCTTGCTTTCCAAGAAGCTCTGCAGAGTTTGGTACTCGCAGTGTGAAAATGCATGTATGACAGCATTCGTTACGAACGAAATTATTTTTTAAGTGTAATTTTACTTGCCCATTCGACGAAGTGGTTCGAAACTGATCTACTGTGATATTCGTTTTACCGATATTTATTAAGAGGAGAGTAAAACACGATGAGTAACCAGTGTTCCTGCAGTGGCAGCACTGCCCTGGCCCACGCTTTCTGCTACCGTTATGCAAAATCGCTCTTAACTATTCTATGGTGGGGAACTGGTAATTCTTCGTGTTTCATTGTTCTTGTCAACAAATAGCTATTAAACTATCACTGCACCAGGCTAAATTGGGACCGCTCCGTCGTATGAGCACGGAAAACTGGGATTGAAAATGATTTTGTTTGTAATGTGAAAGAAACAGACGCTTTCCGTCGACGCTGGGCGTTGCTTATCAGACACGATGAGCAGAATTCATTTGGACTGGCTCCAGCTACACCGTGCAAAAACCGAAATTGCAAATAGCTGCTGAAACACCAGGGAAAATGAGGCTGACGATCCATACGAGAGAACCCGGTATATGCTAAAGGATTTAGCATTAGAAAAAGGTTTCCCCACAGCTATCAGGCGTTCGAAGCTGCAACAGTCGTTAATCCGGCAGCAGCACAACAGCTATCGACAAAGAGATAAGAAATATATTCTACATTATTTGGTTCAGCATGCAGACATATTATTTAAACTACGCAAATATTGCAGGTTCTCTACTGCAGACTCATGACCGGACTCATACTGTGTGCTCGGCAATCTCGTCCTAAAATATTTTTACGAAATATATTATGATGCCTTCGCTATTAAGCATCGTTGTGACACTTTTCTCCGCACCTACTACTTGCATAAATAGCCTCAGTGCGTGACAACAAGGAGTAAGTACACTCTACGAGGTAACATTTGTGATTACCACGGATGGCTGCCCCAGTGTGCGAAAACCTTAAGGCTAGAAGTACCCACCGTAAAATGAAGTAGTTCCGTGACGCTCGCTCGCGCGTCACATCACGCGACGTTTGTTCGTCTAAGGGGACAATGAGGAACTTTACACTCCGCTAACTGATGTTAACAGGCAGTGTAACACCACCTGCAAATGATGAGGCAGTCTACCATCGGCCATCCATTTAGTACCCCTTCCTAAGTCAAATACTTAGCTCGGCCGAACGTCTGGCAACAGTACTATCTTGTTCCCGCTCGGCCTTTCATGGAACATGCTGAGGAACTAATTTTCCATTGCGGTAGGTTTCCCACTTTGCTCAGAAGTGTATACTTTATTCCCCTTACCGCACCCACCTTACATAGTTTGAGATCAGTACAAAATCTGAGAACGACAGAAATTAGCCTTAAAAATAACTGTACTGCGATAAAAACGAGGCGGGGCACAAAAACTGAACATAGTAATGTGTGCTTTCTCATTTCTTTTGTATCGAAATGCTAAGGAACTATTTGTGGCGGTTGCTTTGGACCTTAACTACAGGGTGTTCAGCAGAGGATCCTGATTTCAAAATTAAATATCTATAGAACTAAGACTGATAGACGAGTGGAACGAAATGTATGTTTATTGTGGAAGCTGTTACAATTTTACACAGAAGCTTCGAAATTGTTCGAGGAACTGCTAACACATGGCACTGTCCGCTGTACAGTATCACTCGTCCTCTGCAATCAGTCTTTGTAAACACATCACTCACGTAGCGTCTCATAGGAAATGGATTCAGCTGCCACACAGATCGCCGAAATGGTTCAAATGGCTCTGAGCACTATGCGACTTAACTTCTGAGGTCATCAGTCGCCTAGAACTTAAAACTAATTAAACCTAACTAACCTAAGGACATCACACACATCCACGCCGGAGGCAGGATTCGAACCTGCGACCGTAGCGGTCGCTTAGCTCCAGACTTTAGCGCCTAGAACCGCACGGCCACTCAGGCCGGCCACAGATCGCCGATCCACCTCGTTCTGTGTGGTGCGATGGTTCCGGTAGACACTCAATGCACCACATAAAAAATGATCAAAAAAAGTCAGAGAGAGTCAGAACGGGCGAATATGCAGGCCAATCCATTCCTGCGCCAGAAAATTTGCAATAATCCATCCGAAAGACTCCATTCTCAAAGTATTCACCAAGAAAGCGAAACACCTATTCGTTTCCACGTTGTCTGGCCCCATCTTGCATGAACGACTTCGTGCCTGGTCGAACCTCCAACGCTAGCTGCGTAACAACAAACTGCACCAAAACTGCAACGTAACGTTTACAAGTGATCGTTACTCGCATGAGAGAAGGGGGTAATAATGCCTCTGCGGCATAACGCAGCCATAACAATAACTATGGGAGAATACAGAGGGGTCCCCCTTGATACAAATAGGGGCATCCGGAATCCCCAAATCGCTAGTTTTGCTTATTCAGGTGGACGTGTGCTCTATCTGCGAACCTGATGAAGGCAATATCACAGCCATTATTATCAGTCACTCTGAGAATCCTGTTCGCACAGTCAGCCCTCTGTTGCACAGATCGTCCAAGTATGGACTGTTGGCTTTGGATTTTGAATGCAAATCCTGTCTGTTCAGGCTCTGTGTTATTATTATCTGCCTACTGCAACGTTCACACCAGTCTCTGCTGCAATTTTTTTGGACGGATTTCCTTGGATTTTGCCAATTGTTTCCAGAAACCGAGGCGACATTGTCAAGAGCAATTACAGTTCACCTGGAGACGATACTCCCCACGTCAGTCACGCTGCCTGTCCGTAGGAATTTGGCGAAGTGCTAGCGAAAAGTTTTGGCGCTGCTAATTTTGTAACATTAAATCGTGTTTGGAAACTACGGCTTGTTGCCGTAGGACTGTTGTCATAACCTGTGGTACTCCAGTACCACATAAATACGTTGTTCAATGGAATACATGATTTCAACCACTTCGACGGTACGCTAAACTCCTTGCACGTTTCAGTGGTGGAACTGACCGCTCTGAGCTGCAGTGCATTACTTATGGTCACTATGTATTGCACTTACAGAGCCATCTGTTAGCAGCTTTTCTAACTACAGGGTATACATAAAGTCCCGGAACACTTTCAATTTTATTGCATAAGAACTAAACAGTGTACAGATGTCATAGTTATTGCATTTTGATGAGAAACTCAAAGTTGATTTTTTCTTTTTTACAAACATTCGATATGCGAACCATGAGTGACCCGGCAGACGTCAATGCGGTAATCGAATTCTTGCAATACCCGTCGCAGCATGGTATCGTCGAATGTGGCAACGCTTCCTGTATTCTCTCCCATAGCTCTGCTACATCACGTGGTAGAGGCGGTACATACACCAGATCTTTTGTGTGTCCCCACAGAAAAGGTCACACGTAAGGAGTGAGATCTGGTGATCGCCGAGGCAATGTCATGAAACAGCTGTCCCCTTCTGTAGCACGGCCGATCCATCGAGCTTTGTGTTCAGTAACCCACGAACTTCACGATGAAAATGGGATGGTACCCCATCCTGCTGAAAGATAAATGGAGAGTCCGATTGCACGAAGCATCAATTTCTTCGTACTCCTTATGAAAGTCAGTCTTACGCGCTCCACACTGGGACGCCCGCTTCTCTTTGTCGGGCACAAACCACCCGTCGTAACAAATTCGTTGTGCCAGTGGTAAAAGGCCTTTCTTGTAGGTGGCTTCTTAGCGTACTTGGTTCCAAACATCCTTTGAACAGCTGTAGCTCGCTAGTGGTTTTTTTTTTTTAATAAAGAAACTTTCAGGGTTTTTCTTACAAAGACATATGTATGATAACTGTACAATGTTTAATTCTTATGCAATGAACAACTGAATGTGTTCCCAGACTTAATGTGCACCTTGTATTTCGAAACTTCCGTAGAACTGCAGTATAAAATTCTTACACCTTTCAAATAAAAGTAGCATTTGTTGTGCCCGTCTATCGATCTTAGTTTTCGAGATATTTAATTCTGAAATCAGGGAGTCCTTCGCTGCACATCCCGTACATCGTTACGCTGTGATACGTTTTGCGTCAGTGGATCCATTTAGTAGTGGTGCACTTTACTGTAGAGTTGTTCTTATTCTCGTCGCAAAGAAGAAACTGCTATACAGCCTCACCGGTAACGGCACTTAGAAATGTTTTGGGAAGTGGAAGGGATGAGTGCAAACGGGAGTACACTCCAAAGAGTCTTACTCTGAATACAGTGGCAATCAATAACAAGACATACTCAGCACGCGTACGAAATTAGGGCTTTACTATTTTCTCTTGTGTCTAATCTGGAGCACATTTCTCGGCAGTGCTGGAGCACTTCCGCAGTAAACTGCAGGTTCACTGTCCTCTAATTCTTCGAAGAAATTGGTTAGTTTAACAGCGTAAGGCCACAGATGAAGATCGCAAAACGACAGTCCAGTAAAGGAAACAATGTCTTTTTCATTATTGTTAACGTTCTGTAATGTAAGAAAATCGTAACTGCGCACCATGTAGTTCCTGGCATGTTTAACGACACACAGTTTGACCACAAGAAAGCTGTTTACTGAAAATAGCTATCCAACAATTAAGCTATGATGTTCTCCTTTTCATACTGCAAGTAATCTATATGGAGACATTGAGCAAACAGTGCTGGTGCGTGGGAAATATCGCTGGCACAATGAAATATCAAAACCCTTTAACTCATTAATTAAAGGTATCGTTTTTTTCCCACACGTTTCTTATGTTCCAGTCATCTGTTTTTATATTACACACAAAGCGGAATTAAAGACATTAGTGGAGCATGTGAAACGCATATTATTACAGTTGTTGGTACCAATGCAAGGTTATGAACATGTTAAGTCGTAGAGTAAAGCATGGTATATACATCTTGCACAAATGTAACTAGAGAAATTTCATTTAATATCTCTCATAAATATTTAGTACACACAGTCGGGGTCGCGTGTAAGGTGTTACTTCTTACATGTGGATGACCGGTTTCTATCTACTAGAGGTATCATCATACCTATATTCCTTCGTGGCAGTAGGGATTCCTGAAGTGGGGCACGCAGGTCCTTGCTTGCACTGAGTGTGTTCTGTGGCTTACCGAAACATGTCATCCACAAATAAAAAGTAACAACTTTACGCGAACACGGCTGTGTTTACCAAATAACTATAATACTATTAGATAGCCGTTGCCTGAACAATATTCCAAAAAAAATTTAAGAATATCAGATATAAAACGCCGAAAACTAGAAACAATTAAGCTTGAAACATAAATTAAACCATTTAGTAAAAAATAATTATGCTCCACAGCATCAATGCTGTTACGAAAGACTTTATACACCAGAAGCTTCTATTACGCGATTATTTACTCTGCAGTGACAGTTTTCGACGCTGCATCGGCACTAGACAAACGATACTTTGTTAAGTGGCACATAATTGGTAAAAAGAAAAGGTTTACATACTAAAAAAAAAAAAAATGCGCAGCAACAACCCTACCGATACTTCAGCAAGCACTGTGGCATCAGTTTCCGAATATTCCAAGTGTCGTACCTGAAACAAAAGAAATATGCTGTACATTATTAACGATACATTACGAACAGAATAACTTCATAAACGCTACAAAATAAGTTCGTAAAATGAAATTATTGGGGGAAGACAAATGATAGCAGTCTTACAAGCACTTACGAGAACATAGTGGATATAGACCAACCAATGGTGCGAACACACAAAATTGGTACACTGCCGTGTCCGTAACTCTTTCGGGTATCTTTTGCGCCAGTTGTAAAACTATGAACAATATTCTGTGGTGGAATTTCAATTGTGAATTAATAAAACCACACAGCCCGAACACTCAGCTTTCTCCAAACCTTACTGCAGACACTTGCGCTTGCGAACTACACCACATGCGGTTATAATCATTGTATGTATCAGCACAGCCTATTAATCAATACGCAGCATTTTGTGCTACTACTATATCTACCACCTTTTCAAGTTTGCTCCTTTAGAAAAAAAATTAAAACCTATCTACGCAATTTAATAGCTAATTTGTAAACTTAAAGGACCGCTTCAGTAAGGCAAAATGAGCTCCCTGTATCTATTATCTCCGATACAGTTTTGAAACTTTGCAGACACCTCTTAGCATGCTCATCCACCACATACTACCATAAAGTCCTGCGTATTTACCTGCCAGCACATGCATGATAACTCACCACAGTTTTATGTACAAGCTTCTGACAAGGAAAACATCTCACAGGCAACGTGGCGAAGAGCTTTCTATCGAATCGGGACAATCTGAAGAACTACACTCCTGGAAATTGAAATAAGAACACCATGACTTCATTGTCCCAGGAAGGGGAAACTTTATTGACACATTCCTGGGGTCAGATACATCACATGATCACACTGACAGAACCACAGGCACATAGACACAGGCAACGGAGCATGCACAATGTCGGCAGTAGTACAGTGTATATCCACCTTTCGCAGCAATGCAGGCTGCTATTCTCCCATCGAGACGACCGTAGAGATGCTGGATGTAGTCCTGTGGAACGGCTTGCCATGCCATTTCCACCTGGCGCCTCAGGTGGACCAGCGTTCGCGCTGGACGTGCAGACCGCGTGAGACGACGCTTCATCCAGTCCCAAACATGCTCAATGGGGGGACAGATCCGGAGATCTTGCTGGCCAGGGTAGTTGACTGACACCTTCTAGAGCACGTTGGGTGGCACGGGATACATGCGGACGTGCATTGTCCTGTTGGAACGGCAAGTTCCCTTGCCGGTCTAGGAATGGTAGAACGATGGGTTTGATGACGGTTTGGATGTACCGTGCACTATTCAGTGTCCCCTCGACGATCACCAGAGGTGTACGGCCAGTGTAGGAGATCGCTCCCCACACCATGATGCCGGGTGTTGGCCCTGTGTGCCTTGGTCGTATGCAGTCCTGATTGTGGCGCTCACCTGCACGGCGCCAAACACGTATACGATCATCATTGGCACCAAGGCAGAAGCGACTCTCATCACTGAAGACGACACGTCTCCATTCGTCCCTCCATTCACGCCTGTCGCGACACCACTGGAGGCGAGCTACACGACGTTGGGGCGTGAGCGGAAGACGGCCTAACGGTGTGCGGGACCGTAGCCCAGCTTCATGGAGACGGTCCTAATGGTCCTCGCCGATACCCCAGGAGCAACAGTGTCCCTAATTTGCTGGGAAGTGGCGGTGCGGTCCCCTACGGCACTGCGTAGGATCCTACGGTCTTGGCGTTCATCCGTGCGTCGCTGCGGTCCGGTCCCAGGTCGACGGGCACGTGCACCTTCTGCCGACCACTGGCGACAACATCGATGTACTGTGGAGACCTCACGCCCCACGTGTTGAGCAATTCGGCGGTACGTCCACCCGGCCTCCCGCATGCCCACTATACGCCCTCGCTCAAAGTCCGTCAACTGCACATACGGTTCACGTCCACGCTGTCGCGGCATGCTACCAGTGTTAAAGACTGCGATGGAGCTCCGTATGCCACGGCAAACTGGCTGACACTGACGGCGGCGGTGCACAAATGCTGCGCAGCTAGCGCCATTCGACGGCCAACACCGCGGTTCCTGGTGTGTCCGCTGTGCCGTGCGTGTGATCATTGCTTGTACAGCCCTCTCGCAGTGTCCGGAGCAAGTATGGTGGGTCTGACACACCGGTGTCAATGTGTTCTTTTTCAATTTCCAGGAGTGTACTTTACGTTCTTACTTGTAACCTAACAACGTCCATCTTTCACTTTACGGTGGGGAAATAATGGCTACGATACATTTTTCAGAATGTCCTGGATGGCACGGTGTGAAAATATCCCAATAAATAATTACACAATTTTGAAGACTTACGAAGGGAGTACGGGGACTGTCTGTAGAATATGTATTTTACCAGTACAACTCCAGCGACTATTTGCTCTTGGTGTATATAATACAACCCACATTTAATATTGCACATGCAGTGGCTTGTAAGCCATTAACGGGGTAGAACGTCAAACGGGCCGACTTCGAGAAAGAGACATTTTAATTTGCACTATCTATACTTTTACAAATAAATTCATAAAACTTTGTCAGCATGACCAGCAAGGATTCAGGATTCACACGCATAGCAGTGAAAGTTCAAAAACACGAAAAAATAAAAATTTTAAATGTAAAATTTCATTTTTTCCCCAATTACTGTTGGCATCATTTGTTGCTATAGGTACACTTTTCTTCATAAGTAATAGAGATTCTTCGATGAATTTGGCACAGCTTACAAACTATACTTACAGGTGTATGAAACTCAAGAATTTATTTAATCTATGGAAAAATGAATGGGCTGTTACTTTATAAACATCGTGTTTAGAGAAAACTCGAATTTTATAGTTAATTATCTCAATTTTTACCACAGTTTTTAACAGATTTGGGAAATTCTAGAGTTTCATACACCTGTAAGTATGGTTTGTATGCTGTGCAAAATTCATTGAAGAATCTCTCTTACTTATGAAGAAAAGTGTACCTACAGCAACAAATGCAGAATACCAAGTGAAAAAAAGATAAAATTTCACATGTAAAAAAAATTGTTTTGTTATGTTTTTGAACTTCCACTGCTATTAGTGTGAATCCTGAATCCTTCCTGGTCATGCTGACAAAGTTTTATGAATTTATTTTAGAAGTATAGACAGTGCAAATTAAAATGTCCTGTGGTGCCTCTCCTGCTCCAAGTCGGCCCGTTTCACGTCCTACCCCCTTAAATGGCAGAATAAAACAAACCAAAACGTAATTGGACGAAGTTTTCCCTAAAGTGTTGGCCTTTACTACAGTCGTGACGTTGATCAGACGACGTTGCTTAAGGAGCTTTGTGTGAGAGGCACTGAGTTGAATAGAATTAAAAATATGCCATCGATTTGACTAACATAGCAAATAAAGTTCGTTTTACGCTAACGACTTTCTGGTCAAAATTGATTAGGGTGCGCGTCACATGTATACGTATCAGTTAGCAGCCAAACACGTCGAAAGTGGGAGAGTGACCTTCGATGACCAATCGACTGTGTCAAAGGTAGTGCTGTAAAAATCCGTAACATTCTTTGAAGTACATATGAGCAAAATATGAGAATGTAGCGACGTGTGCAAACACTGGAAGTAAATATGTTTTGTCGATCTTTTTCTAGTTATGAATTCTAGACAGTTGCTCTTCCTTAATCATTAGTTAAGTGTACTCTTAATATTTATTTTTTGCTATGCTTGCGTTGCAAAGCCTGCATGATTCATATCACCATAGACTCCGCTGAGAGTGAAAATTCATTCTGGACTGTTTAATGCGTTTTACGTGCATGTTGATGCTCTGAAAAATTCGTACGCCACGAATTCGTTTCTGTCAGTTCTCAGTAGCGAGAAGAATTCACGAATGGCCTTTGTCAAGAGTAGCCACCATGCATTTCCCCTCTATGGAGTGTAGCCATGTATGGAAGTGAAACATGGACGATAAATATTTTGGACAAGAAGAGAATAGAAGCTTTTGAAATGGGGTGCTACAGAAGAATGCTGAAGATTAGATGAGTAGATCACATAACTAATGAGGAGGTATTGAATAAAATTGGGGAGAAGTGTTTGTGGCACAACTTAACTAGGAGGAATCGGTTGGTAGGACATGTTCTGAGAAATCGAGGGATCACCAATTTAGTATTGGAGGGCAGTGTGGAGGGTAAATATCGTAGAGGGAGACCAGGAGATGAATACACTGAGCATATTCAGAGGGATGTAGGCTGCAGTACGTACTGGGAGATGAAGCAGCTTGCACAGGATAGGGTAGCATGGAGAGCTGCATCAAACCAGTCTCAGGATGAAGACCACAACAACAACTACTACTACTCTCTACTGCATCTGTTCGTATCTTAATTCTATTACTAAATTAGTACGATGAGGGTCTCTTATAAGATTACCTATGTTATACTGCACAGGACATAGCTTTTACAACGAACGCAATTTGGACGCCAACATTTGAAGAAAACCGACCACTGAAAATACGCCAGTGCAATGCAGTAGGCTCGCTGGCCACGAGTAAACGACTAAGACAGGAAAACTGCTCGTGTAGAAGCGGCTTGAGGGCGTTAGAATTTCCAGGCGCCAGCGCTTGCAGACAGCGAGCGCCTGGGAGGCTGGGTTTACGACCGTTGCCGCTGCGCCGCCCCTCCCGACCAGAGAACAGAGGGGCAGCGGTTCGCCGAATGCGAGTGCAGCTGCGCGCTGGCAATGCCGCTTCCAGACGGGCCCTCCGCAGAGTGGAAACTTCCAGTTCCAGTGGGAAAGGACCCGGCGCCGATGGCGGCTGCGATAACGGCTGCACGCGACGGCGGCTACAGCTAGCCAGGCGCCGGTAATCGAACCCGCGAGTGACGCAAGCGGCGTCCACCATGTCCACTGGCTGACACGCGCGGGGAAATCCAGTCCTCTGTCTGACGCTTCGCAGTCACCGCCTGTGTTCACTGCCGGGTGAGGACTGAACAGCGCCTTCACAAGCAACGCGTACACCAGCGGCCACACTTTTTAGTCTCGCTTCTTCCACTTCCCTCCGCTAGTACGAAGAGAGGTGCAGAAGTAGCTCTGGTACTTGAGCCTTACTCGCAATGAACGGTTTTGATCCTATCACGGTCCTGTAAGATATGAGGAAACCAACTCTGTGAAGGGTGATCAGTGGATCCTTTCCTTGACCTTCGCAAATTCCCCCTCTTGCCCTACACGTTCTCTGCGCTTTCGGGAAAGGAAAACGTGACCGCTAGAGTTTTCAACTCTTTTGGCTCTTTATTTAAATTGGCCCATCCAAATATTTCCACTTTGGTGAATTAACAGATTCATTCATTAGGATAAATCTTGTTGACTGTGGTTCCCGTACTAAAAACTGGAAAGAAGTTAGAGTATTGATCCAGAATCAAATGTAACGATGACCAAACGGTGAAGTTCAAATGTGTGGGAAATCTTATGGGACTTAACTGCTAAGGTCATCAGTCCCTAAGCTTACACACTACTTAACCTAAGTTATCGTAAGGACAGACACACACATCCATGCCCGAGGGAGGACTCTAACCTCCGCCGGGACCAGCTGCACAGTCCATGACTGCAGCGCCCCAGCCGGCCGCGGTGGTCTAGTGGTTCTAGGCGCGCAGTCCGGAACCGCTCGACTGCTACGGTCGCAGGTTCGAATCCTGTCTCGGGCATGGATGTGTGTGATGTCCGTAGGTTAGTTAGCTTTAAGTAGTTCTAAGTTCTAGGGGACTGATGACCACAGTAGTTAAGTCCCAGAGTGCTCAGAGCCATTTGAACCATTTTGCAGCACCCCAGACCGCTCGGCTCGGCTAATCCCGCGCGGCATAACAGTAGTTTTTCACAGAAAGCTTACATGTTATCGTTAGGTTAAAAATACATTCTGAATAAAAGTAGCATTAACTGGAGCTCACCATTATACTTTTTTGGTCGTCCTTGTGTGAGTGTGTTTGAGATGATAATACACTTTAAAAAACTCTGTAATAAAAATTTAATGGTAACATTTTGCTTAACACAACTGGGCTTCTATAACTGGCGGTGTGTGTAGTGACAGAATAATCCAAGGTGTGCTGCTACGTATTTCGGGGACTGGTGGTACGGAAACTTAGGGCAAATAACCACGCCACAATCGTTTCAGTTCCCTATCACCGTCACACAATTCCGTCTGTGATGTGTAGCGTTGTTTCTCTTAATAGTTTCTGCCATTTTCCTGTAGATTACAGACACAATCAAACAACAAATTACTTTGTCCGAAAAACAGGATAATCCTCTCCCTCGAACCGCTTCCGTATCTTCAATCACGCCTGAGGCTGCGCCATGTTGAGACGATCGCCAATGAACTGTTTACAGGAAAAACAATTTTTTTTGCCTAATCGTTTTACTGCTGTTTCACGATGTATGCCTTTAGACACTTCTGCATGCGTTCAAACTAATACTGGAAACGTATTTTGTGCTCTGATATTTTTAACTCCAAAACATGGTTTTAGAAGGATTCGACAACCTCCTGAGGTCATGCAAGTGGCTGCCCACACATATTTAACATTAAGGAAGAAACAGTATTTTTACGGTGAATACGAGCAATGACACACAAATTCCGTGTTTTTTCTGGGTCAAATAATTTTTTATGTCCTGTGTGTCAGCTGATATTTGTATTATTACGAGTGACGCGGCGTTTTCAGTTGTTTTGCTAATTTCGCGTATGCCTTGAGCCAAAAAGGAAAAAAATTCATACGATCCCGTATTAACAGTTCCTCGATCCTCTAAAGAAATGGTCGCGACACGTTACTAAAGAACAAGCGATTAAATTCTTGGAAGCTCCTCGTGAACGGACCACTTTTTGTTGCTATAGCTTTGTTTTTGGGCACTCCAACATATTAGTTTCCGATTCGTATTGACATTCAAGTTTCGTCTTCTGTGAAGAAATAATGTAGTCTTAAATTTTCAGCTGGCACGGTCCTGTTGTAGAGATTTTGTTTGGCCACACTGTGCGGGGTCCTTTGTTTACATGTTCATAAAAAATCAAATGATGTTCTCTCTTCGGTATGCCCTAGGATACCTTCATATTGCGGCGAATGAGATGTGGATCCCATCGCAATTACGTTGCTCACAGCATCGACGAGGTGACATCTTTTGTGGCCTGTCGCTGACAAGGGCTCAGTCATGACGAAAGACTGGAGACCCATTATTTCAAGTACTCTTTTTTGATAGTTCTTCATTACCAAAAGCTGAGCGAAGCTATTCGACTCACTGCTGTTACGTATTTACGAGAACAGTAAACAAATTATCTAACGAAAATTTTGTGAAAAGTTTCACAACACATTCTTTCTTTTAAACACTCACTATAAACCAAGTTCGCGGGCAATTTATAAGCTGCTATTGTATAAGAACAGCACCAACATTAATGTACGGAACATCGGCACCCAATGGCCGTTAGCGAAAACTTAAGAAGAGCACCTCGTAAATAACATTAGGTAAAATTATGAGTAACTAAGCTCAGTCCTAGAATCTTAGGTTCAAATTTAGCAATACCACGTCTTAACACAAATGAATGCACGCAGACAATAGCAATCCATAAGGCATTTAATCAATTAACACACTCTTATCGGTTTTCTGAGATGTAGTAGCACTGCTTCAAAGTGAGTCCCATACTTGGGAAGCTAAGCGTACGGGACAAGAAGCTAGACTCCCGCTTTGTCATCCTGGACGAGATCCTACACGAGATAGTATGCCCTTGCCTTCCTGCAACCTGTTATGCTGCATCAGGTGTGCATCTGTCCGCCTGCTTAGCTGAGTGGTTACGGGCTTGCCTCCCAAGAAGCGGGCCCAGGTTCGATTCCCGGCCGGGTTGGAAATTTTCTCCGCTCGTGGATTGAGTGTTGTGTTATCATTTCATCCTCACTCATCACCGGCACGCAAGACACCCAATGTGGCGTCGACTGAAATAGGACTTGCACTCTGCAGCCGAACTTCACCGGATGGGGCGTCCCGACCAACAACGCCACACATTCATTTTTTTTTGTTTTTTTGAAGCCACGTGTAGAAATACAGCTTATTTCTCTGGAATGGCACCAAGCGGGCCGTTGTGTTTAATGCTCGCATCCTATGGACGGTTCACTGGTGGACGGTTTCACATGCGCGCACACACCCGATGAGACTGTGGGAGAATGTAATTCAATCAATTACATTGGAGTCACATCTGACGATTAGGTACTGTACGTCAAATCTCCTCCTCTTGTACGCCAAACACTGGCGGTGAAAATTTCTTCCACCGCCAGGATTTGAACCAGCCACTTACGAGTCTAGCGCCACCGCACACGCCTGCGTAAATGCATAAAATCACTTTGGGTAAGCAAGCGCGTGCTTTTTCACCTTGCGCCAGCACAAGCCGTTAGATCCTTAATGATGCAAAAATTGCCGACATCACATAAATTACTAACACTAGCAGAGGGAAAACGTTTTCCTCTGTGGTAAAAATGCTCGTTTCCGGATGTGAGCGTCACTTAAGTATGGTACCTACTGCGGAACGCTACAAGCTACATCAGACTGCAACTTGGAATTACGGAACATCCTTTATATTCACTGTGAAAGGCAGTAGACTGCTTACCACGAAAACACAAATGTCTACGTGTAATGAGCTACATGGTCTTTTGCTAGAAAATCTTTAAAATGAAGCGTAGGAGAAGAGAATACGCGAGGAACCCACTGATACGTCTGAAGAACAATGTTTAAGCCCTCGAAATGTGTCTAAGAAGGAAAAAAGGAATGACAAACTTTATTGTTTTGATTTTCTGTACTACAAACAGATTCCAAATTACAGTGGCACAGGGATAAAATAAGGTACTGCATGTGGGTATAACTTACACGGTAACCGCAGCGTTCTACGGACCAAGTTACTCCTTCAGAAATTCTTTTTAAAGTGAAAATGTGGATAACCTCAGATTTCCATCTAGGCACAGTCGTTTGAAAGGGAAACGCTGTCGGCTGAGTGGTCGCATGTTGTGTGGCGTCATCTGCGGCACAATCTCTGGCGCCCACCCACCTCCAAGGTGATTCTGACGCCGCCCTGTACCGGCGACATGTGCCGACGTGCAACTGCCGAGTGACACACTTCAAGTGGTGAAGGGAAGCGAACATCCTGCAGGCGTTGCATAACGATGCGCTAAAATCTAGTTTGTGGAACGAGGACGCTACTGGTCTGAGGGTTTGTATAGCCCTCCAGGAATAACCCGTGCGCTGCTGTCCAGGAAAACGGCCTCGAAGAAGTGCTGTGTCACTACTCTACAGTGGACCCCTTAAGGAGAACTCATCCGGTGATAAAAGTGACGACACCGCTATTTTCACTAGCAAACCGAAACGAGTGCAACCCACCACGTTCCATCCGGAGATCTCTATGTATTATATATAATAAGCAAGTGCCCAACGGTACGTATTTTGAAGACCATGTTTAATAGACGTTTCTCCTGTTCTCGCCCATGTTACCACCTCTTAAAGTACGTCGGTTGAGTTCTCGCTCAGTCAACAACACCTCGCACATTCGGTCACAGAAAACATTTTACTTAAAATCAGGAAATACTTATGAAAATTACAACGAAGAACTGCCGCCCTGAAGATCTACGCATTTTTGTACGCGTGGAATCACACTAACTCACTTCACAAGAGAACTATAACGCTGATTCTCCATGCTCCGGTGTACGTTTTCCTTCAGTTGCTCTAACGTTTCATGGTTATTTCCTTTTCGATATCTGCACAGATAAAAAACAAAAGCAAACAAGGTTGGCGTACGAGGTGGCGACAATCTTCGCGCGAGCGGGATTTCTCGAAAAATTTAAGATAAACGTATACTGACGAAGGTATCAAAGAACATCCAGCCGATAATTCCACTAACAGAAACTCACAACAAACATGAATTTTTTTTGTCATGGAGATTTCGCACACAATGTGAAGATTTTCAATGGCTCAGCAGCAACTAGTATGGTTTTTCAGTTGTTCAGAAAAGTGAATTATTATTATTATTATTATTATTATTATTATTATTATTATTATTATTCTTTTCGTTGACGGTTATCCCGTGTAGAACGGGCTCCGCTGTCTTCTTAAGTTCTAGAAATTATTTTAGAAAACTTTGCGACTCGATGCCTTTCCTGTCATTACAGCAGTTACTTAAGGGAGGGAAGTTGTGCGCGCCACGTATATGAGAACTGCTAGAACTTCGTTCTGTGTCTAATCTTATTTAACACCGTGTATCTTATTTTCTTGGGCGGAAATTTGTGATTAAACAAGCATTTGTCTAAACGAAGTCGCATTTAGGCTACCTGGCGCACCGGTCACGGTCGTTATATATTTGCGCGAATTCGATCTGTGTCTGTCTCACCTTGCACTCTCTCAAGCTAACGCGCTGCGCTTTACACTATACGAACAGGCAGAAGCCAAGCTACATTAACTCGCAAAATACATCACGAACTTACTGAGCGACCTTTTTTTCTTTTTCAACTGGACCTAAGACCTGCACACACGAGTCTGTAAAGTTTTTCAGGTATGACAACTTACTACAGAATGGTATCATGTTTAACACCTGTGTGTGTTGCGAAAGCTGGCAGAAAGCTAGGTTTCAGACGGGCAGTAATTATCTGTAAAATGTCTTTAGCTGCATCAGGTGTTCGAACTTAAGCGTAATGTTCCGTTTGGAATCGCAAACATCGCCACTGCACCGCAAACTTGTCAATGAACTCTTTAACACTACTTTTTACAGGAACACCGAAGAGCGGGAAACGTTCACCGAGAATTTAAAGCGCTATCTTAAATTGAAGATTACGAACAACAGCTTCAACAATGCACAACCTTCAGTTCACAAAATAAGTTCGATAACATCGTAACGACACCAGCATCATCGAGCAACAGAACAGTTGAAGCTGTGACAGTTAATCACTCAGGTCACGTGATGGGGAGATCGAGCGAGAGAGAAACACATTCGCAACGTATTTGGTGAACGTGCGTTTACACGGGGAATAAAAACTGCTTATTGTCGACAATATATCCTGACACTGCTGTCCAGCAACATTGCGGCCACACGAATTGCAGCCACAAGTACTTAAAAATTACCGGTCATCACTGCCCGACGATGTTTTTTGCAGCAATACATTTACTGAAATTTCTTGGCAGATTAAAACTGTGTGCCGGACCGGGGCTGACTAAATCGAAACCTTTGTCTTTCGCGGGCAAGAGCCTCGGTCCCGTACAGTTTTAATCTGCCTGGAAGTTTCATATCAGCGCACACACTGTTGCAGAGTGAAAATTTCTTTCTGGAGAACATTTACTGGTCGGAAGTGCTTACACGAAGGAGGCGACATTACTGCCACAAATTGGACAAACGCAGGCTGTCGGAAGTGACGTGCGCGTCTACTGGTTTTACATCACAGAAGAAATGATAATAATAAAAGGAAAGGAATACTCAACTTACAGTGGAGAAGTTAGGTCGCAGATAGGCACTACAAAAGACTGCCAAACAAATCGGTCGCATTAAACACACACACACACACACAAAATTTCTAGTAGACGTGTGTGTGTGTGTGTGTGTGTGTGTGTGTGTGTGTGTGTGTGTGTGTGTGTGTGTGTTATTCCAGCAATCCTTTGGTACGACTGTAGCATTTCATTAAAGTAACTTTAAATGAATAGTACAATTTTATTTATATTTCGTTTTGGTTCACCAGCATTCGGAAATACATGTGAAAATTTATGTATGTAAATGTAGCGCTTAGTGAAAATTCGTACCAAGGTCGGGAATCAAACCCACGTCTCCTGCTTACTAGGGAGGTGCGTTAGCCACAGTGGTTCACTCAACTACACGGATTACCCTGGCACGCCTCCCTTCCCGATCCAAATTCTCACTGCCTACTTTGAACTCACTGTCTACTTTGAATTCCCCCTTACACACTAACAGAACTGCCAAGGCTCTCCATGGTCTGCAATAGTATCTCAACACCGAACGTAAATGGGGAATCCAGCATGAAACCCGAATTTACACTCGCCGCTTCAGTTCATGTACAAAAAATCGCATCAGTACGCGACCAGTCAAGTATCTGGAACTGTGTCATTTCACACGAGATAAATATCACAACAAAATCAAATTTGATCACGGCCTCATTGACAACAGCCTGACAAGTGTTCTTTTTCAGAGAGAGAACTTCGCATTAATTACTTTAGACTTCTAAATAATTCTGCTCACAGATGAATCGCATTTATTAATGTAATATCTCCCTAGTTTGCTCACTACTTCCGTGGTGTACACAACAAACCAACGGAACGGTGTCAAAGGCCTTCTGGAATTCTACAAATAAACGGCACTCATTACTTCATGCGAACAAAGGGCTAGTTGTGTTTCGTAATAACCTATTTTATGAAACTGTGTTGGTTTCACGTCAATAAATCGTTTTCTTTAAAGCAGTTCAGAATGTTCGAACACTGTATATGTTCCAAAATCCTAAAGCAGATTACGTCAGTGATCTGATTCTGTGATTCATTAGATTGCTCCTATTTGCTTTCTTGAATATTAGGTGGCCTGCGCAACATTCCAATCTTTTGGTACGGATATTTACCATCGAGCGAGCGGTTGTGTACGATTGCTAAATATGGAGCTATTGTATGAACATACTTTGAAAAGTATGAATCTGTCAGTAAACGCAATGTACAGTGCTAAATTAAACAACAGCTCCTAGTCTCTACTGAGTGTGCATGTGCGATATGCTGAGTTACCAAAAAGTAACTAATTCAAAGACAAAAATAGCACCACACATTATTACTTTCAGAGTCGTGCATAAGTGAAGGCAAAGTGAAGATGTATTATTCGTCGTCGTCGAGGAGTACTCGGTGCGAATATCACAGGCTTCTTTGTATTCCTCCAAGACCTTCCGTTTTTTATGGTCAGAAAAGGACGATTCCAGAATGCTGGCACTCTGCCGCGGGCTCTTGGAGGCCACATCTCCGTACCCATGAGTCGAGATGGCTCCGCTATATTGTGGAGACTGTAGAGAAACTATCCGGACAGAGGTTTCCGTGCATCATGTAGCGCGTAATGCCCACTAAGGGAGAAATACGTCAGGTATAGGAAAGACACTTAACGAGAACGAGCTGATAAGAAAGTGAAAGTGGGTTTTTCTAGTTACCACACTAATAAATTGTAATTAATCAGTGGGTTTGCAACCACCATACGTTAGTCCTCACACTGACATTTTTCTGACAATGTGTGTTCAGGGTTGCCAAGTGTGGATGTTCTCGCAATAATCCATTTTATTCTATGCTGATCAGATTTTTGCGTGCCAACAGAGTATCGTCCCAGCTGTACGACTGGGTTCATGGTTCTCTCTTACAAGGGAACCTCCCCATCGCACCCACCTCAGATTTTCTTAAGTTGGCACAGTGGATAGGCCTTGAAAACCTGAACACAGATCAATGGAGAAAACAGGAAGAACTTGTGTGGAACTATGAAAAATATAAGCAACATCAAGGAGCGTTTAAGCTGAGGAGCGCCGTGGTCCCGTGGTTAGCGTGAGCAGCTGCGGAATGAGAGGTCCTTAGTTCAAGTCTTCCCTCGAGTGAATAGTTTTCTTTATTTTCGCAAAGTTATGATCTGCTCGTTCGTTCATTGACGTCTTTGTTGACTGTAATAAGTTTAGGGTCTGTGTTTTGCGACCGCACCGCAAAACCGTGCGATTAGTAGGCGAAAGGACGTGCCTCTCCAATGGGAACCGAACACATTTGATCGCAAGGTCATAGGCCAACTGATACCTCCACAGGTAAACACGTCTGATATATTCTATACGACACTGGTGACGGCACGTGCGTCACGTAACAGGTTGTTGTCGACCCACCTAACTTGTACACTTGGCGAATGGGTAGAAAGATTCTTCTACCTTGCCCGATTTATGCTTTCTTGTGGATGTGATAATCACTCCCAAAAAAGTGATGAATACATAAGAGTGTCAGATAAGTGCTTGAAAATAAAAAATTTAACTTTTCACTCGAAGGAAGACTTGAACCATGGACCTTTCGTTCTGCAGCTGCTCACGGTAACCACGGCGTTCCTTAGATCACATTCCCCATGATGTTGCCTATGTTGCCATCGACTACTCAGTTTGTATATTTTGCTTATTTTTTTCATATTCCACACAACTTCTTCCTGTTTTCTCGATTGATCTGTGTTCAGTTTTTCAAGGCCTATCCACTTTGCCAACTTATAACTAAATCTGAAGGGGGGTGCGATGGGGAGGTTCCCTTGTTAAAAACGTCACAATACGTGATAATCGACGGAAAATCTTACAATAAAACAGAAATGACGTTCGCCAA
Organism: Schistocerca gregaria; assembly: GCF_023897955.1. NCBI lineage: Eukaryota > Metazoa > Arthropoda > Insecta > Orthoptera > Acrididae > Schistocerca > Schistocerca gregaria. The sequence continues at coordinate 189,065,190 of NC_064923.1, read as the reverse complement.
GAAAGTGTTAGAGGCCTCCTGAAGTGCCTAATTTACGATTTAGGAGACAATCTGACCAGCCCTAATAGATGGTTTGCAAATGATGCTACCATTTACTGTCTAATACAGTCAGCACAAGATGAAAACTAATTCCAAAATTATTTAGACACGATATTTGTACGGTGCGAAAAATGGCAGTTCTTTCCATTCCGAGACGAAAAACTGGCAGAGACTACTGCAATGACAACGCATCCGATCGCGCGCGAATGTTGCGGCCAACGCCCAGATAGGCATAGCAGTCCAGTCGCGCGGGTTTGGCCGCACACTCAAGAGTCGCCACAGACGCGCCGTTGGGACGGGCTGCATTCAGTGACATTGGAGAAGATCAATCAGAGCAGGACAACTCGAGTCGTCTCAGTTGCCCTAATGAAATCACACCTTTTGAAATTACCTCAACCATTCCATTCCTAGTGGCCTGTCTGCTAGCTAATTCTTTCTTTCTTTCTTTTTAAGATAACACTGGCGTATGTCTGACGCTCTCTTAAGAAAGCCTGCTACTGCCAGTTGATCAAAAACTATCCAGTAGTTAATCTGGACCTTGGCGTTGCAGTTACCGGTGTTGGTCAAGCCGGCTCAGGATATGAAGTTCTGGAGAGCCATGAGAATTTGCTATGCCACCCAGAAGAGTACATTAATACCCTTGCGCCCTTTTACAGGGAGATGCACTGTTCTTTTAACAAGTGTGACAATCTCAGTAGGAAGTAAAATGACAAATTACTTCAAGTTGTTAATGATCTACAGAGTTCTACTCTGCGCCCTTATATTAAGGAATGGAGAATGAGGAGGGGGAGAATGAGTAGTTCACGCCATCACGGCACTGGTTTCGTGAAATCACGGAAAGATTCCATCAGCCAAGGATTCAAACAGCATTCCACTTCGATGCCAGTGTCTTACATCCGTTTTATACGAATGATTTTCTAGTCAAATTCCACTATTAACGGTGGATACCCTTCACGTGCCTGTGTATAAATCAGCAGTCAGGCATGTCGCGAATGGGTCAGAGGAGCCAATGAACAACTGATGGTACCGAATATAGTTCTAAAACCTTGTGTGTGATGTTACAGCAATGAATTTTGTATCTTATTTATTTCTGCTTTTTCGCTTTATTTTTGTAGCACATTACGAAGGCTGTTTGACAATTTGGTATTTTTGCCAAGAATTAACTTCCACAGGAGAAAATAGTGATGAAGTAGCTCTACTGAAGAGGTTAAAGCAAAAGCCACACTTTGCTGCCTTGTAAATTTTTGTATGTATTTTTTCTATGAAGTACGTGCGCGATGTTTTGCTCACGAAAACCACAAATTGCATGTTATACCACCATACAGCGAGATCTTCATAGGTGGTGGCCCAGACTGCTGTACACACCACCAGAGGTGGTGGCCCCAATTGCTGTACACACCGGTACCTCTAATACCCAGTAGCACGTCCTCTTGCATTGATGCATGCCTGTATTCGTCGTGGTATGTTATCCACAAGTTCACCAAGCCACTGTTGGTCCAGATTGTCACACTCCTCGATGGCGATTCGGCGTAGATCCCTCAGAATGGTTGGTGCATCACGTCGTCATAAATAGCCCTTTTCAATCTATCCCAGGCATGTTCGATAGGGTTCATATCTGGAGAACATGCTGTTGGGCACTTGTTGTTGTTGTTGTTGTCTTCAGTCCTGAGACTGGTTTGATGCAGCTCTCCATGCTACTCTATCCTGTGCGAGCTGCTTCATCTCCCAGTATCTACTGCAACCTACATCCTTCTGAATCTGCTTAGTGTATTCATCTCTTGGTCTCCCTCTACGATTTTTACCCTCCACACTGCCCTCCAATACTAAATCTGTGATCCCTTGATGCCTCAGAACATGTCCTACCAAACCGATCCCTTCTTCTGGTCAAGTTGTGCCACAAACTTCTCTTCTCCTCAATCCCATTTTATACTTCATTAGTTATGTGATCTACCCACCTAATCTTCAGCATTCCCATTTTATACTTCATTAGTTATGTGATCTACCCACCTAATCTTCAGCATTCTTCTGTAGGACCACATTTCGAAAGCTTCTATTCTCTTCATGTCCAAACTATTTATCGTCCATGTTTCACTTCCATACATGGCTACACTCCATACAAATACTTTCAGAAATGTCTTCCTGACACTTAAATCTATACTCGATGTTAACAAATTTCTCTTCTTCAGAAACGCTTTCCTTGCCATTGCCAGTCTACATTTGATATCCTCTCTACTTCTACCATCATCAGTTATTTTGCTCCCTAAATAGCAAAATTCCTTCACTACTTTAAATGTCTCATTTCCTAATCTAATTCCCTCAGCATCACTCGACTTAATTCCACTACATTCCATTATCCTCGTTTTGCTTTTGTTAATGTTCATCTTATATCCTCCTTTCAAGACACTGTCCATTCCGTTCAACTGCTCTTCCAAGTCCTTTGCCGTCTCTGACAGAATTACAATGTCATCGGCGAACCTCAAAGTTTTTATTTCTTCTCCATGGGTTTTAATACCTACTCCGAATTTTTCTTTTGTTTCCTCTACTGCTTGTGCAATATACAGATTGAATAACATCGGGGAGAGGCTACAACCCTGTCTTACTCCCTTCCCAACTACTGCTTCCCTTTCATGTCCCTAGACTCTTATAACTGCCATCTGGTTTCTGTACAAATTGTAAATAGCCTTTCGCTCCCTTTATCTTACCCCTGCCACCTTCAGAATTTGAAACAGAGTATTCCAGTCAACATTGTCAAAAGCTTTCTCTAAGTCTACAAATACTAGAAACGTAAGTTTGTCTTTCCTTATTCTTTCTTCTAAGATAAGTCGTAAGGTCAGTAGTCGAGCGATATCGTTAACCTGAAGGAAATCATTCATAAGATGTACACGATGGGGGCGCGACTTGTCGTCCATGAAGACGAATGCCTCGCCAAGATGCTGCCGATACGGTGCCCCTATCGGTCGGAGGATGACATTCACGTATCGTACAGCCGTTACAGCGCCTTCTATGACCACCAGCAGCGTACGTCGGCCCCACATAACGTCACCTCAAAACATCAGGGAACCTCCACCTTGCTGCAGTCGCTGGACAGTGCTTCTAAGGCGTTCGGCCTGTCTGGGTTGCCTCCAAACACGTCGAAGACGATTGTCTGGTTGAAGGCCTATGCAACACTCATCGGTGAAAAGAACGTGATGCCAGTCCTGAGCGGTCCACTCGGCATGTTGTTGGGTCCACCTGAAGCGGGCTGCATGGTGACGTCGTCGTAAAAATGGACCTAGCCATGGACTTCAGGAGTGAAGTTGCGCATCATGCAGCCTATTGCGCACAGTTTCAGTCGTAACGAGACGTCCTGTGGCTGCACGGATAGCAATATGGTGGGGTTGTTGTCAGGGTTCCTCCAAGCCATAATCCGTAGGTAGCGATCATCCCCTGCAGTTGTAGCACTCGGGCGGCCTGAGCGAGGAATGTCTTCGACAGTTCCTGCTTCTCTGTATCTCCATATCCAAACGCCTGGACACTTCCCTTGTTGAGAGCCCTTCCTGACACAAAGTAACAATGTGGACGCGATGTAACCGCGGTATTGACCGTCTAGGCATGGCTGAACTACAGACAACACGAGCCGGGTACCTCCTTCCTGCTGGCATGACGAACTGATCGGCTGTCGGACCCCGTCTGTTAAATAGGCGCTGCTCCTGCATGATTGGAGCGGCTTTAGTGACATATCCGAACAGTGAACGAGACTGTCTGTGATACAACACCCACAGTTAACGTCTATCTTCAGGAATTTTGGGAACCGTGACACAAAACGTTTTTTGATGTGTGTATAATTATTTTATTTGGTGCCATCAATTCATTGTGTCCTGAACGTTGGAATTTTAATGCGCTACAGAACCACGGGCCGTACATTTATTTTAAACGATGATTACCCTTCTTTTCTATGGTGTACGATTACAGCATGCGACACATTTCTAATTTACTCACAGCAGATTACGATAATATATGACAACGGATGCAGGGCTGAGTCGTTTCCATTTTACTGAGGGAACTGTGGTCTTAAACTGGACCGAAGAGTGTTCCTTTTTAAAAGTGTCAATTAGCCTGAACATATTACGGTATATTGAAGGTAGCCTGAACATATGCTAGAGCAGTAGTTCCCAAAGCTTCGAAGAAAGACTTTAACACGTACATTTATATCACACGTTTGTAAATTACTCTTTTTCAGAAACGATTCTCTTGCTACTACCCGTCTGCAATTTATATCCTCTCTACTTCAGTTATCATCAATTAGTTTTCTCTACAAAGAACAGAACTCAATTACTTTTAGTGTCTCATTGCCTAATCTAATTCCATTAGATGGTCTGATTTAATTGCATTACATTCACTTACCTTTTTTTTTATATTACTGATATTCGTCTTTACTTCGTTTATAGACAATTTTCAATTGGTCTTCGCAGTCCTTTGCAGCCCCTAATGGAGTTATGCCACCGGAAAATCTTTAAGTTTCTATATTTATCCTTGGACATTATTGCCTTTCTAATCATATGTATCCCGAAAGTTGGCAGAAGTAGAATAATAATAACAATAACAATAATAATAATAATAACAATAACAATAATAATAATAATAATAATAATAATAATAATAATAAATATGAGTGCTGGAATCTGTTGGAGCTCTTATTAACTGACGCAATTTTTAGTACTGGTGTGTTACTTTACGCTACAGAGCATCATCAAAGCATGCACACAAAAAAATTAAGTCATGGAGTAACAAACACAGAACGTCACAAACGAAAATGCACTGCTATGACACTATTTCTTCTCCGTGGTACAAACCCTACACCGTAAGTCTCCGATTATTTTCGGAACAAACCTACTACATCGACCAATCCAATATCCACTACATACGAATATATACAATACTGCTGCCCCTTTGTTGTCAGGACGTACGATGCGATGTTCCTTTGGACATGCATCCATGTCCGAAGGAACAGGTACTGCGGCAACTACAGCTGTTAAGAAATACATGATATGTATTAGAATATGGGCACCTGCTTTTTTGATTACAGGAGTCTGTCACTTCATTGCGGGAGGGAGAAGGCACAATTAACCACTGATTTCTTCATAAGGTCATGTTGGTGGCATATATTTAAACTTTTTGCTGGGGGATAGGTATGTCTTACGTGAGTATTGCTCTTGTCTACTGACCTACCCAGGTTCTTCACAGACCAGTGGTAACAGCGCTGCCTGCAAGACGGAATGGACTGCGTTCGAGAGGCAGTCTGATACACAGTTTTAATCTGTGGACGATGCAACGAACTTTAATAGTCGAACAGTGCCGTCTGGTTAACTACTGCATGCTTGTAAAGCTTTGTATTGGCTTTAGCACTGAAAGAGACGAGTCAAGGCCAGTACACAACTCTGGTATCTAGGAAAGTACAGATTACAGAATAAAGTTCCGAATTTTCGTGACGGGTTACAATCAACTGTCAAGAACAGTACACCGCTATCCCTCGTCTTGACAACCGAACAGTGGCTGTTCTATTCCACAACTAAGCATCGTCTCGAAAAAATGCCTTTGTAATCAGAAAGCGTAATCAGAATAGAGCTCTCATATCGTAGTGAAGATACGGAGTGCCTCTGGGAGCGTTGGTCAGCAACGACAGAACGGGAAAGCCGAGTAACGGTATGCGTATCGCGTCTAGTCACCACGGTTATCAGCATGTGCCTGTTTTGACAGCCGTAACAAAAAAGGGAAGAAAGGAAGGAACTCGTGAATATGCTGCCACGCAGAGAAGACGGCTGTCGCTTCGCCAGAAGTAATAGCCGTAACTCACGCACAGCACAACGCTAGCACTGCTTCTGCTCTGACGTGTCTGAACACGCCTCCACGATGAATCAGCGACTGACTGGGCGCCGCGAGTGCCAATTCTCGCTACTCCTCGTAGCGTGCTCTGTCTGCCCGAGAAGGCACGTGCACCGACAGGGGCTATGAATAATGGCAGCCCCGTCATAAAAAAGGCTGCAAAGCAACGCGACACGCACTTCCTCATTTTATTTTTAGTTTTACCGGTACTATGTTCCGCTCTAAGCTTGAAAACATTCTCGATTGTAGAAGTAGTGTATATTTATACTCTTACGATTGATATTTAAATGAATCAAATGAACAGCACATTAAAGCCGTTGCAGTGCTTCGTGGTGCAGGAAGCCTTGGTCGACTAACGGAAGGCGTACCCACAGCCATTAACTAAATTGGAAGACATTACGTTGCTTTGAAGCACAAGGTGAAAGCCAATTACGTACGATGCTGATTGTAGAGTCTATATATAACTTGGCTATTCCGAAGTTGCTTCACCAGCTTTCCGCAAAGTCGAATTTCGCACATTAACATGTAAACCTAAGTAGCGAACATACTGCTCAGAATGGCAGCACTAAACTCCACATTGTTGTGTTATCGATACACTGTCACTACCTAGAGACCCGAAGAAATCTAACGAAGAGCGGGCTCCTTTTTAGGACTCTCACGAAGTCTCCAGTTTTAGCTCCTCAACACCAGAACTTCATATACATGCTGTCTCAAAACTTTTTGGATCAAATTGAATCATGTGGTAATGGACCCACAACCGATTATATTGAGATAGGATCGGAAACGCAACTTTACTGTGTTATGCACATTGCACAGCGTACACAGTATAACAACAAAGTAGCTCATACTAATTGTTCAAAATGACGACCGCCAGTCTCAATGCATGCACAGCAAAGGTGCATGAAGTTACTCCGCACTCTCTCAAAGATACCCAGGGGTCTGTCGTAACACGAGACAGACAGCTTGGATACTAACGAACAGGACTTTATCCATTTCTACGGGGGTTCATTCATTCACTTAGGTCTTGACGTAACCACTGTGTGAGTTAAGGCAATCGCGCTGGCCGTGGGACAGCTCCTTCCAACCTAACGCTTAGGATACGCGTTGTTCAGGCGCTCGCTGACATTAACATCGAAATAGGGTAGTGCACCGACATGTTGAAAAACCACATCCTTTCGCGGACAACACCGGCCGCAAGGAACTGTGGCAGCACATCTCGCAGGAGCACCAGATGACGTGGACCAGTCAAACGGGGAGACAGCAAATACGGTCCTATTAGGTGGTCTTGGACAATACCCGTCGATACGTTGACAGAGAGGCGTTGCTGGTGGCCTCACTAGAGACATGACTGCTGCGGCTTATGGAGATACCGTCACGCCTGAATGAGGCCTCATCCGTGAACAATCCAAAATTGTACGAAATCCGGCACGACAGCACTGCGGTGGAAAATCTACTGACAGAAGAGAATGTGTGACTCAAAACCCGTTGGTCCCAGTGCTTGCACACTTACGAACCCGTATCTGGTAAGTTGGTATCCACAGAGATAAACTTTCTACGAGTAGGATGAAGCCTGCTGGGAAAGCGTTTTCTGTGCATTCATGCGGGTTTACGAGCGTTCCATCCTGCCGCGCCGTACATTAAGCTCATGTCTACCAGCTCTCGTGACGCGTCTTCCACTACGCATCATGAGCTGTACACAGCAACACTCCTCACCATGGACACGCCACCAGCTGTTTGATGCATCGGACAGCAGATTATTATATATATGAGCTCGCGCGCTGTCTGTTCCAGCGTACAACAGACACCCGGGTTCTTTGGAAGAGTGCGGCAGAACTGCATGCACCGTTGTAGTACATCCACTAAAACTGGTGGTTGTCGTCGCTATGAACAACTGTGTTTAATGTTAAGTTTCGCAGGAGAGCTTCTGTAAAGTTTGGACGGTAGGAGACGAGGTACTGGCAGAAGTAAAGCTGTGAGTACCGGGCGTGAGTCGTGCTTCCGTAGCTCAGATGGTAGAGCACTTGCCCGCGAAAGGCAAAGGTCCCGAGTTCGAGTCTCGGTCGGGCACACAGTTTTAATCTGCCAGGAAATTTCATATCAGCGCACACTCCGCTGCAGAGTGAAAATCTCATTCTGGAAACATCCCCCAGGCTGTGGCTAAGCCATGTCTCCGCAATATCCTTTCTTTCAGGAGTGCTAGTTCTGCAAGTTTCGCAGGAGAGCTTCTGTAAAGTTTGGAAGGTAGGAGACGAGGTACTGGCAGAAGTAAAGCTGTGAGTACCGGACGTGAGTCGTGCTTCGGTAGCTCAGATGGTAGAGCACTTGCCCGCGAAAGGCAAAGGTCCCGAGTTCGAGTCTCGGTCGGGCACACAGTTTTAATCTGCCAGGAAGTTTCATATCAGCGCACACTCCGCTGCAGAGTGAAAATCTCATTCTGTGTTTAATGTTGTTGTTATGCGGAGTACTATGTGTATGTTCATAACACAATAAATACGCACTGTATACCATTGGTTCCCTAGCTAAATGATATCTTTTGTGGATCCACTATCGCCTGTTTCAATGCGACCCAAAGTATTTGAGACACCCTATACAGGGTGTTACAAAAAGGTACGGCCAAACTTTCAGGAAACATTCCTCACAGACACAGAAAGAGAATATGTTATGTGGACATGTGTCCGGAAACGCTTACTTTCCATATTGGAGCTCATTTTATTACTTCTCTTCAAATCACATTAATCATGGAATGGAAACACACAGCAACAGAACGTACCAGCGTGACTTCAAACACTTTGTTACAGGAAATGTTTAAAATGTCCTCCGTTAGCGAGGTTAGATGCATCCACCCTCCGTCGCATGGAATCCCTGATGGTGCTGATGCAGCCCTGAAGAATGGCGTATTGTATCACAGCCGTCCACAATACTACCACGAAGAGTCTCTACATTTGGTACCGGGGTTACGTAGACAAGAGCTTTCAAATGCCCCCATAAATTAAAGTCAAGAGCGTTGAGGTCAGGAGAGCGTGGAGGCCATGGAATTGGTCCGCCTCTACCAATCCATCGTCACGGAATCTGTTGTTGAGAAGCGTACGGACACTTCGACTGAAATGTGCAGGAGCTCCATCGTGCATGAACCCCACGTTGTGTCATACTTGTAAAGGCACATGTTATAACAGCACAGGTAGAGTATCCCGTATGAAATCATGATAACGTGCTCCATTGAGCGTAGGTGGAAGGACATACTGACGAAACTAAAATGAGCTCTAACATGGAAATTAAGCGTTTCCGGACACATGTCCATATAACATCTTTTTTTTATTTGTGTGTGAGGAATGTTTCCTGACAGTTTGGCCGTACCTTTGTGTAACACGCTGTATAGCAGCCACTACACGTCAGTAAGTTACACACGTATTGTAATAGTGTGGCAATGTTAAGCTGAGGATTACTGTTACATTTTGTAACAAAAGCTTAAAAATGTAATTATCTTAAAATCGTAAAAGAGAAGGGTGCAGATAAAATGTTTACAGAAAATAAAATACATGATAACGAACTTCACTTTCAAGTACTTTTACTGAGAAGTTATTTTCAAACTTACAACACTTTAACTTTCTGCAAAACACACCCTAATACGGTTATCTGCCCATCTGACCGTTCTGCCATTGCAAAATTTTGTTATGGATCAATATTTTTTTTTCTTCTCTTGCCCGCTTTTGGTGAGAACCAGAGCCGACCCATTTACTCGAATGTAGGTCTGTTAATTCACAAAAAATATAAATTTGAAGGTGAGCCAACTGAAAAAGTGTAAATAAGTCAATAACAGTTTCACACGCATTTATTGTTCGACCTAGCGCAGAATAGTTATCAGCCGAAATGGATAAACGTGTTAATCAACCTAGAAGGCAAATTGCGGAATTCGCGTAGCGGAATTACTGGACTCGTCTTCAACGTTCCTGAATAGCGCAGTCGATGCTGACAAAAAAGCTCTGAGCACTATGGGACTTAACATCTGAAGTCATCAGTCCCCTAGAACTTAGAACTACTTAAACCTAACTAATCTAAGGACATCACACACACCCATGCCCGAGTCAGGATTCGAACCTGCGACCGTAGTGGTCGCGCGGTTCCAGACTGTAGGCCTAGAAACGCCCGGTCACCCCGCCCTGCTGAAAAACGAAAGTGAAAATTAAATATGACTAGACAGTAATGCGACAGATTTCAAGGGAATAACGTTACAGCAATGCCCTCTGAATATGATAACGTGTTGTCTGGCGTAAATAGCTCCCCAGACTGCACTGTAATGTCACGTACTTTCCAGACTGAAGTCAAGAGAATATGCAGATATGCCCTCATGCCCCTCAGAACCAGTGGGAACGATAGAAAGGTTTAAAATGCCCTGCACAAGAAGTTGAGCATAGGACAAAATCTGTCTTCAAATCATCTTCGTCAGTCCTCGAACTTCTGGACGGTGCAGATGGGGGGGACGTATCACGAGTTGAAAAATGCACCCTTGCTTGGTGTACATATACAAAAGGGCAGATGTGCGAAGCGATACAGTTATAAGCGTTTACCCGGTGCGTTAGTACTCTTGACATAAACCTGGGGGCACGGCGATTTCCGGGTAACGACTGAGGACGTCACCGGTTACGACTGTCGGCTGGGTACTTTGTAAATAAGGATTCCAACTAGGAATGTACCAGAGAACGCGACGAGTCAGACAGGTGCCGCCATGTGCCAAGTCTGCGTAAGGAAAAGCGAGTCCGGGAGGGGACGGGAAGAAACCGCTGCCCTCCAGGCTGTAGCCTGCAGCCGGCGCGAGTCAAGGACTCGGCAGTCCCGCCTCGAGGTTTTCCTGGCTCTCTCGAGACCTCTCCAGTCGTCGCTGTCGATATTCCAAGGCCGGCTCTCAACGATGCGCCTTTCGGAGTCTGCAAAATACTTTCCCCTGCAGGTTTATCATAACTTTGTTTGCTTTCTAATATCGGGCTGTGGCAATTTCCGCTTCGACACAGGAGTGACAACCTTGTACTCGGAGCATAAAACCGACGGGAAACTCCCTAAGTTAAACACTGTTTTCAGGGGAAAAAAAAACTTCCGAAACTTTCTTAAAGAAGTCAATGATTTCTAGTCGTTTAGATTATATCAAATCTGTAAGGAAGGCACAGAGAGTCAGTGGTTTCAGGCTGTATCAAAACTTTCAGCTGCTAGTCCATGAAATATTTGGCCTCCCACTAATAGTTGGGGCATTCTTGCTAAATTCACTCTCGTCCACAGAATTGTCAAATATTGCTCACCGGGCTTAGGTACGCCTGCAAATAGCGTTAACGAAACACAGAAGTACTGTTTAAAAGGAGGGCTGCGTATACCGTCATGCGTTTATTTACATGCACGCAAATTTTTCTGTACATTAATTTCGAGGTCCTATAGCTTCGGTCGTGGATAAATCGCAATCATAATGTTGTCGATTTTCTCGTTTGCCCTCTTCACAACTGTACACAACCAACTCACGTTAACAAACGTTTACGAAAGTGTGCCCGTATGTACGTACGCAAAATTTCGAACAATCGTGATACTGTTATCTTCGTTCAGACGCGTGACTGCAGCGCTTTCGGTGGGAGTAGTAGGAAGCAAAGGTGAGGGCGAGAGAGAAGCATTACAGCCAAGGACAGAAATAGCTGATTTTGGCTTGCAATACGAAATATTATCCACCATTGGTGGACAACACCGGCAACCCATCGGCAATTACTTGCAAGAGCCTGCAACATCAGCAATATTGTCGAGCTATACTACAGAATTGTCGTCTATTGTAGCTACATTGCAACAATACTGACGGCAACGCTGTTGCTTCCAAATACTGCCATGAAATATGGCCCATCAAAACGCACTTCACATCAAGTTCGATGTGATCAGGAGTTCGGCACCAGAGAAGCGGCGTACAGGCAAAACTGAATCAAGGTCTTTCGCAGATTCGAGCACCCAGAAACATACGAAAAGGGTCGGTATATCCACCAACCGTGATATCCTTGGATCGCCGAATTCAACTACTAATGATGTTGCGTAAGCCACTAGTTTAGTTGTGGACACGCTGAGGGGAGAGTTCGAAAGCATGCTTGATGAAGCATACAAAAAATTTCGACGTGTTCGAGTCTATGCCAAATGCGACACAAAAGAGTCATATAAGAGTGGAAGCACAGGTAACACTTCACCTATATGGTTGCATATGATGTCATGAATTTCATACTGTCCCCAGATGTATCTGAAGCGAGATTCGATAACGTAAACAGAAGTGTATCCTGGTGAACAGAAATAAAATAACAAAAATTGCTTTCTTATTTCAAACCCACCTTAATGAAATCTTTCAACCTTCCTACTAAAGCGTTGCATCCTTCTCGTGCCGGTACCATGAGGCTTATGAACGAGCACTAAACTTAAACAGGGTCGTTAAGCTTCTGTACGAATCACCAGTAGCTAAAAAAAGAAGATCTATCGCCAGTCGGGTTGTAACTAGTGTAGACTGTCTTATATCTGTATCTGGTTTAGCTGTTCTCGGCCCAATTCTTTGTACGAGATATTCGAAATCGCGTTTCGATATTGTAGTAAAATAATGGAACAAATATGTATCCAGCATCAGTAAAGGAATTAAATTTTCTGATGCATTCCGCTAACCAACAAAAATTATAAAATAAAATTAAAAAAATTGTGGCAACAGAGTGGCCTCTTGCAAATACTTCTGGGCCGGAAATGTAAAACGTATTGCTGCGAACATTGCAAGACATTGGTGATTGGTAACGTTGTAGTACATGTGGCTGCAATTAGTGTGCCCACAAATGTTCCTCGACAACATTGTCTGGATGTATTGTCGGCAATGCGCAATTTTAATGGCCCATCTAAACGTACCTTTATAATCATCAGCGGCATATCCCTGTCAGCAACATAATGTGCAGCTTATGCAGTTTTAGATATGTACTAATGGTACACTGACTGATACTCATCATAGCATCTTCAGTGAAAAGCAATAAACCGGCTCTCCTTGAAATAATAAGTAAATTTGTGTGTCTAACTCTAACTAAGACCATGAGCGATCGATGTTCTCACTGACAGTTACCGAAATACTACTCACGAACTGCATTTACAACTTCAGTTCTGCCAATGCGCCTCACAAACATTCCAGTAATATCTTTCGTGTATGTACCAATCTGCGTTTATTACAGCAAATTACTTCGAGTTTCAGGAACGACAGGTAACGCTTTGGGTGTCTATGAGAGGCGGTACGTGTACATCTATACGACTCTGCAGCAAATTTCTGTTGCATTATATAGCAGTCGACGGCCGTGTTCAAATGACAGTCTAGAGCACGCGATGCTGTATTCAGTGCCATCGCTAGGGGCAACCGAACAACAGTGGCCAGGCTAGCACGCCCTGATGACCGGTGTGACGTCTTTGGCGCAGTAATATCAACGACCAGAGAAGGGTCAAGTTCACAAGACGGCCCGCTCTAACACGACCGCACATACTATTATGAAATAATTTCAGATATAAATCGAACTTTGAAGGTGGTTGAGGTCTTCACCGTATTCAATTTTCGATTACTCCCCCATCCACGTTTTATACCCAGTGTACAAAAGCAAACTACCTGTTTGGCTGGGCAGACACGCTGAATACGCGCTGGAGCACAAGCACTTCTGCGACTGTTCGACAGTTATCACGGAACTGGAGTCAAACATACGTGGAAGAGGCGAAGAGTGGCGTAACCGCTTTATTGCGAAACATACGATTCCATTTTCCGTTCTGAGAATATATGTTATATGTAATCTCACAAACACACAACACCCACAGATAAGTTACTTCATCGCGATTTCTGCTTCCCGGTGGGGAGAAACGTAGAATAGGAATCCAAAACGCAAACACTACGTCCAAGTAGAAATGGGTGAGATATGGAGGATGGTAATACAGAGAAAAATTTAACACAATAGTTGTGAGACTGAATTTTTTCAGTCAAATTTGTTTATTTACACTAATTCATATAGGTATGACTAAACGGGTGACGCAATGATTAGATTACCGTGCTGGAGGTCTCAACATCAGTTGAAATCGAACAACAGTACGATTAGAAAATGAGAAGGTAGGAAACCGGCTGTCTCAAATTCAAAGGAGCCTCAGGGCGTTCGCGGTAAGTGTTTTTGAAACACTACGGAGAATAAAATGGGGTCTTAGACCGCATTTGCAGACATGTTCATAGGTTTCTCAGAATTTTTTGCCAGATATTATTTATCATTCGACTGTTAACCACGTACTGTAGTACTTTATTGTTTTAACTTTGATAAACTTTCGTGCAAGAAGTTTTTTGTTGTTTTTTTTATTATAGCGACTGGTCTCGTTTGGTTCTGTTGCTGCGAATGATGGTGTAATCTAAGAAATTCTCGTTGTCCAGACCCCAACGAGCTACACCACCCAGTATTGGTTTATAACTGTGTTCTACTCCTAGTGCTCTCTGTGCCTTAGAATCGATACCTAGGACTCACGACAGCCAGAATCCTAACCTTCGTATAATCCACTATCCTGGAACTATCTGGTTGGAGCCTAGGCAGAGAACCATCACCCGCTTTTCGTGACAAAGTCAATCGTCGAATCTTCGTGCATAAAAATTTAACTGTATGTACTACTGCATATACAACTGCATATACTACTGCATATCTGATGATATACATTCTACCAATCACGCCGCGAAAATTTCACAAATCGCATATATTTTGATCACTACAGGCAAACTTATCTAGAAAAGGGGAGGCAATCAAATCTAAGAGCAGTAAGCTTTGTAGTGTCGGCTTACTAAGAACGGACGTCACAGATATTCCCTTAATAAAAGCGCATAGCAATGATTAACACACTACGAAAGAAAACCGTATACGATGGAGAAAATAACGTCCCCACACGGGTACTTGCTTTTGATGATAACTTTCATTTAACACATATTGATCAAAAACATGAGTGTAGCAGCCTTCAGTTACCATATATTTATAAGTTTAAGAATTTATCACTTAGCTTTGTTTGCTAACAAGCTAAGATTCTTGAGGACGAATATACTAGTATCTCTCTTTGGCCTTTTGGTGGTTGTTGTACACGGACTCCTCGGTCCACAGGCTAGGGAAATATTTTGAGAAAGCGGTTATCGTCCTTCAAGTAAACATGGTTACTGGATAATTGTGTTTCGATATTATTTACAAATAAATATTCTCTAGTCCATAAATCTTAACACCAGCATAGAGGAAGGCTTACCCGTCAATAAGAAAGCGACGACAACGAGACAAGAAATAAAACTTTCCACGAAGTCCAACTGCCATTATGTGGAATATGAATCCAGAGCCCTCAACAATGAGACCCACGAGATGGAAGAAGAATACAAGTAGCTAACGGAGACTTAATCCCACAAGAAAATGAAGGTCCTTAGAAAGAGAGAGTTATTGGACGGTGTTTAGGTGACAAGACGATGTCTTACCGTCATACCTTCATCATGGGCTCGGATGCGGACGGCAGTTCTTAGTCGTCACATCTCGCCTAGTGTTTCAGCATGATCGGTTCTAACATCTGCATCTCATCAACACCATACCATTCACAAGCAGCTAGGGGGAATGCATAAATCATGTTTTCTATTGCTACATAAACCGGAAGGATAGATCAACAGTCTCACTACAACATTAGCCACCTAGAGCATAAGCTAACAACCTCAGTTCCTGTCCTTTTCCTTGTTGGTCGACGCAAGAATAACTCTGAGACACGGAATACAAGGCAATTATTTTGAGACACTATTACAACCTGTCTCATATAATTCAGCCTCAGATCACAAAAGGCAATATGCATTGTGTATGTATGGTGGTACCCTCACTATTAAGATGCAGTTTTCCAGTTTCGCTCCGCTATTTTATGACACGTATTCTGCTGCGTTTTGGTATCCGGGTGGCAATATCTGAATGATCGCCCTTCCGCAATCAGGTTCACTTGATTAATTAAACGTTTGTCTTAATGCCAGTTTTAAGCTACGGTTCATGTGACTGCCGGTAGAGATCTTACTGGTGACGCTAGTTCGCTCGCTCGTTCATTCATTGTCCAGTATGCTTAGAGATGGGGATAATCAGCAACATTAGAGGTTTTGCGTCATCCGACCCGACAGGTGTAATTCATATAGAACAGTGCGGCGTGATTTTCGTACAGAGCACGACAATGCACCTTTTACAGCTCAAGCAGTCCACTTTCACTACACTGTGTTAATGCTACGAAAAATCCGCAGGCGTTCCCCGTCTGTTGGTACGAGACGTAGAAAGCATTTAATATTTTTTGCACGTAATGCACAATACTGGTCGCAGCAGCCGAGAGTTAGCCATTCCATGCATGACGTATTTTACAGTAACTTCTCTGTTTATAGCCGTATAGGGCGCTGGACTACAAGCCCTTCATGATGATCATCAACATGTACAGTTTTGTTAATTCATTCTGGGCGTGGAGATGGCAGGTAATATCCGTTTTCGTTTAGTGTTCAGCAATGACGCTAGGTCCAATTTAAGTAGACAAGTGAGCTACCACAACGTAAGTACAGGGAACACAACAAGGCGAAGACGATTGCGACAAAAAGCCGAAAATTTCATTTTTCAACAAGACTAAGAATTACTTTTCTGATACCTGTATAACAGAGTAATTCTTAATGAGTTGTGTCAGCAACAGATCGTCCGCAGGATGTGTACGAATCTCGCATCGCATCATTGCCTCCTAGGCAGTCTGGTCTCACAGAATGTGATTCCTTTTTTGGGTATGTATGTGGAACACTTATTTTCGTGAACCGTGACGCCTCACAGCAACATCGTTAACGCAGTGACTCAGATACGCTCATAAAAGAATGCGACGAGTTTGGCTGTCGTCCGGATGTTAGTCGTGACTCCGACGGAGGACATATTCAACATCCCTTGAAGGTAAATGGAAACTAATACTTAATTTAATTGTAAAAAGGGGCAAAAGTGCTGTGTGTGCGTGCATGTCAGAGAAATACCGTCGTAAAACCGGATGGTTATTTCAAGAATACAGACTTTGTAGTACTGTGCGCCAGTTTCTATATTCAGTGTTTGTTACGTATTGCCTTCTAGACGTGGAAGAATCTTTTTGAAATGCTCTCAATTTTCTTCCATGTATAACGCATGTAAATGACGGAATGAGGTCTCCCGAAATCCACAAAAATAAAATTAAATATATAGACATACATTTTCTACCTGACGAATTTGTGTTGCACTGTGGCAATCGTGTGGACGTTTATGTTAATTCAAATTTTATTTTTTCAGCTTTGCTTTTTACTGATCTATTTTGAAATCCTTTGGTAAATGTAACAAGTTACTGTACTGTTTTATCAATTATTTATGTCTCAGTGGCAGTGAATCAACAGACGCGTTATTTTCAACTAAGAGGCTGGTTTGTTGCCTGAAAAACAGACAGCTTGTGAGAGAAGATAGATTTCAATGTCTCTATTACGAAAAAATTTGGAAGTACGTGATAAAGATGTACGAAGATGTACCCTATTTCTGGATACTTCCTTTACATTCAACTGATCTCTGAAAACTCTACGACCAAGTGCGAAGTTTAGTTCCATAGCGACTGGCAAGCCACCACTACTATGAAGGCACGTTAACACACTGTTTGCACTTAGTTATCTCTTACTCAAGTTAAGCAATTAACAGGTCTACGACAAGACGTCAAGGAGCTGACGTCAATAAGAGAGAGAAAGACACTGCGGACTGATAACGATAAACTTGCAATTGTTCTGAAAGTTGAAAACGTGAAGAAAAGCCAGATACTGGTTTTGTTGTGCGTGAAAATTGCCATCGTTCCAATAATTGTGTTTCATTAGACCAAACACGACAGCAGTAAATTTTTTTCCGTTCTAATTATCGATTTTTCGAGACGTTCAGACAATATATGGGCACTTCTAAAGTTTTACGTTAGTTAAAAGGAATGTTCAAGTCCAACTGTAGCAACATTAGAGCAGTGTTAAAAAAAAGCGAATAACTAGGCCGTGGCTTTGTGGTAGATAACTGCTGAAAATGTGTAAGAAGTAACTTCGGAAAGTTGCCAGAAACTTCACACACACAAAATTTTGAAGCCTGTCCTTCGCAAATAAGGGCATAGAATTTCAAAACCAAACACTCTCGCTCCTGTGAATTTGAGCCGACCCGCTCGACAAATAGAACACAGTGTCTGAAAGCACGACTTTTATGTGTAGTAGTAATAGGTTGTTTCTCGGAAACATTGGTGTACTACTGCGAAGAGAAGAAATTAACAAACTGACTATCATCCACTGTCCATATATCCAACTGAGATGATAAGAATGGATTAGATTTTGAAAATCACACTCAAAAGCCGTTAATTTGTTTACGGTTTTATTTCACCCCAAATGCTGCTCGGGACTGCAAAATTTAACACTCTAGCTGTCGTATCAATGCATTCTTGACGTCCAAAACCTTAGTAACGAAACGAGACAGGTGGAAAAAGAAACTAATTTTACAGAGAGGCTATTTGGCCTGCCGGTAGCTTACACATTTCAAATTATTATTATTATGATCATCACTCAAGCAGAGCACTAAAACAACAATTTTCATGGCATAGACACACTTCTTTCTTCACAGAAACTTCTCATATACTGTCTGTGTTTCTTCTTCCCTCTTCTGACGGCTTCTTTCCTGTTTACTTCTCTTTGGGCGTTTGCTGGAATTTCTGTTTTCGGTCTTCTCGCTATTTTCCCCTACTTATCATACCTTCTGTGGACATGTTCAGTTTCTTTCGGTCTTCCATGGTTTCCTTCACCCGGTTGGTTTTGACTTTATTAGTTGTTACTAAGTGAAATTTTTCTTCGTCTGCCTATTTTCGTTCATCCTATGTATGTGAACGTAGAACTCTGCCCTTCTCTTCCTGATGTTATTTTGTAATTGTCTGTTCGCACAGTTCCTTTGTCTGTCGGTCAAATTGTTGAGGTCATCGGCCCCTAGGCTTACACACTAATAGAACTAACAAACTAGCTTACTAACTTAAGATAAGGACGAAAAACACACAGACTATATATATATATATATATATATATATATGGCGCCTTAGACCGCACGGCTACCCGCGCGCCGTAGGTTGGTTGACTGATTTCAGCACTAGACACCAGTTTCTAGTTCTCGCGGAGACAGCGCAGCGAAAGGACGTTCTCGTCGGTTTTATTTGCATACTAGCACGTATTCGAAGAGAAATGTCAATTTTGGTGCAATTTCCCGCTCGCAGTGGAAGTGAAATGGCGTAATTTCAGTTTGGTATTTACGATCTGCTGTAGCACATGATAACTGTCCGCCACTGTCTTAGCTATAGAGCGTGGGATGTATTTATCACTTCGTGTAAAGAACTCCTGTTCGCAACCTGCTCGTTCTTTTTCTAATTAAACCAGCACAGAGCTATGTTCAAGGACACGACGCAACTTCGACGCCGAGTCGCTGGCAACTGGTCGGTAACGCGTTGCGGTTTACTGAAGAGTCACGCTGCAGCTGCGCCATCTGCGGAGTCCTTTTTAACTATGTAGGAATCGATTTGTAACCGACCATTTTCCAACTCGCATCGTACGAGGGTGGTTTTTTAGTCCTCGGAATCACCAAGGCAGGTCAGCGCTAGCGCAACGAGCTATTCTCGTGACATTCATTGGACTGTTGTCTGTGAACACGTGCCAAGTCAGTGCTCTTGGAAGAGAGCTGTGGTGGTCACGTGGCTCTGTTTTTGTTCCCCTGTAGTGATTTGGATGGAATGATCATATAAAGTTGATCGTCGGTAAAGCAGATGCCAGACAGATTCATTGGAAGAATCCTAAGGAAATGCAATCCGACAACAAAGGAAGTAGGTTACAGTACGCTTGTTCGCCCACTGCTTGAATACTGCTTAGCAGTGTGGGATCCGCATCAGATAGGGTTGATAGAAGAGATAGAGAAGATCCAACGGAGAGCAGCGCGCTTCGTTACAGGATCATTTAGTAATCGCGAAAGCGTTACGGAGATGATAACTCCAGTGGAAGACTCTGCAGGAGAGACGCTCAGTAGCTCGGAGCGGGCTTTTGTTAAAGCTCCGAGAACATACCTTCACCGAAGAGTCAAGCAGTATATTGCTCCCTCCTACGTATATCTCGCGAAGAGACCATGAGGATAAAATCAGAGAATTAGAGCCCACACGGAAGCATACCGAAAATCCTTCTTTCCACGTACAATACGAGACTGGAATAGAAGGGAAAACCGATAGAGGTACTCAGGGTACCCTCCGCCACACACTGTCAGGTGGCTTGCGGAGTATGGATGTAGATGTAGATCGAAAAAATAGAATCGAGATTCGAGCAGTGATTAAGTATTTCATAAAGGGAAGTATGAAAGCGAAGGACATTCATGACGCTTTCCATAATACACTGGGGGCCTCCGCTCCTTCTTATTTAACTGTTGCGAAGTGGACAAACGAATTTAAATTTGGTCGGGAGAGCTAAGATGATGATCCGCGCAGTGGTCTGCCAAGATGTGTCACTATTCCAGAAATCATTGTACAAGTGCACGAAATGGTCATGGAAGATCGCCGATTGGAAGTGCGTCCATTTGTTCATGCTTGCCAGACGTCATCTGAAAAGGTGTATCACATTTTAACTGAAGAATCAGAGATGTAAAAATTATCCGCAAGATTGGTGACACTACTCTTGACGCTGGTTCAAAAACGCATGAATATGGAGATATCGGAAACTGTTTGGCCCGTTTTAGGAGAAACGAATAAGATGAAACTTGGGTGCCCTACTATACCGCAGAGACAAAACAGTCATTCTCCGCCACCACAGAAGGCAAAGGCATTTCCTTCGGCTGGAAAGGTCACGGCATCAGTGTTCTGGGATGCGAAGGGGATTCTGTTTGTAGATTATCTGTCTTCACTGGGAAAACAATTACTCGAGAACACTGCGCTAACCTCCTGGACAAATTGCAACAAAAGATACGCGAAAAAATGCGAGGTTTAGTGTGGAAGAATGCCATCTTCTCAAGACAACGTGCGCCCTCACATACGTGCCGTGCCAACGCTCCGTCAAACTTCCATCTCTTCCCAAAACTGAAAATTTTTTCTTGGTCGACGAAGATTAACTTCAGACTAAGAATTGATAGCCGGAATTGACAACTATTTTGCAGGCCTGGAGGAAACTCTTCTTCGAGATAGGATCAAGGTTCTGGAACATTGTTGGACCAAGTGCATTAATTTACAAGGAGACTACACTGAAAATAAAGAAGTTTCAGTGATGTAAGTACTTTTTTTCTATTCCGTTCTTAGAATTTTTCATACCAACCTCGTGAAAGGGCATCATCTGACTCGCTCCGCGTTCGGAGAACCTAGTTTTTCCAGCTACGCCGTTGCCTCCGCATGAGGCGTTACTTCTTGTCCTGAATCTGCACTTTCGCTGTCCACTTCACGATCACTGTACAATGCCAGTACAGCTTCTTAACTTACGGAACATATCCACACCGACTGTGGACACGGTAGCTGGAAGCGTAGGACTGGCGACCTCCATGCCACCTGCTGTACTAACGTCGAAACACTTCATATGCCTCCGCGCGGGATTATCCGAGCGGTCTTGGGCGCTGCAGTCACGGACTGTGCGGCTGGTACCGGCGGAGGTTCATGTCCTCCCCCGTGCATGGCTGTGTGTGTTTGTCCTTAGGATAATATAGGTTAAGTAGTGTGTAAGCTTAGGGACTGATGGCCGTAGCAGTTAAGTCCCGTAAGATTTCACAGACATTTGAACAGTTCATATACCGTACCGCATCAACTACATACCGCACATTTTCGCGCAAGAAACGTGGACCAGGATAAACCGGAAATTCGGATTAATGAGCACCGGAAAAACGAGGTTCTTGTGTACAACAGAAAGTGTGATATACCCTGACGGGATGACTGTGCAGAGAAATGTAAACCAGTTCATAAAAATTACGGCGTTTGTACAGAATGAAACAATGAATCCCACATTTCCAATAATTTGCGAAGAGTCACCTTCCATTATCGTTAATAACCGTGAGTTGGGTGCAATAGGAAAACTTGGCTATGTGTAACCATACTAAGAAATAAGCAGACAGAAGCGTCACTTATGAGTGTCATCTAGAAAGTAAAGAATTTTATGCCACACCCAGCGCCGATATCCCAAAAATCCAAGCGTAGCAGTTAGTGTCTTCCCCCGTCTCCATGTCTGCGGATTTTGTTAACGAGCTGCCACACCTCTGTTCTGTAGCCTATCCATTGGACTCGCATTCCGGAGGACGACGGTTCAAACCCGCGTCCGGCCATCCTGATTTATGTTTTCCTTTATTTCCCTAAATCGCCTCAGGTAAATGCTGGGATGGTTCCCTTGAAAGGCCGACTTCCTTCCCCATCCTTTCCTAATCTAATGGGACTGATGACCACCCTGTTTGGTTCCCTCCCCCAAATCAACCAACCAACCAACCTTTCGGGATAGCGACATAACTGAAAATCTTGCTAAATGTGAATTGGACAGTGTCATTCGTTTTGTGAATGCACAAAATGTTCGGCATATCGAAATTTCAGATACAAAAATAATGAATGTTTAGTGCAATGACAGAGTCTTGAGTGACATGGAATATGATCGGCAAACATGTTTTTCATTCATGACAATACGACGAGAGATCCTCTTTAGAGCCCCGGCACCAAGTGATTTTCACTAATTCCAGAAACTAAAGGAACATTTGAGTGGAAAACAATTAGCAAAGGATGAAGATCCCTCACACGTAGTGCAATCCTGGCTCAAATCTTTGGCGGTAGAGGAGTACAACATGGGAATTGCAACATTGGTCCTATGTGCAGTAAGACTTGACAGTTATGGCAAGTCACTGAAAACCATAGTAATGTATTGTAACTTAATTTATTTACAAAGTTTCTTGATGATATCTTTCTTTTTTATTTAGTTATGCCAAAACGTTCTTTACTTTCTGCACGATTCTGTTAGTTTGAGTACAATTTGGGAAGCACTACGCTGAAGAACGCGAACAATTACCGAGTCAGTCAATCATGGATTGAGTATGAACAACAACTGCAAATTCTTGATGGACAGATTAGGCTTAAAAGGTACCAATTACGTAAAACACACAATTGCTATAGGGTGCTTCCTATGTTCGGAGGAGTGACTATATCTGTGATAGTGGAGACTTTTTATTTTAATGTAAACTCCCGTTTATCCGAATCGCGATTATTCGAAATCCGCTTAAACTGAACAAATTTTTCCGATTTTCGCGGCTCATATTGGCGCTGGCTGACGCAGCGCGCAGCTACGCTTTTGGCTAGCTAGACTGACACTTGACAAGTTCCAACTTTCTGCGCCTGGAGCCATGCATTTCGGCAGTATACTGCTAATCGGTGCAATGGCGCGTGACGCAAGTCCGAGTGTATTCATTTCGTGCATGTGTTGATTGAAGTTTTAGCGTCTTTCTTGTTTGTATTGTATGGTTTCATGCCACTGCCTCTATTGGAACTCCTTGGAAGTACAGTATTGCTCTTCGCAGCGCGACGTAGCCCAGTCGAAACCGACAATGAGAGTACGGCGCCACACACTTTCCCCCTGTTGTCTGTACAGCAGACGAATCCGAGCGTTTAACAATTTAACAGTAAACGTACAATGCACTGTTGTGTTGTAGCGTGAGGTTGGGTAGGAGACAGGGGATACCTGCATCGAATGTTTTCTTTCGATGGCTGCCACAGCCTGGTTTCAAAAATAAAAAGCTTTGTCTAGTGCGTCTTGAGTGTTGTCAAGTCGTGGGTCTGTTGTGTTTTCGAGTTAACGTTTCGTGCTAGCGCTACATGCTTCAAAATGTCCAGAGATTAAAGTGGACAAAAACCAAAAAGAATCAGTCGAATGTTAGTAAAAAGCGCTGAACGTTACTAAGGGCGCGAAACGAAAAAATGAATGTAATCTCGTTGGAACAGAAGCTTCGCGCTTTGCAGACAACTGACGCTGGTGACCCACCTGCGACAGTTGCTGCGGATTTAAACGTCGGTAGGAGTACGATTACCGATTGGAGGACAAATCGACCAGAAAGTGAAAAATTTCATTCAAGCGTCAGGCACCGCAGTGAAATCGCGAAGAACTATGAGAAAAGGTGCACATTCTCAGAAGAGGCACGAACAAATAAGAGCCAAAGGTATGTCAGTTTCAGGTCCTCTACTTCGTCAAAAAGCGATGCCTTTGAAGGGAAGGAGCAAGAATTCGTCGTAAGTGATGGCTGGCTGGATCGGTTCAAGAAGCGGCATGGCATTCGTGAAATTGCCATCAGCGGCGAATCATTATCCAAGTATGAAGCCACTACCGCTGATTGTAAGAAGTAACTGCACACAATCATCGACAAAGGAGATTATATTGACGTTGAACTTCACAACTGCGATAGAACTAGGTTGCATTACAAAACGTTGAAAAAACCCTTGCCTCTAAACAAGAAGAAACGGCATCCGGATACAAAAAAAGCAACGAAAGGGTTGCTGTCCTCGCATCCAGTAACGCCGGCAATCAAACTGCGCCTTGACAGGAACCAGCTGGTACCCATTGCCACTGTGGTACACGAATGTCTAACGCATAGATGAACGGCGCCATCTTCAAAGAGTAGTTCCAGGCAAAATTTGTTCTAGCTGTAGAAAAATACATGGAGGAAATTGGACTTACTCGAAAAGCGCTACTTCTTGTAAGCCACGCTCCTTCTCACTCAGATGATCTACAAGATGGGGATATCAAAGTTTTGTTTTTTCCACCAAACGTCACGTCCCTATGTCAACCGACGGACCATGATGTTCTTGAGACGATGAAAAAACATTACAGATGCTGCTGGACTTCTTAATCGGTGCGACTGATGCTGAAGAAGATTTGGTGCAAAATCTTAAAAACCGTTGTTTTACGTGGCATTCATTGGATTGTTGAAGCTTGGAATCTAATTCAATTTCTCTCGTTACGTCATGGAAAAAAAACTTCTTAGATCGTAAAGCCACTCGGTGAGAAGAAGGAGGTAACACCGAAACTCATGCTGACCTCCCAGAAACAGATGAAAATGACGTAATTATGGTGAATTTACTGGAGAAGCTACCGGGTTGTGAAGACGCGAACTTCGAAGACGATGAAGAGTGAATGGAAAGACTTTTTTATTTGACCGAGGAAGAAATCGTCCAAATTGCAACCAACCAGAAAGCGCCAGAAGATTATGTCTCTGATGACGAAGCAGAGGAAGAGATTCCTCACACAGTCGCTTACGAAGCGATCCAAATCGCCTTTGAGAATATCAGCAAACAGGAGGAGGCGACTTAATCCATAAATCTTTTGTTTTCAACGTTGGAGATACATTGCCGCAACAGAAGTTTCTCAAGTCACAAAACAAAAAAAACCATTACAGACTTTTTTGCCAAAACAAATTCTAATGAAGCGTCCTAGAACTTCACCGTCCATACGTTAAAAAGTTGTTCCTCTAGACAAAATTTTCGTTCCTTTACGTCATCTCTAGATTTGTTTCATAACTTTGTACAGTAGTTTATTTTTTATTCAAAAGAGTAGGTAATAAAATTAAAACACCCGTTTTTTCCCTGCTGCCAAGTAAGGCGATTTTTTTTCTGTAAGAACGCAAAATAAATGAGCTTTGTTATTCAGCGTTTAAAAACTGAGTCCTCACACACTCTTCGGCGCCTTTTCATCACATCAACACAATTTTTTCAGTCAGAAACATGGGAGCTTATTCACAACCATATCAATAAACTTCTACGTACCCTAAGATCGTATTTCGCGGTATTGACGCAATTCAGGGTGTTTCATGCGTGAAAACTAGGGAACTTCGGTTTATCCGATATTTGCGCTATATCCGAACCGCCGTCCTGATCATTTAGGATGAACGGGAGTTTACTGCAACTGTCCAAGAATCCGCAAGGAGTATGTCATCGCTGCTGCAGCAAACTGACGAACTACCACATCTGGATTCTTTGCCAAGCAAGAATTGCAGTAATAAGGAAACAGGCGGAGCTGCTGGTGAGCGGTGAAAGACGCCGTTTCCGCATTATGATCTAGATTTCAGCTCATCGTTGCAGTATATTTCACCGATCATGACATCGGTCGGTGAACACCGCAATGCCGCCCAACTGGCTGCACATTGACCGGTTTCACGCCTACTAAAGACTAAGTCGAAGACGAAAGGAAAGTTAATGGAACGGCGCAAGATCAAAACTTTTATCCTGACACGGGTAAAAAAAAAAGATACGCAGTAATATAATTGCTAGTAAAAATATGTAACTATCAGAACTCATAACTTCAGAAGATGAAACAATGAAGAAATGTTCCTGAAACGTATTAGACAGTTGCTTGAACACCTCTCGGGCAACAGTCTAAGCTGCATACCCGAGAGATTTTCAAACAGCACATTCGCCGAGGGAAACCTACAAACACATATACAACCATGACTAAATGAGCTGCAGACTACAGCTATTATAAAAGTATATAGAAATTTAACTCTAGCTTTCTTTACTGAGTTCAAACTATATAATCACTCATTTTCAGTCTTGATCCCATGGGGAGGGACAGGTTTCGGCAAGATATTGCCACCTACAGATCTGCTACCATAATAGCACGCTGAAGCCAAGTGCTCTGAAACTGAATACTTAGCGATGCACTATCCTGGTAGCAAGTGGACTGTCACTGGACAACAAACTACTAAGAAAGAAAAAAAGCATCGACGTGATCTGTGCCCACAATATTGCATCGATTGTTATCTATAAAGAGTGCCTTGGATGTTGCAAAGCTCTGCATACGTGTAGAAGAGGAGCAAAAGTGTCACGTATTGTGCACTTATGTACATTTACTGTATGTATGTCACCTGCAAATTTGCACGTTTCCAAGTTCAGAAAAAAAGAATGTAGCAGTTCAGAAGGAGACTTTTTTTAATCCAAAGCTGTAATTACTGTGCACAGCTGCCCAAAAGAGACTGGGAAGTTCCAAATACGTGATTCGTGTGATCGCAGTCTGCTGCAATATGCCATGTCTGCCACGATTTACTAAAATGTATCTTCAACTGACTGCTGAAAATTAATGTGTACTATTTTTCGATCTTAAATGCTAATGAAACAGCCGCACGAGTGGCTTACACAGAACTTCTCGAAACATCAACACAGGGCTGTTGTAAGCGCACAGAAACCCATCCAGAATTGGTCTCTGCACTCTGTCCAGTTTATCCTCACACACGGCGTAGAGTTTCGGGGATATTTTGCGAACCGGAAAATGGCAATAATGAACAATTCCTTAGAGGGTATCAAAAATCTCCTTGGGATATTCAAAAATCGTAGGAAGCTCCGTTAACTGACACTCGAGTTTGCGACAGGCGCCCGTACCTTACCAACAACCATACAGCATTTACGAATACGAATCAAGCTTGCATGTGAACTAGAATCGTTCGTGATTGTGTGTAAATGGTAGCAAAGGATAAAGCTGTCACTGCGTATATAGGGAAATGGTTTCAAATCTTTCAATTGGCTCTGAGCACTATGGGACTTCACTTCTAAGGTCATCAGTCCCTTAGAACTACTTAAACCTAACAAACTTAAGGACATCACACACATCCATGTCCGAGGCAGAAGCGCGGTTCCGGACTGAAGCGTCTACAACCACTCGGCCACATCAGCCGCATGGAAATGTTTTCCCTTGTGTTGTCGAGCTCAGGGAGCGCGACTTAAGAAGTTGTAGTGGTCGTAACAGAAGAGTAGACGAAGAAATGTCAAACCACCAAGATACAAACTGTGAATGGTATGAGAAAAATGAATGCAACTGTAGTGAAACATGCATTCTTTGAACCAGTCTTACAGTTTACACAGTTTCTATCCCAAATGTGGAGTGAGGATGCACACACCGCTCGCAAGTAACGCTCCTGTTACGTTTATACAGACAATTTCTACTACGGGATTCAGGGATTGCAGAGGGTTCGGGATATGTACCGTTTCGATGTAAAACAACTAAGTTCACTTTCAAATCTACCTCTCTATTCATGACACGCCAACAGGATGACAATGAGTGACCTGCCTGCTCTACAGAAGCTCATGACTAGGCACTTTTTTGAGTACTTGCCGTCGGGTTCTCTTCTACGTGACAAAAGGCATCCTCTGCGAAGTCTAGAGGGTGTAGCGTCCGTAGAGAATCAGAAAACGCCTCTTAGTTCCGAACGTACCAGTTTCTTGCAGCAGTTTCTGTATCAAATGTGATCTCACAATTCCAACACGGACTCACAAGGGCACCCACTTTTCAGTATGTTTGTGAACCGTTAAGTGCGATGTTTGAAAGTGATCCAATCTTCAAGCTTAATTTACCTTCAAACGGTACATTTCGGGCATGGATTCCTGTTCAGAACTATATCTACGTACCCGTCTATAACCCTTATAAATCTGTAACAGGAATAGTCGAACTTCATGAACATGACACTAACAATGAAACCAAAGAAAAAAATTAACCGGTACCACGAAACTTAATTCAACAACAAAGCACTAGCGAGCCTATCCTGGCATTACAATCAATCATCGTCGTCATCTAAAGCCCTCATTTTCGTTGGTTCTATCCTTAACCCTAAGGCTTGTATGATACAGTTCTAGATACTTGTCACTTGCCAATTACCCTCTTTTTGTGAAATCTAAAAATTATCCCCACGAATTAAATGTTCGAAGAGATTTCGAGATTGTAGCCGGTCCTCGTAAACTTCACTCCACGAGTTATTTATTCAACTGGATACCTACCATTCATCCTCAGGTGAGCCATCGAAGACTGCAGACTGGTAACCGTTTTGTCTTCGATTGCTCGTCTGAAGATGACCGGCAGGTCTCCAGTTGAAATATCGTGGAGTGAAGCTTACGACGACCGGCTGCGATTCCGAAATATCTTCGAATATCCTCTTGTTTTTTTTAGCATTGTTGCTGCATCTTTTTGAATCTGCTTTATATGCTCATCTCTAGAGCCTCCATCTGTGATACATTCCTTCCACCAAATCTTTAACTACGATTTTCAGCGACGTCTTGTGACGTAAAATGTGCCCAACCACTATCTTTTGGCTTCACCGTGTTCTTCATTCAATCAATGCATGAGGTCTTCAAAAGGCTCCCGCAACACTGAATTACAAACGCTAGTAATCGTTGCATTTCTGTCTTTCCCCAAGTACATATTTCGCAGTCAGACGAAGTATACTTTCGGCCTTTATATTAACCTTTGTGAGCAGCAGTTTCCTTGAATAGAAAAACTCTCACACACTGCTCAGGGAACGTAATTTGTAGAATGACCAGGGATGCTGAAGAATGCGTCTAGGCACCAAAAATGTAGGGCTCTAAGTCAAGAACAGTATTATTTTTTAGTTTAATGACAATCTTTACCAAAAATTTAAAAGGCACTCTAGAAATTCGGTTACTGTGCAAAGATAAATTGAACACTGCACGAAATGGTTCAAATGGCTCTGAGCACTATGGGACTTAACTGCTGAGGTCATCAGTCCATTAGAACTTAGAACTACTTAAACCTAACTAACCTAAGGACGTCACACACATCCATGCCCGAGGCAGGATTCGAACCTGCGACCGCTGCGGTCGCGCGGTTCCAGACTGTAGCGCCTAGAACCGCTCGGCCACCCTCGCCGGCAAAACATTGTGAGAGTCCATCGACAGAGAATCTCAACTGATGTGACAGTAGACTCGTCGTAGAGTGCATTACTGTTTTAGAAATGCCCACGCAACTGGGAACGTCTGCTGAATGCAGACTCAAAATCATTTTGTTTTATTCGACTGCAACGCAACTGCCGATATGGACGAGCTACTGAATACCCAGACACCATCTCTAAGGGGGACAGGACTTTAAAGAAATTGTATTTTTGTGGAACACAATTAAGAGGTGGTCCATAACATGCAGCTGACGAAGCATAGTACTAGTAAATTAAGTAAATGGAACACTTAAACTTGCTCACCCAACGAAACTCTCAACCAAAAATACCAAGAACTGAAAACGAAAATGGGAAAACTACGAGAATGAACATAAAGATTCTAACTGTCGCTAGAACTAAGATTAAGAGTAGCGTCCCGTCAACGACATCGTCATTAGCGTTGGAGCACAAGCACCGTCTGGGGAAGGATGAGAAAGGATACCGGTTTTGTCGTTTCTGATTAAGCATCCCGGCATTCGGCCTAAGAGAATTAGGGAATTCACGGAAAGCCTGAATCTGGACAGCCGGACTGGGATTTCAAATACTATGGTCTCAAACACGTGCCCAGTCTCCTACCCACTCCAATACGTCGCTCAGTTCAATGGCATTAGACAAAGAACACCCGTTGACCTGCAGAAAAACTTGAAAACCCTGCCGTGGCTTGCTTAATGAATTGATCCGAATTCGCCTAAGTGATATGTGGAAACCATAATAGCTGCATGTGTATTTTAACTTTTATTCCCCCCCCCCCCCCCAAATGAGAGTCCTGTGCTGTATCCATAGGCGTCCGCAGGTAGTGGGTTGAGGGAGTTGGGGTGGTAAGCGGAGGTGGGGCACTTACCCCATGGAATCTGGTGCACAGAGTATTTATTCGCGCTACAGAATTATCACACACTTCTATAAGGCAGTGGCTAAACACTTATTCTCTGAGATATAATTAGTTTTCACATTACCAATGAAATTTGTGGCATGATACATGTCAATAATGACCAATTCATTTGCATAAAAAATTACAACTTTATAATCCCCCCCGGATATGTTTCTGGAGACGCCAACGGCCGTAACCACTGATCTACCTAACTTCTCCGACCGTTTGGTCGTAATTCCTGAGCGAGTCCTTTTTCATCAAAGCCAGCCAAGTCATAATAGTCTACGAGTGCCTTTCGCCAGAAGGTCAAATAACGGAAAGGCGAAATGGCCTTTGAGAATCAACAAGTCGCTTTTCCTTTTTACTTGAACTCAACACACACACACATACTTCGTTTCACATTAACGTCGAACTAATACTTTACAGTACACTAAAATGAATTCGAGGCAGGGAAACTATGTACTGAAGTCCACTACAACCTGTTTCCTTAAATGTTTCCCTACGTTGCAACCTAAATAGTGTAGCAAATCCGACTAAGATATTTTTTCCTATTAGAATGTTAAATTCCACACAACGCCAGATTTAAGTGAAAGAATTGGCTCGTCGAACCAACATCTTGAGACGCAAAGCTGAGGCAAAGTCTTTCTGCTGTTGGAATTTCGATCAATAGGTAAACTGAACGTCAACTTCAAGATAGCTTCCGATCCGAAACATCTGCATCGCAGGTTTTGCAATCCAAGAGTCTGCAGTTCAATGCTGAACACACAGCTTGCAGTGGAAGGCGATACTGAAAATGGGGTTTAAGGACTAAGTCAGGTGGCTAATCGGTTCGGCCACAAACGCTTGCGCAATGTCTCAATCGTGCCGGAACCAGACCAGACAGTAATGTACAGGCTCCTGTGGATCAGAAACTTGTTACGCAACTCCCATTCTTCAGCATGTAACTATTATCGGAATATAGGCACTAACCACTGCTATAAAATATAGAACTTTATGTTCGCGATTTCTTCAAAAAAAAAAAAAAAAAAAAAAAAAAAAAAAAAAAAAAAAAAAAAAAAAACGCACATTTCCTTTTTTTTCCGCAATTAATATTCGCAGATACAAGCTGCACATTAGCACAGACATTAATCCAGAGTTCATACCTATCGGTTTCAGAACCAATGTTCTCACACCGTAAACTATCATCACGAATGTTGCAGTACTTCGGGTCAGCCGATACGATTAGGGTAATCACTTTCCACTGTTATTGCCACTTTTCACATAATACCAGAGGTGAAGAGACTTAACGATAACAATGTATTTTGGTTTGAGATAAACAATGTACAACAAGAACACGGTATCGGCGCGATAGACTACTCTCTTTATTAGGCCGTTGATGCTCCAGTAACCGCTCCGCTAAGCCAGCGAAGTAATTTCATTGCATACTGGCACTTCTCCCACTATTACCAGCACAGTACGCACCGATGGCGGTGGAACTACTGCACCACTGACAACGCTGGAATCCCACATTTATTTTCTCAGCGAGGTTTCATCGCTTGGAAGGGTCGAACCTCGGTGCTATTTAGTCAATGTTGTAAAACCTCGAAGGGAAACGTCGAATACAAAGTGCCCTTTGATGAATCTGATCATCTCGGACGGTAGTTTCCAGCAGCGTCGGAAACTGATAATGGAAACCCTGGGCCTCAAAGCGAGGGCGCCGGGACTGGTTTGTCAGGTGAGACACGAACCTTGGACCCCCTGCTTGCCCATGTCTGGCCGCCGCAGCCGAGAGAACCAGCGCAGGAGACGCCTGGCCGCGCTGAAGCCGCCGTCTCCGCCGTTGCTGCCACCTCCTCCTCCTGCTGGGTGCTGGGAGATGGCGGGCCTCTCCACCAGGAGCACAACCCGCTCCTTGTTGCACGGCGACATGAACTCACATGACACACGCACGGTCACACGCTCGCGCGCGCCCCGGCTACGCACACACGCACTCGGCTAGGACCCGCTTCGCAGTTCGCCAGAGCACCACCACCACGACCATATCCCGCAGAACGACTGGCGGGCGCGCGGCGCGACCGCTGGCGGACACCCCTCCCCTTCCGCCACCTGACTGACGCCGCTCCCCCCACCACAGCCCCACCTGTTGTGCCGCTCGCGCGCACAACGGGCCGGTTCGTCAGCCGGCGTTCTGCACCGCGCATGCGCCGTACCGCTTTCTACCTCACGACGACCGGTATTGTACGCTCCCTTCCGCTGAGGAAGCGCCTTCGATAGCGACGAGAATTTACGTATCGGCTGTGCCGGCCCTACTGATTTCTCTCTCTAACACCTACCGCACAAATGTAATGAAACAAAAGTGGAGAAACGCCGACGCCAGGTCGCATCAATGGATAGCAAGCGCTAAGTAAAAATAAGGAATACTAAGCACTTCAAGGAGACAAAGGCTCATTAGAAACCAAGTCGATAATACTGTTTTGCGGTGCCAATTTGCAACTTATAGATACCAGATGATGACACCCACTTGCAGGACGAGTCACCTGACTGCTGCTGATATGGAATGAAACAAGTTTACTGTTACCTGTCACTGTTTGTTTATATCCGCAAAGCGTTTCAGAGGTTTAAATTTCTATCATCAGGTGGATTTACATGTTTCAGTACGATGTATATGTGTACTGTGTTCAGATTTTGGGGTAACTTGTGGCACTGTCTACTGGAGAAACAAAAATACAATTTCATATACTAATAGAATACCTCCAATGGGCATAGTTTTCTGTCTGTCTAAACGCATTACGCGTAAACAGTCGTATTTTGTAAACAAAGATGGCTTCTGGAAACCACTAGATGCCAAAGAACGCACAGCAAAACAGAAACATTATCTCTTAAGTACAACGCATATATATCGTAACAACATTATTATTTCAGAATACGTTTAAAGGGCTGTAGAGATACTTCTGTCAGATACTCAATACATGCGCTCAAATTGTTATTTTTGTATAATTTTGTCACTGGTGGCAACATAATTATTGTACTTGAATTCCGCGACGTGTCACCCGATTAAATAGACGAGTATTAAACTTAAGCCATATAAACTTGACAGAATCGGATTTGTACACCACTTTAAAAATTTGTTCCAACGCATATATCCATTAACTCAAACGAATATCTGTAAAACCTTTACAACTTAATCCGAAATAATAATGTTACTGTGATACATATTCTTTGTACATCGAGACAATGTTTGTTTTACTATTATGTTTTTTGTACCCAGCAGTTTCCAGACACCATCTTTGTTTTCAAAATATGAGTTTACGTGTTACGACAGAAAAGGAGCCTGCGACCACTGGAGGTTTTCTATTTTTCTTGTTTATTTTCACCTTTGATATACATTTACTATTTATTCAAAAACCTCGCCAAAACCACGTTCTGAAACAGTGTTTCTGTTTCTCCAGTGGACAGTGCCACAAGTTACCCCAAAATCGTAACACACACACACACACACACACACACATACACACACACACACACACACATATACACGCGCGCGCGCGCTCGCAAATCCACCACATGATGGAGGTTTAAAGCTTCTACACGCGTTTTGGATATAAATAAACAATTACTTAACAGTAAATTTGTTTGATTCGAGCTAACCGAAGTTTAAAGAACGGTATAGCTATCGAATATGAATTCCAGAGGCCAACAAAATGGAACAATAGAAAAATGAGAACTATCACAAATACCCAACACGGAAGAGGGTGTTCTACTAATAGAATGGACGATTAAAAGAGGCAGGTTTCCTTTCCCCAAGAAGGCGCGCGCAAAGAGATAATTTGCAAACTAAATGACGTCCCCCTGGGTCAAGAACAATGTGACGTCTTACGAACATACAGTCAAATTCTCGTCGAGTCCCGGCTTGAATCCCAATCCGAATACTGTCTTAACACTTCCAGTGTTTAACGACTGTTTGATGAAGCTTTATTTTTTTTAAAAATTCCTCAAAGGTAAATATCACTTCGATTTAGATTTGGGGAAGGAGGCCAGTCAACAGCCGGCCGCGGTAGCCGAGCGGTTCTAGGCGCTTCAGTCCGGAGCCGCGAGACTGCTACGGTCGCAGGTTCGAATCCTGCCTCGGACATGGATGTGTGTGATGTCTTTAAGGTTAGTTAGGTTTAAGTAGTTCTAAGTCTAGGCGACTGATGACCTCAGATGTTAAGTCCCATAGTGCTCAGAGCCATTTTTGAGGCCTGTCAACCATATCACATCAAAAACACGTAGTGACACAGTCAGATGCAAGGGCGCTGTGTGCTTCTGCTTTGTCCTGCGTGAAGGAACAGGAGTTGTTCTCGTTTGTTAGTAGCCTGGAAAAAATTCGCAGTATATTGTTCACATACGTATCAGATTATGTCGTTTGATGGAAAAAGATCGGCCCAGTAATTTGTGTTGCATTAAACTCACAACACAATTGTTTTCACAGCAAAAGTTCTTAGGCAACTGACGATGATATTCAGAACTTACACGTAATTTTTTCTGCGAATTCCCAATAAATTCAACCAAGCTTTATCAGGAAATAAGAGCTTTTCGCAATCACACTGTCTATCGTGATCTGACTGCTATAGGCAGTTGCAGTACAGACGTCTAACAACAGTATCTGAATCACTGGGAACGCCGGAAGTGGGAAACTTCCTATCTGTTCCCTTTTCCATTTTGCTGTTACTTACACTGCAAGTAAACTGAAATAATGCTTAATGTATCTTATTTGTTAATATGTTCATAAATAACATGAAAAGGCAATTAATATAACTTGAGATTTCAAATGAATTGTCACGAAGGTATTGTGAGGCGTACACGAGAACTTCGTATATAGAATTTGACAGTTTTGTTATTTACAGCTAATTTACAAGTGCTCGTGTGATATTCTTCCTAAAAACAGAGGAGTAATCTTCGCGGCATCTTAAACGCTATAGAGACGCCGCATTTTTTTTAATAATTACATGGTTGTTTTAAAGTTGTTAACAAAGTTCTACATCTACATGACTACTCTGCAATTCACATTTAAGTGCTTGGCAGAGGGTTCATCGAACCACAATCATACTATCTCTCTACTATTGCACTCCCGAACAGCGAGCGGGAAAAACGAACACCTAAACCTTTCAGTTCGAGCTCCGATTTATTTTATTTTGATGATCATTCCTACCTATGTAGGTTGGGCTCAACAAAATATTTTCGCATTCGGAAGAGGAAGTTGGTGACTGAAATTTCGTAAAAAGGTTTCGCCGCGACGAAAAACGTCTATGCTGTAATGACTTCCATCCCAACTCGTGTATCATATCTGCCACACTCTCTCCCCTATAACGCGATAATACAAAACGAGCTGCCCTTCTTTGCACCCTCTCGATGTCCTCCGTCAATCCCACCTGGTAAGGATCCCACACCGCGCAGCAATATTCTAACAGAGGACGAACGAGTGTAGTGTAAGCTGTCTCTTTAGTGGACTTGTTGCATCTTCTAAGTGTCCTGCCAATGAAACGCAACCTTTGGCTCGCCTTCCCGACAATATTATCTATGTGGTCCTTCCAAATGAAGTTGTTCCTAATTTTAACACCCAGGTACTTAGTTGAATTGACAGCCTTGAGCATTGTACTATTTATCGAGTAATCGAATTCCAACGGATTTCTTTTGGAACTCATGTGGATCATCTCACACTTTTCGTTATTTAGCGTCAACTGCCACCTGACACACCATACAGCAATGTTTTCTAAATCGCTTTGCAACTGATACTGGTCTTCGGATGACCTTACTAGACGGTAAATTACAGCATCATGTGCGAACAATCTAAGAGAACTGCTCAGATTGTCACCCAGGTCATTTATATAGATCAGGAACAGCAGAGGTCCCAGGACGCTTCCCTGGGGAACACCTGATATCACTTCAGTTTTACTCGATGATTTGCCGTCTATTACTACGAACTGCGACCTTCCTGACAGGAAATCACGAATCCAGTCGCACAACTGAGACGATACCCCATAGCTCCGCAGCTTGATTAGAGGTCGCTTATGAGGAACGGTGTCAAAAGCTTTCCGGAAATCTAGAAATACGGAATCAACTTGAGATCCCCTGTCGATAGCGGCCATTACTTCGTGCGAATAAAGAGCTAGCTGCGTTGCACAAGAGCGATGTTTTCTGAAGCCATGCTGATTACGTGTCAATAGATCGTTCCCTTCGAGGTGATTCATAATGTTTGAATACAGTATATGCTCCATTCATCATCGCATAGTTTTGAAACAAATCCAGCGTAACGCATTATATCACCAAACGCTGGTGATAAAACCGGGTGATGTGCCTTGGTGTAGTCTTTTTCGGAAAGCGCTTTCTTTTTCTTTCACCTTGTGGTTAAAGCAATTTTGTAGCTATTTGATCAAATTATGTACCTGTTGATAAAAACAGACAAGGCAGCGTTACACTAGCGGAGTGGTCGTATAGTTGTGGATTTCTTTGTCTCTCCCCCTCCCCCCCCCCCCTCCTCCTCCCACCGAGTCAACTGACAGCATAAATTTGTTTTCCTGCACGTGGGACTGTCTCACGGAAGTCAAAACTGTTCTTGAATAAGGCTCTTGAACGTTTCCAGACCCTTGTGAAGTAATGACGGCTTCCAATATTTTGCCACATACTCATCCACCGTATTTTGAGTCCTCAGTCCGAAAGAGCCAGTACTCTATTGTAGTCATACGTTGTCGGTTAGCAATAATTTTCGAGTAAAGTTTATAGCATACTGCGCTGTACACGAGTGGGTTGCTTTTTTTCGTATCCCGTCGACTTACGAGAACGACTTTTGCCCGTCGATGGTCCAGGCTTAAAATTTCAGTATCGACACTCGACCCCATGATCTTTGGGTTACCAGCCTGCTGTCTTTCCGCTGAGCCAACCGCTGCCTGGATTCTACAGTAACACGAACGGTTCGTGCCACGCCTGATACGCGCTGAAAATGCTAGTACACGATTGGCCATATAGAGCTCCCATTTTTGTCCATTTTTGACCAAATCCTTCATATACCATAATTAATTTGGACGAAATCGGTGATAACGAGTAGGCGCGGTCTCTATGTACGATCCAAAATGAGACGTTAACGAAGAACTGTTGCGAATAGCAGGATATTAACCCAATGTGCACTGAGCGTGACATATTTAAAGCACTCCGATTTTCGGCTCCACACTCTAGAAACTCTGAAGTCTGTTGAGGCATGAGAGCACTGCATATGGTATTTAAGAATACCTCCATTATATCACAATAAACATGACAGTCTCCATTTGTCCACCTATATTATTTTTCCTGCCCTGAACTCGGTATTCGGTAATCCAATTGCCGTAATATTTGTAAAGGCCAGACATAGTATGTTTCTAGCATTTCGTGACCCAAGATGTAGACTTCCGCAGTTCACGACTTAATACGCTGCAGCAGTATGGTGTACCATTCCGGTGAGAAACCATCTATAGGATTCAATTTACTGATTCTTATTCCAAAAAATTGTACTGCTGCACCCAAACCGCAGTTGATTGCAAAGATGATAAATATTATTGATATGAGTGGAACGAGAAATGAGAAACAGACCTGGATAATAGCTGTTCTCGTTGGAAGACCAGGTAGGAGTTAACCAAATGTTACGGGTAGTCTGCTGATACTCATGAAAATAATTTTCTCCCGCCGTGAGTCAGACTGCAGAGTGGTTACTTCCGAGACAACCGGCATGATGTCAACGTTATTTATCTACTTAGTTTGCTGGGAAGTACGGAAACGCCGCCTCTTCGTATTAGTTCCTTTTACAAATGGCATGACGAGAATGAAGCGAAAGAGCATTTACTGCCCTCGTATGCTCCTTGTAATCTAAGAAAGACGATAAAAGTTGCAGTTTCTGAAGTACAGTTT
Source organism: Schistocerca gregaria (assembly GCF_023897955.1). Classification (NCBI taxonomy): domain Eukaryota; kingdom Metazoa; phylum Arthropoda; class Insecta; order Orthoptera; family Acrididae; genus Schistocerca; species Schistocerca gregaria. Next base: position 189,026,766 of record NC_064923.1, on the reverse strand, counting down.
TATGTTCCTTCGCATACAAAAACAAAGAATTCCTGGCGATTACCTACCATGCGAAACTTTGACGTGCAAGCAACGGGTAACAGCAGAGGTCTGACATCAAAGAGCATTTGTATACTTCTGCTTTCCTAACTGTTTCGTAAAATGTTTTGTGACTGGTGAGACATCGTTACTAAATTGCGGAAGTGACATAATATTTGCTTCCATTTAATCGTATATGGCGAACATTTCTGTAAGATGAGAATTCTATTCCTGCTCAAAGTATATTCACACAACCAAAACCAATCTCAAAACCTCCCATTCTGGACCTTCCCTTCTCCTGAGCCGAAACTCTACCTGTTCCTTGGACGTACTAGAAATTGCTGATTAGTGGTGTTACTTGACTGGCTTAGGACTTCACCAGTGGCTATAGCAAATGTTTTCCTTCCATTCTTTGATTAGAGTTGGATGGGTTTAAATTTAACGAAACTGCACACTCTTTCCCAAATGCACCAGGGCAATTACCTGACAGACTGAAATGAAACTGTTTCGATAAACACTTTAGACAACTAGTAACCAGGATTATATAATTGGCAACGCACTGTGTATATCGTGGTTCGTTGTTGTTGTCTTCAGTCCTGAGACTGGTTTGATGCAGCTCTCCATGCTACCCTATCCTGTGCAAGCTGCTTCATCTCCCAGTACCTACTGCAACCTACATCCTTCTAAATCTGCTTAGTGTATTCATCTCTTTGTCTCCCTCAACGATTTTTACCCTCCACGCTGCCCTCCAATACTACATTGGTGATCCCTTGATGCCTCAGAACATGTCCTAACAACCGATCCCTTCTTCTGGTCTAGTTGTGCCACAAACTTCTTCTCCCCAATCCTATTCAATACTTCCTCATTAGTTATGTGATCTACCCATCTAATCTTCAGCATTCTTCTGTAGCACCACATTTCGAAAGCTTCTATTCTCTTCTTGTCCAAACTATTTGTCGTCATGTTTCACTTCCATACATCTCTACACTCCATACAAATACTGCCAGAAAAGACTTCCTGACACTTAAATCTATACTCGATGTTAACAAATTTCTCTTCTTCAGAAACGCTTTCCTTGCCATTGCCAGTCTACATTTTATATCCTCTCTACTTCGACCATCATCAGTTATTTTGCTCCCCAAATAGCAAAACTCATTTACTACTTTAAGTGTCTCATTTCCTAATCTAATTCCCTCAGCATCACACGACTTAATTCGACTAAATTCCATTATCCTCGTTATGCTTTTGTTGATGTTCATCTTATACGCTCCTTTCACGACACTTTTCATTCCGTTCAATTGCTCTTCCAAGTCCTTTGCTGTCTCTTACAGAATTCCAATGTCATTGGCGAACCTCAAAGTTTTTATTTCTTCTCCATGGATTATAATACCTACTCCGAACTTTTCTTTTGTTTCCTTTACTGCTTGCTCAATATACAGATTGAATAACATCGGGGATGGCCTACAACACTGCCTCACTCCCTTCCCAACCACTGCTTCCCTTTCATGTCCCTCGACTCTTATAATTGCCATCTGGTTTCTGTACAAATTGTAAATAGCCTTTCGCTCCCTGTATTTTACCCCTGCCACCTTTAGAATTTGAAAGAGAGTATTCCAGCCAACATTGTCAAACGCTTTCTCTAAGTCTACAAATGCTAGAAACGTAGGTTTGCCTTTCCTTAACCTTTCTTCTAAGATAAGTCGTAAAGTCAGTATTGCAACACGTGTTCCAGTATTTCTACGGAATCCAAACTGATCTTCCCAGAGGTCCGCTTCTACCAGTTTTTCCATTCGTCTGTAAAGAATTCGGGTTAGTATTTTGCATCCGTGACTTATTAAACTGATTGTTCGGTAATTTTCACGTCTGTAAACACCTGCTTTCTTTGGGATTGGAATTATTATATTCTTCTTTAAGTCTGAGGGTATTTCGCCTGTTTCATACATCTTGCTCACCAGATGGTACAGTTTTGTCAGGACTGGCTCTCCCAAGGCCGTCAGTAGTTCCAATGGAATGTTGTCTACTCCGGAGGCCTTGTTTCGACTCAGGTCTTTCAGTGCTCTGTCAAACTCTTCACGCAGTATCGTATCTCCCATTTCATCTTCATCTACATCCTCTTCCATTTCCATAATATTGTCCCGAAGTACATCGCCCTTGTATAGACCCTCTATAAACTCTTTCCACCTTTCTGCTTTCCCTTCTTTGCTTAGAACTGGGTTTCCATCTGAGCTCTTGATGTTCATACAAGTGGTTCTCTTTTCTCCAAAGGTCTCTTTAATTTTCCTGTAGGAAGTATCTATCTTACCCCTAGTGAGATAATCCTCTACATCCTTACATTTGTCCTCTAGCCATCCCTGCTTAGCCATTTTGCACTTCCTGTCGATCTCATTTTTGAGATGTTTGTATTCCTTTTTGCCTGCTTCATTTACTGCATTTTTATATTTTCTCCTTTCATCAATTAAATTCAATATTTCTTCTGTTACCCAACGATTTCTAGCAGCCCTCGTCTTTTTACCTACTTTATCCTCTGCTCCCTTCACTACTTCATCCCTCAAAGCTACCCATTCTTCTTCTACTGTATTTCTTTCCCCCATTCCTGTCAATTTTTCCCTTATGCTCTCCCTGAAACTCTGTACAACCTCTGGTTCTTTCAGTCTACCCAGGTCCCATCTCCTTAAATTCCCACCTTTTTGCAGTTTCTTCAGTTTTAATCTACAGGTCATAACCAATAGATTGTTGTCAGAGTCCACATCTGCCCCTGGAAATGTCTTACAATTTAAAACCTGGTTCCTAAATTTCTGTCGGACCATTATGTAATCTATCTGAAACCTGGCTGCTTCTATGTATACAGCCTTCTTTTATGATTCTTGAACCAAGTGTTACCTATGATTAAGTTGTGCTCTGTGCAAAATTCTACCAGGCGGCTTCCTCTTTCATTTCTTAGCCCCAATCCATACTCACCTACTATGTTTCCTTCACTCCCTTTTCCTACACTCGAATTCCAGTCACCCATGACTATTAAATTTTCGTCTCCCTTCACTATCTGAATAATTTATTTTATTTCATCATACATTTCTTCAATTTCCTCGTCATCTGCAGAGCTAGTTGGCATATAAACTTGTACTAGTGTAGTAGGTGTGGGCTTCGTATCTATCTTGGCCACAATAATGCGTTCACTATGCTGTTTGTAGTAGCTTACCCGCATTCCTATTTTCCTATTCATCATTAAACCTACTCCTGCATTACCCCTATTTGATTTTGTGTTTATAACCCTGTAGTCACCTGACCAAAAGTCTTGTTCCTCCTGCCACCTAACTTCACTAATTCCCACTATATCTAACTTTAACCTATCCATTTCCCTTTTTAAATTTTCTAACCTACCTGCCCGATTAAAGGATCTGACATTCCACGCTCCGATCTGTAGAACGCAAGTTTTCTTTCTCCTGAGAACGGCATCCTCTTGAGTAGTCCCCGCCCGGAGATCCGAATGGGGGACTATTTTACCTAGCTCATCGAAATCGAAGTTTTTTTTTACCATGGATAGTGGGAAAACTTTTTCAGTTGACTACTGAGGTTTTATTTGTCTTACATGCCAGTGCCGTAGACCATAACAAAACAAAACCGATTTAGTCATCTTTACGACATGAAATCGAAAATCGGGGAGTTTATACATTGAGGTAACAGAAGTCACGGGACAGCGATACATGTACAGATGGCGGTAGTATCGCTTAAAGGTATGAAGTGGCAGTGCATTGATGGAACTATCATTCGTACTAGTGTGATACATGCGAAAAGATTTCCGAAGTGAATATGGGCGCACGATGTGAATTAACTGACTCTGAAATTGAATGACAGCTGGAGCTAGACGCATGGGCTGTTCCATTTCGGAACCAGAGAATTTAATGTTCCGAGATCCACAGTGTCAAGGGTACGCCATGAATACCAAATTCCAGGCATTACCGGGACTCAAATTGTCAGCAAGGTCTGTGTATGCTGGTGGTGGCTCCACAATGGTGTGTGGGCTGCATTTACACCGAACTGAAGCGATCATTGACTAGAAATCAAGGATCGGCCACTTGGAGACCATGGACTTCAACGATTTAATTTTTATGGGTGACAGTGCGCCATGTCACAGGACCACAATTATTTGCAACTTGTCTGAAGAACACACTCGACAATTCGAACGAATGATCTAGCCACCCAGATAGCCCGAAATGAATTCCATCGAAGACTTACGGGGCATAATCGAGAGGTCAGCCCGTGCACAAACATCCTGCAATGTCAATCCTGCAATGTCAATCCTGCAATGTCAATCCTGCAATGTCAATCCTGCAATGTCAATCCTGCAATGTCAATCCTGCAATGTCAATCCTGCAATGTCAATCCTGCAATGTCAATCCTGCAATGTCAACCATGGATGGCTATAAAGGCAGACTGGCTCAATATTTCTGCAGGGAACTTCCATCATCTTGTTCATCCAGGCCACATCAAGTTGCAGCGGTAAACCATGCAAAAGGAGGTGCTCCACAATATTACGAAGTACCCCTTGATTTTTGTCACCTCAGTATAAGAACACACTGTTCGGCGCTACTGAAGGTATTTTGAAGCAGGCAGTGTTTACAAGTTTTCTGTTATTAACGTGTCCGAATTTTTTAGCTCCAACATTTGTCTTTCTGGATATATCTAATAAAAGGACCATCTTATGGAAGAAAGATAGGAACTCCAAAGTAAGCCGAGATACTGATCATATCATGTATCAGTATCTCGAGCAATTTGAAAATGTAGATAAAGATCGAAACGAACAAACACACACACTCAATATCACTGCAAATCGCGATGCCGTATCTCTTTGAACCATCGATCGCAAATTAGGGTTCAACATCCCGCCGACGACGAGGTTAATAGATTCTAATAGAAGCTCGTATATTACAAACAACTTCATTACACAACAATGTGCCCGTGGTGGTTAGTGCGTAGAGTACTTAGACTTTGGCCTTGGAGGTCAAGACACAAGTCTAGGCTAGGCTAGGCTAGGAGTGGAGATTCTTCATCATTCCAGTCCTTCCAGAACGGCCCCATGATCACTCAGTCTACAATCAGAACAGTACCAAGGATCTTTCCCAGGGGCAAAAGGCGACCGGAGTTTGTTTACTATTCGTATCAGTCATTTTGGCAAGTTGAAAAGTTAGTGTATCGAGCCTGTAGAAGTTGTGGAGTTCGCGTGAGCTATGCCTCACTCCACGCCACTGTTTGTCGATGTCCCGCATTAAATCCCACACGGTCTGGCGTGCACTACGTCTCCTCCTGGCTACTTGTCAGTAATGCAAACTTCGACTCCAGGGATCAAACCCAGTGCTTCTCAGTGTGGGCGCTAACGGCCCTTGGGTGGTTTCGTTCACTCCATTTTTTTCAAGTTTCACAGAAGTGTATTCTGTTTAGTTTTAACAATGGGAACTATAAAAGGTCATTGAAATCAGTAAAAAAACCTTTTTGTGCTAAGTACATTTACAGTTAAGAGTATATGATAGTAATATACAGTACATAATACGGTCTGCATACAAGACACACTTCGTGTTATAACTACGAAGATTTGTGGCAGCTATTGTGGGAAAGAGGAGTGGGGGACAATACTTCCTGAGGATTTTTCTAATGAATCTCAGTCTCACAGCCGGCCGCTGTGGGCCAGCTCTTCTAGGCGCTTCAGTCCGGGACCGCGCTGCTGCTACGGTCGCAGGTTCGAATCCTGCCTCGGGGATAGATGTGTGTGATGTCCTTAGGTTAGTTAGGTTTAAGTAGTTCGAAGTCTAGGGGACTGATGACTTCAGATGTCAAGTCCCATAGTGCTTAGAGCCATTTGAACCATCAATCTGACATCTGCATTACCTGCCATTAATTGTATATGGCCATTCCACTTCAAATCGCCTCAGTACCATATTTAAAGATATTTCATTGATGTGTATGTTTTCAGTGAATGTTCATCAATCGTGTGAAATCAAACAACAGGTAATTTCGCTTACGTGTGCGCAATAAAGTACTATGAATTCCTGTATACCGACGGTCGCCGAGAATCGGTCCTCTGTAGTTCCTCTTGCATAACGCCACTAGTTTCTAGCTTATCCACTCCTCTATACGGATGGCGGTTATTGCTGAAACAACGGGTTTCCGGTTTTATCGGTTTTTTCAACGCTTGTTTAATGTGTTAAAATCGCCCAAAATAACCGGCTTCCTGCAATAAACGTAAAAATCGATAACAGACTGAAAAATTTTGACTCCTTCAGTTTAATGATATAAGGAATCACAGTATTTATCAGGCAAATAAAAGAAATCATCACTAATTTTTCTTGAAATGATACATGCTTGTAAAGCACACAAAAAAAATCACCAGTACTGATTCTAGTTTTTTGAAACTCTGCCCAAAGTCATGTTGTAATCGAAGCTCATACTGCTGTTCGGGCGTTACAAATTGTCAGGGATAGAACGTGAAAACAAGTTAATTTGTCCATTTTCAAAAGCTACATTCAGATGAAGGCGTATTATGCAGACACAGGCAACAGTAAGGTACTTCCTACTTTTATCGTGAACTGTTGAATTTGAAATTTTCTCCTTATACGATGTCGTAAATTTGTTGTGGTGCCTCCTATTTTTAACCTTCTACAGCAAATCCGGCATTGCACATCACTGATACCGTCCTTCTTAAAACACTGTCAGACTATGGATGGCGCCACTCTGTACTACAACTAATGCTCGATGACACCAGCGAAGAATTAACGTACAGAGCAGATAGGGCTAGTGTCACATACTGCAAGTACACTCCTACAATGCCACGTCGTAACAGATACAATATTGTCGCAAAACTGCTGGACCAATTCTTATGCCACGTGTTTGTTGCTCATTTCTGTCGGTATTGTTATTAAAATAGCAGAGATCGCTTTCCCCATTTTTATAACAACCTAATATTTCAAAGGAATGGAAATTTTGCGAATAAAGATTACTCGTTTTTAAGAAAGGTTCATTTACAAACCAAAATTATAGCACTGCTGCTATGACTTATTGATATTTGTTTCTTCCCCGGTTATTAGTAAGAAATAAGTACCGGTTATAACAGAGACCAAACAAAAATACCGGTGATTCAGAAGTAAAATATCGGTTGGTTTTCCTATGCCTACTTCTCTATCCACTATTAGCCTCACGGAGCTTCTGTCGTTATCCACTACAGTAGAACGGGCCTTGTCTGCCTCTGGACAACTCGATTCGCCGTGCTGCGCTCTGTACGTGCTAACAGGAATGCGGCCGCAGGTCTACTTGTTACCGCGGCCCGGTCGTGCAGCTGGGGGGCACCGCCCACTTTCTCGCCTGCCGAACTCTGCACCAACGCGCGCCCAAACCGCCATCGAAAAGCTCGCCCTAACGGAAGACTTGTCAGAGGGGACCAGCGCCCCCTCTGTCCAGTTGCTTTCCACGCGTTGCATAATGCTCACAGCCACACCGAGGAGCCTCCCTACTCATAGGTAGGTTGGTTGGTTGTTTTGGGGAAGGAGACCAGACAGCGAGGTCATCGGTTTAGGGAAGGACGGGGAAGGAAGTCGGCCGTGCCCTTTGAAAGGAACCATCCCGGCATTTGCCTAGAGCGATTTAGGGAAATCACGGAAAACCTAAATCAGGATGGCCGCCCTACTCATAGGTCTCTCACTTTTATATGTACCAGGGGCGTTTAAAATACCGTGCAATAGTAAAAACTCCTTACGTGTTTGGGGTAAACCTTTCTGATTTTTCGACATAATCTACTTTTAGACTTATACACTTCGTCCAACGCTGTTCTAATTTGTTGATCCCTTCCGAATAATAGGAATTGTCCAAGTCTGCAAAATAGCTATTAGTTGCTGCAATCACCATCTCGTTTGAATGAAATCTTTGGCCCACAGCCATTTCTTCGAATTAGGTAACGAATAGCAGTCCGAGGGAGCGAAGTCTGGAGAATAGGTGGGGAGGGGGGGGGGGGGCGGTGAAACGAGTTGAAATCATTACCATTATTTCTGCGACTACAACAGCTGAGGTGTGTGCTGGTGCATTGTCGTGATGGAAAAGGACTTTTCTGCGCTCCAATCGCCGACGTTTTTCTTGCAGCTCGTTTTTCAAACGGTCTAGTAACGATGAATAATATGCACCTGTAATAGCTTTACCCTTTTCCAGATAGTCGATGAGGATTATCTCTTGCGAATCCCAAAAGACAATCGCCATAACCTCTCCGGCCGAAGAAATGGTATTCGCCTTTTTTTGTGCAGATTCTCCTTTGGTAACCCATTGTTTAGATTGTTCTTTGGTCTCAGGAGTATACTAATGTATCCATGTTTCATCCACAGTGACGAAACGACACTTAAAGTCCTGCGGATTCTCCCTGAACAGCTGGAAATCATCCTTGCAACACTTCACACGATTCCGTTTTTGGTGAAGCCTGAGCAATCGCGGAACCCATCTTGCGGATAGCTTTCTCAAATGTTTATGCAAAATATTATGTACCCGTTCACTCAAGGTGCCCACAGCACTAGCTGTCTCACGCACCTTAACTCTTGTGTCATACATCATCATATCATGGATTTTGTCAGTGATTTCCGAAGTCGTAACCTCCACAGGGCGTCCAGAACGTTCAACATCACTTGTGCCAATATGGCCACTCCGAAAATTTTGAAACCACTTATAAACTGTTCTAATCGAGGTGCAGAGTTACCGTAATGTTTATGAAACTTCTCTTTAGCCTCTTGAAGCGTTTTGCCTTTCAAAAAAGTAATGTTTTATCACCACACGAAATTTTTTTTCGTCCATTTTATGGCAGTCACTCGACTTCCTTGATTCACACGAACGCCAAACACAAAGAACTACAACAATATGGCTGAAATTTGGTGTGCATTCTTTCCAAAGATGCTACTAACTAAACATGACCTCGATACGCGCCGATGGTACCATCTCTCTGACTTCGCACGGACTTTTCAAACCCCCGTAGTACGTACCCCGCGAAAGCGCGGGATTTCGCTGCTTCAAACGCATATTCTTACTGGGTAGCTGAAAGAAATAGCTGAATGTTTTGTTTCTCAGAAAACAATGTAGTCTTGCGAGAGGTGCTTCTATAGACTTACGAAGATGTCTCCGCCACCGGAGTACGGAAAATGACTCTCTTGGGGTCTGTCCATTCAGCCGCGCAACACTCGCGTTCGATCGCATCTTTCGTCACAGACGCTGACAAACTAGCACATGGGGGTGCACTGAAATATGAAAAGGTCAAAAACACAACACATTACCACGCCTAATACGATGTGAGAAAACCGTTGGCATTCGAAAAAGTTTTTAAAGGAATCGTATATCATTCTACCTGCAAAATACGTGAAGTTCAGAAAATCACGAGGGATGTGGACAGTGATTTCTGGTGGAGATCTGGAATGATGCGACAACTCATCCCCATGCTCATAAAACCAGACCTGCACGATGCAAGCTCTCTGTACTGTCTAGAAATACAGCCTCACAACTGGGGAACAAACTTTGTATTACACGATGTACCAGATCGGCCAAAATGGTAATATTTACTTAGCAATAATACGACCTTGCAGAGTACCCAGGGCGCCTATACCACGATGTTGTTGTTGTTGTTGTTGTTGTTATTGCTGTCTTCCGTCCTGAGACTGGCTTGATGCAGCTCTCCATGCTACTCCATCCTGTGCAAGCTTCTTCATCTCCCAGTACTTACTGCAACCTACATCCTTCTGAATCTGCTTAGTGTATTCATAATGGTTCAAATGGCTCTGAGCACTATGGGACTTAACTTCTAAGGTCATCAGTTCCCTAGAACTTAGAACTATTTAAACCTAACTAACCTAACGACATCACACACATCCATGCCCGAGGCAGGATTCGAACCTGCGACCGTAGCAGCAGCGCGGTTCCGGACTGAAGCATCTAGAACCGGTCGGCCACCCCGGCCGGCTTAGTGTATTCATCTCTTGGTCTCCCTCTAAGATTTTTACCCTCCACGCTGCCCTACAATGCTAAATTTCTGATCCCTTGATGCCTCGGAACATGCCCTACCAACCAGTCCCTTCTTCTCGTCAAGTTGTGCCACAAAGTCCACTTCTCCGCTATTCTATTCAATACGTCCTCATTAGTTACATGATCTACCCATCTAATCTTCAGCATTCTTCTGTAGCGCCACATTTCGAAAGCTTCTATTCCTTTCTTGTCCAAACTAGTTATCGTCCATGTTTCACTTCCATAGAAATACTTTCAGAAACGACTCCCTGACATATCTATACTCGATGTAAACAAATTTCTCTTCTTCAGAAACTCTCTCCTTGCCATATTTTACATCTTCTCTACTTCGACCATCATCAGTTATTTTGCTCCCGAAATAGCAATACTCCTTTACTACTTCAAGTGTCTCATTTCCTAATCTAATTCCCTCAGCATCTCCCGACTTAATTCAACTACATTCCATTATCCTCGTTTTGCTTTATTGGCGAACCTCAAAGTTTTTGTATCTTCTCCATGGATTTTAATACCTACTGCGCATCATTCATTTGTTTCCTTTACTGCGTGCTCAATATACAGATTGAATAACATCGGGGATGGGCTACAACACTGTCTCACTCCCTTCCTAACCACTGCTTCCCTTTCATGTCCCTCGACTCTTATAATTGCCATCTGGTTTCTGTACAAATTGTAAATAGCCTTTCGCTCCCTGTATTTTACCCCTGCCACCTTCAGAATTTGAAACAGTCAACATCGTCAAAAGGTTTCTACGATATAGCTGCCCAAATCAGCATAGAACTCCGCCATGTTTCAATCTTGGGACGCAATCTTGGCCAGAAGTTGGAAACAGTGTGCACCAAGACGCGACTAAATAACTTTGCTCCGTGGTTCCATAGCCCAAGTTTTACGGGATCGGCACCACATTTCCCTTTCGCGGGCATTTGCAACACTGATTAGTGGTTTTCGAATTCCAGCTCGACCTGAAATTCCCAGCTTCTGGAGCTCCATTCGTATTTTTGCGGTGCTAACTGTATTTGTGAGTACGACATTCAGTTCTGCAGCGACTTTTTGCAGCTCTTCTCCCCTCAGTTTTCATCATTATCCTCTGCAATGACAGTGTCTCAACAACTCACCACACATTTTCCTCCGGGCTGTGATTTACAGGATGACGATTTTACTCTTTCCCTGTATGCGGTATGAATCTCTGATACGGTGCCTCTTGAAATGGCAAACACTTCGGCTTCCTTGGTTATGGAAGCATCCGCCATTCGAGAACCAACCATTTGCCCACGTTCAGAGTCACTTAGCTCCGACATCACGCACATCACCACAGAATACTGTTCTGACCGTAAATGACACCTGCAACGTATTGAAGACTTTGCACAAGTGCCGTTCGTGGTCAAATACAACAGCGCATCTTACTGTCTTCTAGGTGCATTTATATTCAAGCACGCATTTCTCGCAGTGTTTCCAAATCTTAGTTCAACCCGTGTAGGTACAATGCACATGACGAGGACGTCATTTACTGCACTGCGCATGTACAAAATGAAATACACTTCCGTATAAACTAAGATTTCAGAATTGTTTTCTGGAGGTTGACTATAAGAAGGGATCGGTTGGTAGGACATGTTCTGAGGCATCGAGGGATCACCAATTTAGTACTGCAGGGCAGCGTGGAGGTTAAAAATCGTAGAGTGAGACCAAGAGATGAATACACTAAGCAGATTCAGAAGGATGTAGGCTGCAGTAGGTACTGGGAGATGAAGAAGCTTGCACAGGATAGAGTAGCATGGAGAGCTGTATCAAACCAGTCTCAGGACTGAAGGCCACAACAACACTTATTACCAACCGACATTCCCCTGCTGCAATACCAATTTGTCTGGTATTGGCTGAGAAGACCCTCACTCTCCCGCGCCTCGCGACAGGGCAGATGGTTCCACGTTTAGGGGGACCCATTGAGAAATGTCTACGTCCATTAAAAAATCCAATTCATAACACGAAATGCGAAGGATAGCAGACAATTTGCGCGACGCAACACCTTGATACAGCAGACACTAGTTTACCTAAGAGTTTAGGAACGAGCCACCTGTCTTGAGGATATTGATGGAACTAACAATAACAAAAATCGATCTGGCAGTGGTGACAGGGGCTTCACCAGCTATTTAGCAATACGAGGAATGTCACCGATGTCATTTAGAAATTTATACACACCCGTTTGTTAGTAATTGTTAAAAGTTCTTCAATGTAGTTTCCATATATCTGACTGTTAAATATGAGATTTTAACAACGAGAACACAGTATTTTGTGTGTCTAATTACGCCTTATGGTAGATTATTCTGGTTGCTTTTCTGTCGATTTCTCAAGTACCATAAACAAATGACCTCGCACATTTTTCTCGCTCCTTTTGTATCGATAACCATATTTCACCTTTAACATCACCGCATTTTTTGAACTGTTTTGATCCTTATTTGCGTTTGGTGCTTGGTGAACACTCAGGACGACAAAAACTGCGAACACCCTCATTCTCGAGCAAGACGACATTCGGGAGCATGAGAGTTCAAAAGCCCGTCCGGACATCCAGATTTGGATTTCTACGATTTCGCGAAGTAGTTTAAGGTAAATGCTGTGACTGTTCCTTTGCGAAAGACAAGGTCGATTTCCTTCCGCAATTTGAGCGTTTTCTCTATTTATAAGCAACATCATCTCGATGGGAAGTTAAGTCCTAAACGTACTTCACCACAGACACACACACACACACACACACACACACACACACACACACATTCTGTATTACCTGAAACCCTGTGGTAACACGAAACGTGTAGTCTACCGTGGCTAAAAATCTCTATCTGCGAGCGTATGTCAGTGGGAGACTATTGACTCCGCTGCACCAGTTATTTCCAGAGCGCCTCTGACTCATCGCTAACCACTGGTTCTCTCAATGGTTCCTACGTGCCTGGCGTCAAATGCATGATGGAACATGGTCTGGGCGCATTAGCTCCGTCACCGAAACACAAGAAAGCGAGATGGCCGCTCACAGTCGCGCACGAATGCCCGCACATTAAATCAAACAAGTGGCATACTCCGTCTCGGATCCTTGAACTCTCATTGGCTCGAGGTCGGACGATAAATTCACTTTCAGCCTGTTACAGACTGCTGGCTGTCTTTCGCGACTTCTTTGCTCAACCTGCGGCTGCAAAAACCACTAATTTCACCGTAGTATATTTCCCCCTCCACCGTGATACAATGTGGCGGGAGACATCGAATGATGTGAAATCTAAATTTTTTGTTGCAGGCTGGTTTTCCTATAGGATATTACAGTGGAGATATATAAAAATTGAGGATGCACTCCGAGTAGAAATTTCCAACACGATGAAGAGCTAGTTAAGGACAATATCTTCCAAAATGAAGTAATCTTTTGTTGTTTCCCAAATTCCTGTTCATTTCTTCATGCTTTGGTTCACTGCGATCAGCCATACGCATCTACGATTCTCCTATGAATTTGTAATCTCAGTTAACCATCACAGGTCCGGTCATCGTTTCGCTCTTACCTCTCTGACATCAGTGAACAGCTTCCTTGTTCCTTCTACCACCCATTCACCTCGCTGCATGTCCCATAGCTAGCTCCATTTCATTTTCATTAAAGCCATAATCACCCTCTCCACTTTCTGACTTTACTCTTATTTTGGATTGTATTTTATTTGGTAGCTTTAACGCTATGCAGGAACGCTGCAGTTAACAGCGTAAATCGCTTTCTTCAGTAGAGGACAGGTGCCTATTATGCGATAGTTCCCTAATATGACACACCCCAACTGTGCTCATGTTAGAGGTTGCACTCTGGTGGAGAGTTTCTTAAACACATCTACTGCGTACCAGACGACGACACAGTGAGTAGGACGCCATAGTTGAGCAGGACACAGTACGTAGAGTCTGATACAAATTTTCTTGTGTTTAGAGTTTTTGCGACATCGGTGTTAAGACAATATAATATTTCAGCTTAAAGGTGAGTGGATATTACTGCACTCTTTTATTGTTGTTATTTGTGACGGTATTACATAAAATTATTGACAATTAGATTCAGTTTTCAACAAACGTTGTTAACAAGTGCGTGATTTTTAGTGTAAGATGGCGAAATTTTTAATATGCGGTAGTATGGGGATCCAAATATGCGACAATGTCGTATATTACGATGCCTATCGCATATTGAGGGAACATTATTCCCACACAAAGAATCTCTGTGTATTAGATAAAGACCGTGAAAACAATGTTCATATCGTATGTTTGCCACCTCTCTCAACGCATAAAATGCATCCACTTGACGTCGGATTTATGGGGTCTTTGAAAACCTACTATGCCCAAGAGATAGAAACGTGGTTGGCAAGTAATCCAGGTTGTGTTATCACCCCGTTACTAATAGCCTGGTTATTTGGGGCAGCTTACAGCCGAGCAGCAGCAATGAAAGCATCTGTGAATGCTTTCAGAAAAACAGGTCTCCATCACATGCAACAGAAACATCTTTAGGGAATATGAATTTTCAATTCATCGCCATGCTGACGCTCTTCAAGAAAGAGATACCGAAAACGAAAATGAAACTACTGATCAGACCTCTCCCACACATCGCAAAACCACCTGGAGACAGTCAAATAAGTCAAACATCGCGTTCGTGCTCTGCTCCGTTACTAACTTCAACTCCTTATGTGAAGCAATTGCAAGAATCTAAACGGAAGAAATCGAAGGCTGAAGCTAAGAAAGCAGCCATAAAGTTATTTCAGGAGAAGAGTGAAAAACCTTCAAATCGTAGACCTGAAGCAGAAGAATCGTCCAGTGACTCGGCATACGATGTCCATCTTGACGACAATGGGGGTTCAGACAGCAGTGATGACGGTGACGCAGTGTCTGTTCTGTACTGGGCGTTTTTCTGAAGACGAACACGGGGAGAAATGGGCACAGTGCACGAAATGTTGTCGCTGGGCTCATGAAGAGTGCGTTGTCACAGAAGATAATATTGTTTGCCCCGGATGTCGTAAATATAAACCTAAGTAGTGTGAAATGAGCGAACGATAATAGAAATGTATGAACATATAAAAATTGTATATTCATACGTCATTATTCTGTAATAAAATAATTAAAGCAAAATATTATTACTGTCTCATATTAGGAAACCTTTATGTCATTTCTACGAAATGCCTTGTTTGTAAAGGTTTAATAACTACTCTGAAAGATTGTTTATTATTGCAAATACGATAATTGTATGGTAAAATTAAATGATGCAAGATATTATTACCATCATAAAAAATACAATTGCACTTACTTTTAGGTCTTTAAAATGGGTTTACATAAAAGTGTCTCATATTAGGCACCTTTCCTCTAGCAGTACAGAATGCTGTAACGCTTCCCATGATCGAAACATAGGTAGAGAGAACGGCCGCGCCATATTGCACCGAAGTATGCAAATGGTGAGAGGAATTATGAGTAAGACGGGAAAGAACACTACTCGGATATTCTGAACGCGGGGGTCCCGTCAACGTCCATGCACAAAGCTAAGACATTTTGTTTATTCAACAGTAGAGTCGGGTAATCAACGTCTTCAGTTATAAATAGTTTTACTGGTTCAAGATCGCGACCGGTTACAGGCAATTAGAAGCCTATCTTCAGGTGTACAAAACCCCAAAAGGAAAACTAAATAAATTTTACTGAGAGACTATGTAAGACTGAGATTCACTGTTCAACTACAAATGATCTTTATATGGTCGGGTTAGCCAGAACGGAAACACGGGTACCGCACCACATAGCCACAAAATTATCTAAAGAAAGTGAGAATTCAGTGAGAGAGACATACTAAGGGAAAATCATTGAACAACGTTAAAATAACTTACACCGTGAGGCCCGTCGTCGTGAACACCAGGCCGCGGGCAAGTGACAACTTCACGAAGAAAGAGATATGGAATGACGCAGTGATAGAAGGCAGCCGCGCACGGCAACGAGAGGGAAAGTGGAGCCATATGTTGGTGAACTGCGTAAGAGGTGACTGACAAGCCCAAACGTTAACAAAATGGCTAATACATAACACGTAAGTGAATCAAAGATGGTTACATATACAATATAAAGTAAGGTGAAAATTATGTACTCGGATATAAATAGTGAGGTCCCAAACCATCTGTTGAAAACAATGTAATACTTTAAATTAAAAAAAAAAGTTCACAAACGTAGCCAATATTAGCAAGTTAGGAACAAATAAAATAAAAATCAGCACGTTCAGTATACACAAATGTAAAATAATATCGAATACGCGATTAAAATTAGTGATACAAAAAGGTAATTAATTTGAAAGGAAAGTCTGAGGGGAATAGTGGGGAGGTTTGAGCGCTATTTCAAGAAAGAAATAATTATTTAGACGATACATGTGCTTCAGCGTGGTTTACTCGTTATGGGTTGATGAAGGGTTGTTGTTTAAGCTGCGCGTAATTCATATTTCTTCTAATAAATTAAGTACGCGCTTCTATGGTGACGATGAAGGATACTCAAATTGGTATTTATGTCACCTATAGTGTGCCCATTAGCTTTCAAATGACTAGATAAAGTTGCCTTAGAACTGTTAAGGTCCTGATATTACTTGAATCGAATGATAGAAGTTCGCCCCTACTGACCGACGTAGAGGCAGGAGCAATCTTGATTGTTCATAAATTTCATAACTGAATAAATGGACTGTGACGCTGGGGACAATATTACAAGATGAATAAAGAGCTACCTACCTGCAAGACGTACATGTGTGAACTCCACAAACAGTTCTAATTACTTTCTTTCGAACAGTCAACTTTTTTGCCTGAGGAAGGAGTTACTTCAGGCTACTGCCACATAAGACATCAATCCTTGAAATAAATTATGATAACTTATGGTTAATATCCCCCCAAAGTTCTTTATTTTATGGCCAAAGCAGTCAAACCTAACGTTTACGTAGGTCAACTACATCGTTTTATCAATTTAAGTCTTCAGCAATACGCACTCCTAAATACTTTGTTTTGTATCCTCTTTATTATTTCTTTTTGATGTACTGGGGTAATAGGAATGGAACAGGAAAGGCGACTCGGGAGCGGGGAGTCTGTTAGACATAGCAAATTGGCATTGTGCCACTACATCGTCAAGTGTCACAAATGAGGAACTATGCCATTCTATCGCACTTTCACAGTTCGCAGAACTTAACGAAGGTAGCTTCAGCCTACAGAAAGCTCCCGACTCTTGTTTGAACCTACGACGTGTCACCGCATACAACGACCACTTGGAACACGTTAGAACGCTGCATCAGGACTAACTTTTTTTTGCTTGCTTCGGTTATGTTCTGTCAATAAAGGTATCCGGACACGTCTCTCGGATCTACTAAACGCGTGAACGTAATACTACAAATGTCTCCACTCCCTCCGAACGCCAGACGTCCACACGCTACGCCACTGCTGCTGGTATAACTCCGAGCACAGAGGAACGTGACTCGGCAATGGCATACTGAAAGACAGAAGTGGCAAACTGGAGTTTTCTGTCGGTCCATAGGCCCGCAAAGGAGAAAACAACTGGTAATGCACTGCCGCAAAAGCGACGGCTCCCAGTTGGAATCCCGGTCCAGTATACAGTTTTAAGGGGCCAAAAATGCTCATATCAAGTATGGAAATATACAGGGTGTTACAAAAATGAACGGCCAAACTTTCAGGAAACATTCCTCACACACAAAGAAAGAAAATATGTTATGTGGACATGTGTCCGGAAACGCTTACTTTCCATGTTAGAGCTCATTTTATTACTTCTCTTCAAATCACATTAATCATGGAATGGAAACACACAGCAACAGAACGTACCAGCGTGACTTCAAACACTTTTACAGGAAACGTTCAAAATGTCCTCCGTTAGCGAGGATACATGCATCCACCCTCCGTCGCATGGAATCCCTGATGCGCTGATGCAGTCCTGGAGAATGGCGTATTGTGTCACAGCTGTCCACAATACGAGCACGAAGAGTCTCTACATTTGGTACTGGGGTTGCGTAGACAAGAGCTTTCAAATGCCCCCATAAATGAAAGTCAAGAGGGTTGAGGTCAGGAGAGTGTGGAGGCCATGGAATTGTTCCGCCTCTATCAATCCATCGGTCACGGAATCTGTTGTTGAGAAGCGTACGGACACTTCGACTGAAATGTGCAGGAGCTCCATCGTGCATGAACCACATGTTGTGTCGTACTTGTAAAGGCACATGTTCTAGCAGCACAGGTAGAGTATGCCGTATGAAATCATGATAATGTGCTCCATTGACTGTAGGTGGAAGAAAATAAAATGAGCTCTAACATGGAAATTAAGAGTTTCCGGACATATGTCCACCTAACATCTTTCCTTTATTTGTGTGTGAGGAATGTTTCCTGAAAGTTTGGCCGTACCTTTTTGTACCACTCTGTATAATCTCTACCGCCGAATACAACGTTACGACAGTATGAAAACTAGCGGAGCTGCACCTCTTGTCTAATACTACCAAAGTAATCATCTCAAAACATTCAAACGTGACTAATCTTTCAGAGTTAACAACACCTTCATTGAGAGACTGGAGGTAGGAGTATTATCACTGTGGTATTTTGGCAAATTCACGAAGTATGGAATTCATGTCTAAAGATGCGCTTGCCGCACCCCGGGAATCTAACATGTAATGTGAGAAAGATGACTCTTCTTTTTTTTGGATGCATTGATATTTGTGGTACTTGAGGAACAGAAACCAAACACTGATCTCCCATACGCAACAATGCCCGGCTCAAGTCGAAGGTACTACAAGAAAGGAGTGGTCGGTTCTCTCGACCGGACGACAGTCCACCGAATGTTCCAAAAATTTGCGCTTACTATGATACTGCAATAGAGTATATAGTCGTTGGTCACTCTTCATTTGAGCCTGATCTTGAACCGTTTGAACTGCTTGTTCCCACGACGAATAACGTGAAATCGCAATGGCTTAAGGCTACGGCCGCTACAGCGTGTTTTCCACGCAGAGGTTGGCCCTTGTGTCACGCAACACGTGCGGCGCTGTCGGAGCTGGCCACACGGGCGATTTTCTCACGCAGCATGAAGCTCGGGGAAATCCAGTCACAAGTAAGGCAGTACAAGCTGTGGCAGTGTTGTTGTGGGCTGTCCCTGTCAACTATGACGATAATTTTATTTAATAAGAATGCAGTCCTTGCATTACGTGCAGAGATAATTATCCACAGTCAAACAGCTACAATAAAAAACTACTGGATTCATCCAACACTAAACAAGAGATCAATAAAGTGAACTGGACGAAAAGCCAGACAAGATTTCAAATACTACAGGTAGTCTGTTAATCCATTTAAAATGCTTCTGAGAATGGTCACAGACAGAATACCTAAAAAGAACACAACCATGAGTTAATGTGTAAGTGTAAAAGAAAAACTAGCTCTAACTTTACACTGAGGTGACTAAACTTATGGGCTAGTGATACGCACATATACAGATGGCTGTAGGTATAGAAGGTGTAGGTATAGAAGGGCAGTGCATTGGCGGAACTGTCATCTGTACTCGGGTGATTCTTGTGAAAAGGTTTCCGACGTGATTACGACCGCACAACTGGGATTAAAATACTTTGAACGCGGAATGGTAAATGGGGCTAGATGTATGGGACAATCCATTTCGGAAGTCATTAACGAATTCAATATTCTACGATCCACCGTGTCAAGAGTGTGCCAAGAATATCCCATTCTAGGCATTATCTATCATCATGAACAACGTAGTGGGAACAGGCCTTCACGTAACGACATGAGCAACAGCTTTTGCGTAGAGTTGTCAGGGCTAGAAGAGAAGCAACAATGATTGAAATAAGCGCAGAGATCGAAGTAGGTCCTACGACGAACGTACCTGTTAGGACACTGAGGCGAAATTTTGCGATAATGGGCTATGGCACCAGACGATTCGTGGACATCATGTTCCCAAATATAGACGGAATTTTTTTGGATGACAATGTGCCATGCCACCGGATCACAACTGTTCGCGATTGGTATTCTGGACAATTCGAGCGAGTGATTTGTCCACCCAAATCGCTCGAAATAAATCCCATTGAACATTTATGGGATATAATCGATATGTCAGTTCGTGCACAAAATGCTTCACTACCAAAACTGCCGCAATTATGGACGGCTATAGAGGCAGCATGACTCGGTATTTCTGCAGTGGACTTCCAACGACTTAGTGAGTCCATGACACGTCCAGTTGTTGCACTACGCCGAGCAATAGGAGGTCCGACATTAATTAGTAGGAATCCCATTACTTTTGTCAGCTCAGTGTAACAGGAACTGGGCATGAAGATTTGAGATTTAACATTTCACTTCCATAAGTTACTCGTAATCAATACCGCCAAGGACCCTGCGGGGTATTATAAATAGTTTTACGTAAAGCAGTATTAGAAATTACATTAATTTATATATGATAGTTTAATTATTTCTGTCTACGAGATGAATTTTGAATGCTCATTTCGTTTTCGGTACAGTTATCTGGGGGCATGATGCGAGTTTATGTAACACAAACGGTGGTAGGCTTCTCTGAAGACCCACAGAAATATGTTATGCCTCACATCTTGTAGTTTGGAGTATGGCTGAGGGAATAATGATTCATTTCCTCTAAATATTATGTTGTTTCGTAATTATCTGTAACACTGACATGTAGTATACCGAAACTACAATATATGAGGCATGACGCATTTCCATGAATGGAGAGAGAAACCTGTGAAGAGTTTATGTGACATTACATGCATGGTGCTGAAGATAACAGTACCGCAAAGTTAACGTGCATTCAAAATTCATCTCATGGACAAATTATTGTGATAATTTAAGTATTTTAGATTAATAAGAATAATTAACAACGCCGTTTTATCCATTATTACTCAGTGTTTACATGAAACCGCAACGTCCTTGGTATTATTGATCAGTAGTAATGTATTCCAGAACTGGCTACGCTGCTAAACGGGTATCAGTTTCTTTTTCATCTTGTGCAGCCATTCTTCCTGTGAAGGCCCCTTTTCCTGTGTTGCCTAGGCCCCTTTTCAGGATTATGTGGCGAGGGCCAACTAAAACGCAATGCGGAAAAAGGCGAAATGAATGCATAAACAGATCGTACACATTTAGTCAAGTGTATTCCTACATCATTATTTAGTTAATATTATACAGTTTTGTTGTAATTGTTTTAAATTACATTTTGCACATAGATAAGCGGAGTGTATACATACCAACATTATAAAATTTGTGTTTCTTTTACTATCACTGCACAGAAGTTTGTAGATGGATAATAACAAAAACTTAAAGTTGTTGCTGATGTGTCTAAGTTATAGTTTGTTGTATGCTCATGGAACCAAAATCCAAAATAAATTATGTACCACACGACGTTCGCAGGGGCTCGGCGTGCGAAAACGCACATGGTGGGCCATCCCCATGCAACAGCGGTATACCAGCACCTTGTCGACGTGATTCCCGGCACACAAATGGTTGTAAGCGCTATGGGACTTAACATCTGAGGTGATCAGTCCTCTAGACTTAGAACTTCATAAACCTAACTAACCTAAGGACATCACACACATCCATGCCCGAGGCAGGATTCCAACCTGCGACCGTAGCAGCAGCGCGGTTCCGGACCCCGGCACACAAGCGCGTCAAAGAAAACGCTTGTATGGTCGTGGTGTATAGCATGAATAGCTCTCGCACTATCAAGATTACAAATCTGCCTCACTGTATGAAGACACATGGAAAGAAATTGCTTCTCAGAATGTGGGTAAATTACTTTGAAAATCTAAAATAAAAGGGGCTAACGTTGACATCCAGAAAGAAAAAGGTTCTAATAAGAAGGTCCATGACTGATCGAGGCGTCAAAATAAATAAATAAATTGGACTACTTTGTTGCTGCTGAATCTCAAAGAATATAAATATTTTGAAGGAGGCCACCATTCCACACCGCACCTTTTTTTTAAAAAAAAATGGACTTATTCTCAACTGATACTGACACAGCACTAAACTTGTTTGTGCTTGACGCCAGTATTGCACTCAAAATGGCAATCACAGATAGGAATGAATAACAAAAATATTTAGAACACAGTGTGGAAACATGATCGCTCTGAAATACATCTACATTTAACAAGTCATTACAATATTAAACTTTTGTTTCTCCCAGCATATAAAATGTTGCTATATACTGCCAGGCGAGGTCCTACGCAACCGCCGATAGCTCGACGGGTGCGCACCTGTCATTTGCAAGGCACAAATGCACTGTGTTATCTTCCCGCACAAGCTATGCACACTCAGGTTTTCAACCGTTAACACTCCTATAGTGATTAGCTTGGTTCAAATGGCTCTGAGCACTATGGGACTGAACAGCTATGGCTATCAGTCCCCTAGAACTTAGAACTACGTAAACCTAACTAACTCAAGGACATCACACAACACCCAGTCATCACGAGGCAGAGAAAATCCCTGACCCCGCCGGGAATCGAACCCGGGAACCCGGGCGCGGGAAGCGAGAACGCTACCGCATGACCACGAGCTGCGGACTGATCAGCTTGATAAGACGGAAGTAAGGAGTTGTCCTTGAGAAGATAAGCATTGTTTGGCGCGTGTGTGTGTATCTACTACACAATATAAACAGCACTCCCCATCTTTTAGTACCAGCATCGTCGACGTGCCCTCTATGATCACCTGCGATAGTCGTTGCTGTATCTACCACCAAAGTTACTCGCCGCCAATTCATACTGTGGGCCATAAAAATTATCCGTTAAAGAAGAGACAGACTCTCTAACTGGAGGAATGCACTTAGCCAACGACAGGAAAGCTAATGCCTGCGGTCAGTGTCCACAGGGAACCAGCGTGGAGGTCGCGCTACCTAGGTCAAGTCACGCTGCGCGACTGCAACGAAATAATTGTTTCGGTATCAGATCCGTGAGCATCGTGTCGAACTGCAGCCTGCAGAACGTAGTTGGCCAGACACTCCCATTGTCGAGCCAGGTTTCCTCGGGCCAGTTACACCCAAGTTCCGCCGAGTATCTTAGCCATCGCGACCATGAAGACATTACTACTCGTTTTGGTATGACTACTCCCTACAATACAGTCCAGTAACCGTCGAAGATCTTATATCAGTTCTTGTTCGAGCCCTCCAGCTAGTGCTGGTAGCTGTTGTAAACGCGAGCGCCGCTCGGGGACTGGGTTTTGCGTTGTACCTATCTTCCTAAGTCACCTGCGTGGCGTCGAATGACAAATCCAACAGGATGTAACTTCGACTGAGCTACGCCGTAATGACCCCTCCGAATTGTCGAACCACACTGTCATATTTTCAGCTGTTGAAATGGCTGTATGTACCCCTCCCAAAAGCCAATTTTAATATAAAAAGGCGCCAGCGCCGGTTCCTGGAGAACGGGGGATATTCTCCAGTCTGGAGATAATGACCCGGTCTTCCCTTAATGGAGCTAAATTTTGGTCGTCTGGTCCGACCGTGCTCTTACCAAAGACGACTGACGCGCACAAGATGGCCGGTGATTCGCAATATCCTTTCGAAAATTAACTTCCCAGGCAGTAGGCAGGAACCAGTACCTTGCAGGAAGTAAAGAGTGTTAGCAGGAAACTGACAACTGAAGTGCCAACGTTGTACTCTGGAGGCTGCTTGGCCAAAAATTCCGAATAAGGAAATACTATCGTGGAGCCGTTAAAACGGATGTCAGGTTGAGCGTGGATAGTATGGGAGTCGTGGACCGTGTGAGGTAGACAGTCTCTAAAAACATTTGAAATTTTAGACAGGATTCCCTCACTGAAGATTTAACAGGGTTCGGTGTAAACACTAAATTTCAATGAAACAGTCTCGATCACAACAGGTGTTTTATTATAATTCGCACCCGGTTTCAGTCTATAATTTAAACTATCTTCAGGACGTAAGCACTACGACGGCGGCTGATGGCAGGGGACGAAACAAGATCCGTAAGAACACGGACAGATAAACTTGTTGCCAATAATAATGAACACCTGTTGTTATCGAGACTATTTTACTGTAGTAGAAGTGGAACGTGTGTTCAGTCGGCTACGAGTGATCCTCACTGATCACTGAAGTTGTTTCAGGTTTTCGTGAAGAAAGGGAGAGATTGCTAGGCGGACAAGAGGTCTCATATTAAAACGTGGAGACTACGTACGGCTAGCTGGAAGTAAAGTGTGATAACAAAAACGAGGCGGACTTGACAAGCTCTTGCAAAAATAAAAAATTCTTTTTGTTCCAGTAGAAACCTCTGATGTTCGTGTGTGTCCGTCTCCATATTGCCTTTAGACTGTTAACTGTTTTTATTTTCTTTCATTTTTTTTCATGGAGAAATAACAGAACAGAGTCTTCTGGAAGTAGATGTATTGCCACAAGGCAATAATTAGTGGCATAGAACAGCTGACTTTTTCAAACTCCTCTGGCAAGTCAAAGCAAAGCTGGCGTCCCTTAGCATTAAAGTGTATGTACAGCAGTGCATAGAAAGAATTCAGGTCTGGCAGCAAACGTTTCGTAAGATTCCTACCAAGCAGTACGTCCCGTAGTTTGTCTCGCACCACACGGCGCCAAGTTAGCAGAGCTTAAACTCTCAATCGCGGTATTGAGTGGTATCT
This sequence comes from Schistocerca gregaria, assembly GCF_023897955.1. NCBI lineage: Eukaryota > Metazoa > Arthropoda > Insecta > Orthoptera > Acrididae > Schistocerca > Schistocerca gregaria. The sequence continues at coordinate 189,002,095 of NC_064923.1, read as the reverse complement.
TCGCCCGATGACACGTTACCCACGAGGACGAGGCGAAACGTTTAACTTACACGCGTTACTTGTACCGCACAGCTCTATTACTAAACGTCTTGCCCGGGGCACTGTTACCCGTCTCATTTGCAGGATCCCTACGTAACAGCTTTCAGAGGCAACAAAAATTTCTCAGTGTTTCATATAGTTATTAAACCGAATTTAAAAATTTTAAATTATGTCATAATCTATTCCGTGCGAGTTACAAACCGATGTTAAAGGTTTCAAACAATAATAGAGGTATTACAGTTTGAAACAACGTTTATCTTGAGGCAGTGTAATTCTCGGCGCGCGAATTACCCAGACTACATTCATCCGGAATTTGGGAATGAGAGCACTTACAGACTGCCAACAAATTTTAAATGTAATTCTGTATCTTTTCTGAACTAGTACTCGCTTACAGGGACGTAACACCAGGAACAGAGTAGTTTCAGACAGTTTTATGGGTAAACAGAGTGCGTCTCTCAAAGGAGGAGAGAGAGGGACAAAGAGATATATATGTCTTCCAAGAGATCTGTTACACCCGTTCCTGGTACATGAACGGTGTGTTACTTCAGGTCGTTGTATGTCTGCCATTTTATATAAACCTCTGGAACAGTTTTACTGTTTTCTCTTCAGGAAGTTCACTGCCAACATTGTCTCACTCGCTAACAAGGAACGTTCTGAAAAAAGCAGGTGCAGTCATCTGACGATAGTCCAAGTCGAATGAAAACAGTAATGGCATGATTAACGAAATGTGTATCATGTAGCAATAATCACTTATTTAACCACTACTACTGTCACCAGTCCGCTTTCGTTCTACAGTATACTGTATGCCAAGGTGCAAAATCGTTTCCCGAAGGGAAATCGGATATTAGCGGCTTCCACGCTTGGCCAGACACCGCATTCTTCTTCCCTACCGGTCACCCCATGTCTGCCTTCCGAAGCAGGAGAGCAAGACTGTGGCGAAGTTGGTAGAAGGGGCGCCTCTCGCTTGCCCGCTTCACCCGGCACGCGCCGGCGGGGGCGAGGTGAATGAGCTACTTAGTCCGGCCAGAATGCGACTATTGTCGGGCAGCGCCAGAGCGCGCAGGTGAGCCGACCTCCCTCCCCCCCTCTCGTCGCCCACCCCAGGAGTCACGCCTACACAAAAGCTTGGCAGCCACGGGGTTGGCTCGCTTCATCTCCGCGCCGCCGTCAAACACTCCCCTACGCGGCAGTCATTGATCCTGTAACACAGGCACGCGCCGTGTAGTTTCTTCTTTTTCTTCTTCTTCTACCACCTCCTCCTCCTCCTCCTCCTTTTTTCCTAGGCTAAAGCCTGCTTCCTTCAGGATGCCTTTCGGGTTGTCACTCCATTGTTTCCTTCTATGGCCTGTATGTATGCTTTTACCTGCTGGTGATTTATTTCTTACGATTTTCACAATCTTCAGTTCATCCATGTTGCCTGCGTGTTCGTTCCACTCAAGCTTTCATTAATGGTGTCCGCTTTACATCCTTTTCTAATGCTTTCACTTCTCTTCCTCAGCCTCCCCCTTCTTCTCTCATATATATACAATCACTGCCTTCCCTGCAATGCTTTGGAGAGCCTTCATATCCGTGGTTTCCAAACGTCGTCTTGTTTTTGGTGTTTCAGGTCTTGCCTCAGCTGTGTATGTCGTAAGTGGTCTTCTGTTTTGTATATTCTTGCCTTTGCATCTTTTCCCAGATGTATGGAAAAACAAATTATGTCAATTAAGCATCATGTCACTTTGTTTTCTTTTGCTACTTGCTCCCAACCTTACTTTTCTACATTTTCACAGATTCACAATTTAAATGTCATTACTGGTTGAATAAGTTTTCCATCTACTTCTGATCTGCATATTATACGTTCCATAGATATCGTCACACATTTGGTGTTTTGAGTGGATATGACCATATGTAGGTTTAGCATTGGATGTTCGTTACAAGCGTCAAGGAGTGGCACGAGAGTTTCAAGAACAGATGATGTTGGCCACACCGCATCACTGTCAAGCATCCGGATGCTTTCGTCTTTCAAAGACCGACAAGTTACAGTAGCAGCCACTGACGCAGGTGTCGGGGTAAGCACCTGAAGTGTTCACGTTATCATGTAACGACAGATTGAAATTTCGCGAAATGTGCACCCGATGGGTGCCACAAAGTCTTCAACCAGCACAGGAAGCATGCCGAATGTTAGTATCATCTGCAGCACTACGCCGTGGAAGGAAATGAGTTCCTGTTATGAGAGGTCGCTAGACAGGGTGCCATCACTTCAAATCCGAGTCAACACACACAATTTTCAATGGAAGCCTCGCTGGGTCGTCACCATCCAAAACGCACTACAGTCTCTTTTTGAAGACTCCATTTTATAGTTCACATAACTAAAGAAGAGGTATTGAATAGAACTGTAGAACTGGGGAGGAGTTTGTGATACAACTTGACTAGAAGAAGGGATCGATTGGTAGGACATGTTCTGAGGCATCAAGGGATCACCTATTTAGTACTGGAGGGAGGGCAGCGTGGAGGGTAAAAATCGTAGAGGGCGACCAAGAGATCAATACACTAAGCAGATTCATAAGGATGTAGGATGCAGTAGGTACTGGGAGATGAAGAAGCTTGCGCAGGATAGAGTAGCATGGATAGCTGCATCAAACCAGTTTCCGGGCTGAAGACCACAACAAAACAACATTTCAAAGTTTTGAATACAAATGAGAGCAGTGGACGGTCACGCGTGTCCGTACTCACTCTGTCGTTACGTAGGTGCGCCTGCGTCAACTCTAGCGTCGAGTTTGGAACCTCAACACTCTTTTAGGACTGCCCATTCTACCGCAGGCAATGACATCACGATCCGTTCTGTGGTTTTTATTTTACAGCCTACGGTTCGTGCCCTTTTTGAATGCACCTTATTCATTACTTTTCACGTCCCGTAAATCTGGTTGCAGATGAACCAGATTTATTGAACACATACATAGTTTCCTCAGTGCACTGGTGTTCCATAATAAAATAACAACATAAACATCTGATTGTTATTTCGAACTACCTATATGAGTTTCTGGAGTCTTCTAACGAAACGTTGTGGGTGTCTGGTACGAAGAGGCACATTGATGAAGAGTGCACTTCAAAGAGGTACATCTAACATGTAGCCATAAGTGACCAGTCATCGCCGGTCTGCTTTCAACAAGCAATCTTTCACATTGGTTTTGGTCTTACCAGTTCTCGGACGAATGACCTGAGAATATTTTTCCACACAGAGGTGAAATCGTATTCGCCGTAATGCATTTTCGATCCAGAGATGTCTACACTAGCTACATTATGACGACGAAAAAGGTAATAGGAGTGAGTGCCGCTCTGCTTCAATTGCATTCCACAAGATAAAGGTTAGAAAAAAGCTCTTTTAAGCAAGCAAACTGCATCTGAAACCGTAACTCTTGGACTAATGCTAGATACATACCAGTATCATAATGTTTATTCAAGCCGTCGCTGATAGTAACTGACATCAAATGCCTCCCCACAAGATCCTTCTGATTGTATCACAGTTTTCTCTGTATGGTGCTCTGTACTGAAGCAAATGTAGAACTCTTTTTATGCTTCACTTTTAAGACTGTTAGTACGCCTCCACTCTTGAGAAGTAGAGAAATTCGGAGTACGGAAACTAAAAGTAGAGCTTACTCGTCTTTTGAAGTTTAAGTTAGCAAGGCCATTTACTACTGCGTTGTGCTGTATACCGAAATGCCTCTTTACCCACTGTTAACTGTTTTATTTTCTTTCTTGGCCTTCATTATTAACTGCATCATATCAAAAATACGGCTGCCATCATATTTCTATTTCCGATCATGTAACCCTACCAGTACCACACGGAAAGGAGGGCTTACTTTATGTCCATCTTTCGTTCTATCTTATATTTTAAAATTTTGAAAAATATTGTCTTCAATTAAATCTTCCACCAGGTTATATAACAGCTTTAAATTTTTCAATTACAGTTAATCGAAAAATTTCTATCTAACAGATTTTTTAACGAATGTCGCTGTCGTTGTAGTGGTCTTCAGTCCAGAGACTGGTTTAATGCAGCTCTCCATGCTACTCCATCCTACGCAAGCTTCATCTTCTGGTACCTACTGCAACCTACATCCTTCTGAATCTGCTTCGTGTATTCATCTCTTGGTCTTTCTCTATGATTTTTACCTTCCACGCTGCCCTCCAATACTAAATTAGTGATCCCTTGATACCTCAGACTATGTCCCACGAAACGGTTCCTTCCTCTATTCAAAGTGTGACACTAATTTCTCTTCTCCCTATTTCTATTCAATACCTCCTTATAAGTTACGTGATCTACCCAACTAATCTTCAGCATTCTTCTGTAACACCACATTTCGAAAGCTTCTTTTCTCTTCTTGTCTAAACTATTTATCGTCCATGTATCACTTCCATACATGGCTACACTCCATACAAATAATTTAAGTGTCAGGAAGTCGTTACTGAAAGTAACTCTCGATGTTAAGAAATTTCTCTTCTTCAGAAACGCTTTCCTTGCCACTGCCAGTCTACATTTTATATCCTCTCTACTTCGACCATCATCAGCTATTTTGCTCCCCCAATAGCAAAACTCCTTTACTACTTTAAGTGTCTCATTTCCTAATCTAATTCCCTCAGCATCACCCAATTTAATTTGACTGCATTCCATTATCCTCGTTTTGCTTCTGTTGATGTTCATCTTATATCCTCCTTTCTACACAATGTTCGTTCTGTTAAATTGCTTTTCCAGGTCCTTTGCTGTCTCTGACACAATTACAATGTCATCTGGAAACCTCAAAGTTATTATTTTTTTCTCCGTGTATTGTAATTCCTACTCCGAATTTTTCTTTTGCTTCCTTTACTGCTTGCTCAGTATACAGATTGAATAACAACAGGGATAGGCCACAACCGTGTCTCACTCCCTTCCCAACCATTGCTTCCCTTTCGTGCCCCTCGACTCTTAACTGCCATCTGGTTTCTGCACAAATTGTAAATGGAGTTTCGCTACCCGTATTTGACCCCTGACAAATGAAATGTAATGCGAATACATAGAAAGAAGGATCCTTTATTGTATGACTACATGATAGCGGAACAAACACTGGTAGCAGTTACGTCTGTAAAATACCTCTGAGTATGCGTGCGGAACGATTTGAAGTGGAATGACCAAATAAAATTAACTGTTGGTAAGGAGGGTGCCAGGTTGAGATTCATTGGGAGAGACCTTAGAAAATGTAGTCCATCAACAAAGGAGGTGGCTTACAAAACAATCGTTCGACCTACACTTGAGTATTGCTTATCAGTGCCGGCCGCGGTGGCCCAGCGGTTCTAGGCGCTACAGTCTGGAACCACGCGACCACTACGGTCGCAGGTTCGAATCCTGCCTCGGGCATGGATGTGTGTGATGTCCTTAGGTTAGTTAGATTTTAGTAGTTCTAAGTTCTCGGGGGCTGATGAACTTAGAAGTTAAGTCCCATAGTGCTCAGAGCCATTTGAACCATTGTTCATTAGTGTGGGATCCGTACCAGGTCGGGTTGACAGAGATAGAGAAGATCCAAAGAAGAGCGGCGCGTTTCGTTACAGGGTTATTTGGTAAGCGTGATAGCGTTACGTAGATGTTTAGCAAACTTAAGTGGCAGACTTTGCAAGAGAGGCGCTCTGCATCGCGGTGTAGCTTGCTGTCCAGGTTTCGAGAGTGTGCGTTTCTGGATGAGGTATCGAATATATTGCTTCTCCCTACTTATACCTCCCGAGGAGATCACGAATGTAAAATTTCAGAGATTCCGGAGGCTTTCCGGCAGTCGTTCTTCCCGCGAACCATACGCGACTGGAACAGGAAAGGGAGGTAATGAGAGTGGCACCTCAAGTGCCCACCGCCACACACCGTTGGATGGCTTGCGGAGTATAAATATAGATGTAGATGTCACGTTCAGTATTTGAAAGAGTATTCCAGTCAACAATGCCAAAACCTTTTTCTGAGTATACAAATGTTAGAGACGTAGGTTTGCCTTTCTTTAGTCTATCTTCTAAGATAAGTCGTAGGGTCATGTACTGTCTAACGTGTTCCAACGTTCCTGCGGAATCCAAACTTATCTTCCCCGAGGTCGGCTTCTATCAGTTTTTCCATTCGTCTGTGAAGAATTCGTGTTAGTATTTTGCAGCCGTGACTTACTAAATTGACAATTCGGTAATTTCCACACCTGTCAACACTTACTTTCTTTGGGATAGGAATTATTATATTCGTCTAAGTCACAGGGTATTTCGCCTGTCCATACATTTTGCTCACCAGATTGTAAGAGTTTTGTCACGGCTGGTTCTCCCAAAGGTATCAGTAGTTCTAATGGAATGTTTTCTACTCCCGGGGCCTTGTTTCGACTGAGGTCTTTAAGTGCTCTGTCAAACTTTTCACGAAGTATGTTATCTCCAATTTCATCTTCGTCCTCTTCCATTTCCATAATATTGTCCTCAAATACATTGCCCTTGTATAGACCATCTATATACTCCTTCGACCTTTCTCCTTTCTGCTTGCCTTTCTTTGCTTAGGACTGGATTCCCATCTGAGCTCTTGATATTCATACAAGTCTTTCTCTTTTCTCCAAAGGTCTCTTTAATTTTCCTGTAGACAGTATCTGTCTTATCCCTAGTGATACATGCCTCTACATCCTTACACTTGTCCTCTAGCCATCCCTGCTTAGCCATTTTCACTTCCTGTCGATCCCATTTTCGAGACGTTTGTATTCCTTTTTGCCTGCTTCATTTACTGCGTTTTTATATTTTCTCCTTTCATCAATTAAATTCAGTATTTCTTTTGTTACCAAAGGATTTCTACTAGCCCTCATCTTTTTACCTACTTGATCGTCTGCTGCCTTCACTTTTCCTACTCTCAAAGCTACCCAATCTTCTTCAACGGTATTTCTTTCCCCTATTCTTGTCAATCGTTCCCTAATGCTCTCCCTCAAACTCTTTACAACCTCTGGTTCTTTCAGTTTATCCAGGTCCCATTTCCCTTAATTCCCACTTTTTAGCAGTTTCTTCAGTTTTAATGTAGAGCTCACAACCAATAGATTGTGGTGTCTACGTCTGCCCCTGGAAATGTCTCTCAATGTAAAACTGGGTTCCTAAATCTCTGTCTTACAAATATGTAATCTATCTGAAACCTGTCAGTATCTTCAGGCCTCTTCCACGTAAACAACCTTCATTCATGATTCATGAACGAAGTGTTAGCTATGACTAAGTTATACCCCGTGCGAAATTCTACCAGGCGGATTCCTCTCTCATTCCTTATCCCCATTCCATATTCACCAACTACTTTTCCTTCTCTTCCTACTATCGAATTCCAGTCACCCACGACCATTAAATTTTCTTTTCCCTTTACTATCTCAATAATTTCTTTTATTTCATCATACATTTCATCAATCTCTTCGTTATCTGCGGAGCTAGTTGGCATGTAAATTTGTATTACTGTGGTAGGCATAGGCTTCGTGTCTATCTTGGCCACAATAATCCGTTGACTATGCTGTTCGCAGTAGCTTACCCGCACTCCATTATTTTTTAATCATTATTTAACCTACTCCTACATTACCCTTATTTGATTTTATATTTACAACCCTGTAATCACCTGACCAGAAGTCTTGTTCCTCCTGCCACTGAACTTCACTAATTCCCACTATATGTAACTTCAACCTTTTTAAATTTTCTAACCTATCCGCCCGATTAAGGGATGTGACATTCTACGCTCCGACCCGTAGAACGCCAGTTTTCTTTCTCCTGATAACGACGTCCTCCTGAGTAGTCCCCGCCCGGAGATCCGAATGGGGGACTATTTTACCTCCGGAATATTTTACCCAAGAAGACGCAATCATCATTTAACCATACACTAAAGTTGCGTGCCCTCGGGAAAAACTACGGCTGTAATTTCCCCTTGCTTTCAGCCGTTCGCAGTACCAGCACAGCAAGGCCGTTTTGGTTAGTGTTACAAGGCCAGATCAGTCAATCATCCAGATTGTTGCCCTTGGAACTACTGAAAAGGCTGCTGCCCCTCTTCAGGAACCACACGTTTGCCTGGCCTTTTAACAGATACCACTCCGTTGTGGTTGCACCTACGGTACGGCTATCTGTACCGCCGAGGCTCGCAAGCCTCCCCACCAACGGCAAGGTCCATGGTTCTTGGGGTGAGACGAGTGTCATATTCAACGAGTAACAACATTACAAGATATTTTTGGGTTCAGGATCCTATTTGCAAATTAATAACCCTTTAAGAAGTATGTTTCTAATAAAAGTCATCAATAACATATTTGTATTTTAAAATTGTTATGGTTGTCATAAGTTGGCTCTGAGCACTATGGGACTTAAACCTAACTAACCTGAGGACATCACAGCGATGACGAGGCAGAGAAAATCCCTGACCCCGCAGGGAATTGAACCCGGGAACCCGGACGTGGGAAGCGAGAACGCTACCGCACGACCACGAGATGCAGGCTTGTCATAAATATTCTCATATATATGTACTCACACTCACTCACTCACACACACACACACACACACACACACACACACACACACACACACACACACACACACACGGTGGTCCGTTGATCGTGACTGGGCCAAATGTCTCACGAAATAAGCGTCAAACGAAAAAACTAATACGAACCAAACTTGTCTAGCTTTAAGGAGGAAACCAGATGGCGCTATGGTTGGCCCGCTAGATGGCGCTGCCATAGGTCAAATGGATTTCAACTGAGGTTTTTTTTTTAATAGGAACCCTTATTTTTTATTACATATTCGTGTAGTACGTAAAGAAATATGAATATTTAGTTCGACCAACTTCTTTTTAACATAATTAACAGAATGTAAATCAAACGAAGTACGAGAGGATTGAAGTTCACAAATCCCCCTGGGGAAGGTAATCATTCTTACCTTTAAAAAAAAAAAAACACCCTATCCCATCATTTTCCTTAAGCGATTTAGGGTCAAGTGAGGAAGAACCAGTATCAGACGTCTACATTTTATAGTTTCCAAGGCGATATTAAATATGTTTCCCAAAATCAATAAATAAATAAATAAATGGCAACAATAAATTCTGAAATACGAACAGTATGCAACCAATCCGCGACGAAACACCTCTACAACGCTCTCTTATGAATACCTTCTGTCTGCACATTCAGAGCTCTGCATTAGACTAAGCTAACAAAAACGATATCGATCTTTACCGTAAACAGAGTATGGCTTCTGTACTACCGACGTTGCCAAGTACAGTATAAATAAAACTAAATTTCAAAAACAACATGAGACGACATTCACTTAGAGCAGTACTTGACAAACTTTGTGCACAAAAAAATACACAGATTAACTACTCGCTCCTCGACCTTGCGAACTGTAATTGCTTTGTTTCTTAACTTTTTAAGAACGGCAGTCGTAATGCCAAGATAACTGGTTACTGCTACATCACACAAAATATATGATCATATGTTAGTAAGAATTTTTTAAATTATGCTTTTATTATTTTCACACGACTCATCATACGGCTGCATTTTTATTAGAATTTTTTTGGTTAAGAGTTACATATAGCTTCCCAGCGAAAAAGCAGTAAATATGTACCAGAGGTTTACACAAACTGGCAGACATGCAACGACCGGAAGTAACGCACTACGCTCCTGTACCAAGAACTGGCGTAACCGTTCGCCTCTTGGAAGAATTCCTGTCATCCCCCCCACCCCAACTTCCCCCCACTCACTCTCTCTCTCTCTCTCTCTCTCTCTCTCTCTCTCTCTCTCTCTCTCTCTCTGCAAAACTAACGCAATACACACTGGGTCACATGAAATTCGAATACCAGTGTCAATTCTCCGGAAGGTTATTTTTACCACATTACATAATGTTTCGCTACGTCACACAGCGTGGCAGGAAGTGACGCATAGGCGACCAATACTGAAGTCCCTACTAGTCAAGCGCCACCGTTTCCCAACCCTTTTTCTATAAAAGAAACATTCACAATGTTGCTGGCCGTAGATTTGATGGATTAGACTGCTTCGCAGTGTTACGTATTACTTTACAGTAGAATACCACAACGAAACTAATACAATGGTAAACGCATACGCAAACTGCGAAACTTCGGTTGAGTTTTCCGTTGCTTATGTCTCCTATGTGTATAAATTCAAGAACGCTACGGAACTGCTTTATCATCACGAACAGTTCGGAAAAAGGATAAAATCCGTTAATTATGAGCAATTTTCCTACTTACTCCGTATGTCGTTGAATTTATTATTAGATTTGTTTTTACTACCCAATACTTGGTCGTCAATAAAAGCCGTTCAGTAATACACAGAGAGCCTAAAAAGTTGCATACTGAAAAGCGGCTGTTACAATGATTCGATAGAATACTCAACACAAACCGCTCACTCTTTCACAAGAGACTGTCACAGCGACAACTATGAAAACAAAACACCCAATCATTTCTACTTAGCTTGTAGTAATTCGCAACATGTCCAACCTTCAAGGTTGACGAGTCAGAAATTTGGTGTTGTATAAAGAATTACATAACTAATACGAAGATTAGAGGACTCAGACAGAAGTCAACGAACGTTCTGTTCTCATCACTGGAAGGACAGCAAGTTATGTACGATGGTCAGGGTGTGAGCTGACAATTTCATTATGATTTACTGAGAGTAGATATAGAACGTGTGCGATGTAAGTTGCAGCTAGGAGCTCTAGGCCCACGTCTCTATCTCGAAAATACTGTTGAATTTTCTGACGATGCTGCTTGTATATGTACAAGCAGAAAGAACTCATGAAAATATTCCCTCCTACTTCCACCTTCCAACTTGCTGAATGAGCTAGATCACACGTAGGAAGAAGCCAGCTTATTGTTCAGACTAATGCTCAGATGGAAAACTAATTACACGTTGATGATGAAAAGTAGGTGTAGGACGGTGGCAAGAGAATAAATCAAGGACCTTCATTCCACAGCGCAAAAAGAAAAAAAGCGACTACGGAGACAACTGTTTTGTTCTTATGAACAGACACTATACAGCAGAGTATATATAAACGGACCGGAAACCTTAAACGACGTCACTGTGCTTGGATGAAGAACCCCATAGGCCGCCGGCGTGACCTCTGCTCTTCGCTAATTGTCTTATACTGATGCCGCGAGCGAACAAGCGTCAATTAAGTTAATGCCTTTAAATGGATTGCTCGATCGTCAAACACGACCGCGTAGGTCATGCTCCTACGGGGAACAACAAGGCTTTAACGTCACTCTGTCATTAAACAAAGCAAGCCATGTGCAATCTGCCTATGATATGTTTGCCAAAATTAATGGGTTATCGTTGAAGTAATGAGCGTTTCTTCGCCGAATGACGCTGAATTCAAAGTGGTGGCCAAACAGCTGGATTAATTACAAAGTAATCAATGAAGAGATAGTAAATTATGTACCATCCAGAAAGGTTGAAAGACGATTATGCTTATTTTACTCATCACGAATTTTCTTATCGCTCGTTGCCCCTAATCTTTAAGCAAAATTCAAGGTCTGTATGATTCTCACTGGCGTTAATTTTATAAAAAGCAGGCGTGTCTGTAACCGCACATTTGCACTTCCCCACCGCAGAATAAGTCTAGTAGAGAACTACTTGGTTCTTACATATTTATATCGTCAACACACCTGTCTGTTATGCAATATTAATTGATATTTCTGTTGAGTACCTTCCCTTCCATTCAGACTGTAAAACGTTGCGACGACATTCTGGTTACTTAGGTATGAGCTTAAAACGTACAGCTTCGGATATTTGGGTTAAATTCTGGCCTCTGCTAATACCACTGTCGTGTCTAGTCGAAAAGCGGAGGAAAACTGTACTTGGCAAGTCGTGCACAAACAGAACAATGACATGGTTAAACGCTCCCGCAATATTTTATTTATGAATGAAGAAATTCATTTCCTTTGGTTTTTGTTGTACGTTTTTAACGTTATCTATCACAATTACATGTAGTTACGGTGTTGATGTCGGATCTTTGGGCCGATGATCAACGGTGGAACATTTTCGTAAATATTTATTTACTCGCCATTTATGCACAATCCTGAAAACTGAATACGGTCAAGAGAGTAACAGACACTGCGTGAGCAATGTCGTGCAATAACCATTTAAATTCATTCCAAAGTCGTAGTAGATTGTTTCGTAACACAATCATTACCTATAGCTCTCAATATCTACACTGAATTAGTGTGACCTTGCTGTTCCAACTTCAGCAAGCATGTTAACTCTGCATTTAGCTGACATGGTCTTTAAAAATTTGTGGAAGAATAAAAGAAATTGGTATACCCTCAATGAGTTCCAAAACTTTTCACCGGCTTCTTCAGTAGCCCGATTAGCTATCAGCAGCCGTAACATTTCAAATGCGTCGCATACAAAACAACGCAATAATATATTTTACCAGTCATCACTTAGGCGCAGACCAAAATTTACTACTTATGCGTGATCTATTATTTTACTTTAGCCAAATACATTCCGTAGGAGAAAGTCGCTGAACACTTTTTCATGTATTTGTCGAGAAAAAAAAAAGTGGCCTCACTGTCGTATTTCTGTCTTAAAGCTACCTCCCGATTATTATGTGGTTTTGTAAAGCCTGATACTTTCACGTATTTCATTTTATCCACTTTATCTATCTCGAAAAAAAGCTTCCACAATCTTTAGTAGTGGTGTTATCGAGGAGACGGCATTTCACAGCAATTATTACAGTTGAACTCTCTTCAAGTCTTCGCACTTAACAGGATAAGACTGTCACCGGAGAAAAACTTTTAGCTGCTAGCGAGATATTTGCTGTTTTTACCATCATACATCCGTCTCAGCCACAATACCAATGAAATGACCAAGAACGACTATCCGGCTTTTCGCAATGTAAATTACGTAGTCTATTTGTATACACACACACACTGAGTTTAGTCGGGACATCAGATAGGCTGTGGAAGTACTGATTAACCAAAACTGCATGTGAGTGTGCAGCCTTACGCAGTTAACTGCTTCTCCACATTTAAGTGCTGAACTGTTCACTGAATGTACAGTACGCAAAATATTGTTGAACAGTTGTCGCCGTTTCATTCTATGCAGCTGGTGCATGGAACTATAAGGTTAAGCAAGTTTTTTCTTCAAATGCGCCGCATATTTTCTTGCTCTTGGGTTCACTCGGTGGAGGGTATTCTGATGAGAACGAAAGGGGAATCGCACGTGAAGTAGGCGTGCATCCGAAAAGAATACTCCATTACAATTTCATACAATCCCTCAACAACAGCCAGTAACTGTCTGCGCATGTTCAGTAACATCTTCAGTCTACGAAAAGACCTGATTTATAGTCTTAAAATAATAATTTTCTTGTGTTGCTGAAGGAATGGCAAGCGGTCTAGCCGTAAAAATAGTTCTCAGAGGAAACGTATCCATCGGTGTGAAATCACCATAATGTATCAGACGCGACTGACCGACGTCTTCCGCTGCTACGATGATGAAGTGTGTTGTTCGCACATTAAGATGCAAGCTAGCTGTGATGATAAAATTTCACAATGGTACCTCCCCCTGCTTCCACCCTACTTCTTCCAGCGCGTCGTATAGGACCGCCGACGGTGTGAGAGCTGCTATAGGGAGAGCGGATACCCGCGGACTGCACTGCTCTTGTACTGCTGGACACGCAAATTCTTCCGCCCAGAGGTACGAAAACGCGACGCGCTGCAGACATTCAGACAGTTCCGTGTCTGTAGTTAACGTCGTTCAGTTCCTGCAGTCCGAGCAAACAATATTCTGAAGACCACCTTCCAACCTAACCGTCGCTATTTACGGAGAAATAGTAGCATTAACTGGGTGTCTGCGCAATAACTTTACTGTCTCTTGATAGTCTATGGTATTTAGATATCACTGTATAAGGTTTAGGACATCAAGTGCCGTGTAACGAACTATACCATTAATCCATCAAATGAAGACATGAGGTCTGAAATTGAGTCCGTGATCACATAAATTTTTACCTTTCACTATGACCGGTTTCGGCTACTGCCATCTTCAGATCAGAAAATATTCTGATGTAGGATCAACGTCAAACTAAACACATGAAATGTAAAAATTTGTGATCAAGACGGACCTGTAAAATAAAATACCATGAAGTGCCATTTTGTAGAACAGTCATAATAAATGTATTTCTTATATCTTATTGTGTTGCTACTTTTCTGTTATAATGCTTCCGTATCAAGTCTTAACCAGCAGGTGTGGAATCGACCACCATTAGCAATCTACGGCAGGGAAACATTTTTCTGCTACCGTGGATGTTTGGGCTGAATTAGCAGTAAGAATGTCACTACATTTGCAACATGAAGCTCTGCAAATAATTTGCTAATAATTTTCGTGGAAACTGCAGTTGCTTGGTGGATTTGTTTCTTCTACAAAATGAACAAAATATGTCCTCGCTGGTGGATCTATCACGTAACATTCAATTAGTATCTACTGGTGTCCCGCCCCGGCTTCGAACCAGTGGGTCTAAGGGACCTACGACCGAAAGGCTTGGCTGATACAGCGGTAATAAATTATATACACAAACCACCCTCCGGACTCAGTCTATCTGTAAGCGAAAACTGTATCAAAAACCGTACAGCATTCCCGAAACTAACCATCACATACTTTTTTTTGTTATGGCCTTAGGGTGCAAAACTGCTAAGGTCATTAGCGCCCGGTCTGTGACTAGGAAAAGGTATAAATAAAAAAAATGGAAACTAGCAGCAATGGGAACGAAACTCAAAAAATTGGGAAAACTAAAAACAGAATGAAAGCTTTAAAAACCACTATAGAAGGGGGGGGGAGGGTTGTAAATCACATACAGATAGAAAAACTAGGCAGTGGGCCTTATAATTTGCAGTATGTATAAAGTCACTCTTAGAGTTAAAATGTGCATGGGTTATTATCTCACGCCTTAAACTTGTTTACGATATGGTTTATATTAGAGTGGGCAGTTAATTTTCTTGTGAGGCAGTAGATTTCACGAATGCCTGATAACGTGGGAGACGTCTAATAAATTATTTATTTATTGTTGATTTAGCATGATCAGCTTACCGTCACAACGCCCTACCTTACATCTGACAACAGACAAAATAAAATTACAAAACATTCACAATTTCTATGTGTACTTTTGGCTCAATAATGTGCATCTGAAAAATAATTATGAGATCAATTGTAACTATCAACACAAATAACAGCTAATACTGTTAAAATAGGTATTTAGGGTATCAATGTTGATGAAAAGTTTACATATTTACAGCCATGTTTAGTATAATCAGAAGTAAAATGGCTAATTAACAAGGAGAAGTTGGAAATGACACTGACAGTAATTATTAAGAATTAACAGTGGTGCGAGTTGATAAAAGTGTGCTGCAAAAAAGCGTATGGATTGCACAACTAATTGTCCACCTGAAACCTGCAAGGTATTTAACGTATCTGATATTTCCAGGAAGACTGTTCAAAAATTAAATTCCTGACGAAGAAAATGATTTTGAGAAGAAGATTCTCATACGCAGTGATACAGAGAGCATTTTAATTTGCGGGGAAGGAGCGTTTCTGGTATGCTTTTCAGGTAATAGTGCAAGAGTTGCAGACAGGTCTTTAGATAATAGTGCAAGAGTTGCAGACAGGTCTTCAGATAATAGTGCAAGAGTTGCAGACAGGTAAGAGGTAGGGCCATGATTGGAAGGACGATGGAGTGTCTACGATTATCTGTACGTGGCGATAAGCAGAAGTCATGAGGTCGAAATAGCTAACGCCACAAATACACCACAAAGCATTCATCGGCAGTTTCAGCCGGCATGAGCTCTCATTAGAGAGTCTTTAAAGAATAATATCACCTTAAGCAAGTATGGGGAGTATTAGTAATTCTACGAGTTTCTTTTTGGCCTCGATAGGTAACTCTCCTTTCTATATTTACGTAGTAAGTGAAGTGACAGTTTCCAGACTGCAGCTGCGTGTTCGGTCCCGTCTAAGTGACGCTCCAAAAGTACCCCCAAGTTCTTTCCAGACACGATAAAATTATTCTTGTGCCGTTTGGGATTAATGGTGGAAGATATTTTATCTTAACAGACGGTAGTAGGCCTTTCGTGGGAACTAAGAATGCTTATGGTTAAGATGGGTCAACTTTCAAAACAAACAATCTTAATCGGTCACAGAACAGTGGTGGGCACACTTCCTATAGGAGTGGCGGTAATTATTGTTGAAACCACTATATAATCATGACGGTTGCCGTGCAAGACCAGTGGAAATGTCTATTCACACCGGACAAAAAACTAGCCACCTCAGGACACACAGGGTAATACCGTGAAACACGGCCTCTACCAATAACGGCCTCAATCTGGCGAGCAGGTAAATCTACACGTTTCTTCAGGCACCATTACACATACAGCTGGAGCCACCCATTGATGAATCGGTCCCGCAGAGCTGCCAAATGGCGAGGATGATGACTACGATGTTTCATCCGCTACTGCTAATAGTCCTCGGCATTTTCTATGGGTAGAATTGAGCGCCGATCAGAGAAATGCTATCCGCATACGGAAGTCCATTATCGGCAACAGTAAGACTTTTTCTGCATACACGAATGCATAAAGAAAATTGTGTACGATTGCAGGCTTACACTGGGCGTGTATTTTCATCTGCTAAAGTCGGATTTTTTGGGAAATACTGCAAAGTGAAATGAAGTCGTTTCAAGCTGTCGCTAGCTTAAAATACCCAAATGATTGTTACGTATTTATTTTAATAAGCTTATGTTCCAACGAAGTGACAAAATCATGGGATACCTCCTAACATCGCGTCGGGCCGCCAATTGTCCGGCGTAGTGGAGAAACTGTGTGTGGCATGCACTCCACAAGTCGTCGTTAAGTCCCCTGCAGATGTAGTGGGCCGTGCTGCCTCTATGGCTATCCATAATAGCGGTGCAGGAATTTGTTGACAAACTGCCCCCTTGATTACGTCCCATACATGTTCGATGGATGGAAAAATCATTCGCTCTAATTGCCCCGAATGCTCTTCAAATCAATCGCGAACAATTGTAGCCTGGTGACTTGGCGCATTGTCGCCCATAAAAATTCAGTATTTGTTTGAGAATAAATGGTCTCCAAATAACCGAACATAACCATTTCCAGACAACGACCAGAGTACCCAGTCCATTCCATGTACACACAGCCCACACCATAATGGAGACATTACACTGTGCCTTTTTGACAACTTGGGTCCATCACTTCGTGCGGTCTGCTCCACACTCGTGCCCGAACATCAGCTCGTATCAACTGAAATTGGGACATATCTGACCAGGCCACGGTTTTCTAGTCGTATTTGGTCCAACCGATACAGTCACGAGCCCATGACGTGCTGTTAGCAAAGACACTTGCGCCAGTCGTCTGCTAGCATAGCCCATTAACGCAATATTTCGCCGCACTGTCCTAACGGATACGTTCGTTGTACGTCCCACATTGATTTCTGTTGTTATTTCACGCAGTGTTGGTTTGTCTGGTAACACTGACACCTGTGCACAAGCGTCACCACTCTCTGTCGTTACGTTAACGCCGTCGGCCACTGTGTTGTCGATGGTGAGAGGTAATAACTGAAATCTGATATTCTCGTCACACTCTTGACACCGTGCATCTCTGAATACTGACTTCCTAATCATCTGTGAAATTCGTCAAGCTCCTGTGTGAAAGCTCGGGCGTGGATGTGTGTGATATCCTTAGGTTAGTTAGGTTTACGTAGTTCTAAGTCTAGAGACTGATAATCTCATATGTTACGTCCCAAAGCGCTTAGCGCCATTTGAACATTCAGGGCAATTAGAGGAAATGATTTTTCCATCCATCGAACATGTATGGGACATAGTCGAGAAGTCAGTTCGTGCATAACTTTCCACGTTCAAAGTCTTCATTCCCGTCGTATCGCCTATCACGTCGGAAACCTTTCCACATCAATCACCTGAGCACAAATGAAAGCTCCGCCAATGAATTGTCCTTTTATACCTTGCGTACGCGATACATCCGCCATCTGTTCATGAGCGTATTACTAGCCCTTAATCTTCGTCACCTCAATGTAATTTACCATGTTGAGTGATGCATATAGTAATGTAATTTGTATGCATCGTATTGAGGAAAATAAAGTTTATGAGAAATGTTAAGTGATTCACCAATTTTACACAGTCCATTATTTATGTTGTATGTGATATATAAACAGTAGTCTGAATACGCAGCGAAGGTTTCTAAGGATAGAGTGTTCTACAATAGCCTTCATGTCTTTTTGTGGCAGGTTTGGGTAAGTGCATAACTAAGAACTTTTGATCTAAACGAAACATTGCAGTCATGAACTGCCACAAGCTTTTAATACACGAACGTTACATCATAAAAACACAAAATATAAGTTTCAGTGATGTTTTTATAAATTTAATACAAAATATTTCAATATATCTCCCATGTCTGCATATATAAACTGTAGTCCCCTGCTCACTTCTATTTGTACGTCCGGCTAGACTGAGGAACTTCTGTAGGGATTTTGATACCGTCTTTGAATTGCCGGGACTAATATCTTGTCAGTATCGATATCGGTAACAGGCAAATATTGTTGAGATTCTCGATTCCATGAATGAACTACCAGGTGTACCGGTATGAAATGAGCGTTTTTTTGTGAAAACAAACCCTAGTTGTGAACTGAAAAGTAAAAACATTTTATTGAAAGTACTGACCATTGCTTTCTATACATTTTGACCACCTTTCTATCAATTTGTGGACACCGCGCCAATAGCGATGTTCGTCTTTTGAAGCAAACCAATTAGACACTCAATTATCGACATCTTCGTAGGAATCGAGTGTTCCTCAGCCAATGCGTGTTCCACTGATGAAAACAAATGGTAGTCGGAACGGGCCAAGTCTAGTGGGGTAGCAGCTCCTAGCCAAGTGTTTTTGATTGTATCCTGAACCAGTTTTGTGTGCAGGTGCACTGTCGTGTAAAAAAATTACTTTGCCATGTGCCACGTCTTCTGGCCCATTCAGGTCTTTTTTCGATCAATGCAAAGTTCAAATTGTTCATTTCCTGTCTGTCGCGATTAGTATTATCAGTTTCACCGGGTTTTAGAAGCTCACGATAAACCACACCTTTCTGATCCCACCCAACACAGAGCATTGTCTTCTTGCCGAATCGATCTGGTTTTGCAGTCGATGTTGATGGTTGTGCCGGATTAACCCATGATTTTTCCCGTTTAGCATTCTTGAAATAAATCCATTTTTCATCGCCAATAACAATTCGATGCAAAATTGATTTTCTTTCATGCCTTTGAAGCAAAATTTGACAAATAATTTTTCGGTTTTCCATCTGTCTTTCTTTCAATTCACGTAGCACTCATTTTCCACACTTTTGGAGCTTTCAAACGATCGGAAATTGTTTATTGTGCAACATTTAGCATTGCTGTTATTTGCTTCTGAGTCAAAGTATCATCTTCATCCAATATTGGTTGCAATTCGGCGTCTTCCAACTTTTTTGGTGGTCTTCCGCGTTCTTCATTTTTTTACATCAAAATCATTATTTCTGAACCGTTGAAACCATCTTTAGCATGTTGCTTCTGATAGAGCATGATTACCATATGCCTCTTCAAGCATTCTATGCGACTCTGCAGCACTTTTTAATTTTTCAAATGAAAACAAAAAATTACTGCTTTCTGGTACAAAATTCGACATTGTTAACACGATAAAAACATATGATGTTGCTCGAACAGTCCACGGGTATACTGCCAGTTCATGGTGTCCGTAGTGACCGTTGGACACTATGAACCCGCAGTATACCCATGGACTGTTCGAGCAACAAATACGCCGGAAGAAACTGAAGAATCACACATATTAGTCCGCACCTCGTGGTCGTGCGGTAGCGTTGTCGCTTCACGCGCCCGGATTCCCGGGTTCGATTCCCGGCGGGGTCAGGGATTTTCTCTGCCTCGTGATGACTGGGTGTTTTGTGTTGTCCTTAGGTTAGTTAGGTTTAAGTAGTTCCAAGTTCTAGGGGACTGATGACCATAGTTCTTAAGTCCCATAGTGCTCAGAGCCACACATATTATGTTGAAACTTCCTGGCAGATTAAAACTGTGCGCCGGACCGAGACTCAAACTTGGGACCTTTGCCTACGCCATGTCTCCGCAATATCCTTTCTTTCAGGAGTGCTAGTTCTGCAAGGTTCGCAGGAGACCTTCTGTTAAGTTTGGAAGGTAGGAAGCAAAGCTGTGAGGACGGGGCGTGAGTCCTGCTTGGGTGGCTCAAATGGTAGAGCACTTGCCCGCGGAAGGCGAAGGTCCCGAGTTAGAGTCTCGGTCCGGCACACAGTTTTAATCTGCCAGCAAGTTTTATATCAGCGCACACTCCGCTGCAGAGTGAAAATTTCATTCTGGTGACATATGTTGTTGTTTGTTCCATGACTTGATGTATACAAATTATCTTTGACAGCTGTCATACCAACCAAAACAAAACAAAACAAAACAAAACAAAAATAAGGCTCGTTCACGGCAAATGTTCCCTATCGACACGTTTGTATTTTAACGTTTATTTCATAGCGGTACATTTGGTATCTAGAATCATAATTAAATTTGTTCAGTGCGCGAGTTCTACTTTCTCATTAAAGATCATTCGCCCTAGTACACTGTAGTGGGGGCGCCCGACTGATGCAACCCGCTCCGTCACCTGGAAGCAGCTGTCTGTCCGGCCAGGCAGGCAGAGATTACGCAAGTGGCCGAGTTGGGCACGGCAGAGCGCAGCGGTAGGAAACAGGAAGGGGCTTCGCGAGGAGAGTGGTTTAGTTACCGCGGCCCGCATGCGGAGCCATCGACCCCAGGCCGCCCCCACGTCGGCGCCCGCGGCTTCCTCGGGGGGAGACGCCTCCCGCCCGCAAGCACCTGCCCGTGCCGAGCAAACGGCGCGGCGGTTGATAACCTCGCTGCCCCACCAGTCTCCCGCATAGTTCCGCTACCATGCATTACAACACGTACAACGCTCCTGTTTATCGCTGTGGTGTCCAAAAATCTGTTATATCGTCTTTCTAGTGTTCAGATATAATGACCTTCCTAGACTCTGAGAAGCTCATCTGCAGGAACTAGCACGGTTTTAGGAAACAGCGGTCATGCGAGACACAGCTGGCCCTCTTTGTGCATGGTATACAACAGGCTCTAGATACCGGGTCCCAAGTTGATGCCATATTTCTCGACTTTCGAAAGACGTTCGACTCAGTTCCGCACTGTCGCTTGCTAAAAAAATTCGCGCTTACGGTCTATCCGATGACATATGTGGTTGGATAGAAAGGTTTCTAACAGACAGGGAGCAGTATGTCGTCCTGAACGGGATAACTTCAACAGAAACAAGAGTAACTTCAGATTTGTGCCCCAGAGCAGCGTAATAGGTCCTCTGCTTTTTACGATTTACATGAACGATCTGGTTGATGGTATTGACAGCGGCCTTAGGCTGTTTGCCGATGATGCTGTAAGTCTACAGGAAAGTAGTATCACACGAAAGTTGTGAACAAATCAATGAGGATTTGCAGAAAATAAAATGCGTGGTGTAATGACTGGCAGTTATTTCTCAATATTGGTTAGTGTAACCTACTGGGTATAACAAGCCGAAAATCCTCATTAATGTATGAGTACAAAATAAATGATCAGTCTTTGGAATCGGTAACATCCGTCAAGTATCTGAGTGTGACTGTTCGAAATGATCTCAAATGGAATGATCAGATTACGTAAGTAATTGGCAAGGCGAACTGTAGATTGCGTTTTATTGGTACAATCTTGAAGCGACGCAGTCCTTCAACAAAGGAAACAGCTTAGAATACGTTAGTTTGTCCAGTCATAGAGTACTGTTCGTCTGTATGGGACCCTTGCCGTTTGTGTCTGATTTAAGAGATTGAGAAAGTCCAAAGAAGAGCGGCAAGATTCGTGACTGGCACATTTAACCATCTCGAGAGCGTTACAAATCTCATAAAAGTGGGACACACTTGCAGATAGACGACGCGCCAAACAGAACGGGCTGCTCACTAAATTCTGAAATCCCATCTTCGCCGAGGATGTAGATCATATATTATTACCACCAACTTTCAAATCGCGTAATGATCATCATGCAAAAATAAGGGAAATAAGAGTTCGTACTGAGGCGTTCAGACAGTCGTTTTTCCCTCGCACGATCCACGAATGGAACAGACGGGGGGAGGGGGGGGGGGGAGGAATATGACTTTCGCGCGAATGTGCCCTCCGCCACACACCGCTCGGTGGCTAGCGGAGTATATATGTAGATGTAGATGATTTTCCATCTCTTGGATCGAGAAGTCCGTAGATGTGATCAAAGTTAGAAGTATCACTTCAAGAAAATGAAAGGCGCAATCTTTTTTTTTTTTTGTTTTGTTTACACCCAGCTGATAAAGTGGACGTGGCCTGCACCGTTTTGTTTTGCCACTGTACTTCGGCACGAGGATTTCAATGTGTACCACAACCGCAGATACATCCCTGAAAAATTTCAACCTTACGTTTTTCGACGTGATAATGTTTTATGACTACCAGTCACTTTTTTTCATACTGTAACTCCTCTTTTTCGATAATACACGAATCGACTAGGGTATGCACTCCGCCTATAGTTCATACAACGCTTGCAACTGGCCCCTAGCAACTTTCGCCGATAATCTCCAAGACTACGAAACAAAAATTGTTTGAAGCCAGTAGGGAAGAAGTCACATGAAAGGTTGACACACAATCTTGCACAAAAAGCCAATTATATTTATTGGCATCAATTAATCCAAGTCAATTCCGCCACTTTTATCTAGTAAGGTCTCCCACGCTCTCATCTGAGATTTGTTTGTACCCAAGAAGTCCAGTGGGGAGCGCTTGCCGAGAAAACCACCAAGATGCCAAAAACAGCCGGCCGGAGTGGCAGAGCGATTCTAGGCGCTACAGTCTGGAGCCGCGCGACCGCTACGGCCGCAGGTTCGAATCCTGCCTCGGGCATTGATGTGTGTGATGTCCTTAGGTTAGTTAGGTCTAAGTAGTTCTAAGTTCTAGGGGACTGATCACCTCAGAAGTTAAGTCCCACAGTGCTCAGAGCCATTTGAACCTTTTTTTGTTGTTGCCAAAAACAGCATGTCATGCCATCGCACAGAAATGCACTTTCCCTTTCTCTTTATCGGAAAAAGTAACCTTATCGGCCAAGAAGAATCATCAACTTCTGACTTTCGAAAAAGTATCCACCTTTAAACGAACAGCTAGCCACCTCAAGACCACGAAGGCTGGTAGCAAACTCCGTATTTCGCAAGCTCCAAACTGCTGGACGAAATTATTTAACGTTTAGGCCTTGCATCGTATCGGAAGAAGGATCAGAATTTCATTTTCAATGGGAGTTTCCTGTACCACTTATAGCGCATCTGGAAGGTATTAGTTCGTATCCGATATGTTTTATCTGAAATGCGTCGTACAAAAAATACGCAAGGTATCGGGGGAAAACCACTCGTCCTTTAAATTAGCCTAGTCGGTTTCGACGAAGACCCGTTCGGGAAGATTCGAGAAAGATTGAACCACCAGCCTTACCGCAGTGGTAACACCGGTTCCCGTCAGTTCACCGAAGTTAAGTGTTGTCGGACTTGTCTAGTACTTGGATGGCTTACCGTCCGGGTCTGTCGAGCCTGTTGGCAATCGGATTGTTCTCAGCCCTTGTGAGGCCAACTTGAGAAGTAGAGGCTCCGTTCATGAAAATGGAAATAGGCCGTGAGAGCTGTGTGCTGACATCACCTATCGTCTAAGATGACACCGCGGTGAGTCAGTACGGTTGGGCCTACCGAAGCCTATTCGGCCGTAGTTTAGTTTAAGGTAATATAAGATAAGTCGATGATATTCTGACTGAACAAAACCTTCCTTTCTCCCGTATCTGGGAAGTGGGTCTAGAGATCACGGTAATGAAGTTATATAAGAATAAAATGGTTCAAATGGCCCTGAGCACTATGGGAGGTCATCAGTCCCGTAGAACTTAGAACTACTAAAACCTAACTAACCTTTTTTGCAACAAAATGTTTAATGAACTGTTTCTCAACTGATTCGGATTATTAAAACTTACGTTTTAGTGATTTTTCCTCTGTAGAAATGTTTCATAACTCTTCATTTTCTTCTGGGAAGCGCTAATAGAATCAAAAATCTACCAGTTCTCGCCTTACGTGTGTAAACTGTTCGTTATCCCATGACGTCTAACTAATATGTCCGGAGACGACATTAAGGCCAAGAGCAACGGAAGCTGCAGACGAAACAGGTTCTCAGAAGTGAAAAACATTACGAATGTCAAAACAGCGCAATGGGATGGAAGCACTAAGCTCAGGAATTCACCTCCCCTCGACGACGACGACGAAGCTGGAGACGCTTGTCACGGATGGAGAACAACACCTGCCGTGTCCTTTCGAAGAAACCATACCGCTATTTCCGGTTCAAGGGAATGGCGGAAAACCTAAACTTAGATGACCAGATGGGAAGCTGAACCGCTATCCTCCCGAACAAGAGTTGAGAGTTGCAGCACCGAGCCAGGTCGCTCGTCAGCCGAAGCGTTAAGCGCGACACGAGAGCAGAGGGGTAACGCAGGGAGGCAGGGTTTCCGCGGCGGTGCGCAGCGGGCGGATGCTGTCGCTGGCTGGCTGGCTGCGGGAACAGACGGAACAGGAAAAGGACGCAGCAGAACAGTGTGGCGCGCGCGCGGTCCGGAACCCGCAGGTCGAGGGCCCAAGCCGGTCAAACACCCCGCCTCAGTCCTGCGGGCGCCACCAGCGTGACACTTCCCTGTGGGTACCTCCAACCGATGCCTCCCCCCCCCCCCCCTCTCCCTCCAAACACACACACACTCTATGCCCGAGTGAAAAGCGAGGCTAGTGAAAGCACTCATTTTGTTTTTGGTCATCAGTCTACTGACTGGTTTGATGCGGCCCGCCACGAATTCCTTTCCTGTGCTAACCTCTTCATCTCAGAGTAGCACTTGCAACCTACGTCCTCAATTATTTGCTTGACGTATTCCAATCTCTGTCTTCCTCTACAGTTTTTGCCCTCTACAGCTCCCTCTAGTACCATGGAAGTCATTCCCTCATGTCTTAGCAGATGTCCTATCACCCTGTACCTTCTCCTTATCAGTGTTTTCCACATATTCCTTTCCTCTCCGATTCTGCGTAGAACCTCCTCATTCCTTACCTTATCAGTCCACCTAATTTTCAACATTCGTCACTACCATACAATGCTGTGCTCCAGACGTACATCGTCATACCCACATGAAAATTATTCTATGAATATTCAAGAATGCGTCAGTACTTAACTGCGCTTTCTTCCTAATGGTCTACATCTACGTCAGGCTGAGCTCGGACACTGGAACATGGAGTATGTCCCTAGTCCAACAGCTCCTGACTTGCCCTCATGTGAAGGCCGGTAGGAATAAGATGCGCACTGTATAAATGCCAATGGAATGAAGTGGGGGAACGGCTAAGGGTTACTACATTTACATACATACTCCGCAATCCACCATACGGTGCGTGGCGGAGGGTACCTCGTACCACAACTACCATCTTCTCTCCCTGTTCCACTCCCAAACAGAACTGCCTATATGCCTCTGTAAGAACCCTAATCTCTCGTATCTTTGTGGTCTTTCCGAGAAATATAAGTTGGCGGCAGTAAAACTGTACTGCAGTCAGCCTCAAATGCTGGTTCTGTAAATTTCCTCAATAGCGATTCACGAAAAGAACGCCTTTCCCCTGGAGACCGAGTTCCTGAAGCATTTCCGTAACACTCGCGTGATGATCGAACCTACCACTAACAAATCTAGCAGCCCGCCTCTGAATTGCTTCTATGTCCTCCCTCAATCCGACCTGATACGGATCCCAAACGCTCGAGCAGTACTCAAGAATACGTCGTATTAGTGTTTTATAAGCGGTCTCCTTTACAGATGAACCACATCTTCCCATAATTCTACCAATATGGTTGGCAGTACCACCTCACTGCTCTTGTAAAGTAATCACAACTGTGTCACTCTACGTTTGTACGAACTAAGAACAGCTTTCTGAAATACGTCTTTTTGTGGTCAGCAAGTGTTCCAAGAGCTGAAATCCGTAGAAAACGTTTTGCACAATACGGGGAAAATCTGCAAACGTGTTTACCATGGGACTGAACAATTCAGAGGCGCACGAACAATCATTGACGGCGACGACGACGTAAGACCAAGGAGCCCACTCGCATCCACTGCTGGTGCGGAAACAGCAAGTCCATGAACTGATTTTTAACAAACGAGTGACACGTACCAAACGTATATTGGTCACGGTTCTGCACACGAAACCCTCAACTCTCGTGACTTCTGTCTAAGACGAGTCCCAAAACGATTCACGGAATGGCACAAGGTAAAATGCTTGAGAATGCTTCACCTGATACTGCGCCATCATATTACCGAAGGTGAGACGTTCCTGAAACGAATCGTCTCTGGAGATTAGTCACGGATTCATCACTTTGAAGAAAGGAAGATTAGAGTTTAACGACCCATCGACAATGAGGTCTTTACAGACGGAGCACAAGCTCGTGTTAGGGAAGTTTAGAGAAGCAAGTCGGCTGGAGAGGTTTAGGTAAATCAAGGAAAACATAAATCCGGATGGCCGGGCACTGATTTGAACCGTTGTCCTCCCGAATGCGAGTCCGATGTGTCAATCGCTCTGTCAGTGCGATCGGTTTCATGTCTATGAGCCGGACCAAACGTCTGAGCATCCAATGGAAACATTGCAGTTGTCCAGTCAAACAGGAAAGTCGAGCCTTCGCAGGAAAAGGACTGCTCAAAGTTCTTATGCTTTCGTTTTTGGAGCACAGGGGCAGTTCTGTAACAGAATTTTCGTGTTGAACATTGGTATTACTAACCTTTCTGTGTTACCCTTCAGATACGGCGATTCCACGTCACGCCTGTCTGAAATGTTCTTTTTTCCCCCGCATTTTTTCGCTGTGTGCAATATATAATCATACTTCGAACGTATTTAATAAAGAAAATTCCCTCTCTAAAAACTTGATTGATTTTACCCTTTAAAGTGTGAATATAGTACTTACCAGTGCCGAATTCCCTTTTTAGTGTGGATGGTCGGGATCATGTGAAAATAACTATAGCATTTTTGAGTACGGGCCCGATCTTCCAATACATGTAGTCTTTCTACGACGCTAGAAGTTAAAAGTGGAAAGTACCTGCATATGGACTGTTAACATCAATGTAGATAAATTCTTGTTCATCGTCATTCTTACGACACATTTAATTTTGGGTATACGATAAATCGCACAAACCTAAGGAGTGTCAGTTCGACTAAATACCTAGGAATTACAATTACGAGCAACTTACATTGGAAAGACCACATAGATAGTAGTGGAGAAGTTGAAACAAAGACTGCGCTTTGTTGGCAGAACACACTTAAGGATAGAGCCTACATTACACTTATCCGTCCTCTGCTGGAATATTGCTGCGCGGTGTGGAATCCTTACCAGGTGTGATTGACGGAGGACATCGAAAAAGTGCAAAGAAGGGCAGCTCGTTTCGTGTTATCGCGCAATAGGGGTGAGAGCGTCGCTGATATGATAAGCGAGTTGGGGTGACAGCCACTGAAACAAAGGCGGTTTTCATTGCGGCGAGATCGATTTAAGAAATTTCCATCACCAACTTTCTCTTCAGAATGCGAAAATATTTTGTTGACACCCACTTACGTAGGGAGAAATGATCATCGTAATAAAATAAGTGAAATAAGAGCTCGAACCGAAAGATTTAGGTGTACCTTTTTCCCACGCGCCATTCGAGAGTGGAATGGTAGGAAAGTAGTATGCAAACGGTTCGATGAACGCTCTGCCAGGCAATTAAGTGTGAACTGCAGAGTAACTATGTAAATGTAGGTAGTTTCTGCTACATCACTAACTAAATTAATTCGTTACCATAGGCACGTGGGAAAAGTCTTGGAAAACTCTTATCACGTTGATGATTTCAACAACAGATCGAGGTGTTCTGGTATGTCTGACTCTTGTGATCGCATTCGTAGCTGCCTTCCTCCAGTCCCCTCACCTAGCAACATGGTCCCCCCCCCCCCCCTTCGGGCTGCATTCCTAATGAGTTAGGGCCCTACAGATGGCCCGCAGCACATTATCCTTCCCTGTTTTTACTCAGAGGAGAGTCGGACGCTAAAAAAATTTCTTGTGTGTCTAAGCTTACTGTGAACTGTTACTAGCGGTAATGTCTACACATTATGCATACCTATGTATTGACGTTACTAGTACATAGTATTATTTACAGGTTGTCACTATAGACACTCAAATAATTTTGTGCTATTTTTCATACTGAAACTTATTTCTTAGGTAAATATGATATAAGAAGGTACTGTGTCAGTGAAACCCCGATCCGTTATAAGATTGGACCCAACTGCCCTGATTAGATCAAGTTAAATAAATTACATTTATTTCCGTTTAGAATATGCAGATGCATAGCCTGAACTTGAATTGCTACTGTAGAACCGACCGGTGCATTTACGTAGATTTCAGATGACTTTCCAAATCTATTTAATCGCTTTTGCTTTCTGTGCCCGTACCAAGTTTCACTATACGCTCTCTTACTATGAAACGTCAAAACGAGTATCAAACTGACACGCATTTCACCAGAGAAATAAACGTAAAACTTGCGAACTCGCCGGTGTAGACTCAGCACGAGAAACGGGAAAGCATCAGGAACAAAGCACAATATGTCTTAGTCAGATTAACACTCCGCCATCCGCATGACTCTTACAAATTTATTCGCTTGGCGCCAGCAACGCCAATTCGGATTACTTTGCTTGTCGCCGGCAGTTCTTGACATTATAGAGAGATTATAAATTGTTACGTTTTACTAATCTCATCCTTAGTTCTTATCCTTAGTTCTCATAAGTTCTCAACTCTGTTCCCCTACTTTCATGAAATTTAGAAGATATACATACGTAAATAAATACAAAATTTCTTTCATGTTGTTGTTGTTGTTGTTGTTGTTGTTGTTGTTGTTGTTGTGGTCTTCAGTCCTGAGACTAGTTTGAAGCAGCTCTCCATGCTACTCTATCCTCTGCAAGCTTCTTCATCTCCCAGAACCCACTGCAACCCACATCCTTCTGAATCTGCTTAGTGTAGTCGTCTCTTGGTCTCTCTCTATGATTTTTACCCTCTACGCTGCCCTCCAGTGCTAAATTGGTGATCCCTTGATGCCTCAGAACATGTCCTACCAACCGATCCCTTCTTCTGGTCAAGTTGTGCCACAAACTTCTCTTCTCCCCAATCCTATTCAATACTTCCTCATTAGTTATGTGATCTACCCATCTAATCTTCAGCATTCTTCTGTAGCACCACATTTCGAAAGCTTCTATTCTCTTCTTGTCCAAACTATTTATCGTCAAGTTTCACTTCCATACATGGCTACACTCCATACAAATACTTTCAGAAATGTCTTCCTGACACTTAAATCTATACTCGATGTTAACAAATTTCTCTTCTTCAGAAACGCTTTCCTTGCCATTGCCAGTCTACATTTGATATCCTCTCTACTTCGACCATCATCAGTTATTTTGCTCCCTAAATAGCAAAATTCCTTCACTACTTTAAATGTCTCATTTCCTAATCTAATTCCCTCAGCATCACCCAACTTAATTACACTACATTCCATTATCCTCGTTTTGCTTTTATTGATGTTCATCTTATATCCTCCTTTCAAGACACTGTCCATTCCGTTCAACTGCTCTTCCAAGTCCTTTGCCGTCTCTGACAGAATTACAATGTCATCGGCGAACCTCAAAGTTTTTATTTCTTCTCCATGAATTTTAATACCTACTCCGAATTTTTCTTTTGTTTCCTTTACTGCTAGCTCAATATACAGATTGAATAACATCGGGGAGAGACTACAACCCTGTCTCACTCCCTTCCCAACCATTGCTTCCCTTTCATGTCCCTCGACCCTTATAACTGCCGTCTGGTTTCTGTACAAACTGTAAATAGCCTTTCGCTCCCTATATTTTACCCCTGCCACCTTCAGAATTTGGAAGAGAGTATTCCAGTCAACATTGTGAAAAACTTTCTCTAAGTCTACAAATGCAACGTAGGTTTGCCTTTTCTTAATCGAGCTTCTAAGGTAAGTCGTAGGGTCAGTATTGCCTCACGTGTTGCAACATTTCTACGGAATCCAAACTGATATATATGTTTATTTCCATTGTCTTTGGTACTTAGTATTTCTCTTTCATATGATATGCATCAAAACAATCTCCAAGATGTAACGCAACTCCACAAGACTTGCACACTAAGTTTGTTGTTTTTGGAACATATATATGGCAGTTTCTTCGTTTTCGATTATCGTTTCGGAAATACGTAGGCCTGTTAGTTCGTGTTGCTTAATGTGACCGAAAAGTCTGTCAACCGTATCATGATGAGACGTACACGATGTAGTGGCAACCTTCAAGTTTTGCTCCGCGCATCAGTCGTAAATAATCGTATCGTCGTCTTTTGTCTGTCATGATGAAAGGGCACAGGTAGTTATAAAAAGAAATAATTTGTTAACGTTAACTTATTGGTAACGAAACAAAACAGAACGCAAAAGATACTAAAGTGCTGTCGCCAGCCACTGAGCGATACCATGCACACGGCACCACTGTGGTGTCACCGGACAGCAGAGAGTTTACTATTTCACGGATACTTCCTTTTCGTTGAAGTATATTAGAACATGCATGCACAACAACAAACTGGAGACATACGGCTATGTTAGGAATATAAATATTTCATATTCGTTGTGTTGACGACTTAATTTGTTTAGAACACTACCATAATTCTTACGGTATAATTCTTTCAAATGTGGTATCCCTTTCGTTGTTAACAACGAAGGATCACTTCTTCTATTGGAAAGGTGGGACAGGAATGAATATTACGAACATTTCTAGCTGAGAATGACGGAAAGTTCCCCCTGTAGCTTGAGCAGCGATTATTATTAAACATCGAGCAGCAGCGATCCTCATCCGACATATGACATTCAACCTGCAATATAGGGACAGACGAAATTGAGTTAACGTCGCAGTATTCAATTTGAAGGAGGTTTTAACGCCGTAGTATTTTACCGGGGACAGCGATGCTGGAGATGGTATGGCCTGTATTGCCTGCAAAACCGCTATTCAAGTCTCCCAGCCAGTTTTTGTCGTGTCGGAATGCTCGGTTTAACCTTGAATTTCAAAAACGATGTGACTTTTTTTTCCAAGTTTAGAACATTCTCCAAAGCTGACATTACTATTACGTTAGGGGGGAAAAACAAAATAATATTAATGCGACAGGAAATCATCTCTGAAATCTTGGACCAGTTATTCTGATACTTAGTCTAAACATTTATAAAGCCATATTAAAACGAATAAAAATTCAAAAACGTAGTAGTAAATTGTGCAGTGGTACGCAACCCTGAGGTCGTTGTTCCCCTCGGTGTTATTAGCGGAGAGTAGACTTTGTCTTTAACCAAACTGCGTGCCTATGGAATATCGCGTCAGTTGTGCGACTGGATTCGTGATTTCCCGTCTGAAAGGTCACAGTTCGTAGTAATAGACGGAAAGTCATCGAGTAAAACAGAATTAATATCCGGCATTCCCCAAGGAAGTATTCGAGTCCCTCTATTGTTCCTGATGTATATTAACGACATATGAGACAATCTGAGTAGCCGTCTTAGATTGTTAGCAGATGATGCTGTCATTTACCGTCTCGTAAAGTCATCATATGACCGAAACAAATTGCAAAATGATATAAGAAAGATATCTGTATGGTGCGAAAAGTGGCAATTGACCCTGTGTGAAGTTATTTACATG
The DNA here is from genome assembly GCF_023897955.1 of Schistocerca gregaria. NCBI lineage: Eukaryota > Metazoa > Arthropoda > Insecta > Orthoptera > Acrididae > Schistocerca > Schistocerca gregaria. Next base: position 188,970,215 of record NC_064923.1, on the reverse strand, counting down.
AGTACTGAAGTCTGTAAATTAAACTAAATACTTAGGGATTACAATTACAAATAACCTAAATTGGAATGATCACATAGATAATATTGTGGGTAGAGCAAACCAAAGACTGATTCATTGGCAGAACACTTAGAAGGTGCAACAGGTCTACTATACTGCTTATACCACGCTTGTCCGCCATCAGGTGGACGGATGACATCGGGAAAGTACAAAGAAGGGCAGCTCGTTTTGTATTATCGCGAAATAGGGGAGATAATGCCACAAACATGGTACGTGAATTGGACTGGCACTCAATAAAACAAAGGCGATTTCGTTGCGAAGGGAACTTCTCATAAAATTTTCAATCACCAGTGTCCCCCTCCGATTGCGAAAACATTCTGTTGGCGCTCACCTACATAGGGAGAAATTATAATCACGATGAAATAAGAGGAATCAGGGCTCGCGCAGAAAAAATTTAGTACTCGTCTTTCCCGCGCGCCGTTCGAGAGTGGAACGGTAGAGAGACAGCTTGAAGGTGGTTCATTCAACCCTCTTCCAGGCACATTATTGTGAATAGCGGAGTAATCACGTAGATGTAGATGTAGTGCTACCACCAGGTTTCACCTAATTTCGCTTCATTTATTACTGTATAAAAATCACAGCAGTTTCTAAGAGCACTGAGGATCTGTTACACGCCGATCAGTTTGTGTTCAGGAATGATACGGGCCCTAATGATGCAGTTCTGGCGTTGCGCTTCATAATGTAAAAAGATTGAAGACAAATCAAGAGGCACTCGCAGGATTTGTCGAACTAGAAAGATTTCGACAGTGGGCAATGGAGCAAGGTGTCAGAAATTCTGGGAAAAAAGGGAATAGGCTACAGAGAAAGATGGGTAATACAAAATACGTATAAGAACCAAGCGAGAACGATAAGAATGGAAGACCAAGAACGATGTGTTCGTGTTAAAAAGAGGTAAAACAGGGATGCACTCTTTCGCTCCTGCTGCTCAATCTGCACACCGAAGTAACAATGACGGAAGGAAAGTTTCAGAAGTGGGATTAAAATTCAAGGGGAAAGGGTATCAATGGTAAGATTGGATGATATCATTCTAGCAGATAACACGCGGAAGCGGGCACTGATAGCCAAAAGAAGTCTAGTAGGATCAAACATTTACCTTTTTATTTCTGAGAATGCATATTTGGTGCACAGCATCTTACCATTGAGAATCATGAAGTGTGGGTAAACCTGCGAAGACGAGAATCAAAGCGTTTAATATGCAGTGCTGCAGAAGAAAGCTGAAAATCACGTGGGTTGATGAGATGAAAACATCCGGGTAAGTACCATTAGGATTCGTGCACCGATAGTTCAGTACGAACTTGATGCGTACAGTTCATCCATCCCGAAAATCGACAATTTCGACGATTTTTCCCTTTATTGATACTGGAAACGTACCAAAATGTGAGACACAAATGGCCGCTTGTTTTGATTGTATTGGCTTAGTGTGGTATCGATAGTAACGATGCCACGGCGTAGGTGCAAGTTTGTAAGTTGGCACTACGAGACATCGACGACAGCGCCCTCTAGCCGGTGCTGTGGAGCTCTACGAGCGTCGCTCCGGATTCAGCCCATTTGATCTAAGTGCAGAAAGCCGGGACACTTCACTTCATATAGAGACTTTACATTATTTACGACGGGTCTAAGGCTTGCTCATCATTGCAAAGTTATATAACCATATATTAACTTGAAACTTCCTGGCAGATTAAAACTGTGTGCCCGACCGAGACTCGAACTCGGGACCTTTGCCTTTCGCGGGCAAGTTTCGCAGAAGAGCTTCTGTAAAGTTTGGAAGGTAGGAGACGAGGTACTGGCAGAAGTAAAGCTGTGAGTACCGGACGTGAGTCGTGCTTCGGTAGCTCAGTTTGTAGAGCACTTGCCCGCGAAAGGCAAAGCGTCCCGAGTTCGAGTCTCGCTCGGGCACACAGTTTTAATCTGCCAGGAAGTTTCATATCAGCGCACACTCCGCTGCAGAGTGAAAATCTCATTCTGGATATATTAACTTGTTTTTGCCTATGGTAAACATCTTTAATTTGACACTCAGTACCGACGTGTTTTACCTTTTCCTGCTGCTACTCACTTCCTACATTCGGCCTACCCTTCAGTTTAGAGGAGCAGACACACGCGCCGCCTTCCAGGCGGGATACAAAACTTAGAAGCTTACATTTCTCACACAGCCAAGGGGCAGTAGCCCTTAGCGCGTGATCTAAATTTCAACTAGATACGTCAACCCGTTCTTCAGAAAAAAAGAGACCTAACAATCGGATGGATGGGTGGACACACAGACAGACAGACAGACAGACAGACAGACAAAGCGATCCTTTAGGGCTCCTTTCTTACCGACTGAGGGTACGGAATCCTAAAAAGATAAGGTTTCTCGCATAATCGGCGAACAGAGGAACAAGTAGAAGACACCGACAAGAAGGAAAAGTACTATGATATGATGTATGTTACGATATTAAGGAATAAATTCTATCGTGCAAGAGGGAGCAGAGTAGCGTAAAAATTATAGGGTAAGACTGAGAATGCAAAATATTCAACAAGTAATTGATAATGTTTGTTCTCAGTGCTAGTCTGACATGAAGAGGTTGACACATGAGAGAGATGGTGGGTCGCATCAAAGCATTTGGGAGATTGATGACCCAAAAAAATTATGACAGTCTTCCACACGGCACGGCCTCCAAGCTCATTTTGTAATGGTTGGTTGGCTGATGGGATTGAAGGGACAAGACTACTAGGGCCATCAGTCCCTTTTTCCATGAACTTGAAACCCCTACAAGGAACATAAACAATGGAGATGACAAGAGACGACACAGGACAAGAAAGACACCGACAGACACTAGACAAAAGGAATGAAAATCATACAGAGTGTGACAGTGGTTGGCCGACCATAGAAACAAAAAAAGGAAAAGCCAACCACCAAGAAACGCACTAAAAACCCAAGTCTAAAATCGTAGGCCAAAGGCCAGACTCAACACAAAAGGACAAACACTTAGACCAAGGAATAAAAAACCCCAGCACGAATAAAACGCAAAGCTAAATCTGCCACCGCAACGTCATCTGATGAAAGCGCAGGAAGCGTATCAGGCAGCGCAAACGTCTGCCTGAGCGGAGTTAAAAGAGGGTAGTCCAACAAGATGTGGAACACAGTCAAAGCTGACCCGCAGTGATATAAACGTGGGTCCTCGCGGCGCAGCGCAATAAATAGCTGTGAGTTATCCAGGTTATCCAATTTTTTGAACATGGAATAAATTTTTATTAGGAGCAAATTAGGAAAGCGAACCGTATCTACTGTAATGCCTTAGAGGTATCGTTGTGAAACCACCATCTGCAAAGGGAAGGTGCCGCAAACCTGAGAACAGATCATCCGCTCCATCTGTTATTGGAGTTCAGTGAAAAGTGATGTGCCGGCCGCGGTGGTCTAGTGGTTCTAGGCGCTCAGTCCGCTGCTACGGTCGCAGGTTCGAATATTGCCTCGGGCATGGATGTGTGTGATGTCCTTAGGTTAGTTAGGTTTAAGTAGTTGTAAGTTCTAGGGGACTGAGGACCACAGATGTTAAGTCCCATAGTGCTCAGAGCCATTTGAACCTTTTTTTTTTTTTTTTAAGTGATTTCACAGAGTGCTGAGGGTACTGTGGATTAGTCATCCGCACATCAACAAACTTGCAGCTCATTTAAGGAGTAAGTTCTCAGTTACGAGGAAACAAGTGAGCAAGAATAGGAGGCGGGGAACTGGCCGTTTGGTGCTCTTCACCGCGCGGCCAACCACGCGCAGGCAGATAGGGTGCAAGGCGCGCCGAGGCGAGAGGACAGATCCGTGACTGGCCGGCTGTTCTCGTTACGCAAGAGCGGGCGGGCGGGCAGATTGCGCCTTTCTGTTCTGTTCTGTTCCCTATACCCCGCAGCAGAAGCAGAACCGGTCCTCCCACACGATATCTGCGAGTCGCTGGGCCGATAATCGCAAACCAGCAAGCAGTTCGTGGCCTCGATACGGCCTTTTGTTTTGCCAATAACGACTAAACTCTCGTCTCGTTACTGGCGAAGGAAACTGGGTGGGCGAGGTGAGCGAGGGCGGTGGAGGGACCGCGGGTGGGCCGTACCGCCCGGACTGATCAAGGTCGCCACAGTTTACAGGAATGTGGAAAAACAACGTCACCGGCCCAAGGACACGTTTCTGAGGTACCAGTGATCTGTCGTGAAGAACTTTCCGAAAGGAGGATGGAAACTTTAGTAAGTCGTCGTCGTCGTCCTTTAATTATTAAGACAGGACTAGTGACAAAGATTTTGCGTCGAGGACGAAGTCATCGGAATGAGTACAAACTCAGATTTGATACGGATGAGGAAGGCTAAAGGTCAAGTGCTTTCCGAAGTAATCATCCCGATCTTCATACAGGGTGCTAGGTAGGTATGAAACAGGGTAATCATGGTAGGAGGTGGTTCGTTGGACCAGCAGTCGTCATTTAATGTCCGTCCTACCTCTCTGACATGTTTCGAGCCTTATTTACGAGCCTGTGAGTGTTAGAGCAACTTGTTTGAGTACACTTTTGCAGAATACATCGACGTGATCCTTCTGAATGGCGAAAGCCCACAGGTACGGAAGAGCTGCTCGTCACCTTTATCAAGATCGTTCTCTACAACGTCAGACTTCCTCTCATACCCTTTTCGTCACATTTACTCACCTACTTAGAGAAAGGGTACCTCACCTACAGCAGGCGTAACTGTGGCACTCCAAAGAGACGCCGCACATCCCAATTGGAAGAAGCCATACTCCATCATGCTGATTAGAACCAGTCAACGAGTATACGAGCTACTTCTCTGGCTATTAGTGAGTGGAACTCTAAAACAAGTTACGTGTACTGGGCCACGCCCAATTAGTTAACCGTAAAAGTGGTCATATTACCAACATGTTTTCGAATGTTTGTACCACGGAAACGGTGGATTTCCACTTCAAAATATTGTCTACTCACTCCCCCCTACAAGTCGTAAGTTCTGAAAGTCTGTAACACGAATTTTCCAACACCATGCATAAATTTATCCCAGGATAAATGGAAAATTTATATCTAGATGCTCGGACAGGGTTTGAACGGCGTTGTTTCAGGATACGAGTCCAGCATAGGGCATCCTTTTTTCGGTGCAAACACAAGATCAATTGCACGACGAAGACTGAGGATTCAACCGTGGAATCATTTTAGCAAAGAGCTAAAATTATCCAGTGATTTATGTTCAAAGGTTCGAACCTACTGTCTCCGAATACGTCTTGATCATCGACACATGCCGCATGGTCTATTTCATCTCTACAGGAGCATACACTTCAACGTCATATTTACTATGTAGTGATTGACGACGGAAATGTTATGCATTAACGCTCCTCGGATGAACTTTTACTAAGCTTCCTTATACTTTTCTGACAAAGATATGTGAAGCGTCTGAAGCCTTCATTAGAAAAAGCAAATAACCCTGATTGACTATGGAACTGGATCTCCACGTTTAGACTTGTAGATACGCACGTTTGCACCGGAGAGATAAGTTACACACAAAAAAAGCAAAATCAGTTGTTGTAGGAATGGAGAATGGGACAATTAGATTCGCTAGGAGGATTCTGGCGAGGTGCAGTGCAACTGGTAATCAGATAGCATGCAAGATGGTAGTGCGACATACTCTACAGTGCGACTTTAACGTTTGGCGCTCTCAGCTAGTGGACGCGACAAAAATTTGCTGAAGAATTTCTCAAATGTGTTGCCAGGGTACTAACATGTCGGTATAGTTTAACAGGATGATCATCGGCTGTAAAAGATGGTGTTCTGGGCAAATCTATTTCCGTAAACATATGGGACCTGTTTAAAGTTTCATGTATCTATTCAGGGTGTAAGGTAAGAGAGTTCACGGTGTCACATCATGTGTCATTTATTCCAATTTTCCTTCTTTTCTTTCGAGCTACGCTCGTTATTGGAATAGCACAGATAGTGACTACTACTGGTAGAATGTCAGAAGGACAGAAACGAAGAAAGGCTTAGTCTAAATTACTGCAATGAAAAATAAAAAATTAGAAGAAAAGTCGTGCGTAGTTTATATTGTACGTCTATACACATGCTCCGTAATCCAGAATATGGTTGACTGCAGAGGATACTTCGTACTACATCTAGTCTGTCTCTTTCCCTGGCACGAGGGAAAAATGCATTGTCTGTCTGCTGCCGTAGGGCATCTCATTTCTCACCTTGACTTCACGTGCGATACACGAAATTTATGTTGGTGGTAGTAGGCTCGTTCTCCACTTCATCGCAAATGTCGGTTCTCTCGACCTTTCTCGACAGGGTTTCGCGAAGAGAAAGTTCTTACCACCAGGAATTACCATTTGAGAACACAAAGCATTTCCGTAGTATCAGAGTATTGATCGAATCTGCTGGCAAGAAATCTAGCAGCACGCCTCTGAATTGCTTCGATTTATTTTTTTAAGACGACCTGGCAGGGATCCCAAACACTCGAGTAGTACTGAAGACTGGATCGCCAAAGTTTTTCTATGCGCGGTCTCCTTTATTTATGAGCTACACTTTCCTGTAACCCTCCAAATAAACTGAAGTGGGTAACTCGCCTCCTTACAAACGACCTAACGTGTTCGTTCCATTTCATGTCGCTTTGCAAGTTTGCGCCTGAAAATTTAATCGGTATGACTGAGTTAACCACTACTGTAAACTGTGAATTCTTGGTATCTACTTGTACAGTAGTCTCAATGACGCTTAGAATTTGCAAACAGTCGCAACTTCTGAGGACCTAAATTCCGCTATAAAATAAGTAACATGAAGGATGACGTCGATGGCTGGAGATTCGACGAGTACGTTCACATGTCTTATTTCCTGAGACTTTCTTTTCTCGCAAGGTAGGCGTTGAGCCTAGGTGTGTTGAACAGAGGAGTGATGAATGAAGCGTAGTAGTAATGCTCTTGGTATTAATATAAGGAAAGAAAAATTGCTATGTCACCGCACAGCCGGAGACACTAGTGACAGCCACGAGAGCGCTTAGGACACGGCTTAGTGTGCATATCATACGCGTAGTTGGCTATAATGATATTTCCGGCCTCCATTCAACAAGACAACGCGGAGAGGTTTACGACTTACCAACGAACAATGGCGCACGGTCTTATTTGGAAATGCCTATCAACCTCACTTGTCTTTCCGTTACTCGGATTCAAATCTGTCACACAGAAGTATTTGTGTAGCACAATTTCACGGACATGGATTAATGAGTTCTGATGTACAGAAGTTTTGAATCACCCCTTAATTTTGAACTTCATTGCACAAAAAACTGCTCTGAGTCACGTGTATATATTCACTTACAATGTGTCCCGATCATTGAACAACAAAAAAAGTTTAAGGACAAAATCTTCTGTTTCCCCGTAGGGAGGTTTCAACAGCACACCTGAGCATACATGGTGGATGGAGGCTTGAATGCGTCGTCCAGCTCACGACAGGTTCATCGTCTAAAAACTACTCTGGCGGCAAAAAAATTCGGTCACCAAGATGGAGCAGTGCGACACAAACGAAAGTTGGTAGGCGTGTCTCTCCATCTGAAAGATGACGTCTATTCAAATTTGGCGCCAGTCCATGAAGATGCAAATCAGGTTTGCTTTAAATACACCTGCAACAGTCGTGAGCGTTGTCACTATGACTTTGGACTTGGTGAGTATGTGTTACTCAAGAGAGCCTTTAAGGTGACGAAGACGCACTCATCAACACTTCACCTCACTTAGCTTGAAAGAGATCATGTTATAGGACTAAGAGAAGATGTATGTTCCTCCTTCAATACTGCAGAAAGACTTGGCACGAATGTTGTGACTGTACATGACTGGTAGCAACGGTGATCACGAGAATGGTGGTCGTAAGGAGACCGGGCTCCGGATGGTCAGGTGGCTCTACCGAGAAGGAAGACCATCGTTTTCGGCGTATGGGTCTGGCGCATAGTACTGCATCTTCAGCTGCAATTTGAGCAGCAATTGGGGCCACTTTGACACAATAAACTGTTAAAAATCGGTTGCTTCAAGGACAGCACCGAGCCAGAAGCCCTGTAGCGTGCATGCCATTGACCCCAAACCACCGCCATTTTTTACTTCAGTGGTATCAAGCGAGATCTCATTGGAGGGCAAGGTTTTCTAATGAGAGCTGGTTCAGTCCCTGAGCCAATGGTGGTCGTGTGATGGTTAGGAAGGGGACAGTTGAAGGCCTGCGACCAACCTGTCTACGTGCTACACAGACTGGACTTACATCTGGAGTTACGGTGTAGGGTGCAACTTCGTGAGAAAGCTAGAGCACTCCCTTGGTCACCCCTTGCACGCAGACTAAATTTGTACGTCGATCTAATGACTTCACCTGTTGTGCTGCCATTCATGAACAGTTTTCGAGGGATGTTTTCCAACAGGGTAACTCTACCCACATACCGCTGTTGTAACCCAACATGCTCTACAGGGTGCCGGCACGTTGCTTTGGTCCGCTAGATCACCACATCTGTCTCAATCGAGTACATATAAGTCATCATTTGACAAGAGCTCCAGTGTCATCCACAACAAGCACTGACAGTCCCTGTATTGACCGAGCAAGTGAACAGACGTAGTACTGCATCCCACTCATATCCGGTACCTGCACAACCCAATGCACACACGTTTGCGTGCTTGCACTCAACATTCAGGCGGTTACACCGGTTTTTAATGTACCAGAATTTCACAAATGCGATCGCTTATATCGAGCTTCCATTAACCTGTGATCTTGTAATGTTAATCACTTAAATATGTTAGCTAGAGAACTGTATTCCCGAAATTTCATTACTGTACATTTACTGTTTTTTAGTGTTGCGATTTCTTTTCCATGACTCTACAAGCCATCGCAGTGCGACCACGCCTACGGTACTCTAGTCGTTTCCGTGGCATTGCCGCCTGTAGACATTTCGTGATTTAGTGTCATTGATCTCCCTTCCGTCCAATAGGTCTCCGTCTCCTGAATTTGGCACATCTGGGTCGGTTTTACGACCGTGAGGGCTCGCATCTGCCGACAGAGTTCTTGGCACCCCTACCCGTCAGCTGTTCTCCGATATGAGCGCCGGCGTCTGTTAGAGGGGCGTGGGTTATGAGGCGGGACGCCTGCCAGCCGATGGAAGTAGAGCGCCCTGCCTGCTGCAGTCTCATCCGCTGGTGCGCCGCCACCTGCCAAGTAGCAGCACCGCGATAATTAGGTTTTCTTGCGCGTGGTAACTGGCAAATGGCCGAGAATACATTCCAACTGAATTAGGCTTCTTTTGCAGCCATATGTACGTAACTCTCTCGACAACCGCCGCAGAGAACGAAAGAAAAATGTCTTCCTTCGACTGCTTACAAAGTAGCTCAGTTTTGAGATGGGCAAGCTACAGTCCCCCTAAAATATGGCTTTGTTTCGAGAAAGTCAATACTGAAGGTAAAATCTCTTGCACTTTCCGTTCTAGTAGGCGTATGAAATAAGCCTAGTCCAATCCTTGTTCTCTACAATCGTTGAAATATCATTTATATTATGTTAGTCATATAACTTAATCGTAAACACACACACTATATATATATAATACAAAAACGCACGCGCGCATTACAAGTAATTTATTTTACACATGTGCTGTAAGACAAGAAAAACTACGCACCCCTAATGAATTATCCAAATGGGACGGAAATCGTAGACCTGATACAATTTCAGAAAAATCTATAATGTGTTCAAGAGAAAGTCAATAACGCGAGGTCCACCTCTGGCCCTTATGCAAGCAGTTATTCGGCTTGGCAATGATTACCAAAGTCGCTGGATATCCTCCTGGGGGATACTCTGCCAAATTCTGTCCTAATGCCGTGTTAGTTTGTCAAAACCCCGAGCTGATTCGAGGGCCCTGCCCTTAATGCTTCAAACGTTCTCAGTTTGGGCCAGATGAGCCGACCTTGCTGGCCAACATAGGGTTTGGCGGGCACGAAGACAAACAGAAGAAATTCTCAAAATTCAAACCAAGAATGGCCATGAAGGTGAACCAAAAGGGTCGAATACCGTCTCAACAACGCTGTACTCTAAGGGAGCCGCAGATAACAACCAAGAGACTGCAGCCCATACCGCCACTCCCGGCTGCCGTACCCTATAGCGGGAGACAGCTTGCATCTCACCGCTATCCGGTGCCTCTTCAGACACGTCTTCGGCCTGTAATCTACTGACTGAAGTAGAATTGTCTTCAGTGAGTACCCCGCTTCGAAACGAGCCCCGGTGACGAGTGAAGACGTGTCTAGGGACGTCTCAGACAGCGGTATGATACCTACCTGACTATCGCCCGCCATACGGTTCGATAACATGGAGTGATGGTTTGAGCCGATGGGTTTATATTTAAGCAAGATAATGCCCGACCCCACACTACGCGCGTTTCACTGCTTGTCCTTGTGCTAGCCAAACCCTGTCTTGGCCAGCAAGTTCAGTTCGGGACATTTACGAGCTAACGCGTCAATTGGACAGAATTTGGCACAATATCCCTCAGGAGAACATTCAACGACTCTTCACTGAATTCTAAGCCGAGTAACTGCTGGCCTAAGGACCATAGGTGGACGAAAGCGTTACTGATATGCTCGGTGGTGACGCTCTTCTTCTTGAATAAATCATCCAGTTTTTCTGAAATTTTAATGATTTGTTTGTTCGTACATGTACGTAAAATCTACCGATATCCGTCCCGTTTGGATAATTCATTCGTGGTTCGTCTTCCGTTCGTCCTAAGAGTGCATTTAACCTGAACATGTAGCCAATTTCGCCCTGCAGTTTTATTTAAATCCTGAGATACCCTTTGATTATGCCTGAGTAAGATTGTGCATAAAGTCGGCCAGATACAAGAACGAAATAGTAAGAAGTAGTTCTCTAACATTTTCACTTGTCAGTGCTCCTTAACCCCACCTCCAGGGGCAATAACTGTGTTCTGCCTTACGGTAGGTCTAGTCATGGGGGAAGCCTCGTCAGTGAGGTCCGCCGCATGAGCGTCTCGGGAAGTGATTCCAGTTGTGGTTTCCCGTTACCTTCCACTGATGATGATGTAATGATAATGAGGGCAACACAACACCCAGTCTGTGAGCGGAGAAAATCTTCGACCCGGCCGGGAATCTAACCCAGGCCCCTTGGCGTGACAGAACGCCGCGCTGACCACTCGCTATCGGAGCGGACCCAGGGTAATAGTAATATCTTATTTTCACAACATTTCTTTGCAGATAATAACACATGTATGTACCAAATTGGTCCAGTTTAGTTGGAATTGTTCCAGACTTTCCTTGGTTACGTTCTTATGTCACCCCTTTTCACCACCAACCTCTGCCATATAGGCACTACAGGTGTCTTACGACCACAGTATTTTTTTTTCCTCCAGATAGCAAGTTCTACATGTGTCAAGTCTAGTAGAAATTGCTTCAGGTGTTACAGAGACATGCTGATATGTCACTATTTTGCTAGCCCGCCCCTATGAGTCAAACGTCATGGGAACTATCACCAACAAGCATACTGATCCCGATTCCTCACAGTAATTTTACACAAATAATGAGTTATTTATTCACAACATTTAGTTGAGGCTTCTCCAGACGTTCAAAATTATGCTTCTATGTCACTGCCTTCCAACGTCCACCCGCAACTGACCCCCCCCCCTTTATTTTTTAGACAGTATATGCCAAGTAGGGTGAAATGGATCCAGAGGTTTAGGAGGCGTGGAACGTACTTAATACAATGGCTTTTCTTTATTATTTACTCTGTTACTGCTAGGTAGATCACTGTGTTTCGATCTTTGGAATCCTGCATGAGTGGTTATAGGTTATTGCATTTAGAGAATTTGTAACTGCTTTATTATATTTTTGTACAATTATCTTTGATAGTATCATACGGATGTCTTATACAGCTTACGCTTGTTAGCTACATAAAATAAATGTTACTACTGGTCACAGGTTGATGATGCTATTTGAAAAATTTTTGGGGCTGCGTATACAGTATCAAGGAAGATTCCGGAAGTTTTAAAACAAACGGCGATGGGAGATTGAGATATTGATACGTATACGACATGCCCACACACGTCACATATGCCTAGAAAAGTTTTGAATGGTAGACAAGAAGTACGAGATACCGCATTTTTCTATTACATAAAATAAACCTAAGGTTCCATCTCTGCCGCTATCTTTTCTCATCCCATTTCTTGATAACATAGGTAGAACACAGCCTCTGCAAGATTTTTCGAAATTGGTATAATTCGATTACCGTTGCTCCTTTGAAACATCGGGACTCCTCCATTTTCAGATAGGTTTTTCTCACACATTAACATTTTTTTTTGCACTAAATTTCTTAAGATTTTGACGTAACATTTATACCTATTAAGCAGAAGGTTTACTAATAATTAATACGGTTTACGAGTACTCTCAGAATGTCTGGATGTATCAGCAGGAGTAAGTAAAGCGTCGGATTCTGACGTCGATGTGACTTTACGTGCATAGCAGAGAAGTGTGTTCGAACTCTTGCTGCTGATGTTGTGTATTAACATTAACAGCAGACTTTTTGCTGATTATGTGCATATGATGATGAAATTAACAATGAAGACTATATGAAAAAATCTGCAGAAATATGCAATCAGGTTTTAGTAAACACACACTATTTAAAAGATGCAACAAATCCACAATTTATAAGATACGGCAATGAAATTAGCACATTTAGTGTTTCGTTCCTTGAATTATATATAACTTTTTTATGGAAATTGAATATTTTATTTCTAAAAAAATAATGTACGTGCCTTTTTCTCATAAGCTGTTCAGGAGATTTATACAAAATTTTCCCCGTTTAATCAAAAATGGTTCAAATGGCTGTGAGCACTATGGGACTTAACTTCTAAGGTCATCAGTCCCCTAGCACTCAGAACTAATTAAACCTAACTAACCTAAGGACATCACACACATCTATGCCCGAGGCAGGATTCCAACCTGCGACCGTAGTGGTCGCGCGGTTCCAGAATGTAGCGCCTAGAACCGCTCGGCCACCCCGGCCAGCCCTGTTTAATCTCTCTGCAGATAGCAATTTTTAAGATATGGAATAGGAAAATCTTAATATTTTTAAATTATAATTTTATGACTGTAATATTAAATTCATGCAGAGTTCCAAACACTTTGTTCCAAATCTCAGCTCACACTAAGAGTTTCCGAAGTACTCTTGAGAACATTTACTGGGTTTATTGAAATAGGTGTATAAAATTTCGTAATTCTAGTCTTCATAGCTTCCGAGAAAAAGGTACATAAAATTTTCTTTAATTTTCAGAAAATGCAATTTAAAGTTGAACTTAACATTTTTCCTTGTGGCACCTCTTCAGAAAATTCTCATTCTCTTCAAGGTTTCTCGTTTTCTGCCTTCTTTCCTTTATCAGGTCCTCAACTGTCTTTTCCGCTGTAGAGAGGCGCTGTAAATCTATTTTTCTCAAGATGTCTTAAGCGCAATTTTCTATCTTACAGTCTATTCTCTCTAATACCTTCATTCTCCCTACGTTCCGATCAATAGAAGAAGTGCATCGTAAGTAGCAAATGTGACAACTGTAGCACATGAAAATGTGGTTTCCGTATGTGTAAATTTAGAGACTCATTTGGATCTGGATTTAGCCATAAAAACGCACTTTACTTAACCGTTCAGGATCGGCCAGAAATCTTTAACTGTGTTTGACAACATCCAATATACAATTTGGAAGCTTCACCTTGTGATTGTACAGGTTATTATGCCTCTAAGCCAGTGAGTCGTTTGTTAAAACCATGTGAAAAAATATGTAGCCCATACTCCCCATTGCATGTCTCTTACACTGGCTACCTATACATCTGAAGGACGTGTATCATCTTTCTGGGGCTTTTATGCCCACTAGTGACCTTCCGATCTTCCACCTTTCTTACTGTTTCAAAGATACGGAACAGTCAAAGATGATCTACAAACCCAAAGGGTATACATCACAGCCTTCTAGATGTATCCCGTGCAAGTTTGCTTGAAAGTAATCCATGGAATCGTCGTCCACCGAGCTAGTTCTGAAGTGATTCAAAACTTGGGCGTGAAAGGAAGGTCGCGTCATACATTTAATTGATTTTCAGGCACTTCGGATGCGATTTCAACGCAAACTGTGGGAGCGTATTAGCTATGTATTCTACTAACAAAAAAAAAGTGAACTGAAAACTGACATTTTTCGGTCAATTTCGTGAACGCCCCCCCCCCCCCCCACCCCCATAATGGTTACAAATTTGATGTTGTGCTTTCTACAAAATGCAAAGCCACGTATCTTTGGTCTCGTGCGGCCCGCCACGAATCTCTCTTCTGTGCTAACCTTTTCATCTCAAGATTAGGAGTTGCAACCAAAGGCCTCAATTATTTGCGACGTGTATTCGAATCTCTGACTTCCTCCTCTTTTAACCCTCTACAGCTCCCTGATGTCTTAACAGGTATCCCACCATCATGTCCCTTCTTCTTATCAGTGTTTCCCATATATTCATTTCCTCGGAAATTCTGCCGAGAACTTCCTCATTCATTTCCTTATCAGTCTACGTAACATCAAATAAGACTAACAGGAGGTATTGAATGTATACAAAGAAGGGCATCGGAAATGGTAAGGTGGTTCGATATAGCGTGACGTAGATGCTGTTGAACTTTTTAAGAGCATACGGTTGAAGATCTGTGTTAACTATCGGACAAATGCATAATTACAAAATACCCCCCACTAATCACTCCCGGAAGGACTTCGTAAACACTAATGACCAAATTATAACGATCACAGAGAAACTGAAGCAGTCATTCTTCCCGTATTCCATTAGCGAGTCAAACGCAAAGCATAATAAATGGTGGAACTGCACGTACCCCCTGTCATGCACTTCCCATTGGTCTGCTGCGTAGGGCCGTAGACACACACAACAGCTGACTTGCTTTGCTGCAGACACAGACCGCACAGCAACGGGTGCCTGCAGTGATTTTCGCTCGGGCTAACAAGTTAATGACTATGGACGGAACTTTCGGCGACCGCACCACTCAGAGAAGAGAGGTAACTTGTCAGTACGGAAGACAGGGACAAGGAGCGTCTGAGGAGCGGGCCTCAGGACACCGCCCCGGTGAGGCGGCTAGTGGCCTCGCCACGGCGTGCGTCACGCGCTTCTCCCGTCACGCCTCGCACGTCCTGAAATGATGGCCCTCCTCCCACTGCCCGCAACGGCTGCCCGTCGTAGGCGTCCCAATTGCTCATGCAAGTCGTCTACGACCAATAGCTCTTTTTCTGCTCCATGGAAGAAACCTCAACCTCAGCTACGTACACGAGCCGGGCCAAATATCTCACGAAATAAGCGTCAAACCAAAAAAGTACAAAGAACGAAACTTTTATAACTTGAAGGGCGAAACTAGATGGCACTATGTTTGGGACCCTAGATGGCGCTACCATAGGTCAAACGGATATCAACTACGTTTTTTAAAATAGGAACCCCAATTTTTATTACATATTCGTGTAGTACGTAAAGAAATATGAATGTTTTAGTTGTACCACATTTTTCGACCTGTGTTAGATGGCGCTGTAATAGCCACAAACATATGGCTCACAATATTACACGAACAGTTTGTAACAGGTAGGTCTTTTAAATTAAAATACAGAACGTAGGTAAGATCGAACAGTTTGTTTCGGTTGTTCCAATGTGCTACATGTGCCTTTGTAACTTATCATTTCTGAGAACACATGCTGTTACAGCGTGATTACCTGTAAATACCACATTAATGCAATAAATGCTCAAAATGATGTCCGTCTACCTCAATGCATTTGGCAATACGTGTAACGATATTCCTCCCAACAGCGAGTAGTTCGCCTTCCGTAATGTTCGCACAAACATTGACAATGCGCTGACGCATGTTGTCAGGCGTTGTAGGTGGATCACGATAGCAAATATCCTCCACAACTTTCCCCACAGAAAGAAATCCGGCAATGTCAGATCCGGTGAACCTGCGAGCCACGGTATGGTGCTCCGACGACCAATCCGCCTATCATGAAATATGCTATCCAATACCGCTTCAACCGCACGCGAGCTATGTGCCGGAAATCCATCATGTTGGAACTACATCGCCATTCTGTCACGCAGTGAAACATCTTGTAGTAACATAGGCATAGCATTACGTAGGAAATCAGCATACATTGCACTATTTACATTGTCATCGATAAAATGGGGGCCAATTATCCTTCCTCCCATAATGCCGCACCATACATTTACCCGCCAAGGTCGCGGATGTTCCACTTGCCACAGCCATCGTGTATCTTCCGTTGCCCAATAGTGCATATTATGCTGGTTTACGTTACGATGTTGGTGAATGATGCTTCGTCGCCAAATAGAATCCATGCCAAAAATCTGCCATAATCCCGTAATTTCTCTTGTGCCCAGTGGCAGAACTGTACACGACGTTTAAAGTCGTCGCCTTGCAAGTCCTGGTGCATAGAAATGTTGTACAGGTGCAATTGATGTTTATATAGCATTCTCAACACCGACGTTTTTGAGATTCCCGATTCTCGCGAAATTTGTCTGCTACTGATGTGCGAATGAGCCGCGACAGCACCTAAAACACCTACTTGGGCATCATCATTTGTTGCAGGTCGTGGTTTACGTTTCACATATGGCTGAACACTTCCTGTTTCCTTAAATAACTTAACTATCCGGCGAACGGTCCGGGCACTGATGATGTCGTCCAGGATACCGAGCGGCATACATAGCACACGCCCGTTGGGCATTTTGATCACAATAGCCTTACATCAACACGATATCGACCTTTCCCTCAATTGGTAAACGGTCGATTTTAACACGGGTATTGTATCACGAAGCAAATACCGTCCGCACTGGTGCAGTGTTACGTGATACCACGTACTTACACGTTTTGACCATTATAGCGCTATCACAAAGCGAAAAAAGTGGTCCAACTAAAACATTCAAATTTCTTTACGTACTACATTAATATGTAATAAAAATGGGGGTTCTTATTTTAAAAAAACTCTGTTGATATCCGTTTGACTTATGGCAGCGCCATCTAGCGCGCCAACCATACCGCCATCTGGTTTCCCCCTTCAAGCTAGACGAGTTTCGTTCTTTGTAGTTTTTTCGTTTGATGCTTACTTCGTGAGATATTTGGTCCGGTCACTATCAATGGACCACCCTGTATAAGGGGGCGATCAAAAAGTTACCGCCTGATGGAGTTTCAGAAGCGTATATATGAGGCACTGTAGGCAAGGGATTAGACTTGCTTTAGTGTCTTTCCCACGTACATTTAGTAAATAATGAAACCTGAACCAAAAATGTTCAAATGTGTGTAAAATCTTATGGGACTTAACTGCTAAGGTCATCAATCCCTAAGCTTACACACTACTTAACCTGAATTATCCTAAGGACAAACACACACATCCATGCCCGAGGGAGGACTCGAACCTCCGCCGGGACCAGCTACACAGTCCATGACAGCATCGCCCAAGACCGCTCGGCTAATCCCGCGTGGCAAACTTGAACAATGGCGTCGTTATTACCAAGTGCGTCCAAACAGGACCAAGGTTTTCCTTGGCTGCCGAAAGACAAACACCGCGAGACATCCATCGGAGAATGAAGAATGGGGGAAATTACTCCATGCAAGAACTGCGAAAATTGCGAAAAAGGGTGCTGCTGCTTCATGGTAACGCACGTCATCATATTGCAAATGTCGTTCCGCACAAGTTACACGAACACTCGTGGTAGGCACTCGAGCATCCGCCATACAGCCGTGATCTCTTCCCATGCGGTTACCATGCATTCGGTGACATAAAGAAGAGCTTGGGGACGACGATTCCTGTTGGATGAGCATGTGTAGCGGGCAATTACTGACTACTTCAACGCGTCAGAACGTGGTGTTTCGCCCAACGGGTTTTTTCAACCTCGTGCGTCGGTGCGATGACTACCTCAGTGTTCTGGCTATTTTGCCGGATTGACATTTCTGGACTGTACAACCCTCGAACGGAAACTTTTTGATCGCCCATTACACAAAAGTAACTACTCTTCTTGCAAAATGGTCGGTACTAGAAGACTTATCGTTTAAGGAAGAAATTGATTGTGTGCACAGTTCTTCAAAACTTCCTACAAAGACTGAATTATATTTCCATCATGTGACTGGCAGAGTTCACTAAACCAGTCTCCGACAATTCCATACGTTAAGCTGGAGCATTATCGTCTTGGTACACACGTCACTTGCGAGGAGTTTCTAGAATTTTGTGAAGATGGCCGCTCAGAATTCTGATATAAACCCAGTCAGTATCCCGCCGACGTGGGACTGGGAGTCACAATCTGTAGTCCTACACACATTATGCCGTTCCTGTACAGGAAAAAAAAATGACATTCGTAATTGAAAGCTGCTGCCTGGTATCGGCGGATAAATACGGTATTACTGTGCTTATGTCGTCAACAACGATTCACTGTTCCTTCGAACATGCGAGCATATCCGAAGGAACGCAGCACCATTCTTCTTAAAAACACAGGCACTGCAATGTAGTAATGAATTAGCGTTAAGACAGCGAGGTCACTACAGATTGAGTTCAAGCTGAGCACAAAGAAGCAAAACGGGTCGTGCCCCTATTCGAAGGAATCATTCTGGCATTCGAGTAAGGCAATTTAGGTAATCCCTGAATGACCTAAATCTGGATGCTAGGATGCGGATTTGAACCGCCGTACTTACGAATGCGTGTGCAAATTATTACATATTACTGCTTGTAAACGAATCTCGTGCGATTACTATGGACATTTCGGAATATTAAACAGACGAAGCAATTTCCTCATATACAGGCTGCCGCTTTTGTACACATTCCGCAGGACAATCTTTCGACCTTTCTAAGATCGATGGTACGCTATCCCGAGGACATCCTGTATCTCGGGCCGTATCAAATTCTGATGTATAAAACACCACAATGCTAGCAAATACTGTAATGCTTTCAGTCAAAGGTGCTCACTTTCACAGCGCACAACTGTCTAAAGAAAACCATATACACAATATATGTATACACTGCTGAGCCAAAACACTATATCCACCTTCATAGTAGCATGTTGGTGCACCTTTGGAACGCAGTAGAGCAGCGATCCTGTGTGGGTGATTTGAGAAGTCTTGCTAAGTTTCCGGAGGTACGTGGATCAGATAGTAACACAGGTATCACTCAATTCCGGTAAATTACGGTTCGGTGGGTTGTGGGCGCCCTGTAGCATCCCCGATTTGTTCCATCGGGTTCAGGTCAGGTGCGTTCGGTGGCCAACCTGTGTTCACAGCCAAGCTACTGTTGCGTTGTAAGAGCTGTACTCTGTCAGAGGTATCAGAGCGATTTTCGCTTATAACTTTTCACTCTACTGTTTCCGGAAAAGGGTTCCTTTTCTAAAACTGATACGCTTACCCTTCTCCACCATCCCTGGAAGTTTTTAACATCGTCACGGAATCATTCTGTATATATTAACAGCAGAGGGCCTATGAAGCTTCCTCGTCCAACCACAGCTGTAAGTTTGGTTACACTATACGATATTCCGTCAGTTACTACGAAAAGTGATCTTTCTGACAGAACGTCACGAATCCATTCGTACAAGTGAGACGATACTCCACAGGTGCGCAGTTTGGTTACAAGCCGTTTGTTAGAAACGGCTGTTAAAGGCCTTCTGAAAATCTAGAAACATGTGATCAACTTGAGATGCTCTGTCTATAGCGAATAAAGAGCCAGTTGCGTTCCGCAACAATGTGTTTTCTGAATCCGCGCTTGGTACATGTCAGTACATGGTTTTCTTCAACGTATTTCACATCGGAACATTGTTTACGATCCATCACGCGCAGTCAGCCAGAGAAAAGTAATGATACTGGCAACACTACGAGCGATCTGGCAACGCTGTGTTGTTGCTCTTGTGTGTGGACTGGTGTGCTCATCTCTTTGAAATGCTTTGTCCGAGTTTCAGGTCCGTACAGCCATCATGTGATTTTTTTTTGACAGTGCCGTACGTGACGCTGTGCTTTTGGGGTATGTTACGAAAATGGAACTGTGGAATATAGAGCAACGTTATGCAACCACGTTTTGTGTTACTCTTGGGGAATCCGCGAGTGTGACCTTTGAGACTTTGAAACAGGCCTACGGGGAAAATTCCTTATCAACAGAACAAATTTCTCGCTGGCACAAATCATTTTTTTAAGATTCAAAATGGCTCTGAGCACTATGGGACTTAACATCTATGGTCATCAGTCCCCTAGAACTTAGAACTACTTAAACCTAACTAACCTGAGGAAATCACACACATCCACGCCCAAGGCAGCATTCGAACCTGCGACCGTAGCGGTCAAACGGTTTTCTGAAGGCCGAGAATTAACTTCGGTACTGACACCTTTCACTTTTAACCGATGAAAATATCGAACACGTGCGTGATCTTGTGAAATCGCATTAACAATAAGCATGGGTGACCTGTTACACATTTTCATGGTACAACGAATTTTGATTGAAATTTTGCACGTGCAGAAGGTTTCCACGACAATGGTGCGTCATTATTGAGGAGGAGGAGAATCGAAGAAACGTGTGTCTTGATCTTCATGAGAATATTGCCACTGACAACGAATGGTTTAGTCGTGTGATCACAAGTCATGAATCGTGGTTTTTTTGAGTACGATCCTGAGAAAACCGCAAACTGAGGAGTGGTACACTGAGGCACTGAATAAAGCTAGAATTAGCGAATCACAGATCAAAACAATGATTAGCTTTTTTGATAGTACGGGTACCGTGATTGAAGAATGTCTTCCTCCAGGACAGCAAGTCAACCAAATGTTTTACAAAAATTGTCCTTGAAAGGCTTAGGAAAAGGGTGAATCGATTGAGACTGGACGCTGCAGAGAAGTGATGCTGCATCATGACAACGCCACATGTCACACGGCCATATCGATCTCAGAATTTTTGACCTCAAAAGCCATTCCTGTTGTTCCACTGCCGCCTTATTCATCTGATCTGATTTCCTTGTGACTTTTTTCTATTTCTGAAATTGAGAAACGTCGTGAAAGGACCTAATTTTGGGACTCCGGAGAACTTTCGAAAGAATGTGACCTACATGTTTATGGCCATACCAGCTTCAGCCTTTCAGCGTTGCTATCAAGTCTGGAAACAAAACGACTCCGCCGGTGTGTAGTTGCCGAAGGGAATTACTTAGATGGGAACATACTGCTGTTTGCAAAAACTGAAAACCTAGATAAAAAAATTCGTCTCATTAATTTTCTCACACACCTCGTAGACTAGACTAGACGAAGCCAGACGAGTCGCAATGGGAGTGGCAGCCACTACAATGGAAGCAGGGCAGGGCAGGGCGCGGTATCTCTCTGCGGTGCCGCAGCTGGCAAGCTGCGGTTTCTTCCGTAAAGCGAGCCAGGCACCCTGCGGGGCCTAAGCTGCAGAAAAAAGGAGGGCGCTCAAAAAGAAGAGAAGGAAATGGAAGGGAAGGGAAACCGTGAATCAAGTCTGTACCAGGCGGTAACACGACCCGCTGCGACACTGTTCATGTAACGCCGAGGGGAATGGGCGCTTCCTAAAAAAACAGGGGAATACAGGTCTGAATATTAACGAATTCTTTACCTGAACTTTTGCCATGGCGCGCAAGAACTGTTCCGCAAACAATGCAATCTATACCACTGTGCGCTGTAGCTACTTTACGTACAAATCTTTGGAAACTACTTTATTCACTTTGTTTCCCGAACATATGGCCACATCCAAAAATGATTAGTCACTCACAAGGCATCGACATATTTGCACTTAACCCACTGACATGCACATGCCGTGTGCGATACAGATTCCAAGGAGCTCCTGGGATAAGAGCGATTACCACAAAGCATCAGGGGTAATTGGTTATGTATTCAGGTATTCAGGGTAGTAGCGTAAAGGAATGGGTATGTTTGTAAACTGGCAACGGCATTGCCGCAGTGGATACACCGGTTCCCGTGAGATCACCGAAGTTAAGCGCTGTCGGGCGTGGCCGGCACTTGGATGGGTGACCATCCAGTCGCCATGCGCTGTTGCCATTCTTCGGGGTGCACTCAGCCTCGTGATGCCAATTGAGGAACTACTCGACCGAATAGTAGCGGCTCTGGTCAAAGGAAACCATCGTAACGACCGGGCGAGCGGTGTGCTGACCACACGCCACTCCTATCCGCATCCTTAATGAAGATGACATGGCGGTCGGATGGTGCCGATGGGCCACTTGTGGAGTGATCTCCATCTCATGTTTGTGAACTAGCTTTCTCTGCTGCAAGTGTTTAATGCTAGATGCATTTCTGAAATAATTCCTATTTTCAAGAGCGTTTTTCGTGTGTTACGACATTTATGGGTGTTTCTTTCAGTGTGAGGTGCTGCATTGTTCTGTTGTTTTAACCGTAACATGTGAACAATCTCAATTTTGTGATTAATGATTGAAAGAAATTGTGAAAGTGCAGAAAATTTGTAATTACCGTCTTCTTGTAGTCCTCTCACACAGAAACTCCCACATATTGAACATCTCTCACAACTTTTAGTGCACAGTACATGTTGAAGCAGCAAACGTACAAAAACAAAGTCACAGAGCTTTTTTACATGTAATAAACGGACATTACGTTATACATCGACCACAAAGTACGATATATTCTTCTTTGGTCTTTAATTTCAATCATTATTTGCTTATATAATATTTACGAAGGTATTTCTGTGTGCTACTATTTTATTTTGATCTATATTTGCAAACGGGAGCGCGCGCGCACACACACACACACACACACACACACACACACACACACACACACACACACACCAAGTGAAACCGTGAATCAAGCAGTACCAGGCGGCAACACGATCCGCCACGTAGGCTGTAATTTGCTATGTATCTGTGGTGAGCAGAGTTGTAGAACTACCATAGGCTACCTTAATCACCCGTAGAATATGGCAGTTTTACTAGTAGCAGTGGTTAGTTAAGGTCGTACTCGCGTTACCTGTACGTTAGGTGTGTTGCATGGCTATCGAACGTTACCTTATAGCGATCGCTTTCTTTACTTAAGCTATCAGTCTTGAGTCCCCTAAAAACAGAAAGCGGTGAACGGTCTAGAAACTGAGTGACGAATTATAACGAGTCGCGTGACCTAGAACATTTTTGTGCGGCATAGTTATCGTCCTGCCTGTTACTTGAACAGTACACAGTACTTACAGCAAAACTGAAATTCTCAGTGCTTACGTCAGGATTTGTTCGCAAATTGGTTTGTAACGAGAATGAGACGCCTGTTGCAGCAAAAATAAAGATAACCATACATGCATCAAAAGCATTAGGTCATTTATGTAGTGTACCGGAAGTACCGAACCGTAGTTTTTGAAGAGTATAACTCTTGCTGTGCAAATCTTTGCCTGTTCGTCGAAGGTAGAACATGGAGCATGACATCTCCACAGGCTCCGACTCCATGGAGCTTGAGGGGGCCAGGGCTCCCTAAAAAAAATTTTGAGAGGGGAGGTGGCGGCGCCCCTCAACAATTAAAGACAATTATTAGTTACGTCACGCTTTGTAAAATCACAAAATTATGTTGGAATTGTTTATTCTCCCTGTTTGACGATGGTTACCTTTTAAAATACATTCAGTAAGGAGTTAAAACAAACAATTATTACGGTAGTAGGCAGGTTAACTGAAAACGAGTGGTGCGAATCATGTTAGTGTTACAGTGCTGCGGGCATACTTAGAATTTTTCCCGGTGCGCGAACCTTCACGTAAAGTCTGGCGGCCGCGGCCGCGGCGACATCAGAAGGACTGGAGCAGAAGCGCCTGGAACCCTCCGTCTCGAGTCGCCTTGATACTTCAAGATATTACGACGCCGCGGCTATATAAAGTCCACCCTGCTGTCGCACTCATTCAGTGTGGATAGTTTCGTTCAGTGCATGCGCAGACGTGTTTAGTGTTCCGACTTTAGTGTCTAGTGGACTATTATATATGTAACTGTATTTCATCCTTTACTTTCGTCTCTTGGTGTACTGTAAATTAATTTTGCAACGGATAAATTTATTACCAAAAAGGCGAGCTTTGAAGATTATCATACTGCAAGTCAACCTCCAACAATTTTTTGTCGTCAGTTGCTTCGTCGTCTTCAGGCGAGAACCGTTCACAGCCGAAACCTGGACAATCTGGTAGGGGAAGATCATTTCAAACGTCTTGGTTGATCAAATATACATGGCTAGAATACGAAGCATCTACCGTAAACGTTTTTTGCAAAACCTGTAAAGAGGCAGATGCTAAAAATCTATTACGATGTTCTTAAAAAAATCATTTACTTCAGTAGGGTTTTCTAACAAGAAAAAGGTTTTGAAAAAAAAATTCGTCTTCATGAAAATACGTTTACGCATAAAGGAGGTGTTCTGAAACTAAATTCCATCACCAACCGAAGTGTGGCCTCCCAATTGAATGAACAGTTAGATAGTGATTTGAGGAAAGGCCGTTTAGCTCTTGAGACAATGTTTACAACCGTGCAATTTCTATGCCGCGAAGGACAAGGAATTAAGAGGGGACGAATATGTAAGCTTAATTCTTTTTTAGTTGTTGGAACTCCGAAAGAATGACGTACTTGAGTTTAAAGACTGGTTAGGGCGTTCAGGGCATAAGTGGATGTCCCACGATACTCAAAACGAGGTCATTAATCTACTAGGAAGTCTGTGTTGACAAAGGTATTGGCTTCAATCAAGAAGACTGAAAATTTTTGTATTATGGACGACGAAACAAGTGATTCTTCAATTCACGAACGAGTGTCATTTTGTATTCGTATGTTGATGATTTCTTAATAATCAACGAAGACTTTATTGCCTTATACGAGGCCCACCAACACTGAATCACAAACTCTGTTTGGTATTTTAAAAGATGGTTTTGCGCGTCTTGATTTGTCAATGGATAACTTAAGTGCCTAGTGCTATGATGGTGCCTCGAATATGAGAGGTAAGTTCAAAGGACTAACAAAGTTAGTTTAGGATAGACAACCAAAAGCACGTTATGTGCACTGCACTGCTCGCGGTTTAGACTTTGCAATTGTAGACAGTCTCCACCATCTTACGTCTATGAGGGATATTATGACTTTAGCTAAGGATTTAATAAAATCGCAAGGGAATCCAACAGAAGGATGGGACTTTTCAGAAGCATACGCTGTGAGAGCGCCAACGGTAAAGCTAGTCTACGACCCCTTGGTCCGACTCGATGGAGCTTGAGAGTATGGAAAAACTTTGAAGAACTCCTAGAGTTTTATGAAACATTTTCTGCAGAGTAAAAAACAGAGGCAGGTTACAAACGAGCAGGTTACCTTGAGTCAATGTTACAATTCAAGACTTATTTCTTTTTACGTCTTTATTGCCATGCAATGAACCCAGTAGAGTGTCAATGAAAAAATTCGATGCCCTCATCTAAGTATTGCTGATGTGTAAAAGGTAGGTAAGGGCTTGATTTGTATATTGAATGGAAGGCGTGAGAGTGTTGAACACTTTTGGGAATCTTGTTTAAAACAAAAACCTTCACAAGTTTATAATCCTTCGCTTCCTCGGAATCGAAGTATACCAAATAAGTATGAAAACAACGAAACCAGCTCACCGCACACTTTGAAAACCCCAAAGGAATATTACAAAGCTATTTACAATGAAGTTTGTGAAACGGTGCAATCTTGCATTACTGAGCGGTTTGCTTCAACTGGACTCGCACAGGTCATTGCAGTTGAACCAGAGTGCTTGCTTTTAGTAAACTGAGGTGAAACAAATTTGGAAAAATCAACTGAGTTTTTCAAAAATGACCTACACATTGAGAGACTGCGCTTACACTTGAATATGTTAGCCGATATCGCTGATAAACAAAACAACTGGTCTTTAAAAAAAAAAAAAACCCTTGGGTGATGTAACAAACTGTCGGCCGGTGTGGCCGAGCGGTTCAAGGCACTACAGTCTAGAACCGCGTGACCGCTACGGTCGCACGTTCGAATCCTGCCTCGGGCATGGATGTGTGTGATGTCCTTAGGTTAGTTAGGTTTAATTAGTTCTACGTTCTAGGGGACTGATAACCTCAGAAGTCAAGTCCCACAGTGCTCAGAGCCATTTGAGCCATTTTTTGTAAGAAACTACATTACACAAGAGCCTGCAGTTGGAGAAATGGTATGTGAAGTAGGCAAGTACGTTAAGCTTCTCTAAGTAGTTCCAATCACAACAGAAAAAGCAGAACGGTCATTCAGCGCCCTTAGACGTCTGAAGTCGCATCTCCGATCAACAATGGGACGGAAGTGATTGAACAACTTGGCTCTTCTTTATGCCCACCGAGAGGTTTTGGATGAATTGGATATCCGACCAGTCATTAAAGACTTCATACTCAGTAATCTTGTCAGACGGTCGACACATGCACCTTTCTGAAGACACTCTAGGCCCAATAATGGCATTTAGAGCAGTACTAAAAATCTTCATTAAATAGAGAATACATAATATTAAATTTTCAGTTTCGAAATATGAGTACTACTTTAGTACTGTATTACTATTTTACTACAGTACCTGTAGTAGTTATTTTCAAATACTTTTAGAGTGTAAGGCCCAATTAAAACCCGCTGTTTACATACTTTTTGACTGGAAGTATTATGCATACTGTATTAACTTTATTAACTGTATTAAAGCAACAACTTTGAGATATTGTTTTTATTTAATGAACCCTGAGCCTTATTCAAAGTAAGCTTAAACTAACTATTCCACTTATTAATCAACGTGCTATTACTGTGCGACAGCAATATTTTGTTTCATTTTTTAATGACAGTTCAGGATTTATTTAAATATAATTACAGTCCTTCCAGAGCTATATACTCACTGGGGTCACATTATGAGACATCAAGGCATCACGAATTTAGTACTGGAGGGAAGTGTGAGGCGTTAAAATCGTAAAGGCTACTCGAGAGAGGAATGCCGCAAGCAGATTCAGAAAGATGTAGGTGCTGCATCAGGTTTTCGGAAAGGATGAGGCTTGCGCAGGATAGAATAGCGTGGAGGGCTGCATCAAACCACTCTCTAATTGAAGACAGCAACAGTCTCCTGAGGAGGAAGAAGAAGAAGACCACCACCACCACCAACAACAACAACAAATGGTTCAAATGGCTCTGAGCACTATGGGACGTAACAGCTGTGGTCATCAGACCCCCAGAATTCAGAACTACTTAAACGTAACTAACCTAAGGACATCACACACATCCATGCCCGAGGCAGGATTCGAACCTGCGACCGTAGCGGTCCCAGACTGTAGCGCCTAGAACCGCACGGCCACTCCGGCCGGCCGGCCAACAACAACTACCGCAAGACATTCTAACAAACAACATTGAAATGCTTAATGAGAAAGTAGTTCCGTAATCGTTCCTTATATACAGAATGTAGATGCCGTTACTCCTGTCAACTTAAAGCGGTTGCACTGTTGGACGATTTGTTGTATGTATCGTGTTAGAAGTCAAACTCTTAGCAGTGTACTCAACCCTCAATTTTTCATTCTTCAGTGGAGAGTGTGCTCCTTCGAACATTTCCACAGTGTGGAGATTCGAGTCTCTGTCTGACACAGCCTAAATTCAGAGACTCGCAAATAATCCGTTCCCTATTTCGTTACAAGGCTATAGCCGATGCAGTGGTTGTCTGTTCAAGGCGATGAACTTTACAATATGAACTGCTCTATGATTTAATGGGTCGGTGGCCTTGTAGAACTTTCGATTTTGCTGCCACGGAGCAGTGGTTAGTGTAACTAGACGACGTAATCTAAGGCACTGCCGCCTCGTACGGATCCGCAGGTCGTGTCGCGGGGGCGACGACACGACGAGAACAGACAGAGGACGCGGGGCAGGCAGTGGAGGCGGCAATGGCAGCCGTGGTGCGTGCAGTCGCAGCCGTCAATCCCGCCGGAGCAGAGCCGCGGTCCGCGAGCGGGCGAGGCTGCTCCTGCGGCTTGCGCAGCGGGGTTGCCAGCTCGGCAAACTATTGTGGCATGCGGCAGGGGGCAGCGGCGCGGCGCACCGAGCCACAGGTACGAATACGGGCGTGCCGGTCACCGGAGCTGTCGCAGAACACGCTTACTCGCTCCTTATCGGCCGCTGGAGTAACGGGGCTCTGCTGCCCAATCGCGATTGCCTATACCACAGAGTAATATCTTCATCTGTGTCTATACCCACGCCACCGACCTCGCCCTAACCTCAACAAATCCCTTTTTTGCGGAAGATCTAGTCTATTGTCAAGAACAGAATGAGGTGGTGCAGTAGTGTGACACTGGACCGTACTCGGGACAACAGTCGCTCAAATCCCCAACCCGGGCATCCATATTTAGGTTAATTTTTACAACAAAGTAAAAACAGCAACCATTCGC
The DNA here is from genome assembly GCF_023897955.1 of Schistocerca gregaria. Lineage (NCBI taxonomy): Eukaryota > Metazoa > Arthropoda > Insecta > Orthoptera > Acrididae > Schistocerca > Schistocerca gregaria. Next base: position 188,941,798 of record NC_064923.1, on the reverse strand, counting down.
TGATGTTTATTAGGAACAAATAGAGCCGTCGCCGGTTTCGAATCTACAGGTTGATCTTCAGGCGGTTTTTCTAATTTAAAATTGCATTACGCTTTACGTGTGGTAGTCTTTGATAGTGGCGAGGTTCATTGGGGTGCTGGTGCCCTAGAGCCAAAAACTGCTTTAGAAATATGTTCAAATGAGTGTGAATTCCTAAGGGACCAAACTGCTGAAGTCTCGGTCCCTAGACTTACACACTACTTAAACTTATGCAAACAAGGAAACCTCCCCTTCGCACCCCCCCTCAGATTTAGTTATAAGTTGACACAGTGGATAGGCCTTGAAAAACTGAACAAAGATCACTCGAGAAAACAGGAAGAAGAAGTGTGGAACTATGAAAAAAATAAGCAAAATATAAAAACTCAGTAGTCCATGAGCAAGATAGGCAACATCAAGGACAATGTGAGCTCAGGACCGCCGTGGTCCCGTGGTTAGCGTGAACAGCTGCGGAACGAGATGTCCTTGGTTCAAGTCTTCCCCCGAGTGAGAAGTTTAATTTTTTTTTATTTTCAGACAATTATTATCTGACCGTCCGATGCGAGGTAACTGCGCCGTAGTACGGGGAGGTTACACCTAAACAAAGATCGAAACACACGACGTCAGTCGACTTCAGCGCACGGAAGAGAGTATTCCTGCTAACGATGCTCCCTTACTGGCAATTGACTGTTCGCTACTTTGGACGAGAGTGCGTTAAATACGTGAGATGTATTCCTTTCGTCTACTAATCGCACGGTTCTGCGGTGTGGGCGCAAAACACACGCACTAAACTTATTACATTGAACAGAGGCGTCTATGAACGAACGAACAGATCAAAACTTTGCGAAAATAAAGAGAGTAAACTTTTCACTCGAGGGAAGATTTGAACCAAGGACCTTTCGTTCCGCAGCTGCTCACGCTAACCACGCGACCACTGCGCTCCTGAGCTCATACTGTCCTTGATGTTGCCATCTTCCACATGAACTACTCAGTTGGTATATTTTGCTTATTTTTTTCATAGTTTCACGCAACTTCTTCCTGTTTTCTCGATTGATCTGTGTTCAGTTTTTCAAGGCCTATCCACTGTGCCAACTTACAACTAAATCTGAGGGGGGTGCGATGGGAAGAACACAGACACCCATGCGCAAGGCAGAATTCGAACTTCCGGCAGGAAGGGCCGTGCAATCCGTGACATGGCGCATTAGACCGCGCGGTCAGTTTGGAAGAAAGGAGTGCAACAAATATATCTGGAAACGCTGCGCAAAGATTCGGTTTTGGAAGGTCTAGAAGCTCAGTTCGTATTTGAGCTAGGAACGTGGTATAAAAAGTTTTTGGTTTAGCTCACACCATTGGTATAGCTATTCCAACATGTCTTTTATATATGTTACAATATGTTAAGCAAAGTTTGAGCGACCAGCAGGAACTGGCGGCCACATAAATTGTCGGAGGTTGGAGAGTTTTTATTCTCCTATTGCTTATCGGACTTGTAATATCGGTGACGTTGCGAATAAACACTTTGGTAGGTGCTGTTGTTATACTGATAAGGCCTCGACCTGAGAAAATTAATGCTCAGGTAATGGCACCACTCGTATGTCACCGGTTCGGAAATTAAATGGAAAATCACGCCACTGTATTCAAGAGTGTTTTAAACACTGAAGCGAAGTAGGAGTCGCAAAGAATAAACTGAAAGGAGTTGCCTCTAGCTCTTTCCTTGATACTCTTTGGGTATTTGTAGTCTGTAATTTTAGTTTTAGTATTAGTAACAATGACACCTTTATTCAAGGTAACGGTTGATCGATTGTAGTTATTGTAAAAACTAGTAGTGGTGCTCCTACCGTCGAAAATTGGAGAGTTTTGATTCTCGTAATGTGACTGCTTATCGGACTTACCATATTGGTGACGCTGCGAATGAAGACTTTGGTAGGTGCAATTATTACACAGATAAGGCCTCGACTTGAAAAAATATGTACTTGCAAATACATAAAACAATATAGAGAACGCTGCGAACAGGGCCTTTTCGCTTTACCTTTTACACCTCGTTTGTTTGGTAAGTGTCAAATTTCGATGCCATTTGGCACTTAGGAAGAAAATAAGGCATAAAAGATAAATCAAAAAGGCGCTGTTTACTGATTTCTAGATATTGTTTGATGTGTTTGAAAGATATATTTTCTAAAGCATATAAATGTGTATGTTCTGAAATGTTTGGAAGACACTTTTCCTATTCCTTTAGTTTTCGAGAGTGTGAAGTATTTACCACAGAACCTTTGACAAGAACTTCCACTGTGAATCGTGCTTTGGCCATTAACGAATTCTGTCATCGCTGCTTGTTCCTAAATGTTGTTACTATATTTCGATGTTTTAATAAAAAAACATAGTCCCTCGTAACCCCACTCTCACCGCTCTGCTCTGATTCCCAACTGCACAGCTCTCACAACAGACACGATTTTGGAGCTGACGTGTAAAAGGAAGTAGCCACTTTAAAACGGACGATACGCAGTACACGAATAAAGTAGACTCAATTGTCTCGTGTAGTCAACTGAGACAAGAAAGTCAATCGTTTTGACGGGGCTTAACGTTCTCATCGTCTTTGGAACGTTAAATCATAGTCCTTCTCCCTAGACTCAGAAAAAGCTTTCCTCTGATGTAAATTTATTCTCATTACCGAATCAGGCTCCGGTCGCGCTCCTACCCAGTCCTCCGAACCAGTGGCGAGCGCAGCTGATGGGTGAGGAGGGAGAAGTAAATGGAGGCTGCAGCCGGACAAAGCGCCAAGCATTCTGCTGACAGTACTACTGGTGTTAAATAAGATTTACATCCTGCTTTAGGAAACCTATCACGTCTACGCATGCGACCCCATCGCACTGTTATTAGCTGGAAATAACACTTACTGGAACCTCATTACAATACCAGCCCCGAAAACGATATGATGCACTTCTTTCCTGATGAACGATAGTCAGCGCTGACTGAGAAGACGACAAATCGTGAGAACTCTGTGTTAAGGGTGGGCAAGGGTTAAGTGGTGATATCTTTCAAGGTCGAAATCAAAAACTGTTTGAATTCATTGCGCGTCTTAATGCAAGAGGAAAATCATTTGATAAAATATACGGTGGACAAGACTGATGCTGCCAAACAAATTGTAGTCTATGGAAAAATCAGCTTCAGGTTCATGACGTGGAACATTCCCCGTAAATCAAGGCAGTCCTCTGTGAACCAGACGACGAGGAGGAGATTAGTGTTTAACGTCCCGTCGACAACGACGTCATTAGAAACCGAGTACCAAGCTAGATGGCGCAGTGGTTATTACACTGGACTCGGGAGGACGACGGTTCAATACCGCGTCCGGCCATTTTGATTTAGGTTTTTTGTGATTTCCCTAAATCGCTCCATGGAAGGACACGGCCGACTTCCTTCCCCGTCATTCCCTAATCCGATGAGACTGATGACCTCGTAGTTTGGTCTCTTACCCCAAACAACCCAAACCCCAAACACAGAGACGGAGCACAAGCTCGGATTAGGGATGGATGGGGAAGGAAATCGGCCGTGCCCTTTTGAAGGAACCATCCCGGCATCTACTTGAAACGATTTAGGGAAATCGCGGAAAACCTGAATCAGGATGACCGGACGCAGGGTTTGAACTGTCGTCCTCCACAAAGCGAATCCAGTGTGTTAACCACTGCGCCACATCGCTCGGTATGGGCCAGACATGACTACGTTTCAGTATTGAAATTTTCAGTAGTAACTGAAAACATTTCATTGTGAGTTCTCAAAGAGTTTTCAAGACACTGCACAATTGAAAATGGTTTTAGATTTATCTGGTAGGCTTTTGGCCGCTAATGTACCTCATTACTTCCAACGTGATCTGATAAAAAAGTTATCCCACGAGGAATATTCTTGACTGCACAGACAAGTCACTGAAGTTATTCCAATGTTTGCTTCAACACATGTATCTGGACTTTTTTTGTTATAAAATTAACGAAGTTCAGTCAACGCTCATGTTTAACAGGTTTTAATCTGCATAACTGTATGAGTTTCACTGCATCACGAACCAGTGTTATAGAAACATTACATATTCTAAAATCGAAGTGTGTATGCATCTAGAAACATCACAACTTAATATTAAAAGCCTGTGTGTATAGTTTTTTTTCTGCTGACCGCACAAGCGATATTTAATGTATATATTTAAACAAGTAATAAATTTACTGCTTTGCTAGAAAAAGAAAAAGTTGAAAACAAAAACCAGTGACAGACTCCTGCTTGTCCAAGCATGCTGCTGTATTCTTCTCTTAGAAGTAGATGCATTCTGTTGCAAAGACGACTTCCTAAGTTTTCCGCGAGTGCAGCCTTCAGCATATAACCGTCTCTCACATACCTGCCCGGAATTGTCCAGTGGTCGGGAAGTTGGAGTGCTGAGCAGACTCAGCTGCACTCCTGGAGCGCAATCTTGGCCAGAGCTGCGCTAAATGCTCTACTGGAATACGTTACACAGAATGCTGCGCGGATGACATTACAGTTAAGACTGTAGTGCGAATTAAGATCACCCGTTTAGTACACAGACTATTGCGGAGTTTAGAAAAACACAAGAACATTGACAAGCGCTTTCTCTAACGACAAAAAAACGTAATAATCGTAAAACAGATATATGAACGCATATACAATGCACCACACCGCTTGTTACCTTAAAATAAAACCCAAAAAGAGTAGCCGTTAAGTTTTTACACTTTTCACTGCAAACGTAAGTTAGTAACTATTACGGAACAATAATATTTCGCCCAACTATTTTAAAAACCAGCAACAATGTTACAAAAATTTTAAGTTTCCAATTTCTTCTTGTTTATCGTTCTTGTTGTCATCTCCAGTTAGAGGAGTGATTTGATGCAGCTCTCCACGTTAGTGTATCTTTTCCAAGGCTCTTCATTTCTGCGTCGCTCTTGCAACCGACATCCATTTCAACATGCTAACTGCAATCAATCAAGCTTTAGTCTTCCTCTGTTATTTTCAACCCCGGCGCTCCTTCCACTACCAAACTGACGATTCCTTGATGCCTTAAGATGTGTCCGATTAACCGATTTCTTCTTTTAGCAAGCTGTGTAATGAATTCCTTTTCTCCTCAATTCAACTGACTACCAGCTCATTAGTTATTCGACCTACCCAACTAATTTCCAACGTTGCTTTGCAGCAGCACATTTAGAAAGCTTCTATTTTCTTCTTATCCGTACTGCCTATCGTCCACGTTTCAGTCCCCTTCAAGGCTACATTCCTTACAAATACATCCAGAAAAGATTTCCAATCTTCCATGTTAACAGATTTCTTGTTTCAGGAATATTTTTCTTCCTATTGCCCGTCTACATTTTGTATTTCCTGAACTTCGGCCATCGTTAGCTATTTAGCTGTCCAAACAGCAAAACCCTTCCACTACTTTTAGTGTCTCATTTACAAATGTAATTCCTTCAGTTAAAACTGATTTAAATCTATTACTTGCCATTATTCTTGTTCAACGTTCGCTGATATTCATCTTATAAACTGTTTTTAAAACCCTGTCAATTCCATTGAGCTGCTCTTCCTCGTTATTTGATGTCTGTGTTATCAGCATACCTCAAAGTTTTAATTTATTTTCCTGGACTTTAATCTTCACTTCAAATCCCTCCTTGTTTTCGCTCACTGCTTCCTCCTTGTACAGACTGAATAACTTCGGGGATGGGCTACGTCACACGCTCCTCGACTACTGGTTGCCTTATATGTCTACTATTCTAACTGCAGTCTGGTTTCAGTAGTAGTTGTGGATAACTTTTCACTCCATGTATTTCACCCTTTCTAGTTTCAGGAATTCAAAAAGGATATTCCGATCAACAGTGCCGAAAGATCCCTCTAAACATGAATGTGCTACAAACGCACGTGCAACTTTATTCAAGGTGTCTTCTAACGTAAGCCATAATAGGTTATGTATGGTCTCTACTGTTCCTACATTTCTCCCGGAGCCAAACTGATCACCCACGAGGTCGGTTTATAGGATTTTTTTTTTCATTCTCATGTAAATAATTTGTGTTACCTGGAGTTTAAATGTCTTAGTATCTTAAACATATTACGTTTATACATGACAAGCCGCTTCTTAATGTTTTGTGAAGCGTACTTCCGGTTCTACTGCGATTTAACTCGTTTCCTGTTCTATTCGCAAATAGTTCGCGGGAATAGAGGGTGTCGGTAAGCTCTACGGTTCCGAATGAGTCCTAAAGTCTCTGGTGTTCTCGCCGAGGCATTTGGGAGGTATAGCTGAAGAGGCGGCAGGGGTGTACAGTGTTTTATGTTACCTGATCTTTCTTGGAACGTATGCCCTCCGAATTTCAATGTTAAACCTTACGGTGATGCACAAAACCTCTCTTGTAGCATCTGCCACTAGTTTGTTCAGCAGCTCCCGGACACTCTCGCATTTACTAAAATAATCCGTGACTAACCGCGACGATTTTTTTTCTCGATCTTCTCAATCTCCACTATCAGTAGTAACTGTTATGGGTACCAAAGTGGCAACTAACTCTCAAGGGTCCGTCTAATGTGATTTTTTAAGTGTCTGCTTCAGTCGATAAATTACGCTTCCCGAGGAGTCTCTCAACGAAGTTCAGTCTGGCATCTGCTTATCTCACCACTGGTTTACTGAGGTCGATTCACTCTTAGTTGCTGTGAATAGAAACTACGGTTGTTACTGCTTCCAGTGATTTATCGCCAATCGTGCCTCGTGAAGTAATGGCTCTTCCGCATATTTATGCGCAATACGTTACACTATCTAGCATGAGGATCGATTGTCAATTCCTACACCAAGCACTGATCCTTTGAAAGTGTACCTGCAATTAAGTACAGTTTCCTGAAGCTAAGATTTTCCTGTCATTGTCGTCACTTCCGCCATAATCATAATCGTCATCATTACCACAGTAACAAACGTCGTCATCGTCACCACAATCCTGATCGTCGTCGTCATTGTCATCATATCATCATCTGGAAACAGCCTAACGGTGTTTCCTCTGTTATCCACCAGATTGTTAGTTCGAAGTACGAACATTTGCCTCTTATGACCAGAATCAAAAGCTTTCGAAACTCAAGAAACATGGCATGAACTTTGCCTTCATTATCCATTGATATCTGGGATATCACGTACGAACTGGGCAGCCGAGTTAAACAAGATCTCTCGGTTAGCGACCGAAATGGTATCTCCATTCACATTCTCCCAATAGGTTGTAATGTGTGAGAACAGAACGTGTTACATACTTCTGCAACACACAGAAAAAGCCTACATGATATTTAAACTACAGCACAGAAATATGAAACTTTTTTTCATAAAAACCTTCAGCTCTACTGAAGGAGAAAAACCACTTTTTACGTAATTTGGAAACTGCAGGAAAAGACAGAAACAAATGATAAAGCAAAAGGTCACGACGTACCGCCTTCCAAGCATTGCTTGATGCGTTTGTATGTGTACACTTTCGCGAGCAAATAAATGGTGATGTTTGGAAATGTATGGAGGACGACAGTCCTAGTCTTTCAGTTCTCGACATGTGGAACATGCGCCGTATCACTTTTGTAAAGAACATAATAATAATAATAACAATAGTACTCAACAGGTAGTTGGAAGTCCCCTGCAGAAATATTATGCCACGCTGTCTCTATACTCGTCCATAATTGCGAAAGTGTCGCCGACAAAGTACTTTTTTGAACGAACTAACCTCTCAATTAAGTCCCATAAATGTTCGATGGGTGACCATATCATTTGCTCAAATTGTCCAAAACGTTCCTCACAGCAACCTTAAGCAATTGTGGTCCGATGACAGACATCACTGTTCGATAACATTAGCTCAATGAATGGCTGCAAATGGTCTGTAAGTAGACGAACTTAACTATTTCCATTCAACAACCGGTTCAGATGGACCAGAAAGCCCATTTCATTTAAGTAAACACAGCCCATACAACAAAGCTCACACTATCATGGAGCTAACACCAGCTTGCACAGTGCCTTGTTGACAATTTGGAGCCATGGTTTCAAAACGTTCAAATGTGTGTGAATTCCTAAGGGACCGAACTGCTTGGGTCATCGGTCCCTACACACTACTTAAACTAACTTATGGTAAGAACAACACGAACACCCATGCCCGAGGGAGGACTCGAACCTCCGGCGGGAGGGGCCGCGCAATCCGTGACATGACACCTCGAACCGCACGGCCACTCCGCGCGGTAGTCCATGGTTTCGTGGGGTCTGTGCCTCTCTCCATCTCTACAACCAGCTCCCAACTGAAATCGGGAATCATTTGACATAATCACAGTTTTCCTGTCATCTGGGGTCCAACCGATAACGTCACGGGCGTTGCAGGCATTATTAGCGAAGGCCTTCGCGCCGGGCGTCTGGTTGCCGCAGCCCATTAACGCTGAATTTCGCCGCACTGTTCTAACGGGTACGATCGTCGGGCGCCCCACATTTATTTCTGCTGTTTTCTTCACGCAGTGTTGATTGTCTGTCAGCACTGACAACTCTACGCAAACGCCACTGCTCCTGGTCGTTAAGTGTAACACATCTGCCACTGTGTTGCCCCTGGTGAGAGGTAATGTCGGAAGACTGGTGTCTCCGGCACACTCTTGACGCTGTGGATCTCGATATATTCAATTCCCTAACGATTTCCAAAACGGAACGTTCCGTGAGTCTAGCTCAAACTACAATTCCGCGTTCGAAGTCGTAATTCCAGTAATGCGGCCACAATCACATCTGAAACCTTTACACATGAATCATCTGAGTACAAATGACAGCTGCGCCAATGCACTGCCCTTTTCTGTCTTATGTGTGCGATACTGCCGCCATTTGTGTACGTGCATATCGCTATTTCATGACTGTTGTCACCTCAGTGTGCACGGGGCCTCACATACATGACGTGATGTTATTCTTACGATCTGCGGTTTCATCACTGCCCAGTCGGCTAATTTTCACTGCTATTCCGTTATACAACTGATGGTTGTCCTTAGTCCCGACTACCAATACTTTTCATGTATAATTTATCTCGTCTTCGTGGTCCTTATTTGACATGTACGTTGGTGGCAATACGAACGTTTCGTCATCTGCCACAAATGCCGGATCTGAACTTTATCAATGACGCTTCGTAGAAACAACACCTTTTTCTCTTCACGGATTCCGATCTGGGTTCACAGAGCATTTCCGTAGCACTCGCAAGTTGCTCTAGTCTATTCAGTGCTGGGTGCTTACAGTGTCCATGTGCAGTCATGGAATACATAGGCGACAGAGTGTGTTTTTCAGGACTCGGAGCACAAATGGCATAACTGAAATCGAATACACTAGTGGAATTCAAGAATAAGTTAGGAATCTGACTATAATCATTACAGTTGTTAGCTCGCGTTGTAACTGAGCTCGTCGCCCTGAAGTATCACAGAAAGATTACGGTAGGTGCAGTAGTTGGCGAGTGCTTCTCAAATTATTACGTATCATACGGAAAATTTATTCAAGTGCTAAAGGGATTCAAAGAACGAAAGAATTTGTCCTCAAAGGTGAATGCATTTCACGGAATATGCTTGTTTTATAGTCTACCATGATTTAATCGACGAAAAGGTATTCCAATATTACATTTAAATCCGTGTAGTGTTGGCCTATTTCAGTCTTCCAGAACCACTTCTACAGTGAAAATAACTGAGCACCTATTATTTTATGCATCTACCCCAAATTTTTAAGGGGCGTAAGTTTTGTTAGGCACTACCATCGCAGAAGACAGAGCGGTTGATTGCATTTTCTTACTATGTCCAAGGACGTCACTGTAGGCACCGAATTTAGTAACAAAGAACTGAGATTAGACACTTCGAAACGCAATTCTATTTTCTTCTTAAATGCCACAATTTCCCGGAAGTTTCAACTCGTGTTCACTCTCAAGCTCACACAATCTACAAAATTAAGTACACTACCTCGGAATAAAAAATATACCTGGAAAATTTTTGCAAAAGATCCACTACGCATGTCTAAACCGGTGCACCAGGCAAATGTGTGTCGCATCTGTGGGTCTGACTCAGTGAATATGCGTCACTGATAAGACGCGCTTCCTAAAAACCCGCAAAGACCTCAGAAAGCGCACACAATTTAAAAATATTTAACACTGTCATCCATCAAACAGTGTAAGCAATTTGGCAACCATTATTTTATATTTTGACTGAAGTTGATAGTGGTGTGGTTCAATAAACGAAAGCCAGAATAAGAAACTGATGCATGGGGATTTTTAATCCGCTTTCTTCTTACTGTGAAGTCCTGCGGACGTAAAATCTATAGTGCATCATGAACAAAAAATTTTATTCTACTGTTACCTGAACTCTTCAGGAAATTAAATGCCACAACATATGATCAAAACACCCAGTGATAAACTATCAACTGATGTTAATCGTTCTTAACAATTGACTTTTTCGGTCCGTAACAAGCGTTACGAAATATATGAAGCATTGGGAACTAACTGTTGCATAAAAATAATTCACTAAGATATATGGATCGAGCGAGCGATTAAAAAAATCCGTTACGATATTCCAGTTTGTAATAACAAAGTGGAAATTGTGTGCAAGAGCCTTAAGAGGGCTCATAGCAGCGCATGTTTGTTCGGAAAGTGATACAGTAACCTGTTTCACTTTGAAAACTGCAATTACCGTGCCCACGGAGCAATGCAAGGCCAAGGGAAATCCACTCCGTAATGACGGGTGAAAGTTCCAATTACAGAGACGAAGCGAAGCGAGCAAATTGCACGCGTGACTAAGGTGGTTGTATTTTGTCACTTTCTCAGTCAGTTTCTTCGCCGATTCTGCCTTCGAATTGCACATGTTAAGAACACTACTATTAATCTGTAGCTACATTACTTCTTTGGACGAATTTACTGCAAAAACGTTAACTAGGCGCTGTGGCAGCTGAAAGCACTGCTACCGCCGCTGCATTGCTGCCACATGCGTCACTGCACTCCCAAAACAGTATTGTAAACTATGACTCAACATCGAAGTACGTCTTACTTCCCAAATGCAAATTTTCAAAGTACAGTATCAACAGGGCTCCACTGATTACGAAAAATGCCACTGAAAAGATATTACACGCACTTTCTTATTATATATTCCAATCGCTTCGTTGTCTCGGGTTCGATAGGAACATCTACTATGAATACGGTGAAATACATAACAATCGCTTCATTCTAGGCTTCCTTTGTCCCTGTTACCCTTCACATAACAAAGGATTCTCTTCCAAGGATGTACTTACCTGAATCGGCAACCGTCACAGAACTTACATCTCATTGCATTTGTACAGACTACAGATCCATTTCGAGGGAAGTGAGCGTCTTAGATGTAGGTTAGAAATTATTAACGTACACTCCTGGAAATTGAAATAAGAACACCGTGAATTCGTTGTCCCAGGAAGGGGAAACTTTATTGTCACATTCCTGCGGTCAGATACATCACATGATCACACTGACAGAACCACAGGCACATAGACACAGGCAACAGAGCATGCACAATGTCGGCACTAGTACAGTGTATATCCACCTTTCGCAGCAATGCACGCTGCTATTCTCCCATGGAGACGATCGTAGAGATGCTGGATGTAGTCCTGTGAAACGGCTTGCCATGTCATTTCCACCTGGCGCCTCAGTTGGACCAGCGTTCTTGCTGGACGTGCAGACCGCGTGAGACGACGCTTCATCCAGTCCCAAACATGCTCAATGGGGGACAGATCCGGAGATCTTGCTGGCCAGGGTAGTTGACTTACACCTTCTAGAGCACGTTGGGTGGCACGGGATACATGCGGACGTGCATTGTCCTGTTGGAACAGCAAGTTCCCTTGCCGGTCTAGGAATGGTAGAACGATGGCTTCAATGACGGTTTGGATGTACCGTGCACTATTCAGTGTCCCCTCGACGATCACCAGAGGTGTACGGCCAGTGTAGGAGATCGCTCCCCACACCATGATGCCGGGTGTCGGCCCTGTGTGCCTCGGTCGTATGCATTCCTGATTGTGGCGCTCACCTGCACGGCGCCAAACACGCATACGACCATCATTGGCACCAAGGCAGAAGCGACTCTCATCGCTGAAGACGACACGTCTCCATTCGTCCCTCAATTCACGCCTGTCGCGACACCACTGGAGGCGGGCTGCACGATGGTGGGGCGTGAGCGGAAGTCGGCCTAACGGTGTGCGGGACCGTAGCCCAGCTTCATGGAGACGGTTGCGAATGGTCCTCGCCGATACCCCAGGAGCAACAGTGTCCCTAATTTGCTGGGAAGTGGCGGTGCGGTCCCCTACGGCACTGCGTAGTATCCTACGGTCTTGGCGTGCATCCGTGCGTCGCTGCGGTCCGGTCCCAGGTCGACGGGCACGTGCACCTTCCGCCGACCACTGGCGACAACATCGATGTACTGTGGAGACCTCACGCCCCACGTGTTGAGCAATTCGGCGGTACGTCCACCCGGCCTCCCGCATGCCCACTATACGCCCTCGCTCAAAGTCCGTCAGCTGCACATACGGTTCACGTCCACGCTGTCGCGGCATGCTACCAGTGTTAAAGACTGCGATGGAGCTCCGTATGCCACGGCAAACTGGCTGACACTGACGGCGGCGGTGCACAATTGCTGCGCAGCTAGCGCCATTCGACGGCCAATACCGCGGTTCCTGGTGTGTCCGCTGTGCCGTGCGTGTGATCATTGCTTGTACAGCCCTCTCGCAGTGTCCGGAGCAAGTATGATGGGTCTGACACACCGGTGTCAATGTGTTCTTTTTTCCATTTCCAGGAGTGTATATTAACACTTACGCAAAATGCTTATATACTGTTATCTCGTCTACTGTAAAGGACACCAATATTTTGTCTATTACAACAAATATTAACAGAGACGTAGAGTTTCTTAATTTATCTCACTTTCAAGTAAACAACCTCAGCAGGTGCTGACGTGGCTTACACATAGCGCTAATTAAAATGTGAATAAAAACGGCAATTCTTTTTTATATATTGGTGAATTTTAACGTCTAATTCACAAGCAGTTAACTGCCTACCGCTAAAGCAAATTGTGTGGACAGGGGTATGTTTATCCCACAACGCGCCAAATGCTACGAAGATCGGCAATGACATGCACTTATCAGCCAGAACATTATGGCCACCTACCTAATAGTCGGCATTTCCACCTTTGGCACGCGCATCAGCGGCGACGCGTCGAGGCGTGGTAACAATGAGGCCCTGTTAGGTCGCTGGAGGGAGTCACGTAAATCCCGTGAATTCTGGTGAGAGGCGCGATGAGGTCTGTTGCCACGTTCAAATACATCCCAATAACATCCCAGATGAGTTCGACCGGGTTCCGGTCTAGCGAGCTGGGGGGCCAACACGTCATTTCCTTGAACCACTCCATCACACTCCTGGTCTTGGGACATGGCGCTTTCTCTTACTGAAAAATGTCAGTGTCGTCGGGAAACAATGATAGTCATGAAGGGAAGTTCGCGGTTTGCAATCAGTGTACGATACTCCATGGCCGTCATGATGCCTTGCACGAGCTCAACTGGATCTATGGATGTCCACGTGAAATTTCCCCAGAGCATAATGGGGCCGCCACCAGTTTGTGTCTGTCCCGCAGTACAAGTGTCAAGGAGCTGTTCCTCCGGAAGACGACGAATTTGCGCCCTCCCATCAGCATGATGAAGGTACTGGGGTTCGTCAGAACATGCAACGCTCTGCCACTGTGCCAACGTCCAGCGCCGATGGTCACGTCCCCATTTCAGTCGTAGTTGCCGATGTCGTGGTGTTAACATTGGGGCATGCATGGGTCGTCGGCTGCGAAGGCCCATCGTTCGGAGTGTTCGGTACATTATATTCAGGCACTCTTGTACTCTGCCCAGCATTAAAATCATGTTATTTCAGCCACAGTTTGCCGCCTGTCCTATTTTACCAGTCTGCCGAGCCTACGCCGCCCAAGCCCACGACGTCTGGAATCGGTTTCGCCACCTGCTGAAGACACCACAGCACTCCTAACACTCAAGTCGTGCAGTTTCCGAAATGCTCAGGCTCCGAGCCATCATAATCCACTCTCGATCGAACTGAGATAGATCGCGCGTCTTCCCCATTCTATACACGTACAACATGCTCATTGTTTCCACTCCAATTACTGGTCCCGTCGTGAATGTAGTAATAAATGTGGCTATGCCTCAGAATAAGTCTTCATTAAATTCATATTATTCAGACTATGAGTTTCTTCCCTAGTACAGTAAAGACTATTCTCATTTATTTTCCAGTCACGCGTTGTCAGTATCAGCGGAAATTCATAATTACAACATCAGTATCCAGTAGCAAATGGTGAGTTTAGAATTTGATTTTGAAATCACTAGAAATGCCACTACCGTGTCTTCACTAATTCTTATCATGAAATCTGGAATCACTTTAAATTATGAAATCTGAAATCACCTGAAGAGTAGGTGTTTTCAAACTCTGCAGCTGCTTTTAGAACAAAATCACTCATAGTGTACTTTACTGTGTTCTATTTTAATAAGCTGTTTTGAACTCCAGAGCTGTCCCCACATAATTACCTTCTCCAGTCACTTGTTCTTCGACCAACTCTTTCTCACTGTTCATCCGCGGAAACTTGCTTGTTCGTCAGATGAATGCCCCACTTAGGCATTATTGCTCTGAACCTGTCACTCTTGCCTATTGTTCATTGCAGGCCTCACACTTCGCTATGTCCTTACTCGTTTCACGCGTGGAACATGCGTCTGTTCTCCTTGGAAGTTTATTTCTTTATTGCAACCCTTTCTGGTTTAATTCTTTAAACTTTCACGTATGACTCCGGTACCGAAACCGTAATGACGTACTTTGGTGTGAAAAAACTGGGGATATGGAATGTTACGTGTTACGGTTTATTCACAATGCTGTGTCTATCTTCCTGGCTCTTCCTTGGATTGATGTCTCCTCACTGATGTTGGGAGAAAGAATCTAACTACGTACTTACACTTTTCTTTTCTTTTGATGTCATTCTTCGTTGTCTTCATACACTAAGGTGACAGTAGTCATAGAATAGCAATACGCGTATATACAGATGGCGGTAGCATCGCGTACACAAGGTGTGAAAGGGCAATGCATTGGCGGAGCTGTCATTTGTACTGAAGATATTCATGTGGAAAGGCTTCCGACTTAATTATGGCCACACGACGGGAATTAACAGACTTTCACCGCAGAACTGCAGTTGGAGTTACACGTATGGGGCATTGCGTTTCGGAAATCGTTAGGGAATCCAACACTCCCAGATCCCAGTGTCGAGAGTGTGCCTAGATTACAAAATTTCAGGCAATACAGCGACTGACTGTCTTCACTTACCGATCGAGAGGAGTGGCGATCGGGTGGAGTTGTCAGTTGTAAGCAACAATGTGTGAAATAACCGCAGAAATCAATGTGGAGTAAACGACGAAGGTATCAGCCAGAATGGCGAAATTTGGCGTTAATGGGCTACGGCAGCAGACGTCCTACGCGAATGCCTTTGCTAACAACACATGCAGTGCATCTCCTGGACTCGTGACGTTATCGGTTGGACCCTAGAAGACTGGAAAACTGTGGCCTGGTCTGATGAGTCCCTATTTCAGTTGGTAAGAGCTGATGATAGTGTCCGAGTGTGGTGCAGAACCCACGAAGCCATTGTAACAATGTGCAAGCTGGTGGTGCCTCCACAATCCACACCAATTCTGAAATGTTTCCATCAGCAAGACGTATTTATAATTTACGTACACTATTAAAACCTACAGATTGTGACCAGTACTCTTGATGAAGTTAACTATCACTTTACATAGACGAACGTCTTTAGTACACGAAAGAGAAGAAGCTGATTGAGGAAGATGGTAGCCCATACTCAGAAATGTGAACGGTTGGTCTTTCTGAAGACATTGCTGAGTATGGGCTACCATCTTTCTCAATCAGCTTCTTCTGTGTTGTGGACGTTCGTCTATATAAAGTGATAGTTAACTTCATCAAGAGTAGTGGTCACAATCTGCAGGTTTTAATGGTGTACGTAAATTATAAATATGTGTTGCTGATGAAGACATTTCAGAATTGGTGTGAATTGTAAGCCAAGGCACTTTTAATTATTTTCCAATTTAATTTTTAAAACATTATGTACAAACCTGTAACAGTTAAGCTTTTTATTCTTGTAAATACGCATTTATGTATTTGTTTATTCAATTATGTGTACATTGTCACTATGTGTTGCCAATGGCCACATTGAGTACACACTCAAAGGCCAAATAAAAAAAATAAATAAAAAAGTGGGGTGAGCTGTGTTTACATGGAATGAACTGGGTCCTCTAGTCCAGTTGAACCAATCACTGACTGGAAATGGTTTTGTTTGGCTCCTCTGAGACCATCTGCAGCCATTCATGGATTTCACGACACTGTGCCATGTCACCAGGCGACAACTGTTCGACGTTGGTTTGAAGAACACCGTGGACAATTCGAGCGAATGGTTTCGTCAGCCAGATCGCCCGACATGAATCCCGTCTATCGTTTATGGCACATAATCGAGCGATCAGTTCGTGCACAACATCCTGCACCGGCAATATCTCTGCAATTATGGACGGCTATATAGACAGCATGGGTAAGTACTTCTGAAGGGGACTTTCAGCGATTTCTTGAGTTCATGCCACATCGAGTTGCCGTACTACGCCTGGCAAAACGAGGTTCGACACGATGTTAGGATGTATTCAATACCTTCTGTGACCTCAAGTGTTGGCCACTTGGGTCTGTAACACCAGTGTTACTTATACTCTTCTTAAACTAAACTTTTAGTCCTTTCTTCTCTGTTGTTTCTTTTAAGAATTGTATTTAATTCGCATTATTTCCTATAAGTAAATCCTTTCAGTTATTGCGTGACAGTGCTAAGCAAATCCATTAAGAAAAACTTCATATGCATGGTACTTAATGGTACGCAAGACCACAATCAACTCACTGAATACTTGAACAAATTCAAAATATATATCAATTATCAGTCTGATTTTTGTAAAAACCACAGCAGAAACCCTGTAGTAATTACAATAAATGATGACTTAGCGTATTCCGTAGACAATTGCGACGCCACAACATTGGTACTAGTATTTAGCAAAGCATTTGATACAGTTTACTTTGACACCTACTTAGAAAATTGTGAGCGGCCAAAATCTTTAGATTGGGTCTGTCTGAATCCAACTAGAGTAACTGAAAACAACGATATGTCTGTGGGAATGGAAAGTCCTCGTCGAAGTACAAGTCTAAAGAGTGCCTTCTTGGAAGTCGATGGTATCTCATCTGTTCTGCCCTCCAACAAATCATCTTCCTGTGCCGATGATCTCCAGCTTTGTATGTCAGATGAGTAGGCTTCGATACTTCCGTTGTCCAGGTCTACCATGATTGTCTTCAGTGACCAGTGGACGCAAACCTGCGACTTGAACTGAACGCGAATGACTACGAAGTAATTTCCGTAGCACATAAGCACGACGGCATCCAAAAGCAGCATCACACAACTATTAACAACTTTAAATTCAGATGAGTAACTGATGGTAGCAGTAAACGATGTTGCCACACTCATGAAGACTTACGCTTCCCTCTATGCCCTCCCGAAGTTCCAGGGCATACGTCCACAAGACGTGAAACGTTAAGTTAAGCAATCGCTTAACTGCGATGCCACTGATCATGGAAAGAGTAGTGGAAACTCTAAACGACTGGAACTACGGGTCCTTGTTTAAGTTAAACTGAAAATTTCGTCTGTATGACCAACTGAGGCGCTTCCTTTTCTTAACTTCGTTACTTTTCCCTAAAAAAAATTAACTATTATGGTCAGCTTCCCTCATTAAACAAATGCTGTCGCTTTCTACCAATTAAATTTCTCTTCATTTCTGCTCGTTACTCACGCAATTTTCTCCCCTACCCACCCCTTTCATTATTTGTGTTCTGTTATGTTTCTTTGTCACTCCGTCTCCTGCGCTTTTCCTTAAGTCCATTGTTGACAGTGGCCATAGCTTAAATCCACATGCCTCTATAATGTCTGTAATATGTCCTTGTTGTTCTAATTTTCGTGGTTAACATAAAGTCTATTTTTGAAATAAAGCCACCATCGTTTCCCACTATCTATGCTATTGCCACTTCTGTGTGTTGCATTTCACATAAGTTTTAAGATAGCTTAAAAATGTGTGTAGCAATTAACGAAATGTAAAATACTGAGAATGCCTGGTAAGATGTAGGACAGACTGATGGTCCTGACGTTGCCAAGGCAAACAAATCCGTATTCAGTGCAGGATCCACCTTCGTTACTCTTTTGAACTATTCTACGTGTAGTGCTAACATTCGCCTGAAATCGTTTGCGGCGAATCGAGTATCCTGATGAAGTATGCTGAATTCGCTTTTCATTTCCACGGATCACTAGTGCAAATTTTTCTGCCTCGGAATGGTCGACGTAGCAAGTGAGCGAACTATCCACAATATATACGCTGCAATTAACGAAGCATCATGGAAACAAAATGCACTAAAATTAACAACTCACAGCATTGTTCTTCCTTATTATGGTACAAGCAACTGATTTCTTGCAAACCAGAAGTAAATTCTTTCAATGCAAAATGGATAAGCGAAATAATGGTACAAACTCGCAAGCTAATTTCCGGTACCACAACTTTCATTATGTAGTAACATTGAATGTTCTATAAAGGGCATTTGAAATTGGAAACCCTGTTTTCTTTATGCCTACATCACCAAATTTAATGTCTTTTCTGATTTGCATACAATTATTCAGTTTTTCTGGGTACTGTATAATAGGTGGAGTTTATTGTGACACTTGTGAACAGTATGTCCTATTCTCAGTGAAGGCGAGGAAGAATTCCAAGACCTGTTAAATGCAATTAAGCGTCTAATGACCACAGAATACTAACAGAGTAAACCAAAGAAAGATCGAAGTAGTGCGAATCGAGAATGAGATTACCGATAAACTTAACATCAAATAAAAGAAGTACACGAAATAAGGCAATTCTGTATCTCGGAAGCAAAATAACGCATGGTGGGTGAAACAAAAAGGGTATAAGAAGCGGCGTAAAACAGGCAAACAGGGTACTTCTCACTAAAAGGATCTACTTTTATCAAACATAAGGAAACACTGAGTAGAAGAAAGGAGAGGATGAAGGGCATGTGTTGCGACATCAGGAAGTAACTTCCATGGGTCAAGAATGAGTAGAAGATAGAAAAACATGTTTATAAATGTCAAAGCTGTACATAAAAGGAAGATGCGTTCAGCTACTACATAGCACAAATGACATCAAATATTACTGGAGACTTATACAAACACATTAAGTCTGGCGAGCTCCGAATCAGAGAGTGTCTATGTTGGAGCACTAGAACAAACAGAACCGTTTTGGTACGCGCCTACCGAGACACGTAAGCGCAGAACAGATGTGGGGGAGAAAAGCTGGTTAGCAGCGAGCGTCGTTCCCTGACAGTGGATCAACAACAAGCGTTACGCGCTATTCTTCCATCGGCTGTCCGTTATAAACAGCGCCTGTCACCTACCGGCAGGGGAGAAAGATGTTTCTAGCACCCGCCGGCTGGTATACACAGGCTAAAGTTAGACTGACTGCGCAAAGCGGAGCTTCAAGTGCGCAAACTAGCTACGGCCGACCGATCGAGCGTTCTAAAGCGAGAAATTGCCACGTCAGAAATAGCATCAGCTCTGTAAACACATGTGATCTCTCTCTCTCTCTCTCACACACACACACACACACACACACACACACACACACACACACACACACACACTTCCATTGCCATGAAACTAATCAGTACTTTTTTCAGTGATACGTATGAATCTATGTACCTCTTCATTAGGCGGTCTGTGCACCCCTTTTGATTTTTCGCGCTCTTCTGTAGTATCACAATTTAAAAACCTCCAGTTTTCTTCAAGTCTGACTTGTCTATGGTCAACGCCTCACTTTCGTAGAAGGCCACACTCCAGACAAATACCTTCAGAAAGTACTTCCTAACAGTTACGACGAAATTTATATTAGACATTAAAATAGACTCTAAAAAGAAAAAAAGAAAAACACACCACAAAGAAACTAGGCGAATCGGACGTGATGTACATGTACAGACACACAGATCATTCCATTTTTCGGAATACCTGGATGATTTATTCTAGACAGAGACCGTCATACACTTTGCATTCACGTAACTCTTTGCTTCACCTGTGGCCCTTAGGCCAGCAGTTACTTAGAACTTAGTGAAGAGTTTTTGGATGCCCCCGAGGGATACCGTGCCAAATTCTGTCCAATTGGAGCATTAGATTGTCAAAATATTGGGATGGTTGGAGAGCCCTGCCCATAACGCTCCGAAAGTTTTCAATTCAGACACATTTAAGTTAGTCATCGAGGTATTTGACGATCTAACGCGCCAGCTGGACAGAATTTGTCTCCTTCAGGAGTACATCAAACACCTCTATCAATCAATGTCAAGACGAATAATAGCCTGCATAAGGGGCAGAGGTGGACTAACAGGTTATTAACTTGATCAAATTGTGTAGCTCTTTCTCTCGAATAAATCTTCCATTTTTTCTGAAATTGTAATCAATTGTTTGTCTGTACATTTGCATCACATCTACAGATTTCCGTCCCATTCGGATAATTCTTTCGTGGTGCGTCTTTTTTTTTTTGCTTAGAGCGTATCTATTTTTCAGTAAAGCTTTTATTGCTATTTCAAGTTTTTATGTCAGCTTAGGTTATTTTGCGTCCCGAACAGTTAAACTTGTCTAGGACCTTCTGTATCTCATTCCCTTGTCTAATTCCCTCGGTATCATGTGACTGAAATGGACTTCATTTTAGTACTCTTTCATTTAGTATCACTGCGTACTGCTTCCACCAAGTCGCTTCAGTTTTGCTAGGTTTCGAATGGCCATGGAAATAGCGCAGCAACACAGGTACATAATACCCTTCGACAATCACCGAACAGTTACTTCTACAATAACAAATTCGGATAACATACTAGGTGGATCCATGGTCTCTAAGCTATGAATCGGTCAGACACTTTTCACTTTTCATGCGACTAACCAAGCCATTTACTTTATGGTAACGAAGTTTTCTCACATGGATCTATTGTTATAATGGGCGTTCAATAACCAATGCATCACTTTTTTTCTGAAAGCAGGTTGGTTTTATTGAGGATTGTAATATATCATATTATTCCCCAGTATCTTGGTTACAAAATCCTATTTTTCAACATCATCTCAGCATAACGGTCTCACTCCACATTATTGGGAGGCCCCATATGCACGCATGGCAGCACTCGACTGGTCGACGTCGAAGCCTACGTTTTGCAGCATCCAGAACCTCCCCATCATCCACGTACTGCTTCCTGTGGAGTCTATCTTTCAGCGGACCAAACAGATGGAAGTCGGAAGGTGCGATACCCAGGCTGCAGGCTGGATGAGATACAACTGTCACAATGAAGCTTTGTGGGCTCCTCTCAGATGCACAGACTTGTCTGAGGCCTTCCTTTGTCATGGAGAAGGAGAATTTTCTTTGCAGTATTGTGACGACGAAAACGCTGAACTAGTTTCTACAGCTTCTTGAGCGTAAAAGAATATACTTACTGTAAGTGGGGTTGAACAAGCAATCCGCAAGGTGCCTAGTGAGAGCGCACACAAAATTCGTCGCGAAACGTGTATTATCATTTCAAAATCTAAACCACCGAGCTCTAACTTGACTAGGGCTTCACGCACTCCGCAACGACCCCCTCACCGTGGTTCTGTCAGCTGACAAGGGCAATGCATCCGTAATTCTGAATAAAGCTGACTACGACGCCAAAATGCAGTTGATTCTTGAAGCGGATACATACCGGAAACTGCCACGGGACCCGACGTCAAGAATAATGAGGAAGACATCAGAGCTTCCGAAACAGTCAACACTGGAAGAGGGCGTCATTATTAATCTCCTCCCTCAGGCGCCGAGACCACCTACGCTTTATGGACTACCAAAAATCCACAAACCGCATTCTCCTTTTCGTCCCACTGTGAACACCACTGGGTCAGTCACTTACAGATTGGCAAAACACCTGGCCAGCCTCCTTGCACCGCATGTGGGTCGTTGTGTGCATCACATCAAGAACACCGACGACTTTATCAACAGAATTGAACAACTGCGTCTTATTCAAGGAGATATAATGGTTAGTTTTGATGTGGTCTCCCTGTTTCCGGTCAAAGTCGGTATGGATCTCCTCTCCCAGTTATTTGATAGCACAATTGTGATACTGTTTAAGCACACATTGACATCGTCTCCATTTCCTACATGGCGACCAGTATTTCGACCAGTTGGACGGCGTGGCTAAGGGAAGCCCATTAGCTCCATCCATAGCTAACCTTTCATGTAAAAATTTGAAGACATCGCCTTGGACACGGCTCCAGCTAAGCCAAGTTGCTTTTATCGTTACGTCGATGACACATATCATCTGGCCCCATGGTCGTGAAAAACTGGGAGAATTCTTAGAACACCTGAACAGCATTCACGGCCACATCACATGGAAGTCGAGACAGATGGTGCATTGCCTTTCCTTGACGTCCTCGTTCGACGGAAAACCAATGGGCACCTCCGCAAATGTGTCTACAAGAAACTGACACACACAGATCGGTATCTGCACGCTCTCAGCCACCACCATCCGGCACAAAAAGTGGCGTTCTGAATACCCTTGTCTATCGTGCTAAAGTCGTCTCAGACGCTGAAAGTCTGCCACTAGAACTGAGTCACCTTCGAAAAGCCTTCCGGGATAACGAGTACAGCCACGGACAGGTGTCACAGGCTAGATGTGGTGTGACACGCAAGAAACACACCAACAGAGAAGAGCACACCACCGAAGAAGAAAGCAAGAAACTTGTGTTTTTGTCTTTCTGTGGTACGACGTCGGGAAAGATTAGCCGGATCCTGAAGAGAGATAACATTTCATTGGTGTTCAGGTCCCCAACGAAAATTCGACAGCTCATGAGGCCTGTGGAGGACGATCTAGGGCTTACAACGCCTGGAGAGTACAAGATGCCATGTCGGCGTGAATGTTACTAGGTCGGCCAAACAGTAAGCACTGTGGAGCAACGCCGGACGGAACACGAGAGGTGCTTACGCCTACGCTGTCCAGATAAATCAGCCGTGGCAGAACACGCCTTAAAAAATGGACACCGAAAACTATTCGACGAAACATCTGTCTTTATGGGGACGAAGGGATTTTTGATAGCGTCATAAAAGAAGCTACTGAAATAAAAACCTCTGAAAACACCATCAACAAGGACGGCGGTTTGCAGCTCAGCACAGCCTGGGAGCCGGCCCCATCGCGAGGTTAAAACGGGCGCGACGGACGCGGGATGAATACATTACCATATATGGCAAGGAAGAGAGCACTAGTGACATCACAGCCAGCAGTGCGGCTACATAACGACGCGGCCACGGAGACACAGCAGTCATTGTTACCGCTTGACAACGACTGAATAGAGCTCGGTCGAAACTCGTGGGATTTTAACGACTTGACACGGTTGGAAGCCCGAGAGTTGATCATTGCTCCATCAGGGAGGACATTAAACAAGATGGTCCCTTTAGAGTCCCAGAAGTTCGTCATCATGACTTTAACGGCTGAGGGTGCCCTTTGAACTTTTTCTTCGGAAGAGAGGTGGTGTGGCGCACCCTTTGGATTCCCTTTTACTTTCCGGCTCGAAGTGATAAACCCATATTCATTGTCTTGATCATGTTCGACAAAAAATTGTCACGGTCAGCCTCGAAACACACAAGCAATTCCGTACGGTGGTCCTTCGTTGCTCTTTATGTTCTTCTGTTAGGTTGCGAGGAACCCAGCTGACACAGTCCAGTGTTGTGGACGAATACGTCAGCACTACTGACAGAGACGTCCAGCTCAACAGCGCAGCATGTTTGTAATCCGCCTACCACCTCGAATGGGATTATCCACACCCTCCAACACTGGGGGATTCGCAGCAGTATGCGGCCGGCTCGCTCGCGGGAAATCGGACAGGTTTGAGCGACCTTGCTGCGATGACGACGACAGACGTCGCCGTGCTTTTGTTCACCGCCAGGTCTCCGTACACATTATGCAAGGGCTTATGAATATCTGCGATGCTCTAGTATTAACTCACAGGACACTCAATGACAGCTCTCTGCTTGGAACGCACTTCCGTTACAGACGCCGTTCTCACGACTACGAAAACACCACCACCTATCGGGACTTCATGAAACTACAGGGACTGAAGCGAGAATGTTACTCCAAGTCCCACAAATCAGTATTTATTCCACCAAAATTGGCAGAAAAAAAGTGTTGCGTTACTTATTTAACGCCCCTCGTAGTTATAAACCCTGAAGTAGCTCTCCACAGTAAGTACAGCGCTATACGCATTGGAACATTTATGCAATTTCCGCATTGAATGGATGCTAGCTCTTTTTTACCGTTGTAACTCGCGTGCGGTTTTACGAGCTACACAGCCACACTTAACTACGGCGGCAGTAGGACATCCGCTCGTCTGACGGAGATGTGCTCCAAGGAGCTCGAGAAGGCACAATGGCGTAGCTGTATCACGCCGGAGGGCGTAGATTTCTCTTCCATCTAACCCGTAATAACGTGCGTTTCTCTCGACCTCAGAGCTTGGCAAACACTGCACCACATCTGTGTGTGAAGTGGCGGCTAGGGGAGAGGAGGGGGTACGTGGCATTGTAGCTCTTTCACTGTAGCTCACTCAAAGCTGGTCTGTTCTTTCCTGACACTATCAAACCTCTGGATGGGGTGTCTTAGAAACAAGCTATAGCTAGTAGATGATGTACCGATAGTGATGAAAAAGACAAGCCTTTTTCCATCGTCTTCGCGCTATAGACTTACTTTCCTAAATGCACCCACCAAAAATGCATTCAAGCACGTCTATGGTGACACCAGTTTATATTGTTGCTACCGGTGAGAATAGCAACAGCAATCGCTCACTTAGCATCGCCATCCGCTTCGACATACAGACCACCAAAAAACGAGATCAGATCAACGAAGAGAAAGTCAGTTGACGCCAAGTCTATTTATCCTAAGAACGACGGAATTATTGTGACTAAAATTTCTTGTGTAGTATGTTTCCGGCTTTAACAATATTAAATTTCGTTAACATTACCGTTATTTACCAAATTCTTTCTCTAATCCTAACAAGGTTCATGACATCTGTGTGTCTGCTTGAAGGTACTGAGCTCTGACGAAGACGCCGTGTAACTCACTCGGCAGAAACCTGTGATGCACACAGATTCACTTACGAGCGAACTGCACCTTCACCGTGGAAAGTGATAGCTACTGCATTTTTTGAGTCAGAGGGACTGTTGCTTGTGGATATAACGCCACAAGAAACTAGTATCAATTTCGATGCGTTTAAAACTTCATGCTGGAATTGTCGCCTTCGACAGTAGCGGTAGAATTATGATGTTTTGCTGTTTTATGATCATGTCCCGCCACATGTCACCTTAAAAACCACCATCGAGATCACAAAGCTTGAGGGCACGACCAACACCTACTGTATAGCAGAGACCTGGCACCGTGTGATTACTGTCCCCCTCTTTGCTAAACTCAAGGAATCCCTTCGCGGAAGGAGTTTTGAAGGTGAAGAATCCCTTGTGAATGCTACTAAGCAGTTAGTGTCATAAATTACAAAATCAGCGATGCTCCGTCAGTATCACAAAGCGTACGCTATCTGATTGAAATTGTCCTGACGCCGCTACGTAACGCTGAATTTACCATGTTACTAGAGGCGCACTCACTCATACAAACGGAGGCGGGGAGTATTGGGTTGTCAGTAGAGTAGTATTAACAGCACGATGGATCGGACTAGAGCTGACATACAAAAAGAATCGAGCAGGGGGCTTCAGTTAATACATGTACATATAAAAGATTTGAAATGTTTTGTATTTACTTATTAAAACGTGACTACAACTTACATGCTACGTTTGCATGCAGTAATGTTCGTCTACTATGCTTTTCATGGACAATGAATGCAATTATGTTCTAATGGTAAAAAGAGATTCTTTATGTGACGTAACTACCAGTTAACAATTTTCAGATTTTTTCACTTGTACTGTGAAACCTTGCTTCTCAAATATTATTCGACGTCGACGGCAAGTACCTTATAGGTTTTGACGAGTGAGTTTTCGAGTATCAAAGTATGTTAAATATATGGCCATATCTTTCGACTGCATTGACTTAGAACGTTAAAAGTTTTACGCCGCCAAGATATCATCAACCTGAGTATATATTAAAAAAGGGAGCCGCGTTCCGTTTTACACATTGAAGCACAGAACGCTGAAAATGGGGTGTAGTGGTCGACCATCTGGACAGAATTCAAATATTTCTGTACTGAAAGCTAAGCCACGCTTGCCGTTGAGCTTTGAGTGACGTCGGTGGATAGTTGGTGACCGGAAAACGTGATTTGAATTGATGAATCACGCTGTATCCTATGGTAATCCGACGGAAGGGCGTGAGTTTGACGAATGCCTGGAGAGCGTTACATGCCTTCACGTGTATTGCAAATAGTGCAGTGCTAAGGAGGTGGTGATACAGTATGGGATTTTTTTGGTGCTTATGGAGTGGTCCCTTTATTGCCCTCAAGGAAACACTTTTTACGGCATGATGGGCTGCGCACAGTATTGGAACAGGTCGAAGATGATGACTGACTGTATCAGCATAACGAAGGATCATGTCGTAAAGACGTATCTGTGAGGGAATGGTCTCTGAGCAACATTCCTGAAATGGACTGTCCTGCCGAGAACCCGACATGAAAGCCTTGCAATGAGTTAAGAGCGTCGTCGGCTCTTGAGGAAAAATGGTCTACCATTCCTCCATAGACTTTCCGACAACTGACTAAAAATGAGAATTCAAGACGAATGGTCACACTCCGTATTAATGCCCACCAACAGCTTCGACGGAAAAGGAAAGCGCCAGCAATTGCTCTTATTATACTAAGAACGATCCTCTTCAAAGGACGCTCCACAACAGATTGCAGAAAAATAGATTCTTTACTTGCAGTTAAAAATCACGGTCGCAAGTTTCGCATCGGCTAGGTAAGCTGACTGCATCGGAGCGCAGTCTAGACGGATTATGGCGAGATTTTCTGAACATGTGTTCAAGGACCCTAATAGAACTGCTTAATTGCTTTGCGAAAGTGAAAAAAAAAGGTTGCAGGAAAGAAACTGACAGAAGTGGGACATAAGCGCTTTCGCCTGGGGCTGGAAAGCGTTGAAGCGCTTCGCTCGTTGTTCAGCGTCCGCAGACGGCGTGAAAATTTGCAGATGACTGAACAGAGAACAGTTAGAAACGCAGGAGTCCCGCAGACCGCAGCCGAGAGGAAATCCGGCGCCGCTGTTTGTACAGCCAACGTTACGCGATACAGGCGAAAACGCGCCGCAGCGGCGCGGCGTGCTGGTTGGGAGCGATGCCGCAACGCGAGGAGGATTGGGCAGTACGAGCGTTGCCGCATCCTAAACATCTATGCGGTCCATTTCACAAATGGAAATATAAACCTGCAGAAAAAAATCTAAGCAAGAAACTGAAAACGAAATATTGCTGCTGCCTGTGACACAACTGGTCAGCAGAACAGTCGGCATACGAGTAGTACGTTATTCTTTTCATTTCCCCCCTTCTCCCTCCTCAATCCCTGCTTGTTTCCCTTGCTTTCTACAGTTGGAAAGGAATTTAAGGCCACGTGACGTTCCACTGTTTATTTCAATGAAACAGTCTGTAACAGAAGTGCTCTGCTACAATATGTATGCAACCGCCTATTGTTCCCCCTGTGTCAGCCTACAATACTTCATGATCAGTCGCAGGATCACACATTAATACAATTTTTTGTAAAGACAATTAACGAGACGATGAAATAGGAACGTAATACTCATCTGTGTATCTTCGAAAAACTAAAGAGAGAATTTTAAAATGAATGTTTAAAAAATATATATATAATACAGGGAAGGACGCTAATGCAGTCCCTACAAGAAGTAGTAACCGGCCTGCGTGACCGTGCGGTTCTAGGCGCTTCAGTCTGGAACCGCGTGACCGCTACGGTCGCAGGTTCGAATCCTGCCTCGGGCATGGTTGTGTGTGATGTCCTTAGGTTGGTTAGGTTTAAGTAGTTCTAAGTTCTAGGGGACTGATGACCACAGATGTTAAGTCCCATGGTGCTCAGAGCCATTTGAACCAGCCTACAACAAGTAGCGTAATATGGGAACTCACATGAAGCCAACTTGTTATAAACCAGTTAACTATTACGGCTTAGGTGTATTTCTCAATATTTAAAGGTAAGTGATATAATGTAGATCTGCCAGTTCAGCACTTTACCAGTATTACGAGGGCCTGCTGAAAAGGAATCCCTCCTAATTTTTTATGTGAAAACTCTTAAAGCTTCATAAACAAAACTTGTTGACATTCTTCATGTTTGCTGATCTTGTCTGCATAGCAACATAGTCGTCCCAGTGACGGAACACATTTCTCCAGACTGGAGACAAGTTTGTTGATCCTGGCACTGTAGAATGTTCTGACGGGCCGCAACTTCACGTTTGCTTCCACCGCTTCAACACTATGAAAGTGGAAACATGTGAAAATCGGATGGGCCCACGACGGGATTTAAGGAGAATGATCGAGGATATTGAACCCAAGGCGTCTGATAGTTACACATGTCTTAGAGCCCATGTATGGTCTGAAATTTTCACGCTGTAGGCGGTGTTGCACCATGCGCGGACGAACTGAGTTCATGCCTACAGTTTTCCGAGGATCTCTCCCACATACCGGCATAGTCACGTTACAGTTCTGAGGCCTCTTCTGCTAAAGGGTTGCACTTTGCGTCAGAGAAGCAGGAAATACGTCAACCGTTATTGTGAACAGAATCAACAATTTTGAGACATTACTTCTCATCGTGGCCTCGTACTTTCGTTGTCACCAAAATACGTCTCTTAAAAACTCCACACAGATTAAGGGAAACCGAATACCGGTGTTTAGTGTGTCATGGAAGTTGCGATTGTGATTACTGGAAAAAAAATCTTTAATGGCAAACTTAACCCAGAAAGTTTTTCCGCCAGTGTAGTTCGCGAAATCTTAAATATACTGAAGCCATCATCGCACTATCAAAAATATTGTCAACATTGTTAGCTAAGATATCCAAAAGCAAAAAGGGACCGTGTGTCGCAATTATCTTTGCTTCAGCTGACAAATAACAAAACTAATTAGATTAAATGGGAGTGAGAACGGCTGGAAACATAAATATAAAAAAGTTCTCGCAAGTCACTTTACTGACTCTCGTCAGAAAAACGGATTCGAGAGATTACAAGTAAGGCAAATTTATCTTCGCCAAGACGTAAAGAACATGCTGCAAGCCGAACACGTTAATGACAGAGGCAACCATATCAGCCAACACAATTAGCAGAACTATTACGGAAACTTGCTAAGTAACTGTACGTGTCCTGAAGTGATATATTTAGGAAACTGACGTAAGTCATTTTATTTCCATGTTGCGATTACAACTGACTGACAGGCATTTTGTGGACATCTTGTTCGCCATTGCAGAGATATGGCGTCCTTTTCGAAGTACAAGCGTTTTTCCACATTGCTTTGCAATTCAACAACCTAATACTACGTTTTCAAATTAACGAAGAGAACAATGCGATAGAGAATTTTGCAGTGGCCATCGTGAAGTTGTAAATACACTGACTGACTAGCCCAATGTAGATCCATGCAACTGTTCTGTATGTTCAACAATTCTTTATTCCGGGCACTTGTTTTTATAATTTTCGACCACATATTCCTTTTAACAGTGAATCCACTGAATTTTTTTCTGGAGCGCTTCATAAATTGAACCGTCATTTGTTTGTTCATTGTAGAAAGTGGAACAGTGAACCGTTGACATCTAGTAAGAGGAGCAAAGATGAGCTGAAACTACAAACAGTGTACACTGATGTCGTATGGTGGTTCACGAAGCTCAGTCAACAACCGAATGACGTATGCTTTTGAACCGCCAATCCTGGACATCATACTCTCAGCACTTATTGACGATACTGAGACTATTTTGGCGGCCATCAGTGTTGCTTACCAGTATTTCCAATATTGACAATAAATCTATACGCACTCTAATAGGGCCAATACATTGGCGGCTTGACAATATTAGTGAACGTGTGATGGGGGTCCCCGTTACTGGGACGGCGCAGGAGGTGCCTCCTCGGGGAAATACCAGAGTCTTTCTTTGGACCCTGGGAAGCACTTGTCGGGACGTGACGATGGAGGGCCCTCGAGCGCCGGCCCCGCGCTAGACCCTCCACGTGACAGCGCAGGGGGGGGGGGGGGGGGGCTGTGGACCGAAGGCGTCTCGCCGCCCCATTGTGCCCTCGCGAGTTCCAAAGAGGCCACAGTGTGGCGAACTAGATTAACTGTCTGGCACAATACCGCAGCCGGTTGCCTCCGATGACAGAACAGATGGAGGTGGAGGCAGTGAAACGCGGAAGGTCTGCTCCGTGCGCACAGTCGGCTGGATCGGACAGATGGCGTAAGGGGAAATTCTAGCGGAAGCGTGGCTGCTGGCTGCACTGGACCGTATAAGAAGTGCTTCCCAGCTCCCGCCACATCGGTTGCTCGACCGATACTTAGTCTGAGTTTTTGCCGCTCTAATTCCGTGGTTGCCACTGAACGCCACCGGCGGGTAGCTAGGGGATTATACGGGTAGCCTTATGTCTGCTACACCTTACAAATCCAATGAATCATAAAGATGCAACTGGAACAGTAGCTGCTGTTATACCAACAACAAACGCACCACCACTACCAGCAGCAGCAGTAGTAGTAGTAGAAGAGTAAGACAGTAGTAATAGTTTTGGCGTATTCGGCTGTTTCCATTTAGCAAGTAATACGTAACTGTGGTACGGTCTCTATTATTCAACGAGGGACTAAGAAATGAACTGTCAGGTGGCGGGGAGACAACAGCGATTTGCATAATTCGGCCGGCCGGAGAGGCCGCGCGGTTCTAGGCGCTACAGTCTGGAACAGTGCGACCGCTACGGTCGCACGTTCGAATCCTGCCTCGGGCATGGATGTCTGATGTCCTTACGTTAGTTAGGTTTAAGTAGTTCTAACTCATAGGGAACTGATGACCTCAGTTGTTAAGTCCCAGAGTGCTCAGAGCCATTTGAACCACTATCCATCATCAATTTTAATGGTTTTGATCGCAATGTAATGTAACCAACAAGTAGATAACAACAGCTTTAGGCTTACTGACAACCACCCTCAGATCTACCGACAAAAACGAAAAATTTGATTTCATTTGATGTACACACTTAGGAACTATTTTTAAACACTATTTTTTACGGATATACTAAAACACTAAAAATAGTAAAAACCTACCATTCTCGCTCTATAACTGGTACGTAAATACAATGTTAACCACAAAAACTACGTTTATGAACGGAACTTGTTAATACTCAAAGGCTAGTCCGACTGTCTCTTGGCGTACAAAACTATAGGGAATCTGATCGCAGCACGTGCTACCACTGGCGCACAAGTACACACTGTTGCTTGAGAAACAAACACAAAGAAACTACTAACCTTATGAGACGAGTACAAAACCGAACACTGATGTGTGTCTCTAACTTTCAGTCGTCATAGTGTTAGTTCTTTTTTCCTGTTTGTTTCTAAAGCACATACAATCTTCAGTCTCCCTGTGGGTTTATACACCAACAGACATGATCTGATGAGCCTTTGGATAGTGACAAGTTACGCTTAGTAACGATCTTTTGTTGATTAATACTGTATTTAGATACAAACTTAGGTGTAAACGCCGTAGGTTTTTACTATTTTCAGTCTTTAATACTTCTATAAAAATGCATGCTTTTCAAAATTTGTAACAACTTTTAAATAAAACTAAAGGCAATTTTTATTTTTGTTTCCGTTGATCTGAGGACAGTTGTTACTCAGTTGAAACCGGTAAATATCTAATCGTTACACTATATTGCTATCAAGGCCATCCACATTTATAATAAGAAATTACGAGGGCGCACTGAAAACTAATGCGCATGAATTTCTTATGGGAATCTCTAAAAGCTTCTTAAATAAAACAAACTTTATTAACATTTTACATCTTTACCCTTTTATTTCTCAATGTAGTCATCCGGGCGAAGAGTACGTTTCTCCCAACGACAGACCACTTCGTTGATACTGTAGCTGTAGAATGTTTGTTGACGGAGACGGAGCCACAATGTCACCTCTGCTTCCACCACTGCATCACTATCGAAGTGAAGTTCTCGAGGTGTCCATTCAGTTTTGGGAACAGATGAAAATCGGATGGGAGCAAAGTCGGGGCTCTTTGGAAGATGATCGATGACAACGAACCTAAGGCGTCGTATTGTAGCACATGTCGCAGGGCCCATGTGTGATATGCTGTAGGAGAGGGCACTTCACGAGTGGACGAACTCGTGAATTCGAAGCTCGATTACAGCACACCGTTTCTCAAGCACCGCCATAGTTACATTACACTCCGCCAAGTTACACGCTACACTTACGAATCATGTAGCGGCAGAGAGCTGCAAATATGTAGACATGAAGAATAAAGATGCAGTACTTCCATAGCTTTGTTTTATAAAAAAAAGTTTTAAGAGTTTTCACGTAAAAAATTCGGAGACTTTACTTTTTAGCAAGCACTTATAAGACCGATACGAACTAGTTCGCGTTTCGATTACAAGCTGCAGCTCTTACGCATATTTAATAATACACTACTGGCCATTAAAATTGATACACCACGAAGATGACGTGCTGCAGACGCGAAATTTAACCGACAGGAAGAAGATGCTGTGATATGCACATGATTAGCTTTTCAGAGCATTCACACAATGTTGTCGCCGGTGGCGACACCTACAACGTGCTGACTTGAGGAAAGTTTCCAACCGATTTCTCATTCACAAACAGCAGTTGACCGGTGTTGCCTGGTGAAACGTTGTTGTGCTGCCTCGTGTAAGGAGGAGAAATGCGCACCATCACGTTTCCGACTTTGATAAAGATCGGATTGTAGCCTATCGCGATTGTGGTTTATCGTATCGCGACATTGCTGCTAGCATTGGTCGAGAACCAATAACTGTTAGCAGAATATGGAATCTGTGGGTTTAGGAGGGTAATACGGAACGCCGAGCTGGATCCCAACGGCCTCGAACCACTAGCAGTCGAAATGACAGGCATCTTACCGCATGGCTGTAACGGATCGCGCAGCCACGTCTCGATCCCGCAACATCAGATGGGAACGTTAGCAAGACAACAACCACCTGCACGGACAGTTCGACGACGTCTGTAGCAGCATGGACTGTCAGCTCGGAGACCATGGCTGCGGTTACCCTTGACGCTGTATAACATACAAGAGCGCCTGCGATGGTGTGCTCAACGACGAACTTGGGTGGACGAATGGCAAAACTTCATTTTTTCGGATGAATCCAGGTTCTGTTTACAGCATCATGATGGTCGCATCCGTGTTTGGTGACATCGCGGTGAACGCACATTGTGAGAGTGTATTCGTCATCTCCATACTGGCAGATCACCCGGCGTGATGGTATGGGGTGCCATTGGTTACACGTCCCGGTCACCTCTTGTTTGCGTTAACGGCACTTTGAACAGTGGACGTTACATTTCAGATGTGTTGCGACACGTGGCTCTACCCTCCATTCGATCACTGCGAAACCCTACAATTAAGCAGGACAATGCACGACCGCATGTTGCTGGTCCTGTACGGGCCTTTCTGGATACAGAAAATGTTCGACTGCTGCCCTGGCCAGCACATTCTGCAGATCTCTCACCAATTGAAAACGTCTGGTCAATGGTGGCCGAACAACTGGCTCGTCACAATACGCCAGTCACTACTCTTGATGAACTGTGGTATCGTGTTGAAGCTGCATGGTCAGCTGTACGTGTATGCGCCATCCAAGCTGTGTTTGACTCAATGCCCAGGAGTATCAAGGCCATTATTACGGCCAGAGGTGGTTGTTCTGGGTACTAATTTCTCAGGATCCGTGCACCCAAATTGAGTGATAAAGTATCACATGTCAGTTCTAGTATAATATATTTGTCCAATGAATACCGGTTTATCATCTGCATTTCTTCTTGGCGTAGCAATTTTAATGGCCAGTAGTGTACATTTGTCCATTTAATTCTCTACATCCTACTTCCAAATGCCTTCAGTTCCTTCTCTTTCGGTTTTTCCACGGTTCACTTTACACTTCTATACAATATTTTACTAAAAACGTTAAATTTGAGAATATCATTCTTCAATTTGAGATACATGTTTGAACACGTCTTTAATCATTTTCTTGTTCAAGTAAGTGGGTCTTCTTGCATCGGACTATTCTTCATGAATTCTTTATGTCAATTTTTTTTTAGATCTAAGATCCTAGATTGTGGAACCAACTCCTACTGCATTATCTCCATTTCTGAAGCGCATGAAATCTAAGTGCACCATGGGGATGATGTACCATTGGCTCTATGGGAGGATGAAGCACTGGACGGTACGAAGGTTAGCGTTTAAAGTGTCGTCGATGATGAGTTCATCACGAAAGAAGTACGAGCTCGCATTGGGGAAGAAAATCGGTGTATTCCTTTCAAAGGAACGTCGTAGCGTTTCCGCTACGCGATTCAGGGAAGTCTCGGAAAACTTTAATCTCGATGACCGGACGGAGATTTGGACCACCTTCCTCCAGCCTCAACCCACTGCACCACCTCTTTCGGTTACAAGGCAATAATATTAGGTGAATTTGGAGGAAGAACATGTAATTATCCACTAATGCACTAAGTTTTATCCACGTTGCAGAATGATTATTTGCGCTCTTACCACACTCTTTTGTTTTGTTTTTACAGGATGGCGCAATTCTCCGGTGCCATAAAGACGTAGTAAGGTGTACCCGTTGAAGAAAGCGTCAACTCAGTTTCACATACAATCATCGTTGGTCAGGAACAGCCTCTGTAGGCCCTTGAAGGCACTGATTTTGAATATGTGATTGATATGAGTTAAGGATGAGCATCTAGAAAATATTTTCTAATGTTTATCAACTCACAGAATGGATCAGATCCCAGTGAAAGGGCAGCTCCATCACTTGGTGAAAGTATGATAATGCACCGTATTAAATACAGCCGCTTCTTCTCACAAGATACAACGTAAAATTTTTAGATAAGGAAGACCCCACCAATGAAAAACGAAATGTAGCCACGTAGTTAGAACTAAATTACTGAGAACAAGGTTGGGCGAATAACAATACGCATCTTAAGGTTTTCACTTTTGGCCAAATTCTGAACTATCGTTTAAACACGTATGCATGCACAATCTGATCGAAAGTATATGGACAGCCCTATGTTATGCAGAACTGGACAGTAGATGTCGCGAGAGGCGGACCCAGGGAAGCAGGGGGTGTTGTGAGAGGCGTCTAGTCCTAGCAGAAATGGGGACGTACAACGAGCAATCCAACCGAGCAATCCAATAGATGTTTTGGAGTCTAGGGTGCCCATTCCGGCTGTTTAGCTCGGGAGCAGCTAATTTCATTGACAATGAGAGGAGCTACCGTCACTCGACTCTTGCTGGGAAGAGACGTCAAAATGACGTGTCTTCCACGAAACTCCACAAATGAGAAACTTTGGGACTCCATACTGGAGTTACGAGTTTCATTGCTTTTGTATTAGAACTTGTCAGTATGTCGATTCAAGTCAATGACGTATCGAAAATTGATCACAAGCAGGTCTTTCTCGATACATTTTGTTTAATACAGGGTGATTCAAAAAGAATACCACAAATTTAGGAATTTAAAACTCTGCAACGACAAAAGGCAGAGCTAAGCACTATCTGTCGGCGAATTAAGGGAGCTATAAAGTTTCATTTAGTTGTACATTTGTTCGCTTGAGGCGCTGTTGGCTAGGCGTCAGCGTCAGTTGATGCAAAGATGGCGACCGCTCAACAGAAAGCTTTTTGTGTTATTGAGTACGGCAGAAGTGAATCGACGACAGTTGTTCAGCGTGCATTTCGAACGAAGTATGGTGTTAAACCTCCTGATAGGTGGTGTTTTAAACGTTGGTATAAACAGTTTACAGAGAGTGGATGTTTGTTACGCCTGATATGCTACAGAGAGTGTGGAACGAGTGGGAGTATCGGGTTGATATTGCTCGAGTGTCTGGAGGGGGCCATATTGAACATCTCTGAACTTGTTTTTGAGTGAAAAAAAACTTTTCAAATACTCTTTGTAATGATGTATAACAGAAGGTTATATTATGTTTCTTTCATTAAATACACATTTTTAAAGTTGTGGTATTCTTTTTGAATCACCCTGTATAATCTCGGTTGACGACATGTCGGTGGTAAAAAACCTTCAGAACATCGTTAACACGAAAGTAAATGTCAAGTTCAGTTTGACTATAGCGCAGTGTAATGTAGTATATAGATGTGTGGAGTTAGGAAGTAGGAGACATTAGCTAAACCAAGACCAGACAGACCTGAATACAGACGGGCAGACACCGTCGAACATAGCATTAAATCAACAGAAGTTCTCACTCCTTAGTTCTGGAGTATTCCCAGGAGAGTTCAAACCGTCATGAATGCGAAGTGTTGGCGTAACTCATATTAATGTCCATTAATACGTATCCAGTTAAAATTCGATCAGCTAGTATAGTCACGTCGTGGAAGACTCTCACAGATCGCATGATATGAAGTTTGTTCGTTTGAAGCAGCGCTGAGGAACTTTATTCTCAGCACACTGATAATTACAGGCAATAAAATGTGTGTGTTAAAGACGTGGCAGTCGTCAAAGGCAGACCCATTAACACAGTTTTTAGAGCGTACGGCAATACGAGTGCGTGTATTACTTCTCTCGCCCCCGCCCTCGACCGCTTGCTTTTCAGAGCAGGAGCTGAAGAACTCAAATTTCCACTATGATACTTCTCTAGTTTGCCCATCTTCCCTGTATACACGACGTCTACTTTAAACACTACAAGTAACAGCATATGAGTTGGCGACACTATCGGCCGTCATACATAACTACCCGAACGGCCATCAGTGAACACGGAACAGGAATTGTTGTATATTTAGTGCTTGGAGCTTTCTTCACTGCAGAGGTTTGCGTTGGAATTTATCATTTTAGTGCTGTGTGCTAAACAGCTGAGCACCCAATGCAACACATTCTACCAAACGTCGATAGAAAATACGATTAGTCGGAATGTTCACGTGCTTGACATACAGTACTTTGCTGCTACTGCATGAACACTACCACTATGGACCATTCCTGAACAGGACGGTGGCGTTGACAAAGCGGGAGGAAGAACCATAACACGTGACCACTAAGAACCTCAAGCAGTAGGAAGGCTATTAACGACATCAGTCATCCTCAAAACCTAGAACAGCAGTGGTAGACATGATGCAGTTCGATGATAAATTTAACACTGTATCTAAGAGAGAGAGAGAGAGAGAGAGAGAGAGAGAGAGAGAGAGAGAGATGGCTCTCATTTCTAAGAAACTATTTGCAGGGGCGTATTACTCGAGCAGTTTTTTTTCGAACGGAACTATGTACTACTGAAGTGGTCTTCCTCTACATCTGAAGGAAAAAGTAAAGACTGTCCCATGCAGCGCCAAGGGAAACTTCATCAAAAAAGTTACGGGAAGTGGAAGACGCGAGTGAGAAGTGTGGGCTCAGGTTAGGCAAACTGATAAGGCACCCTCCACTATAGAGGCGGTATCACCGTGGCTTTTCTTGTGGCGGTCTGAGCACCACCTGCGACTGAGTCGAAGAACCCGCCTCTTGTATACAGCACCACTTTCACTGAGTTCATTGAACAAGTTGAAACGTTTCATGCAGTAAGGACACATTTCCACAGCTAAAACCGTCAAGCACAAATAAGCCGCGACAAATACCTCTTTAAAATTGTGTCCCGTAATGTGTGAACACCACACAGTGGATAACGCAGTGCATTCAGAAGGTTAGCAGTACTCTCAAACGGCACGGAAAGTAAATGAACACACTAACGACACACTGCTATATATCAACAGGTGAATCTACAGAAAAATTTCTATGGAGACAACGTTTGTGAGGTTTGGCAAATGGAAAAGTGCAGAAACATAAAGAAAACAGCAACAGCGAGTTCTTTAAAAATTAAAAATCGCGAAAGGCTAACGGCCATCCAAGTATTCTGTTCCATTTCAACCTCTGCCAATGACGAGGAGAAAACCTATCGACTACAGAACTCGAAAATAACGGCAATAACAGTTGTGAGAAAGTTCTACACTGAACTCAAAGGAAACTGTGTTTAGTCTCTAAATTGCAAAATCTAGGTTTTATGTGTGAATGTAGTAATAGAATGACCAGCGATGTTGTTTTGTAAATCTGGTGTGAAACTGCAATGCGCTAAGGAAGAGAAAAGATAAACATTATAAACCCTTAAAAATTAATAAATGAAATCTACACTCCTGGCCTACTTGTACAGTCGGTTAAGGTAGGGTGTCTTCTTCATGTGAACAGAATGAATGACGAATTAGAGAGTGAAGGCCCAACTCACGCCAATGACGACTGGAAGAAATATTAAATTAGCACTCAGAAATATTACTATGCATAGCAGCGATCCTACCGGTACTTCGGGAAGTCGCAGGGCATCAGTTTCAGAGAACCGCGAGTGTCCTACCTGAAAAATAAGAAATTCACCATGAAAAGACAGACCATAGTACAAGTAAGCTAGATATGCAATAAGCTGCAAAAGAAATTCGTAGAATGTAATTGCTAGATAAATCACGGCAAGCGGAACAAGTTACGACTACTTAGGCCGATATTACATTACCAAATTTCTTTGACGCAGCTGATTTGTCAAATGTACATGACACACTAGTTCTTCGCCTGAAATGCCTCGCGGTCTCCCTCTCCTCTCCTCCCCTCCCCCCCCCCCCCCCCCCATGAAAAATGGTGGTATCCTCACCGTCAGCAGGTGTGACTGTGGTTTGGAGACGCCAAACACACCAGAATTTTAAGAGGCGGTACTGAATCACGCTAACGAGAACCCATCAGAGAATACACGAGCAATTTCTTTGGCTATTAATGAGTGGAACTGCGGAATAAGTGATGTATTGGGTCATGCCTAATCAATTACTTGTAGAAGTGGTCGCGTTACCAAAATGTTTTCAATTGATTGTAGCACGGACACGGTAAGTCTCTGGACGTGGGCCCCATTTTAAAATGTTATCTACTTGCTTCCCTGTATAAGTGTAAGAAGTGTGTGACGGGAATTTCTGAACACTCTGCATACCGTGAGAAGTAATGGCCCTATAACACTCCCCTGGGGCACGCTCGAACCTAGTTTTACGCCTGATAACTGCTCTCGATTGAAAATGACATGCCGTGTTCCGCTCGCTACCAGTTCTTCACTCCGGTCTCATAGTTGGTCTGGCATTCCACACGCATGTGTCTGAATTTGGCGGCAGTGCAAAACTTTATCGAATGCCTTTCGGAAGTTTAGGAACATAGTATCTTCCTGGGCGCCTGTATCTAGTGATTTCTGTGCCTCGTCACGAAAAAAGCGAGCTGGGTTTCACATTACTGTTTTCGGAATCCACGCTGGTTCCTAGAGAGGAGCAGGAGTTTTTTCTGTCTCCCGGAATGTCATAATATGACATCATAAAAAATATTCCAAAATTGTACAACAGACCGACGTCAGAGATACAGGCCTATCGTTTTGTGCGTCCGATCGAATTCATTGAAGTGTTCAGAAAAAGAGAGACGTCCAACAGCTGTAGCCTCTGATCACGCGATCTGGTACTGATTTGAGTACCAGTAGGCACAAATAAATAATCAACCAATTTAAAGGCCTCTATCTACCCCTATGTGCAACTCTAAATTCTGTTTTGCAATCTTTCTTTGATTACCCGATAGTAAGTTGTGTTATATTCGCTATTGAAGCGGTTTTGTGAATGTGCCGGTGAGTCGCAATATACATCGGTGTTCAAAATTAAAGCAACAAATAGAAATTTTGCAAGGTTGCTTTTATTTCGCCAACAACAGTATAAACATATACTTATATGGATATGGTGTCTGTCTTTCGGACATGTCTGAAAGGACACCATTGATGACCTGCAGCCGCCGAGAACGAAATTATAATTCTATATTAATACCTTCAGCCCTCTACAACTTTATACGACTAAGAAATTTCTTAATACAAGGAAGACGAGAATAATTCGGAACGGCAAAACATGTACGGTATCCACTTGTGACACCTAGTGTATACAAAATTCCGCGTAGTTGTTGGCAATTATACACTGGAAAAAAGTAATGAACTACTGACACACGTTTAGCCGACCACAAAAGGAACCGCTGCTTGAGACAAACGGACAAATCGAGATTGAAACCATAGAATAAAATTCACTGAGACTAGCGTTTTAGCAAAGATAGCGCATGTTTACAGAGCCCATACAGATTCGCAAACATCCTAATAATTTTAATAGGGAGGAAGAGAGTTAGGTTAAATCAAATATTTATGCCAACTTTGCGCCAATAGATCGCTTGCTTTTAAAAGGAAAGTATGACGCCGGCTGGGGATGGTCAAGCAATCGATATCGCTTAACGAATGGCGGTGCCCTCTATAGAGCCCTATAAATTCGGTGGGCCCTCGAGCAGTAATAAATGGTTTACTTCCTTCCAACCAAGGGAGCTGTGCGCTACCTTTCGGGACATGTCCATACCCGATCTATTAATATAACAACGCACAATAGACACTTGTGAATGTAGAGCAATCGGCACCCTGGATCACATCGCCTAAGAATGTGCCATTAGACAAGGTGTTACAGACTAGGAACGCCATTGGTAATACGATAGTCTGTAATATGGAAGTGCTAAAATAGCAGCTTGTTAACTACAAGCCTATATGGCTGAGACACAGTCAAGGAGAGGCCATACATTTTGACAAAGAGACGCGCTACGGTGGAACATCAACCTACAGCAACTTTCTGGGGGCGCTGAGGGGATGAGCCTCGGGGACGACCACGAAGGATTTCCTGAGGCCCTGACAGCCGTGTCCTAATCTCTTCACCTTGGGTGTCGCAGCAGCGCAGCCCTGTGAATCGTAAGTTGTACCTCACCGCGCCGGGGGCTCACTATACAGACAAACGAGGAATCCCCCTTCGTTCTGATACCAAGTAGTGCAGTGCAGTGTAATGTAATATAATTTAGTGTAGTGTTGTATAGTAGTATACTCCAGGACTACAAATCACAAAATTTGTGACCTACCAATGCTGCATAGGGTAGCAGATCAGTAGGATGTGCCTTCTGCATTCCTGGTGAACGTGCGTGTGCGTGCGAATGGTGGTTCATACATTTTTTAAAAGAAAGTTTTCTTTTTAACTTGCTGTTCTATGTAGATATTTTCCTCTTAAACATCGTAGTGCTTAGTCACACTAACACATTTAAAATTATATTAAAATACTCGTATTACCTGCTATATTCATGTGAACTCATGTGCAACTCTCTTTCTGTTCTATATAGATAACAGACTAAAAGAAAACAGCAAAGAAGCACATAAATATATGAAGGATTTCTAGTGCTTTGCGACGTTTTAACATCGAAAGCTAAATGAAGCAGGTTACCTATCGGCGTACGGGATCGACCACGGTACAACCGCAATTGGAAAAAAATCTTCATAGGGCAACAAAGCTTGTTTTCATCCACGAGGCAAGCTCAAAATAGTTGCTACTCCAACACCATAGGTAAGTGTCTGTAGTAATGTAACTGTTCTCAGATATACTTTTACTACAGAATCGTATCACAGGTCAGCGAAACTTTCACAGGTATCAGAAAAGTACAATCTCCAAGTAGTTCTTTGTTATTACCGCAGAAATTTTCACGGGAACGAAATAGAAACACAGTTCAAAGCTTTGTCTACTGTCTATGGAAACAATACAGTATACTGACTTCAGTTGTGCCTTGCTACGTCCGTCTCTCCCAGCACACCGCTGCAAGAAACCGGAAATATGCACAATTTAAACCAAGCAAATCAAAAACGGGAAAAAATACTGAAAGCACTCTACTTCTCGGCACGGAAGTGTACTTTAGCTTTCTCTTTATGATCGCCTCTATGGGAAGAATAAATTTGCCGGTTACTGTGGATAGTGAACTTTGGATTTTATCAACACTATCGATCATCATCCCGCCCCCGGAGGTCCCACAACTGCCTCGCACATCGAAGAGGGCTACTGACCAACTTCCACGTTTTGCCAACACAAATCAGTTTTGTTGCTTGCTTTGTTTTCGTGACTTATTCCAAATGTTGGAAGACTGCACTGTATTTTTCCTGCTAGCGTTCTCCCAAAACTGATACGAAGTATCTTAATGCAAAAAGTTACTTACGATTTACAAGAAATACACAGGTAAAGAAAAACTCTACTCTGTGCATAAATATTTTAACGAAAACTGTTTGAGCAGTGAAAATAGACAAGCCTATTTTTAAAAATTTATAAAGGATAAAACAAAGTGGTGCTGTTTACTGCCTTCTAAATATTGTTGGATGCGTTTGGCCTCTCGCCTAAAGAAATAATCTTTTGAAAGCTATGGAAGACGTTTTTGCTATTCGATCAGTCCACACAATTATGCAGACTTCAACTTTCGGCATTTGTCAAGAACAGCCAAAGCGAATTTCACTTTGGCCATTAATAAAGTCTATTGTCATCGCTTGTTCCTGTGTGCTGTTACCATATATCTAATTTTTCGTAAAAAGTATGGCCCCTCATAATCGCACCTTCACCGTTCAGGTGTCAAACTGCACAATTGACAGCTCTCGTAACATACGCGATTTTGTTGCTGACGTATAAATGACAACGACCGCCACTGAAAAGCTCTACTCAGTACAGGAATAAAACGCCAAGGGCGCTGCAATACACTGAGTTCACGGATGTCATGAGATAGTGATATGCACATATATAATGGCGGCAGCACCGCGTAAACAATATATGAAAGGGCAGCGCATTGACGGAACTGTAGTTTGTATTCAGGTGTTTCATGTGAAAAGGTTTCCGATGTGATTATGGCCTCACGAAGGGAATTGACAGACTCTGAAAGCGGAAAGGTAGTTGGAGGTAGGCGCATGAGACATTCAATTTCAGAAATCGTTACGGAATTTAATATTCCGAGATCCGCAATGTCAACGCGGACAACGCAGTGGCCCACGGCCTTCATTAACAACACAGAGCAACGGCGTTCGCTTAGAGCTGTCAGTGCTTATAGACAAGCAATACTGCGTGAAAAAAAAAAAAAAGCTGAAATCAATGTGGGACGTACGACGAATGTGTCTATTAGGACAGAGCGGCGAAATCTGACATTAATAGAGAGGCTATGGCAGCCGACGATCGACCGGAGTGTGTCCACTAACAGCAAGACATCGCCTGCCGCGCCTCTCCTGGGCTCGTGACCGTATTGGTTGGACCCTAGACGACTGGAAAACCATGGTGTGGGGAGATGAGTCCCGATTTAAGTCGATAAGAGCTGATGATAGGTTTCGGGTGTTGCGCAGACCCCAAGAAACCATGTCAACAAGACAGTGTGCAAGCTGATGGTGGCTCCATAATTGTGTGGGCTGTGTTTACATCTTCTGGTTCAACTGAGCGGATCACTGACTGGAAATATTTTTGTTCTGCTACTTTGAGACCATTTGCAGCCATTCTTGTATCCAGAACAACGATGCATCCCGTCACCGCGCCACAACTGTCTACGATTTGCTTGAAGAACATTCTGGCCAATTCGAGCGAATGATTTTGCCATCCAGAACGTCCGACATGAATCTCATCGAACATTAATGGGACATAACCGAAAGGTCAGTTTGTGCAAAAATTCTCTCACCGACTATACGACCTGTTGATTCCATGCCACGTCTAGTTGCTGCACTACGCCGTGCAAAGGGAGGACCGATAGGGTTTAGGAGGTATTACATTACTTTTGTCACTTCAGTGTAGACTCACTCGCGACTTGTAATCTACTGAGGGAAAAACTAGCTTGTTTTGAAGGACGGAAATCATTCATCATTGGAATAATAAAAAGGGTTATTAATAAGTAGTTCATGACTACTTGACAACTAGGAGCCATACAGGGAAATGACCTAGATCAGTGGATAGACCATCTCTCCATGTTTCGATTCGTAGTAACCACTGTGGCGTAATTGCAGTGCACACCACAAGGGGACAGGGGTGTCAGAACATGCAGACTATGTCTATCGGAGAAGTTGCGTCAAGGTCCCATCAAATTTCCGATGGTAGCAGTTTTGGTTCTTTATGTAACTACAGCAGATAGGGTTTGTTTATAGTTAGAGCAGATTCCTGGTGTCGAAAACTTTGAACTGGGACGCTGTGCTGCACCCAAATGTACAGAAACTCAGCAGAAGGGATAAGGTTATTCAGATTTCCTACAGAAAACAATTCGAGTCCCAACTGTAGAGCAGACACATGGAAATCGACAGTATATTCGAACTGGCGAGAGATGAGCAATTAGTTTATTAATTACAGCTATGACGTATTTTTCTGGAGAGCGTACGTACATACGATTTGGGCAGGATTCACTTGGAAATTTGCTCTACCACACGATTTTAATCTGAGATCTGAACTGAAACTGTTTGAAGGAAAATCTGGACTTAATGGAGTGCACTAATTATTGGGAAGCTCCTGCCGGTTTCTAGCTTAAAATATAATCAGCTACCTGTACTTTTCACGCAACTTAAGATCTTTTTGTTACTGCAGTAACAATATTGATTGCTCCCTTATCCGTAGAAATGAGTATGTTGAGCTTTGATTTTGTAGCACATTTTTCTCTGTCATCCCATCATTCAACGGCAGTAATATGACTGAAGGTGTTGACAACTTTATAAGCATACTGGCCACAACAGCACCGTAGATACTGTTTT
This sequence comes from Schistocerca gregaria, assembly GCF_023897955.1. Classification (NCBI taxonomy): domain Eukaryota; kingdom Metazoa; phylum Arthropoda; class Insecta; order Orthoptera; family Acrididae; genus Schistocerca; species Schistocerca gregaria. The sequence continues at coordinate 188,896,862 of NC_064923.1, read as the reverse complement.
ACACTAAATGTGAGGATGAGTGAAGAAGTTCAGCGTTACTACTCATTTTCAAAATCTTTACATGACAAGGTTCCCTAAAATGCTTCCTGTTCTCTCTGAAGATTGTAAAAATACAAATGTCAGAGGAGTGTACAGCTACACACACACGGTACATTTTCAAGAATATCGCTGCAATTCATTTCCTGTAGATGTTCTCCTTTCATGAACGAGCACACAAAATTTCTCGACATACTGTACTAGCAATGTGAACCAAATTTACAACGATCTGTAAGAACAAACGGGACAGATAGAACTCTACAGTGTCGACATTGTTTGCGAATTTTCACGTGGAGGTTTTCCCTTTCCTCCAGCTGAACTGCCAGTATCGGCTTGGAATGATGGAAGTGACTTATTTGTGAACACAACAATGTAATTTCCGATTCAAAAGTATCTAAAAAGCGATATACCCTTCCGAAAGTAAGTACATTACCTGTCACGTACGTTACACCATATCGTTCTTTAGCTCCAATATGGCGGCTCCGTAAGTAATTATGGTGTCCATACCTCTCTGTAGAGACCTTGCATGCAGATAACGTACCGAATTAGAGTGCGTGTCGCGCCTGCGGGTAGGCAACCCAACGAACTGATTTCCAAAGCGGGCTGCTGTCGTTGTGCAAATAGCCATATCTCACTCACTTATTGACGTTTGTCACTATACAAACAGTGTCCTCATCGAGCACCAAGTCTTTTTAAAATTTGGATAAATGCTCCACCAGAAATATATGTCTGTTTTCTGTGTGTCTTTTAGTTTTCGTACATTCGTCTTCTGGAACCCCCACAGATACTTACGTACAGCGTGTACGCCACCCCCCTCCCCCCCCCCCCCCCCCCAAAAAAAAAACATCGACCAGGTCCCTTGCGCAGATGTAGGAAAAATATCTATAGTAAACATGGCATCTGAAATGTATACCTAGAGGTATGAACACTTTTACATTTTCGAATATCTCTGCTTTCCATATTCTAGGAGGAGGAAGAACCGACCAAAACAACAAAAGTATGTCTAGTCAACATGAGGTCTAGAAAGCATACTTTAAGATCTATGAGCACTTTTTCATCTGCGCTAGTGCGAAAAACGTTCCTTCTACTGAACAGGTGCCCACAGCATGAGATCTGTTTCATAGTAACGAAGAAACAGTTATGCGCTTTCGATCCCTTGTTTACAAGCCAATTTTTCTTGTTTTGGTTAAAGGAACCTGTGACTGATGTTTGCCGGTGTTTTCTGTTTTCTATATATACTGAACGAAAATATTAGTTTTAATTACAACAGAAAATGCACGAATAATCTGCAAATCGGATAATAATGACCTACAGTGCAATAGCCTGGCCCCAAGTCTTTCAGCTGGACGGCAATTCAGTGACTTGCGTATTACGGACCCTACTGGTGTTCCTAGCGGTCATTCACAGAAGTACTAATCGGACCCGACGACGATTAATTTCTGTGATCGGCCGAGAACCTGTGTATCCAACGTGGCAAGATCACCGTATAATCGCCATTTGGATAATCGGAAGCTTGCTGTATACACTGGTCGGCCAAAATATTATGACCACCGGCTACTATCTATATAAACCGTCACCGCGATAGCCGCGTCACCTGACGAGGAATGACTGCTAGTGAGACACACGCACGGTGCATGTAGTATCAATGAGCGTGCTGTCCCTGTTTAGAAAAGGGAAACCACGATCTATCAGGGTTTGACCGAGGGCAGATTGTGATGGCCCGGAGGCTCGGCACGAGCATCTCCCAAACTGTAAGACTCGTCTTGTGTTCGAGAAGTGCTGTGGTTCATGTGTTCCACACGTGGTGAAACCGCTTCCAGACATTGCGGGATTGGGTGGCCACCCGTCATTGCGTTTGTCGGACGTCGCAAGTCAGGCAGAGTGTAAAACATAACAGGCTCGAGCTGTGGGAACTAGCATCCGACTTTAATGCTGGGCAGAGTAAAAGTGTGTCTAAATGCACAGTGCACCGAATACTCTTAACGATGGGCCTCCGCTACTAACGACCCATGCATGTGCCAATATTAAGAACACGACATCGGCAACTACGACTGAAATAGGGACGTGACCATCGGTACTGGACTCTGGCGCAGTGGCAAAGCGTTGCATGGTCTGCCGAATCCAGATACCTTCATCATTATGCTGTTGTGAGAGTGCGGATCCGTCCTCTTCCATGGAAACCGTTCCTTGACACCTGTAGTGCGGTACGGAGACCACTGCGTTCTGGGGAAATTTGACGTCCGCACTCCTGCTAGACCAAGGTGTATCGTCAACTGGTTGGACACCATTTCATGACTGATTCCCGACGGCAGTGGCATTTCTCAACAAGATAATGCGCCTTGTCGCAAGACCAAGAGTGTGATGGAGCGGTTCGAGGAACACAGTGGAGTGGCGAGTTGCAATTGACGTGCACCCTTTGAGGCTGTTACCCTTTCTGTACTTGCCCGAGGCCATCTAACCCAAAAAAAACCGCCCAGTCCACGCCACACAACCCCTGCTACCCGTGTAGCCGCTTGCTGCGTGTAGTGGACTCCTGACCTATCCAGCGGAACCCGAAACCCCACCACCCTATGGCGCAAGTCGAGGAATCTGCAGCCCACACGGTCGCAGAACGGTCTCAGCCTCTGATTCAGACCCTCCACTCGGCTCTGTACCAAAGGTCCGCAGTCAGTCCTGTCGACGATGCTGCAGATGGTGAGCTCTGCTTTCATCCCGCTAGCGAGACTGGCAGTCTTCACCAAATCAGATAGCCGCCGGAAGCCAGAGAGGATTGCCTCCGATCCATAGCGACACACATCATTGGTGCCGACATGAGCGATCACTTGCATATGGGTGCACCCTGTACCCTTCATGGCAACCGGAAGGACCCTTTCCACATCTGGAATGACTCCCCCCGGTATGCACACGGAGTGCACATGGGTTTTCTTCCCCTCTCTTGCTGCCATATCCCTAAGGGGCCCCATTACGCGACTGACATTGGAGCTCCCAACTACCAATAAGCCCACCCCTCTGCGACTGCCCGGATCTTTATCTGAGCTGTGACTGAACGTGGCCCCAAAGCTCTTCCCCCCCCCCCCCCTCCCCCCGAGGAGAAGAGCGCACGCGCGTGCGTGGTTCTTTTTTTTTTTTTTTTTTTTTGCCAGCTTCCTCCAGCGATCTAAATGGCTCTGAGCACTATGTGACAACTGCAGTGGTCATCGGTCACTTAGAACTACTTAAACGTAACTAACCTAAGGACATCACACACATCAATGCCCGAGGCAGGATTCGAACCTGCGACCGTAGCAGTCGCGCAGTTCCGGACTGTTGCGCCTAGAACCGTTCGGCCACTCCGGCCGGCCCTCCAGCGATCTATCAAGTCCTCATTGCTTCCATGCCACGACGAGTCGCCACTGTTATCCGTCCCAAAGGTGGACATGCCGGCTATTAGGTAGGTGGTCATGATGTTCTAGCTGATCAGTGTACACGTAAGTGTAGGAGGGAAAACAGCTTCCACCCATAGCGTCTCTAAACAGGTACTGAGCAACAGCTGTAGTCTGTACGCCTCTCTGGAGTCCTCCCACGAGCGTGCGCTCCAGAGATTTGTCGCTGCGTGTTCAGAGCAAGGCTGTGCGATAATTGCGGCCGCGGTACGGCGCGCTCGGCTGCGTGGCCAGGCGCTGGCCGCGGGCACAAAGCGGCGTGAGAAGCGAAGCGGACCCGACTTTCACTGCGCTTCCCACGGCGGCCGCCGTGTCCGCCGTGCCGTGCTGCGCTGCGATATGCCGTGCGGCGCCGGAAATCCCGTTGTAAAGCGCGCACGCAGCCCTCGTTCTGCGGGACACGCCACGGCACGCCGAGCCGTGTCCTCGACACGACAAAGTTGCCACCGCACTGCGACACTTGCCGCGCCGCGCCATGCTAATTAGCGACACGCCCCGCGCGCTACTCTCGTTTCCCTTGTTCCGATTTTAAATCCCTTTGCACGTCTCCCCATATCTTACTGTTGCATGCCAAACATCAGCGTTGCAGCTTCTTCACTTACCGTAAGCTAGTCCTTGATTAGTAAAAAAAAAAAAAAGTTCCGGTACTGTGACGTATGGCGGTGTGTAGAAATTTAGAAGCCTTAAAACGTTATTTTAATGCTTTTTTGTCAGAGCTACAGGCACAGCGTACTGGAGCGTACCGGGGCGTACCGACGCAAATAAAGCACTGCCATTCACTACAACGTAGATAAGCTCTGCACTGTGGTGGAGCAGTATCAAGCTAGTGCAACACACAAACTCGTCTTTTTCTTTGGCAAACACCTTGGCGGCAAAAGAAGTATCGGGTGATTAAAAAGTCAGTATAAATTTGAACACTTAATAAACCACCGAATAATGTAGATAGAGGTAAAAACTGACACACATGCTTGGAATGACATGGGGTTTTATTAGAACAAAAGAAAGTACAAAAAATGACCGACAGAAGGCGCTGGACGCCAAAACGTCAGTGGCTGCGCATGACAATCGTGTATAAAAGGAGCTGTAATGAGGGAATCAGATGCGCCAGCAGCCGCAGCATTTTGACGTTACCTGAAAATTTATTGAAGCTATATTATCAGAATGGGGAGTGTGCTAGTTCAGCATTACGATCCTACCGCCATAGTAAGGGGATTCGAACGAGTGAAGGTCTGTTGACAAGTGCAGCTGATGATTTCGAAGTTCGAAGCCACGGGTTGTTTAGACGATTGATCCCATAGTGGCCGACCGAGCACAAGGCGTAATGCTGCTGAGACAGTTCAGGAAGAAATGGAGACTGTAGCGGGTTCGTCTATGCACGGGGAAGTCAGCGCTCGTGCAGTCGCACGTCGCATCGACATTCCATACACAACTGTTTGGTTGGCACTTAGGCGTACCCTCCGATGCTATCCGTACAAAATCCATCGGGTTCATCAACTGTTACCTGGCGATTTAGTGAAGCGGAGGGCATTTGCGGTGTGAGCGTTTCAAAAGATGGCGGAAGATGACTATTGGTTGAGTAACGTGTTGTGGACCGACGAAGCTCATTTCACGCTAAAAGGGTCTGTCAACGCCCGCAACTGCAGAATTTGGGCGACCGAAAATCCTAGAACTGTCGTGGAAACTCCATTGCACGACGGGAAAGTCACGGAATGGGTTGTATTTACCACATCTACCGTTATCGGGTCTGTTTTCTTCGAGAAAATGCGTGATTCTGGTTTTGTAACTGCTACCGTGACGGGTGAGAGGTACGCCGATATGTTACTGAATCACATCATTCCCAGCGTGGCTGATAAACACCTGCTGGAACGTACGATGTTTATGCAGGATGGCGCTCCACTCCCATGTTGCTAGACGCGTGGAAGATCTCTTGCGCGCGTCGTTTGGTGATGATCGTGTGCTCAGTCACCACTTTCGTCATACTTAGCCTCCCAGGTCCCCAGACCTAAGTCCGTGCGATTATTGGCTTTGGGGTTACCTGAAGTCGCAAGTGTATCGTCATCGACCGACATCTCTAGGGATGCTGAAAGACAACATCCGACGCCAATGCTTCACCATAACTCCGGACATGCTTTACAGTGCTTTTCATAACATTATTCCTTGACTACAGCTACTGTTTAGGAATGATGGTGGCCATATTGAGCATTTCCTGTAAAGATCATCGTCTTTGCTTTGTCTTACTTTGTTATGCTAATTACTGCTATTCTGATGGGATGAAGCGCCATGTGTTGGAAATTTTTTGAACTTTTCTATTTTTTTGGTTCTAATATAACCCCATGTCATTCGAAGCATGTGTGTCAATTTGTACCTCTGTATCTACATTATTCCGTGATTTATTCAGTTTTCAGATTTATACTGATTTTTTTATCACTCAGTATTTCACTTTGCAGGGGGGTGTGCACTGCTGTGAAACCACCTGCCTAAGCGGGGCTCAGACCCTGTCCCTCCCTCACTTTTATCCTCAGCGCTATTCGAGTGCGAATCACGATCCTCCTTCAAAGATTCAATTCTGCCAGCCTGATGTCTGATGGAGTCTATGGATAACCGCGTCATCCTTTCTCGCAACCTTTCCATCCGGTCAATGTCTGGAATGGCCTTCATGTGTAATATTTTAATCCATGTCCCTCTCTCCCATCTATACCTCAATCAATGACCGAACGCTCCATTGATCAAGAGGTCACTGGAAGCGAAACATTCTCTTAAATTGATTAAGGGAATGCGCTACTGACAAAATACTTCAAAGTCTGTCAACTAACTTGTACAGTCAGACATCTCAATTTTTCCGCTTAAAAAAAAGTTAAAATTTACTATCTCTGTCCTTAAGCGTCACAAATTGATTTACTCATGTAGCAAAAGTTCGTGGGAGTAACGATGTGTAGGTATGAAGTGGAGGGATCACACCCTCTCACTCGCAGGCTAAGTAAAGTTTAAGACCTGTAGATTAATACTGCTCCAGTGTGGGACATCTGGCTAAGCCTGGAGCAACAATCATCAGTTTCTACAAAATGGGAGGAGTGAACTGTCACAGCCCTTCTAAACTGGCGTAACTCTGAAATTTCATACTAGGAGAACACAAAGAACGATACGATATATTTCGCGAAAAACAGTTTGAATTCCGGAAGCCACCTCTCAGCGTAGATACTGGAATTTTCTTCAGCCCTGGAAATATCCATCCCGCAAAGATAGCTGATTGGTTAAATGATTAATGGCGCCAAACTATGAAATCATCTGTCCCTCCTATCTGGAAAGTCAACAGAACTACACACCACAGAATGGTCTAGCGCGCGAAACCCAAGGAAAGAAAACCCCCAAGTCTACAGGAGATCAATAAAGCCTAGAAAAAGAAAGAAAGTAGAGTAAAAGAGAGAAAACGAAAAGAGGCTCCCGAAAGGCAGAAAGTGCTATGGGAAACATACACCCCGCCACTTACCACAGGCACCCCACCCAACGGCATTAGCGACACGGATAGGTTAACAGAAGAACCGGAAAATAGAGGAAGGACGCCAAGTCAAACAACACGCGAGAAGGGAGAACAGGTAGGGCGAGGGCTGGGGCATACCACCATACCCAGACGCCGCTGCCCGTTCGAGGCAGAGGCGGCAATATTACATCGTGCCAACTACTCAATGTGCCAGAAAGGCACAAAGAAACCATAAAACCATGTCACCTGCTGGGGCACTGTCAGGTAACACCACGAGTAGCAACTAAGAAAGATTTTAAGAATCAGATGCAAGGCGGCACCACAAGAACAGTGGGGCGGATCCTCGCGACATAGGGGATAACAGTGAGCATGCCAAGTATGGTCGATGCGGAACTAGCAAAGAATGATGGATCCTTGCGTGAAGATCACTTGGAAGAACTCCACAAATTCGTGGTCTCCTTTACTGCCGGTAGTTTGTTCGGCAAAATGAGAATATGCCATTCTGCATTCAAAATCCTTAGAGTCTGAAGGCATAATACCAAACTAAGGTCCGATTCCGGAATACCGATGAAAATAGGCGGCTTACCTGCAGCCAATTTGGCCAGCCTCTCAGCATGTTCATTCCCCGGGATCCCAATGTAACCCGCAGTCCACACACAGACCACCAAGCGTCAACACTGAGGACAAGAACGGAATCCTGATAGTCAAAGACAGTGAATGGCGAGGATAACACTGGCAAAGAGGTTGCAAACTGCTCGAAGACTCGCTACAGATGAGGAAGCACTCACTGGTGCAGTAACGAGTATGTTACAGAGCACGAGATATGGCTATTAAATCCGCAGTGAAAACACTGCAGCCATCCGGCAAGGAACGGAGTTCGTTACATCCCGCATGAACCTACGCAATGTCAGTGTGACCAGCAACCATCTCGCCATCAGTATACAGAACTTCTGAAACCGGAAATGCGCCGATAATTTAGAGGAATTGGCGGCGGAGGACCTCGGGACGAGAAGAATCTTTCGGACCTTATGATATGTCAAGACAGAGCTGCGCATGGGGGATGCATCACTGAGGTGAGCGTGAGCAGGCCAGGAGAAGGGGTGGTAGAGGGGAAAGATGGCATTCAGAAAGATGGAATCTGATGCGGATGGCGATCGTAACACCAGACGTGGCCCGCCGTTGCGGGAGGTAGATCTTCGTATCTGGAAATAGGAGACAGTTAGTCGGGTGCTCCAGGGAGCAACAGTATAAGCGATCAACTGTTGTTGGTGCAAAACCCGCAATGGCTCCAAGCCGCAGTGCAACTCAGCATTTGAAGAAATATTACCAAAGGCGAAAAAAGTGACATGTATAGTATCTGTTTATAACATGCTTAGGAACGTTAAGAGATTTTTACTACACGTGAATTTTAGATTTTATAGATAATTTTTGTAGATGACAGACGCTTACAAAAAGATTCCTTTCACTGCAGAGAGCGGGTAGATGTGACGACCGTCAGCGAAGCAATTGTGGCCCTACCTTATGTCTCCTGCTACGAGACAGTATATGAAACAAACACTGATATTGATGTTTAATTATCAAGTATTTATGTATTACAACAGAGTAGAGAGCGCTAAGGTATGGCAGAACTGCACGAGACGGTTACTGGACACTGAGCTTTGCAAGAAAGCTGAAAATTAATACAGAAGGAAAGAATTTATTTGCAAAATGAAACGGCTTTCTTTTATCACAATAAAGTTAGTTTTCCCTGTAGTTAGATTCAGGACACATACGCAACGGTGGGCAGCGAGTGAAAAGAGGTGTGTTTCGCGTGTACCCTGAAAGTCCTACTTTGTGACGTAGTGACAATGTTATGAAATCTAGCATTACAAAATGTATTTCTGTGCTGTAATAACAAACAAAACTTTTTTTCACGTTCGATAAGACATCAATAGTATTTGTCCGTACAAATTCCGAAGTCCTGCCCTATCGTGAAATTCGGAAGGTCGTGTTGATGGTTATCGGATATTCGGTGATGCCAAGACCATTCATACCACTGCTTTCAGTAGACGTTTGTTTCTGCTTCTACAAGGCAGAAGAGCCAAGTCTTATCATAATTGGAACTGTTAATCTTAGGACTGATCGACATGATGAGTGTCGAGTGGTGGATTGCCTTCTAGGCTGAATTAAACGATGTTGTTATTATTGGGGGAGGGGGGGATGGAGTCTTGTGCATAGTTTTAATCGGCTTGCCACAAAATCCTCTCATGTGTCAATATTTTCATCACAGAGTAGAACTTTTACACCGCATCCTCAATTCTTTGTTAGATATATTCCAGTGTCTATTGTCCTTTACAGTTTTTACCTTCTGTAGCCTGCTGCTACCAAGGAATTTATTCCTTCATAATCGTGCAATCATCGTGAGTTTTCCCCGTGTTGTTCTCCCTATCGATTCTGCGGAGAGCTTCCTCATTGTTTACCTCATTCGTCCACCTAATTTTCAACATCCTTCTATGGCAACACATGTCAAACGCTTCGTTGCCTTTTTTTCCCCGGTCACTTCCACAGAACGCTGTGCTCCAAACGAACGTTCTCACGAATTTCTTCTTCAGGTTAAGGCCAATGCTTCATACGAGATTTCTTTTTGGTCAGAAACGTCCTTTTTGCCTGTTCGATTCTGCTTTCTATATCGGTCTTACTTAGTCCATCATGCATTGTTTTACTTCCCAGGTAGCAGAATTCCTGTATTTCGTGGTCCTCAAACTCTGATAAGTTTATCGCTGATCTCATTTCTGCCACTCCTCGTTACTATAGTCTTCCTTTGACTGCTTACACTCATCAGACTGTCTATTTCATTTAACAATTCCTGCAGCTCTTCCTAACTCTCTCTGATGACACTGCTATCCTCAGTAAATCATTTATGCTGTTCCACCCGTACAATCAGGACAGCCGTTTGTTGCACTTGGAATCCTCTTTTGGGATAACTTGGCGACAGAGAAGCAATACATGTCTTACGGAATACAGATACTATACTTTTCAGTAACAGAAAGCGTTGCCGACATCTGGGATTTCGGTGGACTATTTCGGGCAATAATGAGATTGTTTTTGTGAGCGCAACGTCAAGTACACAGTACGTTCACATATAGGCACATATTCATTGCACTTATTTTCGTACGTCGTAAAATCACTCACCTTGGAACCTACAATGGTATTTGCAAATACTCTTCTACACAAATCTCTGCAATAAACTTTATAACCAACCCAAGAGTAAGCGCTTGCTGTATCTTCCCCGTTTTTGGCTGTACACTGTTCTTTAATGGATACACTTCAGCAGCAAAACCCATGCAGAAGAAAAGTTTACACCCATCCGCCCTCAAATACATCTCCCAACTCTTGCCTCTTTACGCCACAGCTTTCGCGACGCCAGCACATTTTCTCTGCTAACGGTTCAGGAACACGCGAATGCCACATAAAGGAAGGCAAAAATAGCTCGGACTTTTCCGCACGCTTGATGGTCTCCTCTTGTAGTCGTTCCATTAGTACAGCCGCAACAATATAAATCGTCCCCCCTCCCCTCTCTCTCTCTCCGAGGTCTATAACGCATCTTCTTTTACCTTAGTGTGAATCTGATACTTTCCGTTCACACTTCCTAGTTCTTTTTGGAAGAACCAGTGAGAAGCCAATGCGTATATATGTTGCAACGATCTTACACAATCAGAGTGTTTCAATACATGTAGGTCACTGAGGACGGTGTATTATTACCAAAATGTGTATGTGTGAACAGAGAAAAGCAAGAAATTGTGCTGTGATCAAGCTGGCGTCCTCAGTTTATTATTCAAGGTCACATGGACGTAAGTAGTGTGCGAATGTGAGAACACGCCCCTCGCTTATAACGTGGCCTATATTCCCGTCATGACTTCGTGTAAATGGTGCATCCAAATACTCATCTGCGTTTTCAGAGGCAAAGTTATTTACGGAAAAAGCGTAAATCAGCGAGTGCAATGCATTAAGTGGGACAACTCTAACGAACCATTCGTCTGGCGTTGTGTACGTGGATGGGAACAGTCTTACATGGCTTAAATACACCACATGACTTACGAGCACTCCAATCACAGCTAGGATGAAAGCTCCCTCTTTAAATCCAATGGAAACAATTAGGAACAGACGATGAAAAGTTGAAGTCCAAATATTTCATTTATAAATCCGCCGGGGCTCCTACAGCTTACAAAGAATTCACAGTATCCACCAGTTTTTGATCTATTTAAATCTTACACTACTGGCCATTAAAATTGCTACACGAAGAACAAACGCAGATGATACATGGGTATTCATTGGACAAATATATTACACTAGAATTGACATGTGATTACATATTCACGACATTTGGGTGCATAGATCCTGAGAAATCAGTACCCAGAACAACCACCTCTGGCCGTAATAACGGCCGTGATACGCCTGGGCATTGAGTCACAGAGTTTGAATGGCGTGTACATGTACAGCTGCCCATGCAACTTCAACACGATACCACAGTTCATCAAGAGTAGTGACTGGCGTATTGTGACGAGCCAGTTGCTCGGCCACCATTGACCAGACGTTTTCAATTGGTGAGAGATCTGGAGAATGTGCTGGCCAGGGCAGCAGTCGAACATTTTCTGTATCCAGAAAGGCCCGTACAGGATCTGCAACATGAGGTCATGTATTATCCTGCTGAAAGGTAGGATTTCGCAGGGATCTAATGAAGGGTAGAGCCACGGGTCGCAACACATCTGAAATGTAACGTCCACTGTTCAAAGTGCCGTCAATGCGAACAGTGACCGAGACGTGTAACCAATGGTACCCCATACCATCACGCCGTGTGATACGCCAGTATGGCGATGACAAACACACGCTTCCGTCTCCGAGTCTGTAGTCCATGCTGCTGCAAACGTCGTCGAACTGTTCGTGCAGATGGTGGTTGTCTTGCAAACGTCTCCATCTATTGACTCAGGGATCGAGACGTGGCTGCACGATCCGTTACAGCCATGCGGATAAAATGATTGTCATATCGACTGCTAGTGATACGAGGCCGTTGGGATCCAGCACGGTGTTCCGTATTAACCTCCTGAACCCACCGATTCTATATTCTGCTAACAGTCATTAGATCTCGACCGTAAACTCGAATCGCGATAGGCTACAATCAGACCTTTATCTAAGTCGGAAATGTGATGGTACGCATTTCTCCTCTTTACACGAGGCATCACAACGTTTCACCAGGCAATGCCGGTCAACTGCTGTTTGTGTATGAGAAATCGGTTGGAAACTTTCCTCATGTCAGTACGTTGTAGGTGTCGCCACCGGCGCCAATCCTCTGTGAATGCTCTGAAAAGCTAATCATTTACGTATCACAGCATCTTCTACCTGTCGGTTAAATTTCGCCTCTGTAGCACGTCATCTTTGTGATGTAGCAATTTTAATGGCCAGTAGTGTATATCTGTGGCCGAAAATGTAATTCGTAATATCTACGTACTAAGATTTGTTAAGTCCGGGGTACGATTCCCATTTCGCAGCAGAGCGTTTTTGTCACTCATCGCTCCAACGCCGGATTTTAGTTGTTGAAGTGGAAAATACAACGCTGCATAGCAGTTCGTAGCCTACGACGCTGAAATACACGTTCGCGCGCTCTCTCTTTTTTCGAACCGAGTCCCTCGACTTTTTTTTAAAACTGACCTCGAACGATTGGGCCCATTCTGCGCAATTTATATCTCTTAGTTATTCTACCACTCGGCGCGGACAGACCGCAGTAAATGTAACTGGGTTTTTTCCACGACAAAAGCACCATGCCGATGCTAGATCTTTAGTTCGTAATTACGAGGGCGTACTGTATAAGTAATGCCTCCGTATTATTTTAACGTGAAACCCATTAAAGTTTTTTTAAATGAAACATCCGTTATTAATATTCTATATCTCTATCGTTCATGTCTACACATTCATTCCACAACAATTATCCCGGCGACTAACACATTTCTTCCAACAAGAGATACCGTCACCGTAGAGTGTTTGGTTTTATTAGTGGAGTCACAAACTCACCTCTGCTTGCACCGCTTCATCATTATCAAAAACAAGTCCTCGAAGGTGTTATTTCAGTTTTGGAAGAACACGAAAATCGGATGGCGCTAAGACCGGACTGTATGGAGAATGATCGATGACAATGACTCAAGAAGACTGATGATTGTTACGGATGTCGCAACGCTCTTGTAGGGTCTGGCATTGTCATGCCGCGGGAGTGTGCGTTCCATGTGTGGACGAACTCCGAATTCGATACCAGATTATAACACGCTGTTCCTCACGCACCGACATAGTAAAGTTGTAACTAGCGTTAGTGAAGTGGGAAGTCGGCAAATTAATATGTATGACAGGGAACACCTCAACCGATATTGAGACCGTAAAGAATTTGGAGGCATTACTTTTCACGACACTCTCGTACGTTAACTTCTTTCGGCGATCTGCTGCGTACGGTTGTTTGGAAAAGGGTTATAATGTTGTGCAATCAACAATTATTAGTAATCTCAAGTGCGCGCAAAGCAAATGTGTGCTGAATTAGTACTACCACGATTGTGCCAGTTAGTTTTTACCGTAGAACTTTAGCCATGAATGCATAGGGTTGCGTGCTCGCTTCATCGCCGGTTCTTTTTTCCCCATAGAAATGCTAATATGCACACTAACGTTAGTTATATGCACGTCTAACTGAAGACCAGATTCATTCTCTTTCAGACGATTCTGAACTCACTGGCGTTTTGTCAATGGTTACTGCTCTTCGTAGATCTTGCAGTTGTGAAGTGCTTATTTCTGAACAGCGAGCACAGCCGGGAAAATTAAACTCCGAAGAACAGTACTAACGATTTTCTCAAATTCACAATGTCTCTGGTAGAGGCTCTTGTCTTATCCAGGCAGAAAGAAGAGGGCAAAAGTGAAGCGCTGATACGTTGGGAAACGACCACTGGCCAACATTGCTTGACATGTTGTCACCAAGAATGTGTCAATATGAGCAGTAACGTAGCGAAGGTGGGACAAAGCGCATGAAATGCAACCAAAACCTCTATCTTGCAGTGGGAAAGGACTGTTTCGCAAAAAGTGAAGCAGGCTACACCAAGTCTTCGTATTAACGAAAGTTAAAAATTTTATTCAATATGTTGCAATGAGTCAGAGGACGAAAAAAATAGCAACGGCACCTGACCCACACGACTGTGTGAGGGCTTTTGTGGTTAGATTTTTAGTGACATTGTTTTTGCTATTTTTTCATTGTAAAATACGATCTAATTCATCATTTCCTCGAGTGTGTTCTGGGTGTAAAGAGCTGTAACTGGCTACGTGGATAGGTCGAAGGCCGAAGGAAAGCAACGACATTCCGTCTCCAATGGCCTACTGAAGCACTGCTGTGTTCACACCTTCACGTAGATGAACAGCTGTACCTGAGCTCTACTGTACTGGAATACTGTTTATGCTCAAAATGGTACTGATCTAAATATTGCTCAACGCTATTATTTAACCTCAACCCTTAATCTGCCAGTCAGCACTCTTAACGGACATGGACTATGTGAGCACACTATTATTATGTTCACAAGGCTTCTCACTAATATACCACAATGTTTTCTTTTGCACTCGGAATTTATTTGCGAAAGTCGTTCGGATTTTTCATATTTAGCATCACTTGTCCGTTGTTGTAGTGCACTATCTGTTGCGAAACTGTGGCTAACATAACTGCAATAGGAGCTACTCTTTTATTTGTTTTTTTTGTTTGTTTGTTTACACGAACAGTACAGTAGCACGCCGCTAGAGGCCCCTAAACAAAATGTCGCAGCCCACTGATAAAGTGGCGCCTCAAGCAGCAGGTACGGTACTGTGGCGCGGGAATGTTCCTGTGTACCAGGACCATAAACATGTACCACCAAAATATATAGGAACTTTCTTCCGTCATGATAATAACTTTTCGAAATGATAATTAAAACCTTGTGACTTCCTTTTGTATATATATTTCAAAATCCGGAGAAAGACGACTGACGAAAAACTTACCGCGAAGAGGTTTTTTTTTTTTTTTTTTTTTTTTTTTTTTTTTTTTTTTTTTGCGTCGTCTTTCGCCCCTTGTGTTCTGGAAGCACAAAATGCGCCAATAAGCAGGCTGGCGACCCCCAAGAGCAGCGAAAGCTTTTAGGGACAATCAGTCGCTGAGAACAGCTTTCAAAACTACAAAGAGCCATAAAACAGTAAAGCTGTTACGCGCCTAGAGCGGAATGGCATGAGGTAGGTTGGAGAGGGTGGCTTGGCGGTACCTGCTCGGGGGACTCCCCGCTCCTCCACTGTCCGACGCAGGAAACGAAGCACCATTTCACTATACTATTCGAGGAGATGAGGGGAACGCTCCACTGCTAGAGAAACCTCGGGGAATTTATGTATCAACCAGACTACCTGTTATAGGAAATTTAGGTGGAATTCTAAGGAATGACGATGTCAAATGTCACCCTTCACATGACATGTATGATCAATTGGACTGCAGTAAGAATTCCGTTACTTCCGAAGAGATGGAACTGCTGGGTGAAACGTAGATGATACAAAGAAAGAGTTTGATCAAGACGGCTTTCTCATTTTGAGTGTAGAGAATTTCAAAGTAGACCCTGAGGACTCTACATCGCTAACTTAGGGCACGGAGCAGCCAAGTCACAGATGTTCGACGAACTACATGTATGATGTACAGCACAGCAGCTCTTTCGTCAACTTTAGTCACGTGCGTCATACCTAATATAAAATGAAGTTACTTGTGACTGAAGACGGAATTTACGTAACGGTCATCTGAATTATGACACTTGTTTGAAGCACAGTGAATGAAATCTTCCATCACTTTCATGCCACAAAAATTTACATCAACACAGGAAGAAGCACAAAAAATGCCTGCAACGTTTTAATTCTCATTAACTAAAGCATCCAGAATGTGATGCGAGATGAAACTTATTGGCAGTTCAAACTATGTTCCTGACCTGGACTCTCTTCTGCAGCATTCTACGCCAGGTTACGTTAGTCGGTAACAGTAATGGGTACCAAGGTGATGATCTGTGCTTGAGTTTTATACTGACAAGAAGTTTCGTTACAATGCACACTCTGCTGATGAGTAAAAACTGATGCTGATGTTACACAGTTCAGATAAAATATTTTTTGCAAACATTAATGGGTAATTCGTTGATTAGCAGATTTCTCGGCAAGATGAGTATCCTGGCATACGATCCAATGCTACTCCTCAAATTGTGCTAAGCTAACGATCATTTGGCCACAGACTTGTCCACCTTCCTGTGACCTGAACGACCCACCCCTAAGTTTCAGTGAACAGCATTATACTTACTCCTATTAGAATGAAACTTTTTGCATAATTCCCCTGTAGACACATTCCGTTTTTAGGAAACTACATCCTTCTGCAACATACGTTAAAATTAATCTCATGTCTGCCCATTCCAGCACGTCCTCAACACGTAATGATAAATTATTAACTAAACCGTGAACTCAAAAGACCGTTATAGATTGGTATTATTTTTTTACGGTAGCGACGCTATCGCCGATGTGATAGGTGCTGTACCTGTTCGCTAGCAAACATTGGCAGTGTCCCAAGCTGTATCTCGCACGCATTCGTCATTCAAGCGTATGTAGAACCATTTCAAATATTAATTTGAAAATATCTGTCGAGGATCCTAAAAGATCGTACAATTCTAACGCTAACTGCTTGGAACACCAAGCATAGACAATACAGAATGGTGACAAAATCTGTTCTAGATGTTTGCTAATGCAACGTTTTTGACGTTACGGCTTACTACTGGAAGTGTTGCTATTTAATTTGCTTGCAGTAGCTGTTAAAGGCAAATCTTTGGTTGAGTTGCCTGGCAGTTTTGGAAGCTTCTGAAGCAAATAAAAAGCTGTTTCCTTTTTCCTGGTACCCACATAATGGAAAAGTAACTGACCAGAGAGAGAGAGAGAGAGAGAGAGAGAGAGAGAGAGAGAGAGAGAGAGAGAGAGAGGGGGGGGGGGGGGGGGAGATTAAAGTTTGTTCTGTCTATGAAGAAACAGCAATTTTTTGTTTATTTTTGAAGCTGTGAGGCGGTTAGACATCCAACGTCTTAACTGGATTAAAAGCAGCTCTTTCGCCATCATTTCTGTCCTTTAATTTGAATTGTTAACACATGATGTTTAGGGTTCATTAAACGTAAGACAGTGTACCGTACGTACGCGTCCCTACTGCTGGCGTCGTAAATGTGAATGCTCGAGGCCAACAGATCGACGCGACGGCCTGTTACAACTAAGTCGTATGCAAGTCGCAGAGAGAAAACAGGGCTAGCATTCCCGTTTACTTGCCAGCAGAGAGCTCATTATAGTACATTGTGGGAAATGAGGATGAAACTAGGTCTCAGCTACTTGGTACACGTGCGAGTACCTTCATCATGGCTTCCTTTTGAAGACTGTTGTCGGTTGTTTTGTCTGTCTTTAGCTAAGAACACGTGAGGTGACTACTCCATTTATGTAACTCCACAATATATACTACAAATATTGTGTTCAGAGAAACGCAGAGTACATTAAAAGTTGAAACAACAACAATCAACTGCTTTAAAACTGAGCGCGCAGTGCAGTCACTACCTTGCGAGACTCGGATATGAACCGAGACGGGATCAAATTCGTAGAAGGGAAAAACTGTTCCCAGTCTCTGCCTAAGGAAGGCTGCACGAAAACAGCTAAATATGAACACTCTCAAAACGAAGTTTACTCGGTTCACAGACAGACGGCGCACACGCATTTGCTCTCAAAGTCGATTCACACTAGGCGTTAATGGAAGGAATTGGAACGAAAGGCGTCACCGTCAAATAGATGGAATGCAATTTCGCTTCATCATTACCGAACGGTGAAAGCCAGGTGAGATAACATCTGTGATAAACGAAGTCTAAACGCAGTATCAGTATTAAGGCACCAGTAATAAAGTCAATTACTGTTCAAACTATAATTCTTAACGGATGTTCTTGACAGAAGAATTTTTACATTGCTGACAAATTAAAGAATAGAAAAACTGACGTACAAATGTTTCCAAACATAGACATTTGCTCGATAAAACACACGCAATCTGGTCAGAAGTACCCGGACACCGCTATATAGTGAAGAATTATCACTGCATTTCGCGAGAGGCGGACCCCACTAATTCAAATGAAAGCGGGAGGTACTGACTCGTCGGTGGAGCAGCACCAACAGCAGAATTGGTTGAATTGGACAGCTCGAACGCCCACTAGTCGCTGGATGTCAAATGAGTAACAAATCCATTAGGGACATTACAACCTTTCTGTAGTTTCCCAGTTCGATTGTGGGTGATTTGACTGAAGTGGAAACGTGAAGGAACAACAGTGTCTAAACCAAGAACAGGCAGGCCTCATGTACTTACACTGAACTCGCACTCTGGAGGACGACGGTTCAATCCCGCGTCCGGCCATCCTGATTCAGGTTTTCCGTGATTTTCCTAAATCGCTCCAGGCAAATGCCGGGATAGTTCCTCTGAAAGGGCGCCGCCGTCTTCCTTCCCCGCCCTTCCCTACTTCGATGAGACCGATAACCTCGCTGTTTGGTCTCTTCCCCCAAACAACCCCTCACCCCTCATGTACTGACGGACAGGGATCCTGGAACATATTGGAGGGCGCGTGTGAAAAATCACATCAAATCAGAGGGAGGAATCACACTCTGTTCCGAAGTGCCAGCGTCAGTCCAGCTATTACAATGACTTTGCCTACAGAGTCAAGAAAGAATGGGTTACAAAGGTCTGACAGCTCCTCGTAAGCCACATATTTTTGCATTCAGGGCGAACCGACGCTTGAAGTAGCGTGAAGAACGACGCCACTGGACAGTGGAAGACTAGAAATTTGCTGTAATGGATTGCTCTCTTTAGAGCCCCGACTTGAACCCAATGGAACTTCGCTCCAGCTTCCAGCGCCCAGCATCACTACCTTTTTTTTTGGGTTCGGCTCTCGCGGAGACATGGGCTGCCATTCGTCCACAGACACCTCACTGGATGTATCCCCAGCAGAGTCCAACCCGCCATGAAGGCAAAGAGTGGACACACAACATATTAAAGTCAACTGCTCGGTGTCCTGATAATTTTTTCAGATGTGGATACCGTACACGTAAACATATTCAACAGACTTGTCCACCAGGTGTTCTGCAGGTTGTTTGTATTTGATGTAGGACATCTCGTTGTATACTGCAGGCTGCACTTCAGATGCGCATATTTGCCAAACAGTATTTTCGCACGCAGTGCATCATCAGTGAAATATACCGCGAAGGCCAACAACAAACAATATGCCTGTCATGTGTTGCACATAATTGACGGAAGATAACTGATCGAATTTTAAAGAGATCGCCTTTCTCTTTCCGTTTCTCATATTGCAAGTACTGCGGAGTACTGTGTGATAAGAAGGTTAGCTTCAGAATGAAATGAACCTTTTGCAAGTCTGTGGTGAGGCCTACGACGCTGTATAGCGCAGAAACAAGGCTAATTACGAAAGCCCAAAAGAAAAATATGGAAAAAAATATGGAACTGGCAGAAATGAGAATGTTAAGGTGGATAAGTGGGGTGACACGAAAAGATAAGACTTAGGAATGAGTACATCAGTGGAACAGTGAAAGTGGGGCCCATAGGGAAGAATATCCAAGAAAGTATGCTAAGATGGTATGGCCATGTGCTGAGAAGAGGGGAGCATTACGTGGGGAGAAGAGTTGAAGGCCTAGAAATCGAAGGATCAAGGAGAAAAGGAAGACCGAAACAGATGGAAAAGCAAGATAGCAGGGGACCTACGGGAGAAAGGATGACTCAGAGAAGAGTCACTGGATAGGCATTTAAGGAAGAGAAGGATATAGCAAAGCAACGCCGACCCCACATGTATATTAAAATAACTTTGTCCTTATGCGTCTACTAACTGTATGTCTGGTGAAAGCAATTAAAAAACAAATAGAAAAAAAAACAGTCAATGAATGGAAAAATGATTTTAAATTGTCGGTGAAAATCCTCTGGTGTATCTTGATTCATGAACAAGTGCAAGCGCCAGTTTACAGAAAAGTGATACGTTATAAGTGATTTGCCGCGAATTTTCTGCCAACGCGTGCAATCTTCAGAAATGTTAACGAAGCTTCTTTCCGGAGTAAGATTCATACAAAGTAGTGTCTCTGTGGCAAATAACCTTCGCAAGATGTTCGTGGTGTTCGGAATTTCTATGTTTCGCGTGTTTCTACTATCGGTGTAGCCAAGGGAATGCACCAAATGTTCCTTAAGAATGAACATAAGAATAAGTGAAACCCAGATGTAATTATACAATTAATTATGATGCCCTTGCATTCCCTAACGTGGTATGTAACATTCGTGTGGTGACCTTCTACGGATATGGGTAGATTAATGAAAAATAATAATAACCACGTTTCGAAAACTGGACGCGGCCGTGACGCTGGCCATCATGCTATAAGTTGGGCCGAACCTGCGGAGCGATAAAACCCATCTAAATTACATCGAAAATTTTGACGGTCGTTTCCTCAGAAACGTTCGAGTATCTACGGGTAAGCCAAGACACGCGTTCGCTTATTTTGGCTCCTCTTCCACTGAGCGAAGTTTTTCTGAAATCGGATTATGGCTCTTGCCGTGTTCGCCTCTAAGTATCAAATAACGTCGGAAAGGGCTTTCGGTATAATATCGTCAGTAAAACGAACTTTTCCTGTGTTAAAAAAGATGTTGTACTGAAGACTGTAATCTACTTGTGTTCTAATTTACGCACAGTGTATGCTTTTTCATTCTTTATCATTTTTCACTTTCATATAACAGGTCTGTTTTGCAGAAAAGCATTAACAGAAAATATATCCAAGACCTCATGGAACTTTCGCCAAGCGTCACGAAAACAAAGCGAACAACAAAATAAATATTAAGAAGGCACAAAATCCACCACTGTAGCGCGGTGAGAATATGCTGAGTTTTATCACCAAGAAAATATAAATTCCAGCAAAGGTCGTACAAACGCTAATAATAATAATACGAAAGTATTACATCGAAGTTAGGTTGGGTATTAATGTGTTTATTTTGGATAAAAATACCCTAACAAACGGTCAGGTTCCGCCAACTTAAGTTCGCGTGCGGAGTACGGCAGGCAACAGAGCCGGCGTAGACGCGCTAAACGTGGAGCCAGAGCCATTAACTGCTGTCCAATATCTGGCTGGCACTCAATCACGCACGTATCAGGCGCCGTCCGCCGCCGATGGCCTGCTACATCGATTGCCCGGTAACAGCGTGCTCCCAGAGGAGCGGTCATCAGCCGCCGAGCGCCGACAGGGGATGGCCACAGCGTAGCGACTATCAGGCTAGACACTCCGCTACGGTTGGCAGCGCTATCTTTACATCCACTTAAGCCGTGTTTTGCCAGGCGAATCCAATTTCTCTCTGAGCGCCACCCTCGAACCGGTGTAAATTTTGATCTACACCGGGCATAATTTATTGGTTCATACAGTAAATAACGTTCAGGGTCACATTGCTGAGAGTCGCTGGATAAATTTTGACACAGTGTGGTTGGATTTGCGGTCGGTCCTATGATTTTTATCAGTCTAATTCCGCTTCTTTCACTTCGGTCACTGTTTGTCGATGTAAAACAATACGGTTGGGCCCTGGTTTGGAAACCACATTAAACTGTAATACCGCCCCTCAATAATAGCTGGACGAGTCAGGTCTCGGATCACAATAAGGTCAGAGGAAGTGGGCATATCACTTACAATACCAATACGCTCAGTGAAGCACAGTGCTGTTCCATCTAACCTTAATGTTCATGTTAGCTTCAACCATTTTTATATTAAAGGCAAAAAATCAGGATAGCGTGTCCAACGTTGGCTTCTTCTGGAAAACGCTTTAGGATTGCATTAGGCACACAGCTAAAAAAGAGTGTTCCATGGGTAATTGGATGCGTGTGACGATCTAACGTTTTTAATTAGGGCGAGACTGGGATTTTAACTTATTTCTCCTAGTGGGGTAACTTTACAAACTGATAAATTGAGACGTTCATTGAGTGGAGGGGCTACGTGCAGAAACCGTCTGGGCGATTTGCGACCAGTCGACCGACCGACACATACCAGCGTTCTATATTCTTGACGAAAAACCAACTACCGAATATTCGCAGCTTGGAAAAAGAGCACAAAATGTAATAGATCTAAATGATAGTGCCATGGTTCTCAAATCTCTATATGCGTATACAGGGTGAATCATCTAAAACTTGTGCAGCAAATTTTGGGAAAATGGAAAGTTCTATTGAAGCGCGGTTTTCACATAAAGGTTGCTAGTCAGGAGATCGTATTGTTAGCCCACCAACATATTACAGTAATACTTAGAAAGTGCATTTTTTGTGCAAACGTAGAATTTCTATATGGAACAATGCCTACTGATATTAACAAACTAGGACTAGGGTTAATTAGAATGTCAGTCGTGTTTGTTGCAGGAGTCTAGTGCGAGTCGTTTACAAGATAAGATATGGTATTTTGAAAAGTTCCCGCAGAGACACCTGCGTAGTTGCTAGGTACGATGTTGTTATGTTTGCTTACAGTGTGCTCGTGTGTTCCTTGGATGCACTGCACCTTGCTAGACAGTGTGTGGCTGTCGAAACAGTAGGTCGTGAGTGGACGGTGGGATTTACCAATGAACAAAATGCCGACATGCTCATGCCATCTGAAGAGTGAAGCAAGAATGCAGCCTACCTCTTTTCAGGAACATTACACTGTACCTTGTATGGGATCAAGTGCCATTGGTTCCATGAGTCTTCCTCACTGCTCATGTTGGTAGCTGTACGGACGTGTCAACTGTACGAGCATAAGTAATCAAATATCAACGTCAAAATTTAGGTTCTGCTTTTTGAAATGTTGCCACTACTTATTACTCAAGTATATCAGCATCAGAGCTTTAGTTTTATATGTAGTCGGTAATTTGACACAGTACCAGAATGTCACACGAATGCATCTGCAACAGCACCCGAAATCACTATTTATCTAACACTATCTCAAAATTGTATAAAACCTAATGAAAATCTTTTGAAAATCCCTAACACTGTGAAAGACAAAGCGCCCCCTAGTGGGTGGTAGGGACCATGTTGACTACCACTGATCGAAGTCAATGGAAAATAATGATGTGTACACGCAGCTAACACAATTAAAGCTTTCGCGGCCGGTGTTTACTCCAGTTGCAACTTCCGCACTGGGAGTCTGTCGTCCATCTTCATCTTGATAGAAGCAGATGTCAATTTACGTCTGAGAAGGGGGTGAAATGTCAATAAACAGCTTTATAAACTGACCTCAGCTTCTCAACCCAGAAATTTTAAATTTATGGACAGGTATTGATCTATTTGTTTTCCACATCTTGCCCATACGACGTCGATGCCGGATTTCACACCATGAACAGACTTGCTAATTGCCAAATTAGTTCTCTGTTGAGTATTGTCGTTTTTACGTACCGAAGTGCAAGTGTTCTGCATTCTCCACACAAAGGTTGACTATTATTAAACTATATGAAATAAAATAGTCATAACTTCTGAACGGTGTGAGCTGCACAGGGGCCGCGGGGCATCATGCGAATTAGTATGCGAATATGATTTGGTTTACCGACGAAGCCCACTTTCAAAATGGTTCAAATGGCTCTGAGCACTATGGGACTTAACATCTGATATCATCAGTCCCCCAGAACTTAGAACTGCTTAAACCTAACTACTCTAAGGACATCACATCCATCCATGCCCGACGCAGGATTCGAACCTGCGACCGAAAGAGCTTCGCATCTCCATTCGGCCACTCAGAGTGCGAATTTCCTTTGTTTTCCAAAATCGATTAAAGGTAACGCGGGGATGGTTCCACCGAAAAGGACTTGGGCGACTTCGTTCTCTTTTCTTTCCTATCCGAGCTTGTATTCAATCTTTACTTCGGCATCGGAATGGTGTTACGCACTTCCTTCTCATTTACTTTCATTTACTTTAAAGATAAAGCAGATGGAACGTGCATACTTACCTTCGATATGAGATGATGCTTACATAGAGAAGAAAACCTATTGAGTTTAACGGTGTTGTGTACATTATGAGCAAATACCGAAACTTTAATATACCATGCATTAGACCTTTCCTGCACATTTAAGCATTATTAAAACTGACACTGAAGAATTGTTTATGTTTTCGATGTAAATGATAATACCTAAAATGAGAGTTTCTTTATCGAAGGCATGTACCACAAGATCACGTGGCCTTGTAGGCAATGTACGTTGACTATTATGTGCATCTGACTTATCTTTCCACAGATCATCTTACTCTATGGATTCTCGTTGTTTATTTGACAGCTCAGATAGCCAAAGAATATACTTTCTATAGACTGCTGACGTACGTAATATTGTAATTTCGAGGAATTCGACATGGACCACAAGACCAGAGAATTGATCAAAGAGAGAATAACACGAAGTAAGATTCCAGGGAGAAGTATCGTGTCGCCGGCCGAAGTGGCCGAGCGATTCTAGGCGCTACAGTCTAGAACCGCGCGGCCGCTACGGTCGCAGGTTCGAATCCTGCCTTGGGGATGGATGTGTGTGATGTCCTTAGGTTTGTTAGGTTAAAGTAGTTCTAAGTTCTAGGCGACTGATGACCTCAGAAGCTGAGTCCCATAGTGCTCAGATACATTTGAACCATTTTTGAAAATTATCTCTCTTAAGAGGTCAAAACTGAAGTGAGGCAGGGTGACGAACATCCACCAGTACTACTAACTCAATTTGCGAAAAGAAGGGACTGGAGAAACCACTGAGCGAAAGAAGGGCAATCTATAGAGAGAGAAAGAAAGAGAGAGAGAGAGAGAGAGAGATAGAGAGAATACTCCGAAAACAAGCCCGAAAATACTATAAGAAAATGCGCAAGTGGTTAGTGCACCAACGGATTGGAAAACAGCATACCAAATAATGAAGACGGTGCACATGTAGAAATATCTGAGGAAGTAGATATACACTCCTGGAAATTGAAATAAGAACACCGTGAATTCATTGTCCCAGGAAGGGGAAACTTTATTGACACATTCCTGGGGTCAGATACATCACATGATCACACTGACAGAAACACAGGCACATAGACACAGGCAACAGAGCATGCACAATGTCGGCACTAGTACAGTGTATATCCACCTTTCGCAGCAATGCACGCTGCTATTCTCCCATGGAGACGATCGTAGAGATGCTGGATGTAGTCCTGTGGAACGGCTTGCCATGCCATTTCCACCTGGCGCCTCAGTTGGACCAGCGTTCGTGCTGGACGTGCAGACCGCGTGAGACGACGCTTCATCCAGTCCCAAACATGCTCAATGGGGGAGAGATCCGGAGATCTTGCTGGCCAGGGTAGTTGACTTACACCTTCTAGAGCACGTTGGGTGGCACGGGATACATGCGGACGTGCATTGTCCTGTTGGAACAGCAAGTTCCCTTGCCGGTCTAGGAATGGTAGAACGATGGGTTCGATGACGGTTTGGATGTACCGTGCACTATTCAGTGTCCCCTCGACGATCACCAGAGGTGTACGGCCAGTGTAGGAGATAGCTCCCCACACCATGATGCCGGGTGTTGGCCCTGTGTGCCTCTGTCGTATGCAGTTCTGATTGTGGCGCTCACCTGCACGACGCCAAACACGCATACGACCATCATTGGCACCAAGGCAGAAGCGACTCTCATCGCTGAAGACGACACGTCTCCATTCGTCCCTACATTCAGCCTGTCGCGACACCACTGGAGGCGGGCTGCAAGATGTTGGGGCGTGAGCGGAAGACGGCCTAACGGTGTGCTGGACCGTAGCCCAGCTTCATGGAGACGGTTGCGAATGGTCCTCGCCGATTCCCCAGGAGCAACAGTGTCCCTAATTTGCTGGGTAGTGGCGGTGCGGTCCCCTACGGCACTGCGTAGGATCCTACGGTCTTGGCGTGCATCCGTGCGTCGCTGCGGTCCGGTCCCAGGTCGACGGGCACGTGCACCTTCCGCCGACCACTGGCGACAACATCGATGTACTGTGGAGACCTCACGCCCCACGCGTTGAGCAATTCGGCGGTACGTCCACCCGGCCTCCCGCATGTCCACTATACGCCGTCGCTCAAAGTCCGTCAGCTGCACATACGGTTCACGTCCACGCTGTCGCGGCATGCTACCAGTGTTAAAGACTGCGATGGAGCTCCGTATGCCACGGCAAACTGGCTGACACTGACGGCGGTGGTGCACAAATGCTGCGCAGCTAGCGCCATTCGACGGCTAACACCGCGGTTCCTGGTGTGTCCGCTGTGCCGTGCGTGTGATTATTGCTTGTACAGCCCTCTCGCAGTGTCCGGAGCAAGTATGGTGGGTCTGACACACCGGTATCAATGTGTTCTTTTTTCCATTTCCAGGAGTGTAGCTTGATAAGTATGAAGGAGCTAATGAAATTAAGGTTAAGAAATCTGAATATATTTACAATAAAAAATAAATATCCAGCCAAACTAAACTGAGGCACTATATAGTCACAAGGCTGGTACCTCCGTATGCATCCGAACATCTGACTCACAAAGAAAGAGAGAAAACGAGGATATGAGACAATAGGCAAAAACCAACGAAGATGTTTGTCTTGGTAAGAAGGCTCGGTTTGAAAGAAAAAAAAATCACACACAGAATAAGGAATTCACAAATGAATGAGGATGATGTATGCTGGTTGTATCAGTAGACTGAGCGCAGCACATTGCTTGGGACGATCTCCGAGTGCGCTACGAGATTATAGATCACCAGGACATGGTTGAAGACTTAAAGGACCTACGCCTAACCACACCATACATAATGGACATACTGTCGTAGATGCTGATTTGGGCTTCAGTCTGGAGACTTGCTTCATAAAATTCTGCATGCTATTCTACCCTGTCGGAAGCCGCCTCATCTCTGCCTAACTACTGCAATCAGTATCCAATTGGATCCCTTAACTGTAGTTAAGCCTTAAACTGCCGCTACAATTTTCAGGCCTCCCCCCTTCCACCACCCTTTTTCCAACTTAGTTCGATTAACAAACTAACGATTCCTCGGTGCCTCGGCGTATACCCTATCAACTGGTTTCTTCTTTTCGGACGGTTGCTACAAAATTTCTTTTTTCCCCAATTCTGTTCAGTATCTCCTCACTAGTTATATGATCTAGCCATTTCATCTTCAAAATTCTTCTCTAAAACCGCATTTCAAAAGCCTATTTTTTTTCTCGTCTTAACTGCTTAACGTAATTCACGTTTCGCTTCTGAACAAGGCTACATTACAGATACATAATACACTTCCCAGAGGTAAACTTATATTCGATGTTAACAAATTCTGGTTTTTCCAGAAATGTTTTTAGCTATTGCCACTCTGTGTTTTATAGGCGCTCTCGAATACCGAAACATGTCTACTTTTAATGTCTCATTTCATAATGTAATTCTATTAGCATCATTCGATTTCAGTTGATATGTACACACTGAATAATATCTGGGGTAAGTTCCAACCCCTTTCACCCCTTCCTGAACTACAGCTACCCTTCATATCCTTCGAATCCCAACTGCAATTAGATTGCAGTACAAGATTTAGATGATCTTTCCCTCACTGTATTTGATCTCTGTTACCTAGAGAATTCAAAATAGTCTGTTGCATTCAAACATTTTACAAAGCTTTTCCCAAACAAATGCTACAAACGCAACTTCAGCTTTCTTTCTGCAACCTGTCTCCTAAGTCGTAGGGGCAGTACTGCCTCGCGTGTTCCTACATTGCTACTGAAACCAAAACTCTTCCCCCCACATTGGTGTCTACTACTTTTTTTCCATTCTTCACTTTGAGTCGTCTGTCCTCTAACTAGTTTGATACGCTCCCCCATGAATTCCTCTCCTGCGCCAACCTTTTCATCTCTTAGTAGCACTTGCAGCCTACGTCCTCAGTTAACTGCTAAATGTATTCTGCGCTCTGGTTTCCTCTACATCTTTTACCTTCTACAGCTCCCTTAGTACCATGGAAGCTATTCACTGATGTCATACCGTATGTTGTCAGTGTTTTGTATGTATTCCTTCCCTCGCCGATTCTGCGGAGATCCTCCTCATTCCTTACCTATCAGTACCCCTTATTTTCAATATACTTCTGCAGCACCACATTTTAAATGCTACGACTCTCTTCCGTCCACATTTTCCCACCGCCCATATCTCACTACCATACAATGCTCTGCTCAAAACTTACCGTCTCTGAAATTTCATGATCAAACACAGAACCATGTTCGATACTAACAAGGGAACCGCCCCGTCGCACCCTCTCAGATTTAGTTATAAGTTAGCACATTAGATAGGCCTTGAAAAACTGAACACAGATCAATCGAGAAAACAGGGAGAAGTTGTGCGGAGCTATGAAATAAATAAGCAAAATATACAAACTGAGTAGTCTGTGTGTAACATATGCAACATCAAGGATAATGTGAGCTCAAGAGCGCCGTGGTCCCGTGGTTAGCGTGAACAGCTACGGGATGAGAGGTCCTGGGTTCAAGCCTTCCCTGGAGTACTAAGTTTAATTTTTTATTTTCAGACAATTTATTATCTGTCCGTCCGTCCGTCCGATGCGAGGCAACTGCGCCGTAGTATGGAGACGCTACACCTAAACAAACATCGAAACAAAAGATATGTTTTGACAGAGCACAGGGAAAACTGTGCGACTGTGAAACTGTTGCAGTCATTTGTTGCAGTTTACGTGACAAACTCTTATGTTTTCATCACTTTTTTGGGAGTGATTATGACATCCATAAGTAAACCTAAATCGGCCAAGGTAGAAAAATCTTTTTACCCATTCGCCAAGTGTAAGAGTTAGGTGGGTCGACAACATATTCCTGTCATGTGACGCACCTGCCGTTGCCAGTGTCGTATAGAGTATATCAGACGTGTTTTCCTGTGTAGGAATCATTTGACCTATGACCTTGCGATCAAATGTTTTCGGTTCCAATTGGAGAGGCATGTCCTTTCGTATATGAATCGCACGGTCGCAAAACGCAGACACCAAACTTATTACAGTGAACGAAGAGATCAATAAACGAACGGACAGATCAAAACTTTGCGAAAATAATGAAAGTAAATTTTTTACTCTAGGGAAGACTTGAACCAAGATCCTCTCGGTCCGCAGTTGCTCACGCTAACCGCGGGACCACGGCGCTGTTGAGCTCACACTGTCCTTGATGTTGCATATCTTGCTCATGGACTACTCAGTTTGTATATTTTGCTTATTTTTTTCATAGTTCCACACAACTTCTTCCTGTATTCTCGATTGATCTGTGTTCAGTTTTTCAAGGCCTATCCACTGTGCCAACTTATAACTAAATCTGAGGGGGGTGCGATGGGGAGGTTCTCTTGTAAGAATCTTACCTCTGTCAGGAATGCCCTTTTTGCTGGTGATAGTCTGCTTTTTATGTCCTTGTTCCGTCCGTCATGGTAGCAAAATTCCGTAACTTGGTCTACTTTGTTATCACCCAATAACATGTTACGTTTCTCGCTGTTGTCTTCCTGTTACGTCTCATTACTTCGTATTTCTTCGGTTTACTTTTTGTCCATTTTCTGTACTCATCAGACCGTTCATTCCATTTGACAGATTCTACATTTCTTATTCATTTTCGCCGAGGACAGCGTTGCCATCATCGAATTTTTAACTTGGAAATTTAATTCCTTTCTTTTATTTCCGCTATTGCTTCTTTGGCGTACAAAATTAACAGCAGGGACGAAAGACCACGTCTCTGTCTCAGACCCTTTTCAATCCGTGCACTTGTGTATGCCTTGTATTACCCGTCTTTCTCTGTAGCTTACCCTATTTTTCTCAGAATTTCTATCACGAGAGTAATACAAACATACTTGGAAGCATTCAAGGATCCCAACGAAGAGCAGAAGGCCGTAACTGATCAACTGTGGGAGGCTAGAAGTCACACCTGAATTGCTTCTGGAGGGAAAAAAAAGGGGGGTCGCGGAATGGTGCAGGTACCTTACCGCTTTGCGGTACCTTCTCTCTTTAGGCCGCCAGTCAGCAGAAGGAAACAGTTCCCGGCGCCGCTACACGTTTCCTGCGCGTGAACAATGTAGCGCCGTTAGCAGAGCGGGAGGCCAGGAAGCCGCGTGTCTCCGGATAGCCCAGTCTCTTTACGCGTGACCCGGAAAGCGCGGTGCGTGGGAGCGCCGGCCGCTCTCAACATTACCGCCGTTGCGTCACGGGCGCGAGGCCACAATGGCCTGCCGCTTGTTTCCACCCAAAAGTCTGCCTTTCCCTTCCGGACACAAAGCTGCGCCCCGCAATCGCAAAACGGAGCGTCGCTGAGAACTGGCGATGTTGTCGCAACGTGTTCTGAATATTTCCGCAATACGCCGTAGCTCGCAACAACGCTTCGTCGACATGTATTGTTTTAGAGTGCCGCCATTAAATCTCATTATGTCAATAAACTGGACATCGATCTTGCTGTTATGATTTCTTCTATCACGCACGCAGCACAGTATTCGGCAACGGGTCTTACAGGACAGGCAGTGCATACGGACTGGAGCATGTAGTAGGATTAATTTCTAGGAACTATCCAATCAACGAAGTTCTTCCAATTTTTCCGCAGAGAAGGCTTAAATCTGGAAAGCCTGTGTGGCTCTCAACAATATCCACCAACCAGCTCCTTGCTATTCATTCGAATGCTGGAAACTTAGTTGAATACTGTTAGCTGGGCAGCGCCTGGTGACTTTAGAGTGACCCAACCGTACCGCATATAGGTAGGCATCAGCCAAGAAAAACCTGACGCCACCTTAACTGTTATCAGACGCAAGCATTCAGCTTGCAAAGCGTCTCTATCAACGAGGGATGGCACGAGACTTCATTGTGAAGGTCCCTAATGCATAGTCAATGGAACTGCGAAATTATAACGAGTTATGAAGTTATCGTTCGAAGACCGTACAGTCCAGAATCGGTATGTCAATCAGCCATAATCGCCGTCAGCGTTGAGACAAGCATTCCACCGAAATACAAGGTTGAAGATACCCGTTTGGTAAGTCCTGCTGCGTGAAGAAGTCCGTGAACTGCCTGATGTGTATCATCGTCGAACAGGAATAATTGATCCTTCTAGGCTTTTTTGACGGGAACAAAGGTGTGATAATCGCATGGAGAGAGATCAGAATTATAGGGCGGGTGCTCGAGTGCCTCCCACTTAAGTTGGTGTATCTTCTTCGTTGCATTTGTGATGTGGGGACATGTATTATCACGGTACTTGGCGCACCTTTCCACGACGGTTATTTCCGACAGATATACTGCCCCATACACTTTCTTTACTCTCCGATGGATGTCTACTAGGGTTTGTCTTTCGGTAGCTGAGAAAAGAGCAGCAACAGCATGTTGGTCCTTTTTGGATGCATTTTCTAATAACGTCAACATAATTCACGTTTCCGAATTCCCCGCGCGCACGTCGGACAGACACGAATGCCGCGGCTAATTCCTTGCCTTTATGTCGGTGCTTATATACCCGCATC
Organism: Schistocerca gregaria; assembly: GCF_023897955.1. Lineage (NCBI taxonomy): Eukaryota > Metazoa > Arthropoda > Insecta > Orthoptera > Acrididae > Schistocerca > Schistocerca gregaria. Next base: position 188,865,392 of record NC_064923.1, on the reverse strand, counting down.
AGAGTCACGCCAAGTTGCGTATACCCTGCAGCAACTTGCTATAGGTAAGAATTGAACTGAAATACTGAAAAACAAAATTTGTTGGCGCGACCTGACGCTCGTTTCTAAACTTCCTATATGATGTTACGCCCTAATCAATCTAATAAGCAGTAATCATATTTTCGTTAGTTATTCATTATACTTAATACAAATTGCAGAACAACGGTAAATATCTACAATTTTAATATCTCTGCGAAGCAGATTTGCTAGCCTTCGCTCACTGTCCCCGTCACCTCGACTCCTTTGTCTAATTACTGAAATTGTAAAACACAATTCTCCGTTTATTTCCGACAGAAGTAATGTCGTCCTTTAAATTCGACAGCTTTGTTGAAAAGGTAGCAAAAGTTGTCACCACTGTAAGCAACACATCATCTCCTCACAAAGCCATGCCATTACAATAGTTTTCCATGCAGAGAAGGCTGGGCTCTAAGTACAGCAACATTGTCATTTGCAAATGAAAATAGGGAGCCAAATAATTCATGCAGGCCCTTTTTTACACATACATTCCCTCACTCGGTTAAAGACTTTTATATTCCGGTGAGCATGATGAATACGTCAAGTTTTGACAGCTGAGACTGCTAGGCTACAAATTTTGTTACTGAAGTGGATGTTAAAAAAAATTAAATAAATGAGTTAGTTGCTAGATCGATAGACACTTCTACTCGACAAACAACTCTACCAGGTTAGTTTCGCAATATAATGCAATCTTATACTATTCACAGTATATGTTTTGTTCCCTATCTCTGAACAACTTCGGATGATTCCTGTCACGATTCATTCCGTCGTACAATTCACGTTTGCAGCTGTGAACTGACATACGGTGTACGTCACAGACAATTACGATGGCATAAAGCGGATCAATTTGCTGCACTCTGTGATTCAAAGGGACGTAAAAGACGATGAAAGGACATCCGCATATAGTGTCTGTAGATGCTCTCAGCTTGGAAGATGGATCCTCTATTGTCTGAAATAATAGTGTCTGCTCGTCGTTATTCACGCTTTTCTCCTTTCACGATTTATGTTCAAGGCATTCTCTGTGGGCGCATCGTGTCACTGCATACATAACTAGTTCAACTATGTTGCAAATGAATGTCTCTAGCTCACTTTCCCAGTATGGATGTTGACTGAATGACGGCCAGGGTCGTTAATCTGACTTTCGCCACTACTGGAGGCTGCTTGTCTACGAAGTAGCGTATAGGGTAAGAACAATCTCACGGCTCCAATAGTCTTGCTTCGTTGAATACACTGCTTCTTGTCAGGTACCAGGAGTTAAGCACCGTCAGTATTTTGATAACCATTCGCCTGGGTATGCCACGTGCTGTTGGCAGCTTTCTCTTTGCATTTGCGGCAAAGGGGAGGGCGTGCGGTGCTGTGAAGTCTCTGTTCATCACACTTCATGCTAGTATCCTGGATTAAATTCCAAACGCCTCCGCAGTTCATCAGGAAGTGAGGGCATGTGACACTTTATAGTGCTCTGTGCTTCGCAGCCCCCAGGAGCAGACAATGCGCTGGCACTGGGTTTTACTCCACCCCTTCTCTGATCAACGTCACTATCACACACCACACACCACACACCCCACGTACACCCACATATGCATATAGACAAAATTACTGTGATAATTATCATGTTTCAGGTACACTTTAAGAGACAACTTTACGAACGAAACGCGTCACTGTAAAGGAAAGCCAAGAAAGCAAAACCTTTCGAATTAGGCTGCTGAGACTGCCCTTCGGGGTTTCCCAGCCAACAGTGCTATACGCATTGACTTTTTATCTTAACGCAAACGGTAGGTGACTGTCAAACAGCGAGGAAAGCTAGGCTGGTGGATCGGGTCAAAGGAGAACAGAATTACTGTTATTAGTCCTTAAACGGTGTTGTCGAGTCTCTCGGAATGTGGGGATGTATAAAGCTGCAGTAACTTTCATAGCTATTGGTCATGGAATATGCCCTGTTCGGTACCTTCATATGGTGCGGAGACACGTCGCATGCTCAGGCGACTGCACTCTGTTATGACGAGCAGTGTGAACAACGAAATTGTCAAAGAGTTCCTGGGACTCCACGACGAGTCAGTGTAGTATTTTCAGTTTAGTGAATCTGTCCACAAATAAAAAGTAAATAAAGTTCATGCTACAGATTCTAACTCTGAGGAATGTGCACTACGATGGAATTGAGGACAGTGATGCCGACTATTCAAATCAAAACGGCGATCCGAAGTGCAATGTTACCATCGAAAACGCTATTCCAAATGATCAATGAACAGAGCAAGTGAACTTTCTGACGATAAATCTGATGATGGAAATGCAGGTTACCGCAAGTGAAGACGAAAATTGTGTGGTCAGTGCATTGTAAATCTTTAAGACTACTGAATATTATATACTTTTATGTATGTTTGGACCATCGTCAATATTTTACAGTTTCCCTATAGAAGTGATGATGAATTCTAGTTTCTGGGGCGCTCAACTGCGCGGTCATCGTCCGTACAAAGTCCCAGTTTTTATGCAGTCCAAGTTTTACACAATCCAATCTAGTCACTGCCACGAATGATGATGATGAAATGATTAGGACAACACAAACACCCAGTCCTATAGAAGTGGATGTATTACTCTTTTCTTATAGTTTAGACCTTACCAATGTGTATTTGATTAAAAAAATTATTAGTTTCTTCTTGGAAAAGAGACATAAAAGAAACATTTATTTTCAAATATCTTTAGTTTCGGATTTTTTCGATTTAATTTGGTACTGAAATGATTATAAACGTAAAAGTTTGTTTCCTCGTAAGTCTTTGATTATGCATACACAATACACTTTTTTGTTTTGGAGTCTCCAGAACTCCGCAATGCATTTGGTGATACAAATCTTGTGAGTTAAGGGTTTACATATTATTTGCACCACTCTTCGCTGACATCAACCGCATTTGTTCTGTGAATACTAATTGTTACAGACAGTGCGATGATTTCATTTGCTGTTCTGGTCAGTTTAATATTAGTGTTTTTTCACTGAAACCAAATAGACCAATCAGCAATTGAAACTATATTTCAATAGATCAGTTATCAATTTCAGAGGTACAGATTTATTTTCAGAGACCTAGACCCGTTTTATTTTACGTCTCTGACACTGCATTAACGATGAGACGTCGGCAGTTTCTTTTTGTGATCAAAGTTTTGAACGAAGTCTGACTTAATGGCTTGGGAGTGCTTACGCACGAGTGCATATACGCCTAATACTAAATTGAACTACAAATGAAAATCCCAATATCACACACACTTTTGAGAACACAGCTCGTTTGTAACGCTGTTCAATGTGCAGGTCATGAACAGTCTTCACTCGTTGAGGAACGACGTAGTACAGTATTTTCGTTACGAATGAGATGTAATTCGGCATTAGGGATAATAAAATCACATCTTACGAGTACTGTAGGGTACCACGATTCCAACAGACTTTCGCTACAACAAAAATCTGCCCACTTCTAATCATAAAACGAGGTCAAAGAATTCGAGAGGTCACAGAATTCGAGAGAAACAAGTACAGTTGCCTCAAGATGGATCCGTCTTTTCAAAACCGCCAACATCTTTTATCCGAAGTAGAGTAGTAAACAACTATGATTGGTTGCTTTGTTATTTGTAAAAGAAATTCCTGGTTTTTAGACACCGACTTTCTCATGCCGTCCACTGTCCGGAAGAGTATAGTATATTTAAATGGAAGGAAGATTACGTTTCACGTCCCGTCGACATCGCGGTCATTAGAGACGGAGCATAAGCTCGGATGGTGCCAAGGATGGGGGAAGGAAATCGGCCGTGCCCTCTCAAAGAAATCCCAGCATTTGGCTGGAGCGATTAAGTGAAATCACGGAAAACCTAAATTTGGATGGCCGGACGTGGGTTTGAACCGTCCTCCTTCCCAATGCCAGTCACTAGTAAATTCATTAGTCTGAGACTGTGACCCGGGGTACTTTGAGAGTATACGTTGAACGCAAGTCGCTGAAGGCCGCGCGCTCTCACTGGCAGGTATTGCGCAACGGGTCAATGGGGAGCGGCCAGTGATCCGGCGCTGGGAGGCGGAGGCCCGTCCGGCCGCGCGTGGGCCATAAACACAGTTGACGCGCGAGGCTTCTGCGAATCGCCAGCCACCAAGGTCACGTCACGTGGGCAACGTCCAATAACACAGTGTAGCGAGCGCAGCCCACTGCGGAAATGCGGCGCACTACGAAACTACGCCATCACTGGATCCTATCATTCGGACAGTACGAAAGTAAGCCACGGACTGCTATCCAGCAGTCACTAACTTTTATAGCTAGCGTATTTAATGCGGTCCCATTAAGCTGTTCGATCGTCGAAGCTGCAGATGTGACAAACAGGAAACGCACCATTTCCTTCAAGAAATAGCTAACAAAGAATGTGTGAGAGTACAAACGACAAAATCTGGTCACATCGAGAAGATATCATACCCCACGGGCCGCCGCAGTTCTTGCTCTTGTCTCCTTAAATAGATTTACATAGTCTTTGAACTATCGCTGTAGCTTCTGAAGGGTGGACGTTCGTAAAAGCGAACCGAATTGCGAAAAATTTCTGTATTGGCTCTCCATTTACCACATGGTTTTGAAATTTCAATTCCTAACCATTACCTTCCAATTTCACTTCTAAGTGTGATAAAAATAATGACAGGCAAAAATCTTGCATGGGGCCACGTCCATTTCTTGTTTGTATTTCCTCACATTATTTCGGGCTGCGGCGTTTTCTTCCAGTTTTATGCAGTCAACATGCAGCGAATATTTGTTTAGTACATTAAAAAGGCTGTGGAACAGCGTCACTGCCACTGATTTTGTATTCTTTAGTCTATGCTGTTTGTTTACAAGTCTTTGCGAAGGAGTAACGTTTACGAAAGTTGTGTGTAGATCCTTTATTACAATCTGCAGTATGCCCCTTCCCAGTTAAGCGTGATTAATAGATTTTAATAATCTTCGCAAACTACCAGTTCTACAGAGGCCAGGATTTGATCCACGACCTTTCACAATGTCGATGCTGAAGGAAATCGATAAAAGGAGAACTGCTGCAGCTGACGTTATTGCTGCTCAGTTTGAAAAGCAGATAACGGAAAAAGACGAGCAAAGAAAAGACTGCTTGAAGACGAAGGTAAGTAAGCATATGGTTTACTAGTTCACTCAGAGTTAAGGCCTTGCACAGACATTGACTAGTCTTTGATTCTAAAAAAAATTGGAAACTTTACGAACCTGTTCCTCACAATCTACTGACGTTAGATTACTTAAATTTGGCACAGAGCTACTCAGTACTACATTGGAATATTATATTGAAGGAATTTTCATTTAACACATTACAAATGTGTAACGTAATAGAAAATCTCTAAAATTTGGTGCAATATATATATTTGGAGAGCTGTAAAATTCCAGCAAAAGGTGACATCAAAATTTTGTTCAACTGATATGTCATGACTGTACATCGCATTTTGTATAGAACTGTATTAATTTCTTTCTGATAGATTTCTCGAAAAACGAGCATGTGTACTCACTTTGTTGAAAAAATCTAGGTTATTTATAATTAAAAATGTATAACACTAATAAGTTTGCAAACTTATGAGTGTATTCCTGTAACATTTCTTAGCAAGTTTTCCAACCTTAGTTACATTATTTTCAAAACTTTTGACTTACGTAGTGCAATTTGATTACGTCCACCTTTGACCTAATACTTAACGTGTAGGTTTTACGCGACCCAAAGTGAACACTACGGTCGCTGGCCTCAATAGCTTCGCGGTCACTCTTGAGGTGACTACGCGAAGGCCCCGAAAGAAAAAAAATGTTGAAGTACCTTTATCATATCCAAATTAACACTAAAAATGATGCTATATGCTTTGCCTGGAGCGACATGATACCACTACTTGTCATCGCGCATCAGTCAACCACCTTCGTCCTTACATGCAAACCACCACATAGCGTCACACATCAACAAAACATCTGTCCGAAAACGTGAGAAACTTCTGGTTCTATGTGAAACTGCTAAGCGGGTCTAGGACTTACATCCAGTCACTCGCTAACCACTCTGGTGGGGCCGTTGAAGATAGCAGAACGATAGCCAAAGTTTTAAATTTAGAGTATAATACATCGTTCACGCAGAAGAATTGATATACAGTCGTTTGATCATCGAACGCACTTTCATATGGACGACATACATATAGCATCCTTGACGCAGAGAAACAACTGAAAAGAGTTGAAAACAAATAAGTCACCAGGTCCCGATGGAATCCCTTCTCCGTTTTTCTAAGAGTTCTTTACGACATTGCCCCCTTACCTAGCTTGCATTTATGGCGAATCTCTCCCCCAGTGCAAAGTCTCGAGCAACTGAAAAGGAGTACTGGTGACTTCTGTGTACAAGAGGGGCAAAAGAAAGGACTCGAAAAATTACAGACCCATATCCCTAACGTCGGTTTGCTGCAGTTCGAAGATGATTAATTTTCTTGAAACTGAGAAAATTATGTCCTCGCCACAGTTACATACCATATTCCTAGATTTCCGAAAGCATTTGACACGGTGCTCCACAGCATATTGTTAACGAAGGTACGAGCGTAGGGAATAGGTTCCCACATTTGTGAGTGAATCGGAGAGTTCTTAACTAATAGAACTCAGTATGTTGTTTTCAACGGCGAGTGGTCATCAGAGACCAGCATATCGTCAGGAGGGCCCCAGGAAAGAGTGATGGAACAGCTATTACACTATCTACGCAAATGATCCGCCGGACGTGGTGGGCTGCGATCTGTGGTTATTTGCTTGTAATGCTGTAGAGTACGGTAAGATGTCGAAGTTGAGTGACTTCAGGAAATACAAGATGACTTGGACAAAATTTCTAGTTGGTATAATAAATGGCAGCTAGCTCGAAGGCTACCTACAAAAGGCAAGCGCGAACAGCAAGAGTGGAAGACCAAGAACGAAGTGCTACGATTGGAGAGAGTGTAAGACAAGGATGTAGTCTTTCGCCTCTAGTGTTCAGTCTGTACATCGAAGTAGTAATGATGGAAACAAATGAAACGTTCGAGAGTGGAATTAAAAGTTCAACGTGAAAGAATATCAATGATTAGATTCCCTGATGACACTGCTATCCTTAGCGAAAGTGAAGAAAAATTACAGGATCTGCTGAGTGGAATGAAGAGTCTCTAATGAGAGCACAGCATTGTATGGTGGTGAAACATGGTCTGCTGGAAAACCGGACCAGAAGAGGATCGAAGCATTTGAGATGTGGTGCTACAAAAGGATGTTGAAATTAGGTGGACTGATAAGGTAATCAATGAGGTGGTTCTCCGGAGAATCGGCGAAGAAAAGAATATACGGGAAACACTCGCAAGAAGAAGGAATAGGATGGTAGCTTATCTGTTAAGACACCATGTGATAACTTTCATGGTACTAAAGGGAGTTGTTTAGAGTAAAAACTGTAGAGGAAGACAGAGTTTGGAATACATCCAGCAAATAATTATGAACTTCGGTTACAAGTGCTACCATTGAGATGAAGAGGTTGGCACAGAAGAGTAATTCGTGGCGGGCTGCACCTAACCAGTCAGAGAACTGACGGCTAAAAAAATTGAAGAGGAAAAGCTTTCAGCGTAGAAAAATGCTAAGTTAATGCGGATGAGTAGCAAAAACAAACCCGTACTGCTCCGATGCATGATTAGTACTGTTTTGCTTGATAAAATCACGTCGTTTAAATACATGGGTGTAACGTTGTAAAGCGAGCATGTGAGGAAGTGGTGAGGAAGATGAATGGTCGACTTCGGTTTATGGAGTGTGGTTCATATGTAAAGGGGGGAGCATATAGGACGCTACTGCAACCTATTCTCGTATACCGCCTGAGTGTTTGGCATCTGTACCAGGTGGATTTAAGGAAGGTATCTTAAGCAATTCTGAGGCGGCCTGCTACATTTGTTACAGGTAGGTTCTAACGACACGAAAGTGTTGCGGAGATACTTCCGGAACTCAAATGGGAAGCTCTGAAGGAAAGGCGAAGTTAGTTTTGAGGACCACTGCTGAGAAAATTTAGGGAACTGCCACTTCAAGCTGACTGCAGAACGATCTACTGCCGCCAACGTACATGTGGCCTAAGGTTTACGAATATAGGATACGAGAATGTAGGTCTCATACGGAGTCTTATGGATGGTCGTTTCTCCCTCGTTCTATTTTCAAGTGGAACAGGAAAGGAAATGACTGGTAGTGGTACAGGGTACCCTCTGCGATAATCGTCTCATTTCGAAGAAGAAGAGATTCCACAACTTTCTTCAGATACGTCATATCAAGCTTAAGCCACTGAGTGATGATCAGATTCGAAATAGCTACCATGTTGCAGACATGATATTGCAGGCATGATGTTCTCTATGTATGAATGAACTGTTCCAAATATTCTCTATGGAATTAAGATCGGGAAATTCAGAGAGCCAGTCGAATGTGATAGAGTGCCTTGGCTTTAGCCAAAGCCGGCCGGAGTGGCCGGGCGGTTCTAGGCGCTACACTCTGGAGCTGCACGACCGCTAAGGTCGTAGGTTCGAATCCTGCCTCGGGCATGGATGTGTGTGATGTCCTTAGGTTACCTAGGTTTAAGTAGTTCTAAGTTCTAGGGGACTGATGACCTCAGAAGTTAAGTCCCATAGCGCTCAGAGCCATTTGAACCTCTAGCCAAACCAGGTGCGCACGCGTGCAGCCCAGTGAACATTACCGTCGTGATATTTGAAGACGGGCGGGGTCCGCAGCATACTGATCGCGCAGACAGAAGAAACTGCAACAATTCGTCACTAATAACGCTATAATGAACGCCTCTGTTCATGTTCAGGTTGACCTGAATGAGTGGGGTCAATTCACGATACAAAGTATCACGTAGTCACCGCGCTGGGACAAACAACTTGCAGTTAATGCACCAGGTCAGTACAAATTACGGAACTTTGCCATCTTTTCAGAGGGACTGCAGTCCCATTGAAACAGCTCAGCACCATGGGCACGGTTGTAACATTTTTAAAGAGAGGGTTTTCCTTGAAGTGTAATAGGTGCACCATCACGCACCAACCAATAAAACATTGTTCCGTATTTGCGTTCGCAGCAAGTATTTTGAGGTAAGTGTAGAACACGTTTTGATTTCAGAGTAGGTTTCGTGAGGATACTGTTCATTGTGGGATGTTATAAAGCAAAAAAGTAAGTTATAGATATTTCAGCATTACCAACTGCAAAGCGGGGGAACACCTGGGCAATGTGGTGTGCGACAAAACAGAGAGCGTTAGGGACACTGTACTGTCTTTTCTGTATCTTCTGTGCAGAAGACATCGTAGATACAAAATCTGACTTGGAAAATACTCGATCAGCAGTATTTTCAGTATACGGATATGCGATACCGGAGCAGGTTCCTCTAGCCTTTAAAAATGGGTCGTAAGACCGATGCGCACCACTACAGACAGGACTACACATCTGATATCCGTTTGCCCTAATAACAGGGAACATCTGCACTAGCGTACATATTTCTTTTTTATGATTGCATCAACGATTCTGTAAGATTATTTTTATGAAAAATTATACTCCTCCACCTCTCATATTTATTTAGCTACTACACTCCTGGAAATGGAAAAACGAACACATTGACACCGGTGTGTCAGATCCACCATACTCGCTCCGGACACTGCGAGAGGGCTGTACAAGCAATGATCACACGCACGGCACAGCGGACACACCAGGAACCGCGGTGTTGGCCGTCGAATGGCGCTAGCTGCGCAGCATTTGTGCACCGCCGCCGTCAGTGTCAGCCAGTTTGCCGTGGCATACGGAGCTCCATCGCAGTCTTTAACACTGGTAGCATGCCGCGACAGCGTGGACGTGAACCGTATGTGCAGTTGACGGACTTTGAGCGAGGGCGTATAGTGGGCATGCGGGAGGCCGGGTGGACGTACCGCCGAATTGCTCAACGCGTGGGGCGTGAGGTCTCCACAGTACATCGATGTTGTCGCCAGTGGTCGGCGGAAGGTGCACGTGCCCGTCGACCTGGGACCGGACCGCAGCGACGCACGGATGCACGCCAAGACCGTAGGATCCTACGCAGTGCCGTAGGGGACCGCACCGCCACTTCCCAGCAAATTAGGGACACTGTTGCTCCTGGGGTATCGGCGAGGACCATTCGCAACCGTCTCCATGAAGCTGGGCTACGGTCCCGCACACCGTTTGGCCGTCTTCCGCTCACGCCCCAACATCGTGCAGCCCTCCTCCAGTGGTGTCGCGACAGGCGTGAATGGAGGGACGAATGGAGACGTGTCGTCTTCAGCGATGAGAGTCGCTTCTGCCTTGGTGCTAATGATGGTCGTATGCGTGTTTGGCGTCGTGCAGGTGAGCGCCACAATCAGGACTGCATACGACCGAGGCACACAGGGCCAACACCCGGCATCATGGTGTGGGGAGCGATCTCCTACACTGGCCGTACACCTCTGGTGATCGTCGAGGGGACACTGAATAGTGCACGGTACATCCAAACCGTCATCGAACCCATCGTTCTACCATTCCTAAACCGGCAAGGGAACTTGCTGTTCCAACAGGACAATGCACGTCCGCATGTATCCCGTGCCACCCAACGTGCTCTAGAAGGTGTAAGTCAACTACCCTGGCCAGCAAGATCTCCGGATCTGTCCCCCATTGAGCATGTTTGGGACTGGATGAAGCGTCGTCTCACGCGGTCTGCACGTCCAGCACGAACGATGGTCCAACTGAGGCGCCAGGTGGAAATGGCATGGCAAGCCGTTCCACAGAACTACATCCAGCATCTCTCCGATCGTCTCCATGGGAGAATAGCAGCCAGCATTGCTGCGAAAGGTGGATATACACTGTACTAGTGCCGACATTGTGCATGCTCTGTTGCCTGTGTCTATGTGCCTATGGTTCTGTCAGTGTGATCATGTAATGTATCTGACCCCAGGAATGTGTCAATAAAGTTTCCCCTTCCTGAGACAATGAATTCAAGGTCTTCTTATTTCAGTTTCCAGGAGTGTAGTTTCGACGTTGCGTCAACGCAATCTTCAGACCCGTACACTTTGATGGTATCAATTGTTTGTGGCTGAGTATCAGAAGTCCGCTGTGAGACCAATGCGTGCACCACATGGATGGCGGGCAGTAACTAGTGTGAAGTTTACGCCAGTGGGTCTGTAAGATTACGCGAAGATTCCGCAAGAACCAACTGTGTGAAACCCAGTTGGCTATCATTCTTCACGAGATACATTAAGACCGTCGATACCGGAGCCAATTTTGATGGCATTTTTTTCTGGACTTCCGGGAAACCTTCGATACAGTCCCCTACCGGTGCCCAGCAAACATGATATGTACTTAGGAGATATCGGAATCAGTACGTGATTGAAATAAGGAAAACTCGCCGCGTCAGCCCGCAATAACGGGAATGTGTATACATTGCGTTACATGTAAACTTAATGCGGATGTTTTCCGATTATTTACGAGTTTTGCACGTCACAATATATTTTATTTCATCTTTTTTACGCGAATGAAATATTTCGACTCATGTGTCTTTATTGGGAGGTCTCAAGATGTCCTTAATGAAAATATACATAAACACCTATGTTGGTAGACAGTGCCGTTATTGATCTATGTATCCGTATGGTCCTTTTAGTTCGGATGTGAAACACTGGTACCATCTAAGTGAAATCAGGAAGTGTTGAAGAAAAACCTGTTACAATTACATGCAATTTCAAAACAACGAACGAGTGATGTCGGATTGCCTAAATGCCTTGTGCCAACCGTTTGCAACGTAATCAATTTTGCAGTTATTAATTCGTATTCCACAAAGTCCGCTTTTATTCTCAAGAACAGTCTTTACCGCACAAAATGAGAGTAAAGAAAGGGTGATAACGGCTGCAACATCTGGTATTGCCTACGCGCTACAACGTAGCTTTCATCAATGACCTCGCAGCCCACTATAGTTAATACCCCTAAAACACGAGAGGTGAACAACATAAAACAAAAACCACAGTCCGGAAGCGGAAGTCCGCTTTCGCGTCCTCACAACAGAGTTGTACAGGATGCAGAATTACAAATGAAGTATTCTGAACAACAGGCCCGTTTGTACGTGATATATGATCCATCATTTGGTCGTCTCAGTAGAAATGTTGCAAAATTTCGGTTGGGTACAGACGACGCTCCTACGCTGTGAATAGAACGAAGAACTACCGCTGTCCAAAACGAGACAAGACGAAGAAAGGTATTGATGGTATCAGTTTCCTGATCCGCAAAATTTGCACCAGTTTCCTAGATTAAATTCCTAACCTCCTCACGGTCTCACGATGTGACGTATGGTCGTTGACGATCAGATCGTAGACTGTTGACTAAGCTCGGCGGTTCCCTTCGAGGAAGACTATGCCCCGGTGATGTATTTCAAGATTTTGCCTTCATCTAAAGCAACACGAACACAACGTTATGAACTGTAAAAGCGATCATAGCCGTCATTCGGATCAGCCATATGACGATTCTTAATTGACACCGCAGAATAGTTCAAAGGGAGGTAACAGCGAACAACCTCCACAACGACCTCGCCCAGGACGGCTACGATATCGCCCTCGGAGGCTATGCATACCTCCTGCATCAGCCCTCCATGGTAATATTCTACGGGACCTCGTACTTATGAGATATACTCGCGCGCGCGCACACACACACGCACCAACACAAAGCGTGCGAAATAAAATTACGTTCCGAAAAGAAACCTTTTGGGCCGAACCAGATAAAATCGGTGGTGGAAAATGTGAATACATGAATGCAATGACGTATGTGTACTATATAAGAAGAAATCCATGTTCTACTTACATGTTTAAATATTCCGGCTTTCTTTTGAAGTTCAGAAATAACTGAAACTAAAGACAGAAATATATTTTATTACACGAAGAACACACGTGCCTGCTTCACTATCACTGAAATACTGCAACAATTCGCATCGTCACAGGGCTAATGACTACAGTAAATTAAATATCAGCAGGGGATATTATGGACTGGTCTTTGCTAGGTTTTGACCATTAGTACCTCAAGATAGGCTAATTAAAGCAGTGCGACACAATTATCAACAAAAACTACAAAATATCGCATTTGTAGATTTGAACGTTTCGGAGCTTTGCTAAATAATATACTAACCGAATTAAAGTAAATCAAAATATGATGCAAAGTGCGAAACGCTTAATTATTAAATAAAAAGACATCAATAATAGTGCCCAGTCTCTAGAAGTAAAATATTTATCTTCTGTTTGGTATTTCTCTTTTCTAATGTGATGTTATTAATTGCATTTCCATGCGGATAGTAGTTACAGGATTTACTATTTACCATTCATGATTCACCATTTATTGATTAACATTTTATTTGGTAATGAACTTCAATGACTACACAAACAGCGAAGTGGTACTACTCGTGAACCATTCTGCTATGTTTTGGAACTGAGAACTTACGATCATTTGTAAATAGTAAATCTAACTGGGACGTGTTTAGTGCTGTCAACGTATTCTCCCCCCCCCCCCCCCCCCCCCCTGTTTAATCTAGCCGTGTCCTTGTTAGTTTTTCTGACAACGAGAAATCCGCCATTTCACGAAGAAATGCATCCACCTCCACATAGGCTGAGAATACATTGCGTAGTTGCAAGTTCCCTTCCACGTTACAGCTTCATATTGCAGGTCAGTAAATGGAGAATCGAAGAGAGATGATCGCTATGAAATATGTGACATGTGGTCTCAGTGTCAAAACATTTAATGCAATCACAACAGTAGAACTGTGTGACTGAGATGAACATTCACTAAATAACACCAGTGGAAGTTGGTTCAATTGGCTCTGAGCACTATGGGACTCAACTTCTGAGGTCATTAGTCCCCTAGAACTTAGAACTAGTTAAACCTAACTAACCTAATGACATCACATACATCCATGCCCGAAGCAGGATTCGAACCTGCGACCGTAGCGGTCTCGCGGTTCGAGACTGCAGCGCGTAGAACCGCACAGCCACTTCTGCCGGCACCAGTGGAAGTGTCTAGAAAATCGAAGTTCTATTACGTTTCGATGCACAACATAATTTGGGATAACCAGCAATACACCGGTATAGCCGCTTGTCTCTATCATATTAATGGGACGTCCCGGGAGTGTCATGATGTTACGAAACCGACAAACAGGTTTTTGAAGCGTGCAGTCGGTCGTGAAGATTCGTTCAGCTACTGATTTTAAGTACAGTACCAGGGCATATTGTTTCGTTACACCTCGCTCGTTCGGTGAATCATTTAAGCAGCGTGAAACATAAAGCAAACCCGTACTTTGCAAGCACTTAAAATGGACAGTTATTTAGTTTCAAATTGAAGCAGAGCAAATTAGTAACAGCAGCGACACTAGCGATGTGCTGTCATATCGTTAATATGGTCCGTCTTTGGAAACAGTGGACTGTACTTCTAGGCTACACTTGCCAACGTACTGAGGCCTAATGACTCACCAGAAAGTTTTAAATTTGTGAATCGTAAATAATATGATTACTTCAGAGTGCAGCTGAGCGGCAAAACAATGAATATGCAAATGCATGTATATCCTGTAAAGTCTTGTGACAGTATGTGGTGACTCAGCAACTTTCTTCTCTTCGCCGTACCTTTTTGATTCTTTTTTTAAATCGGCCACGGCCACAATAGCGGCTACTTTTTCCCCCTTGAACAGCATGTGACTGACGGACTGAAAGGCAGCTATTGCTTGATGTGCCTGGGCAGAGGACCTGCTTGTGTGAGCCACTTCGCCCCCTACCGCCAGCGGCTCGCTGTGGGGGGTCGCAATCTACCATCTAAAGGGGGAAATTTGTTGTCATCTCTCAACTTTTTTAAGTTTACGAGATGTGTCCCGGATTCTGCTTCCCAAATTACGTACATTTTCAGTCAGTTTAAGAGAAATGTCCTGGTTTGTTCGACAGGAATTGTGGTAAACTCACTCACTGCGCACGTGATCAAATGAACTGCAAGATGAAGTACCCGAGTGCCGACTATTTTGAAGATTTTTTTTGTGGAATTCAATACGAGAACTTTCGTATTTGGGCAGCTCGTTCGGTCACTCTGAGAGAAGCGCCGAGGTCAGCGGACGGAGGAGAAAGTTGTTACGTCGACATTACGCAAGTGACGGGTAATGGTGGAATGCTGGTATACGTGGGCGAACTGGCGCTTTCTTCGGCCCCTGTGGCAGTGTGGCGGAGCGAGGCGGCGAGGCAGTGTGAGTTACGGTACAGCACGGTTCCCGCTAGGCGGCACCACCGCCGGGCACCGTGTGGGTCAGCAAGGCAGCCGAGGCGAGGGTGGGGGCAGTGGAGTCGGGAAATTCCTTCAGCTCCTGGAACTTCACTAGCGACCGGTCCTTTTAGGGAGCTGTTTACTTTTACTCGTTCACCGTTCCTTTTTTATCTACTTATGTAATAACTATTTATGTTGTATTGTTTGAGAGTCATATTTTAAGTTACTTTCGTATGACCACTTACCAAAAATAACATGTTCTTTTCATCAAAAAATTGTATATTAATTTTTAACGCATGTGGAATTTAAACTGAAGAAATGTTCCTACCAGTGAAATTCTATTTTACAGTTATGAAACACTTTAGCTTTACACTCAGCCACTGACGACGAAGTTAGTGACGTAAAATTGTTTTGCAGTTAAGGGGGGTAGGACGTCGAACGGACCGACTTTGACCGGGAGAGAGGCACCACAGAACAATTTAATTTCCAGTGTCTATACTTTTACAAGTAAATTCATAAAACTTTGTCAGCATGACCAGGAACGATTCAGGATTCACACTCGCAGCAGCGGAAGTTCAAAAACACAACAAAATAATTTTTTTACATGTGAAATTTCATCATTTTTTCACTTACTATTGGCTGCATTTGTTCCTATAGGTACACTTTTCTTCGTAAGTAAGAGAGACTGTTCGACGAATTTTGCACAGCATACAAACCATACTTACAGGTGTATGAAACTCTAGAATCTATTTAATTTATAAAAAATGAATTAGCTCTTACATTTTAAACTTTATGTTAAGAAAAAAATCAAATTTTGTAGTTAATTATCTAAATTTTTACCACAGTTTTAATAGATTTGGAAAATTCTAGAGTTTGATACATCTGTAAGTATGGTTCGTATGCTGTGCAAAATTCATCAAAGAATCTCTCTTACTTATGAAGAAAAGTGTACCTAGAGCAACAAATGCAGCCAATACCAAGTGAAAAAAAAAGATGAAATTTCACATGTAAAAAACATTTTGTTATGTTTTTGAACTTCCACTGCTATGAGTGTGAATCCTGAATCCTTCCTGGTCATGCTGACAAAGTTTTATGAATTTATTTGTAGAAGTATAGGCACTGGAAATTAAATTGTTCTGTGGTACCTCTCCTGCTCCAAGTCGGCCCGTTTGACGTCCTACCCCCCTTAACAGTTCTAGGAGATCTTACGATTTTCTAAGCCAATTCATCGAGTTTTTAAGTGCGTTTTACTGCTTTAGGGGTCACATTCGGATACTAAACTTCAAATCGTTACAGTCTGAAGCAAATCTAAGAGGGCCAGTTCGGAACGAGTCTTTGTTAGATGAATACATATATTCGTGTATGTCAAACTCGAGCGGAGCAAGAGATTTTCTAAAGTCAAACTAAAATCGTTGGAGACTTGAGCAAGCAAAATAAATTATTAGGAGAGTGTAGCACATCTATGACGGAGACAGCATATAGCAGCACGCTGGTGCGACCAACGTTGGAGTACTGCATGAGTGTTTGAGGTCCGCTCTAGGTACGTTTAATGCAATGCATCGAAGCAATACACCGGCTGGCTACTACATTTGTTACCGGTAGGTTGGAACAACATGCGTGTATTACGGGGATGCTTCTGGAATTCCGATGGGAATCCCTGGAGGGGAGGGGGGGGGGGGGGGAGAGTGGGAAACGTTCTTTTCGAGGAACACTACTTAGAAAATTTGGAGAATCGGGATTTGAAGCTGACTGCACAACGATATTACTGCCGCCAACAACCATTTCGCTTAAGGGTCACGAAAGTAAGATGTGAGAAAGTAGGGCTCATACGGACTCATGTAGATAATCTTTTGCCCTCGCGAGTGGTTAGGTTAGTGTTAGATTAGGTCAGTGTTGTTTAACGTCCCGTCGACAACGAGGTCATCAGAGACGGAGCGAAAGCTCGGGTTAGGGAAGGATGGGGAAGGAAATCGGCCGTGCCCTTTCAAAGGAACCATCCCGGCATTTGCCTAAAGCGATTTAGGAAAATCACGGAAAACCTAAATCAGGATGGCCGGAGACGGGATTGAACCGTCGTCCTCCCGAATGCGAGTCGAGTGTGCTAACCACTGCGCCACCTCGCTCGGTCGGGAAAGGAAACGACTAGTAGTCCTGCATATGCCCTCCGCCAC
Source organism: Schistocerca gregaria (assembly GCF_023897955.1). Taxonomy (NCBI): domain Eukaryota; kingdom Metazoa; phylum Arthropoda; class Insecta; order Orthoptera; family Acrididae; genus Schistocerca; species Schistocerca gregaria. Next base: position 188,847,934 of record NC_064923.1, on the reverse strand, counting down.
GATCTTTACGATGGCTTGTGGAGTACGTATGTACGTGTAGAATGGACTCAACGTAGTCCGACAGCCCTTTAAATTATTAGCAGCTGTCTCTCGGTTTACAGTGTGCATTTGAAGTCGGTTCAAACAAAGACTCATCATATAAATGCGAAGCCCAGCGTCAATGGAAAGCGTCTGTTTGCCGTTGTAGACAAACAGACAATATAGCGTTCTCAAATTAGTATACTGCAATATCTGGTTGTCGATATGAATTAACATGGATGGCAATACACGAAGAATAATCAGTAATCCAGCAGCAACTCGCGTGCCGCCCTGTCCACCGCTGACTGCTACAGCCACGCAGTAGCTCTACTCATTCCCAACTGGAATACTGGTTACTCTGTTAACACTAAAAGTAAACACATATATCGTAAAAACTAGGGTAATTTGGGACTACTCCATCGAATCAGCATGTACAATTCCACTTTCGAAACCCATTTGTCCATACGACGAAAATATGCAACAAATGGCCGAATCTTTTAACTGCGTTGAGTTAGAAGCTTACGTTTTTACACGACCAAGGGAACGTAGACCTTAGTATATGATACAAATTTCAAGTTCATACGTCCACCCGTTCCTGAGAAAAATGGTCCTTAACAGTTGGACAGACATAAGGACAGACAGACAGAAAGCGACCGTACAATGCTTCTCTTTTCACCGATTGCGGGATGGAACCCAAAAAACGAATTCCACCGAATAGCGGCTTTTTGTGTTAATTTTAATATCCAGTTATAAAAAGTTATGCATCACCGATCGTGGAAGTTAATAGCATACGGCAAGTACTGGAAGTCGAGATGTCGAGAACAGTTTGAAATTTAAGAAGATCGGGCGAACGCAATAAACGAAAGGAACTTCAACTGGACGAAGAAAGGTGTAACTAGAACGAATGACAGACGGTGAACGACCGTTCCTTGAAAGGCGTTCCTCGTTCTTCGGTCCTAAGGTGGCAGCAGGTGCTGTAGGCAAGATTGCTGTGACAACAGTGTCTACTAGGGGCAGTCAAGTGGAAATAAAACAGACAAGGAAAAAAGTAATTACACTGTTTATTATTTCAGAAGGAATGTTTGTGTTTGCCTATGGAACCACGACTCTACGCGGAAGTGCACCTCTCCGTCCGAAACAAATCGAGGGCCACGAATGTCTTTCCCCAGGACTACAAAAATACGGAAATCGCCGGGGAAGGATCGGGACTGTATAGACAATGTTTAAGGGCTTCCTATCGAAACTTCTCCAGGTTGCTCAAACTAACCTTGGCAACGTATTTCAACATGTAGGCGACCGCAAACTTTTGTTCTTTGATGGCACTGACCGCCTTGTCTCACAGCACGATGAACAAATTAACGTATATGGCGACTACTTTTGAAAAAATAAACAATTACTGTTTTCCATGTGTCTCGTTTTCATTTAACTGTCCTTTATATTAACAAGGGAAGGATACACTCAGTGAGTGAGTGAGTGAGTGAGTGAGTGAGTGTGTAGTTTAAGTTAGTTAAAGTAGTTTCTACGTCTAGGGAGCGACGACCTCAGCAGTTTGATCCCTCAGAAATTCACACACACTTGACATTTGATACACTCTACGATTCACCAGTATTACTCATCTTCCACAAGACTGTAGTACATGCGCAGATGCAAACAAATGCCGCGTAAGTTATGATGCTCTCCACAAGCGATTTCGAGAAACCGAAGTTCGAAGTTTTATGAGTCTGTCTATCGTCATACGAAGGCGTCAGTCGTCTAACAACAGCGCCAGTAACCAATCACGTTTCTTCAGACAGAAACAGTCATAACAATAATAATAAAATTATCAATCGTGCTGATTCGTTCATCGAAACATTGTGAAACATTTCTTAAGTTCGTCCACAAAAATTTCGTAGCGTCGCACGCTAATAGGCGGCCCAGAATCCACGACTAAGCAGTGGTAACCTTGATGGCCAAATAAGGCACCGCGCTCATGTTAGGGAACGATACTACTTTTGTCCCTACCGAGCCGTTCTTATTCATCTCCCTACATCACTGAAAAGAAATCGGAAATTATTCCTTAAAGGTGAAGTCTGGTATGTTAACATTCATCACAGCCACAGATCTGGCCAAATGAACCAGATTAATGCTAGAAGTTTGCATTGTGTAATCCACTTCGCTCCCTTCCTTATAAGCAATAATAGACACCAGGAACGTTAATTTATCCAAGGAATAAAAAAGAAGTGTAAATGATTTGTTGCCTAGAATAATGGACACTGCTGGCCATTCAAATTCCAGGACAGGAGGGTTAGAAGGTAACTAATTTTTATTTACGTGCGTTCCAGTGTATTAGAAAAACTAGATTATTACATACAGACGATGAAATAAACAAACATAAAAGTCTGAGTGGACATTTTCCAGCTGCCAACATTCAAACGTCTTGACTCAATGTACACTGAGGTGACGAAAGTGATGGGAGACTGATATGCACAAATACAGATGGCTGCAGTATCGCGTACACAAGGCATAAAAGGGCAGTGCATTGACGGAGCTGTCATTGGTACTCGGATGGTCCATATGAAAATGTTTCCGACGTATTACGATCACACGACATGATTTAACAGACTTTGAACGCGGATGGTAGTTGGAGCTAGGCGCATGAGACATTCCATTTCGGAAATCGCTAGGGAATTCGATATTCCGAGTTCCACAGTGTCAATGTGTCGAGAATACCACATTTCAGGCATTTCACCACGGACAACGCAGTGGCGGCGGTCTTCATGTAACAACCGAGAGCAGCTTATAGTAGTCAGTGCTAACAGCCAACCAACACTGCGTCAAGCAAGGCAGAAATCAATGTGGGAAACGAACGATGAACGTATTCGTTAGGACAATGCGACGAGATCTAGCGTTAATGGGCTATTGCAACATACGACCGACGTGAGTGCCTTTGCTAACAACACGACATCGCCTGCTGCGTTTCTCCTGGGCTCGTGACCATGTCGGTTGGACACTAGACGGCGGGAAACCTTGACCTGGTCCAACGAATCCCGACTTCAGTTGGTATGAGCTGATCGCAGAGTTCGAGCGTAGCGTAAACCACACGAGGTCAAGGACCAAGGTTGTCAAGAAGGCACTGTGCAAACCGGTGGTGATTCCATAATGGTATAGGCTATGTTTACTGGTCCAACTGAACTGATAACTGACTGGAAATTGTTATGTTCGGCTACCTGGAGACCATCTGCAGCCATTAATGGATCTCATGTTCCGAAACGACGATGGAATTTTTATGGATGACAATGCCTGAAGTCACCAGTTTGAATAACATACAAGACAATTCGAGCGAACGATCTGGCCACCACGATAGTCCGACATGAAGCCCATCTCACATTTATGGGATCTAATCAGAGGGTCAGTTAGTGCATTAAATCCTGCACCGTCAACTCTTTCGCAATTATGGGCGGCTACAGAGTCAGCATGGCTGAATTATGTAGAAAAGTTCCAACGACGTTTTCGGTTCATGTCACGCCGAGTTGCTACACCACATCGGCCAAAACAAGATCCTACACGGTATTAGGAGGTATTCCACGGCTTTTGTGACCTCTGCATGTGGCTACCTCTGCATGTGGCTAGGGTGCACGGTCCTGCATGGCCTCTTGGTTTCTAAGCAGTATCGTTACACGAGGAACTGCAGTGAGCGATAGGCCACGACTCTTTTGCTGTCTAATTCCGACAGGTGCTGATACACGTTTCTTCTCACAAACAAACATTCAAATAGAGATCCTTCCTTACTTGGTGCAGTCGCTCTGTAATCTTTATTGTCGTATCCAAATACGCCAATTTCACGCTTCTAGAAAGCCGCCTTCATAGTTTCAAATTTCAATAGTCTGTAGCGTAGTTCCGTGAGTAGTCTGGAGACTACTTCTGTGTCCCTCAGGACGAATTGGTAAATGTTGAGTCAATCAACATCCCCGAGCGCTGCCTACTGTTCTTGAGAGATCATTCTGTAGGAAAGTATGCTCCCCATACTCAGGAATAAAGAACGCGTAACAAAAATCGTAATTGTCACTACACGACAACAACAAATAACATTAGCATCAATTGCACTCTAACAATGGTAAATTTCTATATAGAGTGGCGAAGTTATGTAATGGCTCCAAAATTATATTCAGTTCAAGTCTATATTCGTATCGTAGCGTCATAAATACCACGCTGAAGACAACGGTATGACATGACAGATTATGGTTTAATGGAACAGCTGAGTACACAGTAGTGAGTGATCAACATTTAGAACTTTAACAGAACGCTTGTCGTATTGGTCAACCACAATGTTAGTGCACCTGGGAATGAGAGAGATTTGGTCCGCTTATCGTGTGTCAATGTGTAAGGGGGCTGACAGTATATGCACAACTGACCTGGAAGCATTGAGGCCACGATGCTTTTTCCTTGGTCACTAATAAACTTGTTCACTCTAACGTCACCGCGCGTTTCCGATAAAGGCCAAGCGCTATAATATCGTGGTTGAGCAGTTCACGGCGAAGGTCGAGAGTAGGAAAATATCTACAGGTAGTCTGAGTAGTTTGTGAGGGGGAATTCTGAAAATACGCATAAAGCAACTTTTCAACACAATCTAATTGCAATTTCTTCAGACTACGAAATCAAGCAAGCGACAACTAGAATACGAAATTCTGTCACTTCGTTTCTCGTCGAGTCTTTATGCTAAGATAAGGGAATTGCTAACAACATTTCCCATTTAATGAAACTTAAAAATTCTTGTAGTGTGGAAGCGCGAGGTGAACGAAAAACAATCGCCTGAAACTTAGTTCTGCGCTCAACACTGCAGACGTGCGGATTGTATAGGCTACCGGCACCAGGCGCTACCTCCACGCTTGCACCGTTGACAGCGCTTTTGCCGTCCTCGCAAGAGTTGTGTGCAGAAAATGAACAAGCTAAAGGTGGTTCGAAAGTGTTTCGTGCATGCCCAGAAACAAGCTGTTATATCACACGGAAGAAGGAACCATGCACGCTGTAACTGTGGCTGCATGGTACAGGGCGTATGAAACTGCACTCTCTGGAACAGTGTGTGATTGAATAAATGGTCTCTAGCATGGAAACCATGGATCTTCGGATCCTAAAGTTCATTAGACCTTTCTGTTCCGTTTCCTCTCATCGATCAATCCCAAGAGTTTGTACACGGTGGAGAAAGTCCCCTTGTACATTCTACAAAATGCGCTGGAATGTCGAAAAATATTGATCTGCACGTTGCGCGCTACTTCCTGGTTTCTACGAACTTCGATACATATAGCGATTAAAAACGAGTAATGAGCAAAGAACCTCTGACCATTGGCCAAAAAACTGAAATTTCAGGTTTTCGAAAGAAATGTACACTCCTGGAAATTGAAATAAGAACACCGTGAATTCATTGTCCCAGGAAGGGGAAACTTTATTGACACATTCCTGGGGTCAGATACATCACATGATCACACTGACAGAACCACAGGCACATAGACACAGGCAACAGAGCATGCACAATGTCGGCACTAGTACAGTGTATATCCACCTTTCGCAGCAATGCAGGCTGCTATTCTCCCATGGAGACGATCGTAGAGATGCTGGATGTAGTCCTGTGGAACGGCTTACCATGCCATTTCCACCTGGCGCCTCAGTTGGACCAGCGTTCGTGCTGGACGTGCAGACCGCGTGAGACGACGCTTCATCCAGTCCCAAACATGCTCAATGGGGGAGAGATCCGGAGATCTTGCTGGCCAGGGTAGTTGACTTACACCTTCTAGAGCACGTTGGGTGGCACGGGATACATGCGGACGTGCATTGTCCTGTTGGAACAGCAAGTTCCCTTGCCGGTCTAGGAATGGTAGAACGATGGGTTCGATGACGGTTTGGATGTACCGTGCACTATTCAGTGTCCCCTCGACGATCACCAGAGGTGTACGGCCAGTGTAGGAGATAGCTCCCCACACCATGATGCCGGGTGTTGGCCCTGTGTGCCTCTGTCGTATGCAGTTCTGATTGTGGCGCTCACCTGCACGACGCCAAACACGCATACGACCATCATTGGCACCAAGGCAGAAGCGACTCTCATCGCTGAAGACGACACGTCTCCATTCGTCCCACCATTCACGCCTGTCGCGACACCACTGGAGGCGGGGTGCACGATGTTGGGGCGTGAGCGGAAGACGGCCTAACGGTGTGCGGGACCGTAAGCCCAGCTTCATGGAGACGGTTGCGAATGGTCCTCGCCGATTCCCCAGGAGCAACAGTGTCCCTAATTTGCTGGGAAGTGGCGGTGCGGCCACCTACGGCACTGTGTAGGATCCTACGGTCTTGGCGTGCATCCGTGCGTCGCTGCGGTCCGGTCCCAGGTCGACGGCACGTGCACCTTCCGCCGACCGCTGGCGACAACATCGATGTACTGTGACCTCACGCCCCACGTGTTGAGCAATTCGGCGGTACGACCACCCGGTCTCCCGCATGCCCACTATACGCCCTCGCTCAAAGTCCGTGAACTGCACATACGGTTTACGTCCACGCTGTCGCGGCATGCTACCAGTGTTAAAGACTGCGATGGAGCTCCGTATGCCACGGCAAACTGGCTGACACTGACGGCGGCGGTGCACAAATGCTGCGCAGCTAGCGCCATTCGACGGCCAACACCGCGGTTCCTGGTGTGTCCGCTGTGCCGTGCGTGTGATCATTGCTTGTACAGCCCTCTCGTAGTGTCCGGAGCAAGTATGGTGGGTCTGACACACCGGTGTCAATGTGTTCTTTTTTCCATTTCCAGGAGTGTATTTGGTTGACGATAGTTGGATAAAAAGTGGGAGAAATAATGAAATAATCGCGAGGCGGAAGTTAAAGTAGAAAAGCGCGAGTTTCCCGCCTAAATCAGTAAAGTTGGTTAGTATGTGACAGTAATATACAAGTTAGCGAAGATTTTTTAAGTAACTAAATAAAGCTGGTCAAAATAAAGTTTTTGAACGAAACTTAGTACCCGGGAGGACACACACACACACACACACACACACACACACACACACACACACACACACACACCGTTCGTTCGTACAGCTTTTACGTCAATATCCTTGGGTCAGGAAATAGGCTTGTTTGCAGCCAGAAGAAAAAAAAGAAAAGAAACGGATTTCTTTTTTCTGTTTCTTCTCAGCGCACCGCGCGGCGATCACCGTTGCAAGAGCCTTCCACGAGTCGACAAGGCGAGGACCGCCAATAGCTGTTTTGCACCCAAAAACACTGGACACAGGAGTGGCACCTTTTCACGACTTCAGCTTTTGCGTACACCATCTTGATAGACCTATCCCTTTTTGGAGGTCCCGAGGAGAACGAACATCGACTAAATTCATGGTGGTCCCGTTAAGTACACAACATGATGACCTATGGTTTGCATAGCCGGTAATTTAAAAGCAGCCATTACATTTGTGACATGTAAGGGCCAGAGACTGTGCCTCATTTTCTCCGTTACGCTATCTTTCAACAAGATAACGCAAGATCTCAAGCTGTCCAAGCTATTCTCGATACAGAGTGTTTGACTGTTGCCCTGGGCAGCACGTGCTTCGTATCTCTCACCCAATGACCACATCTGATCATGTGTTGCCGAGCGATTTGCACACAACCATTCGCCAGCCACTGCCATCCATGAACTCTGGCACTGAGTTTAAACAGCATGGAGTGAATTATCAGTAGTTCTCATTCTTGCTCAGTTCGACTCCATGTGCAACCAGGTGGCAGTCTCCAATGTCTACAAAACGTTGCACCCCATATACCTACCTCCCAAGCTATCTACAGTTTTACCATGTATTCCTTCTACTATAGACGCGAGGTAAGGAAACTTAAGTTATTTGCCATTCTTCCCGGAGTTGCAGTTTTCATAGCCAGTAGAGTAGATATACCTCTTCGGTTTTTCCCGGTGAACACTATGAAGTAAACATTTTCGAGCAAATAACCGGGCCGCTGTATCTTAGAAATACAACCAGAACGAGGAAATGTATCGAAAATTATCTTTCCCTAGGTTATAGCGGACTATGTGGACAATATCAACGTATTTTCATCTGCAGCGCTGACAAGAGTCTTTAAGAGCTGACATGAAAGGCCTAATGTATACGGAACGTAATCAAAGAGTAGGACCGTAACAGCATCGCACACCACTGTCCAGTTGTCAGGGCAGGAGACCCCACAAACGCCTACCTTAATGTACTAAAATTAATGTACGGTTCGTGTGATTACCTATGCCATTTATGCCGATCAGTCTATGCTCTGCTGCTGCAACAATCAGATAACTTGGTGGTGTAGCTATTCAGACTTTCACAATACATGGATATGTTTCTCGTTTATGGTGCCGTCAAACGGTTACAGCGGTTATGTGGTTGAATGTTGAAAGGTATCCAGATGGATCGGTCGTCCTACAAACAAAAAAAGGCGTCCACAATTCCAAGTCTTATTAACTTAGGGAGGGGGGGGGGGGGAGTGTTTATGTGTGGGGAAAATTGAAACAAGAGAACTACAAAGAAACAGTGACTATCGAGTTCCATCTATGTTGTGTCGCTGAAGTGCAATTCGAAGACTCTTTCCAATTTAGCACGATTTCTGTCTCATAACTAGGCACCTATAACCGTTAAAAATTACTCGTACACGTCGGAAAATTTTCCATATTGTCCCCTGTGACGTATTTTTTGTCTTCTCCTTTAAATACCTCACTGCTTATATGCAATGGTGAGGTTTAGTCTGAAGTGAGAGGGCACCACGCAGACCGAAACTGAGTGCTTCGTATTTGTAAAACGTGTGGCATGGCAGCTGCACGGCTGTGAGATTCCAAATAAATAATGCATTGAGTTTGAGACCACGTTTATTTTCTTCTACGTTGTTATTATCAACTTCAGAAATGTTACACGTAGGCGTAATCACAGTATTGTATGGTTCGACTTCTAGAACGAAATTACTGTTAGTTGTAATGGCCTGGAGAAGTCTGCCATCACGTAGGCTGAAGCCAGCGGCCTATTACTCCTAGGAGAAACAATAGTGTTTTAACCATCTTCTTCGTTTACCGAAGTTTTACTTTGGCCAATACTGTCGGAAGCAAAGCTGTGATGTCACGTCGTCACTCGTGCCTGAGTGAGTCAACCGGGAAGAGCATTGCCTGCTTCGATTCTCAGTCCGGTATAGTTTCTTCCTGCCAGGAAATTTCAGAACAATGCACACCCAGCAGCATAGTGGAAGACTCACTCTACTCTGAAAGAATGGGAATGTAGAACATCATGTTGCCTACTACTATTCACGTACCTACTATACGCCGTGCCGCTATGTTCCTATTTAGCATCTAACTGTGGAAATCTCGCGGCATCAGTTTCTTCCAATTTACCACCCTTGCGAATATTTTTGTATTTTCACACTGAAGGAGGAAGGATAGATGGAAAGAAGAAAACTTAGTGTTTAATGTCTCGTCGAGAAAGGTAAGAGAAACAGACCACATCCTAAAGACACTGAAGCACCGAAGAAACTGGTGTAGGCATGAGTATTCAAATACAAAGATATAAGAGAATACGGCGCTGCGGTCGGCAACGCCTATTTAACACAAATAATGTGACACAGTCGTTGGATCAGTTACTGCTACAATAGCAGGTTATCGAGACTTATGAGATTTTGAACGTGGTGTTACAGCCGGCGCACGAAATGGGACACAGCATCTCTAAGGTAGCTATGAAGTGGGGATTTTCCTGTACGACCATTCCACGAGTCTTCCATGAATATCAGGAATGCTGAAAAACATCAAATCTCTGCCATCGCTGCGGCTAGAAAAAAATCCTGCAAGAACGGTACCAACGACGACTGAAGAGAATCTCTCAACGTGACAGTAGTGCAATCCTTTCGCAAATTGCTGCAGATTGCAATGCTGGGCCATCAACAAGCGTCAGCGTGCGAACCAGTCAACGAAACATAATCGATATGGCTTTCGGAGCCGAAGGCACACTTGTGTACCCTTGATGACTATAGAACACAAAGCTATACGCCTCGCCTGGACCCGTCAACACCGACATTGGATTGTTGGTGACATGAAACTTGTTACCTGGTCGGACGAGTCTCGTTTGAAATTATATCGAGCGCATGGTCGTGTATGGGTATGGAGACAACGTCATGAATCCATGGCCCATGCATGTCAGCAGGGAACTGTTCAAGCTAGTGGAAGTTCTAATGGTTTGGAGCGTGTGCAGTTGGAGTGATATGGGACCCATGATACGTCTAGATACGACTCTGACATGCGACGCGTACGTAAGCATCCTGATCATCAGCATCTATTCATGTCCTTTGTGCATCCCGACGGATTTTGGCAATTCCAGCAGGACAATGCGACACCGACGTCCTGAATTGCTATGGAGTGGCTCCATCAACACTTTCCTGAGAATTAAACACCCCCGCTGGCCACCGAACTCCCCAGATATGAACATAATCGACCGTATCCGGGATGCCCTGCAACGTACTGCTCAGAAGATGTCTCCATCCCTCCCCACTCCACCCACCCCCGTACTCTTACGGATTTATGGACAGCCCTTCAGGATTCATGGTGTCAATTCCGTTCAGCACTGCTTCAGGTATTGGTCGAGTCCATGCCACGTCGTGTTGTGGCACTTCTGTGTGCTCGCGGGGGCTCTGCACGATATTAGGCAGGTGCACCCGTTTCTTTGGCTCTTCAGTGTACGTCAGAAGATGGGAAAGAAAATATGTCGTTATTTTGAACGACAAGGTATCGGCATTCGCATTAAGCGATTTAGGAAACCACGGAAAACTTTAAGCTGTATGGTCCAACAGGGAACTGCACACCGTCCTAGAGCACAAAAAACCCCAACATTCCGTGCCTCGATTGCTCGCTCGCTCAGAAGCGCTGGCTTCATCAGCCAGCTGGAGGGGGGGGGGGGGGGGGGGGCAGGGGAAGTAGCCATGCTGCTGTTCCTGCATATACATAATTTCTGTGTTGCTGGCCTATCGGTGTGGACTGGCCTCTGTAAGCGTCTCTTGATGTAGAGGAGCTACTTACGTCAGCATCTGCAGCGCGGGACACACTACTCCCGCAGCAGGTCAGGCCAACGGGTTGTCGCCCTGTGGTGGATCTGGCAGCCCAGCCTATGAACTAAATGGCTGGCGTAAGCGATCCAGCAGGACGGGGATGCCGGTATCTTCGTGTAGCGGCCTCGTGGAATGAAGAGTCGTCTTGCGCAGCGGTAGCCGAAGCGTCCATTTCTGAACGCGCTGGAGAGTCGCATATTCGAACACCGGTGAGACCATCATGTGGAGGGTTCATCTCGTTCCGTCCAGAAAGCCAGAGACCTCATACAAGATGGTTTGTATCTAGACGACGAGAAAATTTACGTGCCTCGTGCAAGACGTGACGGGACGGGGAAAGGCAATCTTTTAGAGACGGTGACTTCAAGACATTACAAACAGCGAAACCACCGGTTAGGTAAGCATTTTGTACTGGGGTGTGGAAGAGAGTTGCATCATAGCCTTAAAAAGTTTGTCAAACCTAAGTTTTTGAAAGAGCTATCGGATAGTATCTGTCCCGAGATTTTGATGCTGTTCGAGAAGTTAGTGCCCCTGCGCCCCTCTTACAGAAATTTGCTCTATGATTTGACATTTAGTGGCCAATCTCTGGTTTTCGTGTACATCAGCGTATCTGGGACGTGAATGCACCAAAGCTTGTCAGTATGAGGCATCCCGCTCATTTCTATTTGTAGTCGCATCCTATTTTGTTAAAAACTGGGAAGAAATAGCAATTCATTTATGTGTGCTGACATAAAATACAGATTAACTGCAGTACTGCAAAATTCCTACATTGGTCAAGAAGCCACCAGCCGGTAAATCAATGACTGTTTTTGACACATTTCCTGTATAACCCATGTCATGTGCACGTTAATGATCGGATATACTAAGACAGTATGTAACAAAGAATGATGTCATGCGAGACGCTGTTTGTTACATACTGCTTTTATATATCTGATCACTACGATATTCATGACATTCTGAGGATGGGTTCTACCCGAAACGTGTCAATATCACTGGTTTATCAGCTAGAGGCTTCTTATTTAGTGACAAATACAGCAACTGTGCAGTACTCCTATAGACTTTCAATACCTTCGCATTCTTCCCGTCCGACTATGTCACAATTACATAAAATACAAGGTTAGCCTAAATGATTCATTGGGTTTCATAGCAATGTTTATTTACAAGTATGCATCACACAATGAAGGGGGACACATGAAAAAATATACGCACCCACTATGTTTCTAGTACATCAACCAATGCTCAACATGTGCACTCTGTCACCCGGCACATAGCCAAACGGTAGTCCAATTTCGTCCGTATGTTCATTAGCGTGTTTCCGTGAACGTCTGTCACAGCGGCAATGATGCATTCTTGCTTGTCTTGCAGCGTTGTTGGCATTGTGAATACATAAACTCATTTCGTAACACAACCCCACAGGAAGAAATCACACGGCGTACGGTCTGGCGACCTGGGGGGCCGTAGCAATGGAGGAATATTATACAGACCAGTGCGCCTCATCCCAGCGATGTGCCAGCTCTGTTTTGGGAAAGACCCAGAGAATTGTGCTCCGTTGTGGTTGGGCCCCGTCCACCAGTTGAAAGCTGAAAGCCCACTAGTCAGCAGTCAGTTACGGCAACGAACATAACTGCAACGTATCTAGGTGCGCGGTACATATCACCAACTTCTCGATGATGAAAAAGAGGCCATACACCTTTGTCTTTGATATGGCACAGAAGAGGTTCACCTTTGGCGGGTTCCTTGCCAACGCCACGAGGACAAGCGGCGATTCAGTACCCCACACTCTTACACTGTGACGATTAACGTTTTCAGATAGCTGGAACGTCGCCTGGTCGCTGAATATCAATGTCCTCGCGAAGTGACGACGACGACGACGACGACATCCACAGCTTCCCGCATTCGGGTACGAAACCCCAACCGGCGGGCACGCGAGCCACGAGGCGGGCTCTCTGAAATTGGTGATTGTGTGAGGGCTAACCGAAAAGTAATGTCGTGAAAAGGAAACCACAGTAAAAAACCAGTAATATTTTGCTTCAACAGTTTGCTACATCATCCAGTAATTTCTCTACATAGTCGCCGCTCTGATTTACCTAGACGTTAGTCGTAGCGTTGTACCGACTTTCCAATAACCTCATCACAGAAGGCAGCCACCTGTGCTTCCCACACTTCTCCACGCTTGGCTGCAGTTCGCTGAATGTGCCAAAAAGCTGTCTCTTCATAGCCGGCGGTTCACGTGAGCAGACATCAAATGGTTCAAATGGCTCTCAGCACTATGGGACTTAATATCTGAATTCATCAATCCCCTAGAACTTAGAACTACTTAAACCTAACTAAACTAAGGACATTACACACAGCCATGCCCGAGGCAGGATTCGAACCTGCGACCGTAGCGGTCGCGCGGTTCCAGACTGTAGCGCCTAGAACCGCTCGGCCACTCCGGCCGCCAAGCAGAGATGAACAGCAGAGGGGGCAGGATTGTATGGTGGGCGATCAAACACTTCCCATTGTAAACGCTGCAGGGCCGTTCTCATTGGCCCTGCAATGTCCGGCCGAGAATACTGTCACGAAGAAGAAAGGAAGATAAGGTTTAACATCCCGTCGACATCGAGGGCTCTCGACGGAGGGGTTTGAGCTGTCGTCCTCTCGAATGCGAGTCCAGTGTGCTAACCTCGGCGCTACCACACTAGGTTTGTCATTATGAAGGAAATGCGTGGCACGAACGTAGCGTGAGCTGCAAGAAATCTAAGAGTGATGTGATGCGATCGACAGGCATACTAACAGTCACTTCCCAACACACTTGCGCAAAGCATCTGATTTTCACTGTCGTTTCCATTTCGAGACCTATCTGACTTTTTACATTCCGTATATCCCTCGTAGCTTTTATCACACGTCTTTGTACGCAGTATACCTGTCAATAAAGCGTGCTTCGAATCCCGTTGAATCATTTAGGCTAATCCTGTAAGATGGCTGTGATCAAACCAGCTTTCCGCTATACGTACTGTCTGCCCTACACCTGGTATGGAAGATTTGCCATTATGATTTTACGTAAGCTCTGTGGTAAGCTGAAATACAGAAGTCGCTGGTTTATCTTTTTGAAATTCATGGAACTAAATTTAGTTTACTTTCATCGAATGCTGATCTAGTGTAGCTGTTTTGAGGAACCAACTAACTTGCTTAAGTAAATGAAGAGCAGTATTTCTTCTAAAGGGTGAGGGGAAAAACAGCTTTTCATTTATTTAAGCAGTACACCTGGAATGTTAAAATTTTCTTTTGATTATTTTTTGTGAAGAATTAACACAATGAGATGACATAAGTTATGGGTTAGCGATACACACATATACAGATGGCGGTAATACCGCGTACACAAACTATAACAGGGTAGTGCATTGGCTAAGCTGTCATTTGCATTCTTGTGACTTAGGCGTAAAGGTTTCTGAGGAAATTTTGGCAACAGGACAAAAAGTAACAGACTTTAAAAGCGGGATGGTAGTTGGAGCTAGGCACAAGGGACATTCCATTTCGGAAATCATCTGGGAATTCAATATTCTGAGGCACACAGTGCCAAGAGTGTGCAGAGTACATCAAATTTCAGGCATTACCTCTCACCACAGACAACGCAGTGATTGACTGCCTTCACTTAACGACCGATAGCGGCGGTGATTACATACAATTTTCTGTGCTAACAGAAGCAACGCTGCGTGAAATAAACGCAGGGAACGATGTGGCACGTACGACGAACGTTTTCGTTCGGACAGTGCGGCGAAATGGGCTATGGCAGCAGGCTCCCGTAACGAGTGCCTTTGTGAACATCACCTGCACCGCCTCTCCTGGGCTCGTGACCTTATCAGTTAGACCGTAGACGTCTGGAAAAGCATGGCCTGGTTATCTGAGGCCCGATTTCGATTGGTAGGAGCTGACGGGAGGATTCGAGTGGGGTAGAGACCCCACGAAGCCGTTGTAATTCGACAGTGTCCAAGCTGCTGGTGGCTCCATAATGGTGTGGGTGGTGTTTACAGGGAATAGACTGGTATCTCTGGTCCAAATGAATCGATCAGTGACTGCAAATGATTACGTTCGACTCTGAAAACCGTTTGCAGCCATTCACAGATTTCATGACAATGTACCACGTGACCGGACGACAATTTTTCGCTCTTGATTTGAAGAACATTGTTGACAGTTCGAGCGAATGATTTGGCCACCACGATCACCCGACATGAATCCCATCGAACATAACGGGACATAATCGAGAGGTCAGTTAGTGCACAAAATCCTGCACTGGCAACACTTTCGCAATTATGGGCGGTCACAGAGGCAGCATGGATCAGTAATTCTACAGGGGAATTCCAACTACTTGTTGAGTCCATGTTAAGACGAGGTGCTGCACTACGATAGACGGTGGGAGGTCGGACACGATATTAGGAGCTACTCCGTGACTTCTGTCACCTGCGTGTAATTACGATAAGGTGCCAGGAGACCAGCTGTATGGCACAGACTGGCGACCACCAGTGGCTGCCCGGTTATTCTGTGGAAAGCAGAGAGTCAAGCAGAGGAGCGTGAAGCAAGGGGGGTGCAGCCTAGCGGAAGGCGACAGTGAAACCAGAGAGCAGGCGGCCCAAGGTGAACGCGGCGCAGCAGGGCCGTCAGCTGTCCCGTAACAGCACTCCGCGCCGTGCTGGGTGCGATCGATACCGCCTGTTACCGACGCTGCCGCCGGCTCTGTCTGTTGCGGCCTACAATTCATGTTACTCATGCTCTGCATGACACGAGAGAGAGAGAGAGAGAGAGAGAGAGAGAGAGAGAGAGAGAGAGAGAGAGAGAGAGAGCGAAGAGGGTGGTGGTGGTGGTAGTAATCGTCATCTATGGCTCACTTTTACAAGGAAATTGGACATGCCATGGTATACAATTTACTAACAACGAAAATAACGTTATCAATATACACAGGTGTTTACATGCGGGACTGCTATAATTAAACAGCAGCTACTCACAGTGGTCGCGTGTGGGCTGTAATTACCGTATGGCAGCAAAACTTCTCTATTGTGTTAATGCCGAACCGCTGAAGAACAAATTAGTTCCAGTTTTGGCCACCAGATGCAAATACGGCGCTGTGGATGCAAGAAAGACGTATAAAAATGTTTCCATATGCAAAAACTGATAATGTCTGATAGGATAGCCGCAATCAGTGATTTTACAATGTTACTTATAATCCGTGTTGATTGCAAAATGTTTATTCAGAAGACCGGTTTCAGTTCATTTAGAACCATCTTCAGATGTGATACTTCGGTTACAAGAGTAACCCGTCCAAATACAGCAAATTGGTTCTAAATGAACCGAAACCGGTCATATGAATAAACATTTTGCAATTAAGATGGGATTATAAGTAACATTGTTTCCATATGCAATGGAAAAGGAACGAGACGTGGGCAGACAAGGTCAAACAAGTTAAAAATGGCGTGATGTCGATTTTATTATTGACCGTCGCTTCCACATTCCCCCCCCCCCCCCTTTTCTCTTTTCTCCGTATGAACACCGGAGACGTCGATGAGATACTGCACAGCGCCAGATTTGCACCTGGCGACTAAAGTTTTAACTATCTTTTTGCAGTGTAAAACTATTCCGCATTAACCCATTAGCACATCTACCAAGTTTCGCTACCCTGCGATAATTACAGCCCACAATGGACCTTCGTGAGTACCTGCTCCTGATTCATAGCCATCCGGTACTTCCGGGTCTAGTCCGCCAACTATGGGAAAAGTACTAGGCCAAGGCCTTATCATGGAAATCTTCCTGGCATTTGCCTTACTGTCCTTTAGGGAAACCACGAAAACCTAAATCAGTATGGCAAGATGAAAACTGGAGCTTCCAGTCTTCCGGTAACGGTGCTACCACATTTGGTGTGCTCCTAGTGTACAATACTGATTCCTATAGAAATTCTTTAATAATGTTAAAGGCTAGTGCGCACAGCTCATTCAGTTATTACCACAGGACAATGCGCGCGCGCGCGCACACACTCACTACATAATGTCACCAGCTACACAAATTGTTTTCAACATGAAAGACAATGTACTTTTTTTTCAATTTTTGTGTTAAGTCAGAACTAACAACACACAAAGAATATTTCCTGATGTACCGCTTTCCTACACATGGAGGGGTGAGACGCATTTGTCCGACTGAAGTTTCACGTGCGACCATTTATGCCGCCAGCTGTGGTCCTCTACTTTCATTTATGATTTTCAGGAAAGTACTTGGATCCTATTTATGATTTCCAATATCTGACATTTCTGTAGATTGTTCGAAGTGACATGCGTCTCTGTGACGGTCGCATCAATCGTCCTACTTTTAACCCCTGAAGTGACAAAACATTCTACGCAGCGTAACAATGAAATACATATCAGTGTGTAAAATAGCAATCGACAAACCTACTTATTATGTGTTTCTAAGTCCTCCAAGAGTTGCGGGGTAGTACATACTCATACCACTGAATCACGAGCACAGAACCTGTACCGTGGGAGTTTGAATAAAATCTGCAGGAAATCAGCAAAGTTATTTTTTCTTAGTAAACATATACCCTGAAGAGGAAGACATTTCTCTACGAACTGGGGTTCACGTCCTACTCGAGACCACGCATATGAATCAAATTTTTCAGCCATTTCGGTACCGCAGTTTCAGTATCGGAGTTTCAGAACTTCCGTGAAATGGTTCTTCAAACACAAGCGCACAATATACCGTGTCTGCCGCACCGGTAATGGAGATTTCACCAACTTGTTCGACTGACTAGTATTAGTTACTGTGGTGTTTGAGACTATGGAAACAGTGACAATATCATATGTATCAGAATCTGCTCCAAATTATGAGAATTAGTAGCCGCTTTGCAGCAGTTCATTTCACGATTAGCCAGAACTTCAACTGCCACGAAACTATCTAAAAGAAATATTCACGAATGTCAGCATAATCTCATAAAGAAACCAAAGATGAGTAAATAATATGCCTGTTACATTTGAGCGTACGCATGAACTGCCTATTTCATTTAAGCGCACGCATGAACTGTTTTCGTCATGTGGCGCATATTCAGTTATCGTTAGACATGTACACTGTCCACGGATGTACATTAAATTTCCACAGCGGCTCACATTTTAATGATAATTGGTGAAACGATATTCTCGTCGGTTTTAATTCTTCATTAGAAGAAGCATTTCGCAGCACATGATCAGCAAAATTATACCTAAGTGGGAAATGAATTCACGGAATCTGTTTGTTTACATCTGCGGCGAAGGAGAAAACCAGCTGTAAACATGCTTACCAACGACTCCGTATTGATTTTCTCGTTTGTAGTTCGGGGAACGTTTCTATGGATTGAAAGTACCGTCGTTTGTGTCTGAAGTTAGCAGTTGAGTAAATCCACAGGTGACAAATTATAGCTGAACACAAAACTAGCTCTGAAAACTAGTGCCTCAAAGGCCGTCGGTAAATATTCATACCATTCGTCACTTGTTCGTTCGTATCTGAAGTATACCAACTTAGAAATATAAAAATGGTTTCATACTTACCAGTGGAACTATTATGAACATATTAATACCAATAACTAATTATTTGCAGTAAATAAACGATCATCTTTTAAAACCGTTGGTAAATGTATTTACCAGTCTCACGACGTTTCTATGGTCTGATACAGTTTTTGCACGAACAATTTTCACGTATTATGAGACACACGAATAACATGCAACAGATTTCCACTGGTCCTACGCTAACCTATCTGGGTCACATCCGTCAAAATGGTGGTGGATTGTTAAAGGGGAATGAGCACCGAACTGGAGATTAAAGTGTGGCGTCAATGTGAATAAAATACCTTCCCACATCAGGTTTCGTGGTACAGTAAAAAAATAATAAAAGCTTAGATATTTGGCCTAACATACAACGATCTCCTATGGGCTGATCAGACTACAATCTGACGTGGCATAACGAAAAAATGAAATTTATTTAAAACGTGTTGTCTGAGCGCCGCAGCGGTTTCTGAGGAACGTGTCTGCCTTCCCCCGAGCTTGGAAATACTTCACAAGCTAATTGGCAAGAGGAGGGGGAGGAAAGACCTCTGAATCAGAAATCTGATATACCACCACCTCAAGCTGTGTACACTGGAGTTGCGCTCGCTTTGCCTTGTAAGAGTAAACGCTGCGTTCTGGAGGCACAACTGTGTTGCCACACAAAAGGAGTGGAGGCCACGGCAAAAGTCACGGCCGGCGGGCAGCGCAGAGAACAGCAGTCGGCACAGTAAAAGGCGCACACTTTCCAGGGGCCAACCAGAACCTTTACTCTCGACTGTGAGAAAAACTTCAGCCGTCGCAGCTGAACGTGAAGCAGAACACTACTGATGTAATTCGCCTCCTTACAACTCTAGCTTTACGATCAGTCTTCCTGAAAAGTCTAGTTCTAAACTGCCGTTTGGGATATGTATTATATGGATTTTAGTTTCTACCAGGGAGCGTCTTCCGAATGACCCTTTTTGTTAAAAGAATAAAGAGTCACCGCACTGTCCAAGATGGGCTATGAAATCGTGCACAGACTTAGGAGGAATCAAACCGACAATCGCATGCAGTTTTCAACAGGTGACGTGAAAAATATACACCCAGCCGGACGATGATCAGAGCATTTGTGCCTTCTGAATACACAGTCCAGTGACAAACACTGCGCCACCTCAATCGTGACAGGCAAGGTCCCAAAATCTCATTCGATACAATATTTTTTGAAGATCTTCAGAGCTGGCAGCGAAACTGACAAACTGTGCTGGGCTAAATCTAAATTTATTTAATAACGGCAATGGCGATGCGCTTATCAGATAACACTGCCCCACGGTCCACTACCAATGGTGGCACTACATTTCGCCCTCTTGTTTCACCTGTGCTATTCTATGAATAGGAACAAACTCCACTAGTTCAAAAATGGTTCAAATGGCTCTGAGCACTATGGGACTTAACATCTATGGTCATCAGTCCCCTAGAACTTAGAACTACTTAAACCGAACTAACCTAAGGACAACACACAACACCCAGCCATCACGAGGCAGAGAAAATCCCTGACTCCGCCGGGAATCGAACTCGAGAACCCGGGCGCGGGAAGCGAGAACGCTACCGCACGACCACGACATGCGGGCAAACACTGGTGCAAAATTGTACACGCCCCCCCCCCCCCCTTTACAGATCATTTAATACACCACTGAAATCTCACGAAACAAAAAACAAAAAAAGAAGAAGAAGAAGAAGAAAAGAAAGAGTATCAATTATGTGACGAACGCGAGTATTTCCAGTCTTGGACAATGTGCAATTCGAAGATTTCACCAATGTTCGTTGGGAAGTGTCACACACACGCGAGAGAGCGAGAGAAGGGGAGGGAAAGGGATTCCGAAGAGAGAGGTCAGCGCTTTCAAAAGAAGGAGTATCAGGACTTAACGTTCCATTGCCGAATTAGGGAAGGAAATCGACCGCGTCCTCTTCGAGGGAAGTATCCGGCGTTTGCCGTAACAGCGTTAAGGAAACTACTGAAAACGTAATTCTGGAAGACCAGCGGTGGCTTTGAACAGCCGTCTTTCGGAGTAATTGTTCCACATCCAAACGGATTTGATTAATAATCAAACTTACTCATTCTGTTGTAATTTGTTTTTCAATCAACAAATTGTAGTACAGTGTTTCGTCAAACTTCAGCTCAGAGGACACAGCTTTTACGTATCTGCCAAGCGTAATTGTAGGAGAAAATACAACTTCTATAATTGCAACAGAATTCTGAGTATATATATATAACGCTAAAGTTTAATGCGGATGCTGTACATGTATGATTGAAGAGTAGATTTAATGGAAACTTGTCTTATTCAGTAGACGATTCACACTAACCTATTGCTGCCATTTTAAAAGGTGATTTTATGAATGTTCAAGGACACTTATTTAAATCATAGTTCACAATTTGACTTTGGATGTTTATAATTTTAAGTGTGCCTTTTCTATGTAAGAACAAAGAAACGAAAAAAGTCCACACACTAGCATAATCTCTCGGCTAGCCATCCTATCTCTATAATGAAGTTGAGCCCAGTTAACATATGACGCCCAGCTTAGGCAAGATTTCTACCGATTGACACTGAACGCTGTTTTATAAGTACTAACTTTTCAGTGAGTGGACTTTTTAAGATTTCGTTCTTTGTAGCCGGTTAACGGGCAACACACTTCTCTCTCTCTCTCTCTCTCTCTCTCTCTCTCTCTCTCTCTCTCTCTCTCTCTCGTTTGTGTGTATTTGTTCAAATGCCTCTAAGCACTATGGGACCTAATATTTGAGGCGATTAGTCCCCTAGACTTAGAACTACATAAATCTAACTAACGTAAGGACAACACACACATCCATGCCCGAGGCAGGATTCGAACCTGCGACCGGTGTGTGTGAGGGAGGGGCGGGGGGGGTCGGGTACGGGAGGGGGGGGGGAACTAGAGAGTGATGACCTTTTAACTATTTGGTCTCCTTAAACGCCCACTGCGCTGCAGCTAAAATCTCTTCAACCACACTTAGAGAGACAAGACAGAAACACCATGAAAAAAGGCTCTTCTGCTTATTTAGTCGGTAGGACTGGGGTTGTCAGATCCAACTTGTAGCAAATTGGGACTTAGGCTAGTGGCCTAGAAAATCGGCGGAAAAATGACTTTTAAGTCGGAACACAAAAAAAAGGAGCTAAATTTTCTGTTATTGGATAGGTACTTTCTTATTACAAACTATGGACAAAATTGCTGCACTGGTAAGAATGAACTCAAAATGACTGTTCTCTTCAGGGAAAGTACCAACGTTACGATTGTAATAAAATATTTTGGATAATTGGTATTTGTTTTTTCATTGGTCTTCCCGATATCTGTGACTGTTTTCTTAATTTAAGAAAATCAAATGATAAACATGAAGAAACACGCGTTTAACGAATAACTGTATGCTTTCCGTTTCTTAAGAACAGTAATGAAACTTTAGACTGAGGCGACAGAAGTCATGGGATAGCAATATGCACATACACAGATAGCGGTAACATTGGTCCACGAAGCAGAAAACAGCAGTGCATTCGCAGAACTGTCATTTGTACACTGGTGACTAATGAGGAAAGTTTCCGATGTGAATATGACGGCACGGCGGGAATTAACAGATTTGAACGCGGAATGATAGCTGGAGCAAGACACGCGGGACTTTCCGTGCCGGAAATCATTATGGAATTCAGTATTCCGAGATCCACAGCGCCAAGAGTGTGCCGACAACACCAAATTTCAAGTATTACCTCTCACCACGGACAACGCAGTGGCCGACACCTTCACTTAACGAGCGGAAACAGCGGCGTTTGCATGGTGTTGTCATTAACAGACATGCAACACTGTGTAAAATAATCAATGTGGAACGTACTACAAAAGTATTTTAAAGAATATTGTCTATTTGGAAACGACGTAAATACTAAAAATATGAATGAAGCTATGAATACAGCAAGTAGCTACTACATAAAGAAGTCTAAGCATCGATCCGTCGTAAGTTATACGCAAAGTTGGCAAAAGCCGTGGGATACCTTCTAATATCATGTAGGACCTCTTTTTGCGAAGTGCAGCATCTCGATGTGGCATGGTTTCAAGAAGAGGTCCCGTGCAGAACTATTGAGCCATGCTGGCTCTAAAGCTGTCCACAATTGCACGAACTGACCTCTCTGTCATGTCCCATAAATGTTGGATGGGACTCATGTCGGGCGATCTGGCACTTGCGTCGGTCGTCTGCTGCCATAGACCATTAACGCCAAATTTCGCCGCACTGCCCTAACCATTCTCGACAGTTCGAACGAACAGTCTGGCCACACTCTTGTCTCGATAGTTCATAGGCGAAGTACTGGTGCTAAACTGTCGCCTTGACCCTGTGCCCATAGTCATGTTGTACAAATGGAGATGTCTTAATTATTGACGACGCCTTTGGCACAATTGATTTATTAATCTACATTGCATGATGTAATTTTAGATTTTTGCTTCTGATGAGGAATATTTATATGTACCGAAGCCTTGGTCAAGAATTTTAATAAAATTTTTATCCTGCAACTGTTTTGGCTGTCATCCTTTATCGTGAAGAATTTCAACAGTTGCTGTTGCAGCCATGTTTAAAATCTCGAAGAAAACTATTTGTTAAAACGTAATCGGTACATATTCAGAAAATATCGTTGCTATGAAACACAACTAGATGTTTATTCGTGGTAAGTAGTAACTGCTATCAACAAGGGTGGTTGCTAGTTACTGATTTCCAAAATGTTTTTGACACTGTTCCTCAACATGCGGGTTCTAACCTAATTGCGAGACTTTGCGGTATCGCTCAATTGCGTGACTGAACTCTTAATGTACTGTCAGAAAGGTGAAAGTAGTAACTGGTAAGTCGTCTAGTATGGCTGTATCTGCGGTTCCCAAATGAAAAAGTTACCGACCCTCTGCTGTTCCTGATCTACTGTATATAAAAAGACTTACGGTAAGAGAAACTCTTAACAGCCTCCTTGCAGTATTTGTAGACGATGCTGTCGTTTATGGACTAGTGCTCATAATATCAATACGGATTGCAAAATGGTTTTAAAAAGACATCTGCGAGGTACGAAAAGAAACAATTCACGCTAGATATAAAACATGTTTACAGGATATACACTTAACTAGATACCTAGGAATTATAATTACGAAAAAATTAAACTGAACCCATTACGCGGAAAATGTTCCGGCAAAGGCGAAGCACACACTGTATTTTTGTATTTTATTGGCACAGCACTTAGAACATGCAATAAATGTTGTGAAGAGACGGAGTAAAATCTTGTCCATTCTCTTCGGACTATTTCTGTGTGGTAGTGGATTCTTACCATACGGTATTGACGCAGAACACCGAGAACTTCAAAGAAAGACATCTCCTTTTTTTATCGCATTGATATGATACGCGAGTTGCGGTGGCAATAATTAGGAGACAGGTGTTTTCGTTGCGGCGAGATCTTTTCACTAAACTTTCTTCTCCAAGTTTGCCTTCAAAATGGACGAATTTTGTTGAATTCCACCCACACCGCGAGAAATGACTAAAATAATAAAGCAACAGAAATTCGAGTTGGCACGGTAAGATTTATTCATTTTTCTCTCATGCTATTTGAGAGCGCAACGACCGAGAAAGAGCCAAAGTGAAACAGTGAAATCTCAGCCACACACTATGGCGTTAATTGCAGAGTAGTCATGCAGGCGTACACTAGACAAGGAGCACAATCTCGGAATAAGCAAGGTTCTACCCCACCAATCGCGTTGAGTGACTTGCGGAAACCGCGGGTTAACGTAGATCTGGATGGCCGGACGGGGTGTTTGAACCGCCCTCCTCCCGAATGCGAAGTCAGCGTGTTACCGCTGCACCGTTTTCTCTGTCGCGAAACTGTACAGTTTTATGGTGATCTGTGATCACGCTGGGCGCACCGGAGAGTTACCGTGCGTTTAGTTTATGAACATTACTAGCATTACGGAGGGAGGAAGAATTCGGCCCCGGAAGGCGGCCAACCGTGCACATTCCCTTGAAGCAGCTTAACCTCCGCGGTAATTCAATAAGTGGTCCGGCCGGTCGGGGCAGTGCGAGCCGAGCCATGCTACGGCATCGTGGAGCGCGGGCAAAGCCGCCTGCTGACGTCACCGCGCGTCCGCCCATGACACTCCCGGGCCATTCAGCCGGAGGACACGCACCACGCGCCGAGGGTCTGTTTTGGAGCTGACGACCGGCGTTGCTGTTGCCCAACACCCATCACCAGCAGAGTTACGTTACGGTCTCCTCCCTGGAAAGCCGGACGGCGGAGAATGCTAATCAAGTGACTGCCTAGAGACATGAATGATGTCACCTTGCTACTGGAGAGCACTACAGGTTAGTGCTTTCACAACTGATTTACAACGTGAAAACACAAACTGTTTTGTCCCTGAAACACAGGCGCGGACCCATCATCCTCCAACTTTACCACACTGTTGCGTAACTGTCTATTAGCTGCTGCTGCAATACCGTGGCTTGGGTCCCACATACCGATCATCTCTTATATGCCTTAAGCGCAAGAATTTTCGTGAGAAACTTCCAAAACTGAGGACAGTACGGCAATGAAGCACATTGAGCTAACACACTCCGTACTGCTGAAAGTATATCCCATTATGTTAACTAATTGTCACATGATCCCTGTGGCAGGGACATGTGAGCAAGCAATGCTGCGTAACATCCGGCAACCGGAAATGCTCCGAAACGTCATAACCGCAGGTCATGATCTCATTAAGCTAGTCCGCGTACCCGTTCATGGAATTCATAATACGTTGTCTTCAACTGCTGTTTAACTTTTGAGAACTGAATAGATAGTAAGCTTATCTGGACACTTAATTTCAGTTCTCCATGTCCACAGAAAGGTAAGCACAATTTTTCATTAGTTGTAGATACAAACACAAATATTATATTGGCAAACTACCTGTTAGATCTTTCCCTGCTGAGGAGAAGCAGAGGGTAGAAACAGGTGCAGAGAGAAAGAAAGAAAGAAAGAGAGAGAGAGAGAGAGAGAGAGAGAGAGAGAGAGAGAGAGAGAGAGAGAGAGAGAGAGAGAGAGAGAGAGAGAAAGGGGGAGGAGGAGGAGGAGGAGGAGGAGGAGGAGGAGGAGAAGAAGAAGAAGAACGACGTACTGTGTATGTAAATATCTCTGGGAGGTACTTTATATACATGGTGTCATTTTAAATCAGAACACTGAAATGTTTCGGAAACTACACATCACATCAAAAAAGTTATAATTACAATTTGTCTCCGAGTGGGACATCCGATGGTACCACACTCACCACCACCCCAACCATGTTCGTGGGTAGCTTTGAAATCTACAATGGGAATCCCCTTTTCTTACTGCAGGTTGCGATTCTACGGCACGTGTAAGAGATAGCGGCTCTAAACACTGAAATAATTGCGCAGTGTTTATTGCCTGCACACCCACCTATCATTTGGAGAACAGACGTGCAAGTGGACGATGAAAGCTGCAACCACAGAAGAAAAAACTGAAATGATCGTGATTTACGGATCATGTAGGAGAAATGTTGAGGCTGCTTTGTCTTGTGTGCCGAGCGTTTTCTAAAGAACGCTCGCTCTCGTTCGTTCTTTTACAAGGCTGTGAACGCTTTGATGTCTGTGGCAGCGGACAGACTGTCAAAAGGAAAAGAAGCAAACGTATTACACGAGAAACTTAAGAAATAGGTGTACTAGCGGCATTGCACGCAATCCATAGATAAGCGACCACAAATTAAACCGCGTTTACGGTGTGTCTGTAGGTAGTAATGTCATAATACTGCACCGTCCTATATTCCCAACATACTCACCCTGGCGAGGAACACATTTCTACCAACTGGTGACTAATTTGTTGATAGTCTCACTGTAGAATGTCGAACTTTGCTGAGCAACACGGTTTCACCTCTGCTTGCTCCGCTTCATCACCATCAAAGCGAAGTCCTCGAAGAAATTCCTTAAGTTCTGAAAACATGAAAATCAGGACTGTATGGAGGAGGATCGACGACGGCGAGCCCAAGGCGTCGGGTGTTCGAGCTGTCGCAACGCTCGTGTGTCTTCAAGCATTGTCATGTTGAAGGAAAGGGCGCTCCACGTCTGGTTGGCTCTATTACAGCACGCTGCTTACCATGCATCGAAACAGTAACGTTACACACAACGGTTCGGAGTCCTTTAACGGCAGAGGGTTCAACTTCTGTCGGCGAAACGGGAAATCGAGTAATATGTATGACATGTAATACCTCAACGGATATTGAGAACATAATAAAAAATCGGAGGCATTACTTTCCAGTACACACTTGTACAAAAGGAGGGCGATAACATGCCGGTTTGTCATTGTTAAGTTGTTCGTCACACCGTAGAATACCCGGACGAAGTATACCCTCAGCGGAAATACTGTGAAAAGCAGCCAGAAGGCACCCTTTAGAACTGAAATGGTTGCAACTATTGGACGTCGACCTTATAAGAGTATGCAGTTACTACCGAAATGAAATAATCATAAGGCATTGTTGGCCTGGATGTTCCAGTCGGTTTCGGCCGCTAAGTGCAAGTCTTATTCCAGTGGCGCCACATTGGGCGACTTGCGGCCGATGGTGAAGATGAAATGATGATGAAGACAGCACAACACCAAGTCCCCGAGCGGAAAAAATCTCCAACCCGACCGGGAATCGAACCCGGTCCCAGTGCATGGGGAGCAAGCACGTTACCACCCAGCTAAGAAGGCAGACCGCAGCTGTTACTGTTCCATAAGAACGAATAAAAACCTAATCTGAATGGGCAGAGCGAGGTTTCATCTTTAGAGGAGGAGAGCAATACCCGGCGCTGCTATCTTTCTTTACTGGGTAAGTTGTATTTTGGTAACTGTTTGTTGATCAGCAATTTTATGCTGACGATTGGAGATTAAAAACCCGTCGGACATGATAGCGACTAGATAAGAAGCATTTGCTCCAACAGACAGGGTTACAAGACTGGAGTATATTGACCTGCTACCTGAAAGTGAACCCCGCAGTTTTCAGCACAGGATCGGGTACCCCGCCGCGTAACTATTACTGGTGCTCTCTATGCGGAAAACTGTATTGGTGTCTTACTTTCGTAGAATGTTGTTCCACCGAAGGAGAGTCACTCGTGATCTGTGTGAAGACTTGGCCTTCATTATAAATAGATTATGAAAACCGAAGTAAATCTACAAATCGACAGGTGCGAATCGATCGGAAATGGGGCTGGGTGTCGTAGAGGGCGGGGGAGAAATGGGGGGGGGGGGCGCACGACGTGTCTCATCCCCCCCCCCCCCCGGAGAACAATTTCGCTCACGAATAACCGGCCGCAAATACTGGACTGCTCATTGTCGCCCGCCGAGTGTCATCTACTGTTTAGAAGCTGTTTGATATTGTCAGTACGAAAACTATGTAGACGTGTGACGTTAATATTTGACCGTGATGTAACCTTTTCAATTAACAATGGCGTAAGTGGAAGCGTACGTGTCTACCAGTAGATTTGAAGATAAGCGGGATATTTTTGCTGAGATGTTTCCTGCCATTTCCAGCAAAGAGCACTATACAGGATTTCATGACGAAGTGGCGTACTACACAGTTACTTGCAACGTAAAAAAGAATTCAGCCCCGTCCACTCGCTACCTGCCGTGATCGCGAATGTTCGAGCCCGAACGCTCCAGATTCCAAGGAAGTCGGGGTGAACTGGCGCAGTAAGTGAACGTTTCGCGTAGGCCTTGTGAACGTGCGAAACCCCAGAAAATCACGTCTCTAAGAACTGAAGGAGGAAGGTAAGCAAACGTGAGAATTATTGTACGTGGCTATGTCAGACAACTGAGAGTGGAATGCTGGATCCGCTGCCGTATTTCATGAGTGATGAAACCTGATTTCATGGATCAGTCCGACAGGACATGTGAACTCCCAGAACTCCTGATACTAGTCAACAAACAATCCCTCTAAGATTAATGCGGAACGTTTTCACGGTGAAGAAATCTGAGCACCTGTCAGCAAGTGGGACTGTGGGTCCTATATTTTTGAAACAACAATAAACACTGTTTTGTATGTGTGTGTGTGTGTGTGTGTGTGTGTGTGTGTGTGTGTGTGTGTGTGTGTATCTGAGGAATTTTACACTAAGTTGACCCCCACGAACTTACGTATGCTGCCTTCTTTCAGGGAGACCTGTCGCACTTCACTCGAGTCTGTCTCCTGAATGATTCACAGAAGGAAGGACTGTCAGCAAACGACTGGGCCGGACCTACCGACTTGTGACTTATCTGTGGGGCAGTCTTAAGAGAAAGTGTACGCAAATAACTCAATAACAGTAGAAGACTTTCAGGACAATATTCAGAATGAAACTCTGAAAACTGATGCGGCATAGTTGCGCGAAGTGTACATTAGCATGTTAGGGAGCAAAAGTGCACTGAACCACAAGGAGATCTTTTCCAGCACCTATTGTAATGTAAAGGACAAGCTAAATTAAGTAAATATTGAACTTTGTATTAGCTTATTTGTTATTTCTTTATTATCCAATTATTACATGTGCACCTACTTGTTGTTTTATGTGCTCGTGGTGGGGAACAATTCGTGCGTAATTGGCGTGCAGTCTGAAGAGACAGCACAGGATACGATTGCCGATGCGCGGTGACCAATTTTCGCCCAAAGCGCTGGGTGAGTTCTTTGTTTGTTAGGAGGCGGAGGCCGTAGTACTTACTCCCTTTCGGCCGGTCGGCCGTGACAGCATCGAGACGCACGTCTTGCAATCTTTCTCAAACGATTTTACAGAAACTCTTCGGTACGAAAATTTTATTTTTGTTCGAAAAAGTTTGCGAGAAAAAACAGGGTTTACTATCATGTTGTGCGTTTGGTGCAAATTACATAATACATTACTGTTTATAAAATTTATCTATCATATTAAAATTTTCTTTAAACTTGTGTGGAAGTCTCTACCTGTCACTAGTCACGAGAAAATTTATCAGATGTAACACACTGTTTTGCGATCATCCGAGCCAGCGATGAAACCAGAGTGAAAAATCCACGACATTGCTCATATTTCATAAACGGTTTGGGAGACTGAAATAAGGTGTTGGAAAATGAGACCACTCGGATCTACCGTATTATTCCACTGCCTACAGACATTTTCGGTGAAAGTATGTAATTTTTAAGGACCATTAATACTTAGTGAAACAAGAAATGCTAAGTGTTTTGGAACACCGTAATTAAAAACATTAAACGTTTATTTTTGTATCGCAGATGTGGGTTTTCATAAGCTAATGACATTACTTTTTCTGGGATCCTCATTTGATAAACCACCGTTTGAGAATTCTTTTGCAATTGCGTCTACATAACATGTTAGTGAGGTGACACTGTATGAACTACGCTGTGTTTTGGTAAAAGAAGCAACTTTTAACATGGCAACAAATGAAATTATTAGATTTTACTCAAAATAAGGCCATTGAAGATGCTTATCTGAAAGTTGTAAGTGGTTATGTAGGCAGGCAAAAATAAATAGTTCCTTTTCTTGCAATTTCAACTGATTTCTTTTTGGATACTAACCAAAGAAGATGTGACAGCAGATCTTTTGGATGGGCACCACGCAAGTGTGAGCATCGACGGACTCCACCTAATGTTTACGAATAATGTGAGCACAGGCTTCAGCTTAGAACGGCAAATTCTTGGGCCTCCAGCGCTCGGCATTTCTCCTGCAGCTCCTGCCCGCATCGCTCTCCGCCATGCGTGCACTGCCGATTGCGCACCTACCGGCCACGTTATTCTGCTAATTGGAACTGGTTTTTCGTGTGCCACCTTGTGTTTTTACTTATACCTATTTCCGCATTTCGTAGTTGCCCTTGAATATGGAAAGGAATAATAGAAATTAGAAGCCACGTTTAATACAGGAACCTTTACATGCTTACTTGAGGGCTAGCCCACGTGGACGCACTTGTGGCCTGAAGGCCCGCACAAAACATTCCTTATAGGAAAAAGCGCATCTGCACAAGCTGATCGGACCTGCTCTCAAATACAATTCCGAAACATTGTCGGAGTCCATAGGTAGATCCGGCAATCCACAGGAAATTGCGTAAGACAAGACATACAAGAAAGGCCTTTCTCTAAGAAATGAGTAGAGGAAAGATTGAATTCAAGAATTTAGGCGTAACTACTCAAGGAATCAGCATTCCCATTATTTACACCTAGCGGTTCTAGGCGCTTCAGTCCAGAACCGCGCCGCTACTACGGTCGCAGGTTCGAATCATGCCTCGGGCATGGATGTGTGTGACATACTTCAGTTAGTCAGGTTTAAGTAGTTCTAAGTCTAGAAGTCTAGGGGACTGATGACCTCAGATGTAAAGTCCCATACCCCTCAGAGCCATTTGAACCTTATTTACAAGCTCTAGACTTGAACACCCAATCTCGGTGCTACGTGATATAGAGATAATGGTGAGAGGTTCCTATGATTTCGTATCGAGTAATCGTGTAAACTATTGCGTCGTCAAAGTTGTCGTAGGTAATATTGACCTTAAATAAAGTACATGCTGCTGAGGTCTTCAGTCCCGAGACTGGTTTGATGCAGCTCTCCATGCTACTTTACCTTGTGCAAGCCTCTTCGTCTCCGAATAATTACTACAACCTGCATTGTTCTGAACCTGCTTACTGTATTTGTCTCTTGGTCTCCCATTGCGATTTATACTCCCCCACACTTCCCGCCAGTATTAAACTGGTGATACACTAATGTCTATGCCCCCTTTTTTTTTTGGGAAGTTGTGCACAAATTTCTTGCATGCTCAATTACAATCTGTACTTTGACCTTAGCCGCGCGATCTATTCATCTAATCTTCAGCATTCTTCAGTAGCATTACATTTCAAACGCTTCTATTCTCTTCTTGTCTGAACTGTGTATCGTCCATGATTCGCTTCCATACTTGGCTAGAGTGCAGAAGAGTATCTACGAAAGAGACATCGTAACACTTTAATCTGTATTACATGTTAAAAATTTCTGTTCTTCACAAAGTTTTCTTGCCACTGCCTGTCTACATTTTACATCTTCATCTCGCCTAGTATCAGTTATTTTGCTACCAGATTAGTTAACTCTTCTACCACTTTTAGTGTCGTGTCAATTACATAACACACGAAAATCCCAAATCGTGGGAGCGAATACTTGCCGCACCACATATTTTTCTGAAATGTAATTTCTTGGTAGCCATTATAAAGCGAGGCACTATGCGCTGATGTAAATAATTAGAATCACTGTTAATTTCGGCTCCTCGTTGCGACTTGGCCCACTTTAAAAGTGTAGAACTCGAAATCGTAGTATATAATAGAGAATACGAGCGAAAAACGCTTCGTTTTCGTTTTTATTGTTTTCAAGTTTTAATATTTTTGCACACAACATTAAAAACATCAGAATAAACATTTCTCATTTTTTGGGTACTGTGTGGTGAGCGAATGAACTAGTGCCCTGAACTACCAACTCGTATAGATCATCATCCAATTTACCATAGGAAAACAACTTATCATACATCTATTCCAATGTGTGACTTCTTTATTGTAAACAAGTGAAACGTTGATTGGGCATTTAAGTCTCTTAAAATGAATGGGTAAATCGGTTTGAATAATTGGTATAGACCTTTTCCATCTCCTCGATTCGAAGCTTTTAGAAACAACGTTCCCCTTTAGATATTACTACTTGACAAACCCGGCACTGCCTGGTTATTCATCTTGCCAATTTTCTGTTAGAAACGAAACCCTACGTGTAGTCCTGCAGTAGACTCATTGTCAGAACATTCCGAGCAGTTTCTATACACTGGGCGTAGCTGCTTCGTATCTCTACAATGTCGTTTTGTTAACATCTCAGTAGCAACACCTTTTCATAGGTTTTGTTTTCGCCTACAAGCGTTTGCGCTTCACAGTTGAAAGCTGTCAAACGCGATGGCATGTATCAGGGATTTTCTTAAGTGGACTCGACTGTAGAAGTGTCTTAGCAGTAAATAATTAGTGTATTAAAACTTCATACAGGACTCGGCATGTTTTTAGCCATCTCAGTCTTTATGACGTCATATCTCTTGAACCATGTTTCGTACAATGATTTATTCGTGTACGTACATTCAGCGGCGTATGTGGATACTGTCTGCGAAAAATGTTTGGAACAGAGTTGGTAGCAACATTTGAACGACATGCATGATGCGGCAGTTTTTCAGCCATCTCATTGTTTGTGATGTCATATCTCGTGAACTATGATTGGTAGGTGTTTCTTACTATCACGGCACTATCGCCTGACAGGAAGGAACAAATGTACTAAGTCTGATTGAAATCGGTCCAGTGGTTTAGGAGGAAATGTGAAACACACTAACCTCACGAACAAACCATTATTTTGTAATATGTATCGGTTATTATTATTATTATTAATTATTATTACAAATATCATAGACATCTGTTGCACATTAAAAGGGAAGGGGGTGCTAGTTATACTCTTCCGGGCTACGGAGGGGGAGAGACAATAACAAATTCTTAGAACCAACCCCTGGCGCAGCGGCTGCATAGCGATACTTCTTGCGTGAAGTAAGTGTTTACTCTGCACCAGACCGTAGTTCTATGATTATAGTGCGCTGCCTTTGTCGAGAAATAAGCCTCTTTGAACACATTCGACGCAACAGAAACCCTGAAACTGCGGAGGCGAAAAGTTGTCACGACGCAGGGGCGCTGCCAAGGCCAAGCGCACGACCGCGCTGAACAACCGCGAAACGCCCCAGACCTACAAGCGGTAAATACTGCCGCAAGCCTTTCTAACTCTTGACCCTATTTTCTGTTGTACCTTAAAGGTAAGCAGCATTTTTAACTTCAAAATACCATGTAATCAAGCAATCTTCCGCGACCAAACCAAACCCTCGACCCGGCATCTTACTCTTGCTCGGTGTTTCAACAGCAATTGTAATTACCTTAATTCGCTACAATGATGCGGTTCGTTCTAGCTATCAGATACCACTGTCAAGCAATTACTCTGTTTTTTCTTGCTAATACAACTAGCAGCATGTAGTGTCGCTCTTTGATTAAGACAGTTTGTGATTCAGTGTTTCATTTCTCCGGGGGGCTAGTAGTGAAATTTAGCTGCGATCTGGAACAGCGGCCTTGGAAGCGCTAAGCGGGCAATCTTTTCCCAATGCGAAAAATTTGCTTGTGGCGTAGCTCACGAACGCCGAACGGAATCTTTGACCACTGTTCGTCCAGATAAATTTTCGTCTCGCCTAATTCCACAAGGCACAGTAACTTGTTTCACTTAGCCTTACTAACAAGGGAACCTCCCCAGCGCACCCTCCTCAGATTTAGTTATAAGCTGGCACAGTGGATAGGCCTTGAAAAACTGAACACAGATCAATCGAGAAAACAGGAAGAAGTTGTGTGGAACTATGAAAAAAATAAGCAAAATATACAAACTGAGTAGTCCATGCGCAAGATAGGCAACATCAAGGATAGTGTGAGAACAGGAGCGCCATAGTCCTGTGGTTAGCATAAGCAGCTGCGAAACGAGAGGTCCTTGGTTCATGTCTTCCCTCGAATGAACACTTTACTTTTTTTTATTTTCGCTAAGTTATGATCTGTCCGTCCGTTCGTTCATTAGCGTCTCTGTTCACTGTAATGAGTTTAGTGTCTGTGTTATGCGACCGCACCGCAAAACCGTGCGATTACTAGACGAAAGAACGTGCCTCTCCAATGGGAACCGAAAACATTTGATCGCAAGGTCATAGGTCAACCGATTCCTTCACAGGAAAACACGTCTGATATATTCTATACGACACTGGTGACGGAATGTGCGTCACATGACGGGAATATGTTGTCGACCCACCTAACTTGTGCACTTGGCGAATAGGTAAAAAGATTGTTCTACCTTGCTCGATTTAGGTTTTCTTGTGGATGAGATAATCACTCCCAAAAAAGTGATTAAAACATAACAATTTGTCAGGTAAACTGCAACAAATGAATGCTACAGTTTCACGGTCGCACAGTTTTCCCCGTGCTCTGTCAAAACCTATGTTTTTAACGTTTTCAAATTTTTCCGTTTAGGTGTAGCGTCCGTATATTACGGCGCGGTTACCTCGCATCGGACGGACAGATAGTAATTGTCTGAAAATAAAAAAAACTAAACTTTTCACTCGAGGGAAGACTTGAACCAAGGACCTCTCGTTCCGCAGCTGCTCACGCTGATCACGGGACCACGGCGCTCTTTGGCTCACACTCTCCTTGATGTTGCTTATGTTACACATGGACTACTCAGTTTGTATATTTTGCTTATTTTTTCGTAGTTCCACACAACTTCTTCCTGTTTTCTCGATTGATCTGTGTTCAGTTTTTCAAGGCCTATCCACTGTGCCAACTTATAACTAAATCTGCGGGGGGGGGGGGGGGGGGGGGCGATGGGGAGCTTCCCTTGTAAGGTGAATAAAAATCGTATTTCTGCAAGCTGGTGTCTTGCAACAGCCGTGGGTGGGGTTTTAAATCGTACCTAGTTGTTTGCCATGTATGTTCTCTCCCCTATGGTGAGAATGTATTTAATCGCCATTTTTTTGTACGTGTTCAGTATATCATGTGGAACTCATTTCTTAATGATGTGGAACGAGTCAAGCTATTAACGTAACTCAGTTTTATAGCTGGCTAACGGCTATAATTTTTACCGACCCTGATTTACAGTAGAGTAAAAAACTTAGATGTCCTTGGACCATAAACTGAGAGTACTGCATATCTTGTTATATTTCATATACATATAAATACAAGTACGTGTGCGAATAATTTAGATACCAAGATAATGACTGTCTACAAATGTAATGAGTAAGTAAATGTATGTAAAAAAAGGTTGTGAAATGTCAGAGAGCCTTATGTGCCATGACATATGATAGCATAACGACAGTAGTTTACTTAGTATATAATAAGCTATTTTAATGCGTTTATTTTTCATTGCTTTTTTTGTTTCGTTTTCTTTGCTTGTTTTGCTGCCTTTCTGTTCGCGCTGTTGTGCAGATCAATGTTCAAACTGTTCGTAATAGCGGATGGCAGTACTCATTAAGTTGCTGATGCTGTGGTACTGGCGAGCATAATCATTTGATTATTATTTCCTGAAGGATAAAATTTCAAAGTAAGATCGCATACTAATCAGCGACAATATTCCGACTATCGATGAAGAGTTCGAGTTATTATTGTGGCGCTCTTAAAATATCTATGGTCAGACTATGGAGATACAGAACATCTTCTACAAGTAATAGTTAAAAGAAACATACTTACATCTAGGTTCAGAATTATTAAATAAGTATTTTACTGTTATATCATTGATTTTTGTCAGATATAGCGATATACAGATTTAGGGAGACGACAGGAGAGCAATTAGTGTGCCAGTGCCTACCGTAGTGAGCGATGTCAAGGAATGTTAACGCCCGCACAATTAGCAACAAATTATGGTTTGGAAACAACATAGCCGAATTCCACTGCAGGATTGGGCTTTTTTTATAGTTACTATCAAGATTTGGATAACTTCCTCAGAACTAGTTAACGCTTGTTTTAGATTACCTCACGTCTGTAGGTGGTACTGCAGCCCGAAACCGTTTCTCAAGAGACTGTATAAATGTGCTGCCTTGACAGACAATAACCGCATTTCAGCAGCTGTGGTTACTACCCTGATACACATTATAGCGACGTCTCACCTGTAAGAAACCAGTACTACAACTTTCGGCTATATTTTAGCAACACAAACAATGGCTCCCTAGTCCTCATGGTATGGAACTTACTTATTGCGCTTCGTGTTACGATAACCACTAATCATTGAGTAGTTCCATCAGGAAGCACAAGTAATGGCATTCCACAATGACTCCTCTAAGTCTTAGTGATGACCGTCAGCCTGCAGCGGTGGCCGTGCGGTTCTAGGCGCTGCATTCCGGAACCGCGGGACTGCTACGGTCGCAGGTTCGAATCCTGCCTCGGGCATGGATGTGTGTGATGTCCTTAGGTTAGTTACGTTTAAGTAGTTCTAAGTTCTAGGAGACTGATGACCTAAGATGGTAAGTCCCATAGTGCTCAGAGCCATTTGAACCATTTGATGACCGTCAGATCTTCATCCTCGTGTCTAGTTATGTCCAACCGATGGCACTCCTTTATCCTTCCTGGTCCTATCTTTTGTCTTCACGGTATCGACTTTTTATTTTAAATTTGGCAATAGTGGTACAGGGTGATCAGATGCCGTTCCTGGCACTCCCCCCCCCCCCCCCCCCCCCCCCCAAATCCGAGACGGAATTTGTGTACCCCGTATAAAGCGTCTTATGTTATCCACATGTAACTGTGATAACGTTTTCGAAATAATTGCGAATGGCGTAAATGACGCGGCAGGGGGGACCAGCCCATTATTCACATATTTCGAGAAGGGTACCTACATAAAAACCACACCCAGGCTGGTCAACGCACCAGCCCTACTAATGAATACGCCGGGCGGATTGGAACCGGGCCCAACGCACATCCCTGAAACTCGGAAGCGTCGTGCCTACGCTCGCGGTTATCCGAGCGGCATGAAGGAAGTACGTTTGACCACTGTTTATCGTCCCGTGACAACCAGGTGATTAGAGACCATGCACAATCTCGCAAATAGGGAGGGGAAAAAATCGGCTGTGACCTTTGCAAAGGAACTATTTGTTCTAAGAGATTTAGCGAAATCACAGGAAACAGATCTGGATTGCCGGACAGAGATTTGTACCGTCGTCCTCCCAAAAGAGAGTCCAGTGTGCTAATACTGCGCCACCTAGGTCACAGCGGCTTCAAAACATGGTGCTAAACGCTAGCAACTCGACTGATGTAGAACTGAAGAAGTACCGTTCGACAGTCACATTGCAGCGTTTATGCCAATAGGCAATCATTTTGTTTTGTCACTGAGTCACATTGATTGCTATAGGTAGGCTCCTCAAGGAAAGACACAATTAGGCGACGAAAGTCACTTGTTAGCTCCTAACATCGTGTCGGGTCTCCTTTTCAGATTACGTACTGCAGCAACTCGACGGGGCGTGGACTCAAGAAATCGTTGGAAGTCCCCTGTAGAAACAATGAGCCATGCTGCTTCTGTAGCCGCTCATAACAGTCAAAGTGTTGTCGGTGCAGAGTTTTCTACAATAATTAATAATGTCGTGTGACGAGGGCCTCCCGTCGGGTAGACCGCTCGCCACTTCGGCGGCTTGCGCGTCGATGGGGATGAAACGATGATTAGGGCAACACAACACCCAATCCCCGAGCGGACAAAATCTCCGACCCAGCCGGGAATCGAACCCGGGCCCGTAGGATTGACAGTCTGTCGCGCTGACCACTTAGCTACCGGGGCCGGAGTCAACAAGAATTGACATCCCGGTTATGTCCCATAAATGTTCGACAGGATACACGCCGGAAGAGCTGGGTGACCGAATGATCCACTCGAATTGTCCAGAATGGAAGCCAATAAATGGCTGCAAATGGCCTTAGACCACATGACCCACTCCATTCTATGTCAATACAACCCACACCATTATGGAACCGCCATCAGCTTACATATTGTCTTGTTGACAACCTAGGTCCATGGCTTCGTGGGATCTCCGCAACACTAACCCTACCATCAGCACTTACTAACTGATACGGGGGACTCCTCTGATTAGGCCACCAGTCTTATGAGATCCAACCAATACGGCCGCCCAGCAGAGGCGCTGCAGGCGACGTCGTACTGTTATAAAGGCACTCGTGTCGGTCGTCTGCAGTCGTAGCCCATTAACACGAAATTTAGCCGCACTGTCCTAACAGATACGTCCATCGTACGCCCCACATAGATTTTTGCGGTTATTTCACGCAGCGAGCCTTCTCTGTTAGCACTGACAACTATGCAAACGCCGGCTGCTCACGGCCGTTAAGCGAGGGCCGTCGGCCGCTGCGTTGCCCGTGTAAGGGGGTAATACCTGAAGTTTGGTATTTTCGTCACACTCTTGCCACCATGAATCTCTGAGTATTGAATTACCGAACGATTTGCAAAATGCGTCAAGGTCCACATACCAGTCCGCGTTCAAAACAATTCCCATCGTGCGGACATAATTACGACGGTAACCTTTCCACCTGAGTCACCTGTGTACAAATGACGGCTCCAATACACTACACCCTTTTATACCTCGTGTACGCGATGCTACCGCTATCTTTATAAGTGCATATCGCTATCCCACGGCTTGTCATCTCTATGTAGATTTACGTACTCCAACACGAAATGAGGTCAGGCACAGGAGGCTGGGAATGAATCTGTCGAGTCGTAACTTACCTCCCGTGATAAAAAATATATTTAAAAAAATCATCGCATCAGAACTGGCGTCGAGTTGAATAAATTTAAATCTTTATTATTGATATTTAACATATTGAAATAAAAAGTTCCCCTTGATGGAAGCTACAGTCAATACTAGTGTTTCATCTTTCTAATAATTCTGATAAATAATTGTATTAAATATGTAGCATGATTACGAGTAATGTAACGAAGATCAGCGGCAGTAGCATAATGAACATCAGAGGTAATTTCCGAGCGCTGACGAACAATATAATTTACGAGGGAAAAGGAGTCCGCTATAGCCCTCAGTCTGAAGCAGTCTACTATCGTGTCAAGGATGGAGTCTGTCGTCGCGCTCAAGTTAGGAGTCTGCCTAGCCTTAATTAGCATACAGTCGGCAGGAGTAGGCTTTTAATTCGTCCATTATGTGTGTATTTTAGTGTTACAGGTGCATCAAGCATTCATTAGAATCACAAAGAAAGATTTAGTGTCAGAAATGATTAAATTAAATATGATGCGGTGCGGAGCTGCAAACAGACAACGCGTTCTTGACTTCATTGACACTAACGGCAATATGTTCATCTTACATAAATAAGATGGCATCCCTTCTTTTAATACCAAAGCTTTAGAATTCATCATTCAAGAAAAAAAGTAGCGCTCATCATTACCATCCTACAGTTCATTATTTGTCAACAAAGAATCTGCAAGCAGCGGAGAAGATAATCAATGAGACATCAAGTCAACTACAGAA
This sequence comes from Schistocerca gregaria, assembly GCF_023897955.1. Classification (NCBI taxonomy): domain Eukaryota; kingdom Metazoa; phylum Arthropoda; class Insecta; order Orthoptera; family Acrididae; genus Schistocerca; species Schistocerca gregaria. The sequence goes on along the minus strand of NC_064923.1, from coordinate 188,808,285 downwards.
GACGCCAGGTAAGCAAACCTCTTAGTATTTAGTCTTTTGGTTCATCCGACGTTGCCCTTCTCAAGCAATTTCGCTTAGAGCACAATTTAGGTGTTAGCATGGATCAAGCGGTATTGTGTCTAGGCAGAAGCTTCCCTTGCATTGGAAAGTACTAACGGATGTGATGCAACCAAGTTATTTGCATCAACAGATCGCGAAGAATAATTACAGAATTATGGGAGGCAGTACACATTTTTCCCAAATCAATTAAAATTCATGGCAAATCAACCAAAATTCATGGGATGTGTGTGTGATTTAAATGTAGATCATCGTCCAATTTCGTACACTCCTTTCCCACTTTCCTAAATTGTCTTTCAATGGTGTGCTTCATCAGTTATAATCAGAATATGGTTATGTAAACGTCAGTTCCTTATGAATGCTCTCCATCGCTCCTCAAAGGTGTTTCTGTATTCATTCAAAATAATATTGGTATGCATACATGTTTCCTTACAACGAATTTCGCTTATGGGTGGCGAGAATAACGAACTAGAGCGCTTATAACCACATACAGACAGCCATTTCGCTGCGTCCTATAAGCGAAGAGATTAGGTCAAAGTGCCGAAGTCTCATATTACCATGCTCTATATGGCGACTTGGAGTATATATGTAGATCTAGTTTAGACTGACTAGATCTTACAGATCCAGCTAGTTCTATTTTTAGCGACAGGGGAAAAAACCTGTTTCACAATAATCCAGAAACTAACGTTTCAATAGAAAGAGTACTGTCAACTGAGATATCCCAGCACACTTTCTGGAACGATACGTAATTTCTACCAGCCATTCCGTCTCACGTCTTCCTACCTGTCCAGCAGTTGCGCAGCTTTCCTGGCTGCCATGCAAGTAAAAAGGGTTTATTTCGATAATGTTTCCATTCGAATGGTGTTACCTAGCGAAGTGATGTCTAAGGAAGAAATTATTCTATGCGAGTGCAGCCACGTGTAAACTGTCGATAACTCCCCCACCGAGCCTCTCGATAGCTCTCTCCGCAACGGTTCTACTGCTCGGCGCAAATTTTATATATACCTAAGGATCCATTGGCTCAAGTCCAATACTGATATAGTGAAATTTATACTACTTTGTCTGCGACATTCTTTCCCACGTAATTTTGTCTGACACCGTCCATCGACAGAACTTGACATCTCAGTAAATAGAACACCGAACTCTTGTTCCGGAAGGGACTGGCTCATAATCCACATGACGTTATGTTCATCTGCTTGAGACTCAAGCTCCTGCAGCTTGGTATGAAAACACTCTCCACTCCCGAGGACAACACTAAGTACCGTACTCAGCAGACTTTTCTAGGTGAAAAGAAGAGTAAGCATGGACACCATTTATCCACCTTTGTTAAGAACACCATGCATAAATCACGTGGCGTGATAGTTTCCCAAGCGTTATAGGTACTGAGAATGTAAGATTTCACGCTTTGTACAAGGCACTTCTTTCATCAACGGGCATCCGGCCCCTCGCATCCGCCCCCCTCCCCCCCCCCCCCCCTTCAACACACACATATACAACGTGTACACGCATGAGACGTAAATGCTGATGAAATGGCTCTGCACCTACTTGTCTGATGAGCTACTATACGCAAGAGATACGCAACACGCTATCATTTATGGCCGCGGAAAGGAAGTAAAAAACCAATGCACACAGGAAGCAGAATTTGCTCTTTCACACATGTACTGGCTCAGGCAGCACTGAAGGAGCTTAGCGACCTCATACGGCTTCTCACAGCAAATAATAAACTGTACTCGCGTACAAGCCTCACCAGGCATTGCGGTAAAAAAAAGTTTCCACAGAAATACGATCTTACCTGTTCATTCTTTTTATTCTTGACGAGAACCAGACCGTTGAAGTACGCAACATATTGGTAATAATGTGCTTCGGATGATTCTTATAAAGCTGGTGGTTTAAGACTAAAGATTTATTAGTGTCATAGATTGAGCAGCAGCAGCGACTGTGAGAACTACTACTAGTACAATAATAATAATAAGAATAATAATAATAACGGACAACCAGTAAACATACCGGTATATTTTAGGATTTTCGGACGTCCAAGTAATACTGTCAGATTATGATAACCATCAAAACCATCGAGTATCTTGAACGACTGATGCGGAAAAATTTAAGTGAAAGGAAAGAAGATTACGGTTTAACGACCAGTCGATGACGAGGTAATTAGTGACTAGCTCAGCCTGGTGGAAGGGCAAGTCATGCCCTTTTTTAGGGAACCATCCCTGCATTTGGCTTAGAAGATTTAAAGGCAATAACGTAAGATTTAAATTGCAGACCCGGACGGAGGTTTGAATTTCAGTCCACCCGAATGTGAGCCCAGTCTCTTAATAACTTAATTTTCGTTTGTAAACTCCAAATAAATTTATCAGGACATACAAACTGTCCTGAAGTAAATTAATCGTAAGTAATTCTTTTTCTAGAATGAGATTTTCACTCTGTAGCGGAGTGTGCGCTGATATGAAACTTCCTGGCAGATTAAAACTGTGTGCCTGACCGAGACTCGAACTCGGGACTTTTGCCTTTCGCGGGCATGTGCTCTACCATCTGAGCCACCGAAGCACGACTCACGCCCGGTACTCACAGCTGTACTTCTGCCAGTATCTCGTCTCCTACCTTCCAAACTTTACAGAAGCTCTCCTTTTTCTTATTTTATTCTTTGCTCCGACGTATTTTATAACTTTACAGAAAGAAATTACAAATGGTTCTCTAAAAAAATGATAAATGACAAATTGTTGTGTATGTAACTACGTGGATTTCAACTACCGAATGAGCATTATTAAATGACTGAATAGCTCTCTATGGGCAACAGTATAAAACAGCACAAAAGATAGTAACTCCCAGCAGAGAACAAAAGTGCGATAACACAAACTTTTTAAGTGCATATTTCGGTTTTAGGCCAAACAAAGATCGACTCAAGAAACCTTTTGTGCTCAGAGAGTATTGGTCTTTAAAATAGAAATATTCCAAAACAGACTGAAAAAATAAACGTGGAATGAGAACAAAAAACTGACGAGCAGTAAGTTTTATTTATGTTGTACGTTAACTTATTTACTTATATGTGATCATTTTTTTTAAAAAAACTTATTTCTTGTTAGCAATATATGTCAAATGTCACGCATTCCTCTTGGTTTTAATACAGCTACATCTACTAATTAATATACCAAGCAAAAAACTGTAATTTTTTTAATTACTTCCGGAAACTATGAAACTGTTTTCGAGTCCATGATGCGTAGTACCACGAAATTCGAGTACGCACACTTGACGTAGTAAATTTGGGCGATGAATAAAATATAATCACACACATACACCGAGGTGGCAAATATTGTGTCGACCCCCTCCCCACTCCACGTAGTTCGACATCTCGATGTGACATGGAATCTAAGTCGTTGGAAGTCCCCTGCAGAAATAGTAAGTCTTGCTGCCTCTATGGCCTTCCGTAACTGCGAAAATGTTGCAGGTGCGGAATTTTGCGCACGGACTGACCTCTCGATTACGCCCCGTAACTGTTCCGTGGGATTCATGTCGGGCAAATCATTCACCCGAATTGTCCAGAATGTTCTTGAAACCGCTCGATAGTGACTCGGTGACATGACATCGGTGTTTGGGAAGATGAAGTGCATGATTGGCTGCAAATGGTCTCCAAGTAGCCGAACAAAACCAGTTAACGACCGGTTCACTTCGATCAGGGGACCCAGTCCATTCCATGTGGAAACAGCCCACACCGGTATGGAGCCACCAGCGTGCACACTGCCTTGTTGACAACTTGGGTCTATGGCTTCATGAGGTCTTCGCCACACTCGAACCCTACCAGTTTTTCCAAATGACAAAGCCACGGTTTTCCAGTGTCTAGGGTCAAACCCTTATGGTCAGCAGACCAGGAGAGGTGCTGTTGGCAAAAATACTCGCATCGGTCGTCTGTTGCCGTAGTCCATAACGCAAATTTCCCCCGCACTGTCCTAACGGATACGTCCGTCGTACGCCCCACATTGATTTTTGCGGTTATTTCAAGCAGTGTTGCTTGTGTTTTAGCTCTGACAATTCTACGCAAACGCCGCAGGTCTCGGTCGTTAAGTGAAGACCAGCGGTGTTCGTGGTGACAGGTGATGCCCGATACTGGTATTCTCTGCACTCCTGACACTGTGGATGAACAATATTAATGGAACATTTAAAGAAAATGAAAACCAAGCACAGCTCCAAGCAGTCTTCACAGGCACTTCCTTAGTAATTCATTTAACATCTTCTGCACTCAGCCCTTGTGACAAAAATTGAGGAGCTATTTGACTGAGAAGCAGCGACACCGTTCACGGAAACTGACAAAGGTCGGGAGAGCAGTGTGCTGACCACATGCCCCTCCGCGTTCACATACAGTGAGGCCTAAGGGCTGACGATGACATGGCGGCCGCTCGGTCCCATTGGGCCTTCAAGGCCTGCCTGGGCGGTGGCTTTAGTTTTTTAATTTAAGCTCTGAGCACAATGACATATCTAATGTATCATAATATAATACCTAGCCTGGAAAATTTTTGTTTATATTTGCTGAAGATGCCGCAACAACGATCTTATCTTTCTTGTACTGTCTTTGGAACAGCAACATCCGTACGGTTTGATGACAACAAAAATTTCGGCTCTTCGCCAGAGTTAATGACGGATTATTGGCTCAATTAGCAGAAGAAATATCACAGTCACGGCTTGTAGCAATATAACCTCCACAGCAAGTCAGTAAAACAATAAGTGCACGCAAATTTTCACAACGGTCAGATAATTTATAAACGGTGGTCCCCACTGAGAACCACTTAAAGCATGTCACCAGGAAATCTAACTAAGCAAGTAAGTACGATGGTCACTCCAAAAGAAATGCACACTTTTATTCTACGTGTTTGAAAGTTTTACCGTGTGTAGATACATCCTTTAGGAACAATATTTTCATTTCTCCAAATAATTTCCATCCCTCTCAACTGCCTTACGCCATCTTGGAACCAGCGCCTGTATACCCACACCGTAAAATTCTGGACCATCCTGTTAGAGCTACTGTTTGGCAGCGTGCACAAGGGAGTCATCATCTTCAAACCTTGTTCCACGGAGAGAGTCTTTCAGTTTCCCAAAGAGATGTTAGTCGCATGGAGCCAGATCAGGACTGTAAGGCGGGTGTTCAGTGTTGTCCATCCTAGTTTTGTGATCGCTTCCATGGTTTTTCACTGACATGTGGCCGTGCATTGTCGTGCAACAGCAAAACATCCTGCTTTTGCCGATGTGATCGAACACGAGTCAGTCGAGCTTTAAGTTTCTTCAGGGTCGTCACATATGCATCACAATTTATGGTGGTTCCACTTGGCATGATGTCCACAAGCAAGAGTCCTTCGGAATCGAAAAACACCGTAGCCCTAACTTTTCCAGCAGAAGGTGTGGTTTTGATTTTTTTTTTTTTTTTCCCTTGGGCGAATTTGCATGATGCCACTCCATGAATTGCCTCTTCGTCTCTGGTGAAAAATGATGGAGCCATATTTCATCACCTGTCACAGTTCTTCCAAGAAATTTATCTCCACCATTCTCGTAGTTTTCCGAAAGTTCGTTGCATACCGTTTTTCTTGTTTCTTTCTGAGCCACTGTCAACATCCTGGGAACCCACCAGGCACAAACCGTTTTTAACGCCAACACTTTCAGTATTCTGCAAACACTTCCTTCCCCTATCCCAACGTAGTGTGACAATTCGTTCAGTGTGATGTGTCTATCAGCAGTCACCAATTCGGAAACACTCTGCACATTGCCTGGAGTGTGTGCAGTACGAGGCCTGCCGCTGCGAGGACAAGCCTCATTATTGCCGTGCCCGCTTTCATCACGTAACCTGCTTGCCCAACGACTAACTGTACTGCGATCGACAGCAGCATCTCCATACACCTTTGTCAACCTCTTGTGGATGTTTCCCACTGTCTCGTTTTCACAGCACAGGAATTCTATGACAGCACGTTGCTTCTGACGAACGTCAAGTGTAGCAGCCATCTTTAAGACATGCTGTGACGGCGCCTCTCACGGGAACAGGTTGAACTAAGTTTGAAAACAAGCGGGAAGGATGTATCTGCACACTGTAAAACTTTCACACATGCACGATGGAAACAGTATTTGGAAAAAAAAGTGTGCATTTCTTATGGAGTGACCCTCGTATCATATCTACTCATTAAGAAGTAAGGAATGCTACGTTTGTTTGCAAAATTATAGAATGAACGTGTGAATACACAGACCTAAAAATTTACACATTACACATAAATGTACATTTACCCAACATGTTATGCACTTATATGTGAACAGTGAAGAAATGTTGTCACGTAGTGAATGCTAGAGACACAAATTTTGGTGGCACGAATAGTAATCACGATGCTTAAAACAGTATTTGGTCGTTATCATTGCTAACCTCCGCGTAAATTAAGATATTTTAAAAGTAAGTCTCATCACTAACCACTGCGCTGTAATCGTACATACACAAAAAAGAAAGAATTGCCACGAATCCTAAACTTCGGACATTACGCAACAGTGCTCCGGCCATAACGAAGGCCGGTCTACGCTTCCTGTAGTCAGCGCAGGGTCGAGAGGTTTTACTTTGTTTCTATGACGAAGGGCACACAGCTTCATGGCTGGCACGTTATTTGTCGCAGTCCCGCATACTACATTACGACTGGGATTGCTTCGGTTAATGGCCCTGGAACAACTGATGAAAGCCATTTTGGAACGTTTCAACAACGTTTACTGGGCTCTTGAGGGACGTTAGTAACGCTATGTCCCTATAGGGGTCTATTTACGCTCCGCTCGCAGCCCCAGGCAGACAGCCCAGAGTACTGTTTCATGTGAATTCTGGATCACTAAAATATTTCTGCTTCCTCATTTGCCACCATGTGTCTACGGTCCCCAGGTGCACGGCTTAAAGCTCCCACCTTACACTAATACAGGCTTCCAAGAAGTGTTTGTTACTTTGTCTGCTGAGGTGTATATATTGTGTTTCAGCCAAGTTGTTACCCTCGCAGCAGCCTTCAACTACAAGTTTCACCACTGTTATTTATGCCTATATTGCCAGCAAGGGGAACAGTGTATTACTGGAGAAACTCATTTCATAGACGATGTGAGACAGGAAGAAGAAATCGTACAAAATCGAACGGAACGCTTTACAATGACGCGAGGTAAAAGTGCTTCGTCAACATCAGTGTCAAAGTTATTTCAGTTTCGTCAACATCAGTGCCATAATGTTATTTCAAAGGACGAATCCCGTGCTTTAACCACTTTGTGTTGTATCTCTTAGCACTTTACCACGCCGTTATACTTTTGTTACACTGAAACGATGTACTGAAATTCATTTGGGTGCTATGCTTACTACACTGAGTTTCAATTTTACTCCTTGATACGGGGAAATGCTCAAGTACTTTTAAACACACGATATAGCCAGGTTAACACGAGAAAAATGTGAAGTCATTTCTTTCTCCCAAGCGCCCAACTTGAGTGTGCAGTCCACATCTTACTCAGTAACGCTTTCGACGAAGTGTCACCCTTTAATTCCACAAAATTTTCTTGTGAAGTCTCACACCTGCAACTGAATGCGGTGGATGACTGTTGTGATGTTTATGAAAATATGAATCATTACACGGTGAAATGGAGAGTGAGCAAGCCGTCCGCTATCATCATACATCATACACGCATCGATGGATCTGTCTATCGCTCTACCCCACCGGACGATGTGACCAGTTGCATCCCCGTTCCCGAAGACACTGTGGCAGTAGATGTGAAATTAGTCCGAGAATATGAAGTGCAATCTTGTAACGAAAAAATGTTCCTCGTAGTCGTCTATGCCACTGAAACCGTTCACATAAATACGACCAACTGTGATGAATGCAGGGGCATCTTACCACAGTCAGTACCGGTATGTACCTTCTGTGGCGCCTAAGAAAGTATTTATTTTTGCAAAGCAACATTTTCATTTTCGCAGTATACCCTCAGTGGTGGAGCTTCCTGACGAAGTCTTTAAGAAATACTTGAAACGTTATCGAAAATAAAAATACAGCTGTCATTTTATTTGCCTGTATCTCGGGCCTGTTGGTCTACTGTTTAAGTGCAGGCCTGGGAACCGAGATATTGAGGGATCGCGTCCCAGTCAGTCTGCCTTTACTCCACCCTTCACCTCTCAATGATGTGAGCAGCAGCCAGGACCGACTGGTGGTTCGGATTCCATGTTAAACTGCTGGCCCCCGGTATGTCTCAGTATAACTGGGTTATGTGAAGGACACGACAGTTGCCGAAGGTGTGTCCAATCTGAAGACTCGTATTCGACCCTTGGGACACACGAATTTATCATTAGTTACCTCCATAAACAACTACTTAAATACGAACAGGTTCCAAATTAGAAATATTCGCCCGACGCCTACTGCATCATTCACAGCGAAGGTATTGAATAAATGTACAGACATATCTCCCTACAGACGAGTGTCTCTAGATACATCAGTTTTATCTTACGAATTTTCACGCCGCCTTCTGAAACGCTGTTTCACTTCCAGGAATATTTCAAAAGAGCTGTCGAATCCGCTGGTTTCGGAATTAATTCGGGAGAGCCGGTAACTAGTTGACGCTTGCAGTCCGTTCGTGAACAATGCTCGGATAAGTCATTTTGTAGCGAAAGTTAGACACCCAGTACCTCGCAAAATTTTAACTTACTACGTAGACTATGTGTAGGATGCTGTCAAGCATAAGCGCCAAGCTCTCAGACGTTAAAGGTCACACTGTTGTGCGTTTTCAAACATGAATACCCATGATCATCCGCACACGACCACACTGATTCACTCCCACCTAAATGCTCCAGAAACCATTTTTTTAAAAATGAGTTGGTCGCTTACACAAGAAGGTGCTGATACCTGGACGTTGAATCACGTGAATGGCTCTCAACGTCCTACTATTAACTTCACATCCTTTCAAAGCTGTGTGCTATTTCTTCGCCACAGACTCAAGAACCAGCTTAGACGTAATACTCTGTATAACCAGGTAGTAGCTTCCACCACCCGAGCGCGTTTCCGGTTTGTTAGACCACAGAGCACGGACTATCCCTGACGGTGGCAATCAGTCGCTGGCGCTGCACATCGCTTTAGGCTTCTAAAGGGTATAATGAAGGAAAACAGTGAGGTTCCGAGGACATTCAGAAGCAGCGAGGAGATCGGAGCAAGAATTCCTTCGTTCACTGTGCTGGCGTGTTTTCCAAATCAAGGGGCGGAGCTTTGACCGTGGACCGATAGTGCAATCGCGTCCAAGAATAATACACGAACTGGGTAGCGGAAAATATAAATTAAGATTCCGAAAGCGTGGAGCGCATCAAGTTTCTTGCTACCGCGCAGCTCCTACATCGGTTTGCCTCAGTGCCGTTTAAAGTCATCACGTAAGAGCGTCGTGAGGCAGCGGCCGGAGACGACGGCCTTGACTCGCCGCCCAAGAGGATGGGAGGGAGCGGCCTGTTTTGGAGCGGGTTTTAAATGCCCGCTACCACCGATGCCGGTACAAGGGTACGACTTCTGACGCACCGGCATTTCAACATAAGATGAGAGGTGGTTTTGCTGTTGCGGGAATAATAGAAGTCTTCCGGGCGGTCGCGTTTAGAATTACAAGAAGCTTGTAGTGCCAATGGCATGAAGATTTCGTGACAATGGTTCAACTGTCACGGTGCAGGTGAAAGTGACTCCACTTTTTCACGCTTTCGTGTTTTTACGAATAACCGGATCACAAACCTCCTGTTAGCTACATTCACTTGCAAACGCAATTACGCAGATCAGCCAGAACATTTTGATCAGGCCCTTTAAAGGCTTGGTAAAACAAAATAGTTGCTTTTCATTGTGGTATGAGTCTTAAATGTTCTTGGTTTGGAGCAGTATGAGACGCCAACATACCTTCAAAAGCAAATCGGGTAATTTCTGTCTACGCAGCAAGAATTTTGTTCAGTGTGATCGTATGCAGATGATGAGTATGCATGTTTAAGAACGCTTAATAGTGAGACCTTTAACGCCTGAGAACTTGGCGCTTATCCTTGACAGCATCCCATACGTTGCGTCTACTCTGTAAGTTAAAACTGTGTTTTGTACTGGGCCCCCAACTTTTATCCCTACTAACTTTCGCTACGAACTGCCATATCCGAACACTGTTCACGAACATACTATGAGCGTCAACTCGTTACCGGCTCTCCCCAGTTAATTCCAAAATCAGCTGATTCTACAGCTCTTTTGAAATATTTCTGGAAGTGGAACACAGTTTCACAAGGTCTTTAACGAACTGTGACAAGCCCGGACAAGAGGGGACTGACGAACTACGACATGCATTGATACTATGTGCATTGATAATGGCTGGGCACTAGCCGAAATCTAGATTTGATTAATAAAACCTGAAAGATAAGGGCGACTGATTGTTGTGCTCCACCGCTTTAAAAATTTCACAAGGCGTTGTGAGAATTCGCTACATGGATTTGGTAGGTTGCGAGGAGTTATGTCTGTAAATGTATGCAATACCTTCACTGCGTGTCACACTATGATGATGTATCAATAACTGTTCTCTTTGTTGTGAAGCTATTCTAATTTAAAATCACACCACCAACGCCAACATAATGCTACGTATCCAGTTACCGATGAAGTTCCACTAATCTCTTTATGGAATGCGAACACAATTCAATTTCACAACCACAACTATCCTTACTTTTCTGCAATTTATGGCCGGCCGATGTGAACGATCGGTTCTAGGCGCTACAGTCTGGAACCGCGCAACAGCTACAGCCGCAGGTTCGAATCCTGCCTCGGGCAGGTATAAGTAGTTCTATATTCTAGGGGACTGATGACCTCGGAAGTTAAGTCCCATAGCTCTCAGAGCAATTTCAACCTTTTTTTCCTTTTTTTGGAATTTATGTTTACGCAGCCGCGACACAATTTCCTTGTCTTGCTTCGCAGTGTGTCTGAGAAGGATTTTCCTCTATCTATATTGGAGTTCTACTCACACTTTACACCACAGAGATAGAAACCTGGCCTTCCTTCTATGAAATCTATATCTGCATCTAAATACATGTGATGCATTCGCAAAAGAACCTGTGTGCATTATAACACCATAAAAATAATTGTTCTCTATTTGGTTCGTCACATCATAGTAAATCAAGAACTAATCTTGTGACACTAGGATTTATGCAATTCACACAGAGCAATAAAGCTACACTTTCCATAAGCGATTTATCAAGTGAAAACTGAACTGGCCAGATGCAATCGGTGAACAAAATCGTCACAGTTCTGTAAAAAAAATCCGAAGCCGTTATTCCTTGAAATAAAAAATCTTCATTCAGAATATAACATTTGCATTCTTCTTACAAAGCATCATGCAAACCTTGGTGGTTATCACAAAAGACGGATATTTAACCTCTCAAATTTTTTGTCATCTTACGAGGACGTGCTGAAAGTAACGGCTCTGGATTTTTTACTTGAGAACACTTGAAGTGTTTCAAACAAAACAAACGTTATTAAGATTATTCATGTTTATTCTTCGTGTCTGCATATTTATTTCTGAACTGGCGACTTACACATTTCTTCCAACGAGACACAATTTGTTGTTACCGTCACAGGATAATCTTGGACTATTGACAGAGCCACAACCTCATCTCGGCTTGCACCGATTTCTGAGTATGAAAGTGAAAACCTCAAGGTGTTCTCTAACAAGGGAACCTCCCCATCGCACCCCCCTCAGATTTAGTTATAAGTTGGCACGGTGGATAGGCCTTGAAAAACTGAACATAGATCAATCGAGATAACAGGAAGAAGTTGTGCGGAACGATGAAACAAATAAGCAAAATATACGAACTGACTAGTCCATGCGAAGATAGGCAACATCAAGGGTAATGTGAGTTCAGGAGCGCCGTGGTCCCGTGGTTAGCGTGAGCAGCTGCGGAATGAGAGGTCCTTGGTTCAAGTTTTTCCCTCGAGTGAATAGTTTTCTTTATTTTCGCAAAGTTATGATCTGTCCGTTCGTTCATTGACGTCTCTGTTCACTGTAATAAGTTTAGTGTCTGCGTTTTGCGACCGCACCGCGACGCTAGTGAAATCATGTGCGTCACATGACAGGAATATGTTGTCGACCCACCTAACTTTTACACTTGGCGAATGGGTAAAAAGATCATTCTACCTTTCCCGATTTAGGTTTTCTTGTGGATATGATGATCACTCCCAAAAAAGTGATGAAAATATAAGAGTTTGTCACAGAAACTGCAACAAATGAATCCAACAGTTTCACAGTCTCACAGTTTTCCCTGTGCTCTAAATATATGTTTTGTTTCGATGTTTGTTTAGGTGTAGCGTCCCCATACAGTTGCCTCGCATCGGACGGACGGACAGATAATAATTGTCTGAAAATAAAAAAATTAAACTTTTCTTTCGAGGGAAGACTTGAACCAAGGACCTCTCGTTCCGCAGCTGCTCACGCTAACCACGGGACCACGGCGCTCCTGAACTCACATTATCCTTGATGTTGCCTATCTTGCTTATGGACTACTCAGTTTGTATATTTTGCTTATTTGTTTCATAGCTCCACACAACTTCTTCCTGTTTTCTCGATTGATCTGTGTTCAGTTTTTCAAGGCATATCCACTGTGCCAACTTACAACTAAATCTGAGGGGGGGGGGGGGGGGGGGTGCGATGGGAAGGTTCCCTTGTAAGTTGTGGTAGCCGATGAAAATCGGTTGGGGCCAAGCCGCGGCTGTGTGGAGGACAACCGATGACAGCCAACCTAAACCGGCGGACTGTTGGAAACGTGGCAGCGCCCGTGTGGGGTCTGGCATTGTCGCGTTGGAGGACTGGGTGCTCCATACGTGGACGACCTCTTCGAACTCTTGCTTTAGTTTTCTGAGGGTCTCTCACGCGTCGACATAGTTACGTTACAAAAAGCATTGCCTCGCTACTAAAGAGCTTCACTCGCTACACGCTATTGGAGCCCTCTGGCGGTAGAGTGATTCAAATTGCGTCATCTAAGCGGAATGGCGACCGAGTCATATGCCTGACATGTAATACCTCAACCGATATTGAGATCAGAATAAAAAAAATATCTGCTGCAAGCGCCCCCATTTTTTAAATTTTGTAATAGGACAGCTACTGTGGACTGGAAATCACAGTCGTGGTGCTTCTTGCCGCACGCTACTCACGGGCAGTTTGAAGTAACTGGAGTACCATCAAAGACAACGGAATGCGCTAACACCAACTGTCCAGTTGTCCTGAAAAAAACTTAAGTGAATCATCGAGCAACAAGTGTAGCAAACATTTTCCACAAATTGTTACGTAATTACCATGCCTAAAAAGTGCAATAAATGTTTAAATCAGGCTGTAGGAATATCTACAAATATAACAAGTATAAATGATTTTCCATATTACTAGAAATATTTTCCATAACAGATCGGAAGTTTTTATTTTACTTCTATTTTAGTCTTAGATGTCCACATATGCTTGGTATTGCTGTATAAATAAGACAATTTTGAGGGAAGGAAGGACAACGGAAATGTTCTAACCTCATCGATAAACTGTGCATGTGGCACGGACTCTTAGCAAGAACTCTGAACATCTCCAGATTGTAATGATGAGAACACTGTGCTCCTCTCGGTTGACGTGTATAAGCACTTCAGAGGCCTGTGCGTCTATTTCGAGCAGTTCCGCTTGCGGCAACAACGGCAGCTACTGGGTGAACCAGCTGCAACACGCCCCAGGCTCCGAGCTACTGCCTATGGGAACTTGGCGTTACCAACATTAAGGTGAGAAAATTGAAGTGGAGCTTTGCGGAACGAATAGCGCTCATTCTTATTTGGTAACGCTAGAACAAGAGGCATATAAATTTACTTGGACATGATTCAAACTAAATGGAGGTAGACTAATGAACTGCACCAGTGGTGGGAATTATGATGTTAAAAGTTGAAAGCGGACGTGACGTACAATTTTTGGTAACCATTTGATATGGTTGGCGTGACAGGTGGTATACGTAAGTAAGTGTGTTTCGTGCTTTTATGTAAAGTTTCTTTTAACGAATTCGGCACTTGTGCACATGAAAATCTAATTGTATCTTGCCATTTAAGATGTTTTTGGTTGGTCTGTTTACGCATCTTAGAACTTAGGATAAAAGTGCATTCCGGACAAGCAGTTGAAGTAGCAATAAAGGAAAAAACTGAACTTCTCGACGTGGAAGTGGAACACCAGAAAATGAATGAGCGTGAAATAGCTGGTAACGTAGCCATCAAAAGTACAAGTGCACTACATTCTCTCCGAAAAAACGGGCACTGAAATGCCCTCTGTACAGTCTGAAACCAAAAATGGATGCAGAAGAGAATTTCAACACACGATCTGAAAATATTCGGGCACAATCCGCATATTCGTGACAGCAGATGAACCAAGGATCAATCACTAGAATGCGGTGTTCAAACAACAGACGTTACCATTGACAAAGGCTTAAACTAACCAAGTAGAAAGTTGATTTATGGTATTCCGAGGACGCAGTCTTAATAAATTACTCTGACAGAGGCAGAACAGTAACTGTACCATATTTGTATCCCTTACTAAATCGTTTTAAGCGAGACGTGATAGAGTAATCATCAACACTGGTACACAAAAAGAGATTCTCTCGTCAGTCGCTCAATACAAAAGACCTGCAATCTCTTTGGTTAAAATATACTACTTGTGACAGGAGTTTTTCACTATAGTAGACATTATCGTCCTGGGAGAGTCGGCAACTGTTTGGATAACTAAGACAATTATTTACAGAATTATTTATTTTTCAGTCTCAACTTTATATTTTTAGTTAGTTAAGATGTTTCGATCATTCTGGATCATCTTCATATCTAAGTATTCTGATACATGGTTCAGAGTGGACAATATGGGTTGGTGACGCAACTACTTACATCTGAAGATGAGCCGCAGAGAACGAAACATGTTATTTCGTTTAAAAAATGTCCCACTGAGACGGAACAATACAACAGAATTATCTTCGGAGTTTATTCCATTTTATTCTCCTGTTACAATCGCGCTCCCCTCAACGGGATATTTGGCTTACTGGAAAGAAATTTAAATCAATCGATGACGTGATCACGGTTTACGGATAAATACATTACACATATTTTCTCAAATATTCTTTACCGCCTTTTCACCTGACTTCTCAAGTCTCTTTTTTGGGATCTGTAACCACGCACAATATAAAGCTTTGCACATAAAAATTAAAAATGCACACGAAAGCATGTTCCCAATGCTAGAAGGTTGCTGAAAAATGCAAAAGAGTTCAGTTAACATCACGACCACTGGCAAATAATCAGAAGCCAAGGAGGAAGATGTGGGACGAAAGCTACAGTGAACCACTGTTACTATAATGGTTAATACGCTTTTTCAGAATAGAAATGTGAAGAAATAATACATAATTTAAGGAACGGTGACGGTCGAAATTACTGCAGAGTTTTCTGTGACAGATTTGTCTAATTCCAGAAAGCAGGGAGGAGGGGCGACAAAAGACAACTACCTATTTACCAAGCATGTTACGTCGTCTGTAAGATGTTCTGTTGTAGCTGGTTGATCTCTCGACATCTGTGCTCCATTTTCCTTACAACAGAAGAAATACGTGTGCAATTATCCCCAGTATAATGAAAGAAAAGCATAATGCGACTACGATATTAGGACGATTAAAAATCGGTGCTTTGATAAAAAATAATCCAGAAATTTGAGAAGCGGGTTATGAAGTGAGTCGACTTGATTGTTGTTCCTTCGAGTGTGCGTATTATCAAGCAATCATCGATGCAACAACGCAACACGTTATACGCAATCTATCCCGTTATTCACTATAAGAACCACCCGTTTCAGTATTACGTAGATGACTCGAGGGGATGGAAAAAGTTACAAGTGATCAAATATGCCACTGATATAGACGTTCCGATGTTTCTGATGCCTGTAAGTATCGGTAATTTTGTTTGGAAACCTATGGTGTGGGCATCGATAGGACGTATCTGACCATTTCAATATTTCTTAAGAAGTATCAGAATATCGGATTCGAGAGTAACGAATGGTGTCGCGGACAATAGTAAGTTTTCCTAACAGTTCAGCACGACCGAAAATGTATGCAGTATCTGTACAAGATGCAGGAATTTCACGGACAGTAGGAAACTTTTCAAAAAATGGTTCGAATGGCTCTGAGCACTATGGGATTTAACTTCTGAGGTCATCAGCCCCTTAGAACTTAGAACTACTTAAACCTAACTAAATAAAGACATCACACACATCCATGCCCGAGGCAGGATTCGAACCTGCGACCTAGCGGTCGCGCGGCTCCAGACTGTAGCGCCTAAAACCGCTCGGCCACTCCGGCCGGCATGACAAATATGTTATTAAATATTAATAAAGCAATGGTTAACAGCAATTAAAGCGACATCATATCTCGTTAAGCCTTCGGAGTACGGATGTCACGTATTTACAATAGTTTATTCATGTAAACATATCGCAATTTACATACTTTGAATTGATTGAAAGTTGGTGACTTTATCTTAAAAGTGCATTGTTGTAAATGAACGCTTTAATCTAAAAGAAAAGCTTGTAATGACACTATGATAACTGCACTTACGTGTAACATAAAAGTTGAGTCAAGATTGAAAATTAGATTGCGGCTGAAATTTTCGCCCTTTGCTTCGTATGTTTTTGTCTGATTTTATGCTCAAATTGATTCATGAAAATTACCATGGATTACCATATTGTGATTTGTATTCAAGTGTTCAAGGAAGAGTTAAAATTTCCTAAGTAATATGTATTTACGATGTTTTAGATGCCAACAATTTTAGGTACTGGGACGAATACCAAATATATCAAATCGTGTTGCAGGATACTAAAGCGTATTCTAAGCTCTAGAATTATGACTTTCTTGTCAGTGAAACACGTTTCTCTTTGCGAATCAGACTCATAAAAACCAATCCCGTGAAACATATCTGGTTTTCTTGATACCCTACATCTTGCAAACAAGAGATGCAGGTATATTCAGTCTTCCTCGATTTCCGAGTGGCACTCGACGCTCTGCCGTATCGTCCACTGCTAACGACGATACGATCATACCGAGAACATGTGTGTCTTGCTCGACGAATATTCAAATGAAAGAAGCCAGTACGTTATACTGGACGGCAACTGTTCAATAGAAATGAATGTATCGTTCGTTGTACTCCGTGGAAACGTCTACATTTACATCCATACTCCGCAAGCTACCTGACGGTGTGTGGCGGAGGGTACACTGAGTACCTCTATCGGTTCTCCCTTCTATTCCAGTCTCGTATTGTTCGTGGCAAGAAGGATTGTCGGTATGCTTCTGTGTGGGCTCAAATCTCTCTGATATTATCCTCATGGTATCTTCGCGAGATATACGTAGGAGGGAGCAATATACTGCTTGACTCTTCGGTGAAGGTATGTTCTCGAAACTTCTACAAAAGCCCGCTCCGAGCTACTGAGCGTCTCTCCTGCAGAGTCTTCCACTGGAGTTTATCTATCATCTCCGTAACGCTTTCGCGATTACTAAATGGTCCTGTAACGAAGCGCGCTGCTCTCCGTTGGATCTTCTCTATCTCTTCTATCAACCCTATCTGGTACGGATCCCACACTGCTGAGCAGTATTCAAGCAGTGGGCGAACAAGCGTACTGTAACCTACTTCCTTTGTTTTCGGATTGCATTTCCTTAGGATTTTTCCAATGAATCTCAGTCTGGCATCTGCTTTACCGACGATTAACTTTATATGATCATTCCATTTTAAATCACTCCTAATGCGTACTCCCAGATAATTTATGGAATTAACTGCTTCCAGTTGCTGACCTGCTATTTTGCAGCTAAATGATAAGGGATCTATCTTTCTATGTATTCGCAGCACATTACACTTATCTACATTGAGATTCAATTGCCATTCCCTGCCCCATGCGCCAATTCGCTGCAGATCCTCTTGCATTTCAGTACAATTTTTCATTGTTGCAACCTCTCGATACACCACAGCGTCATCTGCAAAAAGCCTCAGTGAACTTACGATGTCATTTATGTATATTGTGAATAGCAACGGTCCTATGACACTCCTCTGTGGCACACCTGAAATCACTCTTACTTCGGAAGACTTCTCTCCATTGAGAATGACATGCTGCGTTCTGTTATCTAGGAACTCCTCAATCCAATCACACAATTGGTCTGATAGTCCGTATGCTCTTACTTTGTTCATTAAACGACTGTGGGGAAATGTGTCAAACGACTTGCGGAAGTCAAGAAACACGGCATCTACTTGGGAACCCGTCTCTATGGCCTTCTGAGTCTCGTGGACGAATAGCGCGAGCTGGGTTTCACACGATCGTCTTTCTCGAAACCCATGCTGATCACTACAGAGTAGATTTCTAGTCTCCAGAAAAGTCATTATACTCGAACATAATACGTGTTCCAAAATTATACAACTGATCGACATTAGAGATATAGGTCTATAGTTCTGCACATCTGTTCGACGTCCCTTCTTGAAAACGGGGATGACCTGTGCCCTTTTCCAATCCTTTGGAACGCTTCGCTCTTCTAGAGACCTACGGTACACCGCTGCAAGAAGGGGGCAAGTTCCTTCGCGTACTCTGTGTAAAATCGAACTGGTATCCCATCAGGTCCAGCGGCCTTTCCTCTTTTGAGCGATTTTAATTGTTTCTCTATCCCTCTGTCGTCTATTTCGATATTTACCATTTTGTCATCTGTGCGACAATCTAGAGAAGGAACTACAGTGCAGTCTTCCTCTGTGAAACAGCTTTGGAAGAAGACATTTACTATTTCGGCCTTTAGTCTGTCATCCTCTGTTTCAGTACCATTTTGGTCACAGAGTGTCTGGACATTTTGTTTAGATCCACCTACCGCTTTGACATAGGACCAAAATTTCTTAGGATTTTCTGCCAAGTCAGTAGACAGAACTTTACTTTCAAATTCATTGAACGTCTCTCGCATAGCCCTCCTCACACTACATTTCGCTTCGCGTAATTTTTGTTTGTCTGCAAGGCTTTGGCTATGTTTATGTTTGCTGTGAAGTTCCCTTTGCTTCCGCAGCACTTTTCTAACTCTGTTGTTGTACCACGGTGGCTGTTTTCCATCTCTTACGATCTTGCTTGGCACATACTCATCTAGCGCATATTGTACGATGGTTTTTAACTTGGTCCACTGATCCTCAACACCATCTGTACTTGAGACAAAACTTTTGTGTTGAGCCATCAAGTACTCTGAAATCCGCTTTTTGTCACTTTTGCTAACCAGAAAAATCTTCCTACCTTTTTTAATATTTCTATTTACGGCTGAAATCATCGATGCAGTAACCGCTTTATGATCGCTGATTCCCTGTTCTGCGTTAACTGTTTAAAATAGTTCGGGTCTGTTTGTCACCAGAAGGTCTAATATGTTATCGCCACGAGTCGGTTCTCTGTTTAACTACTCAAGGTAGTTTTCAGATAAAGCACTTTAAAAAAATTCACTGGATTCCTTTTCCCCGCCACCCATTATGAACGTTTGAGTCTCCTAGTCTATATCCGGAAAATTAAAATCTTCACCCAGAACTATAACATGGTGGGGAAATCCACTCGAAATATTTTCCAAATTATTCTTCAGGTGCTCAGCCACAACAGCTGCTGTGCCCCGGGGGCCTATAGAGACATCCAATTGCTATGTCTGAGCCTGCTTTAACCGTGACCTTCATCCAAATCATTTCACAATTCGTATCTCCGTGAATTTCCATCGATACTATTGCACTTCTTATCGCTATAAACACGCCTCCCCCTTCACTGTCCAACCTGTCTCTGCGGTATACATTCCAATCTGAGTTTAGGATTTAATTACTGTTTACATCTGGTTTCAGCCAACTTTCTGTCCCTAGTACTATATGGGCGTTGTGACCGTTAATTAATGAGAGCAGTTCTGGGACCTTTCTATTGACGCTCCTGCAGTTTACTATTAGCACATTAATATTGTTATTCCCTGTTGCATTTTGCCTACTCCTACCTTGCCGCGTCTCAGGAGGCGTCTTGTCGGGCCTAGGGAGGGAATTCTCTAACCTAAAAAAACCCCATGTGCACTCCACACGTACTCCGCTACCCTTGTAGCCGCTTCCGGCGTGTAGTGCACGCCTGACCTATTCAGGGGGACCCTACATTTCTCCACCCGATAGCGGAGGTCGAGAAATTTGCACCCCAGCTCTGAGCAGAATCGTCTGAGCCTCTGGTTTAAGCCTTCCACTCGGCTCCAAACCAGAGGACCGCGATCGGTTCTGGGAACGATACTACAAATAGTTAGCTCTGATTCCACCCCGCGAGCGAGGCTTTCCGCCTTCACCAATTGCGTCAGCCGCCTGTACGAACTGAGGATGACCTCTGAACCCTGACGGCAGGAGTCATTGGTGTCGACATGAGCAACAATTTGCAGTCGGGTGCACCCAAGACCTTCTATCGCCGCCTGTAGGGCCTCCTCCACATCTCGGATGAGACCCCCGGCAAGCAGACGGAGTGAACACTGGCCTTCTTTCGCGACCTTTCCGCTATTTCCCTAAGGGGCTCCATCACTCGCCTAACGTTGGAGCTCCCAATAACTAATAAACCGCTCCCCCCGTGTGAGTGCTCGGACCTTGCTGAACGAGCAGCCACATGTCTACTCACAGGCAGAGCGGGCGATGCCACACGGCCAGCCCCCACATTTATCCTCCGCCTCGTGCGACGCGAACGCCGCTGAACCCGCCTCTCCCCTTGGGGAGAGGGTGGCCCAACCGCGCCCGGTACCCGCGAAGATGTCTCGACAGCAGGGACAGTGGGTGAAGCATGTTACACCCGGGGTGTACCTTGCGACGCACCAGACTCCCCACTGCCGTCATGCGGCCTCTAATCATGTCTGACAGGTTCAGCAGCAATAGTTCAGTGATGACGCAGTTGTAAACAGGGGTGACCAACGTTGGATGATCCTAGGCGACTGCAGGAAGATTTGGATAAAATTTCCAGTTAGTGTAATGAATAGCAGCTCTAAATTAATGGAGATAAATCTGAGATAACTGTAACGAAGGAAGCCGACAGTCTACAATTACAACAGTAGTGGTGAGCACCTTTAACACATTGCCGGCCGGAGTGACCGAGCGGTTCTAGGCGCTACTGTCTGGAACCGCGCGATCGCTACGGCAGGTTGGAATCCTGCATCGGGCATGGATGTGTGTGATGTCCTTAGATAAGAATATACAGCCTACAGTTGCAGGTTAACTTTATCGTTTACCTAGGTTTCAACGTTAGTAATAACGTCTTCTTCAGAACGTAAAAGATTATTTAAATGTTTGCCTAAAACAAGCCATGTCCTAAATCAACTCTATAAAACTTCGATGCATAACCATAAGGTTTTGTCACTACTATTGAACAAGTTGTAGCAAATTCACTTTAAGCAGAGACTGAGTCTCTAGTCACACGACGAGGCCCATACAACGGGCTTGAAGTGAATTTGCTACAGCTTGTTTAATAGAAGTGACTAAACTTGATGGTTATGCATCGAAGTTTTATAAAGTTAACTTAGGAACTGACTTGTTTTAGGCAAACATTTAAATAATATTTTATGTTCTGAAGAAGACGTTATTAATAACGCTGAAACCTAGGTAAACGATAAAGTTAACCAGCAACTGTAGGCTGTGTATTCTTATATAAACAATGTCAATTGCTGTCGCTGCATAAAAATGTTAAAAATTATTATGTCCTTAGGTTAGTTAGGTTTAAGTAGTTTTAAGTTCTAGAGGACTGATGACCGCAGAAGTTAAGTTTCATAGTGCTCCAAGCTATATGAACCATTTAACACATTATATCGTGTAGGTACTTAGGGTTTATACTAAGGCGACGTATGAGCTGGAACGACCACGTAAAATCAGTGTCAAGGATGACGAATGGAATGCTTGGATTTCTTGCAAGTGTTCAGAGGAAATACCACCTATTCATAAAGGAAGCCCTATTTAAGGTACTATTGAGACCAGTTCTAAAGTATTGTTCCATTATTTGGAGTCCATATCGCATAGGAGGCATGACAATACACAGTACACACGCGCTGCTAGGGTTGTAACAAGTCGGTTCAGTCTGTAAGAGTGTAACGAATGCAGGAGAAATCGAACTGGTATCGTTGGAAGGAATAAACGTAGCTCTCGCGAAACTCAGAGCTCATGAGTGCTGGCTGCAGTGTAACCAGCTCTGGCGTGTGCCTCAGTTTTTCGTCACCTCATCTGACGTACGCAGCGTGTGTGCGCATTTGCGACTGCGGCCAAGGTCGCAGGGAGGGCGTGGCTGGGGTCGGCTTCTCTGTGACCTAATCGAACGCGATTAGCATTAAACACAGGGTGGGGTCGGAGGCTAATTTCGCGAAACTTGTTAACGCGAAAGGCTCGTCTATCGCCTAATGGCTCCGGCCTAATGAGCCGAGACGTGGCGGCTAACAAACAGCAGAGATGGATTCACATCCGCTGGTCTTGCGTTTCAGGATGACTCATAAACCTGATTTAGCACGGTACCCAGACGCGGTTCCGAGCACATGCTCAGAAACAAGGCTATTCTCTAACAGGGTGCAATCATTATCCCGTTTCCACTTGTTTTTGCCCGTACGCTAACAAATTAGACAAATGAAAGAAAGAAGCAACAGTAATGATGAAGTTATCTGTATTGCCCGATGTCTTTTCAATGCAGCTCCTAATTCCTCTGTTCTTTCATTACATTGCAAATTCAGAGTATCTGAAGACGTGACAGTTGAAAATTTGTGCCGGACCAGGAATCGAACCCCGATTTCCTTCTCTCCTCCAGCAGTCGCCTTAACTATCCCATTAGTCTACCTCACAACCGTACCTTTACAGATTCGCTCTCTTTTACCTTACTTATATTTTCAGCATTAAAGAAACTAGAAAATCTCAAAGAAACTAAGAAATCCTTTGAAGATTAGCAGATTTACGAGTGCTGTTTAGCACATTTCCAATTTATTGACATAACCACTAGTAGCTTAATGCGTACCGTCAAAGCCTGGGGATGGTGAATTCGCTAGTTTGGATCTCCTAAGTACCATCTGTTTCTTTTTTACTTTATTTGAATTCTACACTTATTATCGAACGGAAATGATAAATATTGAATCACAATTTTATAGTAAAAGTTACATTTTTTTTTAAAATTCAATCTTGCTGTTCTGTTCGGGTCTGTATGACACTAAATGGTAATAAATTTTATTTCTCATTATTTAAATACTTTATGAAATTTTGTTACTGGAAATGCATAAGCAATACGCTATAAAAATATTTTACGTAGTTTGGCCATAAACCTTAATAGCTACTTATGAAACGTTCTGTCATTATTGACGTGACGCGAATAAATTTACTCTGATGTCAAATAGTTTTTAGTTCTCTCTTATACTTTATGGTAGTAATGATTTTTGTCGTTCCAACTTACTCTGAATAGTCGGCAAAGACTCTACATTCACAACAATGTGCTTGTTTCTTGTTGATTCCAAGAAATTGTTTCTGACTCCTGTGTTATTTGAATGTTTACTGTTTCTACCCAGTTTTAACTGTGACACCATAACAATTAGATCATTCACTAGTGTTGAGTTAGAAAAATTAGTAAATTCCTAAAAAGACGAAGAAACACTTTCTATGTTTGATTATCATAGAAGTAAAGCATATGAAAGCAAGAGTCCTGACGACAGTTCTCAGCCAGTACTGAATAGTGAACCATCTTTCCTTTCAAAAAAGAAGTATAGAGCGGCACTTAAAAACTCGTCAGCACAACGTGACCGCATATCAGTTTCCAGTTTCATCGAGAATAACCCTTGGGTTACCAGGTATGCAACACGCTGAATAAGTGATGTATAAAGTTGGTGTATAATATTTTTTACAGTGCCACAAAAAGAAATAACGTATGTCAAAAGCTGTAAGCTGTGTCCAGAAAGCAATGATAATACAACAAACAGTGTGTGAAAAATGTAATAAACATGTTTTTAAAATAAATGTCACCTGCTTGGGTCCGAATTGCAATGTGTAAGGCTAAAAGTTAGAAAATAAATGTTAATGTGTAAAAAAAAAATTGCCTGTGTTGTAAATTGTTGTTCCATATATACGATTTTTTCGATATTTTTATGTATAATAGTGTCCGAACTGGATTCAGAAAATAACAAAAATGTAGGAAAGGAAAAAAAAATGAAATGCTTTCCAGGAAGGATGCCTTACTGAAAATCGCCGGTTACCTGTTAACCCTGTGTTAATACAAAAATTAAAAACTTCCCTGAAATAATAATAATAATAATAATAATAAACAATATACTGGTAGAGGTCTACAATAATGTCAATTGTACGAAACTTGTGTTAGTAGTAGATTTTCGCAGTATTAACATCGTGACATACTGATCCAAGTAGTACATTTGTATGGTAAAAGCGAACACAACACCAAGATTAATTACTTGACGTCTGAAAAAAAAAATAATTTGACACAGACGTGTGGCGTTCATTACTGTTTATGAAAAAAATTATGCACGTCAGTAGTATTGCTCTGTCTGCAGAATAAAGTATTTTATTTTTATTTGATGTTTCACACTTTTGTACCTAATTTTAATCTCTAGTGAATATTAAGACTTTTTCTAGTAATACGAAAGATGTTACTTTTAGTAATAATTACGATTCAATATTTTTTGATTATCATTTCCGTTTGTTAATAAATAAAGAAGTTAAACAGAAGAAAAAAGTTGCTACTAACCAGAATCGAACCATCGATTTCAAAATCAAGAGACTCTGAAATCTCGTGTTACCTTCTCAACTATCACCGACAACAATAACAAAATCAAAACGTTTTGTATTGAACAGTGCTCAGAAACTTCTATACTGAAAGCCGATTCTTTATATTTTTTGTTCCATTCTGAGGATTACATTGCGCTGCTTTAGGTAACTGATGCAGAGGTACTGACCTAATCCTTTTAATACGAAGGAAGTCTAAGAGAGTCAGCCCGTAGAACCCCTTGTCAATGTGTCTCCAAGGCTTCTTTAAATTTTCAGAGTCAGTGACGTTTCCATTTATGGTTTTATATTAATTGATTTCACATATTTATTCTCCTTTATGGGAAGCAACGGTCCTGTGTCCCCCAACAACGCTAAACTTAATTCTCGCAAATCGTAGGCATAAATCACTTACCGGTAGAATGAAAGCTTGGATCAGGCCAGGAGGGGTGTTCAGCGGGAATAGTGAGTAGAGCGAATGCTCGAGAAAATGCAGGGAATCCACATCAGAGTCCCAATCTGGGACAATCATCACATATTCATGACATTAAATGTTCAACGGATAGGCACGGTTTGCACAGATACCATTTCCATACATTAGATTCAATTTGAATTAACGCGCCATTCTGCAATGGCAGTCTGGCAAAGGACTTCAACTGTGACATTCATTGGCAAAATTAATGCTTTTACCAGTTCTGAAGGACCTTAATTCCTGAACACCAAAAACGTAACAGTGGAGTCCATCCGTGAGTACGTCTTGCCTGCAATTGCATAAATGAATTACTGTTCGCTACGAGTATTTAGTACAGACGACTCTTGATAATTCGATACTCGAAAAACCCTAATTCCTTTATAAATCGAACTAGCTGTTAAGTCCCTTGAAGAAATCTCGATAATTCGAAGCTATTATATGACAAACCGCCCCGCAAAGACTCTTACCTACATCTACATGACTGCTCTGCAGTTCACACATGAGTGCTTGGCTGAGGGCCCATCAAACCACTTTCATACTCTTTCTCCACCGTTCCACTCTCGAACGGCGCGCAATATAAACTGACACATGATCTGTCAGTGCGAACTCTGATTTCTCTTATTTTATTACGATGATCATTCCTACCTACTTAGTTGGGCGTCTTTAAAGTATTTTCACATTCTGAGCAGAAAGCTGGCGATTGAATTTTCGTTGAAAGATTTCACTGCAAAGAAAACTTTTTTTATTCAGTTTATTGACTCTACGGAAAGGCCATTCAGCCACCTAAGTAATAAAAGCAAGGGCAAGACTAGGCCCCGAGCGGAGAAAATCTCCTATGCGGCCGGGAACTGAACCTGGGCCCTTTCTCTTAGCAAATCCGCGGCGCTGACCATGCAGCAAACGATACAGAGACGAAAAACTTATATGTTTTAACGACTGCCACCCCAACTCGCGTGTCATATACGTGACACACTCTTCCCTATTTCGCGATAATACACAAGAAGCTGCCCTCCTCTGAATTTTTTCGATGTCCTCCGTCATTCCAATGTGGTAATTATACCACACTACACAGCAGTATTCTTGGGGAAGACTTACAAGCGTAGCGTAGGAAGTCTCTTTAGTAGACCTGTTGCATCTTCAAAGTGTCCTGCCAATAAAACTCAGTACTCGGTTGGTCTTCCGCACAACTTTCTTTTTTTTTTGCTCTTTCCAGATTAAGTTGCTTGTAATTGTAATCCCTAGATATTTAGCTAAATTTACGGCCTTTATATTTGTGTGATTTATCGAATGGCCGAAATGTAATGGATTTCTTTTAGTATTCATGAGGATGACCTCACACGTTTCCTTGTTCAGAGACAACTGCCCCTTTTCGCTTTGACTAAATCATTTTGCAATTTTGTTTTGATTGCATGATGACGTTGCAAGTGTTGTCTAGGATCTAGGAGCGCATCTCAGTCTGTCCCCTAAACAGTTTATACGGATCAGGAAAAGCAGAAGGCATGTAACACTTCCTAGGAGAACGCCAGATACCATTTCTGTTTACTCTACTTTCCATCTATTACTACGAACTTTATGATAGGTAATCACTAATATAGCCGCACTACTGAGACGATACCCCACAGGCACACAAACTGATTACAAATCGGTTGTGGGAAATTATGTCAAAAAAGCATTCTGATTATCTAAAGATGTGGAATCAATTTGACATCCCCTGTCGGTAGCACTCACTACTTGAAGTGGGTGAAGAGGTAGTATGTGTTTAACAAGAACGACATTTTCTGAATGCGTGCTCCAAATCTGTCAATAAATCACTTACTTTGAGGCAACTCACAATGTTCGAACACAGTAGGTTACAAAATCCTACTGCAAATCGGCATCAGTGATACGGGTACGTAATACTACGGATTATTCTTATATCCTTTCTTGACTACTGGTGTAGCCTGTACAACACTCAAATATATGGGTAAGACTATTTCGTCGAGCGAGTGGTTGTATGTGATTGCTAACTACGGAGATGTAGTAGCAGCTTACTTGGAGAGGAAAAAAAAACACTTTTATACACTACTGGCCATTAAAATTTTTACACCAAGAAGAAATGCAGATGATAAACGGGTGTTCATTGGAAAAATATATTATACTAGAACTGACATGTGATTACATTTTCACGCAATTTAGGTGCATAGATCCTGAGAATTCAACACCAAGAATAACCACCTCTGGCCGTGATAACGGCCTTGATACGCCTGGCCATTGAGTCAAACAGAGCTTAGATGACGTGTACAGGTACAGCTGCCCATGCAGCTTCAACACGATACCACAGTTCATCAAGAGTAGTGACTGGCGTATTGTAACGAGTCAGCTGCTCGGCCACCATTGACCAGACGTTTTTAGTTGGTGAGAGCTCCGGGGAATGTGCTGGCCAGGGCAGCAGTCGCACATTTTCTGTATCCAGCAAGGCCCGTACAGGACCTGCAACATGCGGTCGTGCATTATACTGCTGAAATGAAGGGTTTCGCAGGGATCGAATGAAGGGTAGAGCCACGGGTCGTAACACATCTGAAATGTAACGTCCACTGTTCAAAGTGCCGTCAATGCGAACAAGAGGTGACCGAGACGTGTAACCAATGGTACCCCATACCATCACGCCGGGTGATACGCCAGTATGGCGATGACGAACACACACTTCCAATGTGCGTTCACCACGATGTCGCCAAACACGGTCCATCATGATGCTGTTAACAGAAGCTGGATTCATCCGAAAAAATGACGTTTTGCCATTCGTGTACCCAGGTTCCTCGTTGAGTACACCGCAGCCATGGTCTCCGAGCTGACAGTCGATGCTGTAACTGCCAGCGATACGAGTCTGTTTGGATCCAGCACGGCGTTCCGTATTACGCTCGTGAACCCGCCGATTCCATATTCTGCTGACAGTCATTGGATCTCGAGCAACGTGAGGAGCAATGTCGCAATACGATAAACCGTAATTGCGATAGGCTACAATCCGACCTTTATCAAAGTCGGAAACGTGGTGTTACCCATATCTCCTGTTTACACGAGGCATCACAACAACGTTTCACCCGGCAACGCCGGTCAACTGCTGTTTGTGCATGAGAAATCTGTGAGAAACTTTCCTCGTGTCAGCACGTTGCAGGTGTCGCCACCGGCGCCAACCTTGTGCGAGTGCTCTGAAAAGCTAATCATTTGCATATGACAGCATCTTCTTCCTGTCGGTTAAATTTCGCGACTGTAGTACGACATCTTCGTGGTGTAGCAGTTTTAATGGGCAGTAATGTAGTTATTTCAAATGAGAGGCTCTGTGCCATTCGGTAATTATAACTGTCGTCAGTGATTTTGACATTCAACTCGTCGCGACAGTCCTTTCTTTCGTCAACAGGGCGTGAATTACGACAGTAAAAAAATCTGTTGAAGACATTGTATCTAAGTAGTACAAGTGGTACTTTCGTAGAAAGTTGGTCACTGAGGGCGTGGAATACGGCGATGCAAAAAAAAAAAAAAAAAAAAAAAAAAAAAAAAATAGAGAATATAGCAAGAAGTTTCCGGATTCTATTAGCCATGTGGACGACAATCCTGTTGAAGAAAGAGAAGACTGTTGAAAACTATCGTCAGTAGGGACGAAGAAGACTCAGCGAGGTGAGTTCGCGGCTCTTGAAAAACGCTTTTTCCAATGGCTTGAAAACAAAGCTTACTTGCTAGAGGTTATATGCTTTAAAAATGATTAAGTCACTTGCTGTTAGTCCGAGCAATGAAGGGCTCGCCGTTATTTGTTAAAGAGATAATGGAGAACATGTGAGCGCTGATGGTAAGTTATTTTCAGCACGGGAGAAAGAATACAGCTGTATGAATTTGCGGAAATTTGTAGGTCCTATCGTTTGGATGTTAAAGTAAACTGAAGTAATTAAGTATGTAAAATTATCAATGTCCTGCTGTGTTCAAATTGTTCCTTTCTGCTTCCTTTTGAAACAAAATACGAATGTTATTGAAGCTAGCGTACGACTTCTTAACTTAATACTCTCATTTGGAGGTCTTGCCGATTCTACCTTGATCAATCAAATTTTCGTTAGATCAAACATGACACAGTTCGAACTTTTGTTTTTTAGCCTATTGTTGCCTTTTTTCCGTGTTTCTTAACATGCTGCAAACCTGTGCAGGAGAGATGAAGCACCAACAGAGTCCAGCAGCGAGAGCGAGCGGGATTTATGAGTGGTGTGGAACAACAGCGCACGCCGTAGGTCTTCCCGTCGCAGTTATTTTGATACATTAAGGGCTGGACGGGAGTTTCGCCCGCCCAGAGCGACATCCGCATGCTATTTGCGGTCGCTGCGTGCGCAGAGCGGGACCGTTTTGGAAGCGTGCAAACAGCGAATGAATCACGCCAGTGTGAATAGACTTTTGTTTCCAAGAGGCATGGATTATGTCTGAAATTAGATTCATTGCTACGGACACTTACTCGATGCCCGCTTCTGGCGCATGAAATATTTCACTACGCCAGAGCAATGTAAATGAAGCTGGTGCCAACAAGACTCTATTCGTTGTCCATTCCGCGCTTCCGTTAGTCGAGAGCCAAAAGCACTTCACATCCTGTGTCGGGATAGATTAGTGCATGTCTAACTTGGAAGGTCCTAAATGGTTAAAAATGTCTGTTACGCTGAGACTCGAACCTGGACTCTGCTGTCAATGCATTCTTTCTGGCAGGACGAAAAAGGGGAACGCCCCTATTCGTGAACTACGATTTAGTCCAAATTTATGGTATATTTAGTGCTTGGACAAAAATGAAATGACTGAATTGGGAACTCTACAAGGGCAAGAGTTTACAAATAATAGCTTTTTCGGCGCGTGTCCATCGATACATGAGCCTTTTCTGTTAGCGTAGTTTCCATGCAGTGGCTGGCGCAGGGGAAAGAGAACAGAACGGTAATCCGAGGGTTGTGGGGGTCTAGTCCATACGGGGAACTCTCCTTTTTATTTTCATTTTTTACATTACTTACACTGCAAGTAAATCAAAACAGTGCTCAATTTATTTTATTTATTAATATTTTTATAAAATGCACGAAAAGGAAATGCAGAGGAAAATCTGGGATCGCCTATAACATTCCCAGAAGTTTTTCAAAACTTTACTTCTGTCTTGACCAAACCAAGTGGGCTAGACTGCCAGGCGGCGCTGGATATGTGGTACACGCTGCAGTATGTTTTTTGTACCGTGCACCCAGCACCGCTTGGCGGTCTAGTCCACTTCGTCTCCAAAAATTTTCACTTGGTAGCAGTTTGCACTCGTCTCGTGCTCGAGAATGTTGACGTGATACAATGTCTCTCCAATGTTTTTATATGACTGATATAGCAATGTTAAGATAGGAAGTCACATTCTGGTTGTTGTAACGTGTCTCTTATCAATGGTGTCCGCCCCGATAGCTGAATGGTTAGCCGGCACGGTAGCTCAGCGTGTTTGGTCAGAGAGCTGGTTGGCCTCTGTAATAATAAAAAAAAAAAAAAAAAAATGTGTGAAACGATGAACAACGAACTTGATTGGATGTCAGGAGACGGCCGCAACGACCAAACAACGATCAAAATGCAAAAGAGGTCAGCGTGACGGACTGCCGTCCTAAGAAGCCCGGGTTCGATTCCCGGCTGGGTAGGGGATTTCCTGCGCTCAGGGACTTGGTGTTGTGTTGTCTTCATCATCATTTCATTCTCATCCGGCGCGCATGTCGCTCAGTGTGGCGTCGAATGTAGTAAGACCTGCACCAAGGCGGCCGGACCTCGGACCTGCCCCGTAAGGGGCCTCCCGGCCAATGACGCCAAACGTTTCTTATCAATGGTGAAATGTATAATGTTTTCATATTGTCTGATACCACTTCTATGTTGTATTTTTGTAGCCTTTGAAAATGACGGAAAGTTGAAACGCGTACGGTAGATGAAAAATAAAAGTGTGCTCAAGTTATTAACTGTGCATCCGCATGGCCGCGTCGTCTCATAGGATTTTCATGCAAATTGTAGCTTCCAAGAGGTTACTGTAATTAAAAGTCTCCGATCGAACAGTGAATTCGAGAAATGTCATTCATCGACCTTAATCGCAATGCCCTCTATACAGTTTCGTAAAATAGAATATTTAGTTTTGGAAGTTATTTTTCCATGCTTTCAGAACCTATCGACTTGTAACCGAACCCTTAACCATCGAGGAGCAAATTCAGTTCTAGCGAAACGACAGGATTTGAAGTAAGTAACCCACTCGAACATAGTGCAACATGAGACAACGGTTCCTGGAAAATTGCTGCCGACTGTCTACGTACGCCTACGAGAGAGACATTGCTTGTTTGGGCGCCAATGAGTACGCGGCAGAATATAGGAATATCGCCATTACTTCATCAAAATCTGGGAGACTTACAAACAGTCTTTTACAAAAAAAATTTCACTCATGTCATGAAGCCCTACACGCCACATTACAAATTTATTCAGTTAACTGACTCGAGAGGACGACAAACGAATCCACAATTATAGAACGAGATTTTTCAAGATGATGACCCAAAGCTGCCATCGTGCAGTGTCTAAGTGATTCGCCCAAATGCACCGCGACGTCCATTTTTACAGTCTGGTAAAGAATTTGATCAAAAAGCTTGAAAACGCTCGCATCTCATCGAGAGAGGAACAGAAGTCACATCCTCAGAAGACTGCATCAAAATAACATTCCATGGTACATCACCAGCTATGCTGACCAATATTTCCCAAAATTATGCATTACGCGTGGTTTACTGCCCGACTGTGCAAAGCAAGGGAATATTTTATGAATGAAAACCAAGTCTGTCTTTCTAGAGAAACTTCAATTTCAACCACGGAACTGTAAAAATGCGGCGTTCCTCACGCGTGCAACATGCCGAGAAAATGACTGCTTTCCTTGTTTTTACGATGCGTATCACACCAGCAAGTACGAGTCTTCAACTATGAAATACACGATCGTCACATTATTGTAGCCAACGTTCGACATCAACGTGTACTAACCACTCTCGGACGGCAGGCTGCAGTACTAGCAGTGGGCAGTTTAGAAAGTGTGTCGGAGGGATGTAGGAGTCGGGGTACGTGGTAAACAGTGCAGTCGTCGTCGTACTGCGTGAACGGAGTGATTTATCTCACGTCCAGCGGTGCATGATCATTGGCTTTAGGGCCAAGGACGGAAGCACTTCTCAAACAAATAAGCCAGTTAACCGTTCGCGTAGCGCTGTGGTTAAAGTGCAGACCGTTTCAAAATTAACATCCCCGTTTTAAGGCGTTGTAGCAATTATGAAGTTCGAATTACAATTTTAAATGATATACCAAATGAAAGAGCAACTCTTGATAGTTTTGTGTGTATACCTCAGCGCAATGGGAAGAGTATGGAATGATAAAGTGATTGAAAAACGCGTTGAATGAGTGCGATTCTTTCACTCTTAGCCCCAATAAATATCTCCGCGGAAAGTTTAAGGAACTTTCTTTTTCGGCGAATCAACTGAAACTGATGTTTCTTATCTTGATGTGCTACAGCTATGGCCCTTGCTTCAATGGGAAGCAGCTGAACAACTCATCTTGACCAAGGTTTCTGAACAACTCTCTTATCTGCTAGATGTGTGATCGATGATCAAATATGTGTGAATTCCCAAGGGATCAAACTGCTTAGGTCATCAGTCCCTTGACTTACAAACAACTTAAACGAACTTATGCTAAGAACAAAACACACACACACACACACACACACACACACACACACACACACACACACACACCTATGCCAGAAGGAAGGACGAACCTCTGGCGGGAAGTGATCGGTGTTCATATTGGATAATTGTAAGAAAAACTCTGTGTTTTTCTTCCATTTGGTGTATTATTTCAATTGTACGGTGAATGTAATGTGTGCTACAAAGCCTTCCAACCCGTATATTCATTTGTGCCCGCTCATTCCCAATAGGGCACTATTCCGCGGAAATATTGCTCATTTCAAGGAAAAGCATAATCGCATCTTTACAATTAAGGAACGTATGTTGAACGTGGTTAGAGGCGCTATGGAGTTGTACACTGTACGTGACTATCAGACTTTTCAAGTCATTTCTGTAAAAGAGAAGAGAGAGAGAGAGAGAGAGAGAGAGAGAGAGAGAGAGAGAGAGAGAGAGAGAGAGAGAGAGAGAGAGAGAGAGAGGGGGGGGGGGGGGGAAGAATATTTAGAGCAATTTTCCATCACTGCGGAGAACGGGGCGCTGTGGCTGCTGCCTGCCAACAGTACTTGTAGCCACCTCGGCGTAACATTGGAGCTTAAACGTCAGATACTAACTAAATTAAGTGACACTGGTCTAGTTAACTGTAAGGTTTTGCGTGGACTGTAGCGAGGATC
This sequence comes from Schistocerca gregaria, assembly GCF_023897955.1. Taxonomy (NCBI): domain Eukaryota; kingdom Metazoa; phylum Arthropoda; class Insecta; order Orthoptera; family Acrididae; genus Schistocerca; species Schistocerca gregaria. The sequence continues at coordinate 188,774,615 of NC_064923.1, read as the reverse complement.
GTGGAAGAAGTTCTGACAGCTGCACGTGTGCACGCACACACTGTGAATCATACGCTGATGATCCAATTTCTTAGGAAAAATATCATTTACAATCCAATAGCTTGCGGTTCCTCGAGGACACAAGAAGTTCTTAAAGCCACAAGGAACTGGCTCTACTATGTCGCTACCTTCGTTAGTGATCAGAGGTACAGATTACGGGCGGAGCAACTGCATAACGTGCTTGATCGAAAAACGTGAACACAGTACCCATGAACACGGGCTGAAAATGTTTCTCTGTTCTGCATACACAAGATCCGCAGTTAAGTATCCTTATACTGTTACTCAATTCGCGTGATACTAGCAATTTGCCGATGACATGATAATTCTGACAGAGACAGCAAAGGATCTGGACGAGCAGTTCAACAGATTGGATAATGTCTTGAAAGGAGGATATAAGATGAACAACAAATGCAAAATCAGGATAATGGAATGTAGTCAAATTAAATCAGGTGGTGCTCAGGGTTGGATTAGGACTTTAGACAGTTCAAGCAGTAGATGAGTTTTGCTATTTGGGGAGCAAAATAACTGATGATGGTCGAAGTAGAGGAGTGGCAAGGCAGTGGCAGTGGCAAGGAAAGCGTTTCTGAAGAAGAGAAATTTGTTAACATGGAGTATAGATTTAAGTGTCAGGAAGTCGTTTCTGAAAGTATTTGTATGGAGTGTAGCCGTGTATGGAAGTGAAACATGGACGATAGATAGTTTGGACAAGAAGAGAATAGAAGATTTCGAAATGTGGTGCTACAGAAGAATGATGAAGTTTAGATTGGTAGATCACATAATTAATGAGGAGGTATTGAATAGGATTGGGGAGAAGAGACGTTTGTGGCATAACTTGACTAGGAGGAGGGATCGGTTGGTAAGACAGGTTCTGAGGCATGAAGGGATCACCAATCTGGTATTGGACGGAAGCGTGGAGGATAAAAATTGTAGAGAGAGACCAAGACATGAATATACCAAGCAGATTAAGAAGGATGTAGATTTCAGTAGTTACTTGGAGGCGATGGAGTAACATGGAAAGCTGCATCAAACTAGTCTCTGGACTGAAGACAACAACAACAATCCGCTGACGAACCACATTCTTATGTTAAGTAAGAGCTGCAAAGCTCAGTCTCTTAGCACTCGCTGCTACTGGCAGAGCTGCGGCGCGCGCACACACCTACCTTGGTGGGACAGCGGGCGGCGTTGTGGAAGCTTGCCTCCAGCTATCCTCGCCCCATCCAGAGAACCGCCACCGCCGCTCCTGTTAACACAAGAAACGTAGTTCGAATCTGAGAGCGAAAATACACTCAAGAAATGAGAGCAGCTGTTTCTTCCGCACTGACTAGCACTCACACTCACTTCGGGTAAAGAACACTAAAGACGCATCTTAATCTACGTAAATAAATCCGTCAGAAAGGATTTCTGCTTGGTACAGATGATTAAATGCAGTATGGCATTTGTATATGGCTTTTTTAGGAACTGGCCTTGTAAGTCGTTTGTACAACGTCCCTGTGAAGTCAAACGCAGTTGCATACCGTAACGGGAAGATACTCATCCTTCGGAGAAAACAAATTACTCGGTATCATCTTCATCACGAGACTACAAACTTCCGAAGTGAAAGTCGCTAGCCGGCCGGAGTAGCCGAGCGGTTCTAGGAACTACAGTCTGGAACCGCGCGACCGCTACGGTCGAAGGTTCGATCCTGCCTCGGGCATGGATGGGTGTGACATCCTTAGGTTATTTAGGTTTAAGTAGTTCTAAGTTCTAGGGTACCGATGACCTCAGAAGTTAAGTCCCACAGTGCTCAGAGCGATTTGAACCATTCTACAGCTGATGCGGAACCATAATCGCTAATTGGGAGTTCATTCTCAGGCGTTTATTTGTTTACTCCGCTACGGAAGTAGTAGGTTAGCCTCTCTCTCTCTCTCTCTCTCTCTCTCTCTCTCTCTCTCTCTCTCTCTCTTCCCCCCCCCCCCCCCCCCCCTCTCTTTCCTGGTTACAGTTGTGGGGCCACGTTTCCTCTACGCAAAATAAAAGGGGGTCTGGGGTTGTTAAGCGAATGATCCTCACAGATAGTGTAACGAACTGTTCCCGGCTACTGCACGATCTCCTTTTCTCCGCCGCATGATTTGAGCGCCCTTTAGAATTAGTAAGACGGAGAATGGCAAAAAAGTTAGAGCGACAAGACAGTAGTTAACGATTACGAAATACGTCAGTAAGAAACATGAAAACTTTTTTCCCCAGTAAGTCAGATCGATTCAACGTATTGCTCCAATCAAAAGGGTCTGAATTTACGACCAGCTGCGTACTAGGCTGAATCTTCATAATCACTCATCGACATCTCAGTTTCAAATTTTTTTATCGAAGATGCACGTAATCTAGTAGTGGCATTTCCGTGCCTCTACTCGCCAATGTTTCGCTGTATGTTTTTATGTCGTTCTGAATTCACTGCCGATACCTGGCCGCCTACTCAAGCAGTATTTTCCTCGTCCACAAGCGCATCTAACTTCGGGACAAAGAGGTCGCTGGTAGCAGGAGCTAACAAACACGCCTGTTGTTGGCCTCGTAAAATGTGATGCCGACACGAGACACTGTTGCAGACGTTGTGACGCAAGAAGACTATTTTCGTGACGAGGCTCCCTGCCGCTTTCCTGCTGCAAAGCACGCCTTTTGCGACTGTCTTGACTCTCACTGCACCTTCAAAATTCAACAGTAAAATTAATTTACAGCTGTTCAGATCTTAACGAATTATGTCCTGTAGGTACTGATAGATGTGAACAAGGGGGTAATTCTTACTGCATCGAAGGTAACTTGGGAACTATAACCACAGACACCATCTTGATCACTTTTTATTTGCCGACAACCGGTTTCATTATGCGTTGCAAATCATCATAAATAAAAAGTTGTGATCCACAAGGTGTTTGTTTATTTGTTATAGCAAAATGATTATGGTTTTTAAAATATGGTGTCAATTATGTGTTATAACGGAGTCTGCAAGAACATGTCTGCACGTATGTGCTTACGCTTCCTCTACCGAAATCATTTCCATTAAATTGTTCTGCGTTGCCGACTATCTTGCAGAACGAAATAACGTTCCAGCTTCTGCCAGATTTAGTCTGCAAACATTTACAAAAATGGTTCAAATGGCTCTGAGCACTATGGGACTTAACATCTATGGTCATCAGTCCCCTAGAACTTAGAACTACTTAAACCTAACTAACCTAAGGACATCACACAACACCCAGCCATCACGAGGCAGAGAAAATCCCTGGGAACCCGGGCGTGGGAAGCGAGAACGCTACCGCACGACCACGAGATGCGGGCGCAAAACATTTACAATCGCTCGTTCAAAGACACGAATGGAAAATTAAGTTGCACAGGTCACACCAATATTCAAGAAAGGAAGTTGGAGTAATCGACTTAATTAGAGGCCCATACCATTAACGTCGATATGCAGCAGGATTTTGGAACATACATTGTGTTCGAACATTATGAATTACCTCGCGAAAAAAAACCGGTCTATTGACAAACAGTCAACATATATTAAGAAAACACTGTTCTTGTTAAACACAACTAGCTCTTCACTTGCATGAATTGCTGAGTGCTACTGACAAGCAATTTCAAATTGATCGCGTATTTCTGGGTTTCCGGAAGGCTTTTGACACTGTACCACACAATCCGCTTGTAGTGAAATAACATGTTTATGGAATATCGTTAAGTTATGTGAGTAGATTCGTGATTTCCTGTCAGAGAGACCACAGATCGTAGTACATGACGGAAAGTCATCGAGTAAAACCGGAGTGATGTCTGGCGTTCCCCAAGGTAGTGTTATATGCCCTTTGGTGTTCCTCGTCAACATAAAAGATTTAGGAGACACTCTGGTCGTCTTAGGTTGTTTGCAGATGACGCTGTATTTTATAGTCTAGTAAGGTCACCAGAAGATCAAAACGAATTGCAAACCGACTGAGAAATAGGGAGGAGTGTGTCACTGACATACAGGATTTGTGGTGCACACCACTAAACCAAAAGCCTTTCGTTGCGGCTAAATCTTCTCACGAAATTTCAAAGTCCGCAGCTCGTGGTCGTGCGGTAGTGTTCTCGCTTCCCGCGCCCTGGTTTCCGGGTTCGATTCCCGGCGGGGTCAAGGATTTTCTGTGCCTCGCGATGACTGGGTGTTGTGTGATGTCCTTAGGTTAGTTAGGTTTAAGTAGTTCTAAGTTCTAGGGGACTGATGACCAAAGATGTTAAGTCCCATAGTGCTCAGAGCCATTTGAACAATTTTTTTTTTTTTTAATTTCAAACAGTAACTTCCTCCTCTGAATGCGAAAATGTTTTGTTGACAGCAACCTACACAAGGAAAAACGATCATCAAAATAAAATAATGGAAATCAGAGCTTGCACGGCAAGACGTAGGTGTTAGTTTTTTCCGCGCGCTGTTCGAGAATGGAGTAACATAATTATTGCAAAGGAGGTGGTTCGATGAACCTTCTGACAGGCGCTCACATGTGATTTGCAGAGTATCAATGTAGATGCGAATAAACGCTGACACACACACACACACACACACACACACACACACACACACACACACACACACACACACTATTTTCGGTCTACAGACACCAAACAGGCATTTATTTAAAGTGTATTTATTTCCCCACTAGGTCTACGTGAAAGAAGTCTGCTGGAGTCTATTTCATTCCATCAGAATAATTATACTACGGAGAGTCAATCATGACATTACTTTTCCACCTTGTATGTAAGATATATCAAATAGGTGAAATACCCTCATACTCCAAGAAGAATGTAATAATTCCAATTTCAAAAGAGACTGATGTTGACAGTTTAATTACTCATGGTTGCAGAATACTGACGCAAATTATTTGCAGAAAAATTGAAAATCCTCGGGTAACATAAATTTGGGTTCCAGGAACACGTAATACAATACTGATTTTACGATTTATCTTAAAATAGACACAGAATAAAGGCAAACTTATGTTTACTGCATATGTTGATTTTCAGAACACTTGAACGCATTCATTGAAATTCTGAAGATAACACGAGTAATATACAGGGAGGAAATGTTTTCTCTCACTTGGGGTTCGGAAACCAGACTGCAGCTACAAGAGTCCAAAGGCATGAAAGGGAAGCCGAAGTGGACAAGGGAATGAGAGTGTTACATCCTAACCTAGCTGTTACTGAAACAGTTCACTGAGTGACCAGTGAAGGAAACTTTGTGACCAAAGATGACATTTTAATTTTGTAATGAACAGCTAAGGGCTTAGAAGAGCAGTGGATTTCCAGAAGCCTTTTGATACCGTTTCTCACAAGCGACTATTAATCAAATTTTGTGCATATCGAGTATCGTCTCAGTTGTGTGACTGCATTCGTGATTTCCTCTCAGAGAGGTCACAGTTCGTAGCGATAGTAAACCATCGACTAGAACTGATATCTGGCGATCCGCAAGCTAGTGTCTTGGGTCCTCTGCTGTTCCTGATTTACATAAATGATGTAAGTGACAATCTGAGCAGACGCCTTAGATTGTTTGCAGATGACGCTGTAATTTACAGTCTTGTAAAATCCTTAGACGATAATTCCAATTACAAAATGATCTAAAGAGAACTTCTGTGTGGCGCGAAAAGTGGTAATTAGCACTAAACAAAGAAAAGTGCGAGGTCATCCATATGGATACCAAACGAAATCCGACAAATTTTGGGTATACGATAAATCGCACAAATCTGCGGGCTGTCTATTTGACTAAATACCTACGAATTACAATTACGAGCAACTTAAATTGGAAATACCACACAGACAGTATTGTGGGGAAGGCGAAAGAAAGACTGCGCTTTGTTGGCAGAACACTTAGAAGATGCGATAAACCCTCCAAGGAGACAGCCTACAGTACACTTGTCTGTCCTCTGCTGGAATAATGCTGCGCGGTGTGGGATCCCTACGAGGTAGGACTGACGGAGGACATCGGAAGAAGGCAGCTCGTTTCGTGTTATCCGCAATAGGTATGAGAGTGTCACTGATATGATACGCGAGTTGGGGTGGCAGTCACTGAAACAAAGGCATCACCAACTTTCTCTTCCGAATCCGAAAATATTTTGTTGACACCCACCTACGTAGGGAGAAATGATCACCATAATAAAATAAGAGAAATCAGAGCTCGAAAGAAAAGATTTAGGTGTTCCTTTTTCCCATACGCCATTCGAAAGTGGAATGGTAGGATGTGGTATGAAAATAGTTGAATGAACCCTCTGCCAGGCAAGTAAGTGAGAATTGCAGAGTAACCATGTAGATGTAGAACAGAATGGATATATCCCGTAAAGAGGTTACAGGTTCAACATCAATAAAATTAAAAAAAGGCTACTTGAATGTTGTCGAATTGAATAGGTGATGCTGACAGAATAAGGTGATGCTGGCAGAATCAGAGAACATACAGCGATCAATACTTCGTGCTACTATCGCTGCTGCTGCTGCTGCTGCTTTTGTTGCAGTATTACAGAGGTATCTATAAAATATTAGGTATTGGTACTGACAACAAAGATCGTACCGAATTTGGTTCTGGAACAACCTTACATTCAGCGAAATTTACTGACGCACACATACCGAGTAGCACGCACCGCATGAGGTGGCGCTTTACTCTTACTCAGGAATGGGAAGGGGATCTAAGTCATGTCCGACCATACAGATTTACGTTTTTCTTTAAACCGATGAAGGTGGATGCCGCGATGGGCCCTATCAGAACGATACGCCCAATTTTCTTCCTCATCTTTATCTTATCTTTGAGCCACATCGCTAAGAACATTGCTGTCTACAGGGCATTAAACTCTACTTTTCCTTGATGGACAGTTGGTAGCAGCCCATTTCGTCATAATGGCGGGGACACGTCGTGGCGGTACCATTGTAGAGTCATCCTTATGGAATCATTCAAACGCCGCTCACAACTAATGCACATTGGTCGCAACCGGGTTGAAGCCACGCATATCTCGCTCGCTCAGCGTCCCAGATTCGTTCAGCAGGACTGAGGCCATTTGGTCTGGGGACTACGGAAGCACCATCATACCTAGGAAGTGTTCCTCGAACCGTTCTCATAATTCTGGAGTAAAAAGGCTATCGATGATCTTCTCAAGGAACAGTTCAGGTGAATAGGGTAGAGTACGAGCACAAGGACAATGGGATATTTACCCCACACTTCAGATGATAACAAAGCTGAAACTGGTAATTAGTAGGATAGCACAGCTGGTATGCGTCAAGAACCGGTTATAACCTAATTGATGACTTCAGGTTACGCAACCGTGCGAGTTATATTCATTGTCCTATCCACGAACTTGTATGTGGTACCTTAAACACCACCCCCTTTCCCCCCAGGCCTGCCCACACATTTGTGTTATTGCCGGTACAAGCCAAGAACCAGTTGTATCTGGTTGAATCCACTGATAAGAACTTCCAGTATCGTATCACAGCTAAGGCAGTTGAACAATTTATTTTCTTGGTCACCTATCCCCCCCCTCTCCAAGCACTTAGGGTACTGCTGGTAAGAGCTCAGAACTGGTTATATCTGGTATAGCACACTCATAAGGACTTCTCCTGGGAGTACCCCAATCCCCTTCTACCCATGCAGCCCCCCACGCAGATCAATAAGATTCAAGCATCCCATCCTCCCTTCCCCTCCTGCATTTTATAATTAGTGCACTAGATTGGGTAACTTTGTTCTTGAGCTGTGGAACGTAAGTAGACGATCAGGGTGTGGCTACTTGTTTATAAAAATTTAATTTGAATGTAATAACGTTAATTCACATCACTTGAAGTCTGGGGAAAAGGATGAGCGTATTCGTTAGGAACAAAATTATTATTTCCGTATTTTTCCAAATTTTTGCCGTTTTTCTTAACCTTCCCCTCGATTTAGCCTTTTTGCCCCATTTCTCAATAGCCTAAATGTAGATGTAGAGGAATGTAAGTCTTCTTACCGCAAATTACTGCAATGAATTATTCAAAACCTAATACTCATGTGAAGGCTATTAATGTTAAATAAATACTACAAGCCGATTTATAAACAAATTAGTAACATTTAACAACAAATATGTTGTTGTTAAAACTTTGTTTAATATTTAAACAACACAGCTAGATAAACAAAATGAACTTTCGCTATGTCGTAGTGTACGCATTCTCCAATATAGGACTAAATAATGAACCACGATACGGTCTCGGGAAGTAAAAACTAAATTTATGGTGTCGTAAAAATTTTGACTTATATCGATTTCAAAGGCGCACATAAATATGGTACATATAACAAATACTACACTGCAAGAAACACAAACCTAGATCACGAGCAACTCGGATAAATACGTGTCGAACGCGACCAGTGAGCCGCCTGCATGATATGCAACACTCCGAGCGCTCACGAGTAGATTTTGTACGCGACCGTCTTGGTTGCTGGTGGAAGACACACTGTTGAGGAATAAGGAACTCCGGGAGGACCACCCCGCGTTCGGTAATGATGGCAAATCGGTCGTAAACTACAGAAAAATGCGGACAGTTATGGAAATAAGCATTTAGCACTCTCCTCTTTTCTCTCTGGACCAAAAGGAATTGAGCTTTCCCCCCCCTCCCCCCGCAACATTCTGCTTTTAATACTACAAAAACAACATGGCTGACATCACTTCTTATCAGCCTGCTCTCTCAGGCGGAATAAAGTAGAGTAGGAAAACAGTTAAACAAAAGTTGCATTATTAGTGTGTGTGTCATTATAAGATTCGTATATAATAATGGAAAGATGCGAAGTATTATTCACGTCCCCACCCAATCGAGACTGTGCAATGGCCATAGTCCAGCAAAAATAAACTGTTTCTACTTGCCAAGTCATTGGCTCTCCGAGGCCATCCACACATCTGCCGCTAAATTATAGATGTGACTGTAGAGAGCTGCAGCGTTCAAACGCCGTCTGGCGATAGGACGAGACAAAAAGCATTTTGCCGACACTCAGTCAACAATAAACAAGACGCACAGTAAAAAATGCGGAACCAAACGGTTACGTACAAGGATCCGCAAATTTATGCAATCGCTACAGCCGGTACCGCCGCCGCCACAGCGAATCTCCAGTCAGCACAGGGAATACACCGAAGCCACAGCAGCCCGAACACTTCTCCCCAGGAACACACTAGTATGGGAAACTACTCGTACCAACACGCCCATATACGCAACCTACGGTATTCAAATTCCGGACACCACGCACTCATTAGCTTTCATCAACAATCAGGCAATGAGCGAATAACAACTCGCAGCAGTCTCCCCCTCCCATGTTCTGTCCGCTCTCTGGGCACGTCAACCAGCAACTGCAACAGCGCTGTATTGAACACACTAGCATTCTTTATTACAAATCGATCTAACTCTCTGAGAAACATGTGAGCGACGATGGATACACTCATTTCTTTGGTGTTGATTTCCTTGCCTTGAATTTATCTTGCTTTGCGTTCTGTAGCAGTAGAAATATTTCACTGTGCGGAATTGTGAAAATACTGTAACACATTCCTTAGGCACCAATGGCTATCACTGTGGAAGGCTTTCTATAGATCTGCTACTAGTAGGATCGATCAACACGTGAACAAAGCCCCGTAGAGAAAGTGCCGTTCACTTTGTCAAAACAGTGTCGGTAAGCTGACTAAAGAACAACGCTACCAACGCCAATGTATATTTCGCAAAATGAACACGAAGCGGGCTCATATACAGGCATATAGACAGTGGCTTTTATCTGTCTATTTTTGTGAATGGTACAAGGTGTTATCCACTATGCACCATATGGTGGTTTGCATAGTACGTGTGTTCTAAAATTTATAGGAGATATAATAAATTACCAACTTACACTTACAAATAAAAAAAAAAGCATTATTATATAGATGGAGTAATCTGAATATGGGGTAGAGAGGTGGTGTATGTATTATGGCGTTAATGAGGACTGTGATAACCTATATCTAGTTATTATATTAAAGAAACAGTAATTTTCAAATTACCTAATAGTATTTTTATGTACCACACCATAAGATGATATTGTGGTGTAAATTGGTAGATAGCCATTCGATTGTTAAACATTGAAAAATACAAAGGAATGTGTGATGAAAAAAATTGTTAGTCACTAAGTCATTCTATCTTAAGTCGTTCTATTACTGTGGAGTGTGAGTTGTAAGATACCCTTTATTTGGGTTCTGAATGCTGTGGTAGTCTCTCGCAATAAATGCGAGCTGCACGTCTTCACGTATTTGGAATAATAACATACTTCCATGTAATGTGACGCGGCACGATGTCATGAACAAAAAGCAACACACACGGATCACATATTGATGCTGCTGTTACAGAAGAAATCACGAGAAGTTCGCTGATGGAGGATAAAAGGTCTGTGCACAACACGGGTAGTATACATTTTTATCTGCACGACTTTAAATTAAGAGCTGATACTACTGCTCAGATTTGTAGATTTTGTGCATTGTTTATCATAATTTTGACCTTTTTCAGATCTCCTCTCCGCCTGTGTGGGTGGTGGAAAATTTACCTCTTTCGACACACAAACAATGGACTGTTTCGGAGGATAGTTGGCGCACATGAGGGGATGTCAGTTTGGTCAGCGCTAATTTATTCGTGTTGTATCCCTGTTGTGTGGAAGGTTATGCCCGTCGATGCTGATTCAGCATTGTCACTGGGTAAGTTTATCTGTCAGCCATAAGTGCATGTCGTCATCCTATGGTTTTCATGTTATAGTTTTTACCACCTCGCGTTATTATATTTTTAAATAAAGAAATACCCTTTTGATATAAACGTGAACTGGTCGACATCAAAATGAATATTAAAAGAAGCTACCGAGACATTTTAGGCACCGTCTACGACACACAATGGCTCTTAAAGCAATACTGCAAGTGAGGAAACCGTGTCTGACATGTAGGGGATCTAATGCACACAATTATCTGTCTGTTTCTGTCGTCGTCTTCAATCCAGAGACTGGTTTGATGCAGCTCTCCATGCTACTCCATCCTGTGCAAGCTTCTTCATTTCCCAGTACCTACTGCAACCTATATCCTGAATCTGCTCAGTGTATTCATCTCTTGGTCTCCCTCTACGATTTTTACCCCCCCACACTGCCCTCCAACAAATTTTTGATCCCTTGATGCCTCAGAACACGTCCTACCAACCGATACCTTCTATCTGTTTATAGTTTCAGTTATTTAACATAGACATAGATTACAAGAACTTGTACTGTTGATGTACTCATATAAAATAATGAACTTACAGACATTCACTATTGCAGAGGATGTGTAAGTGTATTAAAGACTGAAGTGTAGACGGTCAATTTTGTTTTGTGAAAATAAATATCTTAGTTCTACTAAAAAGAAAGGATATCAAATACATCCACACATTATGAAGCTCCTTCATGATAGGCTAATATTACCATGTTCTTTTGTAAGTTGTCGGCCTTGGACAGTACTGTTCATGTAGGAGCGGCATATTGCATTTTTTACAATTGGGCTTGATATTTTAACAAATATACGTCAATAAGCATGCGTTTTGGTGTGTACAGAGTAACATTAAGGCATACAAAAATCACTATCATGTTGCTTGTCATTACTGGATCCACACTTGGACCCCATCCCAGACCCTGAGTTAATGCATTACAGTACATACAGAACAGTGGTACTGGATTGGAATTACAACCACACTTAGAATCACTGAACTTGACACCACAACTGGTAATATCTTCTATCTTGTGTAAATGGAGTGGGATTATGGCTGGTCGAAGACTTGAAGAAAATAGGTACCAACAACTGTAATTTTTATTTGGTTACCAGTTTCGGTGCCTCATTGGCACCGTCTTCGGGCTTCTATATACCAAACCGCTCAAGTCATCCAGTCATTTCTGTTATTATAGGTACCACTACATCCAACTGGTTTCCATAGACTTAAAAACTTCTCGGCCGCCATGGACCGCTCCCATCTCTCGCGTTAGAGGTGTTAAGGTTTCATGTCTACAGAGAAGATTTTAGAAATTGTGGAAACCATCTGGATGTAGTGGTCCTGTAACAACACAACCGGCTGGATGACTTACGTAGTGTCGTGTATAGGGGCGTGAATAAAATGAAACTGATGCACTGAAACTTATAGCTGAAAAAGAAAGGATATTAAATAAAATTACATCTGTTGGCAACATTTTTTCGAGGACGTGGTGCCGGCTTGCATCTTACACCCAGAGACTTTTGCTACTGGTGTGAAAAATTATCAACAAGAGTTATTTTCTGCTGGCAGACATTCTGTCATATTGCTACGAAACACATTTCGATGTTTATCGCACACTGTACGAACATTACGACTGACTTATCTGAGATCTAAAGCAGCAAAATCTGTAGAATCATGGTAAATACATAGAGGTTGATGGATGCCTTGTGTTGAAGTACATACACTCAACAGCCAAAATATTATGTCCACTGTCCACAGCGAAACTGGATGCTGCCTGATGGCTTTGCGGGCACGCGACGCGGTAACAAAATTTTATAGCGGAGCAGACATGGACGGGGGAAATACACTGAGATAACCGACTTCGGCAAAGGGCAGATTACTATAACGCACAGCCTATGAACGAATATATCTCGACAACTACGAAGCTGGTCGAATGTTCACATGCTTCTGCCATGAGCATCAACAGAAAGAGGTAGGACGGCAGTTAAACTACCACCAGGCGCTAAATGGTTGGACATCCATGGCTCTTCACAGAACATCGGGTTCAGAGGCTTGTCTGCTCTGTGAATTAGGACAGATGAATCTGTGGCATCTCTGCGAAAAGATCACAATGCTGGTGCACGCACAAGTGTTTAGGAGTACCTCGTTCATCGTACATTGTCTTCGGGCGAGTCAAGATTTTGCTACACTAGACTGCTGGTCGTCTCCACGAACACTATCATCGAGGTGAACGGTGGCCAGTGCGCTACAGACGCAGGCTAGTCGGAGCTGTATTATGCTATGAAAAACATAGCATGGGAGCTGTGGTAGTAATTGAAGACATGCTGACAGCTACAAGCTACGTGCATCACTTCATGCTTGATGTCTTCCCCAACGGCGATGTCATTTTTCAGCTACATAATTGTCCGTATCTCTTGAGCCAAAACTGTGCTACAGTGGTTTGAGCAGCACTGTAGTGAACTAACGTTGATACCTCGACAACCTAATTCGCCTGATGTAAATCTCATGCAACCCACCTGCTTAGCTATTAGGCACTATTACAATATAAGCGTATCAGCGACCCATTATTTACGCGGATTACATGACCTGTGCGTAGACTTCTAATGCCAAATACCTCCACAAACTTACCCACAAACTGTCGGATCCCTTATACGCAGAATCAGTGATCTATTTCGTTCCAAAGATAGACAGACAATCTATTAAGCAGGTGAGTCATTATGTTTTGGCTCATCAGTGTACATTCCAGGTTATCAGGACTGATAATGGGTACAAAACTGTGCTCCGCATGCCTATAGTTTAATTATACACGCTATCGAACAGCAGTGCCAGTAGTTCTACTGTAAATAATATTTTGGTGAAATTCCACGTTTTTCATCTGGATGACAGGCTATTCACTGTACCCAAATTACATTTCAAAATCTGTACGAAATGCATATCCATTACAAGAATGTGGGTTTAATGAGACATTTGTTAATAGTGAGAGGGTGTGGATGACTGGCTGTTCACTTACGTGGAAATCTATTCATGGGGTACCTTCTATAAAACTAAGACTGGGTTGGATGATGATACTAGGGAACATGTTTATTATTTACAGTTATGCATTCGCAATAATGGGTGGCCAAAGCTCCACCTTCCCTGGGGTCTGTGCTAGTGTTAAGAGTACGGAAAAATCCAGCGACAGTCATTGTCTCCATGACGGTAAATCAAAGTAAGGAGAATGGCTGTACTACTTTGCAGCAACGGAGAAACTGAACTGCTTGCAGGCAAAGACATGGAGCAAAAGACTTTCTGATACCTAAAGGAACCGCTTTCTCGAGCAGACTTAAATGATTACCTATTAAATCACACATGCATACACACATAGTTCTGCAACTTGTCTACTCGGAAGTAATACTAGGTCTGAAGTTGGTCACGTGTTCGAGACCCCATTTCCAGTCACGACTTCTAAAAATACTATAATTCGTATTGACACTACAGCGGAAACAATCGCGTGATGTGACTGGTTGGTTCATGATGTTTCCGACTTGTGTGCTAGGCGCTGCTTTAATGCTGCAACATGCAACAGATCAGGAAATGTGTCACAGGTCCATTACACTATGCTAATGACGATATGCTGTCATAGAATACCCATGATAACCCGTCATGATCAATCTAATCTGTAATTATCAATTACAAACCATATTTAGGCAAATGATTCCGATATTCGAGGTGCCATATGTTAAAACATCTAATTATGAGATTTACTTGTCTGCCAGAAACTGTTACGCATTACGTAATTATCACTCAAACTACCTTAATCGTATGTTCAGTAAAAATTATCCAGGAAAGGTTCACAAAAACTACGTTCTAGCTTCTCCAAGGGAGTGTATTTTACTGCGGGCCGGCCCAGTGGCCGTGCGGTTCTAGGCGCTACAGTCTGGAGCCGAGCGACCGCTACGGTCGCAGGTTCGAATCCTGCCTCGCGCATCGAAGTGTGAGTAATGTCCTTAGGTTAGTTAGGTTTAATTAGTTCTAAGTCCTAAGCGACTGATGACCTCAGAAGTTAAGTCGCATAGTGCTCAGAGCCATTTGAACCATTTACTGCGGATATAAGCAGACACAACAGTTTTACATATTCTGAACCACTATTAGACCGAATTACGAGAGAGAGAGAGAGAGAGAGAGAGAGAGAGAGAGAGAGAGAGAGAGAGAGAGAGAGAGAGACTCACTAATTCTGCACGAATTTCGCATATTCTCCACGTCTTTTTATGTCTCCGTAATACAGGTACTGTATGACGCTTGGTAGATGGTACCTCACTCAGAACGTACGTTGGCACTGGTAGTGTTCTGTAGTCAGTTACAAATCTAAGTTCTCTAATTTTTTTAACAATGTTTTTGTGAAAACAGCACCCCCTTCCCTCCATAGATTCCGGTTTGAGTTTTTGTTGATCGAACTTGCCAGTAACAAATGTAGTATCAGATGATTGATTTACAGAAAGCCTTCTACAATGTTAGTCATTAGTACCAAAAGACTGTTACAGTGCTTTCACGTTTGCGCAGCTAACGAAAGACTCTTACGTCTACCAAAGTGCAGTCTGCATCCCGACAAATCGCAAACTAATGAAGTTTAAAGTCAAGATAACGAACGGAGATGAGATATGCGTTTATAACCTCCTTTATATGGTGCTCCATGAATTAGAGCAATATTAATAAAGGATATTACAGCATGAGTGAAAATAACTTTTTTCTCGGCTTGTACACAAATGGCGTGTGAGCGCTGCAGCTCTCTACGTGCAAATCTATAATTTAGTACATGGCCCAGGACAGTCAATGATTTTGTAAGTAGAAAGTTCATTTTTGCGCACTGCAGTAATTGCTCAGTATCATCTGGGTGCCAGGGACATTATATATATATAATTGTGGTAGTAGGTTAGTTAACTTCTTACTCTTTTTCTGCCTGGGTGCACTGACTGACCAGGAGTGATATTGCCCACGTAGTTTTTGTAGTATTAAAAGCAGGGTGATTAATATTGATCCAGAGAGGAAGGAAGAGAGAGTGCATGGCACTTATCTGCTGAACTGTCTACATACCTCCGCCGACAGATTACAACCTCGTTTCCCGTTATCACCGTGGGCGGAATTATCCTCTCCGAGTTCTTGATTCCGGAATAATGTCTTTTTTTCCGACAGGAACCAGGACGGTCTCTCCAGAGACGACTACACTTAAAGTACCGCAAATTTCTAGGCTGCTGCTGGGTCTTTGGCCGCCAGATTCTGCGTGTCAATGCTCATGTGTTGCATATTCCACAGGTCGCGTTCAACCTGCATTTATCCGGCGAGTCCCTCATAATATAGTTGTGTATTTGTAGCAGTATAGTATTTGTTACACATACTGTATTTACTTTCGCCTTGGAAATCGGTAACATCAGAATTTGTATTACGAGATCATAAATTTAATTTGTATTTGCCGAGGTCTTACCGTGATATCCTAATGTTTTCCAACTGGAGAACGCACACGCTATGACGTCACATACACTAGAAATGTATGGCTGAGACAGCAACAATTTATTTTCTTTATCTCTCACGCTGTGTTGTTTGACATTTGTAGTCTTTGCGACGTGTTTCTTGTTAAATAATTCGTTGTGGTGATCTACAATAAGAGTGTGTATATTTCTACATTTAGACGTAGACTATGGAATATATGAAATGGTTAAATTGTGAAAAAACGGGAAAATGGTAAAAATGTAGAACACGAAAAATTAAAATACTTACTTGTCTGCCTGGCGCGATATCTGCTGGTGCCTCAAGTGACGAAATTCGCGTATTGATATATTTTATTTGTTATTAACAAATACCCTCGTCATCTCCCTATACCACGGGTGATGTGACGTAAAGTACTTACATCACAATTAATTTGTTATTAATGGACAACCACACAATGATACTCTGCCTCTGGTACACAGTTCAAGAACGAAGCCACCTGCTGAGGTGCTGCTGTTATAAAATGAAGGAGGGGAAGGGGGAATGGGTTCCCCCAGAAGTTCTTTATCAGTGGATCACACCAGATGTAACCGGTTCTGTGCTTGTACCAACAGTATCCCAAGTGCATGGGCAGACTGTGGGGGGGGGGGGGGGGGAGGGGGGGATAGGGGAGGGGAATATGTACCACACCTAAGTGCGTGGGTAGGGCAGGGGTTCCACTGGGTGGCGTTGAAGGTAACTTGCCCAGCTGTATAACGTGATACTGGAAATGCCATCATCAAACCAGTTATAGTGGGCTCTTGGCTTCATCAGCCTAGCTATCCTACTATATATCATTTACAGCGTTATCTTACCACCAGACGTGCAGGGGATCTATCCCCCTTGCCCCTGTGCTCACACCTGTAGTGCTATCGTACTCGAATATGTGTGTGAGTGTGTGTGTGTGAGAGAGAGAGAGAGAGAGAGAGAGAGAGAGAGAGAGAGAGAGAGAGAGAGAGAGGGGGGGGGAAGGAGAGGGGGGGATTACAACAATAACCTGGCACGTACTGCCGGAAAAAATATTTGGCCAACCTCAAGGACACTGTAACTTCACTGACAAGTGATATGACACCAAGTTCATTATTATGAAATTACCACCACCACCTTTTTCTTCCGCCTGGCTACACTGCTTTTAATGGGCCTTCGCCTGCTCTAGGACAACGTTCCATTCGTCTCTGTCCCATGTCTTACATCTCCATTCTCTGACACCAATAATTTTTAGTTCGTCTTGTATGTCATTCAAGTATCGAAGTCTTTGTCTTCCCCCACTTGAGTCCCACTGGGTTTTATAGCTGTGCTTCTTCGGTGGGTTCTCACGTTCCACAAGAAAAAAACATGGCGACCCATTTCAGGCGATTTATTTTAATGACCATTATCACTTCAAGATCTTTACATGATCTGTAGAATTCAAAATTGTATCGTCTGTGACAGGCTCTACCTGCATTCTGCATATCTTCTTTGTTTCAAAATATCCTATTAGCTCTTCACGTTGTCTCTGTGTCTAGGTTTCTGAGCAAGATGTTAATACTGGACGTATTGCACTTTGTTCTCCTGGACAGATTTCTGGACTTATGTCGTGGGGTCCGCCCATAAAGACATTTATTAGCTAGGTGGATGCGCCACTTCCTCACTAATTTCGTCCTGCGATGTTAGTTGTGTTCGTAGGCAGACAAATTGACTAACAAGTTCCATTTGCATCTAGTCAATTTCTAGCATCATATTTGGACCTGGTCGTATAATTCACATATATCTGGTTTTACTGATGATCACTTTCACTCCCATTTCGATTGCTGCTGCCATCATTGCCCTGTACGTTTCCTGATCAGCTAGTTCTGTTCTTGCAGTGATATACACATCATCTGCACCATTCTAATGCCCACTGTGCCTGTTGTGTTGATTTGAGCTGACCTTATTGCTGTCTGTGCTGCTATATTCTAGAGCACACACGGGAGTGCATCCCTTTGCTTCAGCCCACAGTCACAAAATTCTATGTTAAATTACCCGGTATCGATACAGTGTGTACTACTTTTCCCATAGTCAAACTAATGAGTCGTATTAACTGTTGTTGGGTTTAACAAGCTTCTTTCTTTTTATAATATCATACGCTGCTTTAAAATCGACAAATATATGATGTATTTCTATAGTGTATTCCCTCGGTTTTTCCAGCATTTGCCTCACGTTGGTCAGTAGTTGATTTGCCTGATCTAAAGTCTGCCTGATATCTCCGTATTACTTTTTCTGCCCAAGGGTTAACACGAATACAAACCAAGACGAAGAATATTTTATATGTAGTGTTCAGTAATGTACAGTGCCGTTTGTGAAAAGTGCAACACCGAGAAGGAATTACTCGAATACTGCCACACTTAGAGTAACTGGCGCGGGTGTGCAAGCAATACGTGATACGTTTTGCAGCGAAATGGGGTACACGTAGGCCGAGCAGAGTCCTCTCGTATCGGTCAGACAGGGTCGGTGTTGCGCGTAGTGTAGTCGATGCAGAACTGTCACACAAGGTGGAAACAATACAGTGAGTCCCAGCATGCCTCGTCGACGTCAAAGGGAGCCATATCGGCATATGAGAGGGTTCGAACGGGGCAGAACTGTCTGTCTCTCCGGGAAGCGGGGTTGTCATACGGTGACATTTCGGCTCGCACAGGGCATGCTGATGACAGTGATGCGTGTGTGGAAGCAATGGACAGAGCAGAGGAAGGTAGTACTCAGCGACGAACGCTAACTGGACTACGGAACATGCCCACAGCACGGGATGACCGTCATCCCGTCCACATAGCCATTAGGCACCGCATAGCGTCATCCATAGTGTTGGCTCGTCTTGGCCTGCATCTTTTTGTATGCTTCGTACTCTGTTCTTGTTGCAGCCTCACACACTTAATCATACCATTATTCAATTTTTCTTATCTGCAGTTCCATACCAGTAACTTCCTCTGCAGTAGCATTACTTCACTTCTGATTTTATTCCAACGCTCGTTTATGTTATCAGTACAGTGCTTGAGGATTGCTGTCAATCTATTTTCCAAATTAATAACTAGGTGTTCAGCGTTGCTTGGGCACTTAAGTTCTGAAATGACATACTTATTTTGTCTTTCTTCTCTAATTTCGTGTATATTTGAAATTCTCCATTTTATTTTTGCTATGACGAGGTAATAATCTGAGTACACATTAGCACCTCAAGCTACGAGAGTCTAGTACATCACAGCCAGTCCTGGTTTCTATTAACATGGTTACTAGTATTACTGTCTGGTGAAACCCAAGGTCATTTGATGTATACTGTTATGCTGAGATCAGGTACTGTGAACTGTCATGGTAAGTATGCTTTAAAATTTATCAGGCGGAGCCCACTGTTATTACTGTCTATATGCACAGCTGTATTTGCCAATGGTAGTGGACAAGACCTGCTCGTGTGCTACCTTAGCATTAGTTGCTCAGAGGTTCTCGGGGTTCAGTAAGTTCGAAGTGAGAAACGGAATTGAGTAAGGGACGATGAGTGACCTTTTGTATGAAGTCGTATTCCACGCACCGCAACCCCATTTTAACCCCACTGTACGAGTACATGACGACAGATTTATACCTAATGAAACACACGTTACAGTAAAGGATGCCGCAATCGTCGTATCTATACACAATGTTCCCCCTCTGGCGACAACGCAGGCATGTTTTCTCGCATGCAAACGATAATGACAGTGCAGAATGAGATCCTGCTAGAGACAAACACTTTCACTTTCAGGCATCTTGCACTTTTTATTGAAATTCGGCAATGTTTTTGTAGATCTGGGGAACAAGTAAGTTCACGTGTCACCATGTGCCAAGTGTTTTCAACTGGCGGCAGATATGGCGATCTTGTTGGTCGGGGTACATGTAGCGTAACACAAAGAGCACATTCCATTCCAGCACACGTGTGCGTGCGTGCATTTTCCTGCTGCAAAAGCACATAACGTATCTGTCGAAGAAATGACAGCAGCACGGGAATAACAACATGTGAAATGTTATCGCGAGTTGTAACCGATTCCCCCCCCCCCCCCTCCACCCTTACCCCACACCACACAATCCTGGTGGTGTGTGTGTGTGTGTGTGTGTGTGTGTGTGTGTGTGTGTGTGTGTGTGTGTGTGTGTGTGTGTGTGTGTGTGTTTCACACACACCCACCACCACCACCACCACCACCACCACCACCACCACCACCACCACACAGTCAGAACCTACTGTCAGCACTGAAGACAACAGGACACCATTCCCCTCTCCACTCGACTGCCAAGAAACTAGAGTAGCCATGCTTGGCGTTGTTGCGGTGTCAGAGGTATAGCCTGGCCAGAGGAACGCATGGTCTTCGTTCTGCTCCAAGTCGACGGTTACCAGCGGTCCTTGGCGACATAACAGGTGCAACTTGTGATTTCCTCCCTGGATGATATTTGGTCGGCAAACACTGCACGCACAATCCGTCGATCTTGACGTTCGTCTGTACCACGAAGGTGCCCAGAACTAGATCTACGAGTATGGGAATTAATCACAAACTACCACCAAAAGCAGATTCGGCAGTCACTCTTTATTCCTGCAGGGCCAAATGTGACCCAGTGCAAATGGCTGAAGTTTTTCAAAGTGAGTTGTATCCCAGGATGAATATTGCGAATACTTTTCACCTCTAAATCGGCACAATTAGTTCCTGTAGAGTCAAACTGACGGTGCACAGACAGGCCTCCCAAGCGCCATCTGATGGCTGATGACTGCTACAAATGAATCACTAACACTAAACTGCTCAGTATGCACATACACATAATAGACCCTCGTGTCACTGAATACAGTCCTCGAGGCGTTGCGTTTCTTTGCGGCAGTACATACCATGAACTACGTAATAAGGAAATAGGCAGGTATCGCATGAGGAACTCGAGGAGGAATATTACGCACCGCTACACAGTCTAATATACTCGACTGCACGGTATGATGCACGAGCAGGCTCACCAAAAAAATGTATGTCAACCTGTATGAGTAGCCGAGCATCGTTAACTCCGACACTGAAAACCACACTGACCCCTTGGCTTTGTGTCCTTGCAGACATAGCTTCACCAGACCTGAGACAACAGGTAACAATTAGACAAAGTAATAAGCTTTACACACCCATACTCCATGGAGCACTTCCAGTCCACACCGTACTAGATAATGCTCCACGTTTGAGTCAAATTCCGCGCACCTGTACGGGAAGGTGTTCTGTTACTCCAACGTCAACCCTTTCTTCTGGAGGATACTTGGAAAGAGACGAAAGTCCATCCAATGCCCATGAAGATCCCCCCCCCCCCCGCCCCCCCTACTCACTCCAAGGCTCTTAACTACTCTGGACGGATTCGTGCCGCCTGAGGATGATGCCAATAGGCGACACCCGAACTAGGGCTACACTGAACAAACGGAGCATCGTGGATAGCCCCGAATGCGACTGGAGCAGCAGAGCAGCCCTAAGCCACAATATCCAACAATTTTTACAGAAAAGCTATGGGAACTCGACTGATGGCCTACAAGCTACAACTGAGGCCGTTACTTGAGTGTGTATCATTGACATAGATGTGAGAATGAGAAATATCGTGTCAAAGCTACTTTCTGTGGGATTTTAATTTTTTTCTTTTGTGCAATTTTTGTAGCTTTTAAATGTTGGTGCGCCATATGACTGACAATACGCAATACTATTCTGTTGGCTACTGGCCTGCATCGCCTTCTGCTGTTTTCATTGTGTTCAGAAAATGTCATCCCACATACCCTTTGTCCAATCCCGGTAAAACTCTTTCACATTTGGAGTGTCCAAGTGTATTGAACACAGTGCTCTATGACGTGCAGTGATCACGTGCACACGAGAGGGCGTCAACCGTCATTGTCCACCATTGAACTGGCTAGTGAGTTGCTGCACTGTGAACCGTGTATGCGGTCTTACAATTCATTAGCGTCTAACTCAGTGTTGACTGTTGCAGTTGACTGATTACGACTGTCTTTTTTCCACAGTAGGAACGGTACGCCCTTGACACGTCGGCACGTGGAAGGCATAGCGACTGGAGAACCTCTACAATGGAGTACTAGAGAGTCCCTGATACGTCCGCAATCGAATATGCTGTTACTGTACGCCTTACCCATCCTGTACTCATTCTAAGGTCACACTGAAGGCCAGTACGGTAGTCCGAAGACGTCATAGCCATGATGGCGAGAGATCACTTTACTCAACAGCTCTCCAACTGTTCATAAGTGCTCACTGGTTGCTAGTGAACGCCTTCTTACTGGTACGAAGTTCAGGCCTGTGCAGACGAGGCAGCACGCCACCACACAGCACTATCCTTAAATCAGCGTATCTGAAGGCAGAATTTTGGCACACAATATTTTTTTCCATTTAAAGTATATGATGCACATATGATTAGTTTCGAGAAATCTGTGGAAATAATGCTGCCAAGAACCTTCCGCTCCCAAAAATATTGTGGTGCGGTTTTGATATAAGCTACACCTGTATTACGAACAGAATTTGAGGATTATCAGGATGAGTCTGTATTAGATAAATTCCTTTAAAATCAGTGAACAATTCTGATCTATTGCTCGTCTTTCCAAGTTCGTCCTACATTTCGTTTCTAACGCACTATCTCTTTCATGAACTGAAGCCGAACTACATAATTTAGGACGACGAGAAATATCAAATAACGTAAGCGAAGCAAATCGCAACCAGCAAATTTATCGATTTTTAACCCCAGACTATTAAACCCCGAAAAATTTACGATTGCGTTTGGTACCAATTCGCGGTTCCTGTCAATCTGGTTTTGTCAGTATAGGATGTGAAACAGCATTTTTTAATTATTTTGTATGTGACATGATAAATGCATTAATAATGTATAAAATGAATACATTAACATGATCGTATATGAAGTCTCGCAAGCAAATTAAGTATAATAAATGACACCAAAACTGAACCAACTTTTTTAAAAAATTAGTACCCATTCCTCTACGTTGTACCTACACAGCAAGCCAACCTATTGGTGCATAGCGTAGGGTATCTTGTCCCACTATTGGACATATACTTTCCTGTTCCACTTGCAAATGGAGAGAGAGCTTTCTTTGCTTTCAGGGATCTGATTCTACGCGAACGTTCTCCTCCGATAGTCTTATAATATCCCCAACCAGTCACTGAGATACATTCAGCAAACCAGCATTATCTCTACGACTGAGTATTCGCACTGTGAAGATGATAAATTGTTGCTGCTCGAACGTGGTGTTAGCTCCCTTGCATCCTATTGTGCCCTTGCACACCACGCGGAGAGCAAAACGAGTAAGCGGATAGCGAAGAAGGCAGGCAGTTTCGAGACTGGGTTAATAAAACATGGAGAAAATATGGTAGTTTTAATTCTTCAGGTGTCCTATACAGTAGCCTATCACTTCAGTACAGCACAAAAACCATTCAAATAACTATGTTAAACAGTCATACAAGTTCTTTATGATGTTTCTCAGCTCACGCGTCACACTGGTTTGAAAGTCGATTACGTCGTTGAAGTGTTGACCCTTCGTATCGATTTCTGCACTTCGTCGTTTTGTGACAGGTTCGTAATGATAGCACCAAGTCTCGTCACCAGTGACAATTTTTTACATAAAAGAATTCTTCATGTGTTACATTTCAATGGCGTCTCGGCAGGCGTCCAGGCGCCGTCGTTTTTGCTTGGGAGTGAAAAGGTTCTGCACAAACTGTGCACGCACTTTTCTCTTCTTCAAAACACTCTACAGAATGTCTTTAACAGCTGATTTAGAGATTTTGCTCCAGTGCGATAGCTGACGCGTCTAGTTGACTCACTACGGCCGCACGTCCACCACTTAACACATCTGCTCACAACTGGCTGGTCGAATGCGTATCATCTGTTTGTTAGAGCTGCCTCCGTAGTTACTGTGCAGACGTCTCGTAAGTCAGGAATAAAATCTGACTCAAAAGTTTTTGGATGGCCGTTGCAGCCTGTGTGAGACCACACGAAACACATTTATACCGGGGCACTTAAGTCATGGTCACACGTGAGCGAATATTAATGATCCACTACTTTACAATCGTTCTAAAGTAATTATTTGAAAATGTTTATTAACATTTTAGGGGGAATTCAATGACACACTGGTAGAACAATTCTCTCTAATCATACGGAGCATTTTTGTGTACGTCTAACACGTGGGCGCGACTGACATCCAAAAGACCAAAAACAGTGGCTGATTGAATATTTATGGAAGCTGCCGCTAGCAAGAGGCCACCAGCACTTGTCATTCTTCGCTTCATTTGCTTGCTTCTTTATCTCACTGCGAACGGCTCGCACATGGGCGAGACGCCAGAGGAAGTGCAGAGAGAGACCCGTGAACTTGGCCACACTGCCAGTAAACTGTTACTCAAGGCCCAGGCGACATCGGTGACGCAACAGCGGCCCTGACCTGGGCAGCGGTCTGCGTGTGATGCGACCGCCCCATCATGGCTCCGTTTGCTACTACCACCAGAAACTATAAGCCAACGAGCGTTCACGTCCACCTTCTGCTCCAATATACGAGGGTAATCCCAAAATTAAGATCTATTTTTTAAGTACATAGACCTGTTTATTTCTACAATAGCTAAATGTTCAAGCTGTAAACTGATGTAAACTATTGTAGAAATAAACAGGTCTATGTACTTCCACAAAACTAGAAGACCTTACTTTTGGGATTACCCTCTTACTACACACAATTTTTAGCATGTCATTTCTCGACGGCGCCTGCGCGCTCTTCCTGTAACGGTTGCATGCACCCATGCCGCTATCTGGGGGGAAAAGTTTTTCTCCAGGTGATGGATCAATCTTCCCCTAATCCTCTCCCGGTTTCGATTCCCCACGGGGTCAGGGATTTTCTCTGCCTCGTGATGACTAGGTGTTGTGTGATGTCCTTAGGTTAGTTAGGTTTAAGTAGTTCTAGGGGCCTGATGACCATAGATATTAAGTCACATAGTGCTCAGAGCTATTTGAACCTAATCCTGCTAAATAGAGCGTGGAGCAGATACAACATGTCCGCTCGTGGGCGGCTGATTTTCTCAAGATGGCACGTGTTCTCAGCACCTGTCGAAAATAACCCTTCTAAAAATCCCTGGTAGGAGGCAGCCTTTTACAGCTGTGTTCATGCACGAGCGGGAAGTGGCCATGAATCTGCCTACACATGGCTACTACATTTGATTGTTTGAAAGCAAGGAGGAAAAAAGTTTTGAAAGCGTGTTTGGAACTCGACAAATCCAGCAGTCGGCCGGCAACTCTTGCATGGCTGAGACGAGAAGCTGAAACGATCGTAAGGCATAACTGATCGGCCACCTATCGCTAGCCTATATTTGACGCCACTTCGGCGACATCCGCGTCGACGATGAGGTCAACGGAATATCCAGTCCCGAGCGGATAACATCTCCAGCCCAACCGGGAATCGATCCTCGCACCCCGCTCCCCGCGCATGGTAGGTAACCCTATGGCCACTGAACTACGGAGACGGACAGCTATCAAGTTGTGTGCTCCTAGGGGATGTTGGCATTTGAACTTAACTGAAGTCAATACCTAGTGATCCTTCGTGACCAACAAAGTTACTTTTCAAATACGGAATGACTACAAATAATATAAAGTGCGTCGCCGTATGCGGGCGTGGAATACTGCTTACTCCTTTTCCGGTTTTTCTAGGTGACTTTGTAACACCTGTTTTTGAACTATTATGTATGTGTACCGACATTTTTACGACAATTTGTAGTATTGCTCATGTATAATGTTGTATATATGTCATGGAAATTCTTCGACTATGTATACATGTTTCAGTTACGGGAATTTTTAAACGATGTTTTTTAAATTATGCTTGTGAATTTAAGTAACTACTTAAGTGATTGTTATGCCATGTACTGTAAATGACTTGTTCCATAGTTAGGGAACATAAGGTTGAACGTAAAAGATGCGGGGAAGCCCCACAGCCACGGAAGTAGCCAGGCGGAGTGGTAAAAGATGTGCTTGGCGCGCAAGTGGCAACTCGTCCTTTGTGACGTGGGAGGAGTCTGTACTGAGCAGTGCTGTCCTTAACATCTCGTTAACAGCAGCGGATAATTGTTGTTTATATTCTTGGAGTTTTGAGGCCACAAGAGCTTAAGGGCATTTTGGGCCACGGTTGCTGCATTTGGTGACCCTATAAATATGATTCTGACGCCAAGAAGATAGACTATATGATCAAAAGTATCCGCACACCTGGCTGAAAATGATTTACAAGTTCTTGGCGCCCTCCATCGCTTATTCTTCAATTTAATATGGTGTTGGCCCACCCTTAGCCCAGATTAAAGCTTCCTCTCTCGCAGGCATACGTTCAATCAATTGCTGGAAGGTTTCTTGGGGAATTGTAGCCCATTCTTCACGGAGTGCTGCACTGAAGAGAGGTATCGAAGACGGTCTGTGAGGCCTGGCACGAAGTCTACGTTCCAAAACATCCAAAAGGTGTTCTATAGGATTCAGGTCACGACTCTGTGCAGGCCAGTCCATTACAGGGATGTTATTGTCATGTAACCACTACGCCACAGGCAATGCATTATGAACAGGTGCTCGATCGTGTTGAAAGATGCAACCGCCATCCCCGAATTGCTCTTCAACAGTGGCAAGCAATAAGGTGCTGAAGACATCCGTGCAGGACTATGCTGTGATAGTGCCACGCAAAACAACAAGGGGTGCAAGGCCCCTCCATGAAAAACATGAACATACCATAACACCACCGCCTCCGAATTTTACTGTCCGCTCTACACACGCTGGTACATACGTTCACCGGGCATTTGCCACACCCACATCCTGCCATCGGATCGGCATATTGTGTACTATGATTCGTCACTCCACACAACGTTTTTCCACTGTTCAATCGATCAATGTTTACGCTTCTTACACCAAGCGAGGTCTCGTTTGGCATTTACCGGCGTGATTATGGCTTACGAGAAGCCGCTCGACCATGAAATCCAAGTTTTCTCACCTCCCGCCTATCATAGTACTTACACTTGATCCTGCTGCAGTCTGGAATTCCTGTGTGATGGTTTGGCTAGATGTCTGCCTATTACACATTACGACCCTCTTCAGCTGTCGGCGGTCTCTGTCAGTGGACCGACGAGGTCGGCCTGTCCGCTTTTGTGCTGTACATGTCTTTTTACGTTTCCACTTCACTACCACATCGGAATCAGTGGACCTAGGGATGTTTAGGAGTGTGGAAATCCACAAGTGACACTCAATCACCTAACCACGTTCGAAGCCCTTGAGTTTGCGGAGCGCCCTTTTCTACTCTCTCACTATGTCTAATGACTACTGAGGTTGCTGATATGGAGTACCTGGCAGCACAATGCACCTAATATGAAAAAACTTATGTTTCTGGGGCTCTCCGGATACTTTTGATCACATTGTGTATGTAACAGGGCGAGGCCAACAGTATTGCTATGTCTGCATCGCCGCCACGTTAATAGCCACTGCAAATTGCGCTACCAGTCCCACGATCCTTCCACTACATTGTTTATATCTGGCACTCTGTAAATGGACCAGGTATTTGTGAAATTTGGTTGATTTTAATAATAATCGTGGTGTTGTTAAAAACTCTACCTTATACCCGTGATTATACCAAATCACAAACAGACAGGAATCCTACCCTACTAAATTTAATTCCGAGTGTCCTAATTTATTATGAAAATGTGGTTGCACTTTAAGACTCTTATTTTGTGTTCTTTTTTGCACAGCCAATTATATCTTTTGAGTAGGTCGAAAGAGAGCTTATAAAAGCACGTTTGTTATTCCAAGAGTTATAGTTTATTGTGTTTTATTTAATTTATAATTAGTGATAAGAACACTTACCATTTCTTATACATACTGGTGTATGTTTTTGCAAAAAGCATGTCTCTTCAAATCATGAAAGTTTAAGGGTCCTCATGTACTAGGCTAGTTGCTTAATGAAGCAATGCAAAGGCTCCTCCAGAGCCAGTGTAGTTAGATTTGCATTCTGTTTAATTGCTTCAACCGGAGTTTAAGAAAGAACTATTTACTGTGTCATCTTTTCTCATGCAAGTTGGTTAATGCACAGGCATGGATACCCTGTACTAATTTAAATTTATAACCACTTCAAGCTTTTCACTGTTCAGTATTGCTACCAGTTTCGTGTGTGTTGATAAGTGGTTTCATACACTGTTATATCTAGTTCATTTAAGGTACATGTTGTTGAGAGGCATATGTTACTGTTTACTATATCATTCGCCATTTGTTTGATAGAAGCAAATTTATCTGCAAGATTAGGTTACTGTGTTGTTGTATTAACAGATATAAGGAAAGAATTTAGTGTGAGTCAAGGAAGGTTAGGTTAGCCTTAGCACTGCTTCCTGCTTTATCATTTTGCTTGACACAAGAAAGCCCGATTAGGCTGGCGACCGGTTTTAATATGTAATGTTACAACTTGCTTTTATACTGGGAGAACGTCTGTTGCAGACCCACCGTCTACTACTGTTTATACTCCGCTGGAGTGTTTCGGAAACTAATCCTAGTTTGATTGTTCTGTTTCGATTAGGTTATCTCACGGCCAAATCTCAAAAATTCCTTGCAGAGATATAACGCTACCATCGATTGCCGATTAAGGTGATCAGTGTTGCCATTACAACTTGCCTTTTAGTGAACGTGTAAGTGGTCGATGGGAAGAGGTCTCTTACAACGGGTTACGGAGACGTACGTACGTACGTACGTACGTACGTACGTGTGTGTGTGTGTGTGTGTGTGTGTGTGTGTGTGTGTGTGTGTGTGTGTACACTGTCATGACGAGATTTAGTTGAAGCCATAAGTTTCTTCCATTTCCATGTAAATTTGACTGTCGTGTTCTGTGCGTTCTTGACCAACTGGCGTTGACCTGTGTTCTCGTTTTGTTGTGAGGTTATTACCTCGAGTGGTCAGGGACCACTAGGAAAAGAGTCTGAACTGTCAGCAGTATTTATAATCCATTTCCGGTGATCGGATCTCAGTATTTTTATGAAAGTAGTTGGATATCTACAGGGTGTTAATTATCAACTTTGGGTTTGTACGAAGGTTAATCCAGTCCCGCTAGTGAATCTGAGGCGGAAACCCTTATTTAGCCTGACTGATAAGTGTGGCAATGCAGACAATTAAGTCGGCACAGCCAGTAGATGTTTCCGATTAAATCAGTGGAGCAGTATCTGGCGTCATTTGTATGGAGGAGCACATCGGAAGAAGTGTGTGGACCTTGACCGTCGCCGCGGATGGGAGTTGGCAGAAAACCACGAAATACGAGACGCGGGAACGAAAGGGACGTTTCAACCTACAGTCCAATGAATTATTCTGGTACATCGGAATCGCCACGTCAGTGACTTTCCATTCATGAAGGTAACTGTGACTATGTTGTCCCACCAAATCTCATGTACTCTACAGCCATGTAACGCACTATATGGTACTTTTAACCAGCGACCACGCGCACAGCAGGTCGAGACTTTATGATACTCGCACAGAATTTCCACAAACTGATCTTCACTTTCTACTTCAATCACTCCTCCTTACGTTGAATAGTCGTATGGGGCATGTGTAGTTATACATTGTGCGAATTTCTTATGCGTGGTGGCCCAGGAGGATGGTCAACGATCAGGGATATGACACGAACGATCACTCGAAGCAAAGAATGTCTAATACATAACGTATGCTCTTTGGAGCCTTTACGAGCTGTGAGTACAGCACCTACGAGATTGTGAACGTCTCTTCTACTGAAGTAGTGTTCATAGCTTTTAAGGCATCTATTTTAGAGCCACGTTTACTAGACGTTTTGCTTCGAATGATCGTTCCTGTCACACCCCTGATTGGTGAACATTAATTTTTATTTCAAGATTGTGTCTTCTTCGCTCCATTACTGTAAATAGCCTGATCGAGAAATCTAAGATTGTCCCAAAAGAAATATAATATTAAGTGCGGTAAGAACTATACAACATTCTGATTGAAAAGGTGATGTGCTGTGTAGATTTTTCTTGCCGAATGTAGATGTTTGGGGACAATAACTGGTCAGCGTGCATGGGTTTCGACAATTATTAATGTATCAGGTATTCATGAAGCGGAATGAGCGAACATCTTTTTCGGTACGTTTCTCTCAATTCAATATTTCGGCGAAAGCTAAGATTATAGAGGAACACTGAACTCGTCTAACAACACCTGGAAAAATTATCGACAGTGCCTACTAGAAGGAACATTCCGACAATTTGCATGGAAGAATGAGGAAAAACAAAGAGAAATATCAGCACTATCAGGTCGCGTTTCAGCCCTAATACACACATCAAAAAAGTTTTGCGTCACCCCGGTTTCCAGAACTCCTGGATATAGACGTTGACTGTGGATGTTGTACCACAGAGACAGTCCCTTTGACTGTTCAGACATGTCACTAAACCCGCCCAAACATGTAAACAACCATGCATGAGCAGCGCCTATTAGACGGAGGGGGTCCGACAGCCGATCAGTTCCAGTCATTCCACCAGGAAGGAGGTACACGGCTCGTGTTGTCTGTAGTTCAACCAAGCCTAGACGGTCAAGATCGCTGTTCCATCGCGACCGCAGTGTTACTTTGTGCCAGGAAGGGCTCTCAACAAGGGAAGTGTCCAGCCGTCTCTGAGTGAACCAAAGCGATGTTGTTCGCACATGGAGCAGATACAGAGAGACAGGAACTTTCGATAACATGCCTCGTTCATGCCGCCTAAGATCTGCTGCTACTACTACTGCTGCAGCAATGGATGCTAGCTACCTACGGCTGATGGCTCGGAGGAACCCTGACAGCAACGCCACTATGTTGAATAATGCTTTTCGTGCAGCCACAGGATGTCTCGTTACAACTCCAACAGTCCGCAATGGGCTGCATGATGCGCAGCTTCACTCCCGAAGTACATGGTGAGATCCATCTTTGCAACCACGACACAATGCATCGCGGTACAGATGGACCCAGCAACATGGCGAATGGACCACTCAGGATGGCGGGCCAACGTGCGCCGCTGGTGGTCATGGAAGGCGCCGTAACGGTTGGCTTACGATACGTGAATGCCATCCTTCGACCGATAGTCCAACCGTATCGGCAGCATACTGAAGAGGCATTCGTCTTCACGGAGCAGAATTCGCGCCCCCAATGGTGCACATCTTGTGAATGACTTCCTTCAGGATAACGACATCGCTCAACTAGAGTGGCCAGCATGTCCTCCAGACATGAACCCTATCTAACATGCCTGGCATAGGGCTGTATATGGACGACGTGACCCACCATCCACTCTGAGGGAACTACGCCGGATCGCTGTTGAGGAGTGGGACAATCTGGACCACCGGGGCCTTGATGAACTTGTGGATAGTATGCCACAACGAATACAAACATGCGTCAATGCAAGAGTACATGCTACTGGATATTAGAGGTACTGGTGTGTACAGCAATCTGGACCACCGCCTCTGAAGGTCCCTCTGTATGGTGGTACAACATGCAATGTGTGGTTTTCATGAGCAATAAAAAGGGCGGAAATGTTTATGTTGATCTCTATTCCAATTTTATGTACAGATTCCAGAACTCTCGGAACCGAGGCGATGCAAAACTTTTTTTTATGTGTGTATTATCCCCTCCTTCTCGTGGTAAATGACTTCAGCTGACAGTACATATCTCAGTTGATGCCTGGTGAAGAAAGGTGAAAGTGACAGGATGAAGCAAAATAAGAGAAAGTTACATCTAGAATTAATAAGTTCAGATGATGCCGTCAATTAGTGAATGACTATCTACAGGCACTACGATGGGGGAAAAAAACACACACATTCGAAGTAAAACACTGGCTGCAAGATTATCATAATCGATAGAAAGAACTTGACAATGACGTCAATCAATAGCAATGTCTCCACTAACGATTTTTAAGCAAGTACAGTTATAAAATAAAACAATTACGGTTATCCAGAGTCGAACGAATTACGTCAGACTTCCGGCTTCGACCAATCAAAAACCCGTTTCTATATGGGCAGCACTTCAAAATGGCAAGGTGGCCGTAATATAAAGCTGTTATTGTTGACCACCAGAGGCTCCGAGGTCTTCTGGGTTGCAATTCTTTTTCCAAATTATCCTTCCTGAAACTAGGCTATGGTATTTGGAAATCAACCTAAGTTATATCTAAGAAGTGCCATATAGTTCAACTGTTGACTTGCTTTTGATATGTACTATGAGATATGGATGACGTGGATGGTACCTAGCTAGGAAAGAAACAGAATAATTAGGGTGGGAAGTCCCTTGGACGACAAGATTAGGAGCTTGGGTAGGGTAACAGAAGAATGAAGAAAGTACTGCATTCTTGTCGAAGGAAATGCCACACCAGCATCCGCTTCAGTTTATTTGGCCATAACAGATTAACGAGAACCATAGAAAAATAAAATTTTGATGGAATGGTTCGGAGTGGTACTACCTTCCGGATTCGAATCTAGTTCATTAATCTTTGTGCCACTTTTCTCAGAATGGATGAAGTATCAGGTGAAGAACTCAATTGCGTACTATAGTTAACAACAAGAAAATTCCCACTCTTAGCTATCTTGTTTTTCTTTTTTAAATATAGGATAGTGAAATACCAGCAATTTAACAGAGGACGAGTTTAATTTACTCCGGACATGCTGTCTTCACACATAGGACAGTTGACAATTATTTTTCCTTGCCATTCCACCGCGAAGTGTCGAGGCAAGTCCGAGTGTGCGGTAAGATATTTTATACGCTCCGGAACAAATTTCACGAAGTAACAAACTGAGGGCAAAAAAAATCCTACGTACCAGTACTGACAAAGAAAGCAGTTTTAACTCTTGATCGCTCCTCCTTATTTTCTTCCAGTTCCACAAAAATGCATTGATGTAAGAACTTAAGGGTTAACTTGCTGTTTTTACGTCGGCAGGAAGTAGTGAACTACGAAACAGGGGACAATTGCAGAATTCTTTTTTCCTCCTGTTCTTTTTTAACTGCTCAGGCAAGCTGCCTATTGCCGCCTTAAACCACCTCTTTTTCTTTCAATTCCTCTCTTTCGTTCTATACTGGGATGTTACCCGTGGAAGGCTGCCATCTTATATCTTTTCTATCTTTCCGCCTTAGTTCACCTCTTAAATCGGTATTGCGTTCTATGTCCCTTGGCATCCAAGGGGGAAGGGAGAATCGGGGGGGGGGGGGGGGGCTGACAATTGCTCCATCTTGGAACTTTGGGTACAAACTTTCAATTCATTATAGAATTCTCTGCCATTTCTAGAAACAGTTATCTGTGATGCCATACAACTGTAGAGATAGCATTGCTGTGAGCGAGAGGCAATATCTGAGCTCTGAATCACAAAATAACTTACGTTTCCTTCTATATGTCAGGCTGCTCACAAAAAACTGTGCCGTTTCCCTGGTGTGACAGCACTTTCGACGCTGTCTCGCAGCCATGGCTGAGGAGCTTCAGAGAACAGTGCCGAAGTAGCGTCCCCTACCTTTTCTCTGTCGTTTCCTCGTGAAGTCCTAATCGAGTTGCAGAAATGAGCCCATTCAACACACTGGTGCGCTGTGGCCGTCCACAATTTACCACCACTGTTTTCTCCCTTCTCACCAGTTCTACATAAACTTGGCTGTAGTAAACTTAATCGCAGCAGCAGTTTACCTCTCTTCAAAGTGGCACCTGTGGTGCCTTAGTGGGAGTACGTAATTTTACAAGGAAGACAGACGTTTCCGGACACTGAGGAACAGTGCCGTTTAATTTTGTAGTTAGGAGTCATCTGTGCTTCGTTTGTGGACCCAAACCCAACAGTCAGAAAGAGAGGCGACAATTCTCTCTGCTAGGAAAGAGCGGAATTTTACGGTGGACTGCAGGAGTTGCTTTATCTCGAATTCCGTGGAGTGTGTCACAGCGAAACATGTAGTTATACAGTTACGCGTCCTGCAATCCACGTGGCATGGTTCTACAAAAAGTGTGAAATTAGGAAGACTATGACCTTCTCGGTCCAGCCCCAGGCTTTTAAGTCAGCTTTATCAGTCCTGTGCTAGAACGCAGCAGGAATATCAAACACAACTTCTGTGAGCTCGCATGTTGCTCTGTAGTGAGCGTCAACACCTTACCAGCACTGCTTTCCTTGCTGTTAAAAGAAGCTTTTTTTCAGTTTTGTGAAATTTCTCCAAGTAAGTTTTAAAAAAAATTTCTGCTCTTAGATGTGTATCTTGGAAATTGATGTTACGTATGATACACATCCAAGATTCTTAGTTTATTACTCACTGCCTGTTTTTTAGTTGAGAAGTTTTCCTTAGCGTGCAAAAGGATACTTTTCCAAGTTGGTCTCTTGGATTATATCGGATATGTAACAGTTATAATGCAACTGCTTATTCTTCATAATGTTCTTATGCAGTCCCTCCTTGTTCATCGAAAACTTAGGCTCTACCCTTGGAGATAACACCACACAAAAGCCGCAACCAACAATAGAAAAACCGGAAAGAACTATATAGACTTTTTCTCCACACAAAAGTTAACTGGAGGTAGAACCATGAACTAAGCAACAGCCCAAAGGTATGTCAGATTCGAAGGATGAAAACTTACAACTCAAGAACCGAAAACCGACCACCGAAGAAAGACTCATCAAGATATTACAATTTACTTCTGAGGATGACTCAATTTGCGATGATGAGTCTTTCCATCCTGGGGGTATCGGCTGAAATGAACTTCGTACAAGATAACTTTGCTGAATGTCTCTTCAACAATGGAAAATTTTCTGAACAAATTAGGAGAGATAGGGGTCCAATTATTTGGGTTCCGGTCTGTGGGTCCAACGGGCGCAGAAAAGCAATATTATATTTGTGATTTCTCCGAATAAAATAGCCCAAGTTGCCTTATTAAGAAGGGGACGGCGCCTACTCGTTATCACTGATTTAGTACAAATTTATAATGTATGCAGGGCTAGGTAAAAAATGGAAATGATGGAAATGGGAGCTCGAAATGACAAAGTGTTTTAAAAAAATTCCATTTTTGGCGGTTGGCTATGTGAAAACAGGACACAACAGTAATCCGAGGACCGTGGAGTCGAATCCCTGGGCGGGAACTTTTTTTCCAGTTTATACGTTACTAACACTGGAATTAAACGAATATATGAATAAGCGTGCAGTAGCGAAGTTATTCCCCAAAATGCACTCCGGTAGCGTAATTTTTGAACTCTGTTTTTATAATCAGCTGACCTCTTTGACCAAAAACCTTAAAAAATGCTCTCATCGAGAGAGTATTTGGCGAAACGTCTCGTTACTCGTGGTTTGCTGCCAAATTGTGCGATGAGAGAGAACCTTTCTGTATGTACACTAAGTTTATATTTCTATGAGTACTTTAAAACAATCGTAAACATAAAAGTGCGGCGTTTGTAACTTGAATGATGCAGATAAAATTAAGTGCCCATTCCCCTTCTTTTTCGGTATCACCCCGGTAAGTGCAAACTGCAGAAGTAAATAATGAAAGCACCTAATTTTATATACGAAGTTCTCGTGTACGCCTTACAATTCCTTCCTGGAAATTTATTTCCAATACCAGATTTTCCTCTGCATTTTCTTTCATCCCTTTTAAGAACATAACAAATGCTATACGCTAATACTTCCTGTTTAAATCGGAAAGAAAAAAGGTTCCGCATAGGGACTCGACGCCATGATCCTCATATTACCGTTCTGTACTCTTCCCGCTGCAGCCACCGTTGCCGCGAAACTACGCTAACATAAATGCCTGATGCCTCGCTCAATCCGTGCCAAAAATACAATTTTCTCTGAACGGTTGGCCATCTGGAGCTCTAATTTCTGCCACTTTCATTTCTGGTCAAGCATTGCACATACCACAAATTTGAACGAAATCGGTGATGAGTAGACACGGTGCCCTTGCACGCTGCAAAACTGTGTTGCGAGTTGAAACTTCCTGGCAGATTAAAATTGTGTGCCGGGCCGAGACTCCAACTCGGGACCTTTGCCTTTCGCGGGCAAGTGCTCTACCAACTGAGCTACCCAAGCACGACTCACGTCCCGTCCTGGCAGAAGTAAAACTGTGGGGACGGGACGTGGGTCGTGGTAGAGCACTTGCCCGCGAAAGGCAAAAGTCCCGAGTTCGAGTCTCGGCCCGGCACACAATTTTAATCTGCCAGTATGTTTCATATCAGCGCACACTCCGCTGCAGAGTGAAAATCGCTTTCTGTATTGCGAGTTTATCACACCCATTATATTGCATAAGTCTAATTACATCTTGCATCAACGTGCACTGCTCGACTGGTGCCGTCAGAGAATCACTTGAAGATGGAATGATATGCCATGATCTTCAACGATGAGAGCAGATTCTGCCTGCAAGCAAGTGGTGGTCGTTTGTGTGTAAGACGTACACCTAGTGAGTGGTGTGCATTCGTCCAAGACACAATGGCACCTTCCCAGGCCTTATGGTCTGGTGTGCGACAAGCTACAACTCTCTTTCACCTTTCGTATCTCTGGATGTGACGCTGACCAGCATTTGGTGTGTGTAGAATGTTGTTAGACTCACTGTTTTGGCGTTGATGTGCTGTTTCAACAGGATAATGCTCACTCACATACTGCCTGCTCCGCAGGACATGCAGCAACTTCCTTCGTCAGCACGAAAGAGTTGTTGGTTGAAAAGTCGCACGAGTCACTTCTCGACCTATTATATCCTACACGTTCTCAATTGGGGACAATTCCGGAGTGAGTCAGCGTCTGCACTGCCACCCATTAAGGCTTCATGAAGTACTAATATGGGTGAATGGTGGGCTCCATGTGGTTCCCAAGTCGTGCAACGACCGTAAACCATAAAATTACCAAATATGCAGCAACCAGTCGCAAAATCATGTTTTATTTATTCACTTTTGCAAATCGCTTTCAACTGATTAACAGTCATCATCGGTGCTTTCAACCAATACGTGCCCTGAGCAGTAATACTATCTTGAGCAGAGGTCAAATATAAACTTTCTGTTTGACCTCTGCTTAAGACAGTATTACTACTCAGGGCACATATTGGTCGCAAGCACCGATGATGGCTGTTAATCAGTTGAAATCGATTTGCAAAAATGAATAAATAAAACATGATTTTGCGACTGGTTGCTGCATATTTGGTAATTGTAACTAATATGGGTGTTTCAGCATCGGTCGATACCTGTTACCATAGAACCGCTTGTGCTATTGATTTGTAAGTCTAATCATTTCAAGTATCCCACATGCACTGCTGCAACAATAAAACTTGGGTGAACTGGAAATCTCTAAAGGTGTACTAATTTTTTTCCCAGCAGCGTGTATTACTGAGCGGCCATGTAAGGGGATTTATCGTGTGCTTATTTGTTCCAGAAATGGGAATTGCTACGATGCCATGTAGCATCCGGAAGAGTGGGAGATCAATTTCCTGCCCAGGACTGTGTGTGTGTGTGTGTGTGTGTGTGTGTGTGTGTGTGTGTGTGTGTGTGTGTGACCACACACCCACACACACACACACACACACACACACACACACACACACACAAAATCAAGTAGCAGTTCTTGCCATTTATAACTGCTTGACTGACGTAATACTGTTAAGTTGTGCCATGTCAAACTTTCATGTTGATTTTGAATCTAAGTATTTCATGATAAATAGGGCAAACAATGAACGACGCATACAATACAGGTATTGATTTTACGAATATACGTGAAGTGCGTTACAGCATTCATATAAAAATAATTACGCGAACTAATGCAAGGTAATAATTCACAGTCATTTATAAATACTACGACGGAAATTCAACTATAGAATTCGCGTAGGGAAGAATGTGATCCTAATCCGGA
The DNA here is from genome assembly GCF_023897955.1 of Schistocerca gregaria. Classification (NCBI taxonomy): domain Eukaryota; kingdom Metazoa; phylum Arthropoda; class Insecta; order Orthoptera; family Acrididae; genus Schistocerca; species Schistocerca gregaria. Next base: position 188,736,556 of record NC_064923.1, on the reverse strand, counting down.
GTCAAATGAACATATAGCGTTGAAGTACAGTCAACACAAAACTTGAAGAGGGAACAGGATTGAAACAAACTTAATAAAAGAATTTTTTTCATAAACTAATGTTTTTGTGGAATTATTTTATTGCGAAGATCTAATACTGCTAACATGTAAATATGTTTTCGTAGTATTTAACCTGTACCTGTTACAAGCAGTAACTATTGATACGATGGTAAGGGTAATAGCATCGCTCTCACTTCTTACTTTTGCCATCTAGATGTTTGTGGTTATTTGGCATATTGTGCTGGATGTACATCTCGATGTCTTGCATGGATTTGATGCAGCTGTAAACGTCATTTTATCATAATATAGTGAGATGGGTTCCTAGATGGCTTTGACAATCAGTGTCATTCTGTGGTATTGTATGCTTCCATTCTCACTACGAAACATTTCTCGAAATGGAGTTGTGAACACTGTGCTTGCGAAATGAAATTTTGGTACAGGATTAATAGTATTGTGTAACTTCGCTATATTTGACAGTATTCGACGTGAACTTTCAGCACAGTGGAGCTGCTTATATACGGTATATAGGATTTATTTTAGTTGGATTTAAATGTAATGGTGGACGTACAGGCCAAGCGGGATCTGCTGTGGATCGCCATTCCTGTACCATGCGCCTCACATCGCAAATTACTGCCGATGTATTTTATCTTGTAGTCGTCGAATAAAAATGGTTCAAATGGCTCTGAGCACTATGGGACTCAAATCCTGAGGTCATTAGTCCCCTAGAACTTAGAACTAGTTAAATCTAACTAACCGAAAGACATCACACACATCCATGCCCGAGGCAGGATTCGAACCTGCGACCGCAGCGGTCTCACGGTTCCAGACTGAAGAGCCTAGAACCGCACGGCCACTTCGGCCGGCTGTCGTCGAATAACTCTCTTCTTTATACATGTAACAGCGTCAGCTATAGATATATATCAATACTGCAGTCGTACGTTTCTTCTGCACACGTAAAATTACCATCTTGTTTCCTTAATTTCATATTACAAATGCAGCGTCACTGATTCAATTCTCACATCTTTCGACGCAAAGTAACGTCCGTTGTAAAACGTTGTATGTTTCTCTTTCAATTATAATATTTAAATAAGATAATTGTTTCACACTGCAAACTTGTGTGGGAAATTTGGAAAATTAAATTTGCAGTACGCTGGTACCGAAGACATTTGACTTTGCAAGAGGCGAACGACGAGAGACCAGTTTGGCTGTTTATGTTCACTAAGATATTAACACTGACTAGATAATATTAAAACGCAAGGTAGGTGATCAAGAAATGCGTCTCAACAATTATTCTGAACACTATTTGTACATAAGTTAGTCCCATCCTTTTTATGTTCTCTCCACCAGAGATTTCATCTGAATATGCTGTTATAAAGAAGTGCCTTATCAGGAGCAATTATAAAAATAATATAAGTACCAAGGCAACAGTGTATTATTGAACCAAACATGATCTCAAGGCCTGTTTAAGGACTTTTGTGAAACGTAATGATAGGTAATTACATGTAGATGTCCGCTGCACATACTATGGTGATTTAAGACTAGGTCAAATTGCGAGTGATCTCACCTCAGCCAAAGACTAATAATTTCAGAAGCGCTGAGAATGGGAAACGTCTGAGCAGGTAAGAGCTTAAAAACTTTCTTGATCATCTCCCGATAGGAAAAACGCCACACTTCTCTGACCTGCATATTACAGTTCTCCTCAATAAGAAGAATTTATGCAAATTACTTTTCACGTGGTGTAACTTACTGCAATAAATTGTCATCTTTATTCGTTTTTGTTCTGAGGATTGTAATCATTCCTGTAGAAAATTATGCTCATAAATGTAAATAACATTCCATAACATTCGAATCTCTTCTGTCAACTAAGACTGTTGGTAGGTTGCATGGACGTTAAGTTACTAAACAGCGAGGCTATTACTTCTTCCGTCAAACAGTTCTCTGGAGTTAGTGACGTCCGTCAAAAATCGAGGCACAGCACAGAAATTATTTACGGAGAAGAATATGGTTCGGACTGATATGTAGGCCAGACCAGACGAGGGGCCTTTCAGAGCTGATCTGTGGAGAGACATCCCGCCCGTATCAGACGCCCCACCCCCCTCCCACGCCAAGACCGTCACAGGGTAACGAGTATCTTCAAGCCGGGAGATTCCCTATAGTGTAAGTGAGAAGTGTAAAAACGTGATGGACGTGAGTTGGACCGTCAAAAACAGAAGAAGATGAGACCTCTGGGCATCTGCATGCGCCGGCCGCCATGGTCGAGCGGTTCTAGGCACTTCAGTCCGGAAGCACGCAGCTGCTATGGCCGCAGGTTCGAATCCTGCCTCGGGCATTGATGTGTGTGATGTCCTAAGGTTAGTTACGTAAGTCTAGGAGACTGATGAACTCCGATGTTAAGTCCCATAGTGCTTAGAGCCATTTGAGCATCTGCATGCGACAAGAGCCGACCCATCCGCGATCCGTTATAGTCGTAGCGCTAAAGACTGAAAACAGTACATACTATTCATCGAGAACTAACCTGAAAGCAGAAAACAGCTTCTAGTCTTATGCAGAAAGGGAGGAACATGTGAGCCGAAAGAGGCGCCGGACAACAATCACTGGCAAAAGGTTGACGCTGAGGCAATACCGGGTGATTCAGAAAGAAAGAAAACAATTTCAGTTTTTATATTACAGAAACTATGACAGATGGGAAAACAATGCGCGTATCACTCGATAGATAAAGATTCAAAGTTTTCACACAACTGCATTATTGTTTGCAGCAACATGGCGACTACATTACAAGAGAAATCATTTTGTGTGTTGGACAAGAAGGACAAGAAGAACTTTTTCACTGGTTTTGGCCTCCAACGTCACCGAACCTCACACACTGCGATTTTTTCTATGGGAGTATATGAAAGACCGAGTCTCTGTCCCACCTACGATAGCTACTCTTCAAGGGCCGAGAGAGGGAACTGTTGAAACTGTAGATTCAATGAACAGGGACCTGTATTTCGCGTATACAATGAAATACACCACCGTTTTTATGTTTCCTGAGCAATGCATGATGCTCATGTTGAGTGTATGGTATAATGTCTGTGCGGACATAGAACTTTGAATCTTCCACTATCCAGCGACATGCGCAATGCGTTTCTATCTTTCACAGTTTGTCCGTAATAGATAATTGAAAAATCTGTTCTTTTTGAATCACTCTGTATTTCCAGCACCTACCCGTCCCCTGCCCAGAAAAAGAAGAGGAACAGAGAAGGCCTCGCCTAAGTTGATAAATACAGAAAAATATCAAAATAAAGTTTTCGCATTACTTTCTGGGTATCTGTACAAGAAAATCTGACTAGCGTTTCTGATCTGTATAAGAAGCCACACAGCTTTCTCCTTTCTTGAAAACTGATCTTTGTACAAATCTGATTCAGAAGAACGTCCAGTTCAAATTTACGAATGATCTGAGATCTGGATCGAAGTCCGATATTGATTAAAACTATTTCTTTAAGGATATAAAACATTTACTGATCTTCCTTGATTGCACAATCCCTCTGACATACTGATTTTCAAATAATTACAGTATTTCCGAATTTATCGAGCGCACATAGAATTCACCTAATTTTACCTGTCACAGTAGCTTACAGTGAAATATCTTTATCCAAACTACAAATAATAATAAATTAGCAAAGTAATCTAACCAATATATCTTTGATTACTCCTGAGCACCACATCCAAATTGCAATTAGTAACACATCCAAGGATTGTATTTGCTAAAGCTCGGAAGGTAGTTTTTTTGTAAATATTTTTGTTACACACGAAACTGAATGACTGACTAAATGTTTTAGTGTTGTAAGTGTGGTAATACATTAAGCTTCAACAAAAGGTGTTTTTTACGTAAATTCTAAATTAAAATTAATACCCAGCACAACTTTGTATATTATAGAGCTCAACCAACAAATCAACGTCAGCGGGGTTTCCAGGGTAGTGATCGCAACTGACGACGGATACGCCAGCACAGTCTCTTTCGTATAAACAGAGTTGAACTGTACTCCTTAATCACCATCTTCTAACAGCACTGGGTTATATTTTCTCTACGCTTGTCATCACATAAAACCTTTTGTTGGCAAACAAGTGTTTTTTCAACTTTCGTCTGCTATTTCGAGATTGGGCAGGTGTCCCGAAGCAATATCCGCTGCCGACGGAAGGAAAAATTCCAAGTAGAAATAGCGACTTACATGGAAAAAACACGTGGTCCAGTCGCTTTGGTACACAGCTGTGGTATGGCAGAATCCTGTAAGGCAACACTGCTGGATAACGTGAGCGAAATCTTCCTGTTAAGATAGTTCTCTGTTTTACGGGAAGGGAGGGCGGGGGGAGGGAGAGCGAAAACTAGTGAGGGGAGGGTACGAGAGGAGGGGGGAGAGGGAGGGGGAGGCTTGGGACACACGGAGCGGCGAGCAAGCGAGCGGCTTGTCTGTAATCGCGACGTCAACGAGAAGCAAACAGCTGGTCCTATCGCTTGTTTCCATTAGGCTCGGTCGCCGTGCAGGCTGGCAAATGGCCAGCGATAAGTACGAAGAAGGACAAAGGGTCGCTACAGACGTCAGCTAATCAATAAGCGACGGACAGCCGATCGCTGACCGCCCGTCAGCAGGAAGGTGGCACGGCATAGAGCGCCCACGCGATACCCACTACACTGGCTCACCGGACGGTATTCATATTCTTTTTCTTTTAATTTCGTCGAGTTGCAAAAGCATACCGTCTAAACTGGGCCTGCTTGTCGCAAGTAACAACTGCGTTTTGTACCAGCCTAGAAGTAAAATAATGGGGGTAATTATGAATTACATTTTTAATGTTTCCAGCCATTTTCCTCAGTTACTAATAACAACTTCAATTTGTTTTATCGTAAATATTTGAAAACTTCCGTCTTCTGCATCTGTAATTTATTCTTGAGGTTTCGCCAATTCATGTTATGTGCGATTTTGTAAGTATTGTAGAGAGCTGACGAAACATGTATGGTACTCGGTAATAAATTTCAGCCGTAAAAGATTGGAGTTTTCTAACAAAACAATTTTAATTATTTTAAGGTTGGCATATTTTCAGAAAGAACTCTCAAAAAATTTCAAATTCGTCTTGAACTACTTCTGCTGATACTTTCAGTATCTAATCGTATACTTCGAAAAGAGGTTTTTTATGATAAATAGTGTGACCTCCTACTTGACTATCTCATGTACATGAAAAATATTTGGTGATTTTCTCTCAAATTTGCAGCACAGTATTTTTCTCTATATGTTACTTAGTCCACTAATAAACTATGTTTGGTGTGACATTACGCAATAGCTTGCGCTTTTCAATTGAAAAATTTTAGTAACCATTTTCTACTGTTTGGAAAGAGTTTTTCACGTGTTAGGCAGCGTAGCTGATACTAGCCTTATTTAGCCATGAAAAGTGTGCGAGGAACACAAATAATCAGAATTTTCTGGACGATTTCCTCCACAAGTGCCACGCAAAATAGCTACTAAACTGATCACATCATTCCTTGATAGTTAACCACAATCAATTTCTGATCCAAGAATCGCAGCCGAGAGCATTGTATGGTTGCATGCATGCAAACTTACGTCACAAGGGAGAACTTGTGTGTGCAATACGACTTATGAATTACGTACTGACGAACTGTTCTGTCGCCTTTATCGTTACATTTGTGTGAATCTTGGCATTGAAGAAGAAAATGACTAACGCGCTGCGGCAGCTGAAGATTTCGATATATCTGGGTCGAAAATCTGGGATAAAAGTTTCAGAAAAGGCATTCGACAGGCAAACGATTGAGAAGTGGTGCATAACAGTTCCTGGTCACCTAACGGGATAAATTATAGACCTCTTTACAGTGCCTGATGAAGCGGAAGCGAATTTAAGGATGATACTCCGTGGCTACAACAGTATTATACAGGAAAAGAAGGCTACAAGCGACGAGTTGCAGCCTCTCCATTACCTCGTACTATCCTAAGCAATCACATAAAATCAACACTGCACAACATTCCATCAGTCATTCACAACACAACATTTGTACATAGCTGATGTTTCATAAAGTATTGGTTTGATGTTCCGGCCATTTCAAAGCGAGTATGCGGTTGACTGAATTACTGACGGAGTGAGTATGTGACATCTGGCGACATGAAAACGTTTTGAATTTTCTCCAATTACTTCTGTAATTTACGTCAGTTTCTTTGGTAATCGGCTCCTGGACGTCTTCAGCTAAGGTGTTGAAGGTGCATTTTCTCTCCCGCATTCAGCTATCTAATGTAATTTTATCGCTTAATTTTCGAACTAGGTATTTTGTTTATAATTTGTAAGTAATAGTTCCGTGCACAACTTGCTGCAGCAGTCCAGTCTTCCTGCGAAAATTCGGTGTGCTGTGTTAATTAAGAGCTGTGTTCCAGGAACCTACTTTCGACCTGATGAGCGCTCCACTTTGAATCCTTCCTGATATGATCGTGGCAGATCAGTAGCATTGCAAGTAGCAGATAGGTTTTGTTATTTGGGGGAAACGAAAGAAGTAACGAAGGTCGATGTACTTTGTTAACATCAAATACAAATTTAAGTGTTGGCTAGACTTTTGTGAACGCATTTGATTCCAGCGTAACTTCGAATGGAAGTGGCGCGAGCATGAAATACCTTTCAGACACGAACAGAATAGGTTTTGGAATGTGGTGTTCCAGAAGAATGTTTAAGTTTAGAGGAGTCGATGGGATATGTGATACTAAATTGATTCGTCGGCGAAAGGTATTTATGGCACAACCTGGCTAAAGGAAGGGATCAGCTTATGGGAGACATCTTCAGGCGCAAAGGATTAGTCAGTTTGGTAATGGGGGGCATTTTGGGGGAGGAGGTGGAGGACGGGGGGAGAGAGGGAGAGGGAGAGAGAGAGGGGGGGGGGGGAGTGCGATAATAGGGGCTGTGTAATGTAGGTTGGAAAAGACGGTGAATGAGGAAGGAATTTGCGCGAGAAGCCTTGTGGGCAGGAAGCTTGTCAATCTCGCCGTCGCGCCTGAGGCGGTTTCCGGAGGAAGTTCTGGCGGTAGTCGTGCTGGGGCAAATAACCCGCGGGGCACGGCGGCGGTGGTTGCACAGCCGCTCTGGGCTACTGCCCACCAGGATTAAAGTTTAATGCGCGTCAGTCGACAAACTCTCCGCCATTGTCCCTTGGCTACCCCCCTTCTACTGCGCCACTGTCGTTGCAGTTACTGGTAAAAAGAAGCGCTCTCTTAAAAGTGCACACCGTCGCTCTGGAGTATGAAGGGCAGTCAAACAAAAACCGAACACCCACCACACCGAGACCATGCAATGGTCATCACCACACGCTTTAAGACATTTATCCCACCGGGATACGAGACGATACATTCATTCCTGTTTCGTAGAACGCGGTCGGCCGCCGACTGACCCACAACCGCACCCAATATCGCACTTCGTCCGTCTGAAACCAAAGTCCACTCATGTCTCTTCACGTCACCATGGATATGATAATCGCACTGTGAAATATCCGGGCTGTACGGAGAATGCTGGATTGTTTCCAAACCAAAATGTTGAAGTGTAATCTTTGTCCGATTGGCAGCGTGGAGGCGGGCGTTATAATGGAACATGACGCCTCCCCCCTGACAGCCTTGCGACAGCCCGAGGACAAAGGTAACAGTAGAAACCCCCCGCATCTGCCATGCCAAAGAAATCCAAAGCTTTTCACACAAATTCCGGTACGTTCTACATCTACATACATACTCCGCAATCCACCATACGGTGCGTGGCGGAGGGTACCTCGTACCACAACTAGCATCTTCTCTCCCTGTTCCACTCCCAAACAGAACGAGGGAAAATGACTGCCTATATGCCTCTGTACGAGCCCTAATCTCTCTTATCTTTGTGGTCTTTCCGAGAAATATAAGTTGGCGGCAGTAAAATTATACTACAGTCAGCCTCAAATGCTGGTTCTCTAAATTTCCTCAGTAGCGATTCACGAAAAGAACGCCTCCTTTACTCCAGACACTCCCACCGGAGTTCCTGAAGCATTTCCGTAACACTCGCGTGATGATCAAACCTACCAGCCCGTCTCTGAAGTGCTTCTATGCCCTCTCTCAATCCGACCTGATAGGGATCCCAAACGCTCGAGCAGTACTCGAGAATAGGTAGTATTAGTGTTTTATAAGCGGTCTCCTTCACAGACGAACCACATCTTCCCAAAATTCTACCAATGAACGGAAGACAACTATCCGCTTTCCCCACAACTGCCATTACATGCTTGTCCCACCTCATATCGCTTTGCAATGTTACGCCCAAATATTTAATCGAAATGACTGTGTCAAGCGCTACACCACTAATGGAGTATTCAAACATTACGGGATTATTTTTTCTATTCATCTGCATTAATTTACATTTATCTATATTTAGAATTAGCTGCCATTCTTTACACCAATCACAAATCCTGCCCAAGTCATCTTGTACCCTCCTACTGTCACTCAACGACGACACCTTCCCGTACACCACAGCATCATCAGTAAACAGTCGCACATTGCTATCCACCCTATCCAAAAGATCATTTATGTACATAGAAAACAACAGCGGACCTACCACACTTCCCTGGGGCACTCCAGATGATACTCTCACCTCCGATGAACACTCGCCATCGAGGACAACGGACTGGGTTCTATTACTTAAGAAGTCTTCGAGGCACATATTTGGGAACCAATCCCATATGCTCGTACCTTAGTTAGGAGTATGCAGTGGGGCACCGAGTCAAACGCTTTCCGGAAATCAAGGAATATGGCATCCGTCTGATACCCTTAATCCATGGTTCGCAAGATGGCACGTGAAAAACGGGCGGGTTCCGTTTCGCAGGAGCGATGCTTTCTAACGCCGTGCTGATGCATGGACAGCAACTTCTGTCTCAAGGAAATTCATTATATTCGAACTGATAATATGTTAGAGAATCCTGCAACAAACCAATGTTAAGGATATTGGTCTGTAATTTTTAGGATCCGTCCTTCTACCCTTCTTATATACAGGCGTCACCTGCCCGTAGTGTTGGCGTGTAAATGCACATTGTCCAACGTGATCATGTGGATCACCGCTTTCTTCGGCTGCAGGGGCCCACTTCTCGTCGAGTTCTTTGAGTGGAATCACAATAAATGCGCAACGCTATGAAGATACTTTGTAAAAATTGCGACGCACCATAAAGTTAAAATGCCCAGGAATGCTGTCTGACGTAATCATCCTGTTGCACGATAACGATCGTCCCCACCCTGCCAATCGGACGAAGGTTACGCTTCAGCGATTTGTTTGGGAAACACTGCTACATCCTCCGTACAGCCAGGATCTGTCACCAAGTAACTTTCACGTCTTAGGCGACCTGAAGAAAGGCATGCATGGGCGTCGGTTTCAGTTGGACGAGGAAGCGCACGAGTGCGTGCGGTTGTTGATCCGTCAGCGGCCGACCGCGGTGTACGTAACAGGAATGGATCGTTTCCCAGAGGGACAGCTGGCCGCTGTGACCGAGCGGTTGTAGGCGCTTCAGTCCGGAACCGCGCTGCTGCTACGGTCGCAGGTTAGAATCCTGCCTCGGGCATGGATGTGTATGATGTCCTTAGGTTAGTTAGGTTTAAGTAGTACTAAGTCTAGGGGACTGGTGACCTCAGATGTTAAGACCCATAGTGCTTAGAGCCATTTGATCCAGTGGGACACCCATCTTAGTGCCTGTGCGAACTACTTTTGAATGGAACCATTTCATGGTCTCTCTGCGGTGGATGTTCGGTTTTCATTTGACTGCCCCTGCTGTAGAATTAGTGCTCTGAGATCATGTGGCCTCCTCCGCTGATTAAAGTCATGGCAGTGAAGAGTTGAGTGAGCGCCGTCGTCGTAAGATGGCTCGACGTTAAGGTCTAACAGAATTCCACAAAGGGGCTACCGGGTACCGACGCACCCTTGAATACATTTTACAGATGCTGGCCGTATTGTTGGTGTGGAAATGCACACATCCAACGTGTTCACAAGGAATGATGTATCACTAGAGGCTTTGTAACATGGCTTAAGAACAGGGGTCGTAAAAAGATCCTGACCGACAGGGATCGGATACGATTGTCACGCAAACTCAATGTAAGTAGGTTGCAAATCTGAAAGGAGCTGCTGCCGTCAGTGTTTACTGGTCCGCCTCTATCAGTTTCCGACCGATCACTGCGAAGCAGCTGCAGGCAACGGACAATTTCACCCAGCAACATCGCAAAAAGCACCTTGTTTCCAGCGGCACAAAGCTGCAAATCTTCATTCAATCGGCCAAACAATGTAGAAAATGGGCAGTGGCTGAGGGATGGTGTGTAGCGTGGTCCGACAGGTGGCGCTTTTGCCTGTGTGCTTTGGTTCGAGTGTGGAATGGTTCGTCCAGCATTCACAGGTGTCGCTATCCCTGCCGACAATTCTCGACTGGCTGTCACATAACGCTTTATAGTCAAAGCCATAATTTTCTAGTTGCTGTGTTGGTCTGTCCGTTCGTTCGAGACCCATAGTGCACAGCTGTTTACAAACGTACATTTGCCCAAGCAACGTATCATACGCTTCAACATACGAAATATGGTCTGGGTTCAGACATGTTATATTCGTACTGTTTGCCTACCCAGAATACTATTTCAGCAAAAATATGTCTATGGACTTGTCCTTATTATTTTATTCAGCCTCAGTCTATATAATTTGACGATGTCACACTTTAGTGTGAAGCGGCATCACCGAATCATCTTTCAACATTCAAGGTAATCCTCTTTATACAAGGGTGGTTTGATAAACCTGTAAAAAAATTAAATTAAAAAAGCAAGCAAAAAAAAAAGTTTGTTTCGTGAGGAACTCACCTTCCTTCTCGGAATAGTGTCATTTGAGGGATGCACACTTGGTCCAGTGATCCTCCAGCTTTTTGTTCCCATCGAAAAAGTACGTTCTTTCAAACTCCATAAAATACTCGTTTACTGAACTATCACTTCCTCATTTGATAAAAATTTCTTTTCAGCAAGATGAAGTTTCAAGTTAAGAACAGAAACAAGTCATTTCGGATTACGTTTGGTGAATATGGAGTGCGGGGAACCAATTCATATCCCAATTCAAGCACTTTCGCCATGGTTATCGCTCATGTGTGGGATGGTGTATTACCCTGGCGAAAGACCACCTTTTTGCGTGCCAACGTTGATCTTTTTTCAGCGAACGCACCTTTCAAACGATTCAACAATGAAGCATAATACGGTCCAATTCCGACTGTGCCTTTTCCCAAGTAATCTATGAATCTTGTGAATCCCATAAAAAGTGGCCATCTCCTCACCCCCTAACAAAATGGTGTTTGCTCTCTTTCGTGCCCTTTCGCCAGCCTTTGTCCCTTGTTTTGACTCTGGTACGTAATGATGGTTCCAGGTTACATCAACATTCACACATCGGCGCAAAAAGTCTTGTGGATTGCAGTGCCACGCAGCCAGACACTGTGTTGAAATGTTCCTGATGCACTTTCGGTCGACTGTGAGCAATCGCGTCACCCACCTCCCACACAATTTTTACATAATCATTCTCCGTTCAGGATATCATGCACTCGCTCAGTTGAGACGCCTACAGTCTCAGTAACCTCACCATTTTTTATTCGGCGGTCTTGTGTGATCATATCATAGACTTTGTCAATTGTTTCCTTTGTGGTGATCTCAACTGGACGGCCGGAGCGCTCTTCGTCCGGTGCTTGTCCAACTATGTTTAATTCATTAATCCAAAAGTAAATGGTCTTCAACGATGGCGCCGGAGTCCACGTGAACTTCAAATAATTCTGTTTTGATTGGTGCGGCAGTCCAATCTTCAAATGATAATTTTTAATAACAGCAAGAATCTCAGTTTACTCCATTTTCAATCGCGGTCGACACACTGACCAATTCAGACGGCTGTGAACAATTAATTGTACGCTGTACATTACTGAAGCTCTTTTTGCGGTCTTTCGAATAACCAAGCTTATCAACTATGGCGGTGCAACAAAAATGTTCCACTTTTCAAGGAAATTTACCAAGCTTATCAAATTCTTAGATTTGTCTCCCATCGAACAGCAGAAAAAACAAGTCATACGTTAAATTGTATTGTACGAACCTCAAAGTTTACAGGACGCAAAATTAATCACTTACCGGGTGAAAGGTGCTACACTATTTGATGTTATGTTAATTATACCCACGTTCCAAGATTCTCTTGCGTGAGCAATTATTTGATCAATACCAATGCCAAAGTGTTTTATTTCTATTCTGAATGTTGACTAATAATTTATTACAGTTTTGGTCCGGACTTCAATCTTCAGTCCACATCCGGGACAGATTCAGAATAGGCATTGTTAAAATTCACATAGCGCGCGTGGGGAAGGTGTGTATTCGTCCAAGTAAGTTTAATATTTTACTCGCGCACAATGCGTTCCGAGGTAATGTAATGCGACACATCGTAACATTGGACACAAAGTTTATTTAGCGGATGACAACGAATCGGAAGTGTTACAGGAGGCAGCTTTTGGTAGTACGTTGTAGAAGAATACTTGCACTGAGATGAAAGCTCTGTCAGTTGAAGTGGTGTAACTTCGCTCTCAGAAACTATCAAAATTGACAGTGGTACCTAGACAAGCAGTAAGAGATAGTGTGTCTTAATATTTTATTTCAGTCATGTTTGAGTAAGCAACCTATCTACAGATGTTTTATAACAATTGCTATCAGCAGATGTGTAACACGAATTTTAACAAAATTAAGAGTGGACGGAATAAACTGAATCGCCATAGGAAAAGGTAATCCAGTGAATAGGAGTTCGTCCGGCCACCGCACATTTTTGTGCGATCCGTACCTCTAACGAGCATCTTAACGACAGCTCGCCCCTCCACCGATGTAGTGTGGTGCGCCTAATGCAAAAAGCAGGAGAGAGAGAGAGAGAGAGAGAGAGAGAGAGAGAGAGAGAGAGAGAGAGAGAGAGAGAGAGAGCACAGCAACTTATATGCGTTGAGTGTAGATCACTGCCGTTTCAGTGTACGTCCCATCTTACATCACATTTAAGTTTATCCTTACAGGAGTGATTCTTCATTACGTTAGAAGTATGTTGCCAAAGCATTTCACGTAGAAGTTGCAGCTACAATGATGTAGTTTAGGAGATTATCTGAAGGAAACATGGCGGATGACGTTTTGATGCCAAGCGGAAGGATGGAAGAAAGGACAAAAATTAGAGTTATCGCGCCGTCGACATCGAGGTTATGAATGGTAGAGCACAAGCACGGACTGTGTAAAGCAGTGGCTTCCAACCTTTGTGAGCCCATTATCCGTATTGTTGATGACGGCGGAGAACGGATGGGGAGGGGGTACCTGTCGGTATCTTATGTGTATGCGTTTCACTGTCGTGGATTAATGGTAGGAAATGCGAAGTATGTGTCTTGTAGGTGGAGAATGTACGAAAGTAGTTGTCCATGGATTTGTTTCACGAACTGTGAACACATTGTGTCATGCGTTACAAAAAGTCATTACTGGTAACTTACATAACCAGTATTAGAGTCTTATGAAAACTGGTAATACTAATTATCCTCATAAATAACTTAGTTCAGTGACAAACATTATCGAACGCTTTTGTTTTTTTTATCTCTCAGAAAATTTCATTTTACCCCCAAGGTTGGGAACCACTGGTGTGAAGGATGGGGCGGGAAACCGGCCATGTCCTTTCAAAGGAAACATCGCGAGATCTATCTGGAGTGATTTAGCGAAATCACTCAAAACCTGAATCTGTATGGCCGGATGCGGATTTCAGCCAACAGCTCGCGAATGCGAGTCCAGTGTGTTACCACTGCGCCACATCACTCTGTTATTACAAGAAGAAGGAATCTGTATGTGAACATTACAAATTTCGTTAAATAGCAGTAGCCGCGTGGTCTGGGGCGCCTTGTCACGGTTCGCGCGGCCATCTATTTTTATAGAAAATGTCTTTGGCCATGCCAAGGCTAGTATCCTACTTAAGAATAGTAAATCAGTCTGTTGCATTCAGAAGCGGTATCTCCAGAAGAGGAACTGCATGATCTTTCTGAACCATTTATCTAAGAAGAAAAAATGGCTCTGAGCACTATGCGACTTAACTTCTGAGGTCATCAGTCGCCTAGAACTTAGAACTACTTAAACCTAACTAACCTAAGGACATCACACACATCCATGCCCGAGGCAGGATTCGAATCTGCGACCGTAGCGGTCGCTCGGTTCCAGACTGTAGCGCCTAGAACCGCACGGCCACTCCGGCCGGCTATCTAAGAAGAATTGGAGAGGGCAATATCAGGTGCTAAAATTAGTAAAACTGCTGTCTTCGAGTCGAACAAACAAAACATTTTGGTCTAAAAACGCATGACTGACTCCTATGTTTCTTCCACAATTTTCTCAGTAATTTTCGAATCCCAAAGTCATGCAGAAAGTTTCGTAAGGTTGCCATTTTGTAACCACGCAATCACGTTTATAACCATATGAGTTGCAGATAATATTTATTCTATGCCATCCCTACAATGTCTTTGAACGAATGACCCATGGTAAAAGCCGTTGAACACCTCTTAATTCCATAGCAAGCTAGATTTAGACCGTGTGCGGACTGCAGCATAGTGAAGAAGGTTTTGACACAAGAAAGGTCACAGAGGTACGTTTACTGATCAACAGCAACTTGCAACATTATGAACCATCAAATGATCCCGCACAAAATGTACTACAGATTACCACCTTACAAGAAAGCTTCAAGATCTTTTTCAAAATAGACGTCTTTTCGTAAAATTTTATGGTCGGCGAAGTCGTTGGAAGGTCCAAAAGGACGCGCTACCACAGGAAAATGTTTCAGCTCCCTGTTATTTAATATTAGTACCAACGATCAACACGCACCTGATAGCACACGAAGTTTCATCTGTGCTGATGATCTCGCCCTCTGTTCCCAGAGGGAGAGCTTTGAACAGGTGAACTACATCTTAATGCTGCTCTGGGGAAATTAGATAAAAACTACTATAAGAACTAGTTACAAGCAAATCCCAGCAATACGCAAGTGCACATGCGGAAGAGACAGGCCTTCAGGAAACTTCGAGTGACAGAAGTGCAGCTGGAACACAGTTTTCAGCAGAAATTTCATGGTGTTACTCTTGACAGTAGATTGACTATGAAGCGTCACTGACTGTAAAACAAAAAGTATATGCAGAAAACATACTGCGAAAAATTACGGGAGCTCTCGATTTTTTATTCGTGTGTGGAAGATGACGTCTCAGCAGCACTAGATGACGTCATCGTAAAAATCAAGCTGATAAAAACTAAGGAGTGCTTACACCCAATGCAGTGCACGTTCTGCAAGACGTACCTCTGAAGACCGGTTATCCGCAGGCTGTGAAGCCGTTGTGATTGTCAAATACGGGCTGACGTTGCTTACATTATGATCTTTATATGTATTTGTTTCAACATTCTTTTAATGTACACCAAAGGGTACATGAAAGGAGCCTCCACGAAGATTGCAATGATTTCCGACCAAGACTTGCAATCGGGCGTACACTGGGCGTCAGGTTTCTTTGGCGGCTGATCCTTTCACACCAGAAACATCGTCTTGGTCCTTTTCAGGGCCACAGTTGACCATCATATCGCTGAATATAGAAGGTATAGCATCACCAATAGAAGAACTGTTACAAGAGCTGTGCAGCAAACCAAGTGCGATGTACTCTGCATACAGGAGACCCATAGAAGCTGTGAAATGCGCAGACCAAAAATAAATGGAATGCGACTGGCTACGTAAAGACCCCACCCAAAATACGGAAGTGCTATATTTGTACAACCAGATACAGAGATAATATCATCAGCCTTTACTGAAGCAAATGATATTGAAAATAATTGGAAATAAAAGGCTGTACAGTCACATCCGTATACAAACACCGGACGTTGATCTCAAAATCAATCTACCTGATAACTTTCATAGTCAACACACACAAATAGCGACTGTTGACTTCAACTGTCAGAGCAGCACGTGGGGCTATGAGCATGGTGATGTGAATGGCACAGCATTACAAGGATGGGCGGAAGGCAATCATCTGGGCCTTATACATGACCCTAAGCAACTTGCATCTTTTAACAGTGGCAGATGGAAACGCGGATTCAACCCCGATCTGATATTTTGCAGCAAGAACATCTCACAACAGTGCATAAAAACTGTCTGCAAACCTATTCCAAATACACAGCAGAGACCGATCATGTAAGAAATTTACGCAGCAGTTAGACCACAGACAGTTCCGTTCAGAAGGAAATTTGACTTCAGGAAAGCCAACTGGCCGAAGTTTACAGAAACGCTGGACGCTGCAGTTCTCAATATTGAACCTTCACCTGACTCGTATGGTACGTTTGTGAGGGCTGTAAAGAGGTGCTCCAGAATTGCAATTCCTCGGGGTTGTCTAATATTATACATTCCTGGTCTAACTTCAGAACTCCGTGCTCAATTTACAGAGTATAAGGTACTATTCGAAGAAGATCCATTCGGCGAGACAACGCTATCGGCTGGGAATGAAGTTATTGCATCTCTGAAAGAATCCAAAAGGAATTCCTGAGTTAAAACTATGGAAAAACTTGATCTCATCAGAAACAGTCATAAAGCGTGGAGATTACTGAGACGCCTCAATAGTGACCCAACCAGATCCACAGCACACTGCAACATTACTGCAGATCAGATAGCACACCAACTGCTCATGAATGGAAAAGGAAACCATAGAATCAAAGTTTTGGAAGTACAGCAAGAGGCCCAAGAACAAACGAGGGGTTTGACTCTCCAATTAGGGATATCCGAATTAAACAAGGCTATTAAAGAGAGCAAAACTGGTAAAGCATCCGGTCTAGATGACATCTGTATGGAGCAAATCAAGAATTTTGGCCCAGAAACAAGAAAGTGGATCCTGCAGCTTTTCAACAACTGCATCAACCAATGCCAAATACCAAAAATCTGGCGAAAGAGCAGGGTGATAGCTCTTCTGAAACCTGGACAGGAAGCAAATCATCCCAAGAATTTCAGACCAGTTAGCCTTTTGAGTCACCTTTGTAAACTATTCGAACGTATGATTCTGAATAGAATCCTACCAGTAATAGACCCTCTGCTCATACCCGAACAAGCAGGATTTCGACCAAACAGAAGCTGCACAGGGCAACTTCTGTATCTCACTCAGTTTATAGAGGATGGTTTTGAAACCCGTCAAATAACGGGCGTGGTCTTCGTGGATCTCACAGCAGAGTATGATACTGTCAATCATCTATTATTCCATGAAAAACTATACAATATGATCAACAACGCCCACCTCGTTAGACTACTCAGCACCCTTCTCCAAAACCGCAGTTTTTTGTTGAATTTCAAGGACAACGCAGTCGCTGGAGAGCGCAGAAAAATGGTCTACCTCAGGGAAACGTCTTGGCTCCACTTCTCTTCAACCAACGACCAGCCATTGACCCCAGGCAAAAGGAGATTCTTATATGCAGATGACCTAGCCCTTGCTACACAGAGCTCATGCTTTGAAAGAGTGGAAAGAAACTTGACAACAGCACTTAGAACACTGTCAAGCTACTACAATCGGAACCAGCTCAGACCAAACCCTTCGAAGACATAAGTGTGTGCCTTTCATTTAAGGAAGAGGGAAGATAATCGTGAGCTACATATCGCATGGTCAGGCATCCAACTCCAGCATCATCACGCACCTAAATACTTGGGAGTCACTCTCGATAGAACTCAGACATTCAAAACTCACTGCAAGAACACCAAAATGAAAATCTCCGCTCCAAACAACCTAATTCGCAAACTAGCGGGGACACAGTGGGGATCACATCCACAAACTACTCTGTTCTGCAATGGCAATGTGATTTTCTACCGCTGAATATGCTTCTCCAGTCTGGTACAGGTTATCTCATGACAGACAAGTAGACATTGCTCTCAACGACACCTGCAGGTTGATCACAGGTTGCTTAAGACCTACCTCAACTGATAAGCTCTACTGCCTGGCTGGAACAGCGCCACCATGGATACGCAGAACAGTGGCTGCCAACAAGGAGAGACAAAGTGGAACAGGACAGTGCCCATCCACTGCACGGACATAATCCACCACAGGAAGGGCTGAGATCGCGAAAGAGCTTCCTGAGGACATCCGAGAAGCTCACCATTTCGCCAAAGAAGGCAAGGCTGGCGTTATGGAAGAAGTCGACGCCTCACCTGCAGACGCCAGAAGCTGATGAACTACCACCTGGACACAACGAGAGCTGGCTGGTGTGGAAATCTTTAAACAGATTACGATCAGGAGTTGGACGATCCAGAGACAACCTGAAGAGATGGGGCTTCATAACAGAAGATACGTTCTGTGATTGTGGGCAAGAACAAACCATAAGCCACATGCTCCAGTGCCTTTGGTGCCCTACATCCTGCACGAAGACTCATCTCCTGCAAGCCACTCCAAGCGCCTTGGAGGTTGCAAAGAACTGGGCATATGTAATATAAATACAATTTGTGTATATATATGTACATATTTATTGATGTGTATGATTATTGTAAATTTGTGTGTTTCTGATTCGACAATAATAATGTACACGAACATGTAACATGGTCTTCGAATTTTTAAATTAGCAGTTAGGGTAAGTGGTGTTACGTACGTATGTATATGCATCTTCTATGCTGATGTTTGGTGCTTCTGACACGAATAAATAAAATATCCTAAAAAGACTGACGTCAGCGATATACGCCTATCGTTCTGAGGAAGACAAAACGAGTGTGATAATACTTAAATATGTTGTGCCTCTTTGGAATTCAGCCTCTGCTTTTACGGTGAGACTGGCGTGTTGCAGAGTGGCTGGCTCTCCCTTTTTTTATTATTCCAGCGAACAGCCAAGCACAGCTATCTATATTACTATTCTCTTTCCACAGATTTTTTTCATTGTAATTGTCTAAAAACGTGATTATAGTTATACTATTGAGACGTTTATATATACTCGTCTTATTACAATTTCAATATGAGCGCTAAAAACCTTGCTGTAATTCGCAAAAAGCATCATCATCATCATCGGTTTATGAAATACGCTACCATAAACCACATATCATTTAATGACAATGACGGTAAAATAAGAGAGATCTGGGCTTTTTACGGAGGCATACCGGCAGCAGTTCTTTCTGCGCAGCATCAGAGAGAGGAATAGGAAGATGGTCAATTGACACTGCTACAAATGTCTCCTGCGCCACATACTTCAGCGGTAACGCTGCGAAACCTAACTGCACAGTGGTGACACCGAAAATGTCTCATGAATAATATTAGGGCTACGTAAGCTGGTCTTGCATCATCGAGAAACGCAGATGGTGTCACCGCCGACAGGGGCTCTTCGGAGACAGGAGCGCCCACGCGTGGGTGGTCCTCAATGTCGAGTTTCGGAGCAATTTTTACCTAATAAAGAACAAGGTCTCAAAGTTGCGCCTAACACTTATTTTGCAGCCTTCTCGTCCTGTAATGAACTAGGGAATCACCTACTTCAATTGTAAGAGGTGTGACTGGAAAGTTTTAAGAATGGGCTTGTGACTTTACAATGGTAGTAATTACATGCTACTGTGAAGAATCTCCTTCAAAATAGTCACCTTCTCACTGAACACACCGACTCTAACGGTGTTTCCCCTTTTGGAAACATTCCTGGAAATTTTTTTCCCGAAGTGTGGTTAAGGACGCTCTCTGCATTTGCTGCATGTTTTCAATCGAGTCAAATCACTTCCCTCTCACTGAGAATTTCATTTTAGGAAACATGAAGTCCGCAGGGGCCATATCAAGGGGATATGGCGGTTGTCGAAGCACAGGAATTTTGAATTTAGTCAAAAATTCAACGATGGAGAAGGCGCGATGAGTCGGAGCGTGGTGTAGCATCCAACTCCTGTCTTCCCACTATGCACGACTTTTCTTCCGCACCATTTCGTGCAAACGCTCAAGGACACATTTGTACTATTCCTGGTTAATTGTGCGTTATGTAGGGGTAAATTCATGATGCATTATACAGGCAGAATCGGAAAAAAAAAATCACCAACATTGTCTTCACCGACCGGCTTCGCCGTGGTGAACCCGAGTCTTCCACTGCGAAGACTGCACTTTGACTTCAGGATCATACTCATATAGCCACGATTCTTCACCTGTAATTAACCTATCTAACAAATCTGGGTCATTATTAGTCCGATTAATCAGTTCTTGGCACACTTCAGGTCGGTATTATCTCTGTTCACTTGACAACACTTTTGGAACAAATTTTGCGGACACTCGTCCCATGTTCAGATCTTCACCTAAAATTGACTGAACTGCATAGAAATCTCCCTAACTGTAAGTCTACGACCAGAGCGCACTAAGCTGCCAACTTTCACATTATCATTCGTTTTTGGGTGGAAGGACGGCCGAACCGTGGTTCATTTTCAAAATGATACACTGCCATTTTTAAATCTGTTGAACCAGACAAAAACATTTTACTGGCTCATACAATTATCTCCAAAAGCTGTTTTCAATAGTTCCTAAGTCTTAGAAGCTGATTTCTCGGTTTTAAAACAAAATTTCATACAAACTCGTTGCTCCGTTTTTACCTACATTTTCATGCAGACAGAATCCGGCAACAAGCCCTAACAGACCTGCACTCAATCAGCTGCCACGAACAACTGAATAAAGGAAAGCTGGTTTCCTGTCAGCGGGCGTTCAAGAACAAGGCGATGACTCATCCCGCACCCTCCGTGTACCTGCCCGCCAAACCAGTAAGCAGTAGCGGATCCATTCTTAAATCTTTCCCATCACTTCTCGTATGTTTGCACAACAAAAACTACATTTTCGGAAAAAATCTCATCCCACACACAAAAAAGATGTAGACTAACGAAAAGTCGACAATACATTTCTCTATGTAACGTATTTAAGTGGTTAACATTGCAAGATCACAGATTAAGGTAACCACGAGATGCGCCATTCCAAATGTGAAATGCCAGTACATGAACAGCCAGCATAACCGCCAGAACGCTGAATGCTATCATTCAAACGTGCATGCATTGTGTTGTACAGCTGCTGGATGACAGTTTATCGGATGGATTTCATGTTGCATTTGGCCAGTTAATACAAACTGTTGATGCTGTTTGTGAATGACGCTGGTGTCGTCCGACGATGTCTCATGTGTGTTCGATCGGACACAGATCTGGTGACTGAGCAGGCCAAGGCATCATGTCGACACACTGTAGAACATATTGTGTCACAATAGCGGCGTGTGGAAGAGCGTTATCTTGTTGGGAAAAACCACCTGGAACGCTGTTCATGAATGGCAGCACACCAGGTCGAGTCATCAGAATGACGTACTAATATGCAGTCAGCGCGCGTGGGATGATCACGAGAGTACTCCTGCAGTCATATGAAATCTGACCCCAGACCATAACTCCGGGTGTAGGCCCAGTGTGTCTAGCACGAGGACAGGTTGGTTGAAAGCCCTGAAGTTGCCTCCTCCTAACCAACACACGGGTACCAAGGCACCGAGGCAGAACCATCTTTTACCAGAAAACACAAGAAGTCTCTGTCCAGCTTTCCAATGAGTCGCAAAAGGCGAGGGTTAGGGGTCAGCGAAATGCAGTGGGAGGGTGCCGGGCTCGGAGCTCTCCCTGAAGTAACCAATTTGTAATAATTCGTAGTGTCACTGTGGTGCAAATCGCTGCTGCAGATGCATTGCGATGCGCCAGAGCCCCACGCCGAACACTACGATTGTCGCTCTCGGTAGACTCACGTGGCCGTCTGGAGCCCCTTCTCCATACGACAGTACATTCTCGTGACCACCACTGCCAGCAATCACGTACGGTAGCTACACTACTGGCCATTAAAATTGCTAAACTATGAAGAAATGCAGATGATAAACGGGTATTCGTTGGACTAATATATTATACTAGAACTGACATGCGATTACATTTTCACGCAATTTGGGTGCATAGGTCCTGAGAAATCAGTACCCAGAACAACCACCTCTGGCCGTAATAACGGTCTTGATACGTCTGGGCATTGAGTCTAACAGAGCTTGGATGGCGTGTACAGGTACAGCTGCCCATGCAACTTCAACACGATACCACAGTTCATCAAGAGTAGTGACTGGCGTATTGTGACGAGCCAGTTGCTCGGCCACCACTGTCCAGACGTTTTCAATTGGTGAGAGATCTGGAGAATGTGCTGGCCAGGGCAGCAGTCGAACATTTTCTGTATCCAGAAAGGCCCGTACAGGATCTGCAACATGAGGTCATGTATTATCCTGCTGAAAGGTAGGATTTCGCAGGGATCGAATGAAGGGTAGAGCCACGGGTCGTAACAAATCTGAAATGTAACGTCAACTGTTCAAAGCGCTGTCAATGCTAACACGAGGTGACCGCGACGTGTGACCAATGGAGCCCCATATCATCACGCCAGTATGGCGATGACGAATACACGCATCCAATGTGCGTTCACCGCGATGTCGCCAAACACGGATGCGAGCATCTTTATGTTGTAAACAGAACGTGGATTCGTCCGAAAAAATGAAGTTTTGCCATTCGTGCACCCAGATACGTCGTTGAGTACACCATAACAGGCGCTCCTGTCTGTGATGCAGCGTCAAAGGTAACCGCAACCATGGTCTCAGAGCTGATAGTCCATGCTGCTGCAAACGTCGTCTAATTGTTTGTGCAGATGGTTGTAGTCTTGCAGACGTCCCCATCTGTTGACTTCGGGATCGAGACGTTACAGCCATGCGGATAAGATGCGTGTCATCTCGACTGCTAGTGGATACGAGGACGTTGGGATCCAGCACGGATTTCCGTATTACCCTCCTGAACCCACCGATCCCATAGTCTGCTAACAGTCATTAGATCTCGACCGTAAACTCCAATCGCGATAGGCTACAATCAGACCTTTATCAAAGTCGGAAACGTGATGGTATGCATTTGTCCTCCTTACACGAGGCATCACAACAACGTTTCACCAGGCAACGTCGGTCAACTGCTGTTTGTGTATGACAAATCGGTTGGAAACTTTCCTCATGTCAGCACGTTGTAGGTGTCGCCACCAGCGCCAACCTAGTGTGGTCTGAAAAGCTAATATTTGCATATGACAGCATCTTCTTCCTGTCTGTTAAATTTCGCATCTGTAGCACGTCATCTTCGCGGTGTAACAATTTTAATTGTCAGTAGTGTACATTCGTGCCAAGCCTTTCTGCAATATCGCAGAAGGAACATACAGCTTCTCGTAACCCTGTTACACAACCTTGTTCAAAATCAAGGAGGTGCTGATAATGGCGCCTTTGTAGCCTTAAAGGTGTTCCTGACTAACATCAACTCTCCGTGACCAGTCTCCGAGATAATGAACGTTCACGACCGTTACGGTGCGTACTGAAAGGAAACCTGATTTACATCCTCATAGTGG
The DNA here is from genome assembly GCF_023897955.1 of Schistocerca gregaria. Classification (NCBI taxonomy): domain Eukaryota; kingdom Metazoa; phylum Arthropoda; class Insecta; order Orthoptera; family Acrididae; genus Schistocerca; species Schistocerca gregaria. The sequence goes on along the minus strand of NC_064923.1, from coordinate 188,713,092 downwards.
CTCTACTAGCGCCATTTTTATCCGATTGGTGTCAATATGAATAGGTATCATCTCTGGATGTAGAAAAGCAGCTGCAATCTTTCGCTTACTGTACAACTCTGTCTTTGTGTTGCGTTTTTTCCCCGTCAATGTATGCTGCAACCCTTAAATACGAGAGAACGACTGCTTCAAGCATTGGAGTTGTTACCTGGGCGACAAAGTGTGTCAGAGGCAGATCGTGTGTTATTACAACACATTTATCACTACAAAATTTTCCTTTAATTATGTAAGTAATTATGTTAGTTCTACTCTCTGTATCCTAAAAGAACTAATACCGTATAGAAAGTGTGAAATTTGTGTGAACTATGTGTGCTGTCATACATACTTACTTCACTTTACGCGATCATGCGCAGAGGACCGCGCGCAGCTCCAAGGCTCCTCTTCCACTGCATTCGACTTCCTGCTTTTTTGTTTACAAAGTTGTCTTCTTCCACAGGGAAGAGGGACAGGATCTGCCCACAAAAGCCGTTTCGTTCTTATCGGGTCTACAATATGCGTGCTGTTGTAGATGTACGCCAGTCCACAATTATGCCAGATACTTCACTCCACAGTGGTATATTCTTGTTTCGGACCACCGATGTTCCTTACGACTTTACATTCGAAAACGAGATGATGACTAATTTTTTTTTTCGTATAGTCCCAAGTTCCAGACCCAAACAGACGTTGGGGTTGGTTCAATCTTTTTATACAGTTAAGAGAGTGAAATTCCTTGACAGACTGCGACACTTAAATAACTGAGTCAAATACCAGTTCTGACATTCAAGATGCGTCCTCTGTAGGCTTCACTCCCAAACATTTAAAACCACGGATCCTTTTGTAGAGTCTGGTTCCGGCCACCAGTGGCTTGAGTTCTGCTCATCGCCAAATATTTTGTCTTCGATTCATTCAACACGAGATCGCTCTTGCCCGTTGCTGCCTCCACACTGTCGCTCATCTGCATTAGTTCGTCCTTAGATCTGGCCAACAGGATCAATTCATCGCCAAAATGGGAAGTATGATTTTCTCATCTTCGATCTCGACCCCTTCGAAATTCTTATGGAAAGGTCACCATCTTTTCGACAGGCTGACGAACCATCTACCTGTGATTACGTTCAACCTCTCCGTGACTTTGCTCCTGATTATCGAATTTGCCTTTTGGTTCAGTGAGAGGAACTAGGTTGGCTAGTGAGTTCCTCCGGAGTTCCAAACTCATGTAGGGAATTCAGGAGGCTCTCCCGGCGAATGCAGTCTTACGCCTTCTTAAAATCTGATGGTCTTGGCCATACTCCCATGTATTCTCGGTGACTTCTCGCAGTACACAGATGTCGTCCACCGTGTAACGGCCCTTACGTCTCTAATGACATTGTAGACAGGAAGTTGTTCCTTTCTCTTTCCAATGGCCCTTACTGAAAACACCCAGATCGTGACGACTCATTCCTGCAACCGGCTGAATTTTATACAGTATAGAGCACGAGATGTCACCCCGTATCTGTACTACTTTTACAAATTCTGGGGCGAATTACTATTGAACAATGTATTCAAAATAGTGTTTCTAGCATTCTGGGGAAGGTATGCATCCAGCATCAGTTTACAAGTAAAAGCTTCGGAAGCAGTTGGCTAACCTAAAACAGACCGCTCCACAAGGCGTCACTTCTACTATTGTTGATTTTTTTTTCGTCGTGGAATGTAAATGACGACAATCCGCTCTCATTTCTACCATCTCACGTTCACTATGCGGTCATAGAGTGGCTCGAGTGGACACTTCTCGCTCGTAAATGTATTTTCGCAAACACTGCCTGGTAAGTGGCCAGCAATGTTGCTGTACACGTGTCGGTAATTCGTGTGGTCACGAATCTGCCAGGTAACACTGTCGAGCTGCACTGTCAACAGTAAGCCATTATTATGGCCTAGGTAAACACGCCTTTAAGGAGAAAGTGAGCTGGTAATTGTCACACCAAACAGATGCTGCTGTATCGTAACTGCGAAGAAACCTTACAGAAATATCAGTGGCGGCTGGTGATTACGTGCTAATGTGGTACAACACACAGTAAATATCGCACTCCAGTTAACCATCTCTCTTCGAATGCGAGCAAGAAATTGCACTAAAATTACACCAGTTCTTTTCGAATGAGTGCTGTTATGAAACTAGGATGAGAACACGTTTGTTGCACTGTCTCTGTGGTAACTAGAAACCAGTGTGTAGTGCTGAAATAAAAACCCCTCCGCACTACGATCAACTAAGAAAGGGGACCCAGATGTCTTTTTTGACTGCATGATCTGGTCCATCATCCCTTCCGGCTCTACGAGTGCTACATTGGTCACACCACCACGTCTTATTTTTCTTTGGAAGCGCATGATATGAGTTGTGCACTTGTAGAGTATGAGGGATTCTTGACAGTTGCTGTAACCACGCCGCAGTCGAGGTTCTAGTGCACTGATTGGCAATTCCTGCTGCTTCCAGTTTTTTTTCTTTATTCTATTCCTTGCAATTTTAAACTTCTGATAATAAAATTTACATATATTCGATTTAGTTATGATTACTATCCCTCTAAGTAAAAAGACTAGAGGCCACCATATTACAGCATACTGGTAAATTTTTTCCACGTACTGCCGCTGGAAATTATCAACTTTTAGCACTATCATCGATATTACCTATACTTATTTAATTTCTTTGTCTGCTTTTGCTTAATGAGACTTCTGTATCATTAAACCCTTGGATGTAACCTTTACGTATAAGGTTTAATTAGTTACTTATGTCATTACATGTAATGGATGTGTGTAATTTTAGAAGTAATTTTCTGTAACAGAATGAAATGTTAAAATTTACTTGTAGTATTGGTCCATGCATAGGAAACTAAGGATTGTAATAATGTTAAACATCGAGGGAAGTCCCTCTGCTATGAAATCCCAACGGTGGGAACAGAAAATTATTTAATACAGCCTCGGATGTGGAAGAAAATGGACTCATTATTCATGGCACACATTGGTATGAAAATCCAACGAGAAGAATAGCAATTTCAGAGCGTTTCACACAGCAAGGCCGTGGAAACTTACTGCCTTTTGGAGGAGCCGTAGAAAATCGCCATAACCACCACCTTCGTCTCATATAATCAGCCGAGTACAGTAAAATTACGAACCAGTTATGTTGTTTCTTGTCCAATAATAAGTTTATGTTTGCTGTTGTGCTGAGCACCCATATTTTATCCTTAGTCACTTACCCGGACAAAGACCTATTCCAAATATTTCGTTATTTCCCAATATCCTATTTCATTGAACTCAAAAGTTATTAATTTATGTAACAACATTTGTGGAGTAATAGATTTCTTTACGATTCAAGTATTTTTAATAAAAGAATAGTTAAAGTTGCACGAAAATGTAACTGCCGAAGAAAAATGTTAAGTGTTTTGCTCAAACTTAATTCTCGTTTTAGCATTTGAGAACTGTGATCATTCAGAATAATTTACTAGCTACTGAACTTTAAGGGCCAGTGTAAGAAATAATTATTATACAGGTTTGTAAGTAATAGTGTTTGTAGTTTGCTGTGTACGAAGTTAAAAGTGTTTTCCTCTTATGTTCTAATGAAGTTCAGCCTTCATATGGGCCTACCGATAGATTAGTTTCTGGGTCCCCATGCTAATTGTTGAGCGAACTTTGCTTTCCATATTACGACTACATCATTAATGAAGTGCTACAACCAGTTTTATAACATTTGTGTGCTATAATAAGTAATTGACTACATCTCTTAATATTATACTAGATCCAGGGACCCCATGCCCCTTTTAGGCTAAGGAGTGACTGCTACTTGAGAAAAAAAATAGTAATCAGAACGGAGATTGTAATTACCTGAAAACCATTTCAATGACAGTACTTTCCAATAATTAAGCTGCTGTAAGAACCTCATGTCCAAGTTAATATTGTTCCACCATTAATAATCATTTTCCTCCAACAGTTATCAGCTTTCTGCTTTACTATACAGATAGTAAGTTTTATTTACAGCCAGTTGTTGCAAAAATGGTTAACGTTGCTTCTCTGCGTTGGTCCCTAGTGATCAATACTTTATTCACAAAACATAATTTCAGTAGCAAGTGAAGTAAATAGCGATAGTTAACTTACTTTATGAAAAGTGCTAGTACTTGATACTACTTTGCCTAATTACTATCAGAAGCTGAGATCGATTCCTGTTGGCTTTATTACTGCTTCCTTTCAATAGAAACCTTTGGAGAAACGAATTTTGGTCCGATACCTTATCCATTACTCATAGTCTCACGGTCATCTTCAAATCGTTTTGCAGGCAAAACATTATCTGTATATTGCTTATTTAGAAGCAGCCGGTAGTGTTATAAACTGTAAAGATGTGGCATGCTGGGATGTGGGGAATGAGCAGGCAAAGGATGCAGAAAGAATGAAATGCATGGGAGATGCACTCCAGCTGATGCTGGAACTGATGCAGTCAGACACATGGACACATGCAAATGTACGAGGGCTGTTCAATAAAGATCATCATCATCATCATCATCATTGTTTAAGACTGATTATGCCGATCAGCGTTCAGTCTGGAGCATAGTCCCCCTTAAAAAAAATTCCTCCATGATCCCCTATTCCATTGCTAACATTGGTGCCTCTTCTTATGTTAAGCCTATTACTTCAAAATCATTCTTAACCGAATCCAGGTACGTTCTTTGTCCGCCTCTACTACTCCTACAGTCTACTGCTGAACCCATGAGTCTCTTAGGTAAACTTGCTTCTCCCATGTGTGTAACATGATCCCACCATCTAAGCCTGTTCGCCCTGACTGCTACATCTATAGAGTTCATTCCCAGTTTTTCTTTGATTTCTTCATTGTGGACACCCTCCTGCCATTGTTTCCATCTACTATTACCTGCAATCATCCTAGCTACTTTCATATCCTTAACCTCAACCCTGTTGATAAGGTAACCTGAATCCACCCAGCTTTGGCTCCCATACAACAAAGCTGGTCGAAAGATTGAACGGTGCACAGATAACTTAGCCTTGGTACTGACTGCCTTCTTACAGAAGAGAGTAGATCGTAGCTGAGCGCTCACTGCATTAGCTTTGTTACATCTCGCTTCCAGTTCTTTCACTATGTTGCCATCCTGTGAGAATATGCATCCTAAGTACTTGAAACCGTCCACCTGTTCTAACTTTTCCTCCTATTTGGCACTAAATCCGTTTATCTCTCTTTCCCAATGATATTACTTTTGTTTTGGAGATGGTAATCTTCATACCATAGTCCTTACATTCCTGATCTAGCTCTGAAATATTACTTTGCAAACTTTCAATCGAATCTGCCATCACAACTAAGTCATCCGCATATGCAAGACTGCTTATTTTGTGTTCACATATCTTAATCTCACCCAGCCAGTTTATTGTTTTTAACATATGATCCATAAATAATATGAACAACAGTGGAGACAGGTTGCAGCCTTGTCTTACCCCTGAAACTACTCTGAACCATGAACGCAATTTACCGTCAACTGTAACTGCTGCCTGCCTATCCAAGTGAAGACCTTTAATTGCTTGCAAACTAATACTCGCACTTTCCTTTCAACGATACTTGAGAAGATTTTACCCACAAAGCTGATTAAAGAGATACCTCTGTAGTTGTTACGATCTTTTCTGTTTCCATGTTTAGAGATTGGTGTGATTACTGCTTTTGTTTAGTCTGATGGAACCTGTTCCGACTCCCAGGCCACTTCAATTATCCTGTGTAGCCTTTTAACACCTGATGTTCCACTGTATTTGATGAGTTACGACTTAATTTCATCCACCCCAGCTGCTTTATTGCACTGCAATCTATTGACCATTTTCTCCACTTCCTCAAATGTGATCCTATTTCCATCATCATTCCTATCCTATTGCACCTCGAAGTCTGAAACATTATTGATCGTATTTTCACCTACATTGAGCAACTCTTCAAAATATTCCCTTCATCTGCCCAAGGCATCCACAGGATTCACCAGCAGTTTTCTTGGCCTGTACAAAATACTTGTCATTTCATTCTTACCTCCCTTTCGAAGACTGCTAATTACACTCCAGAATGGTTTTCCAGCAGCTTGACCCAAGGTCTCCAACCTGTTTCCAAAGTCTTCAAGATTTCTTCTTGTATGCTGCAATTATCCGTTTGGCTTTGTTTCTTTCTTCAACATAACTTTCTCTGTCTACCTAAGTTCTAGTATGTAGCCATTTTTGATACACCTTTTTCCTTTTACATGCTGCCTTGACTGTGTCATTCCACCAAGCTGTTTGCTTCATCCTACTTTTACACACTACTGTTCCAAGACATTCTTTAGCCACTTCTAGTACTGTGTCCCTGTACCTCGTCCATTCCTTTTCTAATGACTAATTGACTACATTCAACTAACTGGTACCTTTCTGAGATCATTGTTATGTACTTGTGCCTGATTTCCTTATCCTGAAGTTTCTCCACTCTTATCCTCCTAGATATGGACCTGACCTCCTGCACTTTGGGCCTCACAATCCCAATTTCATTGCAAATTAAATAATGATCAGTGTCATCAAAGAATCCCCTGAATACACGTGTGTCACTCACAGCCTTCCTGAATTCCTGATCTGTTATTATATAGTCAATGACAGATCTGGTTCCCCTGCCTTCTCAAGTATACCGGTGAATGTTCTTATGTTTAAAAAAGAGGTTTCTGATACCTAAGCCCATACTGGCACAGAAATTCAAGAGCTGTTTCCCGTTCCTGTTGGCCTCATATCCTCTCCAAATTTACCCATAACCTTTTCATAGCCTTCTGTTCGATTTCAATAAAGAATGATAATTTTTTTTTGACAACATACCTTTACTCATCCTCATAATTTTGATGGTCCTTCTGAAAGTAGTCTCCCATGTATGCAATACACTTGTCCCAGCGTTTCTGCCAAGTTTTCCAATACATGCTGGAAACTTTTTTTTTTTTTTTTTTAGAGGTGCAGCATCCAGCCTGCTTCACGGGAATGTGGTATTTTGCGCCTGATATGGACTTGCAATGTTTTCAGGACATCCCTGTAGTATTGTCCAGTTACTGGTGCTTTTGCAGGTACAACATGCTGATAAACCATTCCATGAATATCAAAGAATGAGGTGACCGTAACTTTCCCAGCAGAAGTAACCACTTTTCCTTTTTGGGGGGTGGTGATGAAGGAGATTTCCACACTGAGCTTTGCTGTTTGCTCTCAGGATCAAAATGATATAGCCAAGTTTCATCAGCAGTGATTACTTTTGAAAGAAACTCCGGCCTTCCTGTAACATCAACTTTAACTGCATGCAGACCTGCACGTGAATGTCCTTTTGTTCGGGAATCAGCAGACTTGGAACCCATTGCGCACAAACACGTGTCATGTGTTTTTTCTGTCACCAACTTGTGGGTTGCACCCAATGAAATGTTCAGTATTTCAGCAAGTGATCTTAAGGTAATTCGTCAATCCTCTCTCACAATGACAGCAGCAGTGTTCATGTTTTCTTCCGTAATAGCAGTAACTGGAGCACCGAGTCCACCTTACTTTGAAATTGATTGTCTCCCCTCTCATGAGCGTTTTCAACCACCTTCGAGCTGTGCTGTACGGAAGAACTCTCTCCATGGGCCTCTTGTAGCGTTGTATGGGCCTAAGCTTAAGATTTGTTGAGACTAAAGCAGAATTTCAAACCCGCATACTGTTCCTCGCGTGTTACCACCATTGCAGCGCTAGGCGATAACTGAACTTGCCTGGCCTTGCCTGCCTCTCACAGACGGGAACCAGGAGTCCCAACAATGAAAATACTCTGACGTGTTTGTTGCACATTAAGCTTACACAATATCGTAAGATTAAATTTTAGCACGAGAAATTATGACCAAAAAAATTAGCAGCCTCCGTAACAAGTCCATCTACGTTAGCAAAGGCACAACGGTACATTTATAACTGGCAAAGGGAACAACAGACGTTTCGTAAAGAACAGCGCCAGATTAAAATTCAACCATGCCTACTATCGAGAGGACTTCTCTAGAACTCCTGTGACACCGTCACCACACCGCTGATGGGTCATCTGGAACAACCACCTATACTCTGGATGTCTTTAAGACCTTAATTGCACTTTTATACCTGTGGAGTTGGTTACAATTAAGCAAGAACTTTCGTCAGATGTGTTGATACTCTCGACAACAGTGAATATGACCATTTGTAAATTGCCCATTCTTGTTAAAAGTGTACATTACAAAAAATAATCCAATAACGTGTCTGTGTTTGGGTGGGGGGTATGTAAGTGTTATCGTCAGTATCAATGATATGCGTATTTTAATTTTCTTAGCAATTTGTAGGAAAGCAGTACGTTTCAACGTGTACGAAAGACAAATCCCAAGTCCTTTTGAAGTGACTGTCCGTTACATGGCTGTGTATTCAACGGATCAGCTGTGCTCGTAAAAGTAACGCAATCGGCGGTCCTAAGCCAGTCTAGCCGTCACACTCCCGATTTTACGTATGTTACGATGCTGCTCCAAATTTGGAACATCGCATTTTTGTTAAAACGTAGAAAGTGTATCGTCTGTTATGATCTAATTCTCAGGAAACTACTTATGACTATGATAATCACGACGACTATGCCACGGAAACCCTTGTCTAGACGTTCTAATTGCTAAACTCCTATACCAGCAAGTACCGCACCTATAGGAGAACATACCTCCCCTATAATTCTTTCATTTTACCTGCTTGTTTAGAGCTTACAATACTGTCGACAAACACGTCATTAGAAATCGGTGATATGTGACAGCTGATCGAATTATTTTAAACGGCACTGTTGGGACAATTACCCTTTTTGCATAATCGTAACATCTGCGTCATTACCCTACAACCTGAAATGAAAGCAAGTTACTCAAGCACCGTCGTTTGTGACAGTTCTATTGAACTCGTAGCTCTTTTCATAAATCCTAGATCGACTGCGACGAATCGATGTCCTCAAAATTGATCGCCTCAGATGACAACTGCTTTGTTAGTAATAACCTAAATTTTACGTTATAAAAGTTGGTACACATGTAACCTAACCTACACTTTTGGCCACTACATAAAATTTCCATTAAGTTGTCCGCTCGTTTCCAGATTTTTTATTTATTTATATATACTTTATCAGCTCTCTTCGTGCGTTTCAAGTTTTCCCGATTTAGTTCGTCTTTTAGAAAAGATCCTCAGCTTTCCTAACAAAGTATTGGAAATTAGACTTTCGCAGTTACATAATGGGTTCTGTGGGTGACTGCTTCAATCATACAATCCAGCAAAGCCTGGTATTTGAACGTGATTCATCGTAACTCTGGCACTTTCTTTAGAAAACCCTTTTGAAGCCATTTATGTATTCCAGTCAAAATACCTCTATTCTGGTATCTAGTTTCACTTGAAAGACAATATTTTAATCGCTAATATTTAGTTAAATAAACAACAATGACCTATCACTGACCTTTATAATACTTTGCCGTCACGAAATCTAATTACTGCTTTGGAATCATATGGTCAAACGGAGTCTCGTTATGTACATCACGACAACACGGATTTTTATTTTCTCATTTTTCATGGTGATTTTTGGTTTTTGCATGTTTTTCGCCGATTTCAACTACTTCAACTCGGTTCAATCGTTACACACTGACGTGATTAAAGTCATGAGATAATAATGTGCACATATACAGATGGCGACAGAATTGCGTAAACAACGTATAAATTTGCGATGTGTTGGCGGAGCAGTCATTTGCACTTAGGTGATTCACGTGAAAGGTTTACATGATTATGGCCGCACGATGCGAATTAACAGACTTTGAACGCGGAAAGATAGGAGCTAGACACACGAGACATTACATTTCGGGAATCGTTATGGAATTCAATATTTCGAGTTTCACAGTGCCAAGTGTGCGGAGAATACCAAATTTCAGCCATTACCTCTCGCCACGGACAACGAAGTGGCCGAAGGCCTTCACTTAACCACCGAGAGCGGCGGAGCTACGTGAAATTACCACAGGAATCAACTTGGGACATACGACGAGTACCCAATAGGGCAGTGCTGCGAAATTTGGCGTTAACAAGCTATGGCAGCAGACGACATACACAAGTCCTTTACTAACAGCACGACATCGCATCTAGCGCTTCTCCTGGGTTAGTGACCATGTGGGTTGGATCCTAGATGACTGGAGAACCGTGGCCTGGTCAGATGAGTGCAGATTTCTGTTGGTAAGAGCTGATGGCAGGGCTCGAGTGTGACGCAGACCACACGAAGCCATGAAACCAACTTGTCAGCGAGACACTGTGCACGCCATAATGGTGTGGGCGTGTTTATATGGAATGGACTGGGTTCTCTGGGCCAACTGAACCTATCATTGATTGGAAATGGTTATTTTCGGCTACTTCGAGACCTTTGCAGCCGTTTATGGACCTCATGTTGCCAAACAACGTTGGAATTTTATGGATGACAATGCACCATGTCACTGGACCAAAATTGCTCGCGACTGGTTTGGAGAACGTTCTGGACCATTTGAACTGATGATTTGGCCATCCAAATCATCCGACATGAATCCCATCAAACAATTACGGGGCACAATCGGAAGGTCAGTCCGTGCACAAAATTCTACACCGGGAACATTTTTACAATTGTTAATTGTTAGCGGCAACATGGATCATTATTTCTGCAGGCGACTTCCAATGACATGTCGAGCTGGAGCACTACGCCGGGCAAAAGGACGTCCGACACGATATTTGGAGGTATCGGACGACTTGTGATTCAGTGTACTGCAGCCAACTAGCGAATCCGCCAATACCTCGCAATCGTTAAATACATATGGGAACTGGGTATAGGTTATAATCTCCTCCCCCGCTCTCTTCGTTCACCCCCCCCCCCTCTCTCTCTCTCTCTCTCTCTCTCTCTCTCCCTCTCCCCCCCTACCTCCTCCTCTATGTCCATTTACTCTGCCCCCCCTCTCCGTCGATCTCTTACTGCCTTCTATCTGACCTTGAGCCTTGTTTATTGTTCATAAGGCTCTAAGCACTATGGGACTTAACATCTCAGGTAATCAGTCCCCGTGACTTACAACTACTTAAATCTAACCTAAGGACAGCACACACATCCATGCCCAAGGCAGGATTCGAACCTGCGACCGTAGCAGCAGCGCCTAGAACCGCTCGGCCACACCGCCCGGCCTGTGTTTATTGTTATTGCCAATGAAACCCTGATAGCGAACTCAAGTCGCTGAAAACCAATGGGTAAATCGGTTGAGATCACTGGAATACGGGGTATGAGACCTCACGTGCTGTCTGTGATGATAGTACCTTCGATGATAATTTTTCGCATAGGTTTACTCTGTAAAGAGGTAGGATTCCAAAGTTTCGGATGAATCAGTTTCCGTAGTAGCATTCTAACCATAGGCCGTTAAGCTTACAAACAAAGCTATCCTGTTTCTGTTAAAACAGGCTGCGATGAAGGAAACGAACCGCAGCTGTCCCGCATGAGCAAGAGCTTAGCGCCTGCTGCTTCGCTCGCGTAGACTAATGTTTGCACAGATTTTTTGTTTTTCTTTAATCAAATTTTTATGATGCTTACACGTTATAACTCCTAAACTTTTCACACTAGTTAAGGCTATAGAAACATGGTCTTTTCCGAACGTACTTCAGACCAAAAGCGATTTTTGTAGCTGCCTTTTGAGTGCTTGTGGTGATATTTCCATAGAATCTTACATATTTCTTTACTTCTAACCGAGAAGCGAAGTATCAGTTTTCATAGATTTAGCTTTAAAAACCTTTTAATACAACAAATATTTTCATAAAAATGTTCATGCCTTACGGCTGTAATTTCCAAAAACGCCTAATCACTTTTTTTCGTTTTTAACAGGGAAGCAGAATACCAATTTTAGTAACTCTTGCTTCAAAACTTCCTCAGTAAGGACGTAGTAAAAAAAACTTTCGTCCTCCCCCCCCCCCTCCCGCCCAATTTCATTCCCTTAGGGTGGAATTCCGAAAAATCCCTTCTTGAACGATGTCTACAGTACACGATCAACATCCTCCGCAAATTAAAAGTTTCTGTCCTCAGAGGTTTGAAATGGGTGATCGTGAGTCAAGACAATTTTTTTTTTTTTTTTATACACGGCCTACAGAGACAGCTTGTGTTGCTGTCACGTTCGACAGATGACGCTCCAGGAGGCACATTAGCAAATGTGCGTATTCGAAAGCAATTTTCAGTAATAGGTGAAGGACTTTCGGGGATTTCAAATTTTAAGTTAACGAACCTTTAGATTTTTATTTACACATATCGAAAAAAAGTTTTAAATCACTCCGGTTCCCAGAACTCCCGGAGATAGACGTTGACTGTGGATATTGTTTCAGACACAGTCCCTTTCACTATTCAGAATGTCAGTAAACCCGCCCAGAGATATACACAACCAGGCATGAGCAGCGACTACTATACGGAGCGGGTCCGACAGCCGATCAGTTCCAGTCGTTCCACCAGGAAGGAGGTACACGGCTCGTCTTGCCTGTAGTTCAAACATGCCTAGACTGTCAATACCGTATTCGATCGCGTCCGCATTGTTACTTTGTCCCAGAAAGGGCTCTCAACAAGGGAAGTGTCCAGGCCTCTCGGAATGAACCAAAGTGATGATATTCGGACATGGAGAAGATACAGAGAGACAGGAACTGTCGATGACATGCCTCGTTCAGGCCGCCCAAGGGCTACTACTGCAGTGGAAGATCGTTACCTACGGATTATGGCTCCGAGGAACCCTGACAGCAACGACACCATGTCGAATAATGGTTTTCGTGCAGCCACAGGACGTCGTGGTACGATTCAAACTGTGGGCAATTGGCCGAATGATGCGCAACTTCACCGCCGAAGTTCATGCCGGGGGCCATCTTTGCAAACATGACACCATGCAGCGCGGTACAGATGGATCCAACAAGGTGCTGCAATGGCCCGCTCGGGACTGACGCATATGCCTTCAGTCAGACAATCGTCAGAGACGTGTCTGGAGGCAACCCGGTCAGGCTGAACGCCTTAGACACAATACCACGTAACGTGCTACTCGATATTACAGGTACCGGTGTGTACAGCATCTAGACCACCACGTCTGTGGGTCTCGCTGTATGGTGGTACCAACATGCAATGTGTCGTTCCAGAACTCTCGGAACCAAGGTGATGCAAAACTTTTATGGATGTGTGCATATGGAAGATCTGAGAGTCGCCGGGCCGCGCGGGATTAGCCGAGCGGTCTTAGCCGCTGCAATGATGGACTGTGCGGCTGGTCCCGGCGGAGGTTCGAGTCCTCCCTCGGGCATGGCCTGTGTGTTTGTCCTTAGGATAATTTGGGTTAAGTAGTGTGTAAGCTTAGGGACTGATGACCTTAGCAGTTAAGTCCCATACGATTTCACACACTACTTTTTGTTTTGTTTGTTGAGAGTCGCCGGAACCGTCAATTTGTAAAGGATGCACTGAATTATCTCTATTATTAGCCACCAACATAAATTTACATGATACTTAATTAGAAACCTTTAAACACTTCGCAGTACCGACACATGCCACGTCTCACGACATGCGACTGACGTCACTAGGTTCAAATGGCTCTGAGCACTATGGGACTCAACTCCTGAGGTCCCCTAGAACTTAGAACTAATGAAACCTAACTAACCTAAGGACATCACACACATCCATGCCCGAGGCAGGATTCGAACCTGCAACAAAGTGTTTGAAGTCACGCTGGTACGTTCTGTTGCTGTGTGTTTCCATTCCATGATTAATGTGATTTGTAGAGAAGTAATGAAATGAGCTCTAAAATGGAAAGTAAGCGTTTCCCGGCACATGTCCACATGAAAGAAGGTTGTATACGTGGAAGAACCGTGGAGATACTAAAAGGTATCAGATAGATTATATAATGGTAAGACACAGATTTAGGAACCAGGTTTTAAGTTGTAAGACATTTCCAGGGGCAGTCGTGGACTCTGACCACAATCTATTGGTTATGACCTGTAGATTAAAACTGAAGAAACTGTAAAAATGTGGGAAATTAAGGAGATGGGACCTGGATAAACTGAAAGAACCAGAGGTTGTACAGAGTTTCAGAGAGAGCATAAGGGAACAAATGACAGGAATAGGGGAAAGAAATACAGTAGAAGAAGAATGGGTAGCTCTGAGGGATGTAGTAGTGAAGGCAGCAGAGGATAAAGTAGGTACAAAGACGAGGGCTGCTAGAAATCCTTGGCTAACAGAAGAAATATTGAATTTAATTGATGAAAGGAGAAAATATAAAAATGCAGTAAAAGAAGCAGGCAAAAAGGAATACAAACGTCTCAAAAATGAGATCGAAAGGAAGTGCAAAATGGCTAAACAGGGATGGCTAGAGGACAAATGTAAGGATGTAGAAGCTTATCTCACTAGGGGTAAGATAGATACTGCCTACAGGAAAATTAAAGAGACCTTTGGAGAGAAGAGAACCACGTGTATGAATATCAAGAGCTCAGATGGCAGCCCAGTTCTAAGCAAAGAAGGGAAGGCAGAAAGGTGGAAGGAGTATATAGAAGGTTTATACAAGGGCGATGTACTTGAGGACAATATTATGGAAATAGAAGAGGATGTAGATGAAGACGAAATGGGAGATACGATACTGCGTGAAGAGTTTGACAGAGCACTGAAAGACCTAAACTGAACAAGGCCCCCGGAGTAGACAACATTCCATTAGAACTACTGACGGCCTTGGGAGAGCCAGTCCTGACAAAACTCTACCAGCTGGTGAGCAAAATGTATGAGACAGGCGAAATACCCTCAGACTTCAAGAAGAATATAATAATTCCAATCCCAAAGAAAGCAGGTACTGACAGATGTGAAAATTACCGAACTATCAGTTTAATAAGCCACGGCTGCAAAATACTAACGCGAATTCTTTACAGACGAATGGAAAAACTGGTAGATGCAGACCTCGGGGAGGATCAGTTTGGATTCCGTCGAAATGTTGGAACACGTGAGGCAATACTGACCTTACGACTTATCTTAGAAGAAAGATTAAGAAAAGGCAAACCTACGTTTCTAGCATTTGTAGACTTAGAGAAAGCTTTTGACAATGTTGACTGGAATACTCTTTTTCAAATTCTAAAGGTGGCAGGGGTAAAATACAGGGAGCGAAAGGCTATTGACAATTTGTACAGAAACCAGATGGCAGTCATAAGAGTCGAGGGGCATGAAAGGGAAGCAGTGGTTGGGAAAGGAGTGAGACAGGGTTGTAGCCTCTCCCCGATGTTATTCAATCTGTATATTGAGCAAGCAGTAAAGGAAACAAAAGAAAATTCATGGAGACGAAGTAAAAACTTTGAGGTTCGCCGATGACATTGTAATTCTGTCAGAGACGGCAAAGGACTTGGAAGAGCAGTTGAACGGAATGGACAGTGTCTTGAAAGGAGGATATAAGACGAACATTAACAAAAGCAAAACGAGGATAATGGAATGTAGTCAAATTAAATCGGGTGATGCTGAGGGAATTAGATTAGGAAATGAGACACTTAAAGTAGTAAAGGAGTTTTGCTATTTGGGGAGCAAAATAACTGATGACGGTCGAAGTAGAGAGGATATAAAATGTAGACTGGCAATGGCAAGGAAAGCATTTCTGAAGAATAGAAATTTGTTAACATCGAATATAGATTTATGTATCAGGAAGTCGTTTCTGAAAGTATTTGTTTGGAGTGTAGCCATGTATGGAAGTGAAACATGGACGATAACTAGTTTGGACAAGAAGAGAATAGAAGCTTTCGAAATGTGGTGCTACAGAAGAATACTGAAGATAAGGTGGATAGATCACGTAACTAATGAGGAGGTATTGAATAGGATTGGGGAGAAGAGAAGTTTGTGGTACAACTTGACTAGAAGAAGGGATCGGTTGGTAGGACATGTTTTGAGGCATCAAGGGATCACAAATTTAGCATTGGAGGGCAGCGTGGAGGGTAAAAATCGTAGAGGGAGACCGAGAGATGAGTACACTAAGCAGATTCAGAAGGATGTAGGTTGCAGTAGGTACTGGGAGATGAAGCAGCTTGCACAGGATAGAGTAGCATGGAGAGCTGCATCAAACCAGTCTCAGGACTGAAGACAACAACAAACGTCCACATAACATTTTCTTTCTTTGTGTGAGGAATGTTTTCTGAAAGTTTGACCGTATCTTTTTGTAACACCCAGTATACGAGATCTGTTCAAAACATTCCGGAACTTCGTCCACAAAACGTTTCTACTTTTACCTTTTACTTATTGTGCATGGTCTCCGAAATACTCTTCTCCACAACTGACACACCGCTCCCAACGCAGTTTCCACTTCCGGAAGCAGTCTTGGTAAGCCGCTTGCTGGATGGCGGGAAGCGCCGCCTGCCAATTTTCTTTTACCTCATCTATCGTTGCAAATCTTCGTCTTTTCAACGGAGTTTTCAGCTTTAGAAATAAAACTAAAGTCCACAGCGGCCAGGTCTGGATAGTACGGAGGACGAGGCAGCGCACTGATTCTGTTTTTGTGCAACAGTCACGCACCAGTAAGGATGAATGTGTTGGTGCGTTAATCGTGATGCAAGAGCCATCAATTGTCTCGCTACATTTTAGGCCATTTCCTCATTCATTTTCTTGCACGCATCGCAACACGTCACGATAGTATCATCGATTAACAGTTTGCCTCTGTGGCACGAATTCATGGTGAACTAATCTTTCACAAGCCAAAGAAAACTACCTGCAAGGCTGTGACATTTGACGACCTTATTTTTGGTCTTTGAGGATCTTTTCCGACCACTTGTCAAGACTGAACCTTGGTCTCAATATCATAACCGTAGACCCAGGTCACATCACCAGTTATTATTTTTCTAAGGAACATGTTTCCATTTGCGCGATCCAAAAGCTCTTCAGAGATTGCGAGGTTAAGGTCTAACTGGACTTGACTCATGAACCGTGGGACGAACCTGGCGGCAACACGACGCATTCCAAGGTGCTGTATCAGTGTTTCACGACATGATCGAACTGAAATGTTACATTCTTCTGCACACTTTCGGATAATCAATCTTCGGTTGGCACGCACAATTTCGTTGACGTTTCTTACATGAGCGTCCTCGGTAGACGTCGAAGGGCGTTCTGAACGAGGGTCATCTTTAACTCCCTCCCGGCCCTTTTTAAACCGTATGAACCAATCCTAACACTGAGTACGGCTTAACCACTCATGACTGTAGGCTTCCTCCGTCCTCTGGTGTGTGTTTGTAGAGGTTTTTTTGAGTTGCACGCAAAACTTAATGCAGACGCGTTGTTCCTCTAACTCTGCCTTGTCTAACGTTCTACTCAATACAACATAGAAAACTAACAGAAGTACAACAATAACAGACATACAAAAACGAAACTTCCGGCAGTTACATATTAAACAGAAGCGTGTGCAGGGATGCCAACTTCATTTCAGTCCAACACACCGCTGGCGCGAAATGACAAATATTCCGGAATTTTTTGAACAGACCTCGTATGTGGTACGTCGCGTCATTATTCTGTGTTGTAAAACCGGCGTAATTTCAGAACTATCAAATAATTCGAAGTAGGATCATGATCGAACACCATAGAGGGGTTCAGAAATGATTCCAGTTTGCGGAGATTAACGGTGTTTCGTTTGAAGCACACGCTGACGACCGAACAGGGGCAAGTTTTTTTTTTTTCATAATCGCATCTTCCCGTTTACTTCGTAACTTTTGTGTTATGCTCAGGGAATGTAGCCTGCCGCTGCGGAGTACTATTTCTTTTCCACATATTTACACAAAAAATGGGATGATAGTATGGCATTGTTGGCCAGGCGGCCCCATTTCGGGGAGTTCGGCCGCCGTACTGCAAGTCCTTTGTAGGTGAGGCCACGTCGGCGAGTTGTGAGTCATTGATGATGAAAATATTTCGGACTTCATGAGAAAATAGGGAAGTGGGAGTACTGAGTGGGTGGAGTAGGGGGGGGGGGGGGGGGAGCGGGCAGACGACGCACACGGCAGTAGGAGGGCGCGGTTAGGTCAGGCATATCCTAAAGAAGTTATTCCACGTTTTCCCACAACAGCACCCAGCGATTACGACGAAACGTATTTACGCAATACAACGCTCATATATCACTTCGAACGCACTTCCCAACGCTGCGTAAGGAGCGAACAAGCTAAGGTATAATGCTACCCTAGCGCCGAGAGCTGTGCTTGGGCGGCTAGCATTCAATAAAAGCCGAGTTCACTTTCGAAGCGAAGTGAAATCTCTGATAATTGCCTCTTTATGTGAAATTCAAGGCGTTTGTTTACTGCGAACTGAAGAAAAATTTTAGGGCAGTCTGGAATCGAATGGAGAAAGTCTCTTCAACAGTAGATGGTTACTATTCTTTTGACGGGTACCAACCGCTCATGACGCTTTACCTACCTTCTCATGGCTATTTTTTACTAAGGAGTGGCGGTTTGCATTTACAGCTCAATTGAAAACTTTAACATTAATAATAGATATTTAGTCGCAACGGCGTTATCAATATGGCGAAACTCATTAAGTCCTCAAGTCCCGAAAGATATTCCAGCAAAGAAAATATTTCAGCTTTGTAACTAGTGTTGTCTGTACCAAAACACCAAACACAATTCTTCTCAGACTTGGAAACAATCTTAAACATTTTTCAAAACACACTGTTGCTACTGAAATAATGTTGTGGTCTTCAGTTTGAAGACGGTGGTGCTACTCTCCACGTTATCCTACCCTGTGCAAGCCTCTTACCTCCGAATAACTTCTGGAAAGTACACCTGTTTGAAACTGCTTATTGTATTCATTTCTTAGTCTCCCTCTACACTTCCCTCAAATACCAACTTTGTGATTCCTTGATGTTCCAGAATGGGTCCTATCAACCGATTCCTTCTTTTAGTGAAGTACCAATTGAATAGCAATAGCTACAGCTACAGCACACACGTCGAAGGAAAAAAAAACAACCAACCGAAATAAACGTGATTTTTCCGAAAGGAAATTTACGTGTGCTATGGAAAATTGAATATAAGTATGAATAAAATACCCGAAATGCCCTACAACATTCAGTATTCATGTCAGGAATAAGCAAGCCACACACTTGCAAGATGTTATTACTGTAGGTAGTACGAGAGGGGGCGGGGGTTAAAGGAAGAAAGAGAGGCACAAGAAGTAGGAAGAGAGGAGGGATGGTGGAGTAACAGCGTTCCATTTACTCTTATAATAGTTAAGATTACGTAACAAACTACGGAATAGTATCACGGACAACTAACATCTGCGGAATTATGAAACATTTGAGTCAGTCATAATCGTCTTATGTGTCACGCGACTTGAAAATTACAGTCCAGAGGTCTTTAACCTCAAATGGGTCCTAGTTTTCTTCCCCCGACAGTACAATTTTCAAACAAAGTTAAACTAAGCAAGTTGTTCCACGAATGTTAAAAGGCGTGACAATAAAGGAAATGCTTGTCATAGTTGAATTACTAATTTGCCGTTGTGCAAATATTCCTTCCTTTATTTTTGCTTCACTGATCCTCGGAGACTTGTCTAGCAAATGACTTGAACCCACGTGAAGTTCTGTGCATGATTTTCACAAAGTTTTTGACAAGACTCAGTTTAATGTGTAGCAGTTTTGGTATCAACATTGGGTTCTACCCAGGCAGTAGTTAATTTTGCGCACGTCATTTTTCCATAATAGCGTTTTTTTTCTGTCGCTGCAGTCCAATTCGCATGGAAACCAGTAGTACTGCGAGTATCGGAGCTGCATGCCAGAAATATTACTTTCATTTTGAGAGCTCCACATATATGCCATTTGCGTTCCTCATACTGGACAACTAAGAAAAATAGTATAACGTTCATACATGTCTCCTTTGGATTAATTTCATGGGCAATCAGAATCGAAAGGAATTCAATCCAACTGCGCACAAGAACTACTAACTTTCTTATAATCTGTAAACAAGCGTCATTCATTTGCAGTGGAATCATAGCCAACAGCCTCCATACTGCACTCTATATTATTACATAAAAATCTTCCTTATTTGACGTTTGTTACATCCAGTCTTCATGGTATTTTAATTTTATGGCCTAGAGTGCAGTTCTGTGCAGTGACTGACTAAACTATCAAACCCAATTTGGAGGTGTACAAAGAGACCACTAACAGCAAAAAGTTCTTACTTCAGGATACATGTATTCGATATGGTGCTAAGATCACACAGAACACATGAATTTAAGAGAAGATAGTATGAATGTGGTTTATATTTATCAACTTCAGTTGTAAATTAAGATTAAACAGAAAATCCGGTTTTGTAAATTGACTTTTCCCAGAGAAGGTTTATATTATTTGCGATCCTACGGACAGAAAGCAGAACGCAGTCAGTTGCTAAAAATATGACCTATGTAACAAAACTACGCTGATCATCTAACTGACATATCTTGACGGCATCATATGGAAGATTGCTGATTGATATTCTGCTCATAACTTGACAATGTACGCATCTCATCAGATAGGGCCCAAAATATGCACGCCGTGATACGAATGTAACTTCCGTAAATTTGTTAACAATCAGACGACTTTCTGATGTCGAAATAACAACCGCGGATGAACTATGACTGGAATATCTGCTGCTGAGTGTCACCAACACACGAAACATGTTAAGGTTATGGGTGCTGTTTTATAGGATGTGCGCAGTTTTTGGAAACTTGAAACATTAAGGTTTTATCACGAAACTGTATGACACCCTCTGAAAAACGGCGGACTGTTTTAGGTACAAAACATATTTCAAGAGGATAAACAGCTCTTCCCACTCCCTCCCGCGCATTCATTCAGACATTTTCCTGATTCCCGTTTCAGAAGGGTCTCGAAGAATTCCGAATGTCGTTTTGAGCGACTGTTTTGCAGGTTTTCTGCTTCTTCGCTTCGTGGATTATGCACTCTGGCCGTTCCAGTTTCACAATTCTCTCCAGCGTGCTCTGGGCCATCCTCTGTCTCTGTCCCCTCGAGGTGTAATCCAAAGCTGATTTGTCAAGTCTGGTGTTTTCCATTCCTTGAAGTGAACAGACCAATTGCACCTATTATTTAATAATTTATTATGTGCTGATTCTATATTTAATTCTATTCTAGAAACTTCGTATTTTATCCTCTCCATCCCCGTACATTCTTTAACATTCCCGGTCATTTCTGCTGATCGTATTTTCCTCTGTTGCTTTTGATTCAGCACCCAGGTTTCACTGCCATAAAGCAACGTGGGCAGGCCACTACTTCATAAAATTTCATTTTTGTTTTACATGTCTGGACTGTCCCACATACGACTTGACATTTGCTAAAAACAAAGTTAGCTTCACGTCTGTCATAAAAACTTACTACAAACATACATGTTTAACGTATTTTTTCTCAAGTATTATTTTTCAGCACTGTTTTTGACCCGCCATTTCCTCTGAAAGCCATAATTTTCGTTTTATTAAACGGGGTTTTAAAATTTTAAGATATACAAAAATTATTTAAAGGATACATGGATTTTTGTAACCGTGTCTTATTGACTTGAATAATTATTTGATCGTCTGCACATAAAAAAATCCTTCAATAGACTGTTTGAGAACTTAATCCTGGACCTGCTCGTAATTTTCAGTTCTTTAAGATATATATAACACATACATAAGAAAGGTTGGGTGATAAGCTACGCCTTCTCGAAGCCTTATATTTGCTAAAATTGCGGACATTTCAACCTCATACATTGAGCCAGAAGGACAAAATTTTGAGCTTCGTTATATACACTGCAAATTTATCAGAGACGGAAAAGACTTCGAAGTGCAGTTGTACGGAATGGATAGTGTATTGTAAGGTGGTTACAAGATGAACAACAAAAGCATAAGGAAAGTAATGAAATGAAGTCCAATTGAAACTGGCTGTGTCGCGAGAATTAGATTAGGAAATGGGACACTTAAAGTAGTAATTAAGTTTTCTATTTGCGGGAGGATGTAAAATGGAGGAGGAAAGTGGTGTTTAACGTCCCATAGACAACGAACTAATTAGAGACGGAGCGCAAGCACGGATTAGGGCCGGATGGGGAAGGAAGTCGGCCGTGCCCTTTCAAAGGAATCACCCTGGTATTTGCCTGTCGCGATGTCCCTAAATCGCGAATGCGAGTCCAGTGTGCTATCCACTGCACCACCTCGCTCGGTGACATAAAATGCGAACTGCGAACTGACGATAGAAAGAAAAAAATTTCTAAAACTTAGAAATTTGTTAACAACGAATATCAACTTAGGAAACTTAGGTTTTAAGAAGTCTTTTCTGAAGGCCTTTGGAGTGTGGCCATGTACGGAAGTAAAACATGGACGAATAGTTCGCAAGCAAGAGAACAGAACTGTGCTTACGAATTGTGGTTCTATGGAAGAAAGCAAATTACATGTGTACATCGGGTAAGTAAAGAGGAGTATTGGGGAGAAAAGGAATTTACACCACAACACATAATTTCATAAAAAATAGGGGGGGGGGGGGTTGGTAGATAGGACACATCCTGAGCCATCAAGAAATCATTTTGGCACTGAGGGTGGAGGGGTTGGGGAGAGGGGTGTGGGGGGTGCGGAGGGTATCAACTGTATCGGGAGACCAAGGTTTGAATATAGTTCAAATGGATGTAGAGCGAAGTACTTATGAAGGGATGAAGAGGTTTGCATAAGATAGACCAGCATGAGTAACTAAGTCAAACTAGCCATAGGACTCAAGACAACATTAATAACAGGAGACTACGGTGATTCTTTAGCTAGTGCTTCTTCTTTAATGATTGTCTTCGGAGGGAGGTCAAACTCTAAACCAACAAACTAGTTCAAAACAGCCTCCACTCCTCTCCGATCAACACAGTTCCCAGCTACCATTGTTACGGAAGCACCCACCATAAGAGCACCAGAACTTAACCCGTGTTCGAATTAACTTAGCTCAAGCATAATGCACTCTCAAATACGTAGAACAATGTTTTGACCACTGTCGACTCTTACAACACATTGGGGGCATTGCAAAGCTGCGGTTAACAACAGTTTTTATGATCAAGCATGGATTTCTCGCGGCGTTTCCATATTTTGTTCCCCGCCCCCCGCTGTACATGGGAAACGCAGGCATGGCCTGCCGAAGAACATAGCGACATTTCTGAATAACAGACACCTAACCTACGTTCTGAGTCCAGTGTCTTAACGAATGTGTCAACGTCTTCACGCACAACAGCAGCAGCCACCTTACACAAACCTGTATGTAACGGCGTCTGGCTGGATTCGAGCTGTGAACTCCGCTAGCACCATTTCACGCTGAGTCACCATAATGCTTCTCACTTCGTAACGGGGCAGACAAACCCGCTACGCACTGTACAACTTCTAAAGTTCGGAGTTTAATTTCGAGAGACCGCCCTAGTTTATTGTTCAGCGGGGGAAATTCCAACCGTGTGGCTGTCAGTCCAGTACTTACGAATACCAAAATGCAAAACACGCATGTACTGAACTTTTTTTTTCACATTTGGTCTACAAACAGTAAATGTATGACCACTTAAATGCAAACACTTGATGACCAAAAGGTTGAAATTGGCCGATAACAAAAGTAGGCCTACTAAATGTATTTATAGCCTCATTGGAAACGGGTCTTCATTTAACCAGTATTTGATGGCTGTGGTCGCAGGTATGAAGAGAAATTACTAACACCACTTTACCACTAACCAAAACTATTACAAGTTTAGTCTTTTCATATGCAGTATACGATTCCAATACCATCCAGTGGGGCAGAAATTTGTCTAAAGGTACCCTAAGCAAAAAAGCTGTCTGTATGTCCTTTCCTCAGAAAATAGGTAGTAGTCCAACTTACAAGCCTGAGCAAGAAAGTAACGAAGATCTTTTGTAAGAAAACACTAGATAATACGTGAAGTGATTTGGGGAATGCACAGGTAGCCTTAAACAGGACCCCTGCAGAAGCATGTATAAAGGATAGTCCTCAACCTTTCCATTCTCCTTTAGTTCTCCTTGGTGTAATTCAATGCATAATCAATACGGCCTGTATGCACCAAACATGTACACATCCCTATCTACCAAAGTAAACTGACATGAACCTTCCAGAGAGATGACAACAGTGTGTTGAGCCCAAATTCAAAGCTGAAACCTGCATTTTGCTGGCAAAGCTCTTAATGACTTTGCTACCCAGCCACAAAAGAGTAAGGCATTGCCTTGAAAATTTCTGTCTTGTCGAAGAAGGGATTTATAAGTTTTAACAAATGAAAACTTGTACAAGAGCATGACCCAAACCTTTTCAGTGGTTACATATTCATTAACTTTTGCATTCAGAATTTCTGACCAGATTTTCCTGATGTTCCACATCACTGTAAAATCTACATATCTAATTCAGTTGACACAGCAGAGACATTCGATATGCCTGATGAACAACTGCTCATTGCATTTTCAGGTCTCACTAATCATTTTTCAATTTCCTGCACTGTGATGAATATAAACCTATGATGCTCAGCTTAATAAATGCAATGATGGTCAAATTGTTACAGTCATGAGCAAATATTTCTTCCCAAAAAGGAAAACTCGTTTTATAGTAGAATATCATCAAAATCTTTATGCACTAAACACCTAAATCCAATAATCCACCTTTTAAATCTTACAGGGTAATTTACAGCTTGGAGAACACTGCACTATCATTTCCTGATTTCCAATGCTCCATACAATGTATACCCATTAAAAAGACAGCCCGTTTTCAAACGAATCCAATCGTATAAATAGAACACTGATTGTTCCAATGCAAGAGTAAGGAAAGTCAGGGCTTGCTTTCTCATTGACAGTCCAATTAATAAACTCCAACTCTATCCGTATGTGACAGATTCAGGGACTGGTTACCATTACATTTGTATGGTCCAAAGGGCCACTTTGACTCCAGTAGTCATAGGAAGCATGTAACATTGAGACAGTTTAATTCCAACTCTGCGCCACTGACTGCTGCTAATTACAGCAATTCTATCTTTGGTCATTCGTACCGGTTTGCACTCAGGTTACCTGAAGTCATGACATTCACTCTATTGCGTTTTCAGCTACTGACTTGACAGCTGTCTTTGTTTGCAAACATTACTTTGTTAATGGCAGTAAGCAGCCTGGTTTGTGTTAAGCTGCAACGCAACTGCCGAGTCAGCTCACACCATACTCAGTATCTAGTTTTCATCTAATGCCTGTAGAATAGTTTCCTTATGGCAAAATAAAGTCATCTGAAATGGGCATGGACAGCAGTTGCCAAAAAGGTAAGCCACTTTATCTCTAACAATACTAAATAAACAACTTTGTCTGCCTTATGTACTTTGTGCTGCAATATAAAGAATTAAGTGTCTGCCTTGTTGCAAAATGCAACAGACAATCACAGTGATTAAATTTGAAATGTTATCTGTTTCTCTTATTCTGTCGATCTGTGCAAAGGAGAACGTTAGCTGCTGGTCTTTCCTAATATCAATCAACTACATCTAGTAACACCAAAGTAGCATATAGGGTTTAATTAACTAACCATGCACTATTTTGCATGCACATTAAAGTGGGAATGTTTTACATGAGGAGAATTAAGATAAATCAATAAAATCCACATTAAAATTATAGGTAAATGCCCCCACATATGAAAACACATGCAAATGAAATAGCAAATCTTGGGTCATAATATCCTTAATTTGTATGTCTTACAGTCTATCATCTAATTTGATGTTGTTTTTACTTTTGATCCTACAAAAGTTGTCTAGATTCTATTGAGAAAGCTGCAAAACTGCTACTGTTAATATTGTGAATGGCAAAAAATGTCAATTCACAATACCATATTGATAAAACATATGTCACAAATTAAGTCACTGTAAAATAAAGGAAACATTCTTTCTTGTTAATCTGCACCATGCAGTAATGTGCCTCAGTGAGCAATAGGCAACAGCGAGCAACAAAAGTGGATTGCGGTACAGCACAGACAAAAAGCAATAAAATATATGCTTATGAAGAGTGTGGTGCATTTTTGACTTTACTGCAAATTTGTTGCCCTTTCTCAACAAATATAAAACTTCAACCATACATTTCACCGAACTTTATTTCTTACTTTAGCAAATAATACAGTCAAGTGTCTAATTCAATGCACAGGGAACTAACTATAAGTTCTCTCGTTGAAGTGGCAGGAACAGAAGAGGTGACAGAAAGAAGGTGAGGACTCAGTCACACAAAGAAATATCACAGACTTTTACATAAAAAAAACTATGATGACAGAATTTATTTATTTCTGGAAAGTGCCACAAATATCTGAGAACAATTTGGCACATAGAGAAGAAGAATTAAACTGCTGTGTGCTGAATGTATTCTCCTGCATTGAGTACTATCAGCTAATTCATCCATAGAGCTCCTGTTCCCAGAACTTCTTTTTCATCTTCATTGATGCCAATGTTTTTAGTACAAAATTTGATCACTGTAAGAACATTTAACTTCACGCACATATTCTCTCTGCATTTCCAAATAGCACTGTGTGTCAATAAAAACTTTGTTTTCAACTAACAGATTCGTATTCTTGAAATATGCTATTATGAACCACCAAAATCTGCTGTTTAAATAAGAATCCCCATAAGCCACTACTCACAGTCATGAACCATAATTTGGCAGGAATACTTCATTACTGCACCAACTGTTTACATAGAAAATACCATGATAACAAAAACCATTGTAATTATGTTTTTGTAACCGTGGAATTTCCTATATCGTCATTTAGTCTAATGATGAAATATGCCTGAAAAATGAGCAAAACTGGTAGACAATAATTATTATCCAAATAATAAGTTTTGTTCATTTCAAATACATTCAAGGTACAGACAACTGTCGGTGTAAAACTTTTCTATACTTTTTAAAAGGTGTATTTTCTCTTGGGGCAACAATGTTTCTGTTAATACTCTTGTGAAACCACACAGTTACATGAATTGCATGTGTAACATATTGTCGCAAATGAAAATTCAGTGCTGGCCTGTAGCCAGAAGACAAATCATTTTAAAGATACTTCTCTATTTCGTACTGTCCTTTTGTCTTTCTCTAACAGGT